>NC_082661.1:218111124-219361124 GCF_025265405.1 Mesoplodon densirostris | reverse complement strand
GAGGGAGGGGATATGCGGATATATGTATACATATAGCTGATTCTCTTTTTAATTTAGTTTCCCAGCAGAAACTCAGAAACCATTGTAAAGTAATTATACCAATAAAGATGTTATAAATGAAAAAAATCTTTTCTAAGGGGTGAGGACTTAAACTTTTTTTTACCCCTATTATAACATTTTACTTTGAAATTTCAAGAGCCATATATTAGTACCTAAAAGGAAAAATGTATTAATTGATTTAGTTGATTTTTTAATTCTGTTTTCCTGATTAGGATAGTTAGCAAAAATAATTAATATTTTAACTCCCATAGGCAATGTTTTGTATTTTCCGAGTGTGTATGTATGTATGTGTGTGTTTATGTTAATATGAAACTCTTGAGTATATATGATATGTTCTTCTCTGTTAATAAGAAATCAATGTTGGACACGTTCAAATATCATTTAATAGCCATAAGTAATGATCTTTACTATCAGTTTATTAAAAATGCATGAAAGTTCTTTGCAGAAGTAGATAATTATTTTTTTTTTGCCTAGAAGACAGATGTGGTTTAATGATTACTTAGTGATTATTTATTGTAAATATTCTCTTTCTCACTTACTCCTGAGCTCTTGGCTAAAACAGATGGGTGTTTTATTTCTTTGATTACACAGATACTGTTTATTTGATGATACATGAATAGGAAAACTTCTAAATTCTAAATCTTAACAACTTCTGTCTCCCCAGGTGTTTAGTTTTTAGTTTCTAGCCAGTGAAGGCTATGGCTATGCCATAGTTAGGAACAGAAGTACCTAAGTAGTTACTGCTTAATATAGATATGTTCAATTTTGTATTGCTATAGGAAGAAGGGCTATTTTCATTATTAGAGTTTCTGATTAAGTAAATATTTACCAGAAACTGTTTTTTGCTTTAACCTTTGTTGAAAATTGCAGAGAAATTGGCTTTCTTTGATTATAGGAAACTGAAGATTGAGATATGGGTGCACAGATGAGGAGGATATGGCTTTTCTAATGATGCGTTTGATTCACATCCCAGACGAGTTTGAGGTTTTGCTTGTAGAAAAGGTTTTTGAGGGAGTGGGATTTAGGCTAGTCTCTTGCCTTTCAGGTTCCTATCTTGGTGGACAAACTTACTAAGCAACTTTGAGCTTATTGAGAGAATAGAAACTAAGGAAATGCTTTACCAAGGTACATGGGATCTACTTCCCCTATATAGTCAGATTACATTGCTTGCTTTAAATTCCCTTTTTTTGACAAACTACTTGAGGGGTTAATCTAGTTAATCCATGGTCTTTCTTGCCAATCTGTAATTCTAATGAATTATTGCATAATGGACACATACCTGTCATTGTACACGTTATGCCCTTTATTTTGTTTTTGAGGACTTTTAACATCCTTCAGATCGTGATTTTGAATATTCATGATTATTATTAAGTTAATATATATAGACTATTTTTGCTAAAATAAACAAGATATTTTATTTATGTACTTTACAATTAGTGTTAAGAGAAAATCTTCCCAGGTAATAGGTGTGAAAATATATAAAATAATTACTAAATAAAAATTTTTAAATACTTTTTAGACTTTTAGAGTCTGTAAAGTAGTAATATATACTTTGACTCTCCAAAAGTAACAACTTTAATAGAGGATTTCACAGTCTTATTTGACCACATAATTTTTTGTTCTCAGAAATCAATAATCATGGTCCTAAACTGCAGTCACATGAAATACTATGTGGTGGGCCAAACAGTTGCCCCCTCATAAATGTCCATTTCCTAATACCCAGAAATTGTAAGTATTTTACTTTATATGGCAACATAATTAAGGTTAAAGGCCTTGAGGTGGAGTGATTATTCTGTACTATCTGGGTGGACACAGAATGATCATATGACTGAAAAAAGCAGAAAGCCTTTCCCACTGATGGCTTTGAAGGTGAAGGAAGGGGGCCATAAGCCAAGGGATACAGGCAGCTTCCAGAAGCTAGAAGACACTGTCTGCTGACACCTTGAATTTTGCCCAGTGAGATCTATGTTGAACTTTGCACCTATAGAACTGTGAGATAAATTGTGTTGTCAGCCTCTAAATTTGTAGTAATTTGGGAAATGCTGGTTTAATTCTAACTTCTTTTATTGATAAGAAAAATGAGGCCTAGTGATGTTAAAGATGTTTGACAAGCTCAAAAAATTTACTTTTGTAAGGGAGGCAAAACTTTCCCTTTATCCTCTTAACTTCTCTGGCTATGCCTGAGAATTAAGTTGACATATGACAGATTAACAGGTGGAAAGCATACAAATTTTACTTAATATTTTTACATGTACATGGTAATCCTCACAGGAAAATGAAGACTCCAGAAGAGTTAGGCCTAAGTGCTTATATACTATGTTGAACAAAGAGTCGTAATTGTGGAAAAGTAACTATAATATATAGGGAAGACTAAAGAAGGGTTATTTTAACAAAACTTGTTTGTACATCTTCCTCTTGGTCTTAACTCCCCATCTAAGGTGATAAGAATGTTCTTTTCCTCCTGGTTTAGGGAGGGCATCTTTACCATGGGAGTTTTATCTCTGCTTTTAGGAAGAAAAGAGGCGATCAGGGTGTCCTTCTTGCGTCTGTTGTTTTCCAAGTCACTTTTGCCCAAACTAATCCTTATGCCAAAGTGGCATATTTTTGGGTGGTATATTCTGCAGTCCTTCACTTGTTAGTGTTAAAACTAAAACATAGTTGACTTGGCTTATAATGCCATACAATTTCTACTTAAGCCGTGTTTCTGGTAGATGAAGAAAACAATGAATATGAATGGACACAGGAGATATTGAGGACACTTTTTAAGAAAGTATTTATATATTTATCTAAGTTCTGAGAATTAATGTTTCAATTGCCTTTTTCTCCTCGTATTAGAATATAGAAAATTTTCAATTGATTGAAAGTTCAGAACTTTTAGTTTTATCTTTAAATCTTTTTCTTGAAATTATAATATAAAAATAATTATGATTGTATTAATAAATACATGGTAAAGCCTGGTTTCTTCCATGTAGTTTTCACAACCAGCACTCTGACCTTTTCCTTCTTTCCTCTTCAGATTCTCCGTATCCTTATGTAAAGCTACTTCATGTTTTATTTGACTTCAGGTATCTGATGCAATTACCGATATTGGTCTGATGATTACTTGGGTGAATTTGTGTGAGTGAATATACTATTGAGTTCTAGAGCATCTTTAAAAAATTATATTAGCTACTGTTTTTATTTCAAAATATTTAGAATACTTTGTATATCATCAAAATATTTGTATATAATATGTGTAGATTTGTTCCAATTATAGAAGCAATTTGCTAAAGAATTCAGAAACTCAAAGAAGAAAATTTTTTAAATTATCCACATTCATGACTGAGATTTCACATTGTATTGATTTCACATTGTATTTAGGCTTAGCAAGTGTCTGAGGCATTTTTATTAAATCACTGCAGAGGGGAAATAACAAACTAGGCTTCTGTCTTAACAGCTACAAATTACCCTGAGGATTTTTATAATGTTAAAGATCAAATACCTAACTCTAATAAGGATAAAACTTGTTAAAATCCCATTGAATTTATTTAAAATTTATTTACATATGAATTTGATTAATAGTAGTTAAAATTTATAAACAATTACTATCTTTAACACTAACCATGTATTCTCATTTCCTACATTTATTCAAAGTGTGTTTCTCAAAGCTTTCGTATAAACATTCATATAAACTAGAAATGAATGGAAGCTTGGATTCTGTTTTATTATTTAGCCAAAATATGCAATTCAGCTTTAACTTCAGGTCTCAAACTTTGGAAGACAGAATGAGCTAATAAATGCTCACTTCAAAATCATTTCTGACATCCTTGAACTTACCAGTGACTAGTAGTCATAGGATCATGCAGTTTTATAAGGCATACTATTACTAGCACAAACGAGGCATGACATTTGCCTTTATGTTAATATACAAGATACATTTCGAAATAGAGGTAACATATAAAATTTAATTTATAATATTCTTCATATTTTGAAATTCTGTTATGACTTAAAAGATTTGGAAACTGTTTTTATGTGAGGTGTTCAACCAAGATATAGTAACAGCTATTTCATGTAAGAAAAAAATAACATTTTCAAGCTATTGCTTGAAAAAAAAAATCTTATAAAATCCAGGATAACAGTAATGAGTAACAAGCAGTGGTTACTAGCAGAGAAAATAGTTTGATGGAAACCACGGAAGAAGTAACAAAATGGCTGTGCCCTGGAAATGCAGGTATTTGTTACATGATAAACCCTCTAGAAACCCTCCTGCCATTAGACTCCAGGGCCATACTGAAAATGTGTATTCAATGAAAAGTAAAATGATGACAAGTGATTGTGTAAAAAATAAAGCACATGAAAAAGGATTAGAAATAAAATATATAATTAAGGGCAACAGTCTGACGATAGCCTTGAAATTGTTTAGGAAGCATTTTATTCAAGCAATGCACAGACTTCAGTTTGAGGCATTATTTCTCTTAATTTGTTTCACTATTGTGGAGCAAATCGTCAAGTCCAGGAATGGAAAAGAACATAGGTGTATACATTGGTCAGTTAAAATCAAGTAGTAACTTGGGGACAACATCATACATACACTTGCAGAAGGAGCCAAAATATACTTTCTCTTCCAGCAGCTTCAGTTCAGAGCTACCATTTATTAAATTTCACATATGTACAGAAACAAAACTAACTCACAGCTAGTATTAGTAAGAAATTATGGCCCCTGCACTATTATGTCAAACTTTCAATATATTGTACTAATATTTTTGGTAACAAAATTATAGAAATTAAAGTATTTTAATTACATTTCAAACATATTCTGTCATCCCAGAACTTCATTTTATGTTGTTTATATGTGATTCTGGCCTCAGCTTTAACTTCAACTTCAATGTTTTATTGAATTTTTTTAACCTCTTGTTTTGAAATATGTTTATTCTTAGACTAAAATTGCAACAATAGTACAAAGTTTTCTGAACCATTTGAGAATAGGTGCATACATTGTGCCACCATTTAGGCCTTAAAATTTTAATGTGCATTTCCAAAGAATAAGGGTATTATTTATAGAACCCAGTACAGCTATCAAGTTTAGAAAATTTAACATTGATATAATAACTTTAATAATGCACATCTTATATTTGTCAGTTATCTCACTAATGTCCTTTATATCATTTTTGGGAGATACAGAATCCAATCCAGGATCATGTTTGGCATTTAGCTGTCATGTGTCTTTAGTCTTCTTTAAACTGGCATAGGCTTTGTCTTTCATGATGGTGATTTTTTTAAGAAATTGAGGAATTTTCCTCAATTTTGGCTTTTCTGGTGTTTCCTCATGATTAGGATCAGAATATGTATTTATGGCTGAAATGCTACATATGTCATATGTTTATTTTTCAGGGTATCACATTAGAGGCACAGAGTGACTATTTGTCCTTTATTAGTAAGGTCATTTGGTTAAGATTTTGTCTATTTTACCCACCATATAAATATTATATTTCTTTTTTGTAAGTAATAGGTAATTTATAGGGAGATACTTTGAGATTATGTGAATACTGTTTCTCATCATCCTTTCTCTACCTCTATTTAGCATTTTTTGATGATTCTTGCCCAAACCAATTTTTACTAAATATAATGGTGACCGTACAGGGATTTTTCTAACTCTGCCTCTCAGTCTAGATTTATCAGTTAGCTATTTATTGTAAAGAAGAACCCCCCATTCACCTTTATTTGTTAATATATCTACCTATATATTTATGATCAGTATTACTAATAGATCTCTGTTATATTCAGTTGATTCTAACACATTACTGCAAAAAGTATTTCTGATGCTTATACAGATTTTGCCAGTGCTAGCCCCTTCAAACTCTTCCTAGGACATTTTGACGTGTCTCTCACCTTCATTTATTTTAGCACTTTGGGGGCACTTCATTTCAGGAATAAGAAAATATTACAGAACCATTTAGTACCTTCCCAGATCAAGTCCTGGACTCAACCATTTTTCCAAGGAGCCAGTTTCCTTTACTAGGTAATGAATGGTATTTAGAAAACAAGATCTGGGTACTAGGTGTTCTCATTGCTACTAGGGTGTGGTTGTTTCTTGCTCTTTCAAGAGAGAGACAGAGAGAGAGAGAGAGACATGGAGACAGAGAGGTATTTAGTTGTATAAGTTCATACTTGCCTCTAACTTCAATTACCTGCCACGGAATTTTTCCTTGCTTTTCTTCATTCCACATTCATCACTTACTTCTTCCATTCTGAGAGGCAACATCTGCACGTTTACTCACTTGCTCAATTGTACCATGCATATAAAGAGTTTCAGAATTGCAATACTCATACCTACTAAACAAACTGACTAAAAAGGGTTCAAGATTTGTTTGTAGTTTTCTTCTTCTTTGTACTAAATTTTCTTTGTACTGTGTTTAAACACTGTGGATTAGCTATGTTTTCCTCTTTTAGTGTGGCTGTGTTATTCATTTTAGAGTTAGGTTCATTTGTTTGTTTGCAAACAATATTTTTTGATATGAAGAACATTAATATGCTTCTAAAAGTTAAAACTATGCAACAATATATATCCAGAGAATTACCACTGCTCTCTAATCTTTTTCACACCATTTAGCAGCATCCACCCTTTGTAGGCAAATAATTTCACTGATTTTACTCACTCAGATTGTCATCTTCTATGAGTCCCAGTCTTGGATAAGCATCTCTGATCTTCTTTCCTTTCTGATGGGGATTGGTTTAAAACGGATGTTCCAGGCTACCAGATGTTATTTCTTTGGATTCATGAATTCTCATTTTGTTTAGTTTTACTTTGTTTTTGCCCTATGGCAGTTGGCCTCTTCTCTTATAGATGGACAGAAGGGGAATTTAGAGCTATGGCTCCAGCAATATACACTCAGCCAGTGCTACATTAAAGGGGGACATACTTCCCATGACTCTAGTGTCTTTGAGACCTTCTTCTCTTAAATATTCCCTTACATCTCTAAAGTGTACTTAATTCTTTCCCTCTCTCTCAAAGGGCATGGAGTCTCACTCCTCAACAAATCATATCCTTTGTCACAAAAGATTTACTTTTCTTGTCTAAACACTTTTGTACTCCAAGAAGGAAAGGAGAGATGTCTTTCTGACTATACACAAAGTTTTACAGTGTGGTTGATAAGTCAGCACATTAGACTTTGTATTTAGACCCATTTTTCTTAGTAATATCTCAGCAGAGAGAGGTTTTCTGTCATAATTTAGGAAACTGAGTAACTTGCCCAAGATCTTACATTTCCAAGTGTTGGAGTTAGAGTTTTAACTTAGGCTCCTTTGCCTCTAAGACCAAACAATTTCCACTGTATTATACTGCTTTGCAGAATATGTTACCTAAGGGTCAGCACTGGACTCTATAGTCTGGGAGGATGTCAGACGTTAAAGCCTAGTCAATGGATGCTGACACTGTTTAAATATTATCGTCCTATCATTCACATTTGTCTGGTGAGTAGGAAGGACTGAGAAATCCAGGTCACTTGCATCAATCAAAGGTTATTGCAGAAGGAAGAGGCAAGGAAATTAGAATAGGAATTGAAAATCCTTTGCATAAGGTAGGCCCTTACTATATACTTATTAAATGTTTGTTGTTGAGCAATGAAATGCTATTTAAAATATTTGCTCTTTTTATCAAAAGAGCAATAGGTACTGCAGGTGGCATAGGATATGAACAAGTAAGGTAACTCAGACTGGAGCTTAAACTGAATCAGTCAAAACTCCAGACTAGAAACAGAGCATTGCAGGTTAAATACTCTACAGTAATCAGCACAGGAAGACTAAAGTTCTGGAAGTCAAAAGTTAGGACAGAGGTCATTGAGGTCACATTTGAGAGTAGGCAAACTCTAAAGCCAGTAGAGAAGTCCCTTGAAGCTGAATAGCTCTTGCAGATTTCAGAGGCCAAATAAAGAACAAGGATAAAAGGGCAGGGGGTCTTGAAACAGTTTCATCACTGAATAGAAACACCAAATAAACCTTATTCTACTAGGGTAGGAATGCCTGACCTCCATGAATTTTATGCTTTCTGCTACATGTGTGGGCCTATGCAATAAGTTATTACAAGTAAATAAGTGTACAAGACTCCTCCTGAAGTAAAAATTAAAGTACTGGATTTAGATGTAAAATATATTTTTGATTATTTATTATATTCTCAAACATTTAATTTTGAAGAAACAGGCTTTATTGTTTTAAACATATTATTTCATTTTATATATTTAACTTCTAACTTTATAAGAATTGTTATTCTTTGGTAATGCTTAAATAATAGTCAGGTATTAATTTCTATTTCTAGATTACTTTTTCTTTAAAGTAGATAATTTTTTCTCTTCTCATTCTTATTAAGTAGATATCTTGAGAGAAAAAAATAAAGATTTGGTAAAATGACTACAGATAATGTGACACAAATTTATAGCAAAAAAAAAAAAAGCCTTTAATGGAGGTTAGTTGCTCATTGCTCAGTAACTTGAATATAGTTTATTTCAAATTTAGATGTAATAAAGATTTTTTTTATTTGTTCAGGCATTTCTGTAAACTTTAGTAACTATGTGACAAAACCACAAAGATATAAATCTTGTTAAGAAAAATTTCTTTAAAGAGTGATATTGTATTTGTTATCTATTGTTTCTTAACAGATTACTCCAACATTTAATGGCTTAAAGCAATATTTATCATCTCACAGTTTCTTTGGTTCAGGCATCTGAGTGAGACTTGACTGGGTCCCCTGGCCCAGGGTCTTTGGCAAGGCTTCATCCAGGTATCTTGACTGGGAAAAGATCCTGCTGGTACAATTCACTTTCTCAGAGGCTGTTGGACTGAGGCCTCAGTTTCTCCTTGGCTGTTGGCTGGAGGATGGCCACAGTTCCATGCCAAGTGGGTCTATCTATAGAGCAGTAGACACAAAGGCAGCTGGCTTCCCTCAGGGGAAGTGAGCATGAAGAGCCGGAAATACAGTATGAGCAAGATGGAAGTCACAGAATCTTGTAACATACCTTTAATAGTGATATTCCTTTTCCACGTCCAGCCAACACTCAGGTAAAGGGAACCACAAAAGATTGTGAATACAGGTAAGTGGGGATCATTAGGGCCATTTTAGAAGGCCACCTACTGTTCTGTCACCACATTCTGGGATTTTGACTAATTATTAGGTAGGATTTACATGACCTTACAAATCTGTAAGTTACATTTTCCAGATTGGCATGTTAGTTCTCAACTTCATTAATTAATAAACCATATATATATATATATATATATATATAAAATGTGTATATAAAAATAGAACCCACACCAGGGAATGACAGTATATATGACACTGTATGGATTTTATCATATAGCTACCTCTGGCACAGATACATGCAGCCACTCCAAAAGTAGGCTATAGCGTTCTAATGTACAGTGACAATTACTTATTGCTAAGGAAATGGAAGAGAGGCTTAGTTTAGCTTAGGAAGTAGTCTCTATTCCCCTTTAATCTAGATTCCTCTTTTGTGTATGTCACTTTGCTCTTGTTTCTGTGCCTTTCTTCCCCGGTGTTGACACCTCTTATTTTAGGACCCTTATTCTATTTGCAAGAAATTCTCAGTTCCTGCTAATGCAGTTGCTCAAAGGTCACTTTAAGTACAGTCTTTATAAATTGATTTCTACAGAGTCTTTGCTTCCTTTGCTTGAATAGGTCCTGCAAAATGCCTGCCGCCTGTATTAGATGTTAACCTCAGGAATGACTTTGTCTATTTGCTTGGCCCTGCAGCTCCTTCTCTTGCCTGAGAAATCTGTGTCTGCTCTTGTGTCTTTTCTGCCATCTCATTTCTCTTTCTGATGCTGAGGTTAAGGTGATGTTTTATATTCTATTGCTTTTGGCAAGATGAATCAGTTTTTGGGTGTCTAAGTTGAAATGTGACCCTGCCATGTTTGCAGGACCAGGACTACAGAAGAATCTCAGGAATAATTCTCTTTACAGCATTTTATTGTCACTATTTTATGTGCCACATGACTATGATGATAAGATAGAAATGATAGCTACTCTGTTGAACTCATTTGACAAATTCTGAAAAACTTGTATTGTTTATCATAATTCCAAATATAAAGTGCTTCATTTATTTTGACTCCCTCTCTCTCTGATAGCAGACTAGGGAATTTCAAATCAGAAGGCCTTCCTTACAAGTTATTCTAAATGAATAACTCAATCTAGTTTATATAATTAATTTTATATGGACACAAAGCTTCTAATAAAGTATAAGTATTTTTTAAAGGGAAATTAATGTACTCTATTAATATATATGTCTTATCTCTTTGGTCCTTTTATTCAGTAACCTTCTATTCAATAGAGTATAAACATTAATAAAGTATATACACATATTTTTTAGTACCCCTTTTAATTTTTTTATTCCTTCTGTCTTACAAAAAAATAACTATAGAGATAAGAAGAGACTTGTAATTTTATTCCAAAAGAGGGAGAGAAATGATTATAGTGCTTTTATAGTTACTGTTGGTTTCTCAAATAGAGCTGGATGTCTTATCTTTCTGTTTTAGTTTAATACAGTAAAATCTTCAGGTTAGTGTTCTGGCTTATTAAAGATTTGGCTTTTTTGTTGAGGAAACTGCATAAAAATATGTAGATTGTGTGAATTCAGGTGTGTGATGTTTTCAACAGCCTACAAATCATAAAATGCAATTTTCTCCTTTTAGTGCCAATTTCATGATACTAAATGGCTTAGAAAATTGTATTAGGTAATTTTCTCTAGTGCATTTGATGCAAATTGCACTAATATTGTGAAGTGCCTTTGTTTAACGTATTTTCTTATAAGTTAGATAAATTAAAATTTCTGAAGGGTGGAATTGGATCAAGATGATTATGATTAGGAAGATGGCTTATTCCTCTCTAATAACATTAAATATGGTTAATTCCATGCATTACTGATGTAAACCTAAGTAACTTCACCATTTACTCTAATGACCACTTTCTTTAGTAGATGAAGAGTGCTTTGTCCCAGAGTTCTGCAATAAAATCTCTTTATTTCTGCAAATGCACGTAGAAGATGTTACCAGTTTCCATAAAGATATTTTTATCACTCAAAGTAGCTATTTTTGAGACACCTAATAATGACATTTCATTTTAGAGGTTTAAAAAATCATGCTGGAATCTGAAGCAACATAAGACTCTCTCATGCCTTATAATGCTCAGGAAAAGGATGTGTGTTATGTTAAGAAATATATACGGAATGATAATGACCTTTATGGAATGATAAATAGACGTAACTGATGAAGTGATACAGGCAGGTAAGAATGGTTTACCCAGAGCGAGAGTTTGTTGTCTCCCATCTTTAATGTTAGGTTTTTATCGTAACCCCCTATTTCTAGCAGACTGTTTTTTCATGCTGCTCCCAATCTGTCCTATACCACCTGCTTTGGGGCTTCTACTTGTTCAGAATCTGGTATGTATCGAGTGCCTGGCATATAGTGAACATTAGATTAATAAATGTTGATTTTACAGATTAATTGATCTCTGGAGCTCTCATTTCTCCTTACTCTTACGATAGCATGCATAACCATAAATAATTGTTCTGAGTTGCTTTTTAGGTTTAAAAAAATAGCACTAATGTATTATTGGCAGATACTATGTTATCTATTTCCCTTTCACCATCATTCTTTTCCACAGTACTTTTTCAGGGAAGAAAACCTAACAGCATAATCAATCTTATAGGAATTTCAGCCCCATAAAGCAAACTGAGGTTCAGGGAGATTCTATCTTTTGCATCATATTACCTAGCCAATGTCTTCTATTGAGACAAAATGAGATGAAAAACAGTTTGCAACCAAGCCAGTTTAAAGAAAACTGATACATCTTTAAAAATAGATGCCCTTTGAGTGCTCAAGTTGGGATAGCATATCTAGCATAATCATATAAGCAGATCTTATGATAGTGTTTTCACAGGAGTCTAAAACTCTTCCTGTTTTCCATTCCTGAAATTCTAGGGCACATAGGTTTACATCTGAATATTGTCCTCAGCTCAAAAATTTCTGTCCTCATTCCATTTTGTTGAGACATAATTAGAAATTAAGACAGAAAAAGTTTATATTTAGGGATAGAAAAATGAAACTAAAGCAGTTGGAAACATAGAAGTTATTTATAATGACATTTTAGGAGAGAGAAAAAATAATGATAAGAAATTAAGTACAGACCTTAGAAATTTTAGGAAGTGGGGAGTTGAGGCTGAACTTGTATGTGTGAACTGTCTTCTATTACAAGGTTTTCAATAACCTAAGCCTTAAAGTTGGTATAATGAGATTGAGCCAGCACTGATAACAACGGCGTATTATTGTCATTCTCATGAAGTATGGTTTACAAATGCTGTTGAATTGACTCTCCCAAAGATAAAATAGGCCAGACCCAAGAGAAGGAGGCTATACCCATAGTTGATCAGAGCTGCCTACTACTGAGCAGGAAGACTTGGGGCTGAGACAAAATGGTCCTATAGAATTGAGAGATTTAAGAGAGATGGAGGGACTTTCCAAACATATAAATCTTGTGTAGCAGAGTAAATTTGAGACCAATTATCTGACACCCAGTCCAACATTCTTTCAAATATACTCAGAATCCTTTATTCCAAAAAACGTAAGTAAATACTGAAGATTTTTAATGGAAAAGGACACTTAGTAATGATTCTTAAAGAGGTCCTAGAATATTGACAGTTTGAATAGTTTAGTGCCTATATTCATAAAGCCATATAGCCTATATCTCAATGTCACATGAAGAAATTTAGCAATATTTGAAAATAATGAAAAAGAGATGGCTTGTCCTCACTACATCTGCCTTAGTCCAGTGGATGTTTTCCTAAGCATGTGCAGCAGCATGCTATTCTGTAACAAAAATGAAATGGCCATGGCACACCAATATGATAGAAATTAGGAAAAAACAAAAACAATTTTATTTTCTGCCATGATTTGAAATGTTTCCAACAAATCCTTTCATCTAGGATTTAGTCACTTATCTCGCAGACCCTTGCTATTAACATTCATGTCATAAAGAAAGAGAAGATAAGCCATTAACTGCTTCCACAATGGAGAAAATTAGAGATGTAGTTGAGAACTGTGAAAAGGAGCATTGCCATCTACTTCTATAATGGAGGTAGATTATTCAGAAAAAGGATCCATGGAAAAGAGCCTTATGATTGCAAGTTATTATTGTAATGGAAGTGATTAAGAGTTAAGAGTATCAGTCTGGTTTGATTTGCTTTAAAACATAACTCATAGATAGCTTGACCTTTCTCAAGACTCAGGGTCTAGCTACTAGTAGCAGTGAATAAAATCATGAAAAGCAACTGCTAGCATACTTTTGAAAACTTGAAAAAGTATGTTCTCATATTTGCTCCAGTATTAGTATTAGTATCTGAAAACTCAATATATTTCATTTTTCTTCTTTATGTTAGAGTTTGTCTCCAAAAGTATAGTATTCTTTTCATGGATTTTAAAAATCTAAATTCTAAAAATATTCCAAATATTACAGACATATTTTGTTTCCTCTAGTCTATATATTAAGTTCATTGTATAGGATTCCTTCTAAAAAAAACTCAGTAGCAGAAAAATCATATTTTGAAACTTTAAAACTGATCTTTCCTTTAATATAGTATCCAGTCACAGAAAGGCAGGATTACTTGGAAATCAGAATCAGAGCTGTCCAAAATGTAACAAGGCAGAGGCAGAAGTGAGTACTGATAGGCTAGGAAAATTACTCACTATCCCATCAATTTCTAGACCCATCATGACTTTAATTGCTATTATATTTCTTTATCTTATAAATACTTTTTTAGTGCTTATTCTATACAAGAACTATTCTATGTGTCTCTCATATATTTGTCTACTTATCATAACAACTATATTGGTAACTGCTTTTATTATACCTATTTTACATATTTAACTAAGAACAAAAGAGGTGAAGTACTTGCCCAAATTCACCCTGATATGTTCTGAGTGATACAAATAGAATGGAATACATATCAGTCTTGATTTGAATACTGGCTATATAATACATTTCTCCTATTTATGTGGACTAAGGTTAGATTCCGTTTCTTGCCAGCCCCGTTACATTCTTGGCACTAGTAGGGCTCATAGACAATCCCCAAATCTTTTTGACACAAACTAATCTAGATATTTATCATGTTCTATTTGTATTCTTTAAAAATACATCTTTTTAGTTAGTTATCTGCATTGAATTTCACAGTTTGTATTCTAGTTTACTTAAGTATTAAGAATCTAGATAATATCATGCAACATTGATTAGATTTTAAGATTTTAGTTACTCTTTAATAGTCATAATAAGAGGTACCTCAGTCTCTACCTAGTAGTGAAAGTGCCCATAAGCAAGTAACTATGATATAAGGAACCCACCAAGCCTAGAATACTTCCCTGAATCTATTATCTGCATACTTGGCAACTGTCAAAGACAGCTCGAAAAAGAATTTTTGTAGTAATAATAAGTGTTATTTTGTCCAGGAACACGAGTAGGAGCTCCTTATTTTAAAATGATAATTTACATAACAATAACTGTAGTCACACAGCTATTAATGAGAGAGCAGAGACTAGAACTCAGGTCTCCTGTGGAGTTGTTCAGTAGAGATTAAAATTTGTTTTGTTCTAATGCAAACTGAAAAAATCAACAGCAGATGTTGATCAAAAGTGATTTAAAGTCACATTCTAAGACAAAAGTATAAGTGAAAAACTCTCAGAAATGGTAGTGTTGTATTTAGTTGTGTGGACATTCTAAGCAAATTAAAAGCTCTATTACACAAAGATAGAACTTAGCACAAGTGATTCTGTTTAAAAATAGCTTCATTTACTACTTTGATTCTGTAATCATAGAACATTTGCAGTTTTATTAATCTAAAGTGAACTGACTTACCTTTTAGAAATCATAAGGGATACATTATTCTTCTATATATTTGTTGTAATGGATAGCATTAGCAACATGGGTAATTATAACTATTAGTGTTATAATATTCCATACATGGTGGTAAATAAATATAGAACTAGCCTAAATTCTCCTAAACTGGGCTGCTCCATAGTATAAGCCACTCCCCTCTCTTCTCTATAACCATTTACCCCTTTTAATTATTTTTGTAATTATTTCATTTTCACATCCTTATTTATCAAACTGACTCTCTTTTGTGTGCTATTTCTAATAAAAGCAGTTTTCAGAAACATAAGAGAAGTGGGGTATCATACTTGTACCTCATTCAACATTGCAACGGTTATTACAGTACAACTATAATAAAATCTCAAAATCAAAGAAACAAGTTTTAAATTGAAATACTTTTTATACTCTTCCAGAGTATAGTAGTAGTAGGGAATTTTTAATATATGATTATTTCTCAATAAAATTGTCAACACTGAAGTACAAGACAGTCTTAACTATTATAAATTTTAAACATTTATGAAATTATATCCAACATATCTTTCTTTTAATATCATCAGATTTTTGAAGATTTTTTTTTCTCTTTAGAAACAAAAAGTGTCTTCAAATTCTATACAAACGTATACACCATTTTTCTTTGTAAAAATTTCACTACTATCATAGTAAGGATTCAAGGCATAAATCAATAATATAAAATAAATTATGGACTCCAAATGAGTTAAAGACCATTAAACAATGATGAAGAGTTTATTCTTTAATCACAAGTAAATGCTTATTCTCTTTGTCTCAGTTCTAGGCATTGGGGATATAATGATGGACAAAACAGAATAGATAACTGCCCAATGGAGCTGGCATTCTAGTCGAAAGACTTAAATTATCTGTCTGTAACTCTGGCAGTGTTGATGCTCCCTCCTCCCTCTTTTTTCTTCTCTGCCTGAATGACATCAACATTATGCTTTGCTGATTTTCCTTCTATCTATCTGCCTATTTTTTATCAGTCTTCTTTTTCTCCACCTATTTCTCAGAGCTCTTTTTTTACATTCTTTTCTCCTTCCACACATTTTCCCATGGGTAGTCTATTCAGACTCACTAATAGGGGAGGAAAAAGTATTTTTCTCTCTACCCTTCTAAGTTTTCAGCTGGAATTTCTATAACAGAAGACCAGTTAACAAGAGAAAAACAAATAGAAGTTTATTAACATGTGTACCTCACGTATGCATGGGAGATAACCAGGGAAGAATGAGTAACTCAAAGCAGTGGCTTAATAACTGAGGTATAGCTTCCTCAACAAGTAATGATAAATTTGTGGAGAGATGGCAGAACAAAGGAAAGCAGTTTTAAGCTTCCAAAGGCCCGAGATGTGGGAAAATAAATATATGGGAGGAAACGAATATCTACTGTAGTAGATAAAGGCTAGTTAGTAAATTTGTCATGTAAATTCCTCTGGTGCTATCTTCAGGTTGGTGGGATCTAAAGTTGTCTCTGGTGATTGATTTTGTCCTTCCTGGTACAGAGGGGGAGGAGAGACACCTTTGGAAATTTTTGTCCTGCTTTTAGGTAAATAGGGAAAAGACAGGTAGCTTTTTTTGTATCTCCTTCTTCTCAATTGCCTTCAGCTCAAAATAATCCTTATACCAAAGTGGTACTTTTTTTTCTTTTCTTTTCTTTTTTTTGCAGTACACGGGCCTCTCACTGTTGTGGCCTCTCCCATTGCAGAGCACAGGCTCCAGATGCGCAGGCTCAGCAGCCACGGCTTATGGGCCCAGCCGCTCTGCAGCATGTGGGATCCTCCTGGACCGGGGCACGAACCCATGTCCCCTGCATCGGCAGGCGGACTCTCAACCACTGCGCCACCAGGGAAACCCCAAAGTGGTACATTTTGAGGTGGCGTATGCTGCCACCCTTCATTAGACAGCTGAATATTCATATTCAAGGAGCTCTCTGCCTTGACTCCTAATACAACGTATTGAACTGCCTACTGACATCCCACTTGAAGTACTTGTAGGTGACTCCAACTTAATATATATCTGTACCTTCTCCTACCCCAAATTTGTCCTCTGTGTTGGCTTTCCTATTTGAGCAAATAGTACCAGACTTGAACCTGGGAGTTGTTTGTTGGTTTTCCCCACTGTGGACCCCCATTTAGTCCATTAGAAACTTGTTATTTTTACATATTAAACATTTCTCTCATTTGTCTGCTTCTACTCATTCTCGATATCAGTACCTTCCCCATAATCATCTATTCCATAGAAACTGCATAAACTCCCAGTCTTTCTCCTCATCCTCCACTCCCAGTCTGTGCTTCACAGTGCAGACAGATCACTTTCTAAAGTGAAAATTTAATTATATATTTCTGTCACTCAAGAGTTTCTCATATTTTTCAGGATAAATTCAAACCCTTATCGTGGCATGCATGACCAAATCTTAGTTTACCTCCCTAGCCTCTTTTCGATTCTCATTTTTTGTTTGAATATACTGAACTTTCATTTGCAAGAATATACCAGGTAATTGATTCTGTTGAACAAGCTGGCCCTGCTGCTTTTCACTTGAATATTTTTTAGTTCCCCATATTAGGAATCAGGTATTCCAGAAAACTTTACCTGATATCCTAAATTTGGATTATATGTCTCTTTTATATGTTCCTATATTATCATATACGCATGTACTTCCTGTGTCTTGGCATTTCTCACACTAGAGTATCATTGTCTGTGGGGTTGACTTGATGAAGTCAGGGACAATGTCTTTCCTGTTCATCAGTCTGTTTCCAGCATCTAGCACAATGAATGGCACGTACTAGGTATTTAATGAGTGAGTGATTATAATCTCCTGATTTAGACTTTTTAATGGCATATACTTAATTTTATTTCTATTTCTTTATAAGAATTGATACATGAATTTTTAAAGTTGCGTTTTTCAGAAACAGTAGATGGAAATGATTAGACCTACCTTGCTTGCCAGGGTGAAATAGCAACCTTTTTTTCTTTCCATTTTCTTTTCTTTCTCTATACTGCACAGTATAGGAACAAAGAAAAAATTACCTAATTCTAACTGATCTTATTATTTAATATACTGCATATCATCTTCAGATAAACTACAAGCCATTATTTTTAAACCATGCCTGCTAATATTGTTGTCATTTTATTTACCTGGATAATACAATGCACTTTACAGTGAATTTTTCATAGAAAGACATTGTTAAGAACCAATATACCCTTTATTTGTAATATTCATCTACCTCCTAATATAATTGGATTATATTTTTTCTATGACTAGCAAGTGGTCTTTAGATATATAAGTAAACTAGAGTGCCCAATTGGTTTTGCCATTAGTATTCATTATTTTGTATACTATTACATATCCTTTTAATTTTCCCTCTCTCAACTAAATGTATCCTTTAGTCTTTTATCATAAAGAGTACCTCATTTTCCTTGTAAGTGCAGTAGTCCTCATTGCTTTCTGGTTCTCTGTTTTTTTCACATAACCTCCTAAAGATGATATGACTAAGATGACTACTAGGGTACTATAGTTAAGATAAAGAGATATTATTGATTTGTAAATTGAGGTATTATAATATGTGTGTCCTATTTCTGGACTCTTTTAATATGGTTTAATACCTCATTCCATTTTTATTGCCTCTGGGTAGTGAACAAATGTCTTCGTTGAATTGCACAAAGAGATACATAAATCTTATTCCTGAGAAAATTGCATTTAGTTCAGAGCTCATCGATGTGTATGAGTAATTTGAATTTATTTTTCAACTGTGCTTTGCCTTTACATATTTTAAGTGGATTTTATCAACCTTTGTGCTTCTTAATTAACTTATATTGTTAGGTCTTTTGGAATTCAACCAATTTCCCTAATCTCAAGAAAATTAAAATTAGTTTTTTCTGCAAATTTTAAAACTTCACCTTCTTTTCCAGATCATTAACAAAAGTATTGAATAGGAGACACAATTATGGATCCTAGACTAACCCTGCTAATTAACCTCTTTGCTTCCTGAGGATTTGGAACTTACTTCCACTCAATTTCTACCACTTAACTTGTTTTTAATGGTTTAAGGCCATCCCCAGGGTGGGGTAGAGGGCCCTGAGCAGATCATTTTGCAGTCTCACTGCTTAACATTTCTATTCATATGAAATCCTGTGAAACTTAACATCAAGGACATTCTTAAAAGTGTGAAGCCCCTGGGAGCTGTGTATAAAGACTATTGTTTTTAGGTTAGCAATCCCATTCGCAAATCCTCTTCCAGCTTTCTTTATGAGTCAGTGCTTGTCAAAGTTTAGATTTCATAGAGGATAACCTGGGAAAGGATGTTAAAATTGTGGATTCCTTTGTCTCCTCTTGGATCTTTTGAATCAGAATCTGGCATGGATTGGTTGATTCATTTTACCCTTTTAAGAAACAACCTAGATGAATACAAGTTGCCTATGCTTTTCTTCCCAAAGTCTTGTCCAAGGATTAGAAGAATCAGCATCATTAGATTATTAGAAATACAGAATCTCAGACCTCTTCCCAGGCACTGAATCAGAATTTAAATTCTTAACAGTATTCTTAGATGTTGTTTGCCCATTAAAATTTGAGAAGCACTCTGTAGACCATACTTTGAGAAACACGTAAGCAGTGTAAGAAAACAATCACATGTCATTTTTAGTACCAGCTCTAGATTTCATTTCCTCCTTAACACCCTTCTCTCCACTAGCTTTTACCTGTTTACCTAGATCTAGGCCTTGCTATAACTATGGTTTGTCTGTCTGTTTTTACTGGGTACTAAACTATATGCTGTACATAAATGACTCTTGCCTGATAGAACTTGCTGTCTAGAACATTATGTTTAACTTCCCATTATAATCTTTAGAAAGATGTAAGTATAGATTAGGCATTATGTCTCCTTTATCCTGGTGTGTTAAAGAAAAAAAAGATCATTACTCTTGTTAGAGATGAAAGAAGACTTTATTCAAGAGGGATGAATACAGTGGGGTTTTTACAGTAGGGGAGAGAGATTGGGCTCAGTTCCAAATACAACAAGGATATGTGGAGATTTATAGCCAAGGAACTGGATAGGGGTCAGTGGATGGAAAATTACTAGAAGGAAACATCAAGGCTAGGGGGATTTTTCCTAAACCAACTCAACAGGATTCCTGCAGAAGGCAGGCTAGGGGGATGAGATATTGAGAGTGGTGGATGAGGAATTTGATGAGGTATCCAATGTGAAAATATATCTAGAGTGAGAGATCTAACGAAAACTGATTCAGTAGGCTTTTTGCTAAAACTGAACTAAGTGGGCCAAAGCAGAGCCCAAGTTTGGGACCTTGTCAAAAAGAGGATTCAGATGAGCTGACTCAAGTTTGGTCAAGGAAAGAGTCTTTTCAGGTGTTACATATGTGTTTTATTGTCTTCCGTATGTTGGGGAATTTAAAAAGCTATGTTAATTTTCCACTTTCATAATATTCTGGCTTCTTGGAAATTGCCTGGTCTTTATTTTTTTACAAATATTTTTTAGAACAGCTGAGTTTTACCCTGTATTATAAAAGAAAAAACAACTCAGATAAAAAAGTATTATCTTTATAATTAACAATTCTTAAGTTGAGATTGTGATTCCACAATATGTAACACTTTGCCCCTGTGTAAAGCAAGCATGTGTTTTTAATCATATACTAAGCATTTTAGGTAGTAAATTTTAGGTAGTAAACTGTTCCCACTTATATTTTAAAGTTTATTGTCTATCTCAAAAGTACCAATCCAAATGAATATTGGATCTTGACTTAAAACCAAAAGGTTAAGTGGAAGCCTATACATTTAATAGAGTTATACTGATATGAAAATTGAGTTATTTGTAAAACACTTAAATATTTTTAAAAAGTGAACTTACATTTAATACATACCATAATTATGCTTGTAAATAAAATAAAAAGGATAAAGTGAAGCAGGAGAAGGTATTTGTTATTTACAAGTCACCCTGAGGATTTCTGAGAGTAAAGAGGCATTCAATGGCCTTTCATACACATCAGAATGGTTCAAAGCAATAATGTGGAGGATGCAACATCAAGGGAATTGGAATTTACCTAAATAGTTTAGCACTGAAAGCGAAAAATTTAGAGAGGTATAAGTAGGTGGAGGGAGAGACTCAAGCCTGAGAAATTTTTAGAAGCTATTGGGAAGGGTGGAAAGAAGGAGGCATGGAAGCTGGGAGTAAAGAGGGAATTTTTTTTTTTGATAAAATAGAAGTATCATTAGTTATCATTAAATTGTTTGCTCTGTACTAGGTGATATACCTTCTCTTGTAACTTTACCAAAATAGTCATTGAAAACTAAATTGCTGCCTCTTGATGCTTTGTAGAGATTTGTATTCTGGAGATATAAGGAAGTATTGAGTTCAGTTTCAAGAAATGTATTTGTGTGGATATAGGCCTTCCTTAGATAGTCTTCCTTCCATAAGCTTATGTGAGTTTGTGCTCATATCAGGTTTTTAAAATATGGCTATAAAATTCAATTCTCCTTTTAAGGGTGTGCCTATTATTTTTGTATTGCTACTTTGCAAAGTATACTACTCTATTTTTGCTATATCTATTCATTTATTTTGTTCACTGAAAATCATCGTGAAATCAGAGATTTGAAAGGGAAAATGAGGGTCATCAAGTATAACATCTTGCCAAGGTCAGGAGCCCCTCTCCAGACAGCTTGTACTCCACCCTTCATTTAATTTCTGATATTTCATTGAACAGCTCTAACCGCTGCAGGCTGTTTATATTTATTACACAATTCCCTTCTCACAACTTTCTTCACTTTTTCTAGTTCTCTACAACAGCTATGTGGCTGCTATGTTTCCTTTTTGAATGTCATTTGAATATTTGAAGACAGCTCTACTATTCCCATTGTTCTTTTTAAAAATACTTAATCCATTTATGCTGACTTTCAACATGTGAATCCTTACAGTAAAGCACAGTAGTTTATAGATATCATCTGAAAAGCTCTACTACTGAGTGGTACTGTTATCCAAAGCTGAACTGTATGCTTTTATGGATATCTCTGTAGATTCCATGAATTATGAGATCACACATTCTGAAATACTGATTTATAATGTAATTAACTGGAATCGTATCTTTATAATTTTGTATGCATAGAGCTCTGTTTTTTAACTTATTTTTTGATAAAGTATATTTGCTTAGTTAAATTTGTTAGGAAGCTATTTAATAAATACATTTAATTTTAAGTTAAACTTTCCATGACCTCTTTGCAGAGTTTCCTTTTAGATAAATCAAATTATGTTATGATTGGGAAAAAACCATAAATCCTGTTAAGCTATCATCAAATTTTTCATTCTTTTTTTTCATTCCTTTGATTGAATTAATTCCACTTCTCTGTCCTTGAGTTTGCTGATCTTTTCTTCTGCTTCATCTAGTCGGCTGTTCAGTCTCTCTATGGAATTTGTAAATTCAGTTTTTATACTCTTCAGCACTGTGATTTCTGTTTAGTACTTTTTAATATTTTCTCTTTGTTAAAATTCTCCCTTCGTTCATGCATGTTCTTCTGACCTCAGTGAGCATCTTTATGACCATTATTTTGACTCTTCTATGAGTCTCCATTTCATTTCACTCTATTTCTGTAGTTTTATCTTGTTCTTTTGTTTGGAACATATTCCTCTGTTTCTTCATTTTCCTTGACTCTCTGTGTTGGTTTATGTGTGTTAGGTAAAACAGCCACCTCTCCTGGTCCTGACAGAGTGGTCTCATGTAGAAGATGAACCTCATCAACTAGCCCAGCCCATGCTCCTGATTGTCTCTCAAACCTCTATGATTGTCCAGACCTCCTTCTTTGTTCTTAGTGGCTTCCAGTAGTTTGAGGGTATGCCAAGCTCCATCAATGTCCCGAAAGGGTGGATCACAGTCTGCACCTATATGCAGGTTGATTAGAAGCTGGATCCCTGGCAACAGCTAGGAAAGTATATAGTTAAAGCACTCCTGGGGTAAACTAAAAGATGAGTATTTTTGCCATTTCGCACTGTACTGGGACCAGGTGTATGATTGTGTGGTGGGGATGGGAGGGTACTCCTGAGCCCATTAAGGACTTCTTTGTTTGCTACAGTCCTGTGGGAATCCATTTAGAGTCAGATGATCTGGCAACCTGTCCCTTGGGTAGCAGGTGCTAAAGCTGGGGTACAGAACTGTGTACAAGCTCTTTCCAAGGGAGGTGCTGGTGAATTGGAGCATGCAGGAGAGAGAGGGTGAGGGAGGTGTCCACTGGCTTCCCTGTTCTCAGGTGAGGATCACAGCCAGCCTAGTAATATGTGCTAAATTAGAAGCCTGAATGTATACAAATAGACTCCATTCAGGTAAAGACTGGGAGATGGGCAATTTTTGCTACTCTCTCTGCACTGAGCCTTGGGGTGATAGCTGCAGAGAATGCTTGCTCCTGTTAATTACTTCTTTATTTGCTATGGTCTTGTGGGTCTCATGGGATCAAGCCCCATTGGCTTTCCCAGGTAAATGTTTTGGGGGCCTGTCCCTCAGTTGGGAGTCTTTAAAGTTGGGCTGCTATATATAGGGTACAAACTCTTCACTTTTCAGGAAGAAGCTGGGACTTGGGAGTTTTTCTCCTTATTTTACGGTGCTATGCTGGGGATAAGGTTTATAATGAGAGAGCATCTCAGCCTTTCCTACCCAT
The DNA here is from genome assembly GCF_025265405.1 of Mesoplodon densirostris. NCBI lineage: Eukaryota > Metazoa > Chordata > Mammalia > Artiodactyla > Ziphiidae > Mesoplodon > Mesoplodon densirostris. The sequence continues at coordinate 219,337,501 of NC_082661.1, read as the reverse complement.
TTCATTCTGGATATTTTCTAATTCTCCCAATGTGTAGGAGTTGCTCAGCGAATTTCTGGATTTCTTTAAGAGGGAATTGCTCCATGTGTAGCTATTAATTTGGTGTGTCCATGGGACGAGGGGAGTTCAGGAGCCTCCTGTCATACCATCTTTAAAGACGGCCTTCTTTCATGTCTTTAGTGCCTCTGCTCAACTATGAATTCCTCAGAGAAACTTTTCCTTTGAATTCAATTTAAGGTAGCTTCTATTGTGTCACCCTATAATACTTTATTCATGGTATTGATTACTCTCTGTAATAATTAATTTTTTTTAATTTTTAAATTTTTCTTTTTCCCTCCACTAGTACTTAAGATTTATGAGAACAGGTGTATAATATATATATGTATTATATATTAAACATATATATGTATTATGTATTATTATTATTTATAATATATAGTTCAATGAGCTCACTTTCTCCATCTATCAGTTTGGATTTTACATATAAGATATTCTATATGTTTAAATATAGAAAGATCTCTGATGAAATATAGCTTGTTCTTAATTGTTAAATAATTTTTATATAATGTATATATTCTATATAAAGACAAGTCTTTAATTTGAAAGTCAACTTGCTGCTTCGCTCAGTTTTTGACCTACTGAAGTTGAATTCTTGGAAAGGAAAAATGTGAATACAGGCCTTTATTGAAGAAGACCAAAAAAAGCTGCTTCAGCTTAGAAATCCAGTGATTAGTTGTACAAAATTTGTCCAGATTGAAACTCAGAGATGGAAACAAGATGATCCTTACTAGAAAGATCTCAGAAGATAATGCTCCAAAAGACAGAGTTGCTATAGGATGAAAGTCATGTTAGTCCTTCCATTAAAAAAAATAATAATAATGGACTAGCTTCTTTGAATCCCATTAGAATAAGATGCTTAGGAAAAGAGTATTGCTGATCTTTTGAGTTTCAACAAAACAGTGAGACTCAAGGCATCATTAATATGAACAGAAGGCAATAATAAATTAAAGAAGATAAAACAGGGAGCTTCCTGTAAGTTGAGAAGAAGAATCATATGAATATAACACCAAATGGGTCTTGCTCATCAAAGAAACTTTGAAATTTTGACTCAAGGAAATCAGAATAGCACTACCAATATCTGTAAATTTGTTTACTCTGTGCTATAAAGTTGAGAGCACCAACCAAAAAGAAACAATTTTCTGGCACAATTGTAGTGGCAAATTTAGGGATTTGTTGAAGTGATTTTTACTAGAGAAAAGATAATGGTATAATTGGCATATTAAATGGTGTAATTGGCATATTAAATCATAGTTGAACCATGCTGTGCTGTTTACCTGGAGTCTGCATTGTCTACTCCTGTCACCAAAACTGTATTACTGTATTATTGTATTATTACTGCTGTACCTAATCAGCAAAGGCCTCTTCTTTCAGGAAGTCTTCCCAGTCCCCTAAACCCAAGTATGATTCCTCCTTTAGAGACCAAGATGTCTTATGTAAGTTTTAATTATGTACTCAGTATTGTGATTATCTTAATCTTATATGTCTCCCTCACTTTACTGTAAGTCTTATGCTCTCTGGATCTGTATCTCTGTTTATAATTGAATTGCCAATATCTAGTTCAGTGACTAGATGCTGAATGAATGACCATAACTTGCTGTTGGGTGATATAGGAGAATTACCTCAGCCTAGAGAAGATTTACTTACTGACCAATAATTTTTTTTCTGTGATGTTAGATAATATTTTCCCAACCTCTCCAATTTTACAATGGAATCTGGTAGAAAGTCAGATAATTACATAGTAACTATATTGTTACCTAATAATACACATTTTTTCTGATAAATAATCATACGTTTGAAGATTGTCAAGACTCATAAAAAATTTTTTAACATCTTTATTGGAGTATAATTGCTTTACAATGGTGTGTTAATTTCTGCTGTATAACAAAGTGAATCAGCTATACATAAACATACATCCCCACATCTCCTCCCTCTTGCATCTCCCTCCCATCCTCTCTATCCCACCCTTCTAGATAGACACAAAGCACCGAGCTGATCTCCCTGTGCTATGTGGCTCCTTCCCACTAGCTGTTTTACATTTGGTAGTGTATATATGTGCATACCACTCTCTCACTTTGTCCCAGCTTACCCTTCCCCCTCCCCATGTCCTCAAGTCCATTCTCAATGTCTGTGTCTTTATTCCTGTCCTGCCCCTAGGTTCTTCAGAACCTTTTTTTTTTTTTTTTTTTTTTTTTTTTTTAGATTTCATATATATGTGTTAGCATACAGTATTTGTTTTTCTCTTTCTGACTTAGTTCGCTCTGTATGACAGACTCCAGGTCCATCCAACTCACTACAAATAACTCAATTTCGTTTCTTTTTATAACGAGTAATATCCCATTGTATACATGTGCCACATCTTCTTTATCCATTCATCTGTCGGTAGACACTTAAGGTGCTTCCATGTCCTGGCTATTGTAAATAGAGGTGCAATGAACATTGTGGGCCATGACTCTTTTTGAATTATGGCTTATTGGAGAGGCTGTCTCTTCTCCATTGTATATTCTTGCCTCCTTTATCAAAGATAAAGACAAGGTGACCATATGTGTGTGGGTTTACCTCTGGGCTTTCTATCCTGTTCCATTGATCTATATTTCTGTTTTTGTGACAGCACCATACTGTCTTGATTACTGTAACTTTGTAGTATAGTCTGAAGTCCAGGAGCCTGATTCCTCCAGCTCCGTTTTTCCTTCTCAAGTTTGCTTTGGCTATTTGGGGTCTTTTGTGTTTCCATACAAATTGAGAAATTTTTTATTCTAGTTCTGTGGAAAATGCCATTGGTAGTTTTATAGGAATTACATTCAATCTGTAGATTGCTTTGTGTAGTATAGTCATTTTCACAATGTTGAATCTTCCAGTCCAAGAAAATGGTATATCTCTCCATCTGTTTGTATAATCCTTAATTTCTTTCATCAGTGTCTTATAGTTTTATGCATAAAGGTCTTTTGTCTCCTTAGGTAGGTTTATTCCTAGGTATTTTATTCTTTTTGTTGCAGTGGTAAATGGGAGTGTTTCCTTAATCTTTCATTCAGATTTTTCATCATTAGTGTCTAGGAATGCAAGAGATTTCTGTGCATTAATTTTATATCCTGCTACTTTACCACATTTATTGATTAGCTCCAGTACTTTCCAGGTAGCATCTTTGGGATTCTCTATGTATACTATCATGTCATCTGCAAACAGTGACAGTCTTATTTCTTCTTTTCCAATTTGGATTCCTATCATTTCTTTTTTTTTTTTTTGCTGTACGCGGGCCTCTCACTGCTGTGGCCTCTCCCGTTGCGGAGCACAGGCTCCGGACACACAGGCCCCGCGGCCATGGCTCGCGGGCCCAGCCGCTCCGCGGCATGTGGGATCCTCCGGGATCGGGGCACGAACCCGCGTCCCCTGCATCGGCAGGCGGACTCTCAACCACTGCGCCACCAGGGAGGCCCCCTATCATTTCTTTTTCTTCTCTGATTGCTGTGGCTAAAAACTTCCAAAACTATGTTGAATAATAGTGGTGAGAGTGGGCAACCTTGTCTTGTTCTTGATCTTAGTAGAAAGGGTTTCAGTTTTTTACCATTGAGAACAATGTTGGCTGTGGGTTTGTCATATATGGCCTTTATTATGTTGAGGTAAGTTCCCTCTATGCCTACTTTCTGGAGAGTTTTTATCATAAATGGGTGTTGAATTTTGTCAAAAGCTTTTTCTGCAACTGTTGAGGTGATCATATCATTTTTATCCTTCAGTTTGTTACTATGGTGTATCACATTGATTGATTTATGTATTTTGAAGAATTCTTGCATCCCTGGGATAAACCCCACTTGATCGTGGTGTATGATCCGTTTAATGTGCAGTTGGATTCTGTTTGCTAGTATTTTATTGAGGATATTTGCATCTATGTTCATCAGTAATATTGGTCTGTAGTTTTCTTTTTTTGTGACATCTTTATCTGGCTTTGGTATCAGGGTGGTGATGGCCTCGTAGAATGAGTTTCGGAGTGTTCCTCCCTCTGCTATATTATGGAAGAATTTGAGAAGCATAGGTGTTAGCTCTTCTCTAAATGTTTGGTAGAATTTGCCTGTGAATCCATCTGGTCCTGGACTTTTGTTTGTTGGAAGACTTTTAATCACAGTCTCAATTTCAGTGCTTGTCATTGGTCTGTTTATATTTTCTGTTTCTTCCTGGTTCAGTCTCGGAAGGTTTTGCTTCTCTAAGAATTTGTCCATTTCTTCCAGGTTGTCCATTTTATTGGCATATACTTGCTTGTAGTGGTCTCTCTTGATCCTTTGTATTTCTGCAGTGTCAGTTGTTACTTCCTCTTTTTCATTTCTAATTCTATTGATTTGAGCCTTCTCCCTTTTCTTCCTGATGAGTCTGGCTAGTGGTTTATCAATTTTGTTTATCTTCTCAAAGAACCAACTTTTAGGTTTATTGATCTTTGCTATTGTTTCCTTCATTTCTTTTTCATTTATTTCTGTTCTGATATTTATGATTTCTTTCCTTCTGCTAACTTTGGGGTGTTTTTGTTCTTCTTTCTGTAATTGCTTTAGATGTAAGTTTAGGTTGTTTATTTGAGATTTTTCTTGTTTCTTGAGGTAGGTTTGTATTGCTATATATTTCCCTCTGAGAACTGCTTTTGCTGCACCCCATAGGTTTTTGGCCATGTGTTTTCATTCTCATTTGTTTCTAGGTATTTTTTGATTTCCTGTTTGTTTTCCTAAGTGATCCCTTGGTTACTTAGTAGTGTATTGTTTAGCCTCCATGTGTTTGTATTTTTTACAGATTTTTTTCTGTAATTGATATCTAGGTTCATAGCATTGTTGTTGGAAAAGTTACTTGATATGATTTCAATTTTCTTATGTTTACCAAGGCTTGATTTGTGACCCAAGATATGATCTATCCTGTAGAATGTTCCATGAGCACTTGAGAAGAAAGTGTAATCTGCTGTTTCTGTTTCCTATCAATATCCATTAAATCTATCTGGTCTATTGTGTCATTTTAAACTTCTGTTCCCTTATTTATTTTCATTTTGGATGATCTGTCCATTGGTGAAAGTGGGGTGTGAAAATACCTTACTATGATTATGTTACTGTTGATTTTCCCTTTTATGGCAGTTAGCAGTTGCCTTATGTATTGAGGTGCTCCTATGTTGGGTGCATAAATATTTACAATTTTTATATCTTCTTCTTGGATTGGTCCCTTGGTCATTAAATACTGCCCTTCTTTGTCTCTTGTAATAGTCTTCATTTTAAAGTCTATTTTGTCTGATATGAGTATGACTACTCCAGGTTTCCTTTGATTTCCATTTGCATGGAATAACTTTTTCCATCCCCTCACTTTCATTGTATGTGTCCCTAGGTCTGAAGTGGGTCTCTTGTAGACAGCATATATACTCCTCTTGTTTTTGTATCAATTCAGCCAGTCTAAGTCTTTTGGTGGGAGGATTTAATCCATTTACATTTAAGGTAATTATTGATATGTATGTTTCTATTACCATTTTCTTAATTGTTTTGTGTTTGTTATTGTAGGTCTTTTTCTTCTCTTGTGTTTCCTGCCTAGAGAAGTTCCTTTAGCATTTGTTGTAAAGCTGGTATGGTGGTGTTGAATTCCTTAACTTTTGCTTGTCTGTAAACATTTTAATTTCTCCATCATATCTGAATGAGCTCCTTGCTGGGTAGAGTAATCTTGGTTGTAAGTTTTTCACTTTCATCACTTTAAATATGCCCTGCCACTCCCTTCTGGCTTGCAGAGTGTCTGCTGAAAGATCAGTTGTTAACCTTAAGGGGATTCCCTTGTATATTATTTGTTGCTCTTCCCTTGCTGCTTTTGATATTTTTTCTTTGTATTTAATTTTGGATAATTTGATTACTATGTGTCTTGGTGTGTTTCTCCTTGGATTTATCTTGTATGGGACTCTCTGTCCCCCCTGGACTTGATTGACTATTTCCTTTCCCATATTAGGGAAGTTTTCAACTATAATCTCTTCAAATATTTTCTCAGCCCCTTTCTCTTTCTCTTCTTCTGGGACCCCTATAATTCGAATGTTGGTGCATTTAATGTTGTCCCAGAGGTGTCTGAGACTGTCCTCAGTTCTTTTCATTCCTTTTTCTTTATTCTGCTCAGTGACAGTTATTTCCACCATTCTATCTTCCAGGTCACTTATCCGTTCTTCTGCTTCAGTTATTCTGCTATTGATTCCTTCTAGAGAATTTTTAATTACATTTATTGTGTTTCTCATCATGGTTTGTTTGCACTTTAGTTCTTCTAAATCCTTGTTAAACGTTTCGTGTATTTTCTCCATTCTATTTCCAAGATTTGGGATCATCTTTACTATCATTACTCTGAATTCTTTTTCAGTTAGACTTCCTATTTCCTCTTCATTTGTTTGGTCTGGTGGGTTTTTGCCTTGCTCCTTCATCTGCTGTGTGTTTTTCTGTCTTCTCATTTTGCTTAACTTATTGTGTTTGTGGTCTCCTTTTGGCAGACTGCAAGTTTGTAGTTCCCATTGTTTTTGCTGTCTGCCTCCAGTGGCTAATTTTGGTTCAGTGGGTTGTGTAGGCTTCCTGGTGGAGGGGATTTGTGCCTGTGTTCTGGTGGATGAGGCTGGATCTTGTCTTTCTGGTGGGCAGGACCACGTTCGGTGGTGTGTTTTGGGATGTCTGTGAACTTATTATGATTTAGGCAGCCCTTATTCTAATGGGTGGGGTTGTGTTCCTGTCTTGCTAGTTGTTTGGCATAGGGTGTCCAGCACTGTAGCTTGCTGTTCGTTGAGGGGAGCTGGGTCTTAACATTGAGATGGAGATCTCTGGGAGAGCTTTCACCATTTTATATTACATGGATCTGGGAGGTATCTGGTGGACCAGTGTCCTGGACTTGGCTTTCCCACCTCAGAGGCAGAGGCCTGATACCTGGCCAGAGCACCAAGACCCTGTCAGCCACACAGCTCAGAAGAAAAGGGAGAAATAAGAAAGGAAGGAAGAAAAAATATATAATAAAAAGAAATAAAGTTATTGAAAAAAATTTTAATTATTAAAAATAAAAAAATTAAAAAGTAATAAAAAAATTTTAAAAAAAGAAAGAAGAGAGTAACCAGACCAAAAAACAAATCCACCAGTGAAAACAGGCACTAAAAAGTATACAGAGAAACACAAAAGAAAAGAAAACAACACAAAAGAAAAAAACGGACAGACAGAAACCTATGACAGATGGTAAAAGCCAAGCTATACAGAGAAAATCTCACAAAGAAACATACACATACACACTTACAAAAAGACAAAAAGGGAAAAATATATATATATTAAAAAAAGGAAGAGAGCAACCAAATCAGTAAACAAATCTACCAATGATAATAAACTCTAAATACTAAACTAAGATAAACTTAAAACCAGAAACCAGTCAGTTGCATACAGCAAACCCTAAGTCTACAGTTGCTCCCAAAGTCCACCACCTCAGTTTTGGATGATTCGTTGTCTATTCAAATATTCCAGAGATGCAGGGTACATCAAGTTGATTGTGGAGATTTAATGTGCCACTCCTGAGGCTGCTGGGAGAGATTTCCCTTTCTCTTCTTTGTTCACACAGTTCCTGGGGTCCAGCTTTGGTTCTGGCCCCACCTCTGTGTGTACATTGCCTGAGAGCATCTGTTCTCTGCCCAGATAGGACTGGGTAAAGTAGCAGCTGATTAGGGAGCTCTGGCTCACTCAGGCCAGGTGGAGGGAGGGGTACGGAATGCGGGGTGAACCTGCGGTGGCAGAGGCTGGCGTAACGTTGCAACAGCCTGAGGCATGACGTGTGTTCTCCCGGGAAAGTTGTCCCTGGATCACGGGACCCTGACAGTGGTGGGCTGCACAGGTTCCCGGTAGGGGAGGTGTGGATAGTGACCTGTGCTTTCACACAGGCTTCTTGGTGGCTGCAGTAGCAACCTTATCGTCTCATGCCTGTCTCTGTTGTCCGCACTGATAGTTGCGGCTCGTGCCTGTCTCTGAAGTTCCTTTAGGTGGTGCTCTGAATCCCCTCTCTTCGTGCACCCTGAAACAATGGTCTCTTGCCTCTTAGGCAGTTCCAGATTTTTTCCTGGACTCCCTACCGGCTACCTGTGGCGCACTAGCCCCCTTCAGGCTGTGATCACGCAGCCAACCCCAGTCCTCTCCCTGGGGTCTGACCTCCAAAGCCCGAGCCTCAGCTCCCAGCACCCACCTGCCCTGGCAGGTGAGCAGACAAGCCTCTCAGGCTGGTGAGTGCTGATCGGCAGTGATCCTCTGTGCGGGAATCTCTCTGCTTTGCCCTCTTCACCCCTGTTGCTGCGCTCTCCTCCATGGCTCTGAAGCTCCCCCCCCAGCCCCCATCTCCACCAGTGAAGGGGCTTCCTAGTGTGTGAAAACTTTTCCTCCTTCATGGCTCCCTTCCACTGGTGCAGGTTTGTCCCTATTCTTTTGTCTCTGTTTTTTCTTTTTTCTTTTGCCCTACCCAGGTACGTGGGGTGTTTCTTGCCTTTTGGGAGGTCTGGGGTCTTCTGCCAGCATTCAGTAGGTGTTCGCTAGGAGCTGTTTCACATGTAGATGTTTTTTTGATGTGTTTTAAGGGAGGAAGGTGATCTCCATGTCTTACTCCTCCACCATCTTGAAACTATCCTAACAAACAATTTTTGACTGTCCATTCACCCTTTACTATTATGAATTTCCTTATAAACACAAATTACAACTTATATATCCCCATCTTGAAGTGATTTGGGAGGTATGTATTAAGAGAACTCATAACTCGTATTTATTGACCATCTATCATGTGCTTTCTAGGCCTTTATATATTAATTATTTTACTTAATCTTTATAACTACCCTAGGAAGTGTAGTTATGGCCTCTCTTTTCATAGGTGTTGAAAATGAGACTAAGTGTTTAAAGCCCGTATCCAGCCGGTATGTAACAGAGGTTATATTACAATCCAAATCTACCTTTTACCAAAACTTCTGTGTACTCTTTCCACTGTTCTAAGAATAGTGAACCAAATTTTTTTCTGAAAATTTCATGTTACATATCTAAAGCCATAAGATAGTAGGAAAATGTCAAATACCATGTGCTATTTATACAGTGGATAAAAATGCTTTGCATTACATTAAACTTGTAACTTTAAAGCAGTGTGACATTTTAAATTGTTTGACTAGCTGGCTTCTTTAAGGAGCTACTTCACTGTAGTGGAGGAAACTCTTCCATTCACATGTGACAAACATCTAGGTGGTACAATAGTATATGGTATTTCAAGAAATTAAAATTATAATATATAGCTGAAAGGACTTATAAATGATTATTCCACACATCTGTCTTGAGTCATAAGATTGTTTAAATTATTCAGTATAGATGGTCAACAATTGTTTTGAAACTTAAAACCCCTTCAGGCCACACCAATATTTTATTTATTCTTCAACTGTCCAACCAAAAGTTCTGGCAGTCTAATTTAAAGCTTTCCATTGTCCATCTGTAGGACAACTCACTAGAATCTGTGTGTGTGTGTGTGTGTGTGTGTGTGTGTGTGTCTGTGTTTAAATCGTCTCTTTTCTCTAAGAATATTACTTAAGATTATACAAAGCCTGAACATCACCTACAGGATGTTTGTCAAGTGTCTCTAGTAAAATTTGTGTCATTATAAATGATTTAAGTCTCATTAGTGACCCTTAAATTAAGTATATATTAATAGCTTTTATGGTAACATATTGAATTTAAATAACTAAATATTAATTGCAGAGTGGAAAAATTAAGTCCAACAAATTTTACTATATAATTGTTTGATTTTCCACCAGATTCCATTGTAAAACTGGAAGTTGGGAAATGTTTAACTACTTGAAATTATAAAAGCTTGAAAACCTATTAAAAATTTCCTAAATTATATACTATAAGAAGCCTAGTAAAGTTTATGCAAAAGTAGCAGCTTTTATTTTTATTCCTCAATAGAAAAAACTTGAAAAATATATAGTACTAGCAATTCTATAAGTATGTGTTTTAATACTAATACTGTTTTCCTATTTTAGTTGTAGCATCAGATTATTAAAAAGCAGTCTAATGTATCAAACTAAACATTTGTGTGAACATTATTCAATTAATTAGATATCTGTGATTATTAGGTTTTACTATTTTTCCTCTCATGGATGTAGGTTTAAAAAAAATTATATCCTCTGACTATAGGAGACAGCAAAGTTCAGGTTTTAGATTGAAAAGGTAACTAACTCTGGTTTTTACTAGTACTGTTGGATATTCCATTACAACAAATATTTTTAATAAAATATACTTGGACTAGATAGTTTGTTTTTGACATTTTTAATGACAAATTAAATTTGACTATGTAAAATACTTTTCTTTAAAGTTAATTTCAATTCATCCTGTTTAACTTCAGGATCCTATTCTAGCTCACTTATGCATGCATGCTAATATTAGTTCAATTTTTAAATATAATCTTTGTTGTAATTTTTTTTCTGAACAAATTAGAGCATATGTGTGTTGAAGATGAACTTCTAGTTTAATTTTTCAAAAACCCTTCCAAAGATAACTAAATAATGTAAAATAATGGGTTTTTGATTTTGTGGTTAATTCCAGTTTCACTGTCGTGTTTATTTCATGGTGTCCAAAATGTACTTCTGAATGCTGACTTACAGATTTGTCAGTCTGAATAATGATCCTGAGTGGTGTAGCAGAGGAGCATTGGCATTATGGCATGTCCAGGAAACAAGTAAAAGACAGCTTGCATTTTTAATGTCCTTCTTTTCTTTTTAATCTATGGAAGTCACAGTATTTGGGGATTATGATTTTCATAACATTATCATTTTGTTATATATTTTTTTGATTTAGATTTCTAATAATAAATTCCACTTGATTTTCACTGTCACTATCCATGTCAATTTTCTTAGCGTATTATTATGAAAATATGTTTATCTTCTGTCATATTTACTTCTTTCTAGTTCATCTCTTATTCTAATCTAACTTTGCAAGATTGCTCTTCTAAAATCTGGTCCTTTATACATATATCCCCCAATTTAAAGGCCTTCATTGACTCCCCACTGTCCATTTTTTCATGCATCAATCACATACCTACTTATACTAGACCCTGTGCGTGTAGAACACAAGAGCTAGGCCCAAGTCCTTGTCCTGCCTTTTTATACTTAGTTCATATCTAGCGCTCCATACTCAGCTCCTTTTTTGTCTGTACAGTTATTCCACTTTAGCCAACTGTCTTTTACTTGTTCCCTGGACATGCCATAATTATTCTATTGCTTTTTATCAGAATATCCTCTCCACTTGTTTAAAAGCTTTACTTTTATTCTTTTTAAGCTCTGCATATGTATTGATTCATTTCATTTTATAGCATCTCTGTGAGTTAGGTACTACTGATATCCGAGTTTTGAAGATAAGGACACTGAGGCACAGAAAGATGAGGTGACTTGCTCAAGGTTACACAGCAAATAAGGTAGAAGTGGGAATTAAACTCTGACATTCTGACTCAAAAATCTGATCTCTCAACTAGTTTATTTTGAGATCTACCCATCCCTCCTCCTTTCTTATCTTTCATCCTTTCTCCACTTCTTTTTCTCTTTCCTTCTCTCCCCTTCTCCCTTTTTCTCTTCTCTCATTCTTTCAGGAATAATATAATTTCCTAGCTGTGTAGTGTCCTGGCTAGAGATGCAAGGCGATATTTGCTTTAATGTCATCTTCTTTTCTGAGTGATAATCTCCTTCCTGAGTTAGTACATTCCTGCCTGGGATCTTCCCTCTGTGCTGGCATTTGCAGAGGTGCCTGCATCTACATTCGATCCCACTTTTCTCTGCAACATCCTGCGTTATGACAACTAATGCTCCTCAGTGTCTGCTGGCTCTATGTTTCTTTCTTTCTTTTTTTTTTTAATCCTTTCACAACATGGGAAATTTGGCTACCCTTCTATACCTTGGTGGCATTTTGAGAGTGTCAGTGGGCTTTTCTACACCAATCTCCTTTCATAGTTACCTCAATTCTGTTTTCTTTTGGCATGGAATTCTGGGGAACTTTCCAGACCTTGATACCTCCCAGGGCAAGCAAGGGAAGAGAGCAACTACATCCTTTGTTCTAGTCCTGGTTCTAAGCCTCTCACTTCTCCATCTCTTTTACCTTTTAATTTCTTATCTCTGTACCAATAACTCTGCAGTTCTTACTATTTTTAATTCTCCTGTCTTAAGGCTAACCCACCATTTTTATTTGTTTGCTGCTTTTAATGTTTTGAAAATCAGGGATTTGATGTCTCTATTTTTAGTTCCACTGTCCCTTAGGGCACCAAGTTTCTACAAATAGCTGGGCCATTCAGGACAAGAAAAAGGGGAGGATGAAAAGCAATTCTATTAAAAGATTTTGATGTCATTCCCTCACATTGGCATCAGAGGTAAAAAATAAGGTTGATGAGAATGAGCTTGTAGGGAGCCTGGATGATGAAAATTTTGTTTTAACGTGATAAGATAAATAATAGGAAGGCGTTTAATATTTTTGACAGAAGTAACTAACAGGGAGGTTATATGGAGGAATTTTGTTCTTTTAGCCTGTGATATGATAAAATGAAAGAGGGAGACAAGAGGAGGCAGATTATTAAGTACTTTATAGTCAATGTTTTTCCTCCTGAGTGTGTTATATTTACTAGTTTATATTAATGCTTTTGCTTTTTCATGGAAGAATGGTGTCCACCTTCCCATGAAATGTGAAATAATTTTTGACAACTCCATTTTTACTATATTATGTGCTCCTTATTGTATCTTCATTTAATTAAACTACCAATAACTCATAGGGTTTTAATATGTGATTTGTGTTATCATGTCATAACTTTTAACCTTATTTTATAAAATGAAAATGAATACTTAAGTGTACCTGCCATCATTTCTAAGTGACTGTCTCTGACAAGGTTCTCAGCAGACAGTTCTTATCTCTGTGTTTTTATAGTTTCTTAATTATTCACTGTCATTTTAAAATGAATGCTCCAGGAATACTTGAGTATTTACATACTCTTTGTCACCTTGCTTAACTTTGCATGTCTCATAGAAGGGTCTTGATAATTATTGTAATAGAACTTGAGAGAAGTTATGTCAGCCTGCACATACCATTAGTGCATTAATGTGTCAAAATAGCAGTGAATGACACAGCTCTAGGCAACCTTAAAAGCTGCTAATGGCAGGCCAACTCTAAGGAATTGATTTGTAAGCAATACTAAGGCTATAAAACTTTCTCCTTGATATATAGTTCAGAAAGCCTTGTTCTATTATTCACCTTATTTTTAGTAAATGAGTAATAGCTCTTTGAATAAGAGAACAATCTATAAAGACAATATAGTTGATGTGCTTTATGTTAAAGTAGCAATAGAAAACTTAAAAGAGCAAAACTAACAAGGTAGCAGTGTGTTAAAATTAATTCAGTTGTTAACATTTAAACTGCAATTTAATCACAGGTCAAATCTCATAAGTTATTGTTTTGTGGTTAATAGAAATGGATGTGGTAAAGTGGTTTGTCAAACTAATAGCTTTTTGACACCTAGAAGAGATTGAAGAGAAAAGTATTTGAAATGTGAAACAAACTTCATAAATATAAATTTATGAGGAATAATGTAATCAGTATAAATATAGTTACATGTTGGTTTTTAAAACTGAAAAAGTATATTTTAAAACTAAGAGTATACAGAGTTCCAAGCCTAATGTACTTTATGACTTAATACACTTTATGTTGCATTTTAGATTAAAATTTACTTGTATTGTTTTTCTATACATAAGTCAGAGATCATTTTAACACTATATTGTTTGGGCTGAGTCTGTCTCTCTTTTAGGGGGCTCCCTTAGAACAGGGCCCATCCCCATCACGCTTATCATTCTGGCTTCCAGGACTACGCCCAATATATAGCACAAACTGGGAGCCCAGTTAGAATTTTATATAAAAGAATGTGTGCTCCCTCAAGGGCCAAACCATATCATTTTAATATAAGGCAGTTTTTTTATAAGTGTCACAAGAATGGCACAAAGGCTACTTCAAGTAAGATGAACATACGTCTCTGATTTCCCAAAACTTGCTCCGTATGGATAGCTGTTGAAAGGAAAACCAGTGTACTATAGTACATTTCACTGGAATTGACATTCAGATTTGCACATAAAACAAATGAGTTCCGTTAGAATATTTGAAAGTTTCTGTTTAACCCTAAAATTTGTAACTCTGATTGAGATTCATGGCTAAACCATATAAAAGTGACTGCAAATAAATTGCTATTTTGAACGAATCTAGAAGTACTTTTTCAGTGGAGAATGAGCTGAGCTAAGTAACAGGCAGCATCAAAGCTCATGGGTTTTATTCCATTGCAAGTGACATGGAAGGAGGAATTTCAGGAAGACTCTAAAAAGCTTTGAAATTTCCCAGGGTGCGTTTGAGAACAGTTTTGGGAAAAAGAGATGACTTCACTTATTTTTTATTTCTTTCCTCCACTCTTCATTCCAACTTCATGCTTTTTCCCGGTTTGCATTAAGTAGTTGAAAATATAGTGACTTTTTGATACAATTTCTTTAATCAGACTGGAAATACAGTATCGCAATATCAGAACAAAATATAAGAAATATTCAACATAAAATTTTAAAGTTAGATTTCAATAAAAATTATGTGTATATATATATATATATATAAAGTTTTCATTTATAAAGGAAATAAGAATATTTTTCTAACATATAATTACAGGCTGAATTCATAGGGAATTTTATACTCAGTATTACAGTACTTTTTTTAGAAGTGAAGAAAAACAATATCGCATATTCCCAAACTTTTCCATATATTAAAATTACTTTAAAATTCCTTACTCCAACTTTACAATATTTTAACTTTACAAACTGTGCATTCTTTCCTAACTTCCTGTTTCAAATTGCTCCCTCAACTTATAATTTACTACTCTGGAGACAGTGGTTGACTTTTTATGGGGTGATTATTTTCCAGTTGTTTCTTCTTTCAATTCCCTTTTCTGCTTTTCCCCTCTAAGCACCCACAAACACATGTTCATGTCTTTTCTCATTTACTTGATATGTGGCCTTTACAATGAGGCCATCTTTCTGTGAAAATGAAATTTTATATCTTGTTAAAAATTCCAGAATGCTGTGTCCCAAATGGGTATACATTTCTGAATACAAGACCCTAAATCTGAAAAGCCAGAAGGGAAAATGGCTTGCTTGTAATATCCATAACTACTTATAATAATGCAAACTTATAGATTTACTAAGGTAATGATTTACAGTCATGTAAATTCCCATAAGTAAGGTTTTCATCTCCGAAAGCGTTCCATAGCACAAGAAAACAGATTTGTAGTTCACTTAATTATGACTGTATATCTTCATAGCACTTATTAGTCATGCCTCACACTCGCCTTAAGCAGATCACGTTCCACATACATTTTTGGTTCTGTCCAAAGGTCTGATTATTTTGCACTTAGGTTGATTTCACTGAGACCTTGAACTTAAAGATCCATGAATGTTTTAAAAAACAATGTTTTAGTGTTCCTATTCATAACATTTTATAAACTTTCAGATAAGACGTTCCAGTTAGTGACTGTTTTCCCCAGCCTTGCTCCATCCTCAATCATCCTAATAAAAGAGAACACATTGATTAAGATGAATATGTGTAATATACATACACACACACACACATATGTATACACGTACATAATATCTCTTAAACAAGACTTTGCAAGATAATATGTTTGGGAGAGAGAAGCTACAACTTCTCTGCAAAGAAATGCAGACTTGACTGTGTATATAATTTTGGGTAGCAATAAAGATGATTAAAAAGTACAAGGTGGGCCTCCCTGGTGGCGCAGTGGTTAAGAGTCCGCCTGCCGATGCAGGGGATACGGGTTCGTGCCCCGGTCTGGGAGGATCCCATATGCCGCGGAGCGGCTGGGCCTGTGAGCCATGGCCGCTGGGCCTGCGCATCCAGAGCCTGTGCTCCGCAACGGGAAAGGCCACAACAGTGAGAGGCCCACATACCGCAAAAAGAAAAAAAAAAAAAAAAAAAAAAAGTACAAGGTAATTGAGGGCTGGGGAAAAAAATTGAGCCAACTGGAATGAAGAACTGGAGCTTTAACCTTTATTTAAATATCTACAGATAGTATCTTCAAGTATATAAAAGCCTATATTCTTGAAGCTAAGAAATTATAAGGATAAATATAAGTGATTCAGTTTTGTTTACTATTAGTTTAAGTAATACTAAGTCACATACTGTATGAAAAATATTTTTATTGCCAATAAAATGCAACTCACTTTTTTCTCCTCCATAAGAAAATAGAAGTCTCGGGAAGAATTTCTTCAATGCCCGTTTTTATAGACACTTTGGGAATCCATTTTCACAGTGAAAAGAAAATCTTTCCTTGAATTTGAGGACAGCTTTCATGTCTCCCATGGCTCTCGCACTTACATCAATCTCCTCTGTCCTGTTTCTTCAGAACAGTCCCTCATACAGTCGTCTTCTTCCTCCTATTTCTTTAACCTTTCCAGCTGCTTACACTCCCTTCAGCATCCAGTATATTCATGACTCTAGGATATTTGGACCAAAAACAAGACCTCCTTCCATGACACATTAACTACTCTCAGTCTCCCTTTGCCAGGCTCTAAAGAAGGGTCCAAATGTATTGCCTTCATCTGCTTACCTTTTATGATGCTCCACTTATTGTAGTCTATCTTCTACCACCCAGTGGCAAATGTTTTTGTCAAGAGCAGCAGTGAACTGTTGAATGCAGAATCCAAAGAACATGTTTTGAAGTATAGTTTCTCACTTTAGATTTGTTTGTTTGATTGATTTTGTTTTTGCAGTATTGGCTACTGTGACCACTTATTCTGTGTTGGTACTTTTTCTATTTTGACTTAGCTTTGTGACATAGACTGGGTAGGCACTGTAGCATAGTGTTTGATTTCATGAAACTTGTCAGAAATATCTGGATCTATTGTCCCTATTTTGCTATTTAATGTCTGGATTACTTTGGGCACATTACTTAATCTCTTTAAACTCAATCTTGTTTTCTTTGAAGTAAAGATAGTAATCATATCTACCTCATAGGGTTGTAAGGATCACTTATTTTTAAAATTATTAAAGAGCCTATCATGATGTCTGGTGCATGCTGAGTCCTCAATAAGTGACAGCTATTATCAATATTTTTAAACCATGAGGACACTCCTCCCTCTCCCTTACTCTTCCCCCTGTATATCCACTCCTCTATCCTTCCTCTTTTTCTTTCCCTCTCTTCCTTTTCCTCTTTTTTCTTCCTCTGTCCTCCCATCCTCCTCCCTTCCTCCTCCCTTCCTCTGAGTCTCTTTCTTTAGTCCTCTCAGATGCTCCAATCACTGCCATGGCTATTGCTATCAATAAATCCCAGTCTGCTTATCCATTTCACATTTTTCTCAAGTGCTTCAGCTTCATATTGAATTTCACACTAAACATTTCCAGCTGGAGATTTCCTTGGCACCTCAAAGACAGCACGTTCCAAGCTCAAGTGAACCTATCTCACCACTAACCTTACATCTGCTTCATTCCTGTCTTAGTTATTGATACCAGTCACTTAGTCCTGGAAGTTCTTTAATTTCACTATCTCCTAAATCTGTATCATCTTTTCCATGCCTGGTCTTCCTTTCCCAGTTCATAATCTTCTTATTATCCATCTAGATTACTACAATGGTCTGCTATATGGGTTCACTATCTTTGGTCTTGCATATTTCTCATCCAATATTCAAACCATTGCCAGTTTAAAACTTGCAAAGTGCAAATCTGATTTTCTTATATGACTTGTTAATTTTGAAGTTGTTCCTTATACAATCTCAGGTTAAAAAAAAACTTCTTAACAAGGTATGGACATTAATGGCATAACTGCTTTGTTTTCTTTGTATTTCTAATTTGACGATTACTCTATTTATGGCAAATGATCCTTTAATGACACATTTTTGCCAATGTTCTATGTGCAGTTTCTCTTCTGCAGATACTGTGCATAATGTTCTATATATGCCAATTAGGTCAAACTGATTAATCATGTAGTTCAAATTTTCAGTTGTCTTACTGGGTTTATTTGTGGGTTTTTTGTCTGTTTATTCTACTAGTTATTGAGAGAGGTGCGTTAAAATCTCCTACTATGATTGTAGATATATGTATTTCTTCTTATTCCTCTGTTCAAATTTTTCTTCATATACTTTGTATCTCGTTATCATTAAACAGAAACCAAGGAGTGTATTATTTTCTTGTTGAAGTTATTTTATCATTATGAATTATGCCTTTTTAAATCTTTAGTGATTATTTTTACCTTCAAGTCTTCTTAGTCAGATATTAATATAGCCACACCTATTTCTTTTTTTTTTTCTTTTTTTTTTTTTTTGCGGTACGTGGGCCTCTCACTGCTGTGGCCTCTCTTGCCGTGGAGCACAGGCTTTGGATGCGCAGGCTCAGCGGCCACGGCTCACGGGCCCAGCCGCTCCACGGCATGTGGGATCTTCCCGGACCGGGGCATGAACCTGTGTCCCCTGCATCGGCAGGCAGACTCTCAACCACTGTGCCACCAGGGAAGCCCACACCTATTTCTTTTAATAAGTATTTTGTGGCATATTTTTTCCATTCTTTTATGGTGCATTTTTCTGTGTTCTCATATTTTAAACATATTTGTTGTAAACCGCATGTGTTTTATCTTAGTTTTTAAACCTGTTCTGAACATCTCTTTCTTTTAATTGTAGTTTCAGTACTTTTAGATTTTATGCAGTTACTAATATATTTGCATTTAAACCTACCATCTTGCTATATATTTTCTATTTCTTTCATGTACTTTTGCTGTTATTTCTCTTCCCTCTTTCTTATAAAAAACTTTAATTATATTTATATCCATTGTATTTAATTATATTACCTAATTAATTTATTTGATTGTTTCTTCTGGTTCTTTTTGTGTTCATTTTTAGTGCTTATGCTCTAGATTTTAATATACATCCATGATTTATTAGTCTCCCTAAGCTAGTGCTATTTAGCACTTCCTAAAAATGCTGAAACCACACCTTATTTTAGCTTCATTTAGTCGCTTCTTACCTTTTGTACTATTGTTGTCAGACATTTTTCTTTCTATGATGTACATCCACAAGACACAAATAATATTGTTCTTCTAAGAAGTCAGTTTTTTTCTATACATCAGCAAAATCACCTTTTCTAGGGCTCTTCATTCCTTACTTCAGTTTCATCTTTCCATCTGGGGTCATTTTTCTTTCAGCCTGAGAAACTTCCTGTGTATTTTTATATTGCAACCGATTATCTCAGCTGGTGACTAATTCTCTTATCCTTTCTTTGTCTGAAAATATTTTGATTGCACCCTTATCTTTAAAGGGTATTTTCACTGGGTTAAAATCTGGGTTGGAAATTTTTTTCAGTCTTTCAGAATTTAGCACATTGTCTACTGACTTCCATATTTTGATTGATTGATAAGTTGGCTGTCAGTCCTATTGTTACTCCTCTTAGAATTTATTTTAATCCTTGGATTTCATCAGCTTGACCTTGATGTGGTTACTTATGGTCTTCATGCTATTTACCCTGCTTATGGTTCCATGATCTTCTTAAATATGTGGGTTGATACCGTTGATCAGTTTTAGAAAATTCTTGGTCATTATCTGTTCAAAGATTGCTTTTGCCACAACTTCCCTGTCATTTCCTGTGGGTAGCCTAATTACAAGTGTGTTAGACCTTTGTATGTTGTCTCTTATGTCTCTTGCACTCTATTTTGTTCTTTCCATGCTTTTCTCCTTCTATGTTACAGTTCACAATTTTTTTTATTGACCTGTTTTTTAGTTCACTAATTCTGTCTTCTTCTCCTTCCATTAACCTCATTCAGTGAACTTTAAATTTCAGATATTGTGGTTGTACAATTTTTAAATGCCTACTCGATGCTTATTTTATAGATTGCAATTCCCTAGAGAAATTTTTCATCAATCTTTTCCTTAATGATTTATAACATACTGATATTTTAATATTCTTCTTTGATCACTCCAGTATCTGAATCAAGTATTCATATACTTCTATTGTTTACTTTTTGTCCTGACTGATGGTCACGATCTCCTGCGTCTTTGCACAACAAGTAATTTTTTTATTGTATGTCAGGTCTTGTATATAAAACAACTGTAAAATCTTTAGCTCTATAATTTATTTGCCAACAGGGAGGGTTTACCCATGAGATTAATCACTCAATCCCATCCAGGACAGAGCAGGATCTGGCTTGGGTTGTAATTTGAGTTAACACTCAGTTCACCATTGGTTCATCCCTGCTCCTTGAACATGGCCCTGATGAACTTTTGACTGAAAGCCTGGTAGGTTTTTGTTTCCTTAACTGTGAAAGACTGTGGGAGAGTTAGCTTTCATGTTTTGCCCCAAAAAGCTTCAAAATGTGTCAGATGTGCATGTGTGATGGGACTGTCACTTCCTAGTATTTGTCTCACAAACACAGCCAGATGGAAAAGATTTCACTCTTCCCTTCAGGCCCAGCCCCATCCTTGTCCACTTACCCCTGATTTGGAAAACTGGACACTTACCTGTGACTTCTCTGGTTTCTAAACAATCACACTGACTCCACATGACCATCGAATCATCTACTGGTTTCTCCTTACTCCAGTAAAGTCACTTTGTGTGATCCTACTTGGATCCTCTGACCACACCCAGAATCAGATGCCCCTAGAGAGGAAAACAGATGGTGATTATCTGTTGAGAAAAGACTCATCACTTAGGTATTTTAGTTTATCTACTCTTTATTGGTTCCTCAGCACTCTAATATTGTAAAAAATATGTGACTTTTTCAAATTATCTGTTTTACTCATTTTACTAGTTGTTGTAGCATGAGCATTGGTAACTGCAACTTATTAGACCCTGTGCAGAAATGGAGGTTCCCCACCCTTATCTGAAGCTGTTTGTTCTTTCCTAGGGTTCTTATAACACTGTAATGCTCTGTGCTTATCTTTGTCATAATACTTTTCTCATTTGATAATAATGATCCTCTCTGTGTCTGTATGTATGTGTGTATGCAGAGGATAGGGAATATTGGTTGTGTTTGCTGGTTGTGTTTATCTGTCTCTGCCTCTAGACTGTAGGGTTTCTAGAGTCATTGTCCCCAGCATTGTGTCTGTGATGGATGGAAGGTGAAGAATACACATGGAACAAATCAATGATAGGCAGTTATCCTCATCCTAGGACACAGATTATTAGAAGTTTGGAATCTATTGTTGCCTGAAATATTTAAAATAGCTTGTTGTAAATGTTTCCAGTGTCCACACTATCTCCATACTGATGTATAATCTAGTGCCAAAGATGTAATTTTGACCCTGACAAGAGTTTATCAGTTTACCCTGATTAACTATAGCATTTCCTCTTCTTTATATCTTTCACAGGGTTCAGCAGAGTTCTCTGCTCTTAGTAGACACTTAATGTTTACATATAAAGCTATTGCTAAGGTTTCAATGTTCTTAAATTCTCAAGGCCTTATTCTAATGACCAATTGTATAACATTATTATGTTATAGTGGAGTACACTATTATGATGTCATTTGTAATTCTGTAGCACAAATTCCTGTTTTCCCTCTTCAGAGTGATGCCTTTTTTCATCTCTTTACCATGTGGCAAAAGTGGAGAAAATGACAGCAGTGTTTTATATATTTTTTTGCCTTTATATTACATAATGTTAAAAGTGCAGATTTTTCTTGATTTAAAATCAAATACTCTGAGTAACTTTCTAATGTTAACACCTAAATAAGGCTTTGTTTTCAGCTTTTTTTCATATTGTAATGACACTTCATATTGTAAATCCTAACTAAGTTTTCTTTTTCACACTTTCTTTCTCATTTGGAAATTCTCTATGATTCCCTGAACAATGTGCTAATGAAACTTCACTGTTCTTTATGGTTTATTTTAAGACAAAACACTATTACAATTTCTTGTAAGACTTTTCTGAACCTAATTAAAATTTAGTGCATCAATTCTAATTTTATAAATTGGATGTCTAAGCTCATAAGGAGGAATAAAGTTTCATCTTAAAAACTTAAATGGAAACTTTTTCTGTATTATGTAACTCTGCATCTGAGGCTTCTTAAAATTTTCTCATGAATTGAATTATTTGGTGAATGCTTTTTTAGCTTCATATCCCTCATGTAGTCAAATTATACTTACTAAACTTTTTTCTACTAAAACCCTTGTGTTAATTTAAATAGCAACATTTCTCACTAGTTATTTAGGAAAGAAAACAAATCATAAGGGATTAGTGAGTGAGTGATAATGTGATAATACAAATATATCAGAAGTCAGGTTTGAAGGACTTTCTATAAAGTTTCCTACTTTCTTTTTATTCCAATATTATCTTCCTTTGAAGTAAATGATTTGTTAATAGCCTATAAAATATGGTTTTAAATTTCTAAATATATAGAATATAAATGCTCGTCAGATGAAAAACCTAGTTAATGAAATGGAAAACAGCAAACTATTCTGAGTAGCACAATAATACTGAGTTGATTTTTTGTTGATATATTGCATTTTCATTATCATCCAATTCAAAATGTTATCTAATTTGCTTTCTGATTTTTTTGACCCATGAATTATTTGAAAATACGTTGCTTATTTTTATAGTTTCTACTTCTCTGGATTACAGATAGTAGGGTAAGGAGAAACAGTCAGCTAAATATGCTCTTAGTAGATAGTTATTCAAAGGAAATATGTAAATATTTAAGAGAAAAAAGTCAAGTTGTTTAGAACTATAATTTTATATGCATAACTTGTTAATTGGTTCAGAAACCTTAATATTTAAGGTAATATTTTAACTTGTTTACTATCAAATATGTAATTGGTTCAACTAATCTAAAAGAAGAGGTGGGTTAATTAGGGAAGCTTAGGTGGGTAATTTCCATGAAGTTTTTAAATGTGGCACTACCCTAGTAAATTTACCATCACCCAGGGCCTGAGTCTCAGCTATTCTCTTTAAGAAATTTTATTTTCTAGTACACCAAAAACACGTTAAATTCATAGGCAAACTTGTGTTAACCATGCTTAGGAAAATGACACATAAAACCCAAATATCAACTTACAATGAGAACTGCAATTTCTAAAGGTACCAAATAAGGAAAGCTACCTGAAAAGCCTAATTATAATCAAGGTGCCAGTCTATAAATTCACGGCAAGAAATACAACTATCCAGGGAACCAGACACTTCAGTCTTCTAGCAAGCACATTTTCTCCCTAGGTGCCATGTGAGCAACTATTTTAATTGAAAGGTAGTTTGGTGAGTACCTAATCAGAAAAAGGCAAATTAGTTATGTGATTTGAAGTTTGATGCTCAAGTTAAGATGCTTCTCGAGGACCATGAGAGTGTCTTATTCATTTTTTGTATCATTGTGTGGAACATGTTAGAGATTTTTTTTTAAAGTCTGCTGAATGAATGAACACTCTATACAGAAGAACATATGTATTCCAGATGCTAGGAAATATTTTATTTGCTGCACTGAACACATTGCCTTTAAAAAATACATAATTGCTAACAATGATAACAAGGAGAAAATATCTGTAAAAATAGTAGCTAGTCAATTTTATATAAAAACCTCCTCAAAATGAACATGAATATCTAAGGTAGGATTTGCTTATTGCACAACTCCAGGGTCGCCTTTAGTTAGAATGCAATGTGCTACCTGGAGGTACACAACACAGTAGTACTGACCTATGGTTAGCTGATTTTTGCATTTTGAGATGAGGAACAAGAAATGCAAAGTGGATTCTTCAAAATATGTGCAACTATTATAGACAAGGTGCTGAAATTACATATTCACAATAGATAATTCATCATTAGAACAAAATAAGTGCACAATTTCAGTGCACACTGGTTGAAACAATGCCATCAAGAACTCAGGACTTTTGCATTTGTCAGCATGTAACCAATTAAATCTGCCTTTCTCACCCTAACCCCTCTGCACCTGAGTCAATCTTTGCTTTTTTGTTGGAGTTTTCCTTTCTTTTCAACTATTATCCTTTCAGTAACCATTATGCCCCGAAATCTTATGTCAAGGACTGTCAACTTCTATTTTCATCTTCTGGGTTAGATAAGTTAAGTGTCTTGAACATTACATATTTGCTGATGCTGTTCATTGTAGGGGTAATAGTGAGCAAAGAGCACTGGAAGGTAATCATTGTGAAAATGGGAGGAATGTTGCTTGGGGAGAGGGGGCCATTTGCATACTTTTGGGTTCATTCTGAGAAAATGCTTTGACCTCTGGTTGGATAAGTACTTGAGGGCAGACTTGCTTTATTAGCAGCTTGTTGGCTAAAGATCCAACTCAGATTATCTAAGTGAAGAAACACCTCTGGAATATATCACCATTTGTGACTGTCCTTTTGTGTATGGGCTTCAGACTTCCATTTTATGGCTTTGCTAATTTGAGCAAGCCTAATTCCTATGAATGTTGGCCTTGCTTTATCTTTAACATGGTAACAACAATAACTTCCTTACAGGATTGTAAAAAGCAAAAACATATTACATTACAATTACTATTGAATAGTTCCTGGGACATAACAGGTTTTTCTTTTGGCATTCAGCTATTAGTTGAAAGCAAAATGATTTCTCTTTAACTAAAACCTAAAGCACATTTTTGTTTGTTTGTTTTATTTTGTATACATTTTAACAATCCCATAGGAAATTCCATATAAGCACTTTCATTACTAATCTGCTGCATTATATCTGATTTTGACTGTTGTTTTCTTATTTTTCAAACGACAATATAGATTGATAAAAGAGAACATTCAGACTTTAAGATCCTAGAGAATAGAAAGTTTAATAAAAAATTCATTTTTTTCTATTGAATATAATAATTGGTTATGTGGAACGTAGCTTAAAATTTTAAAACTTTCAGAGATAATTATTTTCTCACATTATTTCACATGGTACTTTTTCAATTTTTCTCATTTTTCAATGATGTTCTTTGTTTCCCCACTCGCCCCGCCACAAGATCTATAAAGCTTATTTAAACGTGGAAGTGTAATTTTGATATCAAAACCAGAATCTGTTGAGTATAAGCTATAGACCAGTTTTAGCTATATGTAATAATCTTAAAGAAGATAATATCCTTTTCCTATGTAATTCAATTGTAGGATACATTTTATGGAAATAACCAGAAAATAGGAGGAAAAAAGTACACAAAAATATTCTTCAGATAATTTTGTATAATTGTAAACATTTTTAAAATATTTAAATACCCAACAAATTCAGAACAATTGCACACAATGTTATTTCCATTTAGCATATTAGTTTATTCAAATGTTGCTTATTGGATACTTAAAAGTATGAAAAACAAAATTATAAGCTGCATTTTAATTTTAAAAACATACATACTGAAAACATAAGGAAATACACAAGTATATTGGTGGCAGTTATGAATAAATGATACATTTTGAAATATATTTTTTCCTTGCTGTTCTAATTGTTTCCAAATGAGTATTTTTTAAGGTATTGAAAAATATGGTCTCTTATCATTGGAAACAAATCTAAATTATCAATAAATATATTACCTGTAAGTCCTGCTGATACTATTTGACTCTTTCCGCCATGACCTATTTTAAACTACTGTGTAAAAATTCTGAAAATTTAGAAATTGTTCTGTGATCTGGTATGAGTCATCCTAGCATTTCAGGGATCTAGTTAATCATCCTGAAAACTAGGTACATAAAAGGAAAGAATCAAATATTTACAATTCTTTATGATTGAATTATCCCCTTGGTAACCAAATAATATAAAGTAGGATCTCTTCATAAATAATTATTTCAGTTATAAATGAATACAAAATAGTAGAATTAACTATCACAATTTTTCTGTCTTCAATGAACTCATGGTAGACTTTCGGCATCAATGGGAGAGAGAGAGAGAGAGTGAGATAGAGACAGTCTACACGGAAAGTGAAATAGGCGTGGTCCCTGCTACTGACTGTATAATGAAGGAGAAAAACAACAGTTAAAGAAATGTTTTTAACTACATGTTTCAACTTAATCTGCATGTACTGACTCCCTGATGTACAAATTAAAGTTCTACTTTTTACCATTCCTCCCACTTTCTAATTATGTTGCTGATACTATTTTTCTTCATCAGGGTTTATATTATAGACTCTCCTACAACCTTAATTTTTCTAGAAGGTATGTCTGAGTACCCTAAGTGAATTCAACATTTACTATCATCCTTAAATAACCATAGCTATATCATTTAATTTTTTTTTTAATTCTTGATTTTTGAATCATCTTTTGGCTGTCTGGACTTCAATGCTGAATAGTTAATTTTTAAATATCCATGAACTCATGGATACTTTTATGTGTTGTCTCACATATGTGACTGTTTGCCATTTGCCTTTATGTCCAAAAAGCAACTCGTTGGGGAATAATAATATTCACTCATACATTTTTTTCATCATCAGAAATTTGAAGATAATGTTTGACTGAATTCTGGAATTAAGTGTTGTGGTGATGAAATTTGAGGCCAGCTTGAATTTATTTCCTTGAAGTTGACTTGTGCTTTCTGCCTGTTTGCCTAAGGAACTCTTTATCATGGGCACAAAGTAGTTTAACCAGAGTTTGTGACATTTCTGAATGTTCTGTTAAAGTTCTTTCTGGTATATATTGTAACATCTTTAGATTCAGTTCTTCCTTCATTTCTTCATAGAAATGTTATTGCATCACATGTCTTCAATTTTTTTATTCCAGTTACAAGATTTCTAATAAGTAATTACCCATATATTTGATCATCTTAGTGTGTCTGCTTATCAACATCTCTCAATGAGAATCTTTAATATGTTTCTATTTTCTCTTGATTTTCTATAACTGCCTCAAATATTCTCTTATGTCATTGATTTGACTTTTATTGTATTTATTCTGATTCTTACTGTTTCTAATCTGTACATTCAAGTTGACTATTTTGGCTCTCAATTAATTCCCTTAGCTGTAAAATCTTATGTTTCAACTCATTTTGTTTTCTTTCATCTTATCTCTGTGATCCACCTCATTGACTCCTAATTTCTTCTATTAAATTCTTCTATATCTCAAATGGTTCTTAAGAATATGCTTTTAGTCCTTGGATTATGTTTCAAATTACTTGTTTTTATTTTGCATGTGATGTTTCATTTTTTTAAATTTTGTTTCTCTCCCATCTCTAACCTTTTCTTTCTTTTCTTTTTTTCCTATTATAGTATGTTTGTACAGTTTACATATGCTCTTCTTTTCATTTTTTAGAAATCTTAAAATGGACAGCATTGTTCAGATCTTGTATTTGCTTTGTCTTCATGTGATTGAATTATCCTTGACACTTTTCTACATTTTAAAGGGTATTTTCTCTATTTTACTATCTAAAGGCTAAATACTCTCATCTACACACTGTCTCTATTTGAATATTTGGTGATATTTATGAACCTTTCCTGCACCTTAATCCTCCTCTCTCCACCAGGTACTAGATCAGGTTCTCCTTCACTCAAAGACATCTCTTCAGCAATTCTCCTCTCCCTCTTCATCATCAGGTTTTTCCTCTTCTAGATCATCTCAACATCAGACAAACAGATTCTTGTATATCACATTTTTTAAGTGCTTGGTTGATCCCTCTTCCCCTCCAGTCATTGCTGCATGTTTCTGTTTCCATTTACTGTAAACTTCCTTAAAATATTTTCTGGGCTCACTTTCCCCAACTCTTTTCCTTTTATTCTTCTTTGCACCTAGTAGGTTTTCACCCTCTACATTGCACAGAAACCACTCTTATGTCCAGCAGTAACTGCCATGTGGTTAAATCCAGTGTGGATTCTCAGTCTTCATCTTACCTATTAGCAGCATATGACATGGCACTTAATACTCCTTCCTCCTTGAAACTTGTATGCTTGACATCCAGGACAACATCCTATCTCACGGACTACCCATTTTCAATTTTCTTCTCCAGTTCCTTTTGATCTCCCTAATTTTTTTTTAAGTTGGATTGCTCTTTGGCTCTGCTTTTCAATTTCCTTTTTATCTCACAACCTTGGTGACAGCTTTAAATGCTACCTTCATGGTTCATGGAGGTAAAGGTCCATTGTCCGTGGAGGTCCCATGTTTTACCTCCAGTCAGGATCTCTTCTCTAAACTTCAAATGTCAAACCTCCACTTGGATGTCTAGTGGGCATTTCAAAATTTACATATCCAAAGCCAAACTTCTGGCTTGATTCATCTCTTCATCTCTTTCACACCCTCATCCAATTGGTCAGAAAATCCTACTGGCCCTACTTTCAAAATATATACAAATTTCCACCTGTTTCTATAACCTCTACTGCTACCACTGTCATCAACTTTTCTCTGAATTATAGATGTAACTTCCTAATGGGTCTCCTTCCTTTTATGCTTGCTCCTCTTAGCATCTATTCTCAAGACCAAGACCATAGGCAGAATGTGCTAATTAAAATATAAATTAGATTAAATCTCTCCTCTGTTCAAAACACTCCATGGCTTTACTTCTCATTATACATAAAAGCAAAAATGTTTAGAATGGTATAAGGCCCTATGCAATACACCTGCCTCAAGCTCCAACCCAGTTAGTCTTTTATTTCATGCCTTACTAACCTCCACCCAGCTCACTCCATGTAAGTGGCACTGTTTAGCTGGCTGTCCCTCACACCTACCTTTGTCCCTGCTGTTTCTGATGCCTAGGATCTCACCTTCACCTGTCCACATGGTTCACTCTCTCACTTCCTTCCAGTCTTTGCTCACTTGTCACCTTCTCACAGAGGACTTCCCTGACCACTCTATTAACAATTGGCACCATTCTCCCCCAAGGACTTCTCTCTCTTCTCTTCTTTAATGTTTAATCACATTTTAATAAGTTGTCGATGTATTTGTTTTGTTTTTAATAACTGTTTCTAAATATTATAATGTAAACTTCATAAAACTAGATATTTTTGCCTGATGCGTTTACTGCCATTTCTTCAGTACTTGGAACAGTGCCATATGCATAATAGATTCTCAATAAAGAGTGGTTAAATGAATGAATAAAAGAATGAACAGGGATTCCCTGGTGGCGCAGTGGTTGAGAGTCTGCCTGCTGATGCGGGGAACACGGGTTCGTGCCCCGGTCCAGGAAGATCCCACATGCCGCGGAGTGGCTGGGCCCGTGAGCCATGGCCGCTGAGCCTGAGCGTCCGGAGCCTGTGCTCCGCAGCAATGGGAGAGGCCACAACAGTGAGAGGCACACATACGGCAAAAAAAAAAAAAAAAAAAGAATGAACAAATGAACTGTGGAAGGGCTAGGTCTTAGCTGCAGCTCACAGTAATTCATGTTGTGTAACCTGGGTTCTTTTTCTTATTGTTTCTTAATTGCCATGTCAGGGCCCACTCACCCCAGCTAAAGGTGTGGAACTCCCATAGTTTTTAGATCTTTTACTTAACTCAGTATAATATCCTGGAATATGGAAATTCCTGTTGATACTTTCTTACTCTGCTACTGTTTTCCTGCATCATAGCAGTTATTTGTACTTTCTTGGGTTTATTCTCATTTTCCCAGGACTGATGAATCACTCCAATCAGCTTTGCTCAAAATTAGAAAGTATAAATGAAAATTCACAGGATTTTCTTGATTCCTCGTTTCCTAAGTATTACTTTCTTGGAGAGAGATGGGGCAAGTAATGATACTTTTTTTTTTTTTTTTAACTGAGACCATCTGTATTCTTTTGTTGGCTACTACTTTTTTAGGTTGGGCATCTCATTCTTCCCTTTCATAGTTTAGGTCTTGCTGGTGAATTTTGTTGTAATTTTTTACTACTTTTCTTGATGTTGTTAAATACCGAAGGAGTGAGATTATTTTCAGTACTGTTTCAATCGTCTGTCTTTACAGGAAGTCTGTGTATTTTGTTTTAGTTTTAAAAATGAAGCAATATTTTAAAATAAATCAGCAATCTGTGCTATTTGCATGTTTTTGTTTCATTGTTTCTTATTTTAGTTAAAATGTGCAGTTATTGGTTGTAAGTTCCAAGACCATTATATTTTTGTTCAGCCTGCTTTTTTATTTTTCCAGCTGTAGATTTTACTGTGAGAATTTCTAAGTAACATTTTCCTAAACTATATGGTTATGCATTTTTCTTTATACATGAAAGCACTTGGTTTGTGATTTATAAGAAGTCTTTATAATTAAATAACGGCAACATTCAGCAGTATTACTTATAATCAGGAACAAAAAAGTCTTCTCAAATGCTAAATCAGATCTTTATGAGATTTTTCTTAATCTTAAGCTGCATAACATAAAAATTGAAGCAAATGGACTTTTTTTTTTTTTTTTGGCCACACCACATGGCATGCGGGATCTTAGTTCCCCAACCATGGATTGAATCCATGCCCCCTGCAGTGGAAGCACAGAGTCTTAACCACTGGACCACCACGGAAGTCCTGCAAATGGACTTTTTGTTAAAAACCTTTTAATACCTTACATGGAAATTACGCATACCTACAAAAATACTTCACCCACTTAAGCAACATTACTCCTCATGAACACATTCTCTGCAAATTAAAAAGTCCACCAGTTAAGGTGGACAGCATGGTTTGCTTCAGAAATGAAAACGAAGTCATCGTTTGAGAGTGCCTAACCCACGAAGGACCCACAAAGACTAAACTGAGTGTTTCTTTGTTAAAATTCCTTTATTTAACAAACACATGCCCTAATTCTATACCCACGTTTTCAGGAAAGAGAAAAGGTCTGTGGGATTCTGATTTTTCTCCAGGGTCCATTTAGTAAGCGCTGTCTGTAATTGCTTCTTCCTGTTCCCCTTCCTGCACATGGTCAGGAGAACTGGTTCCCAGGCTGTTCACCGTTAAAATTTATTAAACCTCAGCATCGATAAATTACACTGAGGCAACAAGAGAAATGGAATAAATAACAGAAAACATAAGGATAATGAAAAATATAGGAATCAGAAAAATATGTACATGAATATGATAAGAATGGAAAAATTTATAGTGATAGCTTGCTTATTTGTGTTTTCCTTATCAATATTTTGAAATCATATGCACTTCCCTGTCAGACATACTGTACATTAGCTCTCTAAGAGTGTTGCAAAAAGAAGACAAAGTAATGTGCCATGGATTCTTGGAGTATTACTGTTTATACTGCTAAAATTTTTTAAAGTTTTAACTCAGCATGACAATCTTTTAATTATAGTTTCTAAGTAATGAGTGTAACATAATTCAAATTAATTTAATTATCTAACAAAGAGATTAGCAGAAATGTATGTTTGTTTAAATTGAAGACTCTAGATAGAAGAAGTATACCTTTATTAATTAGATGACTTTTTTGCTAAATGATTACTCAAAATTTGAAAAATGATTTGGAAAACATGCGGTAGGGTAGGAAAGTATTGCTTTTTCCTGTTATATTAGTACTTAACTGGAGCATTTATATCAATGTTACATATTTTGTTTATGTAACCTGATCAATAATGCTAAATAATTCACATTTATTAAATTACTAGTTAGTTACTGCAGTGAAATGATTGTAATTGGACGTGTAGTTAAAGGCTGTGTTTATCCACAATTCTGTATAATTAGTTTCTATATTTAGGTCAAATTGGCAAGTAGTCAGAATCGTATACGCTGCCTGCATGTGCTGTTTTCTGTTTGTATTACCCATAAGTCTTGGGAAGTAATGGAAATAAGTCAGCGGTCCTGAACCTCTTTGGCACCAGGGACCAGTTTCATGGAAGACAGTTTTTCCACGGATGGAGGTGGGGGATGGTTCAGGCGGTGATGTGAGTGATGGTTCAGGGGGTAGTGCACGCGGTGGGGAGCGGCAGATGAAGCTTCGCTCGCTTGCCCCCGCTCACCTCCTGCTGTGCGTCCCCGTTTCTAACAGGCTGCAGACTGGTACTAGTCCGCAGCCTGGGAGCTGGGGACCCCTGAAATAAGTAATACTTCAAAACTATTTAATCATTTTTTTAAAAATAATACTTATTTTTCCTGTATAACTCATCCTAAATAATGCTTCCTTTATCCTATGTAAAACACTCACAAGCTTTTTTTAAAAAGAGGGACTTAAACATGATAAATTTAGTTTTCTTAGTATTTTAATATAAATGTTGCTTTCTTTGCTCTCATGGAGTCATGAACTCCTAGCTAAAGTATAGCAGCAGAAAAACAAACAACTTCTAAGAAAATATTTGGCAGACTAAATGAATGCCCCATGGTGAGTCTCACCTTTGAGGAAAGTCAAAGAACAACCCAGGTACATTTGTAAAAGATTATTAGATAAAAGAAATGATTTGCATACTGCTGGGATACACATACTGCTCTGTGGGAACTTTCTTCAGAGTTAGGATGTTTCTAAGGAAATGCGTTAAACTGTATAGATATCTATACAAGCATAGAGGGCATGTGTATGACTTTTCAGCAGAAAGATCATTTTATTTTCCAAACCTAATGTTTTCTTGGTCCCTTCTAGATTATGCAATATATTTTACTGGGTAACCATGACAGTGCAGTAATTCTCCAGTTAAAGCTTCGTTATGAAACAAAGCTTACATTTTTTTTTTTTTCTAGCAGCAGGAAACAGTTGACTAAAAAGCAAATCACAGTCTTTTGAGACTAGATGCACGCTGTGTGATTCTGAGTTCAGCATGTGTCTTGGGGGGCATGTTTAATTTTTTTTTTTTTCCTGAGACTGTTTTATTTTGTCTGCCTGGAGGTACAAAAGACATTCTGTTCAACTGTTAAAACTCTATATTTGTGTAGGCAAGAACTTACAATTGTTAAAATCAAGTGAAAAATTGCAAATTATTTTTTGCTTTCCCTTTACAATATATTCTGGTTGAAACACTTTCTTCCTTTTTGGGTGTATAAATTGGTTCTTTGAAGATGTTTTCATGTTTAGGGTAATAAAAGTAGAAAATGACAGTACTGAAGAAATTTGCCTTTACTAATATTAGTCATGTATAATTTATAAAACACATTTGGTCTCTCTCTGATTTTTCAACATATATATGTGTGTATGTGTATATGTAAATCATTTTCGAGTATTTATTTAACGTGTCCATGCAATCTACAGAGAGCATACAAAATACTTCTCTCCTCTTATAAGGGTGAAACTTAAGTAAAAAAGAGCCTGCAACTATTTAGGTTCATGTGGACAATAGCTACTTGTTGATATATACAGATGTTAATAAGCTAAAGAAAGTAAATTACTTCATCTGTTTTTTCAACCAAACTCCTTAGGTAGAATTCAATGGAAATTTGAAATTTTGCTTACCATATGGTTCCCTTGGTTATTTTTTTGTCCAAAACACCTTTTTCTCAAACATTAAATGTATAATATTTGGCAAAGTAAGTTGTTTTACTACTGAGAGGCTGAGTTCCTTTTGAATATTGTAAATATAAAAAATTAATATAGTTTTACCTGCATTTATAGTTTTTAAAATCTAAATTATTTTCTTGAAACTGACTGCATTTCTGTCACTCCCTAAGAATGAGATAGGATTTTGCCTCATGGAATTTAAACATGAGCTACAACACTAGAAAGAAGCCCCAGAAAGCATAGCTTGTCCGATATCAGAGAATAATTAACAACAAAAAAAATTTATGGATTGTTTTAAGGATAATATTTCATTCCTGATTTTTAAATGTAATTTGAAATGTTAGTATTAGAAACTCATGTTTTGTGTTTGTGTATCAGATTTTATGCCATATTTTAGCATAGTAAGCATAGTGGAAAACATGGAGATAAGAATCTAGGAAAAATAGAAATGCATAAATAAAATTTGGTGATTTTAAAAAGGAAATAGGAATAAACAACTAGAAATAATAAGAAATAAAAAGGAGAAATTAAAACAGAATAAGAGGGCTTTCCTGGTGGCGCAGTGGTTGGGAGTCTGCCTGCCGATGCAGGGGACACGGGTTCGTGCCCCAGTCCAGGAAGATCCCACATGCCATGGAGCGGCTGGGCCCGTGAGCCATGGCCGCTGGGCCTGTGCGTCCGGAGCCTGTGCTCTGCAGTGAGAGAGGCCACAACAGTGAGAGATCCACGTACCGCAAAAAAAAAAAAAAAAAAAAAAAAAAAAAAACAGAATAAGAAAGATTCTTATGTACAAAATAAAAAGTACTCAACTAGAAATGGTATGTAGTTTGTCACAATTTCTTTGCCTTTTAAAATGTTTATCATATATCCATTATTATATATCTATGGGTATCCAACTATTCTCAGAAAGAAACACGAAAAATACGAGTGCTAAATATTTATGTTGTAGAGATTAACTGAAATACTGTCAATCATTAACTATATCAAAAACATTTGTTTTGATATCTTCTTTTTTTTCTCATTTATATTATCAACAATGGATATAGTTTAATTTAGGATTTAGGATACCAGTGTAAGTATGTGGCATATATTTTTTCTTAATTTTGCATCAATCTATACATTTAATTATTATGATGGAAAAATGTTAATATCACATTGCAGAAAACCTTGTGGAATGAGAGATATTGTTGTAGCTATCTTTGAAATTGTAGTTTAGCACTCCCTGCTCTCTTGGCCATAATATTTAAATCCTTCCCATGCGAAAAATTCTCACTTCTCCCCCAAAAGTCTCATCCCATCACAGCATTGGCTTGAATTCTATCATCTCATCATCTCATCATGTCAATTTGTGGATGATGCTTCTCAGGGCTGGGACCTAAGGTGTAGCTCCCTGGATGTAGCTTCTCTTAATCCAAAGACTTACAGACTACAAAAACAATTTGCCCTTCCTTCATCCAACATATAATGGGGGAGAACAAGACAGGATGACCTCAAAAAACACATATGAGGGGAAGAGAGAAAGACAGAGTCACATAGAAATCATTGGTCCATGGCAATTCTAAAATCCAGCTTGGCAAATTTTGTGGGTTTCTTGATTAGGGGGGTTCTATTCCCCAGGAATCCTTCTTTATTACTTTTAACCCTCTCCACTTCCGTTTATGTAAGAAAGGCTTTCACGTGTTTCAAAATGCCTATATCTTTCAGCCCATAAATATATAAGTTCTTTTAAAACTTTATGGATTTCATATGTATAAAATTACAAATTCACTCCATTTGGCAAACCCATACCTACAAACCTCTTTGAGATAATCTCTCTGCTTTGATTCAGGGTGTTGTGGAACAATGTTCTTAAAAGGTTTTTGCCTAGGTGAGCAATTGAGATATTCCATTAGGACTCTTAGAAGTCCATTTGCCTAGCAAAAGGGTTCTAGAAGGCACCTCCTTAAATCATTTTGGCATTTTAACAAAGGATTTTGCAGACCTTTGGTTTGATCATTACCCTTGGAGCACTATGGATTTAATCTTTGCACTGGAAACTTTTTTCACTTTGATAGTTGCTTGTTGGAGGAGACTGCAGATGAGAACAATTTCATGTTTATTTCCAGAAAACACTGACTCTTTTATGTTTTTCACTAAATTCTACTTGAAAATGGAACAGTTCCTCCTTTAGTGCATCTTGCTTTTCATGCAGTTTGTTATGGGCAGCTAAAATAAGACAATTGACATTTTGTATGAAAATCTTCTTAGCAGGAAAAAATTAGGAATAGGAAATTTTATTATGGCCATCTTGGAAATACACCTTTAAAAATATGTTGTATAATATTATGCATTAGCATAGATCTTTTGAACTTTGAGGTATCAGATATTATAACTGAATGGTGTCTCATAAGCTATCCAATATATTGTTCTATACAAGAAGGATTCTTTTCTTTTGGGGAGAATATAATAAATAATAAAATCTACCAAACCAAAGATTCCTCGCCACAAAATATAGGAAACGAAGAAAACAGTTTTATCATTGAATAAACTTTAATGTATGACACACATCACAGGCAATCCCTAAAGAAAATACAAAGAAAAAAGAATGTAACCTTTTTATAGAGCTAGGCAGATACAAGGAGACAAAGAAAGCATTCAAAATTTTCCCTTTGGCAACAGGGAAATTTTTTATTGTAATTAAAAAAATTTTTTATTTACCTCTACATTCTACATTATTCTTACCAGATGACCATCTAGGCATGCAATGAATATAAATAAAGAAAAGATTGCTATGGCATTGTAAATTCTACCATTATTGGATACTGTATTGTACTGGTCAAGGTTCTCCAGAGAACCAATAGGATTCTATACATATGTACACACACACATACACACAATAATGAAGAGAGTTATTATAAGGAGTTGGCTCATGTTATACACAGGCTGGCAAGTCCCACGATCGGCAGTTGGCAAGCTGGAGCCCCAGGAGAGTGAATGGTATAGTTCCAATCCAAGTCCAAAGGCCTAAGAACCAAAAAGGCCTGCTGTAGGTTCCAGTCTGAATAGAAGGCAGCAGAAGACTGATGTTCCAGCTCAAAAGACAGTTAAACAGAGAGAGTGAATTCTCTTTTACATCTCTAGTTGCCATTCAGAGACCCTCTTCTATGCTCTTTACTATGTCTTCAACACCTCTGTAACTCTGACACCAAGCACAAAGCCTTTGGTGCACAGATTTTACCAAATAAATGTTTGATAATTTAAGAAATGAGTTATTGGAGCTAGGTTCTCTGATGCTGTTAGAGACTGAGGTAAGAAGAAGCTGGAAATTTATTTAAGGACTTATTTAAGAGCATTCAGTTTTTACAGAGAGAAATGAAAAGACCGAGAACATTTTTTTTTTCTCATGGGAATGGGTGGAGTGGGGACAAAAACCCAAGAATGCTTATATGAAGGATTTTCTGTAGGAAGGATATATGAAGGAAGTAAGTTTAGAGTGATTTGTGAAAGATCATTTTCTGCCAAAACTTGAGATAGTGGATTTAGGGCTCAGCCAAGATGAGGTTAACATCCCACCATAGATTTAGAATGAGTTAACAAAGACAACAATTTCAACTGTCACAATTAGGAAAAGGAAAATACAAAAAAATTTAAGTTAGTGAATCAGAAAGAGAATCCAAAATGCATTTGCCAAGCTAATTTCTCTGTTCTCTAAGTGGGATTTAGTTAAATATATTACTTGCCTTTTAGTGCATTTATTTGTGTGCTTTTTGCCAGTGACTAGTGTTCAGGAAATGGGATAGTTAACATCAGAAAAGAGAAAACTGAGAAGTTAAAAATCAGAGCTCTTCAAAGGAGTTTTCATATAGGTACTTTGCCCAAATGACTGAACTCTAGTCGTTGGGATGTGGGTGGAAATGATGCCTGTCACTCCTAGGCCTGGCTCTTATACACTGTGTTGTCCTCTGTGCTCTTTCTCTTTCTGTTAAACTGTGATTGTCAGAGCCATCTCGGAAGCCAGTTTTTGAAGATGGCTGATTTGCCATAAGTCTAAGTTCCTGAAACACTGAATACCTGCCTACTCCCCTCACCTCATTCACCAGGCTAACCTGAAACATTAGTTCTTCACTCTTATCCAAATAAGATACAATTTCTATTGTATCCATTTGCCTATTTGTTACAGCAGTTTAGGTCAAAACTATATTTATACATAATAGAGTGGGTAAGAGCTCAGAATTTGGGGACAGACAGAGTGTGTATAACTAAATCACTAGCTCTTTGATCTTCAGTAAAACACTTCATCTCTCTATGCCTCACTTTCCTCATATGTAAACCAGGCTGTTCTTGGGATTAAATGAGTTAATATACGTAAAGTGCTTAGAACAGTGCCTAGTAGATAGGAAAAAGCCTAAAATACATTGGAATTGTTATTATACATTCATTATTTGATTTTTCTTCTAATTTAAGTTCTAAAGATGATCTCTCGAAAAATGTAGATTTAGTTAATTTATTTTGACTGTTTAATAGTAGTCTCTTGTGTTAAGACCTATGACTTGGTTATTTCTTACTATGAATACAAAGTGTAAGAATATAGGTGTGAAGAACATGTAACAACTTCAGGATTATAGTTATTTCTCTAGAAATAGAAGGAAAGAAAGTAGGGATGGAATTATATGCTTTTTCTTTAAAATGCAATTTTGACTGTTATGGATGGTAAATATAGGTTTCTATTATATTACACACTATACTCTATTTTCTCTAATTTTGAAATATATAATTAAAATACAAATTAGGTTTTCTGATATTTTATATCTATATATAGTTACATACACTGATAAATAATCAACTTTCCTATTAATCAGTGCACTTTGCTTATATATAGCTTTTTGTCTAAAGAGTTAAAAACATAAGATTGGTGTTTTTATGTACCATTAATGGAATAGTGCAGTTTTGAATATACCTCAGGGTATGCAATTGCCCTGAAACACGTAGTAACCCTGTTCACTCTTCTGCTTTCTATGATTATATATTTTTTCTTTTTTAGAAATTCATATAACTGGAATCATACCATATGTAGTCTTTTGTATCTGATTTCTTCCACTTATTATAATAGTTTTTGGACCCATCTACATTGTTCAATGAGTTAACAGTTTGTTCTCTATCTGTTCAGTTGTTTCATTATAAACCTATACAATATTTTGTTTATCTGTTTAACAGTTGATGAGGAATTATAGTTGCTTTCAGTTTTTGACTATTGTGACTGAAGCAGTTATGAAAATTTGTACAATTCATTACATGAACATATGTTTTCATTTCTCTTGAGTAAATAAGTAGGAGTGAGATTGGTTAGTGTATATCTAATTTCACAAAAGACTGCCCAAGAATTTTCCACAGTAGTTGAATAAAATCATACATCCCACTAAGACTTATGAGGGTATCAACTGCTACTTGGTTTTTTTTAATAATTAATTTATTGGATTGGCAAAAAATTTCATTCGTCTTTTTCCATACAATGTTACGGAAAACCCAAATGAAATTTTTGGCCAACCCAATATTTGGTAGTACCAAATTCCCAGCATTGAAAGCTTATTCAAATAACTTGCATTATTCTTCTTAAAAATGCTATAGTAAAAAAATGCTAAAGAGTTTCCATCACTATTTTTTTTTAATTTTATATGGGAGTATGGTTGATTTAAAATTATGTTAGTTTCAGGTATACAACAAAGTGATTCAATTATACATACATGTATATCTATTCTTTTTCAGATTCTTTTCCAATATAGGTTATTACTTAATTGAGTAGATTTCTCTGTGCTATACAGTAGGTCCATGTTGATTATCTATTTTATATATAGTAGTGTGTATATGTTAATCTAAAACTCCTAATTTATTCCTCCCACCACCTTTCCCCTTTGGTAACCATAAGTTTGTTTACTAAGTCTGTGAGTCTGTTTCTGTTTTTTAAATAAGTTCATCGGTATCACTTTTTTTTAGATTCCACAAATGAGAGATATTTTTAGATATTTGTCTTTCTGTGACTTACTTCACTTATATGATAATCACTATGTCCATCCATGTTGCTCGAAATGGCATTATTTCATTCTTTTATGGCTGAGTAATATTCCAGCTGTATATGTATGTATGTATGTGTGTGTGTGTGTGTGTGTGTGTGTGTGTGTGTGTGTATACCACATCTTCTTTATCTGTTCATCTGAGGATGGACATTTAGCTTGCTTCCCCGTCTTGGCTATTGTAAATAGTGGGGCAGTGAACATTGGGGTGCATGTATCCTTTTCAACCATGTTTTTCTCTGGTTATATGCCTAGTAGTGTGATCGCTGGATCATATGGGAACTCTGTGTTTAGTGTTTTAAAGAACCTCTATACTGTTCTCCATAGTAGCTGTACCAATTTAGTAGCTGTATCAATTTACATTCCCACCAATAGTATAGGAGGGTTCCCTTTTCTCCACACCCACTGCAGCATTTTTTGTTTGTAGACTTTTTGATGATGGCCATTCTAACTGGTGTGAGGTAATACCTTATTGTAATTTTGATTTGCATTTCTCTAATAATTAGCGGTGTTGAACATCTTTTCATGTGCTTTTTGGCCATCTGTGTGTCTACTTTAGAGAAATGTCTATTTAGGTCTTCTGCCCATTTTTTGATTGGATTATTTTAGTTTTATGATATTGAGCCATGTGAGCTGTTTGTATATTTTGGAGATTAATCCCTTGCTGGTTGCATCGTTTACAAACATTTTCTCCCATTCTGTGGTTGTCTTTTCATTTTGTTTATGTCTTCCTTTGCTGTGCAAAAGCTTTATGTTTAATTAGGCCCCATTTATTTTTGTATTTATTTTCATTACTCGAGGAGGTGGATTGAAAAAGATCTCGCTGTGATTTATGTCAAAGAGTGTTCTGCATATGTTTTCCTCAAAGAGTTTTATAGTATCCAGTCTTACATTTAGGTCTTTATTCCATTTTGAGTGTATTTTTGTGTACGGTGTTAGAGAATATACTACTTTCATTCTTTTACATGTGGCTCTCAGTTTTCCAAGCACCACTTATTGAAGAGACTGTCTTTTC
Source organism: Mesoplodon densirostris (assembly GCF_025265405.1). Lineage (NCBI taxonomy): Eukaryota > Metazoa > Chordata > Mammalia > Artiodactyla > Ziphiidae > Mesoplodon > Mesoplodon densirostris. The sequence continues at coordinate 219,297,089 of NC_082661.1, read as the reverse complement.
TCCATTGTATATTCTTGCCTCCTTTGTCATAGATTAGTTGACCATATGTGAGTGGATTTAGTTCTGGGTTTTGTATCCTGTTCCATTCATCTATATGTCTATCTTTGTGCCAGTACCATACTATTTTGATTACTGTAGCTATATACTATAGTCTGAAGTCAGGGAGCCTGATTCCTCGAGCTCCAATTTTCTTTCTCAAGATTGCTTTGTCTATTTGCTGTCTTCTCTGTTTCCATATAAATTTTAAGATTTTTGTTCTAGATCTGCAAAAAAATGCCATTGGTAATTTGGTGGAGTTTACACTGAATCTGTAGATTGCCTTGGGTAGTATAGTTATTTTGACAATATTGATTCTTTCATTCCAAGAACATGGTATATCTTTCCATTAGTTTGTGTCATCTTCAATTTCTTTCATCAGGGTCTTATAATTTTCTGAGTACAGGCTTTTTGCCTCCTTATGTAGATTTATTCCTAGGTAGGTATTTTATTCTTTTTGATGTGATGGTAAGTTGGATTGTTTCCTTAATTTCTCTTTCTGGTCATTCCTTTTTAGTGTATAGAAAAGCAATAGATTTCTATGTATTAATTTTGTATCCTGCAGCTTTACTGAATTCATTGATGAGCTCCAGTAGTTCTCTGGTAGTGTCTTTAGGATTTTCTATGTATAGTATCATGTCATCTGCAAACAGTGACCGTTTTACTACTTCTTTTCCAATTTAGATTCTTTTTATTTCTTCTTCTTCTCTTATTGCTTGTGGCTAGGACTTCCAAAACTATGTTGAATAAAAGTGGTGAGAGTGGACACCCTTGCCTTGTTCCTGATCTTAAAGGAAATGTTTTCAGCTTTTCACTGTTGAGTATGATGTTAGCCGTGGGTTTTTCTTATTTGGCCTTAATTATGTTGAGGTATGTTCCCTCCATGCCCACTTTCTGGAGAGTTTTTATCATAAATGGGTGTTGAATTTTGTCAAAATCTTTTTCTGCATCTATTGAGATGATCATATGGTTTTCATTCTTAAGTTTGTTAATGTGGTGTATCACACTGATTGATTTGCGTATAGTGAACAATACTTGCATTCCTGGGATAAATCTCACATGATCATGGTGTATGATCCTCTTAATGTGCTGTTGGATTCTGTTTCCTAGTATTTTGTTGAGGATTTTTGCATCTGTGTTCATCAATGATATTGGCCTATAATTTTCTTTGTTTGTGGTCTCTTTGTATGATTTTGGTATCAGGGTGGTGGTGGCCTCATAGAATGAGTTGGGGAATGTTCCTTCCTCTGCAAATTTTTGCAATAGTTTCAGAAGGATAGGTGTTAACTCTTCTCTAAATATTTGATAGAATTTGCCTGTGAAGCCGTCTGGTCCTGGACTTTTGTTTGTTGGAAGTTTTTAAATCACAGTTTCAATTTCAGTACTTGTGACTGGCCTGTTCATATTTTCTATTTCTTCTTGGTTCCATCTTGTAGATTGTACCTTTCTACAAAATGGACAAATTCTTCTAGGTAACCCATTTTATTGGCATATAGTTGTCTGTAGTAGTCTCATGATCCCTTGTATTTCTGTGGTGTCTGTTGTAACTTCACCTTTTTTATTTCTAATTTTAGTGATTTGCACCCTCTCCTCTTTTTTCTTGATGAGTCTGGCTAAAGGCTTATCAATTTTGTTTATCTTTTCAAAGAACAAGCTTTTAGTTTCATTGATCTTTTCTACTGTTCTCTTCATCTCTATTTCATTTATTTCTGCTCTGAACTTTATGATTTCTTTTCTTTTACTAACTATGGGTTTTGTTTGTTCTTTCTCTCATTGCTTTAGGTGTAAGCTTAGTTTGTTTGAGATTTTTCTTGTTTCCTGTGGTAAGATTGTATTTCTATAAACATCCATCTTAGAACTGCTTTTGCTGCATCCCATAGGTTTTGTATCATCGTGTTTTCATTTTCATTTGTCTCTAGGTATTTTTTGATTTCCTCTTTGATTGCTTCAGTGATCCATTTGTTGTTTAGTAGCATATTGTTTAGCCTCCACATGTTTGTGTTTTTTACTTTTTTTTGTAGTTAATTTCTAATCTCATAGCCTTTTGGTCAGAAAAGATGCTCAATATTATTTCAATTTTCTTAAACTTACCAAGGCTTGGTTTATGGCCTAGCATGTGATCTACCCTGGAGAATGTTCCATGTGCACTTGAAAAGAATGTGTATTCTGCTGCTTTGGGATGGAATGCTCTACAAATACCAATTAAGTCTATCTGGTCTAATGCATCATTTAAGGCCTGTGTTTCCTCCTTGATTTTCTATCTGGGTGATCTTTCCATTGATGTAAGTGAGGTGTTAAATAAAGTCCCCCACTATTATTGTGTTACTGTTAATTTCTCCTTCTAAGTCTGTTAACATTTGCATTATATACTGAGGTGTTCCTATGTTGGTTGCATATATATTTCAATTGTTATATCTTCTTGGATAGATCGCTTGATCATTATGTAGTGTCCTTTGTCTCTTTAAACAGTCTTTATTTTAAAATCTATTTTGTCTGATGTGAGTATTGCTACTCCAGCTTTCTTTTGATTTCCATTTGCATGGAATATCTCTTTCCATCCCCTCACTTTCAGTCTGTATGTGTCCCTATATCTGAAGCGTGTCTCTTATAGACAGCATATATATGGGTCTTGTTTTTGTATCCATTCAGCCAGTCTGTGTCTTTTGGTTGGAGCTGTCTCATTTTGTCTAACTTTCTGTGTTTGCGATCTCTTTTTTGCAGGCTACAGGATTGTACTTCCTCTTGCTTCTGGTTTCTGCCCCCTGGTGGGTGAGGCTGGTCTAAGAGCCTTCTGCAGGCTTCCTGGTGGGAAGGGCTGGTTTTTGCCTACTTGTGGGTGGAGTGGGTTTTGGCCCTCTAGTGAGAAGGACCATATCAATGGGTGCACTTAGAGGCTGTTATGGGCTCAGGAAGACTTTTGGCAGCCTGTCTGCTGATGGGTGGAGCTGTGTTCCTGCCCTGTTAGTTGTTTGGCCTGAGGCATCCCAGTACTGGAGCCTACAGGCTCTTTGGTGGGCGCAGGTCTTTGTGTCAAAATGGCAGCCTCTGGGAGAGCTCACACCAATGACTATTCCCTGGTACCTCCACCACCAGTGTCCCTATCCCCACAGTGAACCATACCCAACCCTGCCTCCCCAGGAGACCCTCCAAGACCAGTAGGTAGGTCTGGCACAGGCCTCTATGAAGTCACTGCTTTTTCCCTGGGTCCTGGTGCACATGAGACTTTGTGTGTACCAAGAGTAGAGTTCCTGCAATCAAGCCTGCTGGCTTCCGAAGTCAAATGTTCTGGGGGATCCTCCTCCTCATACCAGTCTCCCAGTCTGGGAAGCCTGACATGGGGCTCAGAACTCTCTCTCCTTATGGGAGAACCTCTATGATATAATTATTTTCCAGTTTCTGAGTCACTCACCCAGTGGGTATGGAATTTGATTGTATCACAGATGCTCCCCTCCCACTGTCTCATTCTGGCTTCTTCTTTGTCTTTGGAAGAAGAATCTGTTTTGGTAGGTTCCAGTCTTTTTTGTCCATGGTTGTTCAGCAGTTAGTTGTGTTTTTCATGTTGTCGTGAGAGGAAGTGAGCTCAAGTCCTTCTACTCTGCTGTCTTGTCTCCAACCTCAACTGCTACTTGTTATCATCAGCATTTGATATTGTTTAATTTTAGACATTGTATTTGGTTTATAATTTAAATTGCATTTCCCTTGTGACTAATAATATTGAGCAACTTTCCATATGCTTATTTGTTTATAATCTTCTGTGAAATGCTTATTCAAATATTTTGGCTCCTGTCAAAGATAAACAAAGCCAGACACTAGTCAAAGTGGTAAGGACAGATTTTAAACAGTAATATACTATTACAATAGAGGAAAGAGTCCAGTCTGAGCTGAACTCAACTTCTATTTGTACAGGGGTAATTAGGTGTTCTGAAGGGACCATGAGGGAATAGGGAAGGAGGTGAGCAGGGGCTCAGTAGAGCCAGGGAAGCGAAAATTACAAAAATCAGAAGGGGGTTGGTCCATGTGAAACCCACATTGGTTTGTTAACTGGTACTTATGGAAGTTAGACTTCTACCCTCCCACAGAGGCTGGGAGACAGGGACTCTCCCTGCAGGTGCTGACTGGAACAAACAGAAAATTCTTTTGGCAGCCTAGCCCTCAAACCAGCAAACTTTTATCAGTTTTCTCAACAGGCACTTTAAGGGGGTCTATGGTCATGTTAAGGATGTGGCCTTGAGCTGTTAGAAACCATGTTAGTGTTTTGTTCAAGTCTTTTTTTTTTTTTTTTTTTTTTTTTTTGGCCACGCCACCTGGCATGTAGGATCTCAGTTCCCTGATCAGGGATCAAACCACGCTCCATGCAGCAGAAGCCTGGAGTCTTAACTGCTGGACTGCCAGGGAAGTCCCTGTTCAATTCTTTATAGGCCAAGGTTGAGGCTAGTGGAGAAAGGGTTCAAACAGCCTGGATAGAGTTTGGACAAGGAGAGAAACTTTGTCACTACTTTAATTGGTTTTTGTCTTCTCATTATTTAGCTGTAGGTATTTTTTCATATTCTGCTTACAACTCTTAATGAGATATATGTTTTTCAAGTATTTTTTCTCAGGCTGTGACTTGACTTAATTTTCTTTGTAACTTATTTTGAAAAGCGTATTTTTTAAAAATTGATGGATTCCAAATTATCAGCTTTTCATTTTATGGTACATAATTTTGCATGCTAAGAAATTTTTGCTTCACTTAAGGATACAACTATTTTCTACTAGGTTTTTTATTCCAATATTTGTTGTAGCTTTATTAATTACATTTATATGTAAGAGCCATTTTGAGTTTAATTTTTGGATATGTCATGACAAAGAGAAAAAAGATTTTTTTGGCATTGAATGTAAAATAGTTGTGGCAATTGACTGTTGTGGTAAATCGACAGTTGATTTACAATATTGTGTTAGTTTCAGGTGTACAGCAAAGTGATTCAGTAATACACATATATATATGTATATATATATATATATATATATATACACACAGACACACACACACACCTTTTTCTTCAATTCTTTTCCATTATAGTTTATTACAAGTTATTGAATATAGTTCACTCTGCTACACAGTAAAATCTTGTTGTTTATCTATTTTATATATGGTAGCATGCATCTGTCAGTTCCATACTCCCAAATTATCCTTCCCCCCACATGCCCCTTTGGTGACCTTAAGTTTGTTTTCTATGTCTGTAAGTCTGTTTCTGTTTTGTAAATAAGTTAATTTATACTATTTTTTAGACTCCACATATAAGTAGTATCATATAATAGCTGTCTTTCTTTGTCTGACTTACTTCACTTAGTATGATCATCTCTAGGTCCATCCATATTGCTGCAAATGGCATTATTTCATTCTTTTTTATGGCTGAGTAATATTCCATTGTAGATATACACAACATTTTCTTTAGCCATTTATCTGTTGATGGACACTTAGGTTGCTTCCATGACTTGGTTATTGTAAATAGTGCCACAGTGAACATTGGGGTGCATGTATCTTTTTTAATTAGAACTTTCATCTTTTCTGGATATATGCCCAGGAGTAGGATTGCTGGATCCTATGGTAACTCTATTTGTTTTTTTAAGGAACCTCCATACTGTTCTCCACAGGGGCTGCACAAATTTACATTCCCACCAACAGGGTAGGAGGGTCCCTTTTCTCCATACCCTCTCCAGCATTCATTACTTGTAGACATTTTGATGATGGCCATTTCACTGGTGCGAGCTGATACCTCACTGTAGTTTTGATTTGCATTTCTCTAATAATTAGTGATGTTGAGCATCTTTTCATGTACCTCTTGGCCATCTGGATGTCTTCTTTGGAGAAATGTCTAGTTAGGTGTTCTGCCCGTTTTTTGATTGGGTTCTATGTTTTTTTGTTAGTGAGTGGTATGAGCTGTTTGTATATTTTGGAGATTAAGCCCTTGTCAGTCGCATCATTTGCAAATATCTTCTCTCATTCCATAAGTTGTCTTTTCGTTCTGTTTATGGTTTCCTTTGCTATGCAAAAGCTTATAAGTTTGATTAGGTCCCATTCTTTTAATCTTTCATTATTTATAATTGTAATTCTTTATTTTTATTTTATTTTTTTATTGAAGTTTAGTTGATTTACAGTGTTGTGCCAATCTCTGCTGTAAAGTGACTCAGTTATACACATAGAGACATTCTTTTTTTAATATTCTTTTCCATTATGGTTTATCCCAGGAGATTGGGTATAGTTCCCTGGGTCCTTGTTTATCCATTCTAAATGTAATCGTTTTCATCTACCAACCCCCAAGTCCCAGTCCATCCCTCTCCCTCCTCCCATCCCCATTGGCAACCACAAGTCTGATCTCTGTGTCTCTGAGTCTGTTTGTTTTGTAGACACATTCATTTATGCCATATTTTAGATTCCACATATGAGTGATATCATATGGCATTTGTCTTTCTGTTTCTGACTTACTCTACTTAGTATGATAATCTCTAGTTGCATCTATGTTGCTGCAAATTACATTATTTTATTTATTTATTTATTTTTTATTTTGCGGTACACAGGCCTCTCACTGTTGTGGCCTCTCCCATTGTGGAGCACAGGCTCCGGACACGCAGGCTCAGTGGCCATGGCTCACGGGCCCAGCCGCTCTGCGGCATGTGGAATCTTTCCGGACCAGGGCATGAACCCGTGTCCCCCGCATCACCAGGCAGACTCTCAACCACTGCGCCACCAGGGAAGCCCCAAATGACATTATTTTATTCTGTTTTATGGCTGAGTAGTATTCCATATATACATATATATATGTACCACATCTTCTTTATCCATTCATCTGTTGATGGGCATTTAGGTTGTTTCCATGTTTTGGCTATTGTGAATAGTGCTGCTATGAACATAGGGATGCATGTATCCTTTTGAATTGTAGTTTTGTCCAGGTATATACCCAGGAGTGGAATTGCTGGATCCTATGGTAATTCTATTTTTAGTTTTCTGAAGAAGTTCCATACTGTTTTCCATAATGGCTTCACCAATTTACATTCCGACCAACAGTGAAGGAGGGTTCCCTTTTCTCCACACTCTTGCCAGCATTTGTTATTTGTAGACTTTTTAATGATGGCCATTCTGACAGGTGTGTGGTGGTAACTCATTATAGTTTTGATTTGCATTTCTCTAATAATTAGTGATGTTGAGCATCTTTTCACATGCCTACTGGCCATCTGTATGTCTTCTTTGGAGAAATGTCTATTAAGGTCTTCTGCCCATTTTTCAGTTGGGTTTGTTTTTTGTTGTAGAGTTGTATGAGCTATTTGTATATTTTGGAGATTAAGCCCTTGTTGGTAGCACCATTTGCAAATATTTTCTCCCATTCTGTAGGTTGTCTTTTCTTTTTTTTTTTAAATTATTTCCTTTGCTGTGTAAAAGCTTGTAACTTTGATTATGTCCCATTTCTTTATTTTGTTTTTATTTCTATTGCATTGGGACACTGACCTAAGAAACACTGGTACAATTTATGTCATAGAATGTTTTGCCTATGCTCTCTTCCAGAAGTTTTATAGTGTCATGTCTAATGTTTAAGTCTTTAAGCCATTTTGAGTTTATTTTTGTGTATGGTGTAAGGGTGTGTTCTAACATCATTGATTTACATGTGGCTTTCCAGGTTTCCCACACCACCTGCTGAAGAGACTGTTGTTTCTCCATTGTGTGTTCTTCTTCCTTTGTCAAGGATTAATTAACCATAGGTGTGTGGGCTTATTTCTGAGCACTCTATTCTGTTCTATTGATCTATATGTCTGTTTTTCTGCCAATACCATAATGTTTTTATTACTGTAGATTTGTAGTATTGCCTGAAATATAGAAGGGTTATGCTTCTAGCTTCTTGTCCTCAGGATTGCTTTAGCAATTCTGGGTCTTTTGTGATTCCATGCAAATTTTAGGATTATTTGTTCTAGTTCTGTGAAAATTGTCATTGGTAATTTGATAGAAATTGCATTAAATCTGTAGATTGCTTTGGGTACTATGGCCATTTTAGCTATATTAATTCTTGGTCTCCAAGACCATGGGATATTTTTCCATTCCCTTGAATCATCATCCATTTCATTTATCAATGTTTTTAGTTCTCAGCATATAATTCTTTCACCTCCTTGGTTAGGTTTATTCCTAAGTATTTTATTTTTTTGATGCAATTTTAAATGGATTTTTTTTTTACTTCCCCTTTCTGATATTTCATTAGTGTAAAGAAATACAACAGATTTCTGTATGTTAATCTTGTATTCTGCTACCTTGCTGAATTTGTTTATCAGTTCTAGTAGTTTTTGTGTGGAGTCTTTTGGATTTTCTATATATAGTAGCATGTCCTCTGCATATAGTGACAATTTTACCTCTTCCCTTCTCATTTGGATACCTTTTATGTCTTCTTCTTGTCTGATTGCTGTGGTGAGGACTTCCCATAGTACTTTGAATACAAGTGCTGAGAGTGGGCATCCTTGTTCCAAATTTTCACGGGAAGGCTTCAGCTTTTCATCATTTAGTATTATGTTGGCTGTGGGTTTGCCATAAATGGCTTTTATTATTCTGAGATATGTTCCCTCTATACCCAGTTTGTCAAGAGTTTTTATCATGAATCGATGTTGAATTTTATCAAAAGCTTCTTCTATATCTATTGAGATGACCATGTGGTTTTTGTCTTTTCTTTTGCTGATGCATATCACATTGATTGATTTGTGTATGTTGAACCAGCCTGTAACCCTGGAATGAATATAATTTGATCATGGTGTACGATCCTTTTCATATGTTTTGGATTTGGTAAAATTTTGTTGGGGATTTTTGCATCTATATTCTCAAAGATATTGGTCTGTAATTTTCGTTTTAGGTAGTGTCTTTGTCTGGTTTTGGTATCAGGGTGATGGTGGCTTCATAGAATGACTTTGGGAGTGTTCCCTCCTCTTCAGTCTTGTGGAAGAGTTTGAGAAGGACAGTTATACGTTCTTTGTATGTTTGGTAGGAGTCCCTAGTGAAGGCATCTGGTCCTGGATTTTTGTTTTGAATTACAGATTCTATTTCACTTCTAGTAATCAGTCTGTTCAAATTATCTATTTCTTCTTGATCCAGATTTGGTGCGCTGTATGTTTCTAGAGACGTGCCCATTTCTTCTAGGTTGTCTAATTTGTTGGCATATAACTGTTCATAGAATTGTCTTATGGGTTTTCTTTTAAATTTCTGTGGTATCGGTTGTTATTTTTCCTCTTTCATTTTCTTTTTTTGTTTATTTGGGTCCTCTCTTTTCTTCTTGGTGTGCCTGGCCAGAGGTTTGTGGATTTTGTTTATCCTTTCAAAAAACCAGCTCTTAGTCTTAATGATTTTTTTCTGTTGTTTTTTCATCTCACTTTATTTATATCCTCTCTGATCTTTATTATTTCCTTCCTTCTGTTGATTTAAGTTTTGTTTGCTCGTTTTCTAATTCTTTTGGGTGGTAGGTTTGGTTGTCTTTTGGGGATTTTTCATGGTTTTTTTTTTGAGGAAGGCCTGTATCGCTATGAACTTCCTTCTTAGAACTGCCTTTGCTGCATCCCATAGATTTCATATGGTTGTTTTCATTGTCATTTGTCTCGAGGTATGTTTTTATTTCCTCTTTGAATTCATCATTGACCCACTGGTTTTTTTTAATAGCATGTTGTTTAGTTTTCACGTAATCATTTTTTCTCATTTCTCTTTCTGTGATTGATTTCTAGTTTCATGCCATGGTGGTCAGAAAAGATGCTTGAAATAATTTTCTATCCTATTAAATTTGTTGAGGCTTGCTTTGTGTCCTAGTATGTGGCCTAGCCTGGAGAATGTTCCATGTGCACTTGAAAAGAATATGTATTCTGGCGTTTTTGGATGTTGTGTCCTGTAGATATCACTTACTATTCTAATTATTCTATTGTGTGATTCATGATCTCTTTTGCCTTATTAATTTTCTGTTTGCAGTATCCATCCATTGATGTCAGTGGGTGTTAAAGTCTCCTACTGTTATTGTATTCCCATCAATTTTTCTCTTTATGTCTATTAATATTTGCTTTATATATTTAGGTGCTCTTATTTTAGGTGCATATATGTTAACAAGTGTGATATCCTCTTTTTGTACTGATCCCCCTTTCATAATGATTATAATGTCCTTCTTTGTCTTTCTTTATGGCCTTTGTTTTAAAGTGTATTTTGTCTGATATGAGTATTGCTATCCCTGCTTTCTTGTCATTTCCTGTTTCAAGAAATATCTTTTTCATACCCTCACTTTCAATCTATAATTATTTGTCACCCTACAGTATGTCTCCTATAGGCAGCATACTGTAGGTGCTTGTTTTATTATCCAATCTGCCACTCAGTGTCTTTCAACTGGAGCATTTAATCCATTGCCATTTAGAGTAATTATTGTTAAATATGTATTTATTGCCATTTTAAACCTTATTTTCCAGTTGACTTTGTATTTATTCTTTGTTCCTTTCTGCTTCTTTTTGTTTTTCCTTTTGTGGTTTGATGGTTTTCCTGTACATTATACTTGAGTTACTTTCTTTTGGATTTTTGTGAATCTGTTATATGTTTTTGATTTGTGGTTACCCTGGTTTTCAAGTATTTTAACCTGTAACTATAGCTTCTTGCTTTAGACTGGTAGTCATATAAGCTCAAACACATTCTAAAAGATCTACATTTTCTTACTCTCCTCGCCCACATTTTGTGATTTTTATGGCCTACTTTACATCTTCATGTTTATCCTTTTGCTGTTCATTGTAGTTATAATTGCTTTCACAGAAATTTTTGGATTATTTTTTAATCTAGGAGGTGGCTTATTTACATGAACTTCAGCCCTTTTATGTATTTATTTTTTTTCCTATTGATTTCACCTTTCCTATAGATTTTTGCTTCTTTTCTATTTAGAGAAGACCTTTGAATATTTCTTTTAGGTTAGGTTTAGTATTGCTGTATTCTTTTTTCTTGTCTGACAAATTCTCTTACTCTCCTTCTATTCTAAATGATAATATTGCTGGGTAGAGTATCCTAGGTTACAGGTTTTTCCCTTTCAGGACTTTGAATATACTTTGCCACTCCCTTCTGGCCTGCAATTTTCTGTAGAGAAATCAGCTGATAGCTTCATGGGGACTCCCTTGGAACTGACTTTTTTTCTCTTGCTGCCTTTAGAATCCTCTATCTTCTTTTTTTTTTTTGCCATTTTAATTATGATATGTCTTGGAGTAGGTCTGTTTGGGTTCATCTTGTTTGGGATCCTTGTGATTCCTGTACCTGGATATCTTTTTCCTTCCTTAGGTTTGGGGATTTTTTAGCTATAATTTCTTCAAAAACATTTTTGATTCCCTTTTCTCTTCCTGGGGTTTCTATTATGAGTAGATTGGAACACTTTATATTATCCCATAGATCTAGTATGTTGCTTTCGGGTTTTCTTTTTCACTCGTACTTCTGTCTGTTGTTCTGATTGGGTGGTTTCCATTATTCTATCTTCCAGATCACTTATTCATTCTTCTACATTATTTAGTTTGCTATTTATTGCCTTTAGCTTGGTTTTCATCTCAGCAATTGAGTTGTCTAATTTTGATTGGCTATTCTTTATAATTTCTAGTTCCTTGTTACAGTGATCTGCATTTCTATTGATAGCCTTTCTTAATTCTTTCAGTGTTTTTATTACCTCCTTTTTTAACTCAGGGTCTAGTAGTCTGAAGAGGTCTATTTCCTTGTTTGTTCTGTCAGGAGATTTCTCTTGTTCTTTCAGTTTGGAGTAATTCCTCTGCTTCTTCATTTTTCTTATATTTATGACTATGAATTTAGGAGAAACAGTTATGTACTGATTTTGAAGGGTTGTTTTTATGTGGGAGTATACCTGTATAGCCTGCTTGAGTCCAATATTTTTGGTGCAAGGGCTGTTTTTGTTCTGAATGCTTACCACATCTTTCCTTAGGGTGTTCTGGCACTTGATCCCTTCATAGTGGGTTGTGTTTGGTATTGTGGTGACCAGAGCCTACACTGGATGTTGAACAAGGCCTCCTGTTTGCTCTGTGGTTGCCCTGTTGCAAGCAGGGTCTGTTCCCCAGTTGTTGGAGTTGAAGCCCCCAGAGGTTCTAATCTGCAGTGGGAAGTAGGCAGGACTGGAACACTCACTCTGGGAAAGGAGCTGCTGCATGTTCTTCCCAGGAGCTGTCCTCTAGGACATGCGATTCTGTGACTCCACTTGCCACCTGGTGTGTGTGCCCACAAAGATCACTGTTGCTGGCACTGCACTTGGTGGTTGCCTCTCCTTGTGGGCTCTAGTAATCAGCTTGGAGGTCCCTTAGGCATGTGTACACACTCACAGAACTGCTGGTGCATAAACTCACGTGAGCTGCACCCACAGATAATCAGCTCAGACGGCCCTTGATTAAACAATTTTTGAATGGGGTTTTGCATCTATGTTAATAAAAGTTATTGGTCTGTAGTTTCCACTTATTGTAATATTTTTATCTGATTTTTGTATTGAGGTACTGCTGGCTTTAAAAAATGAGTTGAGAAGAGTTCCATCTCTTTCATTTTTCTGGAAGAAATTGAGTAGGATTTACATTAATTTCTCATATCATGACTGATATAGTTCATCACTGAAGCCATCTGTACCTACAGTTTTCTTTATGGGAAAGAATAAACAGATATTTAATTTCTTTCATAGATATAAGGTTCTTAGCATTGTCTGTGTCATCTTGTGTAAGTTTTAATGGTTTGTATCTTCCATGGAATTCATCTGTATTATATAAATTGTCAAATGTATTAGCTATTTGTAACATTCCCTTATTACTCACTTACTAGCTATAGGATTTCTATTGCTGTTCTTTTATTTTTCACATTATTTTTTCTTAATTTTATTTTTGATCAGATTGGATTGAAGTTTATCACTTTTATCTTTTCAAAGAAGCAGCTCTTAGTTTCACTGATATTTTCTATTGATTGTTTAGTCTCTATTTCATTTATTTCTGCTGTGATCTTTATGCTTTCTTTCCTTCTACTAACTCGGTTTTGTTTGTTTTTCGTCTTCTAGTTCCTTCAGGTGCAAGGTTAGACTGTTTGAGATTTTTCTTGTTTCCTGAGGTATGCCTATATTGCTATAAACTTCCCTCTTAGTACTCAGTTTTCTGCAACCCATGAAATTTGGATCATTGTGTTTCCATTTTCATTTGTCTGATGAGCTGATCTCTCTGTGCTATGCAGCTGCTTCCCACTAGCTATCTATTCTACGTTTGGTAGTGTATATATGTCCATGCCACTCTCACTTTGTCCCAGCTTACCCTTCCCCCTCCCCATATCCTCTAGTCCATTCTCTAGTAGGTCTAGCTACATCTTTATTCCCGTCTTGCCCCTAAGTTCTTCTGACAAATTTTTTAATTTTTTTAGATTCCATATATATGTGTTAGCATACAGTATTTGTTTTTCTCTTTCTGACTTACTTCACTCTGTATGACAGTCTCTAGGTCCATCCACCTCACCACAAATAAATCAGTTTCGTTCCTTTTTATGGCTGAGTAATATTCCATTGTATATATGTACCACATCTTCTTTATCCATTCATCTGTTGATGGACACTTAGGTTGCTTGCATATCCTGGATATTGTAAATAGACCTGCAATGAACATTTTGGTACATGACTCTTTTTGAAGTATGGTTTTCTCAGGGTGTATGCCCAGTAGTGGGATTGCTGGGTCACATGATAGTTCTATTTTTAGTTTTTTGAGGAACCTCCATACTGTTCTCCATAGTGGCTATATCCAATTTACATTCCCACCAACAGAGCAAGAGGTTCCCTTTTCTCCACACCCTCTCCAGCATTTACTGTTTGTAGATTTTTTGATGATGGCCATTCTGAGCAGTGTGAGATGATATCTCATTGTAGTTTTGATTTGCATTTCTCTAATATTAATGATGTTGAGCATTCTTTCATGTGTTTGTTGGCAATCGGGATATCTTATTTGGAGAAATGTCTATTTAGGTCTTCTGCCCATTTTTGGATTGGGTTGTTTGTTTTTTTGATATTGAGCTGCATGAGTTGCTTGTATGTTTTGGAGATTAATCCTTTATCAGTTGCTTCATTTGCAAATATTTTCTCCCATTCTGAGGGTTGTCTTTTCATCTTGTTTGTGGTTTCCTATGCTGTGCAAAAGCTTTTAAGTTTCATAAGGTCCAATTTGTTTATTTTTGTTTTTATTTATATTTCTCTAAGAGGTGGGTCAAAAAGGATCTGGCTGTGATTTATGTCACAGAGTGTTCTGCCTATGTTTTCCTCTAAGAGTTTGATGGTGTCTGGCCTTACATTTAGGTCTTTAATCCATTTTGAGTTTATTTTTTTGTATGGTGTTAGGGAGTGTTCTAATTTCTTACATTTACATGTAGCTGTCCAGTTTTCCTAGCACCACTTATTGAAGAGGCTGTCTTTTCTCCACTGTATGTTCTTGCCTCCTTTGTCAAAGATGAGGTGACCATATGTGTGTGGGTTTATCTCTGGGTTTTCTATCCTGTTGCATTGATCTATATTTCTGTTTTTGTGCCAGTACCATACTGTCTTGATTTTTGTGGCTTTGTTTTTTTTGTGGCACGCAGGCCTCTCACTATTGTGGCCTCTCCTGTTTCAGAGCACAGGCTCCGGACGCACAGGCTCATGGCTCATGGGCCCAGCTGCTCTGCGGCATGCCGGATCCTCCCAGACTGGAGCACGAACCTGCGTCCCCTGCATCGGCAGGCAGACTCTCAACCACTGCGCCACCAGGGAAGCCCGATTACTGTAGCTTCGTAGTATAGTCTGAAGTTGGGGAGCCTGATTCCTCCAGCTCCATTTTTCTTTCTCAAGATTGCTTTGGCTATTCAGGGTCTTTTGTGTTTCCATAAAAATTGTGAATTTTTTTGTTCTAGTTCTGTGAAAAATGCCAGTGGTAGTTTGATAGGGATTGCATTGAATCTGTAGATTGCTTTGGGTAGTAGAGTCATTTTCAAAATGTTGATTCTTCCAATCCAAGAACATGGTATATCTCTCCATCTATTTGTATCATCTTTCTTTCATCAGTGTCTTATAATTTTCTGCATACAGGTGTTTTGTCTCCTTAGGTAGGTTTATTCCTACATATTTTATTCTTTTTGTTGCAATTGTAAATGGGAGAGGTTTCTTAATTTCACTTTCAGATTTTTCATCATTAGTGTATAGGAATGCAAGAGATTTCTGTGCATTAACTTTGTATACTGCTACTTTACCAAATTCACTGATTAGCTCTAGTACTTTTCTGGCAATATCTTTAGGATTCTCTTTCTATAGTGTCATGTCATCTGCAAACAGTGACAGCTTTACTTCTTTTCCAATTTGGATTCCTTTTATTTCTTTTTCTTCTCTGATTTCTGGGGCTAAAACTTCCAAAACTATGTTGAATAATAGTGGTGAGAGTGGGCAACCTTGTATTGTTCCTGATCTTCCTGGAAATGGTTTTTCACCATCGAGGACGATGTTGGCTGAGGGTTTGTCATGTATGGCCTTTATTATGTTGAGGAAAGTTCCCTCTATGCCCACTTTCTGGAGGGTTTTTATCATAAATGGGTGTTTAATTTTGTTGAAAGCTTTCTCTGGATCTATTGAGATGATCATGTGGTTTTTCTCCTTCAATTTGTTAATATGGTGTATCACATTGAGTGATTTGTGTATACTGAAGAATCCTTGCATTCCTGGAATAAACCCCACTTGATCATGGTGTATGATCCTTTTAATGTGCTGTTGGATTCTGTTTGCTAGTATTTTGTTGAGGATTTTTGCATCTATGTTCATCAGTGATATTGGCCTGTAGTTTTCTTTCTTTGTGACATCTTTGTCTGGTTTTGGTATGAGAGTGATGGTGGCCTTGTAGAATGAGTTTGGGAATGTTCCTAGCTCTGCTATATTTTGGAAGAGTTTGAGAAGGATAGGTGTTAGCTCTTCTCTAAATGTTTGATAGAATTCGCCTGTGAAGCAATCTGGTCCTGGGCTTTTGTTTGTTGGCAGATTTTTAATCACAGTTTCAATTTCAGTGCTTTTGTTTGGTCTCTTCGTATTTTCTGTTTCTTCCTGGTTCAGTCTCAGAAGGTTGTGCATTTCTAAGAATTTGTCCATTTCTTCCAAGTTGTCCATTTTATTGGCATAAGTTGCTTGTAGTAATCTCTCATGATGCTTTGTATTTCTGCAGTGTCAGTTGTTACTTCTCCTTTTTCATTTCTAATTCTATTGATTTGAGTCTTCTCCCTTTTTTTCTTGATAAGTCTGGCTAATGGATTATTAATTTTGTTTATCTTCTCAAAGAACTAGCTTTTAATTTTATTGATCTTTGCTATTGTTTCCTTCATTTCCTTTTCATTTATTTCTGATCTGATCTTTATGATTTCTTTCTGTCTGCTAACTTTGGAGTCTTTTTGTTCTTTCTCTAATTGTTTTAGGTGTAAGGTTAGTTTGTTTGAGAGGTTTCTTGTTTCTTAAGGTAGGCTTGTATAGCTATAAACTTTCTCTTTGAACTGCTTTTGCTGCATCCCATAGGTTTTGTGTCGTTGTGTTTTCAATGTCATTGTCTCTAGGTTTTGTTTTTTTTGTTTGTTTGTTTTTTTTTTTTTGGAACCTCTCACTGTTGTGGCCTCTCCTGTTGCGGAGCACAGGCTCTGAACGCACAGGCTCAGTGGCCATGGCTCACGGGCCCAGCCGCTCCTCAACATGTGGGATCTTCCCGGACTGGGGCACGAACCCGTGTCCCCTGCACTGGCAGGCGGACTCTCAACCACTGCGCCACCAGGGAAGCCCTCTAGGTATTTCTTGATTTCCTCTTTGATTTCTTCAGTGATGTCTTGGTTATTAAGTAGTTTGTTGTTTAGCATCCATGTGTTTGTATTGCTTACAGATTTTTTCCTGTAATTGATATCTAGTCTCATAGTGTTGTAGTCGGAAAAGATACTTGATATGATTTCCATTTTCTTAAATTTACCAAGACCTGATTTGTGACCCAAGATATGATCAATCCTGGAGAATGTTCCATGAGCACTTGAGAAGAATGTGTATTCTGTTGTTTTTGGATGGAATGTCCTATAAATATCAATTAAGTCCATCTTGTTTAATGTATCATTTATAGCTTGTGTTTCCTTCTTTATTTTCATTTTGGATGATCTCTCCATTGGTGAAAATAGGGTGTTAAAGTCCCATACTCTGATTGTGTTACTCTCAGTTTCTCCTTTTATGGCTGTTAGTGTTTGCCTTATGTACTGAGGTCCTCCTATATTGGGTGCATAAATATTTACAATTGTTATATCTTCTTGGATTGATCCATTTATCATTATGTAGTGTCCTTCTTTGTGTCCTGTTATAGTCTTTGTTTTAAAGTATTTTTTCTGATATGAGAATTGCTACTCCAGTTTTCTTTTGATTTCCATTTGCATGGAATATCTTTTTCCATCCCCTCACTTTCAGTCTGTATGTGTCCCTAGTTCTGAAGTGGGTCTCTTGTAGACAGCATATATATGTGTCTTGTTTTTGTATCCATTTAGCTAGTCTGTGTCTTTTGGTGGGAGCATTTAATCCATTTACATTTAAGGTAATTATCTATATGTATCTTCCTATTACCATTTTCTTAACTGTTTTGGGTTTGTTGTTGTAGATCTTTTCCTTCTCTTGTGTCTCCTATCTAGAGAAGTTCATTTAGCATTTGTTGTAAAGCTCGTTTGGTGGTGCTGAATTCTCTTAGCTTTTGCTTGTCTGAGAAGCTTTTGACTTTTCCATCAAATCTGAGTGAGATCCTTGCTGGGAAGAGTAATCTTGGTTGTAGGTTTTTCCCTTTCATCACTTTAAATATGTCCTGCCACTCCCTTCTGGCTTGCAGAGTTTCTGCTGAAAGATCAGCTGTTAACCTTATGGGGATTCCCTTGTGTGTTATTTGTTGTTTTTCCCTTGCTGCTTTTAATATTTTTTTCTTTGTATTTAATTTTTGATAGTTTGATTAATATGTGTCTTGGTGTGTTTCTCCTTGGATTTATCCTGTATGGACTCTGTTCTTCCTGGACTTGATTAACTATTTCCTTTCCCATATTAGGGAAGTTTTCAACTATCATCTCTTCAAATATTTTCTCAGTCCCTTTCTTTTTCTCTTCTTCTTCTGGGACCCTTATCATTCGAATGTTGGTGCGTTTAATGTTGTCCCAGATGTCTCTGAGACTGTCCTCAATTCTTTTCATTCTTTTATTCTGCTCTGCAGTAGTTATATCCACTATTCTATCTTCCAGGTCACTTATCCGTTCTTCTGCCTCAGTTATTCTGCTACTGATCCCTTCTAAAGAATTTTTAATTTCATTTATTGTTTTGTTCATCTGTGTTTGCTCTTTAGTTCTTCTAGGTCCTTGTTAAATGTTTCTTATATATTCATTCTATTTCCAAGATTTTGGATCATCTTTACTATCATTATTCTGAATTCTTTTTTGGGTAGTCTGCCTATTTCTTCTTCATTTGTTAGTTCTGCTGGGTTTTTGCCTTGCTCTTTCATCTGCTCTGTGCTTCTCTGTCTTCTCATTTGCTTAACTTACTGTGTTCGGGGTCTCCTTTTCGCAGGCTGCAGGTTCGTAGTTCCCGTTGTTTTGGTGTCTGTCCCCAGTGGCTAAGGTTGGTTCAGTGGGTTGTGTAGGCTTCCTGGTGGAGGGGATTAGTGCCTGCGTTCTGGTGGATGAGGCTGCATCTTGTCTTTCTGGTGGGCAGGTCCATGTCTGGTGGTGTATTTTGGGGTTTCTGTGACCTTATGGTTTTAGGCAGCCTCTGTGCTAATGCATGGGGTTGTGTTCCTGTCTTGCTAGTTGTTTGGCATAGGGTGTCCAGCACTGTAGCTTGCTGCTCATTGAGTGGAGCTGGGTCTTGGTGTTGAGATGGAGATCTCTGGGAGATTTTCACCATTTGATATTACGTGGAGCTGGGAGATCTCTTGTGGACCAGTGTCTTGAACTTGGCTCTCCCACCTCAGTGGTACAGCCCTGACACCTGGCTGGAGCACAAAGAGCCTGTCCTCCACATGTTTCAGAATAAAATGGAGAGAAAAATGAAAGAAAGAAAGAAAGAAGAAGATAAAATAAAATAAAGTTATTAAAATAAAAAATAAAGAATAATTAAGAAAAAAAATTTTAAGTAATTAAAAACAAACAAACAAAAAAACCGGACAGACAGAACCCTAGGACAAATGGTAAAAGCAAAGCTATACAGACAAAAATCACACACAGAGGCATACACATACACACTAACAAAAAGAGAAAAAGGGAAAAAAACATATATATATCATTGTTCTCAAAATCCACCTCCTCAATTTGGGATGATTTGTTGTCTATTCAGGTATTCCCCAGATGCAGGGTACATCAAGTTGATTGTGGAGATTTAATCTGCTGCTCCTGAGGCTGCTGGGAGAAATTTCCCTTTGTCTTCTTTTTTTGCACAGCTCCTGGGGTTCAGCTTTGGATTTTGAGCCGCCTCTGCATGTAGGTTGCCCGAGGGCATCTGTTCTTCGCTCAGACAGGACGGGGTTAAAGGAGCAGCTGAGTAGGGGGCTCTGGCTCACTCAGGCCGGGGGTGGGAGGGTTACAGATGCAGGGTGAGCCTGCGGCGGCAGAGGCTGACATGATGTTGCACCAGCCTGAGGTGCGCCGTGTGTTCTCCCTGGGAAGTTGTCCCTGAATCACGGGACCCTGGCAGTGGTGGGCTGCACAGGCTCTCAGGAGGCAGGTGTGGATAGTGGCCTGTGATTGTACACAAGCTTCTTGGTGGTGCAGCAGCAGCCTTAGTGTCTCATGCCCGTCTCTCTCTGGGGTCTGTGCTGATAGCTGTGGCTCATGCCCATCTCTGGAGCTCCTTTAAGTGGCACTCTTAATGCCCTCTCCTCGCACACCAGGAAACAAAGAGGCAAGAAAAAGTCTCTTGTCTCTTAGGCATGTCCAGACCTTTTCCTGGACTCCCTCCCAGCTAGCTGTGGCACACTAGCCCCCTTCAGGCTGTGTTCACGCAGCCAACCCCAGTCCTCTCCCTGGGATCTGACCTGGGAAGCCCAAGCCTCAGCTCCAAGCCCCCACCTGCCCCGGCAGGTGAGCAGAGAAGCCTCTTGGGCTGGTGAGTGCTGGTTGGCACCGATTCTCTGTGGGGAATCTCTCCGCTTTGCCCTCCACACCCCTGTTGCTTAGCTCTCCTCCTTGGCTTCAAAGCTTCCCCCCTCCACCACCAGCAGTCTTCGCCCGCGAAGGGGCTTCCTAGTGTGTGGAAACCTTTCCTTCTTCACAGCTCCCTCCCAGAGGTGCAGCTCCCATCCCTATTCTTTTGTCTCTGTTTTTTCTTTTTTCTTTTTACCTTACCCAGGTACGTGGGGAGTTTCTTGCCTTTTGGGAGGTTTGAGGTCTTCTACCAGCATTCAGCAGGTGTTCTGTAGGAGATGTTCCACATATAGATGTATTTCTGATGTATTTGTGGGGAGGAAGGTGTCTCCGTGTCTTACTCTTCTGCCATCTTTAAGCTCCCCTTCCTTTTTGATTCTTGTTTAAATAATCATTTTCTAACCCACACACAACACATTCTTCTATATATATCGTATTAATAGTTTCAAAGTATTTGCTTTTATATTTAGTTAAGAAATCTAATATTTGGTGAGCATATTTTTATGTTGTAGGAATTTAAATACTTTTAATGTAGATAAATAATTTTTTAGTATTCATCCTCCACTTGTTTATAGTGCCTTGTCTTTCATATACCAAGTTTCCATACATTTCTGACTTGGTTTCTGGGCTCCATTTTGTTCTCACCATTAGTATCCTTGTCAGTCAATCCAATAAATTAGTGAATTTAATTAGTATAGAGATCTAGTATGGCAAATTATACCTTACTCATTTTGTTGCAGTTATCTTGGTTGTTATCATATCTGAGTTATTAGGTAACAATAATAGCATACTTAAATTGAATATCTTATTAGAAGAGTAAACCTAATCTTAAAGTTATTAAATTTTACTAAAATTAAACTATACAAAATAAGTACAAAAATAATGAAAAGTGACATTTTTTACAAACATTAGTTTGTTAATTTGGAGGCTATGTTAAAATACTTTAGTAGGACTCAGGCCAAAGTGGGATGCAAGATAAAAACAAATCCTCTGTTGCTAATTGACGGTTAGTGAGATTATCATGAGAAAATTATAGTAATCTTCTCTTCTAGTATAATCTACCTGCAGCAAAACTCAACTAGATCACTGTAAAAAGTAAAATTTTCACCTCCAAAGTTCCATTTCATGATCCTAATATACTTTCTTTTCAAATATTATTTCCTATTAGCTCATTTCATATTCATAAATTTTAGCTTAAGGAAACCTCTTGCTACATTCACCACACTACTTGATCCAATATCCCACTGTGTTTATTTACTTATTATGTTTACTCTTCTTTGAGTATAACTTATTCATCTCTTCATTTATAGAATTAATTTATGTTTCAGTGCCCAGATTAAATGTTGACTTACCTGTCACTCCAAAGCACAGTGACCTCTTCCTTTGAATATGTGTTTATCTTTACCCCCTATAACATAAATTTATTTATATCTCATATTATTAGTTATGTGATAGCTCCATGTCTTTTAATAGACTGTCTATTCTTATAAGCCATACCTGTGTCTGCTTCACATTTACTCACCTTTATTTACTTATCATATAGTACATGATTTACATTCTGTTGGATTAATGTAAACTACAGATTTGTTAAAAGGATACAGAGAAAGAATAATAAATAATGACAATAAGTTAAGGAGGAGGTGTGAACACAAAAAAGAGAAGACAAACAGAATTGTAAAGAGCGTTTGATGTTTGAGGATAGATTAAAATAGATTAAAATACTACAAAAATTTTGTTACAGATTTTTCTAGGAAGATAATGGTAGGTAAATCCCTAGAACTGATGGTATCTACCCAAGAAATTAGTAATTCAGAGCTGTATGTGGGAAACTGTTATACAAAATAAGTTGTCAGTATAAATGACCCATGTGTCAGAGAACAAATATGACTCATATAAGTAAATGGAAAATAGACAATTTATATAAAAATTAAATAATAACAAAAAAACAACAACAGTTAATAATTATTGAGGGCGAACACACACATGTAGACTCACTGTCACATTCAGAGATACAGCCAATGAACAACTATGGAAGACTCTAGTTACTCTTCATAGCCCAGGAACAGGGATCTTAATTGTTATAAATTGTTTCCTGATGATATAGGCTTATGTGCTGCTTTGATTTAAGAAAGCAATCATAGACATCACTATGACATATACTGAAAATAAAACAAAATAAACTGGTTAACTGTCATAGTGGTATTGAGCCTTCATTTTACCTAACTTTTTAGTCAAATTTAACAGACTAGATCATGACTACTGGGATATCATACTTTCTTTGGTTTATTCCTGTCTTAGTGGCTGCTTCTTTTAGATCTCTTATACTAATTCCTCTCATCAACCTGATTTCATATATTGGAGTGCCAGTGATACATTTGCTGGACCTTTTCCCTTTTCTCACTAAACTACACTACAAATCTATACCACCTATCTGCTGATATTTCCCAAATTATATCTCTAACCTGGCTCTAGTTCTCTTCCCAAAACTCCACAATACTTACTCAACTGCCTATTTGATATCTTCATTTGGAGAGGTCACTTGAAATAGTGCCAGGTGACTACTAGGTGACCAATAAATATTTACCAAATCAAGAAATTAAAAGAATGATACTTACAACCAAGTAGAGTTTACTCCTGGAATGAAAGAATGGCTCAACATTAGAAAATATTTTAATGTAATTAAATGCATCAACAAATTAAAGAATAAAAGCAATGTAACTATTCTAAAATACGCTGCAAATTTTTTTTCAAAATTCAGGAAGCTTTTCCAATAAAAAAGCTGAATTAAAATAGGATTTGATACTACATTAAAATAATTTTAAAACTATGTAGAAAATCCTGATAGTAAGCATAATATTATATATTAAAGTATTAGTCTTATTCCCATTAAGACTGGGATGAAGACAGTGATACCAACCGTCATTCAACTTTGTTCCAGAGGCTCTAAATAATGCAATATAAAAAAAATAAAATAAAATATTAAAAAGAGATGCAGATGACATGAATGTATGGCAAAATGAAAACAAGAAACAGTATTAAAATTATTTGGAGACTATTGCAAAGTGACTAGAACAAGCATATATTGAAAAAATTCTTTAAGGTTAAAAT
Organism: Mesoplodon densirostris; assembly: GCF_025265405.1. Classification (NCBI taxonomy): domain Eukaryota; kingdom Metazoa; phylum Chordata; class Mammalia; order Artiodactyla; family Ziphiidae; genus Mesoplodon; species Mesoplodon densirostris. The sequence goes on along the minus strand of NC_082661.1, from coordinate 219,273,784 downwards.
AACAAATTAGGAAATTTTTATTACACACACACAGAAAGACAGTATAATATATGAAATAAAAAGAAGTATATCAGGGAATAAAACTGTAAAATTTTGCTGCATGATACAAACCAAAACCTGCACATATATGAGAAAACATGCTACAGACCTGTATAGGAAAACTGAACATAATGAAAACATTTAAAAGATTATATAGTTAATGCAATATATTTATTTATATATTCATTGATTCAACAAATGTTTATTGAAGTTAATACCCACTATGACCCTGACACTAGGAATACAGGGATGAGCAAGATGGCTATGATTCAGCCTCCTACAGCTTACATTCAAATGGTACAGACAAATAGACATATAAACAAATAAATATTTTTTAAGGTAATTATAAATGGTACAAACAAAAATAAAGTAAGGGCATAGACATGAGCCTGATGGTGGTGGTGGCATTGGTCTTTAAAAGATAGGTGATCAGGGACAGTCTCTGTGAAGGGGACATTTCAGGAGAGACATCTGAACAGTGAGGGGTCATTACAGGAACAATATGAGAGAAACATCTTCTACTTAGAGGCATCAACAAGTGCAAAAGCCCTGAGGCCAGAGTGATTTTGGTATATTTGGGAAGAGCAAAACAATTAACAGTGTCTGGAGCAGAAGGGGAATGTGGTAGAAGATGAATATGGATGAGTAGTTAAAAAAAGAAAAGACTACTGTAGGACCCATACACACATACCCATGTATATTATATCTGCATTGTATTATATTTAAGCATTTCAATGTATTTTTAATACATTGTATTTAAAAGGTGAATACTCTTAGTAGGCAAAAAAAAAAAAAAAGTTCTTAAGAAACATAATGTACCAGAGCAGCAAAGATGGTGGAATAGAAAGACCCTGTGCTCACCTCCTCTCATGAGCAGACCAAAATCACAACTATCTGCAGAACAACCATTGATGAAAAAGACTGGAACCTACCAGAAAAGATTTTCTACAACTAAACACATAAAGAATGAACCACAACAACATGGGTAGGGAGGATATACTCCCAATATAATCAAATCCCATATACCTCAGGTGGGTGACCCACAAACTGGAGAATAATTATATTGCATGTAATATAATTACATGAGTGAGAGTTCTGAGCCCCACATCAGGCTCCCCAGCCCAGCAGTCAGGCACCAGGAAGACAAACATCCAGAGCATTTGGCTTTGAAGGCCAGCAGGGCTTGATCGCAGGGGACTCACAGGACTGTAGGAAATAGAGACTTCACTCTTAAAGGGAGCACACAGAATCTCATGCACACTGGCACCCAGGGAAAAAGCAGTAATGTAATAGCAGCCTGGGCCAGACCTACCTGCAGGTCTTGGAGTATCTCCTAGGGAGGTGGGAGGCGTGGCTGTGGCTCACCCTGGGGACACAGACAATAGTGTCAGACATATTTGCAAACATTCAACCATGTGAGCTCTGCTGCTGAAGGCTGCCATCTTGGCCCATTAGTGCCAAGACCTGGCCCCACCCTACAGACTCTAGACAGCAGTGCTGGAATGCCTCAGGCCCAAAAACTAACTGGGCAGGGACACAGCCCAACCTATCAGCAGACAGGCTGCCTAAAGACTTCCTGAGCCCACAGTGACCTCTATACATGTCTCTAGACACAGCCCTGCCCACCAGAGGGTGAAAATCCAGCTTTACCAATCAGTGGGCAGGCACTGGCCCTTTCTGCCAGGAAGCCTGCACTAGCCTCTAGACCAGCCTCACCTATGATGGGGTAGACACCAGAAGTAAGAAAACTACAATCCCATGGCCTGCAGACAGAGTCTGCCAACAGCTGGCCAGACCCTATTCAGGGAAGAGCTGGGCCCTGGCCATGCCCACTAGCAGGTCAACAGAACCTTTGGGACAACCCAGACCCCATACCCAACTGTCAGGAACCGCTCCTCCCAAGGATCTGAAAGTAGCTCTGGGATCCCTGGGTCCTGCAGCCAAACTCCAGGAAACAGCTCTGCCTGCCAGTGGTCTGGCAGTAACCCCAGGATCTGGTTTCATCTGCCAGTGGGTGGGCAACAGCTCTAGAGCCTCTGGAACCCTGACTGTACCCACCAGTGAGCCAGCTCTATTCATGGGTCTCCCTAGGGTTCTGCAACCAGCCACCTGGTGACCAGGCTAAACAGTAGTCAGGAACATACACACAAGGCAGGTCCTGGAAACCAACCAGACTAGGGGCCAAATAAGCCTACCAGACCACCCTATGTAGTCAGCCCACCACAACAGAAGGACCCATACAGCCTTCTTAGAGGGAACCCCTAGAGCATATAGCTTGGGTGATGAGAGGGGAGTGTACTGCTGGGATGCATAGGACATCTCCTACAGAAGGCCACTTCTCCAAGGTTGAGAAATGTAAATAACCTATCACATACATAAAAAGACCAACAGCAACTTAGACAAAATGAGGTGGCAGAGGAATATGTTTCAGATGAAGGAACAACATAAAACCCCTTAAGAAGAACTAAATTAAGTGGAGATAGGCAATCTATCTGATAAAGAATTCAGAGTAGTGATCATAAAGATGATCAAAGAACTTGGGAGGAGAATGGATGCACAGAGGAAGAAGTTAGAATTTTTTTAACAAAGAGTTAGAAAACATAAAGAACAAGTTAACAGATGAAGAATACAATAACGAAAGTGAAAAATCAATATTGAAGGAATCAATATTAGACTAAGTGATACTTTAGAACCTATCAGTGAGCTGGAAGGCAGAGTAGTGGAAACCACTGTTCCTGAAAAGAAAAAAAAGAAAAGAAAAGAAACGAGGACAGTTTAAGGGACTTCTGGGACAACCACAAGCACAGTAATATTTGCTTATAGAGGTCCCAGAAAGAGAAGAGAGAAAGAAAGGGCCTCAGAAAATATTTGAAGAGATAATAGCTGAAAAACTCCCTAACTTGGTAAAGGAAACAGTCACCCAAGTCCAGGAAGTGCAGAGAATCCCAATAGGATTAACCCAAATAGGAATACGCCAAGATACATCATGATCAAAATGACAAAAATTAAAGATAAAGAGAGAATATTAAAAGCAGCAAGGGAAAAGCAACAAATAACATATGAGGGAACATCCATAAGGCTATCCACTGGTATTTGTCAGCAGAAACTCTGCAGGCAAGAATAGAGTAGCATGATATATTTATACTGATGAAAGGGAAAAACCTACAACCAAGAATACTCTACCCAACAAGGCTCTCATTCAGATTAGATGGAGAAATCAAAAGATTTACAGACAAGCAAAAGCTAAAAGAATTCAGCACCACCAAACCAGCTTTACAACAAATGTTAAAGGAACTTCTCTAGGTGAACAAGAAAAGGTCACAATAAGAAATAAGAAAATTATGAAATGAAAAAGCTCACCAGTCAAGGCAAACATATAGTAAAGGTAGGAAATCATCTACACAGAAAGCTAGTAGGGAGGTTAAAAGACAAAATTATTAAAAGTCATCTGTATCCACAAGGAGTTAAGGGATAAACAAAACAGTTAGATGTAAAATATGACATCAAAAACAGTAATCCTGAGGGGAGGAGAGCACAAATGCAGGGTAGTTAAAACACATTTGAAATTAAAGATCAGCAACTTAGAACAATCACATATACATAGAGAATGCTATACAAAAATGTCATGGTATCCACAAACCAAAAGTCTGTAATAGATATACACACAAAAAAGAAAAAGAAATCCAAACAACACTAAAAACAGCCATCAAATCACAAGAGAGCAGAACAAAAGAACAAAGGGGAAAAAAGACCTACAAAACTATCCAAAACAATAAACAAAATGGCAGTAAGAAACTACATATCAATAATTACCTTAAGTGTATATGGACTAAATGCTCCAAGCAAAAGAAACAGAGGCTGAATGGATAAAAAAACAAGACCCATATATATGCTGCCTACAAGCAACTCACTTCAGATCTAGAGACATATACAGACATAAAGTGAGGGAACAGAAAACAAGGTATTCCATGCAAATGGAAATCAAAAGAAAGCCAGAGTAGCAAAACTCGTATCAGATAAAATAGACTTTAAAATAAAAACTGTTGCAAGGAACAAAGAAGGACACTACATAATAGTCAAGGATCAATCCAAGAAGAAGATATAACAATTGTAAATATATATGCAACCAACAAAGGAGTACCTCAATATATAAGGCAAATATTAGCAGACATAAGAGGAGAAATCAACAGTAACACAGTAATAGTAGGGGATTTTAACACCCCACTTATATCAATGGACAGATCATCCAGACAGAAAATCAATAAGGAAACACAGGCCTTAAATAACACATTAGACCAAATGGACTTAATTGATATATATAAAGCATTCCATCTGAAAGACACAGAAAACACTTTCTTTTCAAGTGCACATGGAGCATTCTCCAGGATAGATTACATGCTAGGCCACAAAACAAGCCTCAGCCTGCTGTAGAAGACTGAAATCATATCAAGCACCTTTTCTGACCATGATGCTATGAGACTAGAAGTTAACTACAAGGAAAAAAAACTGCAAAAACACAAATACATGTAGGCTAAGTAATATTCTATTAAACAAATAATGGACCACTGAAGAAATCAAATAGGAATTCAAAAAATATCTAGAGACAAATGAAAATGAAAACATTATGATCCAAAACCTATGGGACACAGAAAAAAAACAGTTCTAAGAGGGAAGTTTATAGCAATACAAGCTTACCTCGGGAAACAAGAAAAATCTCAAATAAACAACCTAACCTTTCACCTAACACATTGATAGAAAGAACCAAGAAAACCCACAGTTAGTAGAAGAAAAGAAATTAGAAAGATCAGAGCAGAAATAAATAAAATAGAAATTTAAAAAATAGAGATGATCAATGAAACTAAAAGCTGGTTCTTTGAAACCATAAAATTGATCAACCTTTAGCCAGACTGATCAAGAAAAAAAGGAGAGGGTCCAAATAAAATCAGAAATGAAAAAGAACTTACAACTGACACCACAGAAATACAAAGGATCATAAGAGACTACTAAAAGCAACTATATGCCAATAAAATGGACAACCTGGAAGAAATGGACAAATTCTTAGAAAGGTAAATTCTCCCAAGACTGAACCAGGAAAATATAGAAAATATGAAAAAAAAATTACAAGTACTGAAATTGAATCTGTGATTTAAAAAAACTCCCAACAAACAAAAGTCCAGGACCAGATGGCTTCACAGGTGAATACTATCAAACCTTTAGTGAAGAGTTAACACCTATATTCCTGAAAATATTCCAAAAATTTGCACAGGAAGGAGCACTTCCCAACTCATTCTATGAGGCCACCATCACCCTGATACCAAAAGCAGACAAAGATACCGAAAACAAAGAATATTACAGGTCAGTATCACTGATGAACATAGATATAAAAATCCTCAACAAAATACTAGCAAACCAAATCCAACAATACATTAAAAGTATCATACATCATGATCAAGTGGGATGTATCTCAGGGATGCTAGGATTTTTTAAGATCTGCAAATAAATCAGTGTGATACACCACATTAACAAATTGAAGAATAAAAAATATATGTTCATCTCAATAGATTCAGAAAAACCTTTTGATAAATAAAATTCAACATCCATTCCAGATAAAAACTCTCCAGAAAGTGGGCATAGAAGGACCATACCTCAACATAAAATAAAGGATATATATGACAAACCCACAGCTAACATCACACTCAACAGTGAAAAGCTGAAAGCATTCCCTCTAAGATCAAGAACCAAGACAAGGTTGCCTACTCTTGCCACTTTTATTCAACATATTTTTGGAAGTCCAAGTCACAGCAATAAGAGAGGAAAGAGAAATAAAAGGAATCCAAATTGGAAAAGAAGTAGTAAAACTGTCAATTTTTCAGGTGACATGGTATTATACATAGAAAATCCTAAAGACGCTACCAGAAAACTACTAAAGTTCATCAATGAATTTGGTAAAGTTGCAGGATACTAAATTAATATACAGAAATATCTTGCATTTCTATACACTAACTACAAATGATGAGAAAGAGAAATTAAGGAAACAATCCCATTTACCATTGAATCAAAAAGAATAAAATACCTAGGAATAAACCTACCTAAGGAAGCAAAAGTCCTTCACTCTGAAAACTGTAAGATGCTGATGAAAGAAAGAGAAGATGACACAAACAGATGGAAAGATATACTGTGTTCTTGGATTGGAAGAATCAATATTGTCAAAATTACCATACTACCCAAGGCAATCTATAGATTCAATACAATTCCTATGAACTTACCAATGACATTGTTCACAGAACTAGAACAAAAAAAAAAATTTAATTTGTGTGAAAACACAAAAGACTCTGAATAGCCAAAACAATTTTGTGAAAGAAGAACAGAACTGAAGGAGTCAGGCTCCCTGACTCTATACTACACTACAAAGCTACACTAATACAAATGGTATGGTACTGGCATAAAAACAGACACATAGATCAATGGAACAGGATAGAAAGCCCAGCAATAAACCCACACACTTACGGTCAATTAATCTATGTCAAAAGAGGCAAGAATATACAATGGGGAAAAGACTGGACAGTGCTCGGAAAACTGGACAGCCACATGTAAAAGAATGAAATTAGAACATTCTCTAACAGCATATACAAAGATAAATTCAAAATGGATTAAAGACCTAAATGTAAGACCAGATACTATAAAACTCCTAAACGAAAATGTAGGCAGAACACTCTGCAGTCTGGCATAAATCACAGCAATATTTTGCGGGAATCCATCTCCTAAAGTAATGGAAATAAAAGCAAAAATAAACAAATAGGACCTAATTAAACTGAAAACCTTTTGCACAGCAAAGGAAATGATCAACAAAATTAAAAGACAACGTACAGAATGGTAGAAAACATTTGCAAACAATGCAACTGACAAGGGCTTAATTTCCAAAATATGCAAACATCTCATATAGCTCAATACCAAAAAAACAAACAACTCAATCAAAACATGGGCAGAAAACCTAAATAGACATTTCTCCAAAGAAGACATACAGATGACCAAAAGGCATATGAAAAGATGCTCCACATTGCTAATTATTAGAGAATGGTAAATTAAAACTGCAATGAGGTAGCACCTCACACCGGTCGAATGGCCATCATCAAAAAGTCTACAAATACTAAATGCTGTAGAGGATTTAGAGAAAAGGGAAATCTTCTACAGTGTTGGTGGGAATAGAAATTGGTGAAGCCATTATGTAGAACAGTATGGAAGTTAATTTAAAACTAAAAATAGAGTTACCATGTGATCCAGCAATCCCACTCCTGGGCACGTATCCAGAAAAGATGAAAACTCAAATTCGAAAAGATACACGCACCCCAGTATTCATAGCAGCACTATTTACAATAGCCAAGACATGGAAGCAATCTAGGTGTCCAGTGACAGATGAATGGATAAAGAATAAGTGGTACATATACAATGGAATGTTACTCAGCCATAAAAAAGAATGAAATAATGCCATTTGCACCTACATGGATGGACCTAGAGATTATTATACTAAGTGAAGTAAGTCAGACAGAGAAAGACAAAACCATATGAGATCGCTTCTATGTGAAATCTAAAAAAAAAAAGAAAAAAAGATACAAAATAACTTACTTAAAAAAGAGAAATAGGGCTTCCCTGGTGGCGCAGTGGTTGAGAGTCTGCCTGCTGATGCAGGGGACACGGGTTCGTGCCCCAGTCCGGGAGGATCCCACATGCTGTGGAGCGGCTGGGCCCATGAGCCATGGCCGCTGAGCCTGCAAGTCCGGAGCCTGTGCTCCGCAACGGGAGAGGCCACAACAGTGAGAGGCCCGCGTACCACACAAAAAAAGAGAAATAGACTCACTAATATAGAAAATCAACTTATGGTTACCAATGGGGGAAGGGAGAAGAGGGGTAAATTAGGAGTTGGGATTAACAGATACACACTGCTATATATAAAAGAGGTAAACAAGGGCCTCCTGTATGGCACAGGGAACTATATTCAATATCTTGTTATAACCTATAATGGAAAAGAATCTGAAAAAGAATATATTTAAATATCTGAATCACTTTGCTGTATATGTGAAACTAATGCAACATTATAAATCAGCAACACTTCAATAAAAAACCATAATATAAAAGGAAAAAATATATAAGTATGAAATTCACTGTGGAGGAAGGGCAAATGACCAATAAACGTAATAAGATATTCAAATTCTTTAACAGAGAAACATGAATCAAAATAATGGGCTAGTATTTTCCCAAAATATTTGGCATAAGAAACAATAAAAACATTTAGTGTTACAACATTTTTGGAAAAACAGTATTTATTTGCCCCACCAAAATCTAGTTTTAGAAAATATCCTAAAAAAATATTGTATATAAGGATTTATTTCTAAAGATGGTTATTCAGTATTTTTGTAGGCAGCACACTCAAAACAATCCTCATGCCTATCTACAGCAATATTTGAATAAATGATAGTAGTGTATCTATACTACGAGTATGCTAAAAGAGAAAATGAATAAATAGATTGAGAGTGAATTAATGCTGTATTAATTGACTTGTAGAGATATCCATATACATTATTAAGTAAATAAGCAATTAAAGAATTGTTATATAATGCCATATATTTATATGAGATAAATCTATGTATGCATAATTTGTTTCAGCAAAGAGAAAAGTATGGATGGATCCATATGAAAAGGTTGTTACCTGTTGGTTGAGGGTTAGTTGTTTATTACCTTTAAAAAATACAACTTATTCAAAGAATTCAGTAAAATAAAAAGGAACATAATGATATTAATTGAGGCTTTTCTTTGAAAGTCAGAAAGTCTTCTGGTCCACTGGTGAGGCTTTCTCCTCTTCTTTAAACATCTTCCATGTTTCTGGTGTACCAAAGGGTGGGGTAGTAGGAAAAGTTTGTCCTACATGCAATCGATATGAAAGTATATTGAAGAAAATTTTAAAACAGTAAGCAAACCCACTAAAAGTCAGTTCGATTTTTATTATTATGAGCTGGCAATTCTAAATAATATCAGTGATATTGCCTCTCCCTGCCAGAGGGTCCACTATCACCCCCACCACCAACAACCACTTTCCATGTTCCACCTTTAGTTAAGAAACTAAATTAATATAATATTACATGGCAGTTATATCTCAATAGAAAAAGAAATGTTAGTCTGGGTAACTAATTTACTAATCTGTAGCTTCTGTCATATCTCAATTTTAGAAAACTTTTCTCTACTTAATCCTTTGCTATTAACAAAGAATGTGTGTGTGTGTGTGTGTGTGCCTGTGTGTGTTTTTGAATGTACATATTGAATGGTTTTTGTGTATATGTGTGTGTGTGTATATATATATATATATATGTATTTTTGTGTGTATATACATATTCTGGGGGTGGCATTTAGTAACGATTATGAACAACATTTTTCTTTAGTTAAATCTACTTTCATCACAATAGAAATATATATTCACAAAAAAGGAAATATCCTCAAGAGGGTTAATAGAATCTTCAATTCTATCTCAAAAGGAGAACCAATGTCAACCTCTTGGGGTATATCATTCCATAAGCAGATATTTCTTCCTTCTGATCTTTTTAGACTAAACATAAATTTAACCACTTCAAAATTCAGTTACATGGTTTTCTAAATGTTCTTAAATATGCATTATCCTGTGTTGTGCTATTTATCAAATTAGTAACTTGACTTCATATGTATTCCAAATAGCTTGAGTTTTATAAAGTACTATATGCACTCAATATAAACATAAATATTCTCAAATATGCCATTTTGAAATTTTGTATGATGTATATTTATGCATATCTAATTTGAGAACTCAAAGGAAGAAAGAAATCTTTTTATTTACCATTTAGATACGCTTGCCTTATAAACGTTGGTTTTGCATTATATGTGAAACTGAAGAACTAATAGTGCTTAGATAAATCAATAAACACTCAGAAAATGTTTTCTTCAAATTTGAGTGGTATCCTCTTTACAATATTAAACCTTAACTGTTATGAACCTCTTCTTGGAATACTGTTTTCATTTTTTCCCCAACAGTGAAACACTCTCTTAAAATGGCTTTTTAAATAAGAAGCCAAATAGGATAAACAGATACAATTGCAGTTGTTATGGGGAATGGTTGGGTGGCTACCCTGACCTGCTACTCCTTTTCTCCCTAAAGCCCACATCCAAGAGAGTCCCTGAGGCACTTTCTCAAAATCTCTATGGGTCTCCTGGGCAGTATTTTAGTATTTTACTATGGATGAAATGTATGCCATATGAAGGAATCACTTCAATGACTTCTATAATTCTGAAGAATATTTGAGAAACATTGAAATAATAGGAATATCATATTATTTTAATAATATGAATATTACTGTTTTCTTTTATTGTTCCAACTGGAGACTGTGGTCAGGAGACACTTGTGGTCAGGAAACACTCAGATAAAGGAGACTAAAGTTTAAACTATGTGATAATCAATATATTCTACATGATACAATAGTGTATAAAATTCTATAAAGATGCATTTTGTATCATAAATCATGTCTTTTAAGAATTACATTTCATAATTACACTGAAAAATACTATCATATATATATATAAAACATATCAAATTCTCCTTTGCAAAATAATGAAATTTTTCCACATTATAGATCACAGAATATTTAGTGAAAAACTAGCAGCACATATCAGCAAAGCAAATGTGCCTCAGATCTCAATCAGCTGTTTTAGAATCACATAGCTCCCATTAAGAGAGTTCATCCACAATATTTCCCTAATCTCATTGCCTTCATATTTTATTTTATTGTTAATGATCTATTTCTGAGGGAGAAGACTTGAATCCAAATCACAAAATAATTGTCTCAATTACTTTCATTTTATAAAATGAAAACATATTTTATAAGCTGAAAGCTCCCATAATCATAGCTTATTAAATATAGTGGTTCTAATAGAATCCAGTATTACAGTAGGGTAGGTTTACTACATGTTAATTTCTGTTTCTTTATATACTCATAGCTTATAGAAAGGAGAATATTTTGAGCATGCCTCATTAATTGTCTGTTGGTTTGGTTACTGGTCCTTTAAATTCTTTCTGATCATTCCCTCACAATGCCCCGACCAGCACATAAAAAGTAAGCAAGGAATAACAAAACCTTTTCTGGGCACTTGCACTCCTTTTTGCCTTCCTGACTTCCTGACAAAGAGATTTCTGATTCAGTATTTTAGCTTGTGTACTTCTGTATCTGTGTCTTTATGTGGCATTTCCTCAGTCTTCCTTTTTGACTCTTTAAGCTTGGTCTTTCTATTTGGTTTTGCCTGTGTCTCTCTTTTTTTTTTTTTTTTTTGTCTCGTGGTCATGGGTCAGAAACAACTAATTTTATCCCTCCCACACTGTGAGTGCTAGACTCAAATGTGCAGCTGCCTACTACCTTCATTGTCTCAGCTCTCCCTCAGACATATCAGACTCCAGATGTCCAGAACTAAACCTAATATCTTTCTGCCTGATTCTGCTCTCCCACTGTACCGTCTCTAATGGTGAGTTATAGCAACATCCTACCAGTTATTTTCCTCTATATCACTGCTGTATCTAATTGGACAACCCATCCGCTGTTTCCAATGAATCCCCAACTTTCTCTTCTAGATGTTATTATAGAATAGCTTGATTCAATAATACATCATTTCAGACTTTATTTCATTTTTATTCAAAAAGAAGACAAAAATGACCATAGTAATTGCAAATCCAAATTCAGAATGAACTCAGTTTTTACTATAACATATTAACATGCATTTTAAAAATTATAAACATTATTGGGTTGTTATTATAGAAAACTGAGCACTCTGTGAAGCCAATAAACAGGTGGATTTTTAATAGTACTACCTGAATATCATAATTAGGTATTTTTGCCTGATTTTTAAAAAATGCTTCTTGCCATGTGGGAGTATTTCCAATCTTTGTTTTTCTGACCCATGTTTTCTAGAAAGTGGCAGCTCGTTTAATGGTCTGACCGAAATACCACAAAGTTTTGAATGTACTAAACTGGTTGTATGTGTTGTTTTGTTTGAGTTCTGCTGTAGATTTTGTTTTTGAGTGGAAAGAGAAGTTAGATGGTATAGAGAAGGGAGTTTACAATTTTTTAGTTATGTGAGAAATCTGAAAGCAGCTTGACTAAATAAAATACATTTCTCAAATATCTTTTTCTTCATTTTCCAGTTCCACTGCATAGGCCAAACTACCACAAGGCTATTTGACACATGAAAGAACTTTCTCTGCCTAAGGGGAAGGAAATGGGATTCAAGTGAACCATGAGGGAGTTGATTTGCTACTCTACAGTGTTTATAGGGCAGAGGAAGAAATTTAGTAGTTTAGAGATCAGGTTTATAATGACCACCTCCAGAGAAACTTTGAACTATTTTTTTAAATTTATTACCACTTCTAAGTATCTCTTTTTCTAAAAAGCTCAAAGCCTCCAGACAGAACTTTATATATAAGTGCACATTATATATTTAGGAATTTGAGAAAGAAAATGGTGTAAAGTATGGAATGAGAGAAGACTGATGAGGGACTCTGATTCTAGATGACATCAATGATAGCAACCTATCCAATTAAGTTCTCATTTCCAGAGAGCACAGAGGTCACTGGAGGTTTCCTTTTTTCCTGATGGTCCCTCAGAAAAGAAAAGATAGTGCTCACCCTTCATTAATTAAAACAAAACAAAACAAACTTAGTTGGACATCAATATGAATTTTAAAATCCAAAGAAATCACTTTTTTTGGGGGGGGTATGCGGGCCTCTCACTTCTGTGGCCTCTCCCATTGCAGAGCACAGGCTCCGGACACACAGGCTCAGCGGCCATGGCTCACGGGCCCAGCTGCTCCGCGGCATGTGGGATCCTCCTGGACCGGGGCACGAACCTGTGTCCCCTGCATCAGCAGGCGGACTCTCAACCACTGCGCCACCAGGGAGGGCCAGAAATCACTTTTTATTATTGCTTTCAAATATTAATCAAACTGAATATACAAGTTTGTCACTATCACAGATTTTTAAAGAAATCATTAAATGAGGAAAAAAGTTCAACAGAAATATTTTATGCACTAATTTATTAGAATCATAAACATTTACTTCTTTTAGCTTTCATTGTTTATACAAGACATTGATGATAGGCTGTTAAAGTATAACTTAATCACAGGATTTAGCTTTAAGAGGATATATAGTAAAATCATTTAAATATGCTAGTGTGGGCTTCCCTGGTGGTGCAGTGGTTGAGAGTCTGCCTGCTGATGCAGGGGACACGGGTTCGTGCCCCGGTTCGGGAAGATCCCACATGCCGTGGAGCGGCTGGGCCCATGAGCCATGGCCACTGAGCCTACGCATCTGGAGCCTGTGCTCCGCAACGGGAGAGGCCACAACAGTGAGAGGCCCACGTACCGCCAAAAATAAATAAATAAATAAATAAATAAGTATGCTAGTGTGTCTTTTTCCTATCAACTTACTTTCTTCTTTTAGAGGTAATATAATGCTTATACTTTACAGTCTACAGTTTTCCAGATAGATGCCTTACCAAGTAAAGAATCCATTCTTACTGTAGTATACAGAGTTCTATCTTTAAAAAAAAAATGGCAAAGCAGTTTTAATAACTCCATCAGCCACATTCTTATTTAAATCATAGGATGACTTTTATTTAGTGTCCAGTTCCTGGCAGTGTTCCTTGATCACAATCTAATTATTTTGCATTTGTCTTCTCTGAGTTTGCATTTATCTCCTGAACCCAGTCACCAAAATGGTCTAAATTTTTTAACCTATTTACCAGGTTTCACTTTTTTTCTCTCCATTTTTAATATAATTTGTTAACAGACTAGTCTCCTTTCAGTAGGTTTTAAAAATTATTAAGATGCTTTGTGATTCATATTGCCTAAATACTGTATGACTGTAAAATGAATTCTTGAATGTGTTATACATGTAATTTATTTTAAAGTTGAAAATTTCTTTTGGCGAATCATCATCTGGTGATTCTGTTCTACTTTTGTCATTAGTAAATTAACAATGATACTTTTGGAATCTTTCTGTATAAATAAAAGAAGTAGATTAATTATAGTAATATATAATTAAGAATTTGCTTTTATCCAATTTAAAATATTTAGTGTTCTTTTAATTCTATACTTTTTAACACTTTAATTAAAAAAATTCTTTTTAGGGGTGCCATGAAAACCAAAAATGGTTATTTTGGAAGATTCTGAATATATTCAGGGAATCTGGCTTCTAACTTCCATCTGTCATGATGTCAAAGCACTGTCTGGTTAAAACTCCCCCATAAGATGGGGTTAAATTCAGTGGCTATGCAATTCTCATGACCTTTTTCAGATACTGGAGATAACTTAGTCATTTTCCATTTCTCAGCTATAATATTTCTTTTGAATATTGTGAACTTTAAAAAATGTCACTAAAATGTTAACTTTTTTTTTTTCACACATTTGTGGATTTTGACTATACGAACATGGGTGTGAAAAAGTCTATTGCAAATATCTTTAACAAACTCTGTATTTCTCAACTTATAGATAATGCTGTTTCACACTTCAATGCATGATTTATGGCATTGAATAATCTATGATCTAGTCTTCTGAAAGGACATGGAAAAACATCTCCGGTTTCCTTTTTTATTCATTTTTATTTGTTTAAAGTAACTCATTTTTTACTCTTAACATTTTTACTATGTTGTTCATATACTTTTTGGATGATTTTGTTAAACTCTAGGAGGGTGTGAATAATGTAACCATAAAATGGAAGAATCCCACAAAAGACAAATGTGATAGACTTATCCATCAAAAAGTAAAAACTTTTGTATGAAAAATAAACACATTTAAAATCTTCAGAAAGAAATAAAAAATATTATTATTATCAAATACTACAGATAGCTAACAGATGTGGATCATTTACTATGTGCCCACTTCTCTTCTAAGAACGACTCATTCCTCTCAGTGGAAAATGAAACCAATCACCTATTCCCACTCACAAAACTATTAAGAGGCAGTGGTTGGTTCTAAATCTAGAAAAGTATAGCTTGAGAGAACATGCCCTCAACCTCTCCACTAAAAGTTAAAAAATATATAAAATTATTTCCATTATGAGTGAAGGAATTCAGAACATGCCACCCTAAAATAAGCCAGTCTGGTGTACTGACTATTCTGAGTTAAAGGCACTTGAAAAATGGCAAATACAAAAAATATATATAAATAACACTCCAACTTTCCAAGCAGGAGGTGAAATTTCCATGTGAAAGATGCCCTCCCTATATCAGAAGAAAAGTAACATTCTTATCATTAAGGATGAGAAGCTGAGACTAAGATAATTCTGTACAAGTAGACCTTGTTAAAATAATTCTTATCTCCCTTTAGCCTCTCCACATAGGTTAGTTACTTTTCCACAATTGCCTCTCTTTTTTCAACCTAATATAAAAGCCTGTAGATGTTGTCATTTTCTTTTTTCACTCCTTATGAAGGCTCCCATGTCATGTAAAACTTGTATTAAATAAATTTGTATGATTCTTTCCTGTTGATCTGTCTTAAGCCAATTTAATTCTAAGGCCCAGTTTAAAAGAACTCTAGTTCTTAAAGGTAAAGGTAAAGGTAGAATTTAGACTCCCCTGTACTAGTAACCAAAGACAAATCATTAAAAGAACTAGATGACATTACATATCACTCAAGTTATCAAAAACTTTTTCTTCAAAAATATACACAATGACAATAAAAATCTGATGAAAAAGATGACAGTATGAATCAGGCCTCTTAAGAAATTCAAAATATGACTTCCTCTAGCTAATAATTCTATGTCTAATCATTTATCTTAAAAGTGAAAAACTGAAAACAGTACAAATTATATATATTAAGTAAGTGTAGAAGTAAAATATGACATAACAACACAGTGGCATATTATGCAGCCCTAAAATATGTTTTTGAAAAGTTTGAAGAGCCTAGGGGAAATCCTGATATTGTATAAATAGTGTAACCACTGCTACTTAACACAAAGTTAAGCAAGCAGCAAGGGGCAACAATAATGAATCCCATAAAGGAATACGTAGAACAATGATTAGGAAACATCTAGATATTTTAAAACTAAACTGATGTAGAAGATGAACCCCAACTTCTGTCAATTACGTTTCAGAATGGTTGTATAAACTCCTGAAAGTTTACAGGCTCTCCGACCTTGGTGCTGGATGTTGGGTGCGGCTGGATATTGAGTAGGAGAAATCTAAGTCATAGGCCTCCCATTAATCATAGGTGTGGGTCTACTTTTTATTACCTGTTGGTATGATAGTAAATAGATATAAAGAATTATTTTAAAACTCCAGAATCTTGTAAAAGCAAATACAACATTTCTTTGTAGGATTATTTTCAGTACTGAACAGATTTTTCTTTCCTAACTTCTAAAAATGAGCTAACAATGAAACATTACAAACCACTATCAGGAAGAATAAGCACATGTAAATAAAAGGAGAATTAGCACACTCAAAAACAATATATCAAAACAATGTGATGAGACTTTAAAAATACATATGATGAGACTATAAAATACATATGATTAAACAAAAGATTTAATAGAAACCAGAATGAAAAATCTGGGAAACAGAAACACAAAGATTTTAAAGATTTCTAAAATACACATAGACTTTGATTTCAGCTCTAACATATGTACAGCATGGAAATCATCACTCTTGTCTTGACAACAAGAAAAAGCTGGAAAAAGTGAAAATCAATGACTTTTCTTAGACCTGTCTGAAAACTGAAGTTGCTGGGACAACTACTGCTCTGAAATCTGAAGAGACAGGCACATCCTGAGAGATACAGAGGCTGAGATTTACTGATCTGGAGCAGAAGCTGCTTGAGCCATAAACTGGTAGGGATACTTACAAGAAAAATTCGACAAACTGCTAGAGGCTGAGTGTGGACTAGTCTAAAAATGAGAAAATCATGGGGTCTGCAAGCTTAAGGGGGTCCCCTCTCCAATTACTTCACCACTAGGTTCTTCTGGTGAGGACTACAAAGGTCCCCTTATAAACCCAGCAAGGAGCATAACCACTGTGAAACAAGCCCAGAGCCTTCTCCAAAATAAAAGGTCTACTCTCCAGGGGGAAGGACTTTTCCTGATGTAATTCTGAAAGTTTATACCAGCTGAAGAAAACTGAGGCACAAAAAAAAATAGGTGACTTCTTTTTTTAAAGAGTGCATATTTTAAGAGGGCTATAATTATTGGAGTGGACATAAATGTGACCTTTTTGGCTATTGATATATGGCTACATGATAATGCATTTACATTCCTTGCAAATATTCTGTGAAATAATTCAGTTCACCCACTATTTATCATTACTATTATATAGTGACACATACCAGGCACAGTGACAGGGCAAATAAGCATATAAAAAATATGTAATTAAGTAATTAACATTAGTAAGTAATGTTACTTACTAATTACTATCATATAGTGACACATACCAGGCACAGTGACAGGGCAAATAAGCATATAAAAAATATGCTCAACATTATTTATCATTAGGAAATGCAAGCTAAAAGAGCCAAAGATCCTACCACAAACCTATTAAAATTACTAAAATCCAAACAATGGACAATACAAATTGCTGGTGAGGATGTGGAACTATAGGGACAGGAACAAAATTCATTCTTGGTGGGAATGCAAAATAGTACTGCTACTTTGGAAGATAATTTGACAGTTTCTTACAAAGCTATACAGTCTTACCATACGATCCAGCAATCATGTTTCTAGGTGTTTACCCAACTGATTTGAAACTAATGCCACACAAAAACCTGGACATAAATGTTTATAGAAGCTTTATACATAATTCCAAAGACTAAGAGAAACCAAGATGTCATTCAATAGGTGAATGGAAAAACAAACTGTGATACATCTATACAGTGAAATAAAATTTAATGAAAAAAGGAATGAGCTATGAAGTCACACAAAGACATGACTACTAAAACTGAAAGTACAGATGCTTTATGACCCAACAGTTACTCTTTTAGGTATATAACCAACAGAAGTGTGTACATATGTGCACCAAAAGACATGCATAATAATGCTAGCAGCTAAAATCTGGAAACAACCTATAAATGGTCTTTAGAAGTAGAATGGATTAAATACATTGTTTATATGGTAGAATGCAAAAGAATGGAGAATGTTATACACAACTACTTGAATCCATATCACAAGCATATTGTTGAATGAATGAAGCCAGATACAAAAGTAGATTCCCTGTGTGGTTCCATTTATGTAAAATTCAAATTCAGGCAAAACTGATCTAATAATGTTCTTAGAAGTCAGGATACTTGTGACTTTTGCAGGCTCTGAAGTGGATCTCAGGAGTTGTGACTGCCTGGAGGCATATAGGAACCTTCTGGAGGACTGGTAATATTTTATTTCTTGACTTGGGTCTTTTTACACAACATGTTCACTTTTTGAAGATTGATTATATTATACTTATTTCTACATTTTTCTCTATGTATGTTATGCTTTTGTAAACACTTACTTAAATAAATACATGGAGAACGTTTAAGAAGATTAAACAGTGTCTAATAGCAGTTCCAGAAAGAGGAAATACAGAAAATGGAGAAGAGATACATACATACTCTTAGTTGAGAATTTTCCAGAAATGAATGAAGACCTGAGTCCTCAGAATTTTAAAACAAACAAACACACATAAAACCTCTCAGGTCTCTGTTACAGAACAAAAGACAAAAACTACTTCTAGTAAGCTAGATAAGAAATAAAGCAAGATGCAAAATAAAATCTATAATATGTAACTTAATAGTAAGTAGAACACATAAAGCAGAGAAAGAGTCTATGAAATATTGGGTTTGGGAAGCAATGTGGAAATCTTAAGTGGAGCTTCTAGGGAGAGCCTTACTGAATGTAGAGAGATATAAAGTGTACAAATATAGGCAGGTGGGGAGATGTGGTTGTGGGGGTTGATAGAAGAGGGTGAAGTAAGATATCCTTCTACAAATACTGTAGCTAATTCTCTGTAGTGAAATCATAATTCAGTTACCTATTACCTGATTGTGAGGGATATTCCACAGTGTTATCTAATGACCCTGTGGAATGATTTTATATGTCAATTGTTAACGTACTGTATCATTTGCATCTCCCTCTCCCTCTCTGTGCCACTTCTACCCCATACACTTAGTAAATGAAGCATAATGTTGCTTTCACTATCATTCTCTAACTACCTGAAAGAGGAAAAGGTCAAAGGATCATGCTATTTAAGAAGAAAGACAGAAAGACAATAGGAAAAACACACTTCTCTTTAGTACTTGTAAGGGTGTTGGATGGTGTTCATGCAAATAAGACTTGATGATTAGGAGGACCCAACCAGCTCAGTAATACAGATTTTTAAAATTTCTAGCAGAAAAATCTGAGACTGTCTAACATCAAAACTGATACTGTTTAAAAGAGGCATCCTTTGAACTGTGTGGTATGAGACTGAGTAGCGGTATGAGACCTTTTTGATGCTGTTTAGTAAAATTAGTTTCAATATTTGTTTATTGTCTCTTCTAAATGCATACTTCTAATCAGTAGTACAAAAGTTATCAGGTAGTTGTCCTTTCATCCTTCTCTGACAGGGAAGGATGTAATGCATTTTTTTTTAATATCCCACAGTGACATCAAAAGACATTCATCATGCCAGGAAAAATATAATCGTTGTTATCCTACCAAACAAAAATACCCTAATGATTCATTGTGACTAAAATATCTTAGGCAATGTGCTTTATTTCACATAACAAATAGATACCATATCATTTATAATTTCAGTGAAAACTATAAACATGGCAAATTAGAATATAGTCATTTTAGCTTTTATTTCATTATGAGTTTGAGAAAGAAAACATATAGCTTTGAACACTATTGATTTTACTTCAATTGTAATTCAAATTTCAAAGCACTTATCATAATTTCAATGGAATGGCATATATAAATTGTTCTTTAGTTCAGATTAATCTTAAATCAGTTTTGCAAACCATAGAGCACAGAATATAAAAAGTCTAAGTGGACATTAGACAACTCTTTGCTGCAGACAAATAGTTTCAGATATTTTTGTATTCTGAAAGCTACAATCTGAACATGGTTTCAATGCAGATCAAATATACTTAAAAGCCATCTCATATTCATTCTAACTCCAGGTGGAAAACGCTTGGAATACAAAATAAATGTTTTTATCTCCATATAGCAAGGATAGCAGTCTTTTTACTTCTCCTACTTGCATATGCCTGAAGAAAAAGCAAATTGTTCATTAGATGATGTCTTTGCATAGTTAAGAACTCATAATTATGTGCTATCATACATATAACTTCATTTTTTTGCCTAACAGTATAATAAGTGTTAAAGTTTAGTTTTTTGGATATTGTCACCTCTCATCATGTAATTTAGTCTTTTCCAAACCTAAGCTGTCTCTCCGTATACTTGTTTATTGTTGTTCTGCAATTTATTTGCAGTATTAATGACTTTTAACCCTTTATTTTATGTTGCATACCATCCTCAGCTTCTAAGTTTGTATTTTCAATGATAATAAATAGATGTATTCTTGAACAATTTACTATGAATGTCTTATTTAACTTATATTAAAGAATATGATATGAAATTACATTAAGAATAGTCCAAGAGGATGAATTAATGTTGTCTGGCAAGTAAGAGGTTAGGATGGAAAATGTAGGACATGGTAACATTTGAGTTTGATAAAAGTTGTTTCCACACAAAAATGTGTCAATAGCAACCCAGTACATTTCTATTTTAATCATTATGACTATTTAAATCATTTAATTTATAACAGGGCATGCTCACTTTTGGCAGCACATATACTAAAATTTATAACAGGGCAAGTTTTTTCTCCTTAGTATTTTTTATGAAAAATTACCAATCTATTCTTTCTTGTCTATTCTTTCAGATGAATGTCAGAATTACTCCATGTTTTTAACAGACTATTTTTAGGGCAATTTTATGTTCATGGTAAAATTGAGTGACAAATACAGAAAGTTCCCATATACTCCTTTCCCCACCCAGCCTCCCTCACTATCAACATCCCACACCACAATGGTACATTTATTACAATTGGTGATACAACAGCAACACACCATTATCACTTGAAGTCCATGGTTTACATTAGTGTTCATTCTTGGTGTTATACATTCTGTTTGTTTGGACAGATGTGTAATAACATGGATCCAGAGGGAAATGATCAAGATAGTGGAGTAGCAGGATGCAGCGCTCACCTCCTCCCACAAATACATCAAAAATGCATCTATATCTAAAAATACATCTGTGGAACAATTCTCACGGAATACCTACTGAACACTGGCAGAAGACCTTGGGCTTCTGAAAGGGCAAGAAGAATCCCCACGTAAATGGGTAGGATAAAAGAAAAAAAAAGAGAGAGAGAATCAGGATGGGACCTGTGCACCTTCAAGGGAAATGTGAAAGAGGAGAGGAGCTTTGTGCCCTGCGGAGCCCTGCAACCAGCAGAGAGATCACCTAGGATGGAGGGGGAGCTTCAGAGCCTCGGAGGGTAGTGCAGCAGCCAGTTTACAGACTGGACAGAGACATGCACAGACAATCCCTGCCACCATCCTGCAATCCCCAGACTGAGACACGTGTCCACTGGTACAGGCAGGGGCTGGGTGCTAAAGCTCAGGCTTCGGAGATCAAGCCCAGGGAAAGGTCTGGGGTTGGCAGCGCAGAGACACTTTGAAAGGGCTGGAGTGTGTTGCAGGCGCAACCGAGGGTATATGTGGAGGGAGCCTGGGACTGCCATAGATGTGGGCACCGGTCGCTGCATCTGCACACCCCCTATTTAGGGGATATCAGCCAGCACATGCTGAGGAAAGAGGCAGCACGCATCCATACTAAAAACAACTCTCACACGAAAAATGTTAAACCCACACAAGCTATACAGGGACACTCTCACATAAAAATAGCCCTCCAAGACCACAATAGATAATTGTTTCTCTTAAACTCACAGATTAAGAGAAATATAAGTAAAATGAAGAAGCAGAGGAAACACTCCTAGTTAAAAGACCAAGAGAATTCCCCTGAAAGAAGAATGAAACAGACCTCTTCAGTCTAACATATTAAGTTCAAAAAGGAGAAAATGAAAATACTGAAGGAATTAAGAAAGCCTGTCAACAGAAATGCATATTTCTGTAAAAAGGAACTAGAAACTATAAGGAGGAGCCAAGAAAAATTAGAAAATTCATTTGCTGAGATGAAAGCTGAGCTAAAGGCAATGAATAGCAGAATGAATAATTCAGAAGAATGAACAAGTGATTTGGAAGATAGAATAATGGAAATCACCCAATTAAAACAGCAGACAGAAAGCCCAATTTTTTTTAAAAAGCACTATAAGAGACCTATGGGATAATACAAAGCATGCCAATCTATGCATAACAGGGGTTCCAGAAGGAAAATAAAGAGAAAAGAAGATCAAAAATGTATTTGAAGAAATTATGGATAAAAACTCCCCAAGCCTAAAGAAGGAAACAGATGTCCAGGTACAGGAAGCACAGAGAGTTCCAAACAAAATGAACCCAAACATACCTACACCAAGACATATCATAATTAAAATGGAAAATGTTAAAGAGAGGATCTTAAAGGCAGTAAGAGAAAAACAAAGAGTTAATTACAATGGAACCCCCCTAAGGCTATCAGCTGATTTCTCTAAAGAAATGCTGCAGACCAGAAGGGAGTGGCAAAATATATTCAAAGTCAAGAAAGAGAAAAATCTGTAACCTAGAATACTCTACCCTGCAAAATTATCATTTAGAATAGAAGAGAGAAAGGATTTCTTAGACAAGCAAAAACTAAAAGAATACAGCAATACTAAACCTATCCTAAAACGCTGAAAGGTCTTCTCTAAATAGAAAAGAAGTGAGAATCTTATAGGAAAGAGAAAATCACAATTGGAAAGTAAATCACTTAAATAAACCAGTATACAGATTAAATATTTTTTAATTAAAAAATTTTGTGAAAGTGATGATACCCAGAATGAACAGCAAAAGGATAACCATGAAGATGTAAAAAAGGACATCAAAATCATAAAACGTAGGGGGAGGAGAGTAAGAAAATGAGAAGATTCTTTTTTTTAGAATGTGTGTGAGCCTATATGACTATCAGTCTAAAGTAAGTAGATATAGGAGAGGGTTACATACTTGAAAAACAGAGTAACCACAAGTGAAAAACATACAGTAGATTCACAGAAACCAAAAAGAGAACACAAGCATAAAATAAAATATCATCAAACCACAAAAAGAAAAACAAAAAGACAGGTACAAAAAAGAAACAAAGAATCAATTCAATTACAAAACAAGGTTTAAAATGGCAATAAATACTTATCTATCAATAATTACATTAAATATCAATGGACTAAATGCTCCAATCAAAAGATATAGAGTGGCAAGTTGGATAAAAACAAAACAAGAGCCTACAATATGCTGCCTTTAAGAGACCACTTACAACAAAGGACACACATAGAAAGTAAGGGGATGGAAAAAGATATTTCATGCAAATGGAAATGACAAGAAAGAGGGGGGTTGCAGTACTCATACTGGACAAAATAGACTTTAAAACAAAGTCCATAAAGAAAGATAAAGAAGGACACAATATAATGATAAAACTATCAATACAAGAAGAGGATATTACTCTCATCAACATACATGCACCTAATATAGGAGCACCCAAATATATAAAAAAATACTAACAAACATAAAGGGAGAAATTGACAGGAATACAATAATAGTAGGAGACTTTAACACCCCACTCACATCAATGGACAGATCTTCTAGACAGAAAATCAGTAAGGAAACAGACATCCCAAATTATACAATAGAACAGTTAGACTTAATATTTTCAGGACATTACATCCCAAAAAACTGAATACACATTCTTTTCAAGTGCACATGGAACATTCTCTAGGACTGACCATACACTAGGGCACAAAACAAGCCTCAACAAATTTATGAGTATATAAATTATTTCAAGCATCTTTTCTGACCACAGTGGCATGAAACTAGAAATTGACCACAGAAAAAGAAATGAAAAAAATAATGATTACATGGAGACTAAACAACATGCTACTGAAAAACCAATGGGTCAGTGATGAAATCCAAGAGGAAATTTTAAAATGCCTTGAGACAAATGACAATGAAAACACAACCATGCAAAATCTATGAGTTATATATAGCAAAAAGTAGTTCTTAGAGGGAAGTTCATGGCAATACAGGCCTTCCTCAAAAAAAACAAGAAAAGTCTCAAACAACCTAACCTACAACCTAAAAGAATTAGAAAAAGAAGAACAAACAAAATCTAAATCAGCAGAAGGAAATAATAAAGATCAAAGAGGAAACAAATAAAATAGGGATTTAAAAACAATAGAAAAAATCAATAAAACCAAGAGCTGGTTTTTTGAAAGGGTAAACAAAATTGACAAGCCTCTGGCCAGGCTCACCAAGAAGAAAAGAGAGAGAACTCAAATAAACAAAATAAGAAAGGAAAAAGGAGAAATAATAACCAATAATGCAGAAATACAAAAAAAAATTATGAACAATTTTATGCCAACAAATTCAACAATCTAGAAATGGACAAGTTTCTAGAAACATACAGCCCACCAAAACTGAGTCAAGAAGAAATAGATAATTTGAAAAGGTCAATCACTAGAAGTGAAATAGAATCTGTAATATATATATATATATATAAAGAAAAAACACAAAAGCCTCCCTAAAACCCTACAAACAAAAGTCTAGGACCAGAGGCCTTCACAGGTGAATTCTACTAAACATACAAAGCAAAGCTCATACTGATCCTTCTCAAACTCTTCCAAAAGATTGAAGAGGAGGGAACACTCACAAAGACATTGTATGATACCAAAACCAGACAAAGATACAACCAAAAAGAAAATTACAGGCCAATATCTTTGATGGTTATAGATGCAAAAATTCTCAGTAAAATATTAGTAAACTGAATCCAACAGCACATAAAAAAGGTCAAACACCAAAACCAAGTTGAATTCATCCCCAATTCATAAGGATGGTTCAACATACGTAAATCAATGTGGTACAACACACCAACAAAAAAAAGGAGAAAAATCACATGACCATCTCAATAGATTCAGAGAAAGTATATGACAAATTTCAACATTCATTCATGATAAAAAAAATCTTAAAGTGGATATAAACAGAACATATCTCAACATAATAAAAGCTATTTATGACAAACCCACACCCTATATAATAACAGTGAAAAGCTGAAAGCCTTCCCACTAAAATATGGAACAAAATAAGGATGCCCACTCTCACCACTTCAATTCAACATAGTATTGGAAGTCCTAGCCACAGCAAGAAAAAGAAATAAAAGTTATCCAGTTTGGAAGGGGAGAGGTAAAATTGTCACTATATGCAGATGACATGATACTATATTTAGAAAACACTAAAGACTCCACATAAAACCTGCTAGGACTGATAACTGAATTCAGCAGGATAGCAGGACACAAGATTAACATACAGAAATTGGTTGCATTTCTTTACACTAACAATGAAGTATCAGAAAGAGAATGTTAAAAAAAAAAAACCTTTTAAAATTGTGCCAAAAAAATTAAATACTTAGGAATAAGCCTGACCAAGGCGGTGAAACACTTATATGGAGAGAGCTATAAACTATTAAACATTAATAAAGGAAAATGACAATGATTCAAAGAAATGGATAGATATCCCATACTCTTGGATGGGAAGAATTAATATTGTTATAGTGGCTATACTACCCAAAGCAATCTACAGATTTAATGCAATCCCTGTCAAATAACCAAGGGCAATTTTCACACAACTAGAACAAATAATCTTAAAATTTATATGGAACTATAAAAAGACCCAGAAGTGTCAAAGCACTCCTGAAGAAAAAGAACAAAGCAGGAGACATAACCCTCCCAGACTTCAGACAATACAACAAAGCTACAGTCATCAAAAGGGCATGGTATTCACACAATGGAACAGAATAGAGGGCCCAGAAATAAATCCACACCCCTACAGTCAATTACTCTTTGACAAAGGAGGCAAGGATATACAATGGGAAAAAGACAGTCTCTTCAGCAAGGGGTGTTGGGAAAGTTGGATAGCTGCATGTAAATCAATGAAGTTAGAAAACAGCCTCACACTGTACACAAAAATAAACTCAAAATGGCTTAAAGACTTAAACATTAGATATGATACCATAAAACTCCTAGAAGAGAACATAGAACATTCTCTGACATAAATCATACCAGTGTTTTCTTAGTCTCCCAAGGCAATAGAGATAAAAGCAAAAATAAATGATTGGAACCTAATCAAACTTACAAGTTTTGTACAGCAAAAGAAACCATAAACAGGGCCTCCCTGGTGGCGCAGTGGTTAAGAGTCCGCCTGCCGATGCAGGGGATACGGGTTCGTGCCCCGGTCTGGGAGGATCCCATATGCCGCGGAGCGGCTGGGCCCGTGAGCCATGGCCGCTGGGCCTGCGCATCCGGAGCCTGTGCTCCGCAACGGGAGAGGCCACAACAGTGAGAGGCCCGCATACCACAAAAAGAAAAAAAAAAAAAAAAAAAGAAACCATAAACAAAGTGAAAAGACAGCCTATGGAATGGGAGAAAATATTTGCAAATGATGCGACTGACAAGGGCTTAATTTCCAAAATATATAAACAGCTTATACAACTCAACATCAAGAAAATAAAAAGCCCATTCAAAAACTGGGCAGACGGGCCTCCCTGGTGGCGCAAGTGGTTGGGAGTCCGCCTGCCAATGCAGGGGATGCGGGTTCGTGCCCCGGTCTGGGGGGATCCCATATGCCGCGGAGCGGCTGGGCCCGTGAGCCATGGCCGCTGGGCCTGCGCGTCCGGAGCCTGTGCTCCGCAACGGGAGAGGCCACAGCAGTGAGAGGCCCACATACCGCAAAAAGATAAAAAAAAAAAAAAACAACTGGGCAGAAGACCTCCAAAGAAGACATGCAGATGGCCAACAGGCACATGAAAAGATACTCAACATCACTAATTATTAGAGAAATGCAAATCCAAACTACAATGAGCTACCACCTCAAACTGGTCAGAATGGCCATTATTAAAAAGTCTAAAAATAACAAATGCTAGACAGGGTGTGGAGAAAAGGGAACCCTGCTACATTGCTGGTGGGGATGTAAGTTGGTGCAGCCACTATGGCAAACAGTATGGAGGTTCCACACAAAACTAAAAACAGAGTTACCATATGGTCCAGCAATCCCACTCCTGAGCATATATCCCAACAAAACTATAATTCAAAAAGATACATGCATCCCTATGTTCATAGCAGCACTATTCACAAGAGCCAAGACATGGAAGCAACATAAAAGTCCATCGACAGAGGAATGGATAAAGAAGCCATGTTACATATATACATGGAATACTATTCAGCCATAAAAAGGAAAGAAACAATGCCATTTGCAGCAACATGGATGGAATTCATCATACTAAGTGAAGTAAGCCAGAGAGAGAAAGACAAATACCATATGATATCACTTATATGTGGAATCTAAAATATGATACAAATGAAACAGAAACAGACTCACAGACATAGAGGACAGACTTGTGGTTTGCAAGGTGGGGGTAGGGGAGGGATGGAGTCAGTTTGGGGTTAGCAGATGCAAACTATTATATATAGAATGGATGAACAACAAGGTCCTACTGCATAGCACAGCAAAGTATATTCAACATCCTGTGATAAACCATAATGGTAAAGTATATATATATATACATCTATATGTATATATATGTGAATCACTTTGCTATACAGCAGAAATTAACAAAACATTGTATATCAACTCTACTTCAATTAAAAAAAACATATATCCAGCATTCTAGTATCGTACAGAACAGTTTTCCTATTCTAAAAATCCTTTGTGTTCCAACTATTAATCCTTTCACACCAATAACACTGGGTAAGCTCTCATCTTTTGACTGTTTTCATAGTTTTGCCTTTTCAGAATGTCATAGTTGGAACCATACAGTATGAAGTCTTTTGTCTTCTTTCACTTAGTAATATGCATTTAAGTTTCCTCAATAGGTTTTATGGCTTGATAACCCATTTTTTTTTAGACCTGAATCAAATCTCATTGTCTGGGTGTACCACAGTGTATTTATCCATTCATCTACTGAAGCTTATATTTGTTGCTTCCATGTTTTGGCAGTTATGAATAAAACTGCTATAAACATCTGTGTGGAGGTGTTTTGTAGACAGAAGTTTTTAACTCATTTGGGTAAATACAATTCATGTGGACTGTATAGTAAGAATAAGTTTAGTTTCGTAAGAAGCCACCAAACTATTCTAAAGTAGACGTACCATATTACATTCTGATCAGCAATGAATGAGTTCTTGTTCTACATCCTCACCAGTATTTGGTGTTGTCACTGTTTGGGATTTTGGCCATTCTAATAGATGTGTAGTGGTATCTTGTTGGTTTAATTTGTAATTCTCTAGTGACATATGGTGCTGAGCATCTTTTCATATGCTTATTTGCTATGTGTATATCTTCTTTGCTGAGATGTCTGTTTAGATCTTTTGCCCATTTTAAAATCAGATTGTTCAGTTTTAAGAGTTCTTTGTATGTTTTAGATAATGGTTCTTTATCAGATATGTCTTTTGCAAATATTTTCTCCCAGTCTGTGGTTTGCCTTTTCATTTTCTTGACAGTATTGTTGGCAGAACAGAAGTTTTCAATTTTAATGAAGGCCAATTAATCAATTATTTCTTTTATGGGTTATGCCTTTGATGGTGTACCTAAAAAGTCATCACCAAACACAAGTTCATCTCGTTTTTCTACTGTGTTATCCTCTAGGAGCTTTATAGTTTTGCATTTTACATTTAGGTCAATTTGGATAATTTTTCTGAAGGGTGAAAGGTCTGTGTTTAGATCCTTTTTGTGTGCATATGGATGTCAAGTTGTTCCAACACTGTTGAAAAGACAGTCTTTGCTCTGTTGTATTGGCTTTGTTCCTCTGTCAAAGATCAGTTGACTAGGGTTTCCCTGGTGGCTCAGTGGTTGAGAGTCCGCCTGCCGATGCAGGGGACACGGGTTCATGCCCCAGTCCGGAAAGATCCCACATGCCATGGAGTGGCTGGGCCCGTGAGCCATGGCTGCTGAGCCTGCATGTCCGGAGCCTGTGCTCCACAACGGGAGAGGCCACAACAGTGAGAGGCCCGCGTACCACAAAAAAAAAAAAAAAAAAAAAAAGATCAATTGACTATAGTTGTGTGGATCTTTTTCTGGGCTTTTTATTCTGTTCCATTTATTTTTGTCTGTTCTTTCACCAGTACCACAATATCTTGATTACTTTGTCAAATGTAAGGTATAGTAACTCTTGAATTTGGATGTTTTTTAAATAAAGAACAGTAGCCTTTTAGAATCATATAACTAATTTTATAAAATGACCATTCTATTTTTGCTATATTGGGACTAATTTATAAAACATTATCAGAAGTTCTTTCTAGAACATTTAAAAGACTATCAGCATACTTATTATATAAACCAATACAATAAATATCATCTCATAAACCAATTTGTGAAGAATCAGGATGATTTCCTAAAATAAAATCCTAGACCTGATATACATTTGTGTTTTCTTCTATTTATTCTAATGTTCCATTTAAAAAAAATTTAAATATTTATATTTGCCTGAGCCCACAATGTGAAGATACTATTTATAGTCATTTACAAATCTCATTATTGCAGTACCCATGACCTTTGAGTACATCCTTTTCCTGTTGACTTGAAATGCCAATTTTACCATTTGCTAAATGAATACGTTTATCTTAAGCCTAGCAGGTTACTTTTCCACTGAATTTACCACCTGTCTTGGGGCTTGAGCCATACTGTTTTAAGTATTATAGATTTATATTATTTTATAATGTCTGGTACTATCTCCCACGTCTCTTCAAACCTTTCTCAGATGGACCTTCAATTTCAGACCCTTTCAGTTCCAGAAGACTTTGGGGAAAGGTATAGAGAGAGAACTGGTGCAATGAATAGCCACTAGAAGAGTTTCATTTCTTTCCTCTGCTCTAGATAAAGCCTGACATACCTCCACTCCACTTATATATCTCCACTGCCCAAATTAATACATGCTAGTGTCTCAGCTTTGTCTGGCTCCTATTGTCAGAAACAAAGTTGACCGTGATAATGTCTAAGTTCATTTCGTGTGCTGTGTCATGACTGAAACTAGGGTCCTCACAAAACTATACTGACTCCAGAGGAGAGAAAACCAGATGGCAGAGTAGAAGACCTTGAGCTCACCTCCTCCCATGAGAACACCAAAATCACAACTAACTGCTGAATAACAATAAAGACTGGAACCTACCAAAAAAGATATTCTACATTCAAAGACAAAGAAGAAATCACAACAAGATGGTAGGAGGGGCATACTCATGATATAATCAAATCCCATAATCACTGGGTGGGCAACCCACAAACTGGAGAATAATTATATTGCAGAAGTTCTCCCATAGGAGTGAGGATTCTGAGCTCCACATCAGGCTCTCCAGCCTGGGGGTCTGGCATCAGGAGGATAGCCCCAAGAGCATTTGGCTTTGAAGGCCAGTGGGTCCTGATCACAGCAGCTCCACAGGATGGGGGGGAAAAGAGACACCACTCTTGGAGGACACACACAAGATCTCCATGTGAACTGGGACCCAGGGCAAAAGCAGTGACTTTACAGGATTTACAGGACTTTACAGACCTACCTGCTGGTCTTGAAGGGTCTCATGCTGAGGTGGGGGGCAGCTATGACCCTCTCTTGGGATATAAAAGCTGGTGGTAAATATATCAGGGAGTACTCATCTGAAGGCTGACATCTTGCTTGGGACATTAGCACCAAGGCCTGGCCCAACCAACAGCCTTAGGTTCCAGTGCTGGGTTGCCTCAGGCCAAACAACCAGCAGGGCAGGAAAACAGTCCCACTCAGACAGAGAGGCTGCCTAAAGACTTCTGGAGCCCACAGCAACCTCTAGACCTTCCCCTTTGCATGGCCCTGCCCAGCTTAGGGCCAAGACTCAACTCCACCCATCAGTGGCAGGGACCAGAAGCAAGAAATATAAAGTCCCACATCCTGTGGAACTGAGTCCACAAACATAGGACAGAACCTACCCTTGGACCAGCTGGTCCCTGGCCACTGGATGAAAAGAGGGTAGTGTACCGCTGGGACACATAGGACATCCCCTATAGAGGGCAACTTCTCCAAGGTAAAGAAACATAACTAAACCTTCCACATACATAAAAATACAAATAGAAGTTTAGACAAAATGAGATGGCAGAGGAACATGTTCCAGATGAAAAGACAGGATAAAACCCCAAAAGAAGAACTAAGTGGCATAGTGATAGGCTATCTACACAAGAAAGAGTTCAGAGTAATGATTGTAAAGATGATCCAAGAACTCAGGAAAAGAATGGATGCACAGAGTGAGAGGTTACAAGAAGTTTTTAACAAAGAATTAGAAAAAATAAAGAACAACCAAACACTTGAAGAACATAATAATTGAAATGAAAAATGCAGTAGAAGGAATAAGTAGCAGAATAAGTGAGGCAGAAGAACAAATAAGTGAGCTGCAAGACAGAGTGGTGGAAATCACTATGGAACAGAGTAAAGAAAACAGAATGGGAACAACTCCTACAGAACACCTCCTACAGAACACATACTGAACGCTGGCAGAAGACCTCAGACCTCCCAAAAGGCAAGACACTCCCAACGTACCTGGGTAGGGCAAAGCGGAGAGATTCCCGCACAGAGGATCGGTGCTGACCGGCACTCACCAGCCCGAGAGGCTTGTCTGCTCACCCGCCGGGGTGGGCGGCGCTGGAAGCTGAGGCTCGGGCTTCGGTCAGAGCACAGGGAGAGGACTGGGGCTGGCTGCGAGAACTCAGGCTGAAGGGGGCTAGTGCGCCACAGCTAGCCGGGAGGGAGTCCAGGAAAACTCTGGAGCTGCCGAAGAGGCAAGAGACTTTTTCTTCCCTCTTGGTTTCCTGGTGCACGAGGAGAGGGGATTAACAGCTCTGCTTAAAGGAGCTCCACAGACGGGCGCGAGCCGCGGCTGAAAGCGCGGAGCCCAGAGATGGGTGTGGGACGCTGGGGCTGCTGCTGCCACTGCCAAGAGGCCTGTGTGAGAGCACAGGTCACTGTCCACGCCCCGTTTCCGGGGAGCCTGTGCAGCCCGTCACTGCAGGGGTCCCGGGATCCAGGGACGGCTTCCCTGGGAGAACGCACGGCACGCCTCGGGCTGGTGCAACGTCGCGCCGGCCTCTGCCGCTGCAGGCTCGCCCCGCACTCCATGCTCCGCCCTCCCACCTGGCCTCAGTGAGCCAGAGTCCCCGAAGCGGCTGCTCCTTTAACCCTGTCCTGTCTGAGCAAAGAACAGATGCCCTCCAGCGACATACACGCAGAGGCGGGGCCAAATCCAAAGCTGAGACCCGGGAGCTGTGAGAACAAAGAAGAGAAAGGGAAATCTCTCCCAGCAGCCTCAGAAGCAGCGGATTAAAGCTCCACAATCAACTTGATGTACCCTGCATCTGTGGAATACATGAATAGACAACAAATCATCCCAAATTGAGGAGCCAGGAGTCAGTGCTGTGCCTCTGAGGTGGGAGAGCCAACTTCAGGACACTGGTCCACAGGAGACCTCCCAGCTCCACATAATATCAAACGGCGAAAATCTTCCAGAGATCTCCATCTCAACACCAGCACCCAGCTTCAATCAACGACCAGCAAGCTACAGTGCTGGACACCCTATGCCAAACAACTAGCAAGACAGGAACACAATGCCACCCATTAGCAGAGAGGCTGCCTAAAATCATAAAAAGTCCGCAGACACCCCAAAACACACCACCAGACGTGGATCTGCCCACAAGAAAGATAATATCCAGCCTCATCCACCAGAACACAGGCACTAGTCCCCTCCACCAGGAAGCCTACACAACCCACTAAACCAACCTTAGCCACTGGGGACAGACACCAAAAACAACAGGAACTACGAACCTGCAGCCTGCAAAAAGGAGACCCCAAACACAGTAACATAAGCAAAATGAGAAGACAGAAAAACACACAGCAGGAGAAGGAGCAAGATAAAAACCCACCAGACCTAACAAATGAAGAGGTAATAGGCAGTCTACCTGAAAAAGAATTCAGAATAATGATAGTAAAGATGATCCACGATTCTATTTCCAAGATCCAAAATCTTGGAAATAGAATAGACAAAATGCAAGAAACAGTTAACAAGGACCTAGAAGAACTAAAGATGAATCAAGCATCGATTAAAAACACAATAAATGAAATGAAAAATACTCTAGATGGGATCAATAGCAGAATAACTGAGGCAGAAGAACGGATAATTGAGGTGGAAGATAAAATAGTGGAAATAACTAATCCAGAGCAAAATAAAGAAAAAAGAATGAAAAGAATAGAGGACAGTCACAGAGACCTCTGGGACAACATTAAACGCACCAACATTCGAATTATAGGGGTTCCAGAAGAAGAAGAGAAAAAGAAAGGGACTGAGAAAATATTTGAAGAGATTATAGTTGAAAACTTCCCTAATATGGGAAAGGAAATAGTCAGTCAAGTCCAGGAGGCACAGAGAGTCCCATACAGAATAAATCCAAGGAGAAATACACCAAGACACATATTAATCAAACTGTCAAAAATTAAACACAAATCATATTAAAAGCAGCAAGGGAAAAACAACAAATAACACACAAGGGAATCCCCATCAGGATAACAGCTGATCTCTCAGCAAAAACTCTACAAGCCAGAAGGGAGTGGCAGGACATAATTAAAGTGATGAAGGAGAAAAACCTGCAACCAAGATTACTCTACCCAGCAAGGATCTCATTCACATTTGATGGAGAAATTAAAACGTTTACAGACAAGCAGAAGCTGAGAGAGTTCAGCACCACCAAACCAGCTTTACAACAAATGCTAAAGGAACTTCTCTAGGCAAGAAACACAACAGAAGGAAAAGAACTACAATAACGAACCCAAAACAATTAAGAAAATGGGAATAGGAACATACATATCGATAATTACCTTAAATGTAAATGGACTAAATGCTCCCACCAAAAGACACAGATTGGCTGAATGGATACAAAAACAAGACCCATATATATGCTGTCTACAAGAGACCCACTTCAGACCTAGAGACACATACAGATTGAAAGTAAGGGGATGGAAAAAGATATTCCATGCAAATGGAAACCAAAAGAAAGCTGGAGTAGCAATTCTCATATCAGACAAAATAGACTTTAAAATAAAGACTACTAGAAGAGACAAAGAAGGACACTACATAATGATCAAGGGATTGATCCAAGAAGAAGATATAACAATTGTAAATATTTATGCACCCTACATAGGAGAACCTCAATACATAAGGCAAATACTAACAGCCATAAAAGGAGAAATTGACAGTAACACAATCATAGTAGGGGACTTTAACACCCCACTTTCACCAATGGACAGATCATTCAAAATGAAAATAAATAAGGAAACACAAGCTTTAAATGATACATTAAACAAGATGGACTTAATTGATATTTATAGGACATTCCATCCAAAAACAACAGAATACACATTTTTCTCAAGTGCTCATGGAACATTTTCCAGGATAGATCATATCTTGGGTCACAAATCAAGCCTTGGTAAATTTAAGAAAATTGAAATTGTATCAAGTATCTTTTCCGACCACAATGCTATGAGACTAGATATCAATTACAGGAAAAGAGCTGTAAAAAATACAAACACATGGAGGCTAAACAATACACTACTTAATAACGAAGTGATCACTGAAGAAATCAAAGAGGAAATTACAAAATACCTAGAAACAAATGACAATGGAGACACGACGACCCAAAACCTATGGGATGCAGCAAAAGCAGTTCTAAGAGGGAAGTTTATAGCAATACAATCCTACCTTAAGAAACAGGAAACATCTCGAATAAACAACCTAACCTTGCACCTAAAGCAATTAGAGAAAGAAGAACAAAAACATCCCAAAGTTAGCAGAAGGAAAGAAATCATAAAAATCAGATCAGAAATAAATGAAAAAGAAATGAAGGAAATGATAGCAAAGATCAATAAAACTAAAAGCTGGTTCTTTGAGAAGATAAACAAAATTGATAAACCATTAGCCAGACTCATCAAGAAAAAAAGGGAAAAGACACAAATCAATAGAATTAGAAATGAAAAAGGAGAAGTAACAACTGACACTGCAGAAATACAAAAGATCTGAGAGATTACTACAAGCAACTCTATGCCAATAAAATGGACAACCTGGAAGAAATGGACAAATTCTTAGAAATGCACAACCTGCCAAGACTGAATCAGGAAGAAATAGAAAATATGAACAGACCAATCAAAGCACTGAAATTGAAACTGTGATTAAAAATCTTCCAACAAACAAAAGCCCAGGACCAGATGGCTTCACAGGCGAATTCTATCAAGCATTTAGAGAAGAGCTAACACCTATCCTTCTCAAACTCTTGCAAAATATAGCAGAGGGAGGAACACTCCCAAACTCATTCTACGAGGCCACCATCACCTTGATACCAAAACCAGACAAGGATGTCACAAAGAAAGAAAACTACAGGCCAATATCACTGATGAACATAGATGCAAAAATCCTCAACAAAATACTAGCAAACAGAATCCAACAGCACATTAAAAGGATCATACACCATGATCAAGTGGGGTTTATCCCAGGAATGCAAGGATTCTTCAATATACGCAAATCAATCAATGTGATACACCATATTAACAAACTGAAGGAGAAAAACCATATGATCTTCTCAATAGATGCAGAGAAAGCTTTTGACAAAATTCAACACCCATTTATGATAAAAACCCTGCAGAAAGTAGGCATAGAGGGAACTTTCCTCAACATAATAAAGGCCATATTTGACAAACCCACAGCCAGCATCGTCCTCAATGGTGAAAAACTGAAACTATTTCCACTAAGATCAGGAACAAGACAAGGTTGCCCACTCTCACCACTCTTATTCAACATAGTTTTGGAAGTTTTAGCCACAGCAATCAGAGAAGAAAAGGAAATAAAAGGAATCCAAATTGGAAAAGAAGAAGTAAAGCTGTCACTCTTTGCAGATGACATGATACTATACATAGAGAATCCTAAAGATGATACCAGAAAACTACAAGAGCTAATCCATGAACTTGGTAAAGTAGCAGGATACAAAATTAATGCACAGAAATCTCTGGCATTCCTATATACTAATGATGAAAAATCTGAAAGTGAAATCAAGGAAACACTCCCATTTACCATTGCAACAAAAAGAATAAAATATCTAGGAATAAACCTACCTAAGGAGACAAAAGACCTGTGTATGCAGAAAATTATAAGACACTGATGAAAGAAATTAAAGATGATACAAATAGATGGAGAGATGTACCATGTTCTTGGATTGGAAGAATCAACATTGTGAAAATGACTCTACTACCGAAAGCAATCTACAGATTCAATGCAATCCCTATCAAACTACCACTGGCATTTTTCACAGAACTAGAACAAAAAATTTCACAATTTGTATGGAAACACAAAAGACCCCGAATAGCCAAAGCAATCTTGAGAACGAAAAACGGAGCTGGAGGAATCAGGCTCCCTGACTTCAGAATATACTACAAAGCTACAGTAATCAAGAAAGTATGGTACTGGCACAAAAACAGAAAGATAGATCAATGGAACAGGATAGAAAGCCCAGAGATAAACCCACGCACATATGGTCACCTTATCTTTGATAAAGGAGGCAGGAATGTACAGTGGAGAAAGGACAGCCTCTTCAATAACTGGTGCTGGGAAAACTGGACAGAGACATGTAAAAGTATGAGATTAGATCATTCCCTAACACCATACACAAAAATAAGCTCAAAATGGATTAAAGACCTAAATGTAAGGCCAGACACCATCAAACTCTTAGAGGAAAACATAGGCAGAACACTCTATAACATAAATCACAGCAAGATCCTTTTTGACCCACCTCCTAGAGAAATGGAAATAAAGACAAAAATAAACACATGGGACCTAATGAAACTTAAAAGCTTTTGCACAGCAAAGGAAACCATAAACAAGACCAAAAGACAACCCTCAGAATGGGAGAAAATATTTGCAAATGAAGCAACTGACATAGGATTAATCTCCAAAATTTATAAGCAGCTCATGCAGCTCAATAAGAAAAAAAACAAACAACCCAATCCAAAAATGGGCAGAAGACCTAAATAGACATTTCTCCACAAAAGATATACAGACTGCCAACAAACACATGAAAGGACGCTCAACATCTTTACTCATTAGAGAAATGCAAATCAAAACTACAATGAGATATCATCTCACACCAGTCAGAATGGCCATCATCAAAAAATCTAGAAACAATAAATGCTGGAGAGGTTGTGGAAAAAAGGGAACCCTCTTGCACTGCTGGTGGGAATGTGAATTGGTACAGCCACTATGGAGAACGGTATGGAGGTTCCTTTAAAAACTACAAATAGAACTACCATATGACCCAGCAATCCCACTTCTGGGCATATACCCTGAGAAATCCATAATTCAAAAAGAATCATGTACCAAAATGTTCATAGCAGCCCTATTTACAATAGCCCGGAGATGGAAACAACCTAAGTGTCCATCATTGGATGAATGGATAAAGAAGATGTGGCACATATATACAATGGAATATTACTCAGCCATAAAAAGAAATGAAATTGAGCTATTTGTAACGAGGTGGATGGATCTAGAGTTTGTCATACAGAGTGAAGTAAGTCAGAAAGAGAAAGAGAAATACTGTATGCTGACACATATATATGGAATTTAAGAAAAAAAATGTCATGAAGAACATAGGGGTAAGACAGGAATAAAGACACAGACCTACTAGAGAATGGACTTGAGGATATGGGGAGGGGGAAGGGTAAGCTGTAACAAAGCAAAAGAGTGGCATGGACATATATACACTAACAAACGTAAGGTAGATAGCTAGTGGGAAGCAGCCGCATAGCACAGAGAGATCAGCTCGGTGCTTTGTGACCGCCTGGAGGGGTGGAATAGGGAGGGTGGGAGGGAGACGCAAAAGGGAGGGGATATGGGAACATATGTATAACTGATTAAATTTGTTATAAAGCAGAAAAAAATCATTTGAAATCTCCATTTGGGCTTTTAAAAAATCAATTTAAGAGTTACAGAGCTGGGGGATCCATTTGACAGCAGTTCATGCAAAGAAAGACCTGAGGGTGTTAATAAAAGAAAAAAAGAAAAAGGAAAAAAGAATGAAAATAAACAAGGGCAGTTTAAGAGACCTCTCAGACCATGTCAAATGTACCAACATTCACATTATAGGGGTCTCAGAAGGACAAGAGAGAGAGAAAGATCCTGAGGAAATGTTTGAAGACATAATAGCTGAAAACCTCCCTAACATGGGAAAGGAAGCAGTCACCCAAATCCAGGAAGCAGAGAGATTACCCACCAAGACACAGTAATCAGATTGACAAAAATTATAGATAAAGAGAAAATATTAAAAGCAATGAGGGAATAGCAACAAATAATACACAAAGGAACCCCCATAAGGTTATCAGCTGATTTTTCAGCAGAAGATCTGCCAGTAAGAAGGTAGTTGCAGGATATACTTAAAGTGATGAAAGGGAAAAATGTACAACCAACAATACTCTACGCAGCAAGCTCTCCTTCAGATTTGATGGAGAAATCAAAAGCTTTACAGATAAGCAGAAGCTCATAGAATTTAGAATCACCAAATCAGCTTTACAAAAAATGCTAAAGGAACTTCTCTATGCAGAAAAGGAAAGGGCACAATTAGAAACAAGAAAATTGTGAATGGGAAAGCTCACCAGTCAGTAAAGGCAAACATACAGTAACGGTAGGAAATCATCCACACACAAATATGATATCTAAACCAATAATTGTGAAAGGAGAAGAGTACAAATGGAGGATACTTGAAATGCATTTGAAATAAAGCAATCAGCAACTTAAAACAATCATGTGTGTGTGTGTGTATATATATATATATATATACACACACACATACATATATAGACTGCTATAACAAAACCTCATGGTAACCACAAACCAGAAATCTACAACAGATATACACACAAAAAAAAATGAAATCCAAACACAACACTAAAGAAAGTCATTAAATCATGAGAGAAGAGAACAAAAGAGAAAGTAGGAAAAAAGACCTACAAAAACAAATCCAAAACAATTAACAAAATGGAAATAAGAACATACTGATAATTACCTTAAATGTAAATGGATTAAATGATCCAACCAAAAGACATAGATTGGCTTAATGGATACAAAAACAAGACTCATATATATGCTCTCTACAAGAGACCCACTTCAGATCTAGAGACACATACAGACATAAAGTGAGGGGATGGGAAAATCAGACTTTAAATAGACTTTAAAATAAAGACTGTTATAAGAGATAAAGAATGATACTACATAATAACCAAGGGATCAACTCAAGAATATATAACAATCATAAATATATATGCACCCAACATAGGAGCACTTTGATATACAAGGTAAATGTTAAGAGACATAAAAGAAGAAGTTGACAGTAACCCAATAATAGTGGGGGACATTAACACCCCACTTTCATCAATGGACAGATTATCCAGACAGAAAATCAGAAGGAAACACAGGCCTTAAATGACACATTACACCAGATAGACTTAATTGCTATTTAATTGATGTTTAAAGAGCATTCCATCTGAAAGCAGCAGAATACACATTCTTTTCAGGTGCCCATGGAACATTCTCCAAGATAGATCACATGCTGGGCCACAAAGCAAGCCTCGGTAAATCTAAGAAAATTGAAATCATATAGAGCATCTTTTTGATCACAATGAGATTAGAAATCAACTACAACAAAAAACT
This sequence comes from Mesoplodon densirostris, assembly GCF_025265405.1. Taxonomy (NCBI): domain Eukaryota; kingdom Metazoa; phylum Chordata; class Mammalia; order Artiodactyla; family Ziphiidae; genus Mesoplodon; species Mesoplodon densirostris. Next base: position 219,233,768 of record NC_082661.1, on the reverse strand, counting down.
GCAAAAAGCACAAACACGTGGAGGCTAAATAATATGCTGCTAAACAACCAATGGATCACTGAAGAAATCAAAGAGGAAATCAAAAAATACCCAGAGACCAGTGAAAATGAAGACACAATGATCCAAAACCTATGGGATGGAACAAAAGCAGTTCTAAGAGGGAAGTTTATAGCAATATAAACTTACCTCCAGAAACAAGGAACATCTCATACAAACAACCTAACATTACACCTAAAGCAACTAGAGAAAGAAGAACAAACAAAACCCAAAGTTAGAAGGAAAGGAATCATAAAGATCAGAGCAGAAATAAATGAAATCGAGACTTAAAAAACAATAGAAAAAATCAATGAAACTAAAACCTGGTTCTTTGAAAAATAAACAAAATTGATAAACCTTTAGCTAGACTAATCAAGAAAAAAGGGGAGAGGGTCCAAATCAATACAATTAGAAATGAAAAAGGAGAAATTATAAGGGACACCACAGAAATACAAAGGATCATAAAAGACTACTACAAGCAACTATATGACAAATAAAATGGACAACCTAGAAGAATTTGTCCATTTCTTAGAAAGATACAATCTCCAAGATGGAACCAAGAAGAAATGGAAAATATGAACAGGCCAATCACAAGTACTGAAATTGAAACTATGATTAAAAAACTTCCAACAAACAAAAGTCCAGGACCAGATGGCTTCACAGGTGAATTCTGTCATTCTATCAAACATTTAGAGAAGAGCTAACATCTATACTTCTGAAACTATTCCAAAACATTGCAAGGGAAGGAACACTTCCAAACTCATTCTATGAGGCCACCATCACTGTGATACAAAAACCAAAGATACCACAAAAAAGGAAATTACAGGCCAATATCACTGATGAACATAGATGAAAAAATCTTCAACAAAATAGTAGCAAACCAAATCCAACAATACATTCAAAGGATCATACACCATGATCAAGTGAGATTTATCCTAGGGCTGCAAATATTTTTCAATGTCTGCAAATCAATCATTATGATACACCACATTAACAAATTGAAGAATAAAAACCATATTATCATCTCAATGGATGCATAAAAAGCTTTGGATAAAATTCAACATCGATTTATGATAAAAAACTCTCCAGAAAGTGGGCATAGAGGGAACTTAACCTCAACATAATAAAGCCCATTTTTGACAGACACGCAGCTAACATCATACTTAACAATGAAAAGCTGAAGGCATTTCCTCTGAGATCAAGAAGAAGACAAGGCTATATGCTCTCTCCAGTTTTATTCAGCATAGTTTTGCAAGTCCTAGCCACAGCAATCAGAGAAGAAAAAGAAAGTAAAGGAATCCAAATTGGAAAAGAAGAAGTAAAACTGTCACTGTTTGTAGATGGCATGATATTATACACAGAAAATCCTAAAGATGCTACCAGGAAACTACTAGAGCTCATCAATGAATTCAGTAAAGTTGCAGGATACAAAATTAATACACAGAATCTGTTGCATTTCTATACATTAACAATGGAAGATCAGAAAGAGAAATTAAGGAAACAATCACATTTACCATTGCATGAAAATAATAAAATACCTAGGAATATACCTACTTAAGGAGGCAAAAGACCTGTACTTCAAAAACTGTAAGATGCTGATGGAAGAAATTGAAGATGACACAAACAAATGGAAAGATATACCATGTTCTTGGATTGGAAGACTCAATACTGTTAAAAGTGACCATACTACCCAGGATAATCTACAGATTCAGTGCAATTCCTATCAAATTACCAATGGCATTGTTCACAGATCTAGAACAAAAAATTTTTTAATTTGTATGGAAACACAAAAGACCCTGAATAGGCAATAGCAAACTTAAGAAAAATAAAGATGGAGGAATCAGGCTGCCTGACTGCAGACTATACTACAAAGCTTCAGTAATCAAAACAGTTTGGTGCTGGCACAAAAACAAAAATATTGATCCATGGAACAGGATAGAAAGCCCAGAATTAAACCCATGCACATATGGTCAATTAATCTGTGACAAAGGAGGCAAGAATATACAATGGAGAAAAGATAGTCTCTTCCATAAATGTTGCTGGGCCAACTGGGCAGATACATGTAAAAGAATGGAATTAGAACATTCTCTAATACCATACACAAAAATAAACTGAAAATGGATTAAAGACCTAAGTATAAGACCAGATACTATAAAACTCCTAGAGGAAAACACAGGCTGAACACTCCTTGACATTAATTGCAGCAATATCTTTTTGGATCTACCTCCTAGAGTAATAAAAATAAAAACAAAAATAAACAAATGGGACCTAATTAAACTTAAAAGCTTTTGCACAGCAGAGGAAACCATAAACAGAAAAAAAGACAACCTATATCATGGAAGAAAATATTTGCAAATGATGCAACTGACCAGGAATTAATCTCCAAAATATACAAATAGCTCATATAGCTCAATATTAAAAAAGCAAACAACGTAATCAAAAACTGGCAGAAGATCTAAAAAGTCATTTCTCCAAAGAAGACATATAGATGGGCAAGAGGCACATGAAAAGATGCTCAACATTGTTATTTATTAGAGAAATGCAAATCAAAATTACAATGAGTTATCACCTCACAGGGATCAGAAGGACCAACATCAAAGAATCTACAAATAATAAATGCTGGAGAGGGTGTGGAGAAAAAGAAACTGTTGGTGGGGATGTACACTGGTACAGCCACTATAAAGAAAAATATGAAGGTTCCTTAAAAAACTAAAAATAGAGCTTCCATATGATCCTGCAATCCCACTCCTGGGTATAGATCTAGACAAAACTGTAATTTGAAAAGATACATGCACCCAGTGTTCATTGCAGCACTATTTACAGTAGCCAAGACATGGAAGCAACCTAAATGTCCATCAACATATGAATGGATAAAGAAGATGTGGTATGTGTGTGTGTATATACATACACACACACATATATATATGACTATTATATATAAAATGGAATATTAGCCTTAAAAAAATGAAATAACGCCATTTACAGCAACATGGATAGACCTAGAGATTATCATAGTAAGCTAAGTAAGCCAGACAGAGAAAGACAAATATCATATGATATCACTTACATGTGGAATCTAAAAAAAGTGATACAAATGAACTTATTTACAAAATAGAAATAGACTCACAGATGTGAAAAACAAACTTATGGTTACCAAAGGGGAGGGGGGAGGGATAAATTAGGAGTTTGGAATTAAAATATACACACTACTCTATATAATATAGATAACCAACAAGGACCTACTGTATAGCACAGGGAACTATATTTAATAGTTAATTATATTGAATATCTTATAATAACCTATAATGGAAGAGAATATAAAAAAAGAATATATATATGAATCACTTTGCTGTACATCTGAAACACATTGTAAATCAACTATATTTCAATAAAAATTAAAAATAAATAATTCAAAAAAATTTGAATTTGAATACTGGAGTCAGTAGACTCCAGTATTTTAATCTCAATGATATTACACTACTTAATTATCTCTAGATTGAGAATGACAAAATTTCAGCTTCCTGAAGTGAATATTTCTACTTGGAAGTAGGTTGAGGATGGGGGATAGGAAGCCTGAATCAGCCCTCTAAATCTCCTTCAGTCCATTCCCATCACTATTATATCTACCTGTAATTGTTTGAAAATTTCAGCAGATAGATGTTCCATCCCTGTTTTTCATTAACAGAGTTCTCCCTAATCATATGTTTCCTTGGCCATATCTGTGGGAATTTGAGGAGGAACACTTGATGCCAGCTATAGAGAAAAACAAACCAACAAAAAGACATCAGATGGAAAGTCTCTCATTTACATTTTATTTAATTCATAAATTTATATACATCTGGCTTTATCTCATAACCCTTCCAACTGCTACAATAGAAACTCACTCATTTTTTCTAATACTAGTAACTCCAAATATCTTATGCTATGGATTTTATCCTCTTTCTATATTTTCTGGGACATTTTACTATCAGTTATGCCCTCTTATTCTCATCAACAGGGTAATTTCTCATCTTTAAATAGTTTTAAATCTCCTCTGTTAAAAAAATAAAACTAAAATTATAAACCAGTATTTCCAGATGCTTCATTTACCTCTGGTTATTTCTTCCTCTTTTCTATCTTTGAACCTAAGTTCTTGAAAAAGTTTTTCAGTAATGCTGTACTTTCTTCTCCTCTTCTCAATTTCCTCCAGTCTGGCTTATATTCACTTTAGCTTACCTCAACTAAGTTAATTAGTTGTTTCAAAATGAAGAATGTTTTTCAGTCCACTTATTATTAGACTTCTCAGCAGTACTGAAATCTTGGTACACTCTCTTCTCTTGGCTTCACTGACATACTACTCTCTGCTATTCCTTCTGCCTCTCTACCTGCTCCATTTTTGTCTTTTATAGCCTCCTTTCCCATACATGGCCATGAATTTGGTTTCATAAATTTGACCCTGGGTATTTGACCCTCTTGTACTGTGATCTCTCCATAGTCTATTTGCAGACAATCTGCAAATTTTCATCTTTAACCCATTCTTCTCCTCTGAGCTTCAGACTATAGTCTTCCCTGCTTCCAGAAGATAACTGTAACCTGAAAAACTTCTTGCTGAGTAATTGTCATTTAAGAAAATAAACAAAAATAAATAATTCCCATTGAAATTGATGATACACAATTATTTCAGTAATTAGATAATACACACATGCTATTCAATGTTTTCATAATAAAAACATTAATGCAAAATGTAGTAATGAATGATCTTTCTAAAAAGTAAATCAGAAAATCATCTCTCACCCTATTTTTAATAAACCTCAATGGTCTCTAGTCAAGTTCATCATAAAGACTCCTTAACTTGGCTTACTTTCCTCCAAAGCATCATCCCTTGTGATGCCTCTGTTTCTTTATTCCACTCCAGGCCCACTGGTCTTCTTTCAGTTACTAGAACATGCTACAGAGTCTTTGCTTATATTGATCTCTGAGGCTGGAGTACCTCCCTCAATCCCCCCATCACCATTGCCTAGCTAAGCTCTATCCTTCCTTCAGACTTCAGTTCAAACATCACTTCCTTAATGAAGCCAATGATTGCACTTCCTTGGTCAAATCTTCCAATTTGTACCTCTTCTTAAGTGTTCTTATCACTGTTTGATTTTACATTTATTTTATGATTATCTGATTATTGGTAGTGGATTTCACAAGGCCTGAAATTTTATCTTATTTCTTGACAATTTTATCATTAGACCCTAGTACAGTGCCTGGTATATTGTAAGCACTTGATATCCACTTGTGGGATAAATGAGAGGAAGGCGGAATAAATGGAATTTACCCAGTTTTCCTTTTTTAAACCATGAAAAATTTGGATTACGACTATATTTTTGGGAGTAATTCTATGAACGTTGGTTCATTGTTCTGTTTTGTAAATAAATTCATTTGTGTCTTTTTTTTAGATTCCACATATAAGTGATATCATATGATATTTGTCTTTGTGTGACTTATTCCACTTAGTATTATAATCTCTAGGTCCATCCATGTTGCTGCAAATGGCATTATTTCATTCTTTTTTTATGGCTGAGTAGTATTACATTGTATATATATACCACATCTTCTTTATCCATTCATCTGTTAATGGACACTTAGGCCGCTTTCATATCTTGGATATTGTAAATAATGTTCCTGTGAACACTGGGGTGCACGCATCTTTTCAAATTAGTGTCTTCATTTTCTTTGGATATATACCCAGGAGTGGAATTGCTGGATCATACAGTAGTTCTAATTTTAGTTTTTTGAGGAACCTTCATACTGTTTTCCTTAGTGGCTGCTCCAATTTACATTCCCACCTATGGTTTTCTAGGGTTCCCCTTTCTCCACATCCTGGCCAACATTTGTTATTTGTAGACTTTTTGATGATAACCATTCTGACAGGCATGAGGTGATATCTCATTGTTGTTTTGATTTGCATTTCTCTAATAATTAGCAATACTGAGCACATTTTCATGTTTCTGTTAGCCATATATGTATCTTCTTTGGAGGAATGTTTGCTCAGGTCTTCTGTCCATTTTTTGATTGAGTTTTTTGTTTTTGTTTTTGATATTGAGTTGTGTGAGCTGTTTTTATATTTGGGATATTAACCCCTTGTTGGTCCATCATTTGCAAATATTTTCTCCCATTCCATAGGTTGTCTTTTCATTTTGTTGATGGTTTCCTTTGTTGTGAAAAAGCTTTTAAGTTTCAGATTTTCCCATTTCTTTTAAGGTTCATTAAGGTCCCATTTGTTCCTTTTTTCTTTTGCTTCCTTTGCCTTAAGAGACAGATCCAAAAAAAATATTGCTATGATTTATGTCACAGTGTTCTGCCTATGTTTTCTTCTAGTAGTTTTATACTATCCCATTTTACATTTAGGCCTTTAATCCATTTTGAGTTTATTTTTGTACATGGTGTTGTTAGAGAGTGTTCTCATTTCATTCTTTTATATGTAGCTGTCCTGTTTTCCCAGCACCACTTATTGAAGAGACTGACTTTTCCCCATTGTCTATTCCTTCCTCCTTTGTCATAGATTGACCATAGTGTGTGGGTTTATTTTTTGGGCTCTCTATTCTGTTCCATCGATCTATGTGTCTCTTTTTGTGCCAGTACCATACTGTTTTGATTACTGTAGCTTTGTAGTATAGTCTGAAGTCAGGGAGTGTGGTAACTCCAGCTTTGTTCTTTTTTCTCAAAATTGCTTTGGCTATTCAGTGTCTTTTGTGGTTCTATATCAATTTTTGGATTATTTTTTCTAGTTCTGTGAAAAATGTCATGGGTATTTTGATAGAGATTGCATTAAATATGTAGATTGCTTTAGGTTGTATGGACATTTTAACAATAGTAATTCTTCCAATCCACTTACACACAATATCTTTCTGTCTCTTTGCATCAGAAATTTATTTTTAACTAACTTGATGCAAATATTTACTTTTTGGGAGGACACTATACAAGTAATAATAATAATAATGACAATACTTGATACTTAAATAATGGTGTTGATATGCCAGGCTTGATATGCTTTAAACATATTAATTTCTTTGGTCCTCAATACAGTACTACAAAATAGGTATCATTTTATCATCCTCATTTTCCAAATGTGAAAAACAAAGCACAGAGAGTAAGTAAGTAAGTTGCTTAAGGACACAAAGAAAGCACATAGCAAGGGTGTGGTCATAGAAAGTCCATGCTTTTAATCACTAAGCTATATTGCTTCTCAAGAACAAAGACTACTTTCTATATTTAATTCAATTATATTTAATTCAATTAATGCCAAGAAAGTTTATAGGTGGATAACATTGTCTCTATTTGAAAAATTAGGGAACTGAGGTTCATAAAGAGGAGATAACCTTCCAAACATCACAGATATTATAAGTGTACGAGTCTAAAATTTCACTGAGATTAAGTATCCTTTTTCATGAAACTGGTTCTAAATCTGTAATTCTCATCCTATCACATGTAGACAATGAAACAATATACATCTATGAATGCAGTATTCTCAAAAATATGTACTTATCGGCTGTGCATCTCAATACCCAACTTCTTTGTATATCCTGTTACACAGTGTTCTTGGTGGGGGCATGAAAAAAAAGGATATGTGTTGATAGGGCTATGTTAGGACTGATACCAGTCATATAGGAGGCACTCAATACATATTGGTTGAATGAAATTCCATAATTTTGTCCATCAGTCATCTCCTTTTAGCAAGAGATTCAGTGGACATTCCTCACAGCAGTTGAAAATTAGGCACTGGGGTTTTGTTTGTTTTCTAGTTTTCAGAGTAGTTTCAAATTTTCTCTTCTCAATATTTTCATTGGTATGTGAATGCGGAATACAAATGAACTTTTGTTACTGCATGTTCACAGTACTAAAGATAGTTTTGGACAGATGATAAGCATTTAATCAATATTTGTTGAAAGGATAAATGTTGAGAGAAGACACATTTGGGAATCAAATATCTACTTTCATTAGAAGCAAAATTTGTTTTGAGAATAAAATTATTTGATGTTAATATATGCAAAAAACTCTGTGTTTCTTTTTGAAAAATGGTTAAGGTTTCACCAAAGATTTTGGTCTCTCTCAAATATGTTTGGGAAAACTATTAAACATACTTTAGTTAACCTCATGACTAGTAACTTTTTTACAGTTTAAAGTACATTTATACATATTAACCCTAAGAATCTAAATGTGTAAGATATTAATGAATAGCATTAGTATGTTACAGAAGTTATTTACATTAATGAATCCATTATTGATTTATGTAAAATAATTTTTCTAAGTTTATGAATGATATAATTAAGATGTTATTCTTTTTTTGAATATCCATAGCTCAGTCCGTTTTTAAGGTATTCTGTTCTGAAAAGAACATTTAATGTCACTCTATCAAATCTTTTCCCAATTGAAAGAGAAAATGCTTCAATTATAGAACAAAAGAACAAACAAAAACACCCGGGAAGCAAAGTAGAATCTTCTAAATGGTAAGTGTGCTTGCTTGTCCTCACTGAATCACATGGCTGCTACATTTTTACAATCCATAATTTAACTGTCATTCAGAATCTCTGGGTGACATAAATTTTTTCTGTTTTCAAGGCAGTATATTTGCATCCCTCTTCTAAAGATTGGTTATATTTATGGCCCCAAGGAGTAATTAAGGGGTTATAGTAGAGGACAATCTGCATGCTTCTAGAAATGAGTACTAATCTGGTCAAGAAGAGCTATTACATTTTCATTTTTATAAAGCCTGCTTTTCATTTACCTTTGTTGCCAAGATAGAAGAGTTACCTTAATGAGGTAAAGGCAACAGACTTTCTTTTAATTAACATGTTTTTCAATACAAAGTAATTGAAAATTAAGGCAATGCTTAAATCAGTTATTGTGAGATTACATTTCATTGATATTTAGGCTTTTTTGACCAAATTGTACAATCAAGCAAGATTGCACTAAGATAGATCAATAGCTGCTGTTGAATTATGGGTTAAACACTGACTATATAATAATGACTGTGACAGTGGTTTCAACTTTGATTTGGGGGGTGGGGAGGGGCTGGATTTAAACAATTTAATGTTATTGTATTCCAGACAAAAATTCCTTTTCACTTCAGTATCCATACCACCAAGTGGCATTATATTTCAGGAACTAACTGAGATTATATTAATTGCTAGGGAACTAGACTCTAAACAGAAAATTATTTATTAAAGTATTACAATAAAATATAAACTTTAATATCTGATATATCATTAGACTACTTACTGGTCAGTAGATCAAATTCATATAGATGTCATCTGAGTTTATTCCTGCTTACAGTCTAGACCTCTGCTGTCCATTATGGTAGCCACTAACCACATGTGACTATTGAGCACCTGAAATGTGGCTATTTCAGTTTGAAATGAGCTGTAAGTCTGCAATGCACACCAGATTTTGCAAACTTAATTTGACAAAGAGTATAAAATATCTGATTAATAATATTTTATATTATATGTTGAAATGATGATATTTAAGATATATTGTGTTAAAATATACCATTATGCTTATTTTCATCTGTTTATTTTTACTTGTTTAATATGGTCATAGGCTCATATTATATTTCTATTGAACAGTGAGGATCTAGAGCATCCATGTTTAGGAATAGTGAATTCATCAGTAAATTATGCTGAAAAAGAATATCTACAATAATGTCTCATTTTCAATTTCATTTCACACATTATACTTTTTTTTTTTCTTTTTGCGGTCAGCGGGCCTCTCACTGCTGTGGCCTCTCCCATTGTGGAGCACAGGCTCCGGACGCGCAGGCTCAGCAGCCATGGCTCACGGGCCTAGCCCCTCCGCGGCATGTGGGATCTTCCCGGACGGGGGCACAAACCCACGCCCCCTGCATTGGCAGGTGGGCTCTCAACCACTGCGCCACCAGGGAAGCCCCACCCATTATACTTCTGCTTCTGTTATATGTTTTGTTATGACAGGGATCAATAGCCCATTAACTTTACTCATAATCATTATTAGTTATTAATATGAAGTATTTCCTTTAAAATACAAAGATTTAAAAGCTATTTCATTTAATTTAAAACCACTGCCTTACCATTTATGGTATAATTGTCATAATTTTCAATTCTATATCTATTTTTTACCCCAAAGGGGTTATTATCATTTCTTGTTATATTCATTTAGATTCACCCATGTGTTTATCTGTTCCATTGCTCTTCATTCTGTCTTTCATTTCTATGCTTCTATTTGGGATCATTATTCTTCTATCTAATGAACTCCTTTTAATGTGTAGGTTCATGTAGATTTGCTGTTAAGGAGTCCTCTCAGTTTTTGTTTGGAAACATTTTTATTTCATTTTCATTTTTGAGGAATATTTTTCCTGGATAAAGAATTCCTGGTTCACACATATTTTCTTTCAGCATTTTAAAGATGTCACTTCATTATCTTCTGCATGTTTCTTTTATGAAATGTTTTTTCTTTGAATATAATGTGTCTTATCTGGCTGCTTTTTCAAATGTTCTTTATGCATTTAAAAAATTAATTTTACTCTAATATGCCTAGGTTTTCTTTCTCTCCACCACAATCCTCCTTGGTATTTGCTAAAGTTCTGGATTGTGTGGATTGATGTCCTTTTATCAATTGTGGAAAATTTTCACACATTATCTATTAAAATATTGCTTTTATAACATTTTATAACATTCTCTCTCTTCTTATTTTGAAAATATAATTACAGATATTAAATCTTTTTATTGTATGTCATATATCCTGGATTTCTTTTCTATATTACAGACTCTCTTTTATCTCTGTACTTCAGTCTGTATATTTGCAAACAATCTCTCTTCTAGATCACTAATCCTCTCTTCAATAGTCTAATCTGAAGTTAAACACATCTGTTGCATTCTTAATGTCAATTATTATATTTTTAATTCTATAATTTCCATTTATTGTTTATAAATTCCAGTTATATGGTGAGATTCTCCATCTCATCAACAATTTTGTTAAGCATCTTACTCTTCATTATTTTAAAGGCCATAATACATAACTCCAACTCTGATTCACCTTTGGATCTGCTCATATTGTTTATTTTCTTAGTTTCTGTCTTTTAATTCTATCTTCTGGCATGCCTAATAAATTTGATTAAATGTTGGTTTTAGCTTATGAAAAATTATAGAGATAATTTGATGTTTTGTCTCATACTATCTTCCTCCAGACAGAATATTCTTCTGCTTTCTCTCAGGCACCTTAGATATGGAGCAAACCAATTTTTTCCAGTGTGGGATTTTGCATTTTTAGGACTGAGCTTCCCATTTTTGTGAGAACTGATCTAATTCTCATCATCCATGTTCCTAGGGTATATTTCTGTGATCCTAACAGGAAGTCAGTGGCAATCACTAGAGTTCCTCCCCTAACATTTTTTCCTCCATCCTGTGAAACTGCCAAACACTCTGTGCAGATGCCCAGATCTTTACCTTCCACTTCTGACTCTACTTCTTAGACTCTTGACCCAACATCAAATAAAATTTAGCAATGGCTTGAGGGACAAAAAAAAACCCGACACAATACTAGACTTTCATCAGTGTTCTCATTTCTTTGGAACTTTTGTCCCCTCAAGTCCTGCTATCTTGGACCTGAACTCTAAGGTTTGTTTCTATAGACCCTAAGAAGGCCAGAATCTCAGCTTAGATTCCTATCTACTTCGTGGCTGTCTTCTTAGCCTTAGGAACTACAGCAGTCCTCCAAAGCAATGTTACACTCAAAGTTGTGCCCTCCCCATCCTTCTCACCACGTTCCTGGCCCTTACAAGACATGGTTGTCTGTGTAGCTCTCCATTCTCTTGACTAGATATAAACAGAAATAAATTCCCTAATTTTTCTCAGAGACTTGGTCTACAACAAGTTACTCTGCCATATCTGAAATTCTTCCTTTACTATAGTTTGCCAAGCTCTTTGCCTTTTACCACTCAATTCTTGAAATCATATATCTTTGATGAACATTTATAACTAAATATAATATTTTCTAGACATGTAACTATATGCTCATCACCCAACTAAAAGTATACAGTATTTTTAAGAAAGTATATTTATTAACTTACTTGCATATTTATTTCTCTGAGAATTATTATTGTCACATTATAAACTAAAAGAATATGTTAAGATTATATGTTTAATTATTTATTTTTACATGGTGCCACAAAATAAGTCCTTCAAAAATGTTTTCATGTCCCAGATGTGCCCACCCACATCCCAAACCCTCTGTGCAATAAACCTTCAGAAGACAAAGCAGACTAGCTCCTTGTTCAACATTTCCATCACAGATGAACAAAAAGACTGATTCCATCTTTTCTGTTTATATACTCTCCTATCATTACCACTACAGAACCTCAAAAAAAGGACATCAGATATGGATTCAGAATTATTCTGCATTTCAGTAAATATAGTGTAATTTAGAGGCTCCCTCTTTTAATTAATTTTCTGGAAAAACAATTTTATTTCACAATTAGAGAGGAGTTTAATGTTTGGCTGAGCTACTACATTAACTCTAAAGAAAAATGAGTGAGTTAACATGTTCAAGTGGCTGCTATCAGCTCCACTCATGTTTGGGTGAAGGGGGAGCAAGCTAGATAACAGAGGAGTGTTGGATGATTGAAAACTGGGAAAGAATCACCAACTGAATGTTAAATAGCAAGGATGATGTCACCAAAACAAATTCTCTGAACTTCACAGGTTTAGCCAGGATCAAATAACCACATTTTGCTCAACTGTTCCTGGTCATAATGGAAATAAACATAAAATATTTTTGGCATGTATAGTCTCACATACATGAAACTTCGTGAAAAAATTGATTTCTCCTAAGATGAAATCTAGTACAGCCTTTTATGTGCTACAAGTACATTTTAAAACCAATTATATTATAAAGGATCTTCATTCCCCAAATATTCATCAATGAATAAATCAGTATATCAAATTATATTTTGAAAGTTTTATCAGTTTATTTAGTTGTGACTTCTGTTCTGTCAGTTGATACTTCATCTTATTAAATTCACTATTATTATGATGTAACATCCAAACAATTGCAGTTATAATATGTATTTTAATATATACTTTCAAGTACCCTGAATCTCTAGAAGAGTCATTAGGACAATCCAAAAGCTAGGATTTTGGCATAATATGAACTACTTGATATCAGTGATACTTAGTCAATTTGGTTAGGGGAAAAAAGGTATTTTGTGAAATTTTTGTATATTTTTTAATTTGAGGTAATGTAACTAGAGGAGCAATCTGAGAGAATATTTTGGCTTAGGTTGAGCAGTACAATAAAGACACCACTTACTGAAACAGGCTTTCTTTCCCCACAGATATATTCCTAAGTTATTATCTATTAATATAAAGGTAAGCTGACAGTTCTCTCACAAAGAAGTAATTCCATTTTGATGATGTCCTCCATCAGCTGCTCAAACATAATTGCTCTTCTAACCTCAAGAGATAGAAAAATCTGTTCTTGCAAGACATTTAATTATTTTTTCCTCAAAAATTTTCCTATTACAAAAACAGTAAGTGTATTTGTTGCATTCTTTCTCAATATATATTACTAGTGCTTTCATACAAAATATAATGCTGAATAAAGACATCTGATGAAAAGTCTTTTTCACTTTAGACTCTCATTCTGTGACCAGAGAATGCAATTACTTTCCAAATACCAGGCATGCTGAAACAAAGCAAATGATGTTATTATGTGTATGTGTTATCCACTTGACTTATTTTCTTACTCTTTATTTCTCTGAAATTATAAAAGTGGAGAATAAAAATCATAAAAGGAATGTTCAGTATATTTTACTTTTTGTGAGTTTTATGTGCAAATAAGAGAGCAAGGAAAAAGTGATTGAATTGTGATAACACAATTTAATTCCAGTAGCCAATATACTTGGGGAAGATAGATAAATATGAAATTCCAAGACTTGGGGTTAATGTTCTAATTCTAACATAGTCTTGAAAAGGAAATCAGTTAGGGATAAGGATTTGGATCAATGGGTCTTAATTTGGGAGGGGAACATAATTATTTCCCCTTTGAAATTTTGATAAAACTTATAGAAATTTAATTAATAAAAATGGACTTATGCTATTTTTAGAATGGCATAAATTTTAGAACCTAATTTTTTTCTAAATTTTAGCACCCAAAATTTAGCATAATTTCAAAGGATTCAAGTCCTGAACTCTTTCAATATATTCTGGTTTAAGAAAACTTTATCTAAAATATCTCCACTAGTGTACCTAGAATTACTCATCTAAGATTGGAACAATAAAACCCAGAATAAATGGTCAATGAATACTTGCTCTTCCATTGGATTCATGAATTAAATTGAATTGAATTGGAAAAACAGCACAGAACTGATGGTTGATAGAAACCTTGAGCTCATGTCCTGGCTAGGAAACGCTAAGTGAATTACTTAATCACCTCGTTCTTTGTTCTATGGCTCTAAAATAAACAGTTGGTGTGCTAGGTTAGTAGTTTTCAAACACAGACATTGCTTCACAATTACCAAATGAGTTGATAAAACAATACAACTTCCTCATCTAACAACTCCCCAACTACTGTGGTCTGTATCCTTGGATGGAGTCCTGGAACCTGTATTGTCCTCTAGGTGTTAATGTGATGAAGTTAAACTGTAGCTACATAGCCCCCAAGGTTTCTATTAGCCATATGGTATTTTTTTCAGCAGTTACTTTATGTCATGTGACCATGTAAAATATAATTCTGGTCACAGAAAATTCAGATGACCAGGAACATTTGAATTGTATTACATATGTTGCAACACCCTTGCATGTATTCTTTTATGATAAAACTTTATAGAATAATTTTTATTGTCTTTGTCTTAATTCTATTCTTCTATAATATATTACATGATATGAAAATCTGTTCATGAAAGAAAAATGAAAATTTAGAATGTGGGAGACAGTTGCCAGTCACAGCTCTTAAGACAATACAGTTCTTACATCTGTAGTCTTGAATTGTTTAAAAATTTTCTAGACCAGAATTAGTTGGAAAAACATAAGTTGGAAAAGCTTCCTCCCTACCCACCAACTAATCCTTTCCAGCAATTTCATCCAGTAAGTCTCTTATTTGCTTTTAGTCAGTTTTCATCTCTTTCAACTGAACTATCACTATCACTTAAAACATTAGGTTTTCTTGAGGAAACTTATTCTTATTTGATGATTATAGAGCTCATTTCAAGGAGGCAGTTTTTTTTAGGAATATTTTTTAATCTTCTGTCCTTTAGTGTTACTGACCAATTTAATCTTTGCTTAATATGTTAATGTTTGAGATATTAAACGCTATTACAAAAGGGATTTCACAAGCAGGACAATCCATCATGTGGACGCTCTCAAAATTTATACTGTTACTCTTGCACTGTCACTTTTTTCCTATGTTGCCCAGGGTTGTCATTAGCCTTGGTAACATAAACAAATTCCTGCTCTTACTCACACCAGGGTATGTTGCCTAAAGTTCCCCATGTGGGAAGCAGCTAAATTATGCTATGACTTGAATGATCTTCCCTTGTGGCTTCTAATTCTACATCCAATTTTAAAGACATTTGTTTTCTTGCTCTCTGGCATTTTAATTAATATAGCTTATTTCTCCCAATCAGTAGCTATTTAAAAACTAGGATTGTACCTCAGTTTTAGCAGCTCTGGAAAATTATTATCTACCTCTTTACCTCCAAGGTTGCTGAAAATGTATTTTATGTGCCTTATTTTAAGTTTTCCATTATTTTAAATCAGACCTCCCCAACGATTATTCCCAATAATTACTATGGTACTAAAGGAGATCTGCAGTTGGTTAAATCAACAGATGCAGAACCACAGGTTTGGAAGGCCTTCGGAAAAGTTATATGCAGATTTTCCAGTGCACACGCGTTGAGGGCCCTAACCCCTGCATCGTTCAAAGCACTATATATATATATATATTTTAAAAGCTGAGTTTTACCCATAAAACACAAGATAAAAAAGGTTCTTTGTTTTGTAATCTTGTGCTCATAAATACTGTATATTTATTTATGTAGGTTAAGTGGTATTCTTAATATTACTTATACCTAGAATTCTAATAAATGTCAAGCACTAAGAAAATCTTAGAGTCTTGTCTACAGAATTATCTATGTATTTATTGAATTTATAGTAAGCTACCTCTCTAAATTTTTTACCTAATTCTTAAAAAGATATGGTGTATGTTTTCTTTATGCTCTTTTGAAAGTAAGGTACTTACTATAGAAGAAAGGATACAAAGATTTTGGGGACGGTTTTTGAGCCAATGATATTCAGCTGGAGACAAAACTTTTGAGTGATGGGGATTAACATAATGAAGAATATAATTTTCTGAACAACAAGAAATCCACATAAAAGAAGGTAACATCAAATCATGAGGTCCAATTAATTTTTCACAAGGCAGTTTCTCATAAAGATGCAACAGATAATTAAAAAGCAAACTGACATCAAGAAAGAAAATTCAGGGCCCATGTCTTGGTCAGGGCCCCCTCAGGACTAAATCTCTTAGTTATACATCTGTGTCTAAAATCATATTTTGCTATATTAAGTAACAAATATTAAATAATAATGGCTAAGGTGTCAAGAAAGTTTCATTACACATCTACTTAACATGACAGTGAAGTGCAGAGTAGGTTGAAGAAATGCAGCCATTAAAAATAATTAAAATTTTTAATTGATAGTATTTAAAATGTTATAGCTCACCTATCAAGATAATTCAGATATCCAGAATGATATACATCTGTGCATTATGATTTTATCTTTATGTGAGGTAGATCTTATTGATGAATTGTCTTCAGTTTACCTTGGTGCCTATGCATATAATTTTCTTTACAATCAAAGATCTGAAGTTGGATTTAACACTATTCTTAGCAGATGATATCATAGGAGAGGCATAAATTCTTTAGTGAAGATTATCTTCTCTTCCCATGGCTAAATATGTCTTAAATCTTATAAAATGATTTGTAAAAAGAGACATTATTCCAAAAATACAAATTATCTCATTTTGAATTTAATCTTGTAAACTGCTTTGAGGGTGAATAGAGATCTATGTAATCTATAGGATTATATGGAACATGACACTTAAACCCATATTCTTAGAGAGTGGTTCTTACTTGCCTAAATTTTTGTTCTTTTTTAAACAATAGTGAAACAGGGAAATTGAATATAGCATTAATCAGAATTTTATGTAAAGATAATAATATATTGTATGCTGTTTGCTAAGGGGTCACAGAGAAAATTTTTAAACAAAAGAAGGGTTATTGTCCCAGATCCTGTGCCTAAAGCTGTTCACTCTCAACTAAAGTCATGCAATTAATACCCAAGGATAATTTTTCATGAATGTCAAATAAATGTAAACTGCTGAACCTATAACAAGAAGTTAACTACCAATTGATCTTTTGTGCAATAGATCATTGTTTTATTCAGCAATAAAAATGCTTTAAATTTCCTTTATCAATTGAAAAGGTCTTGTTATATTATAGTCATTCTCAATGTAACTGGTGGTATGAATTTATAGAATTACATCATTCAAGGACTTTTCACAACTTTCAGCTCTCAGAGTATAAACCAAATTCTGCAATGAAGAAATGTATACAAAACTGAAGAACTCTATAACATTTTTCTTAAATTGCAGGGAGTAGATCTAAATGTCTTTTGTACCCTTGATATTTTTATAAATACAATATTACAAACTCTTAAAAAGTCCTCAACTTGTGTATATCTTCGTATCACCCAAAGTGCATAGCAAAATGTTTTGCATGTAATAGTCAGTCAATACATGTTAATTTACTGAGATCAATCTGGCATGAGCAGAATTTATGATAAAATAAGAGTTACAGCAAAACAAAGTAAGGTTTTTCTTTTTCTTTTTCTCAGGCTAAATGTTATCGAAAGTATTAGGCCAACTTCAACGTACATATCTTACTAGAACTTGTTGTAACTTACTTGTGCGCATGAAAAAAATTTCATATGTATATGGTTGAATTGTGTCCTCAAAAAAGATATTGATATCCTGATTCCCAGTACCTGTAAATGTGATCTTATTTGGAAATAGGATGTTTGCAGAACTTTATGTTAAGACAGATCAGGGTAGACCCTAATCCAATATGACTCTGCCCTTATAACAGGGAGAATTTTCTCTCTTTGTGAATGCACATAGAGAGAACTCCATGTGAAGATGAAACAGAAATCAGGGTGATGCAGCAGAAGCTAAGGAATGCTGAAGATCGCCAGAAAACTACCAGAAGCTAGGAGAGAGGCATGGAACAGAATCTCCCTCATAGCCACAGAAACAGCCAACCCTGCCAACACCTTGATCTCAAAGTTTCAGTTGCCAGAACTGCGAGACAATAAATTTCTATAGTTTAGGCCACCTAGTTTGTGGTGCTTTGTTCTGACTGCCCTAGCAAACTAACAGAATATGCATGAATCACAAACAACTTAAAATTTAGATTTAAATACTTAGGTTATATAAGAATGAACTTTGTGTTTAACCTTTCTGTTACTAGTTAAAATGTGCTTTTGGAGGCAAAAACAAATGTTTGTGATGCAAAGTCAACAGAAATCTATATACAATATCAGATTTTGATTTAAGGAAATTAAAAAAAAAAGTCTGTACAAACCAGTGTTGGAAGTGAAAATAGAACCATAGATGAACTAATACTGTAAAATTATTATAGAAATTTTCCTTTCCCTGTTCCAACTTTCTATTCTTTTTGCCCTTTTTCAATTTTATTAATAATCCTCATTTTGTCCACCAACAGTAAAGAGTAGGTGAATTCTATTTTCTTATGGACGGGAGGAGAAGAACAACACCTGTTTTTTAATTCTGGTAATATTCATTTGAAAAAAAAAAGTAAAGGCATATCCTTGAGAGTATACTCACACACACTCCCTTTGACCACTATGTATGTATTAGCTCGAACCTTAATTCTCTACTTGATATTATCTAAGTCCTTCCATTTTTTATCATTTTCTTTCAATACTCTATTATCTCTGAAAATATGTATATAATTCAATAATCTGGATAAATTTTTCTTTACATATTTTCTGTAATCTGTACGTTTTTACAATCTGGATCTGTTTTCTTTACATACTTAGAAGTGGGGCTCCTTGGAAAACAGTCTCTGGTATGCAGTTTAATATGCAGAATGTCTTTTAAGGATCCTTGGGATCAACACTTACGGAAGGGAGGGTGTGGAAGCAGGAGTGAGCAGAGGGAGAAGTTGAGCTGCAATCCTAGCTCAACAGCAGCCCTAGTCAACCCAGCAGGGTGCTCTGGAGGGAGAATGGGCTTTCAGAATTGTTCTAACTTGGGCTAAAACAACTGGCCTTTGTACTCCTGCATAGATCAGTCAGTCATTGGAGTGGGCCACCCCACAAAGAGTGTGACCTTGTGCAAGGTGGCTGTCTGCAGCTGAGTGAATCCCTTGAAGGTGCTGACAGTTCAAAGCTGTCTGTCACCAGCGCTTCCCATAGCTGAGGCAGCAAGTCCTTCACTGAAAGGAATCTGGGTACCGCGTTACAGTGCCCATTACATGGGAGAATGAATATCACCACAAGTTTACCTTGTAAAAGATACTCTCCTAATACTATACAGGGCTTGATTTTTTAAAAAACTGGAACCATTTTAATTATGAGACAAGAGATGTCATATTTAAAACTTCTGTAAATGAAGGATGCTTTAATTCATAGAGGAAAAAATCATCCACTAGTTTAGATTTTTAGCTTTAAGATAAGCAATATATTCATATGGTGACCTTGCTGGAGGCAGGGTTCACCTCTATGGACACCCTGTGAAATTTTGAATGCTAAATGATTTCCAACACTGATGGATGCTGACCTGAACTTTCAAACACTATTAGATCAGCATGATAAAGCAGACTTAGAGCAAACTCTAAAGAGCAACTCCCTTTTTTGTCACTGATCACCTCTTCCTGCTACCACTCAAGGGAATTTAAGCTGGGACTTTAAAACAAAATTATTTAAAATGTCATGTCCTTGATGCCATAAAATTTATCCTTTGTACTTGTTTTAAAATATTTTCAGCCAGTTACTTCACACCTCTGCCTAGAGAGCTCGGGTTCTATGAGTACTGCAGATAGGGATGTTATGGGTTGATAATTCTGCTGCTTAAGCTCTCTGCACGTTGCTTACTTTGTTCATTAAGCTCTTAATGTGAAATCTGATTCTTCTCCAGGTTTTTGTCCCCTGGCCATGTATCATCTAGTTCCTTCAATTTTCCTTTGTGATCAGTCTCATTCTGAGCCAACCTATTTCTGCTTCAGCTCTTTTTCTTTATTGCTAGAGAATTATGTTCTTATTCCCACCCTTTTAATCACGTAATTATCTCTGAGCTAGATGTTTTCAGTGGCACTTAGTCCCTTCTCCCTAATCATTGTTAAGCTTTTAAATTTTTTATGAATCCTGACTGCTTTAAATTCATAACACTTTATGACATAAGTTTTGTGTGTTTATTTTCTTTGTAGTGGCAGACTTTCTGGTGCTTTGGTTTAAACTTGTCTGCAAATACTGTGAAGTTTTTACCAATAGATAGACAGGTCCTATGTGCTATTTAAGATAAACTTGCACAAGAAATATATCTGAGTCTAAAGTGTTAAAATACATTTTTATATCTCCTGACCATTTCTTTAAAAATCGATTTTGCTTAGTTCCTAATTCTTCTTTGCTTTCTTCAGTGGTTCATAGGTCTTGCGCTGTCAGGTTTATTATTTACTCACCAGACACACAATGTTTTGTTAACAAACATAATAGTCTTTCTGAAAGCAAGAGTACATTGCAATTGTTCTGGTCATATGCAGAAAGGTTTATTTTAAATTCACCATTATTTTGTGGAAGAGGTATGTAATAATAGCCATAATATCAATTAAAATAGAAATGTGATAAGAAAACCATCCTTTTTTTTTAATGTAATGGTTTTTCTGAAGTAACTCATTGTACCAAGTTATTCAGGCACTCTCTAGTCTGTTTTTGACTAGTAACTATAACATAGAACATAGTTTTATGAAATGAATTCATCAAAGTTGGAGGATTGTAATATTTTGCAATATGCAAAAATCAGTTGTATTTATATATACTATCAATGAACAATCCCAAAAGGAAATTAAGAAAACAATTCCATTTATAATAGCATAAAAAAGAATGAAATATTTAGGAGTAAATTTCACCAAGGAGGTACAAGACTAGTACATTGAAAACTATAAAACATTGCTAAAATATATTAAAGAAGACTTAAATAAATAGAAAGACATTGCATATTCATGGGTTAGAAGACATAATATTGTTAAAATGGAATTATTCCCCATTAGATTAATGTAATCTCTATCAAAATCTAAATGACCATTTATTTTTAAGAAGTGGAAGAGCTGATCCTAAAATTCATACAGAATTGCAAGAGACCACAAATACCCAAATCAATCTTAGAAAAGAAGAACAAAGTTGGAACACTCACACTTCTTTAATTCCAAAACTTACTACAAAGCTACAATAATCAAAAAAGTGTGATGCTAACATAAGGGTAGACATATAGATTAATGGAATAGAATTGAGAATCTAGAAATAAACCAATACATCTATGACCAATTTATTTTGATGAAGGTACCAAAACCATTCAGTGGGACAGAATAGTGTCTTTAATAAATGAATATCTACATGCAAAAGAATAAAATTCGATCCTTACCTCATACAATATATAAAAATTAAGTCAAAATGGAGCAAAGAACTAAGTGCCAGAGCTAAAACTAAAAACTCTTAGAAGAAAACGTAAGTAAATCTTCATGACCTTGGATTTGGCAATGGTTTCTTAGATATTATACCCAAAACACAAGAAACAAATTAAAACAAAACAGATGAATTAGACTTCATCAAAATTAAAAACAGTTGTGCAAAGGGCACTATGAAGAAAGTGAAAAGGCAACCCACATAATAGGAGAAAATATTTGTAAATCATATATATAGAGAGAGTGTAGTATCCAGAATATATAACGAAACCTTACTAGTCAACAACAAAAGCCAACCCAATTAAAATTTGGGTGAAGTACTTAAATAGAGATTTGTCCAAAGAAGATACACAAATGGTCAACAAGCACATGAAAGATACTCAACATCATTGTTCATTTGAGAGATGCAAATTGAAACACAATAAGATACCACTTAATATCCAGTAAGATGACTATAATAATAAAAGTAGTCAATAACAAATATTGCACAGACATGGAGAAATTGGAATACCCATATATTGCTGGTGGGTATGTAAAATAGTGCTGTGACTGTGGAAAACAGTTTGGCAGTCCTCCAGTAAGTTAAACATAGAATTACCATGTGACTTAACTATTCCATTCCTAGGTAAACACTCCAAAGAATTAAAAACAAATGTTCAAACAAAAACTTGTACATGAATATTCATAACAGTACTATTCAGAATAGTCAAAAAGAAATAAACAACCCAGAAGTTGATCAACTGATGAATGGATAAACAAAGTGCGGTATATCTAGACAACAGAATATTACCCAGCCATAAAAAGGAATGAAACACTGATATATGCAATAACATGGATATCCTTAGAAACATTATGCTAAGTGAAAGTTTAAGCCAGACACAAAAGACCATATACAGTATAATTCTGTTTATATGAAATATTCAGAATAGACAAATTGGTAGAGACAAAAAACAGATTAGTGGTCTGCCAGGGATTGTGGGCAGGGAGGAATGGGTAGTGACTCATTAATGGATATGGAGTTTCCGTTTGGGGTAATGAAAGTGCTCTGGAATAAGACAGTGATGATGGTTTCACAATATTGTGAATAGTATACTTATTCATTTGTTGCACATGTTCATTAGTATAAATGCCATTGAACTGTATAATTTAAAGTAGTTAAAATGGTGAATTTTATGCTATATGAATTTTAATACAATAAAAAAACAATTTATAAAAAAATGCCCCACCAATGGATCGTGTACATTCTTTTGAAGTTTAATTTCTCATTAAAGGATAAACTTTTTTCCAAATACTTGTAATGGGTGGAATTTTACCTTGAAGTCCAGGTGAAAGAGTATCTGAGAACTTTCCCTTATTTATTAAGAGTGAGAGCATATAATGGTAATTAATTTGCTTGGTCTGTTAGAAAGTAATTTAGCTCAGTAGATACTATGACCTTACCACCAAAGAAGAAATTCTGTAATTGTATTAAAGAGTGCGATTTGGATCATAAAATTAAGTTTAATTATGTGTTCATTTTATTGAATTGTAAAAACACTGAAATAAGTTTTAGTATACTCTGTGTCATATATTTGTGGCAGCTGTTTCCACACGTGTCACCCCCAATTTGTAATTTCCATCTGTAAGTCTTTGTGCCAGAAGAGCTGTAGACCTGAGTGACATCAATATAAATAGATCATCACACTGATTCTTAACTCTTCTGCCTCATTGTGGTAAAAACTGATCAAACTCAGAAGGGTCATCTTTACCCAGCAGCTTGCTTTCAAAGAACAATCATGCTCTCTAAGCACTGGTAGCACAGCCATTGATTTTAGAATCAATGGGACATCAGGGCAACACTGGATCTCTGATTGGCAGCAGTAAAATGGGTTAGAACATTTCAAACTTTATAAAATAAAGGCAAAATAAACATTAAATTTCACAAAATCACATCTGCTCTGGCTGCTTGCATTTTAGGATTCAGCTTGAAGCAGACATGAAATGTCCAACATTCAACTTCAGAAATTTGAAAATCAGCCAGCCACCCCAACTTTGTATCCCATTGCCCAACATTCCAGTTGAGACTCAAATGTGGACTTACTCTTAAGGGCTCTTTATGATATCTCATTTTGAAATTTTTATCGCTTTTCAAGAACTAGGATCCTAGGTTGGTAGGCTGGTAGAATCTGAGCATTCCCAGAAGACTCACAACACAAAGCCCAGCATTGTTTTACAGGCGATAATTTGACAAATGCTAAGTGTATAGCTGCAAGAGTCCGTAAAACATGCTTGTTTGAATAAATGCCAAGTCGTGGCTTGACCTCATAATAAAATGACAAAGTAGAAACAGTGATTTTGTTCAAATTAATGTAAACTTTTAGATGAAATTATACTAAGTAATGGAATGTTTGTTCTTTGTACTTTTTTCTAAGCTTTTTCTCTCCTGGCCCCCTTTCCATGCCTCCACTGATAGTTTTAACTGGATTCACCTGTCAAACTAGTGGCACATAGTAGAGTGTCCTTATTTTCGTGGATGCTGTTTTGGGGAGTTGACTTTAAGTTACAGTGTGTTTCATTTTGATTTTGCAGCTTAGATTCTAACACACTGTACATAATTTGTACTTAACTTTCTTTGTACCTTTTGTTTCTTTGACAGATGGCTGCTGCTAAGAATCAGCTTGGATGGGGAGCTAAAGTTCCAAGAAATATAAGAATTGCATGCATAGCTAATATCCCTTAGGTTTATTCCTGCACTCTACATGATAAACAGAGACCCAAGCCACAGTTCCTGCCTTCTGGGATGGTCCTTACCAATGACGGCTTTGTCTCTTGCCTGAGTCCCAGTTCCCTAGTCTGTAAATCAGACATAATTTGTTTGTCATCCCCTTTACTTCACCAGGGGATTTTAAGGATTGAGAAACCACGTAGCACTTGACAATATAAAATGTTATGGTGATGGTTAAAATGAAGAATGACCTTGCCCTGCCATGAGTAATTTACTCCCAGGGAGCAAGTTAGGTATCTGGGATGTGGATTAACTCTCTCACATCCATCAAGGCACCATTTTCAGCTGAGTGCTATAGGGCATTAAAGAATACACTATTTCCACGAGAAGCCAAAGTACTTCTGCCCTTTCCACTATGCCTACATTTTTAAAGCAACTAAAAATTTACAAGGAGATATTAGACACTCTTGGGAAATACCAAAACTTAAATCTGGAAAATCATCCCAGTCTTATACACAATTATTGAAGTAACCTCGAATGTTTATCCCTTTGATAGAATAAACTAACAACTTTTCAAGCTTTCTGTTAGGTTCTCCCTCTAAGTCAGCCTCAGACTAGAAGCATGAACATATCACAGTTGTCCTTCACAGCTGCTTTTAGCTTTATGAATTTATACAAACTTTGTTTTATCCTACTGATAAGCTGATTATCACTTTGTAGTGGTGCGTATTAAGTTTACAACTTATTTTCTAAGTTAGTAATCATCAATTTCTAATAGTTTTCTAGGGCTGCTGTAACAAAGTACCACAAACCGGGTGGCTTAAACAACAATAAAGTGCCTCAAAGTGGGTGGCTTTGTCTCTTGGTTCTGGAGGCTAGAAAATGGAGATCAAGTTGTCAGCCAGATCAGTTCCTTCTGAGGGCTGGGAGAGAGAAATCTGTTTATTCCTCTCTCCTAGCCTCTGGTGGTTTGGTAGCAATCTTTATCCTTCATTAGCCTCTGCTGCATCACCTTGATCTCTGCCTTCATCTTCATGTGGCAGTCTCTGTGTGCATGTCTGTGTCCAAATTTCCCCTTTTCATAAAGATGCCTGTCATAGTGAATTAGGGGCCCATCTTACTCCAGTATGACCTCATCTTAATTTAACTAATTACATCTGCAACAACTATTTCCAAATAAGGTCACATTCTGACATACTAGGGGTTAGAACTTTAATATACGAATTTGGCAGTCGGGGGCACATAATTCAACCCATAACACAATTTTATTTAAGTTAAATTTATTCAAGCAACATGAAATAATAACTCATTATAGTCTAAAATTTATACTTGAAGCCATATTCATTTTTTTAATTTTTAACACTCTTCATGGCTTTTAGATTTGTCACCTACTCTTCCAGCTTTTATTTTCAGTGTCTATGGTGTTCCAATTGCTTTCATGCAGGTGTCTTACAGTGTTCTTTCTTACTCTTTCTAGGGTAATTTCTACATTCTTAGGGTCTGCAATTCCATTACCATTGTTTGGATTATCACTGCAAACATGTGTTATGTATCACTTGTTCATTCCAAAATTCATAAATGCTTCAAAGCCTGGCACCTAAGCTGGAATTTTAATTTGAGTCTGCCTGGTAGTAGATCTATGACCTTAGGCGAGTCATAGTCTATGACCTATGAGTGAGTTTCCTTACTGGTAAAGGGATTCATGATATTTGTAATAGGGATTCAGAGAAGTCTGAACTGGATACTGAAAATAAAGTTGGTAAAGCTGTTAGCATAAAGCTTGAGGTTTTCATTTTATTATTCAAAATGGCTTAGTGTTATCTACAAATTGAAGAGAAAACAATGCAGGCCTTTCTCCAGGTCACTCAACAAAATTTACACAAGACTGTGTCAATTTTCTTCTAGGTTAGTTTGCTGTAACAAATGACCCTCCCTCAAATCTCAAGTAGTTTATAAGAACAAACTTTTTTTGTAGTTTAGTTTTTGCTTTTTTTCTTGTTTCTGTTTTGTTTTATCTACTTGTCACACTAGTTCTGCTCCTGCCCCACATTCCTCCCTCATTCCAGAATGCAGGCTAAAAATAGAGCCTGAAGTACCTATCTAGAACATGCTATTCTTGTAACAGAGGAAAGGAGTCCAAACCAAAGTACTCAATGGCTCTTAAAGCTCTGCTCACAGCTGGCATATTCTCACTTCTACTCAAATGCAGATCATTTGGGCCAGCATGGTGCCACGAGGTTGAGAAGTATACTTCTTCAATAGAAAGGCACTGCAAGTCACATAATAAAAGGTAGAAAGGCAATATTCTAACAAGGAAGGAGGAAAAAAATAATTTGGAACAAAATACAATCTATTACAAAGACCAATCATAGTTCTGATACCTATAAAACACCAATATTGGTATTTTTCTCTTCATGGATGTACCCCTTTATGGTCACCTCTGTTCTTTCTGTTGTTGTTATTGTTTCTCATCTGGAAGAACATAATTCTAATCTTGAAATGACTAATATTGATCACTCTCATAAAAGGACTTTTGAAAAACACTTAATCAGATTACTTTTATCCATGTGCATGATTAATCTCTTCAGACTCCCCAAATCAACATAAGGTTTCCTTATATGCAGGTTCATATTACTTTTCCCAAAATTTATACCCAAATATTTAGTGGCCTGTTAGACATCTTTTGTTTCTGCCTGCTTTAGATAATGTTCCAGCCTTTTCTGGTAATAATACTCCAATTTTTTTTTTTTTTAAATTACCCTTTAACCATTTTCAAACCCCTGTCTCAGTTGGATATTCTGTGCTTTAAAGTGTGTGAAAATTAATAAAAGAAAAACCTCAACTAAAATTGGAGGCAGGAAGGACTGTAGAGGGAACTCAAACATGGTACCGATCTTGGTCAACTGCAGACCCCAATTGAAAGAGACTACATTGTACTCTCAAACAGGAAGTGTAACTACTTTCCTAGCCAGCAGGGGGAAGGAAGATCTTCTTGCCCAGCAACAAGCCCAGTCAATGGATTTGCCACAGCTCAGTCAATGAGAAGCTATCATCACCTGAGCTCTTACTTTCCTTCAATGAACTTTCATTTCCCTCTTGCTGATGACTTCCTTATCCCACTTTCTTTAAAAGCCTTCTATTTTGTATAACCCCTCAGAATATCTCTCTGCTTGCCAGATGAGATGCTGCCTGATTCATGAATCATTTAAAGCTTCTGCAAGCTTAGGTCTTTAAATTTACTCAGTTGAATTTTGGTTGTTAACAAGTGTCACTTGAGTGGATATATGAATCAGGCTGAGCTAAACAGAGCCAATAGGTGTGAGCCAGACTATGGGGAAAGACCATCTATCTTTTGTATGGGGTTTATGAGGTACTAACTGGAACCATACCTGGAACTACTGGTAACTCTCTGGCCATCATGAGAGTATAGCTTCTCTGAATTATCCAGACCAGAGAAAAGAATTTGACAATTGAAGAGAAAAAGAAAATATTAGTAGTATTGTTTAAACACCTAGATAACAACCTTAACTGAAGCTTTACTCCCTGGATTTGTGAATCAGTACATTTCCTTTTTTTGCTTAAAGTGGTTTGAGTTGGGTTTCTGTCATTTGCAACTAAAATAGTCTTGACTCATATGCAATTTTCTAGAATCTTCTGAAATGTAAATGAATATATGCTTTCTTTCTGTTTCCCTTACATTTTCCTTTTTCTTCAGTAAAGGTTTTCATTTGATCAGAGTTGTATAAAACTGTTTTATTTGTTCACTTGACATCAAATTAGTATGACCAAGGATTATAAAATAAATATACCCTATGACAAGAAAATTTTACTTCTGAGCTTCAAGATTGCAAGGAATGAAAACTACTGTAACAAATAATTTACTATAAATTATTTTCAAGTTTCAAGAGAAGGGAGTGGCATTATGATGTCAAGGGAAAGAAAAGAATTTAAAATTAATGGACCTGATTTAGAAATCTTGTTCTGCTACTTACTACCATTGTGACTAGGGAGAATCATTTAAACTTCACAATATCCTTTCTTAATTTTTAAAATGGTGTAATACTAGAATTCTAAGAGAGCTATTATGGGGATCAAATAAAATAGTACTTGTGAAAAGAATTTTTTAAAGAGGGGATATATGTATACATATAGCTGATTCACTTTGCTGTACAGAAGAAACTAACACAATGTTGTAAAGCAACTATACTCCAATAAAAATTAATTAAAAATAATTAAAAAATATTTTTATAGAAATGACCATTATTCTTACCACAAGGCTGACATACAGTTCCAAGACTAGCAGCATTTGCATCACCTGGGAGCTTGTTAAAAATTCAAATTCTCAGATCCCAGCTCTACTGAATAAGAATTTTTGAGGATGGGGCCCAGGAATCCATGTTTTAAGAAACTCTCTAGGAAATCCTTGTGAGAGCTATAGCTTGAAAATCATCATCTTAAAATTATTATACAAATAAAAGAAGCAAGTCACCAGGATATCTATACTGCTGAGGAGGATTCAGTGAACTACAAGAGGAAGCACATTTACCAAAAACTTTCTGATTTAGCCATAAAGAATTTAAAGAGTCACTATATAAGATAATGGTGAGATATAAGGCATTATGTTTAATTATCAAAGCAATGATATATAATAAGTGATATGAAATTTAAAAGAAAGGACAATTAAGCACTACAATTTTCTCAGAGCAATAGATTGGAATAAATTCTCCAAAGTATGGGTAGAATTGGGCTAAGTTAAGTGAGTGGAAAGAATTCCAGATAAAAGAATTAGGGTGAAAAACAAGATGGAAGGGCAAGGCCAGGAGTAATTTCAGCATGACTAGAGCATAGAATGCTTTGGGGGAAAAAAAAAGGAGAAACAAGAAAGGGACTTGGGATAAGCTAAAAATGGCTTTTGGTGATAATCAAATGTATTTGGACTTCATCTTGTCAGCGGTGATGAATTTATAAAGAGAGAATTAAAACAGTGCACACACATCATGCCATAGTGGTTTAAAACAATGTCTCAGTGTTGTCTGGATTTAAATCCTAAACCATTACTTACTATCTGTATAAATTTAAAATACTTTTAACTACTCTCTCTCAAATAGACAGTGGGAATATAATTTACCTACAGAGTTTAGTGCTTATTTGTGGTTACTATAATCTACTCTGCCTGGTTTAAGCATGGAGAGAGTTACTACAGAATACCAAATGGCCTTTGGAAGCATTTGCTGAGTTTTAAAAAATGATGCCCAAAGCCAATGAAGAACTGGACCAACATGGATATACTGCTGCTCCTGCCATAATCAGGAAGCCACTGCTGTATCAAGAAGTCACCATGACATCTCTCAAGTCCAGAGTCATGACATCTTTGCTATAGTTTGTAATAGAAAACATACACCTCCAGTTCTGCATCTCTCTAGACTTCCCTCAGTTCTGATTCAAGTTTTGCATGAATGCATATGAATGATGCACTTGGTTGGAAATGAGTCTGGGGAATGTGGCATTTAGCTTTCCCACTTTCCAGGCCAGGAAGGTACACTGGGAAAAAGTTAAGATTAAATGTTGAAGGAGCCAATCCACATTATCACCTCCTAACTCTCAGGGTGACTGTGAGGATTAGATGAGCTTGTTTGTGAAGCCTTCACCATGATGGCTTACATTTAGTAAGTGCTCAGCAAATGGTAGCTTACAAAAGATTTTAGGATCAAATATTTGAATAAAAACAGAAGCAATAGAGTCATTTATGAGATAATTGCTTTAGTTTAGAATAGAAGAAATAATGGCACAGAATGAAAATGAAAATTGTAAATATGATGAATAGAATGGATATATGTGCTATTTCAAAGACATTATGGACAGGATTTGATGATAGAATGTAACAGTTAGTTTCTAAGTTTATTGTTCAGATTGCTAGTGATTATCAGCATAAGGCTACTTTTTAAAATTTCAACATGCATATTAGAAAGGGAATCAAATAAATTTCAGATAGGAGAATTGGTTGCTTGGCCTTCTTCTGTTTTCAGACCAAAACATTGTGAGTGTAGATATCTGAAGAGTTTGTGGCAACTCAGTATTCTCCCTGAAAGAGTAAATTTCAATAAATATGTTCTGGATGGCTCTTATGCAGTGTCTCAGAAATTAAACAGGTATTTAACTGGAGCCAGAAATAAAATTAGTTTTTCTTTCACAAGTCAAAATATCTTCATTTAAAGGTAGAAGTCATTAAATGGAGAGAAACTTAGGCCATTTTCTGCAACACATTTATTTCTCTGAAAAATGACCACTAGGAAGACCAAAGAATGTGTTGATTCCAAATACTCAGTAGGACATCCAGCTTAACTAGTTATACCCTCTTCCAGGAAGTCAGTAATAGAGTTCTCAGTGTTTTTTCACAGTTGTTCTAGAAGGGGGAAACAATTATCATTGACTCAGCACCTTGTTCATGTACTTAGTACATCAATAATGGCCGGGTTGGGGATGGAAGAAGGTATTCCATGCAAATGGAAATCAGAAGAAAGCTGGAGTAGCAATATTCATAGCAGACAAAACAGACTTTAAAGATTTATAAGAG
This sequence comes from Mesoplodon densirostris, assembly GCF_025265405.1. Lineage (NCBI taxonomy): Eukaryota > Metazoa > Chordata > Mammalia > Artiodactyla > Ziphiidae > Mesoplodon > Mesoplodon densirostris. The sequence continues at coordinate 219,202,700 of NC_082661.1, read as the reverse complement.
ACAAAGAAAGACAATATATAATGATCAAGGGATCAATCCAAGAAGAAGATATAACAATTGTAAATACATATGCACCCAACATAGGAGCACCTCAATATATAAGGCAAATACTAGCAGACATAAAGGGAGAAATCAACAGTAACACAATAATAGTGGGAGATTTTAACACCCCACTTTCATCAATGGACAGATCATCCAGACAGAAAATGAATAAGGAAAAACAGGCCTTAAATGACATATTAGACCAGATGGACTTAATTGCTACTTATAGAGTATTCCATCCAAAACCAGAATACACATTCTTCTCAAGTGCACACAGAACATTCTCCAGAACTGACCACATGCTGGGCCACAAGGATAGGCTCAGTATACTTAAGAAAACTGAAATCATATCAAGCATCTTTTCCGATCACAATGCTATGAGATTAGAACTACAAGAAAAAAATATATAAAAAACACAAACACGTGGAGGTTGAACAGTATGCTACTAAACAACCAATGGATCACTGAAGAAATCAAAAAGATACCTAGAGACAAATGAAAATGAAAGCACAATGATGAAAACCTATAGGATGCAGCAAAAAAGTGTTCTAAGAGGGAAGGTTATAGCAATACAATCTTACCTCAGGAAACAAGAAAAATCTCAAATAAACAACTTAACATTACTCCTAAAGCAACTAGAGAAAGAGGAACAAACAAAACCTGAAGTTAGTAGAAGGAAAGAAATCATTAAGATCAGAGCAGAAATAAATGAAATAGAAACAAAGAAAACAACAGATGCCAATGAAATTAAAAGCTGGTTCTTTGAAAAGAAAAACAAAATTGATAAACCTTTAGCCAGACTCATCAAGAAAAAAAACGAGAGGACTCAAATCAATAAAATTAGAAATGAAAAAGAAGTTACAACTGACACCCCAGAAATACAAAGAACCATAAGAGACTTCTACAAGCAACTACAGGCCAATAAATTGGACAACCTGAAAGAAATGGACAAATTCTTAGAAAGGTACAGTCTCCTAAGACTGAACCAGGAAGAAATAGAAAATATAAACAGACCAATCACAAGTACTGAAATTGAAACTGTGATTTTTTTTTTTTTTTTTTTTTTTTTTTTTTTTGTGGTACACGGGCCTCTCACTGCTGTGGCCTCTCCCATTGCGGAGAACAGACTCCAGACGCGCAGGCTCAGCGGCCATGGCTCACGGGCCCAGCTGCTCCGCGACATGTGGGATCTTCCCGGACTGGGGCACGAACCTGTGTCCCCTGCATCGGCAGGCAGACTCTCAACCACTGCACCACCAGGGAAGCCCCAAAACTGTGATTTAAAAAAACTCCCAACAAACAAAAGTCCAGGACCAGATGGCTTCTCAGGCGAATTCTATCAAACATTTAGAGAAGAGCTAACACCTATCCTTCTGAAACTGTTCCAAAAAATTGCAGAGGAAGGAAAACTCCCAAATTCATTCTATGAGGACACCATCACCCTGATACCAAAACCAGACAAAGATACCACAAAAAAAAAAAAGAAAAAAAAATTACAGGCCAATATCACTGATGAACATAGATGCAAACATCAACAAAACACTAGCAATCTGAATCCAACAATACATTAAAAGGATCATACACCATGATCAAGTAGGATTTATCCCAGTGATGCAAGGATTTTTCAATATCTGCAAATCAGTGTGATACACCACATCAACAAATTGAAGAATAAAAACCATATGCTCATCTCAATGGATGCAGGAAAAGGTTCTGACAACATTTAACATCGATTTATGATTTTAAAAAAATGTCCAGAAAGTGGGCATAGAGGGAATATACCTCAACATAATAAAGGCCATATATGACAAACATACAGCTAACATCATACTCAATGGTGAAAAGCTGAAAGCATTTCCTCTAAGTTCAGGAACAAGACAAGGATGTCCACTCTTGCCACTTTGATTCAACATAGTTTTGGAAGTCCTAGCTATGGCACCTGAGAAGAAATAAAATGAATCCAAATTGGAAAAGGAGAAGTTAAACTGTCACTGTTTGCAGATGGCATGATACTATACATAGAAAATCTTAAAAGACGCTATCAGAAAACTACTAGAGCTCAATGAATTTGGTAAAGTTGCAGGATACAAAATTAATACACAGAAATCTGTTTCATTTCTATACACTAACAATGAAAGATCAGAAAGAGAAATTCAAGAAAAGAGCCTGCTTACCACTGCATCAAAAAGAAAAAAATACCTAGGAATAAACCTACCTAAAGAGGCAAAAGACCTGTACTCAGAAAACTATAAGACACTGATGAAAGAAATCAAAGATGACATAAAGAGATGGAAAGATATACCATGTTCTTGAACTGGAAGAGTCAATATTGTCAAAATGGCTATACTACCCAAGGCAATCTACAGATTCAATGCAATCCCTATCAAATAACTAACGACATTTTTCACAGAACTAGAACAAAAAATCTTAAAATATGTATGGAGACACAATGGATCCCAAATAACCAAAGCAATCTTGAGAAAGGAAAATGGAGCTGGGGGAATCAGGCTCCCAGGCTTCAGTCTATACTACAAAGCTGTAGTTATCAAATCAGTATGGTACTGGCACAAAAATAGAAATATAGATCAATGGAACAGGATAGAGACTGCAGAAATAAACCCATGCACCTATGGTCAATTAATCTGGGACAAAAGAGGCAAGACTACACAATGGTGGAAAGATAGTCACTTCAACAGATGGTGCTGGGAAAACTGGACAGCTACATGTTAACAAAAATAGAGCATTATTTAATACCATACACAAAGTAAGTTCAAAATGGATTAAAGACCTAAAGGTGAGACTGGACACTGTAAAAGTCCTAGAGGAAAATATAGGCTGAACACTCTCTGACAAAAATCTCAGCAATATCATTTTCAATCTGTCTCCCAGAATAATGGAAATAAAAACAAAAATAAACAAATGGGATGTAATGAAACTGAAAAGCTTTTGCACAGCAAAGTAAACCATAAACAAAACAAAAACACAACCCACAGATTAGGAGAAAATATTTGCAAATGATGTGACCAAAAACTGATGAGTCTCCAAAATTTACAACCAGTTCATGAGGCTTAATATCATCAAAACAAACAACCCAATCAAAAAATGGGCAGAAGACCTAAATAGACATTCCTCCAAAGAAGATATACAGATGGCCAAGAAACACATGAAAGGATGCTGAACATCACTAATCATTAGAGAAATGCAAATCAAAACTACAATGAGGGGCTTCCCTGGTGGTGCAGTGGTTGAGAGTCCGCCTGCCAATGCAGGGGACACGGGTTTGTGCCCTGGTCCAGGAAGATCCCACATGCCACGGAGCGGCTGGGCCCGTGAGCCATGGCCGCTGAGCCTGCGCGTTCGGAGCCTGTGCTCCGCGACAGGAGAGACCACAACAGTGAGAGGCCCGCGTACCACAAAACAAAACAAAACAAACAAACAAAAAAAAACTACAATGAGGTATCACTTCACACCAGTCAGAATGGCCATCATCAAAATGTCTATAAATAATAAATACTGGAGAAGGTGTGGAGAAAAGGGAAACTTCTTACACTGTTGGTGAGAATGTAAATTGCTATAAGCACTATGGAGAACAGTATGGAGATTAAAACTATAAATAGAGCTAACATATGATCCAGCAATCCCACTCCTGGGCATGTATCTGGAGAAAAACATAGTCTGAAAGGATACAGGCACCCCAGTGTTCATTGCAGCACTGTTTACAATAAGCAAGACATGGAGGCAACCTAAAACTCCATTGACAGAGAAATGGATGAAGGAGATGTGGTACATGTATTCAATGGAATATTAGCCACTAAAAAGAATGAAATAATGCCATTTGCAGCAACATGCATGGACCTAGAGATTGTCATACTGAATGAAGTAAGTCAGACAGAGAAATAAAAATATCGTATGATATCCCTCATATGCAGAATCTAAAAAGAAATAAAAATGAACTTATTTACAAAACAGAAATAGACTCACAGACTTGGAGAACAAACTTATGGTTACCAAGTGGAAAGAATGGGGGGGAAAGGAATAGTTAGGGAGTTTGGGATGGACATGTACACACTGCTATATTTTAAATGGATAACCAACAAGGACCTACTGTACAGCACAGGGAACACTGCTCAATGTTATGTGGCAGCCTGGACAGGAAGAGAGTTTGGGGGAGAATGGGTACATGAATATGTGTGGCTGAGTTTCTTTGCTTGTGCACCTGAAACTACTACAACATTGTTAATTGGCTATACTCCAATATTTAAAAAAAAAAGAGTTAAAAAAATTTTTAAATTAAAAAAAGTATTTTCGGGCTTCCCTGGTGGTGCAGTGGTTGAGAGTCCGCTTGCCGATGCAGGGGACACGGGTTTGTGCCCCGGTCCAGGAGGATCCCACATGCCACGGAGTGGCTAGGCCCGTGAGCCATGGCCGCTGAGCCTGCGTGTCCAGACCCTATGCTCCGCAATGGGAGAGGCCACAGCAGTGAGAGGCCTGTGTACCGCAAAAAAAAAAAAAAAAGTATTTTCTAAAAAAAAAATAAAAATCACCACTCTGAAAAAAAATAATGCCTGTTTTTTTTTTGTTTGCTTTGTTTTCTTTTCCCCCTGATCTCTAGTCAGGGTCTTTGACTCCCAATCTTCAGCTGGCTTCTGTTCATGGCTCTTCCCCTTCTTTCTTTTATTCATATATAAACAGTGGAGGCTGTTTAGTTTAACTGATATGGTTTACTGATCACTGATTTCTGTCTGCCTAAAGCCACTGTTTAGCTAATACAAAGCGACATTTACTGCATGTGGTTACCCAGATTGATCCCTTGAAGGTTGCTGATACCTCAGGCAGTATATTCATGACTTATTTGAAATTACTCTAACCTCTGAACTTCTGAGTATGTGGGCCAGATTAGAAGAGTGTTGCATCTTTTCTCTCAAGAACATTCACTAAACCTGAAAGACTACACAGAAAATCTACTAGAACTGATAAATGAATTTAGCAAAGTAGCAGGATACAAGGTTCACATACAGAAATCTGTTGGATTTGTTTACACTAACAATGAAATATCAGAAAAAGAAAGTAAAATCACTTTTAAAATCACATCAAAAAACAATAAAATACTTAGGAATAAACCTAACCAAGGAGGTATAAGACTTACATGCTAAGAACTATAAAACATTGAAAAAGGAAACAGAAGATGAGTCAAGAAATGGAAAGATATCCCATGCTGTTGGATTGGAAGAATTAATATTGTTAAAATGGCCATACTACCCAAAGCAATCTACAGATTTAATGTGATCCCTATCAAATTACCCATGACATTTTCCCCAAAACTAGAACAAGTAATCATAACAGTCATATGGAACCACAAAAGACCCAGAATTGCCAAAGCAATCCTGAGGAATAGAATAAACCTGGAGGCATAATCTTCCCAGACTTCAGACAATACTACAAACCTCAGTAATCAAAACAGCATGGTATTGGCACAAAAACAGACATATGGATCAATGGAAAATAATAAAGAGCCCAGAAATAAACCCACACACCTATGGTCAATTAATATTCAACAAAGGAAGCAAGAACATACAATGGAGAAAAGTCTCGGAGAGGAACCAAGATGGCAGAGTAGAAGGACATGCTCTCACTCTTGCGAGAACACCAGAATCACAACTAGCTGCTGGACAATCACTGACAGAAAGACACTGGAACTCACCAAAAAAGATACCCCACATCCAAAGACAAAGGAGAAGCCACAATGAGATGGTAGGAGGGGCTCAACCACAGTAAAATAAAATCTCATAACTGCTGGGTGGGTGACTCACAGACTGGAGAAAATGTATACTACAGAAGTCCACCACTGGAGTGAAGGTTCTGAGCCCCATGTCAGGCTCCCCAACCTGGGGGTCCGGCAACAGAAGGAGGAATTCCTAGAGAATCAGACTTTGAAGCTCAGTGGGAATTAATTGCAGGAGTTCGACAGGACGGGGGAAACACAGACTCCACTCTTGGAGGGCACACACAAAGTAGTGTGTGCATTGGGACCCAGGGGACGGAGCAGTGACCCCAGGGGAGACTGAACCAGACCCACCTGCTAGTGTTGGAGGGTCTCTTGCACAGGCGGGGGTGGGGGGGTCTGTGGCTCACCGTGGGGACAAAGACACTGGCAGCAGAAGTTCAGGGAAGTACTCCTTGGCGTGAGCCCTTCCAGAGTCTGCCATTAGCCCCACCAAAGAGCCTAGGTAGCCTCCAGTGTTGGGTTGCCTCAGGCCAAACAACCAACAGGGAGGTTACTCAGCCCCACCTATCAACAATCAAGCAGATTAAAGTTTTATGGAGCTCTGCCCACCAGAGCAACAGTCAACTCTACCCACCACCAGTCTCTCCCATCAAGCCTCTTAGATAGCCACATCCACCAGAGGGCAGACAGCAGAAGCAAGAAGAACTACAATCCTGCAGCCTGTGGAACAAAAACCACATTCACAGAAAGATAGACAAGATGAAAAGGCAGAGGGCTATGTACCAGATGAAGGAACAAGATAAAACCCCAGAAAAACAACTAAATGAAGTGGAGATAGGCAACCTTCCAGAAAAAAGAATTCAGAATACTGATAGTGAAGATGATTCAGGACCTCGGAAAAATAATGGAGGCAAAGATTGAGAAGATGCAAGAAATGTTTAACAAATGCCTAGAAGAATTAAAGAACAAACAAACAGAGATGAACAATACAGTAACTGAAATGAAAACTACACTAAGAGGAAGCAATAGCAGAATAACTGAGGCAGAAAAACGGATAAGTGACCTGGAAGACAGAATGGTGGAATTCACTGCTGCGGAAGACAATAAAAAAAGAATGAAAAGAAATGAAGACAGCCTAAGAAACCTCTGGGACAACATTAAATGCAAAAACATTAGCATTATAGGGGTCCCAGAGGAGAAGAGAGAGAGAAAGGACCACAGAAAATATTTGAAGAGATTATAGTTGAAAACTTCCCTAACATGGGAAAGGAAATAGCCACCCAAGTCCAGGAAACACAGTGAGTCCCACAGGATAAACTCAAGGAGAAACACGCCAAGACACATAGTAATCAAATTGGCAAAAATTAAAGACAAAGAAAAATTATTGAAAGCAACAAGGGAAAAATGAAAAATAACATACAAGGGAATTCCCATAAGGTTAACAGCTGATTTCTCAGCAGAAACTCTACAAGCCAGAAGGGAGTGGCATGATATACATAAAGTGATGAAAGGGAAGAACCTACAACCAAGATTACTCTACCAGGCAAGGATCTCATTCAGATTCGAAAGAGAAATCAAAAGCTTTACAGACAGGCAAAAGCTAAAAGAATTCAGCACCACCAAACCAGCTGTACAACAAATGCTAAAGGAACTTCTCTAAGTGGGAAACACGAGAAGAAAAAGACCTACAAAAACAAACCCAAAAGAATTAAGAAAATGGTCATAGGAACATACATATCGACAATTACCTTAAATGTGAGTGGATTAAATGCTCCAAGTAAAAACACAAGGCTTGCTGAATAGATACAAAAACAAGATCCATATATATGCTGTCTCCAAGAGACCCACTTCAGACCTAGGGACACATACAGACTGAAAGTGAGGGGATGATAAAGATATTCCATGCAAATGGAAATCAAAAGAAAGCTGAAGTAGCTATACTCATATCAGATAAAATAGACTTTAAAATACAAAATGTTACAAGAGACAAGGAAGGACACTACATAATGATCAAGGGATCAATCCAAGAAGAAGATATAACAATTATAAATATATATGCACCCAACATAGAAGCACCTCAATACATAAGGCAACTGCTAACAGCTATAAAAGAGAAAACCAACAGTAACAGAATCATAGTGGGGGACTTTAACACCTCATTTACACCAATGGACAGATCACCCAAAATGAAAATAAATAAGGAAACAGAAGTTTTAAATGACACAATAGACCAGATAGATTTAATTGATATTTATAGGACATTCCATCCCAAAACAGCACATTACACTTTCTTCTCAAGTGCACATGGAACATTCTCCAGGATAGATGATATCTTGGGTCACAAATCAAGCCTCAGTAAATTTAAGAAAATTGAAATCATATCAAGCACCTTTTCTGACCACAACACTGTGAGATTATAAATGAACTACAGGGAAAAACTGTAATAAACACAAACACATGGAGGCTAAACAATACGTTACTAAATAACCAAGAGATCACTGAAGAAATCAAAGAGGAAATAAAAAAATACCTAGAGACAAATGACAATGAAAACATGATGATCCAAAACCTATGGGATACAGCAAAAGCAGTTCTAAGTGGGAAGTTTATAGCTATACAAGCCTACCTCAAGAGACAAGAAAAATCTCACATAAACAATCTAACCTTACACCTAAAGGAACTAGAGAAAGAAGAAGAAACAAAACCCAAAGTTAACAGGAGGAAAGAAATCATAAAGATCAGAGCAGAAATAAATGAAATAGAAACAAAGAAAACAATAGCAAAGATCAATAAAACTGAAAGCTGGTTCTTTGAGAAGATAAACAAAATTGATAAACCATTAGCCAGACTCATCAAGAAAAAGAGGGAGAGGACTCAAATCAGTAAAATTAGAAATGAAAAAGGAGAAGTTACAACAGACACCTCAGAAATACAAAGCATCCTAAGAGATTACTACAAGCAACTCTATGCCAATAAAATGGACAACCTGGAAGAAATGGACAAATTCTTAGAAAGGTATAACCTTCCAAGACTGAACCAGGAAGAAATAGAAAATATGAACAGACCAATCACAAGTAATCAAATTGAAACTGTGATTAAAAATCTTCCAACTAACAAAAGTCAAGGACCAGATGGCTTCACAGGTGAATTCTATCGAACATTTGAGAAGAGCTAACACCCATCCTTGTCAAACTCTTCCAAAAAATTGCAGAGGAAGGAACACTCCCAAACTCATTCTATGAGGTCACCATCACCGTTATACCAAAACCAGACAAAGATACTACAAAAGAAGAAAATTACAGACCAACATCACTGATGAATATAGATGCAAAAATCCTCGACAAAATACTAGCAAACAGAATCCAACAACACATTAAAAGGATCACACACCATGATCAAGTGCAATTTATCCCAGGGATGCAAGGATTCTTCAATATATGCAAATCAATCAATGTGATACACCATATTAACAAATTGAAGAATAAAAACCATATGATCATCTCAATAGATGCAGAAAAAGCTTTTGACAAAACTCAACATCCATTTATGATAAAAACTCTCCAGAAAGTATGCATAGAGGGAACCTACCTCAACATAATAAAGGCCATATACGACAAACCCACAGCCAACATCATTGTCAATGGTGAAAAACTGAAAGCATTTCCTCTAAGATCAGGAACGAGACAAGGATGTCCACTCTCACCACTATTATTCAACATAGTTTTGGAAGTCCTCACCACGGCAATCAGAGAAGAAAAAGAAATAAAAGGAATACAAATTGGAAAAGAAGAAGTAAAACTGTCACTGTTTGCAGATAACATGATACTATACATAGAGAATACTAAAACTGCCACCAGAAAAACTACTAGAGCTAACCAATGAATTTGGTAAAGTTGTAGGATACAAAATGAATGCACAGAAATCTCTTGCATTCTTATACACTAATGACAAAAAATTTGAAAGAGAAATTATGGAACCATTCCCATTTACCATTGCACCAAAAAGAATAAAATAACTAGGAATAAACCTACCTAGGGAGACAAAAGACCTGTATGCAGAAAACTCTAAGACACTGATGAAAGAAATTAAAGATGATACACACAGATGGAGAGATATACCGTGTTCTTGGATTGGAAGAATCATTATTGTGAAAATGACTATACTACACAAAGCAATCTACAGATTCAATGCAATCCCTATGAAATTATCAATGGCATTTTTTACGGAACTAGAACAAATCATCTTAAAATTTGTATGGAAACACAATGGACCCCAAATAGCCAAAGCAGTCTTGAGGGAAAAAAACGGAGCTGGTGGAATCAGACTCCTTGACTTCAGACTATACTACAAAGCTACAGTAATCAAGACAATATGGTACTGGCACAAAAACAGAAACATAGATCAATGGAACAAGATAGAAAGCCCAGAGATAAACCCATGCACCTATGGTCAACTAATCTAAGACAAAGGAGGCAAAGATATACAATGGTGAAAAGACAGTCTCTTCAATAAGTGCTGCTGGGAAAACAGGACAGCTACATATAAAAGAATGAAATGAGAACACTGCCTAACACCATACACAAAAATAAACTCAAAATGGATTTGAGACCTAAATGTAAGACCAGACACCATAAAACTCTTAGAGGAAAACATAGGAAGAACACTGTTTGACACAAATCACAGCAAGGTTTTTTTGATCCACCTCCTACAGTAATGGAAATAAAACCAAAAATAAACAAATGGGACCTAATGAAACTTAAAAGCTTTTGCATAGCAAAGGAAACCATAAACAAGACGAAAAGACAACCCTCAGAATGGGAGAAAATATTTGCAAATGAATCAACGGCCAAAGGATTAATCTCCAAAATATATAAACAGCTCACACAGCTCAATATGAAAGAAACAAACAACCAAATTCAAAAATGGGCAGAAGACCTAAACAGACATTTCTCCAAAGAAGACATACAGATGGCCAAGAAGCACATGAAAAGCTGCTCAACATCATTAATTATTAGAGAAATGCAAATCAAAACTTCAGTGAGGTATCACCTCACACAAGTTAGAATGGACCTCATCAGAAAATCTACAAACACAAATGCTGGATTGGGTGTGGAGAAAAGGGAACCCTCTTGCACTGTTGGTGGGAATGTAAATTGATACAACCACTATGGAGAACAGTATGGAGGTTCCTTAGAAAGCTAAAAACACAATTACCGTATGACCCAGCAAGCCCACTACTGGGCATACACCCAGAGAAAACCATAATTCAAAAAGACATATGCACCCCAATGTTCATTGCAGCAGTATTTACAGCAGCCAGGTCATGGAGGCAACCTAAATGCCCATCGACAGACAAATGGATAAAGAAAATGTGGAATATATATACAATGGAATATTACTCAGCCATAAAAAGGAACGAAATTGAGTCATTTGTTGAGACGTGGATGGATATAGAGACCGTCATACAGAGTGAAGTAAGTCAGAAAGAGAAAAACAAATATCGTATGTTAATGCATGTATGTGGAACCTAGAAAAATGGTACAGATGAATCGGTTTGCAGGGCAGAAGTTGAGACACAGATGTAGAGAACAAACGTATGGACACCAAGGGGGGGAAACCACAGTGGGGTGGGGATGGTGGTGTGCTGAATTGGGCTATTGGGATTGACATGTATACACTGATGTGTATAAAAATTATGACTAATAAGAGCCTGCTGTATTAAAAAACAAACAAAAAAACAACTAATACTAAACTTTCTTTGGGTTATTTGTATGGAAATATGTTAATATAAATGTTTCAGACATTACATGAAATTCCTAGAAATCTTACATGTTCTGATGTAATGTTATAAGTCATAATTCTAGTTATTACATTAAATTGTATATCTCAGAAATAACTAAATTTCCTTGTCAATTGCATTATTATGAACTTTCATCAAATCTTTAACCACGGTCATTTTTAAGTCTTTTGTCATTACAGACAGTTCTGGGTGAACTCTGATGCATCTGCAAAAATGTTCCTATAAAAGGGTTTCATCTTCAAGAAATTCATGGAAAAGGCTCTGACAAGTACAGGTTTGTGGTAACTGACTATACTGCTGAACTGAATGAATAAGCATTTTCAGAACTCTAATGGAAAACTGATGAATTCATAATAGTGCTAACAAAAGATCAAGATGAAAAAGAAATTAATTACACGGGACTGAGTGAACTGATGAGGATGATTATAAGTTTTGTGACTTCCTGTCTGAATAAAAAAAAAAAAGAAATTAGGGACAGTGGGTATCTTTGAGGGAGTTGTGCCTGGAAAAGAAACATGAGAGGAACTTTTGTGTTCCGGGCAATGTTTTGTTTCTTGATCTAGATGTGAAATACACTGTTCATTTTTTGAATTTGAAAAAAAAGCTGACCTGTATTTAGCCATCACTTATAAGAGCTACTCATGCCAAATGCTTCATTCACCATTAAAAAAAAAAAAAAAATGAACAAAAAGCCAAGGTTTACAATATACTAACGTTTTGAACCTCTTTGTTTTTAATTGAATAATGGGTAACATGGAAAAATATAAGGTCATTACAGGAGTAATATGATTTCAAAAGAATATAAGAATCATTAATCATGTCCACTCTCTTTTAGAAAATAATAACAAAACTTTTACATTTTGATAAGTGGACTTAGTGGAGGTAGGAAAGAAGAAGCAGTGATGTCACAAGTCTTCCTTAAGTTCTATTCAGTATTAATATACGAAAAGTGACAGAGCAATATTTTCTTTTCTTCCCTTACATACATCAATCATATAATTAACTGGCTGGTAGTTAGAAGGAAATGTATGTGTATAAATTGAACTCCATCTGTGTTTAGAGTTAGAAAAGCAAGTTAAAAATGTACAGCTATTTCTTAATAATACACAACATTTTATGTTTCTTCTAGTAAAAAAAAAAAAGAGAAGTCTCTTTAGCAAGTGGTGTTGGGAAAGCTGGACAGCTGCATGTAAATCAGTTAAGTTAGAATACTTCCTCACAACATACACAGAAAAAAAACGCTCAAAATAGCTTAAGGACTTAATTATAAAACATGACACCATAAAACTCCTAGAAGAAAACATAGGCAAAACGTTCTCTGACAAATCATAGCAATGTTTTCTTAGGTCAGTCTCCTAAGGCAAAAGAAATAAAAGGAAAAACAAACAGATGGGACCTAATCAAACTTATAAGCTTTTGCACAGCAAAGGAAACTATAAACAAAACAAGAAGACAACCTACAGAATGGGAGAAAATACTTGCAAATGATGTGACCAACAAGGGCTTAATTTCCAAAATATACATACAGTTTGTACAACTGAACAAAAAAAGAAACAATCCAATCAAAAAATGGGCAAAAAGGCTTAACAGACATTTCTCCAAAGAAGACTTACAGATAGCCCACAGGTACATGAAAAGATGTTCAACATCACTAATTATTAGAGAAATTCAAATTAAAATTACAATGAGGTATCACCTCACACTGGTCAGAATGGCCATCATCAAAAAGTCTACACAAAATAAATGCTGGAGAGGGTGTGGAGAAAAGGGAACCCTCCTACATTGTTGGTGGGAATGTAAATTGGTATAGCCAGTAGGGAGAACAGTATGGAGGTTCCTTTACAAAGTAAAAAGAGAGCTACCATGGATTCCAGCAATCCCACTCCTGGGCATATATCTAGAGAAAACCATAATTTGAAAAGATACATGCACCCCAATATTCATAGCAGCACTATTTACAATAGCTAAGACATGGAAGCAAGCTAAGTGTCCATCAACAGATGACTGAATAAAGAAGATGTGGTATATATATATATACACACACACACACACACACACACACACACACACACACACACACATACATACATACAATGGAATATAACTCAGCCATAAAAATGAACAAAATAATGCCACTTGCAGCACCATGGATGGACCTAGAGATTATCATACTAAGTGAAGTAAGTCAGAGAAAGACAAATATCATATATTATCACTTATATGTGGAATCTAAAAAATGATACAAAAGACCTTATTTATAAAACAGAAACAGACTCAGACATAGAAAACAAACTTATGGTTACTAAAGGGGAAAGGGGGCTATAAACTAGGAGCTTGGGATTAGCAGATACAAAGTACTATATATAAAATAAACAACAAGTTCCTACTGTGTTTGTAATAACCTATAATGGAAAAGAATCTGAATAAGAATATATATATATATATATATATATATATATATATATATATTCAGTTTATATATATATCTATATAAACTCAACCACTTTGCTGTACACCAGAAACACAATATAGCAAACCAACTGTACTTCAATTAAAATAAAACTTGTCCAATTGCACATACATGCAACAAGGAAAAGCAGTTCAGGTATGCAAAAAAAGCAGCTGGATTCCAGAATCAAGGGAAATATAAGTGTATGCTATCATGTGAACTAAGATTTTAATTTTTTAATGCTAATATGAAATTGATTCACTAAGCAGTTTCTTAGGAAAATTAATACTAAATCTCACAACAGATGGAATTCTAGTTTGTTGTCTTATGTTAATGTGGTTAAAGATTTGATGAAAGTTCATAATAATGCAATTGACAAGGAAATTTAGTTATTTCTGAGATATACAATTTAATGTAATAACTAGAATTATGACTTATAACATTACATCAGAACATGTAAGATTTCTAGGAATTTCATGTAATGTCTGAAACATTTATATTAACATATTTCCATACATTTATATTTCCATATTTCCTCTGCTGCTTCTGGCTTCAAAATTTCAGTTAGGAAAGTCAAAGTTAGAAGAACTGAATGAGAAAGAATAGAACCACAAGGGGACAAATCTATCAGAAAGACAAATTCAGTATATTTTTCAATAAGGAAATAAAAAAAGGGATACTGTTTATTTCTAAGCTACTTTTTAAAGAGCAAGAGTTTTAAGGGAAAAAATATCTCATTCTTTAAGCAAAATTTTGGTAATATATGTCATGATATCTATGTGTAGCATGCATTAGTATTGCTTGCATCCACAGAATCCAGAAACTCAGCTATCATTTCTTTGCTTTTGTTTCCCTCTTTTCATATTTAATCACCTGTAGTGAGAAATCGATACTTTGTGGCCAATGAAATGCCTATTCCAAGACATGTGGCAAAGTGGAGGGCATTTCCAGCACTCCTGGAAGTCACATGGATATTTCAAGACAAAGAGACACATGAGCTACCTGCATCTTAGAGCTTCATCCCACTGAAGTACTGTAATAAATTCTAGTGGTCCCTATTACAGAGGTGTCTCTGTAACTTCCCTTTGATTTCTTGCCATTTCCAGGTTTTACAATAGCTTATGGTGGCAGCTCAGTGAGCCAAAGGCTTTGTCTGAACAAATCCTCGGCTTCTTTTTGTCTTTCTTTGGTCCAGCTTTTGACAGTGAAACCTGCCTGAAGGGCCCAGTCTGGCAAGGTAAATTCCCAATGATTTATGCAATGTCACTTTCTTGATGATTAACCTGAATAAATCATGCTGGTCTTTTCAGCAGTGACCTTTATATTCTTATCAATTTTCAGAGCAAGAAGAAATTAGCCCAGTCCTCTCATTGATCTTGTGAGGGAAACTGTACCTCATAGCAGGGGTTCTACTGATAGACAGTGAACACTACAAATAAGTTATCAGTTTACTTTTAATAAAGCATCTCACAATGCATTATTCTAGCAACGGGTCTAAATCACTGTAACTATAACTGTTGTTTTCAAAACCTTTTAATCTAATTGGAAAATCTTCCTTCGTACTAGTAATAAACACTCACTAAACTGTCTGCACCTAATTGAGCTATAATAATTTATGGGTACTCCCTACTGTTTTTCCCCTTTTTAATCAGACAGACCGCTTTACGTCTTTAACTAATGAAATCTAAGAATCCACGTAGTAGATCTGGTCAAATGTCACTAGTGAATAAATCTTCATTAACACTGGCAGGTTCCAAACCTAGTCTCCATCTTGATTTAATTATTGTCTCACAACTGTACTCTTGTCAGATTGCAAACACTTTTTCTCCATTTCTTCAAATAACATGCCTTCATCACCAGATCTACTTGTGGAGCACGGCCCTTTGACAGCACAGCCCTCTGTAGCCCTTGGAATGAAAGCAGAGCTGACTTGCTAATCTTAGCAAGACCATGTGTCTCAGTCACGGGCACTGCTTCTGTTTCAGCTTCCTCTGCAACTTTTTCTACTTCTTACCTTTGTCAGTGTAAAAGCACACTTCTATGAGTTCGCTCAAGGTGTCCAAACCCTGGTAAATTAAAGTACACCACCCCAAATCAGAAAAGAACAAAAGATAAACTAAAATAATTTTAAGAGGAATAGAATAGTTCCACAATAGCTATTTATCCCAGTAGGAAAGTTTTCTTGGGAAATTCACTAAGGTCAGAGCAAAAGGAATTAGATGATACTAAGTTTGGAGCAGTGTCACAAAGCTGGCCCCTACCAATGACAAATCAGATCCTCTGAAAAGGCCTCATTAACTATATTTGCAATAAACTGACATAGCATTAATTTCCCTGAACTGTTCTCAGAAACACTGGCTGATCAGGTTTATTTTGAAAGCTTGTTTTTTTTTAATTCCATATGCTTCATTTTGAAATATGCCATTATATGATTTATATAATTCCAAAAAGTATGCCACTCACAAGTGACTTAGGTACCTTAAAATTAATAAAAGAGAAATAGATGCTGACAAGCAGGACCTGGATCAAAAGAGAAAGCAACAATATTACCATGAGAAAGCTAGTTTAGTTGCTAGTTAGCAAATGCTTAGGTAGTTTTAATCGTATGCCAGTTACTCTTCTAAGTCCTTTGCAAATTTTAACCTTTACAAAAACTCCAAAGAGGTTACTCTTATTAAAAAAAAAAAAAAAAAAAAAAAAGATTTTCCAGCTGAGGGAACTGAGACACAGGAAGTTTATGTACTTGTTAGAGTCACATAACCAAGGAGCGGTAGAACTGGAATTTGAATCCTGGTAGACAGGCTTTGGAGTTAATGCTTTTTCCTCTACATTATGCTATCACTTTGCACAACTGAATATCTGACTTGATTGAGTTCCCGAATGTAGGGCAAAAATGGAGCGTAATGATACCTTAGGGAAGACATTCCTCTTGGTATTTAATTATAAAAAGGTATCTTTGCACTTATTCCAGAGAACTATAGTCTCTCAGAATAATCATCCAAAAAAGGATTCCATGGCTTAATGAATTGGGGAACTTTACCCATGTTATAACTTCTTTGGAAATTCACAAAGCACGTCAGTATGCTGAAGGCTCTGGGATGTACAACGAAGACCTATGTATAAGTAGGTGTAATCTAGCATTTGTAGACCTGCTCAACAGCGCAACAATGTTTTCTGGAAGACTCACTAAAATCTTGCAGAACTAATGACTCACCATGAATCATCATTATGGAAAAGTCATAAAAGTCTTGTTTAATGTGGGTCCTTAGAGGGGCACTGAATAATATACTCAACATATCCTTGACACAAATCCAAAAAAACAAATACTGAATTGGTTTTTACATACTTTCATGAACTTTTTTTTAATTAAATGATTAACACAGAATTACAATGTGTTAAAGATTGTCCTGAATGAAGCTAAACTACATATAACCTTCCTATGGTTATTAGATGGAATGAAAATGGAGTATCTGTCATAATTTCCAAAACTATAACTTATTTAGGTTTCAGATTAGTTGCTTCCCAATTGAAATTTTGGAAAATATGTATTAACATAACCTTAAATCATGCATTAAATGGGGGTAAAGTGATTGTATTCCACAATACAGGAGTTTTTATGTTCATAAGAGAGGTCATTTTTTCTCACCATTGGGTCAATTACTGATCCCCAGGGCCTTGTTTTTCTGAAAAGTTTTATGTAGCCTTTTCTATTTGGGGCCTACAGTTGACTTTTCTGTTGTGCCTACAGTGTATCTTTGCACAGCATTGGAGAAGTCCCTGTCTTTCCCATTTCTGCTTGGATATTCTTCAGTGGTTCGGAGTATGAGCTTTAGACTGGTCAGAATGTGCTTAGAAATCTATCTCCCACTTGTTAGTTCCATAACTTTGGTCAAGTTACTTTACATTGATAAGCCTTGGCTTCTTGACCTATACAACGTGAGTAATGATAAAACTTGATTCACATGGTTATCGTGATGACTGACAAAATGCTTACAATTAAATGATTAACACTGAATCTAGTGTGGTATACCGGTATCACCCAGTAACTGGTGTCTATTTCTATCACAGCTT
This sequence comes from Mesoplodon densirostris, assembly GCF_025265405.1. Taxonomy (NCBI): domain Eukaryota; kingdom Metazoa; phylum Chordata; class Mammalia; order Artiodactyla; family Ziphiidae; genus Mesoplodon; species Mesoplodon densirostris. The sequence continues at coordinate 219,184,613 of NC_082661.1, read as the reverse complement.
CAAACTTTAGTTTCCATCAGACACACTGGAGGCTTTTTAACACAGATCTGAGCTTTACCCCCAGAGTTTCTAATTCAGTGGATCTGGAACGAGGCCTGAGTATCTGCATTATTAGTAACTTCCCAGATGATGCTGATGCTATTGCTTTGAGGACCACACTTTGAGAATCACTGCCATAGAGTACCTGACAAATGTTCTATAAAAAGAGAAGCTGTCGGGCCTCCCTGGTGGCCCAGTGGTTGAGAGTCCGCCTGCCGATGCAGGGGATACGGGTTCGTGCCCCGGTCTGGGAGGATCCCATATGCCGCGGAGCGGCTGGGCCCGTGAGCCATGGCCGCTGGGCCTGCACATCCGGAGCCTGTGCTCCGCAACGGGAGAGGCCACAACAGTGAGAGGCCCGCATACCGCAAAAAGAAAAAAAAAAAAAAAAAAAGAGAAGCTGTCAAAGTGGTCATGTTGTATCAGGTGCCTTTATCAGAGGCATTTAACAGATATGCCTATCAGAGACGTTGAAGAAAAGGGCCTTTAGGCAGAATTATTGTCTTAACATGGAGTCTGCCAAGAATAGAATTTTTGAAGAGGTATACAAATGGCTTCAGCTGATATGCATTGGTCTTGTATTGGCCTGGGACGATTTCTTCTTCCAAAACAGTATTGCACTCAAGCTTGGTGCTAGGTAGCAATATTTTGTTTCACTGTTGTTTTGTATCAAATTCCCATGCTGTCACATAATGGTGGTCTATTAGAGCCCATTTTACACTCTCCCAGGTATCAATGGTGCCATTAAGGTGGCTCTCCCCTAAAAGTTATCCAATGAGAAGTAACACTCATGAGTCACTGGGGGCCCTGAGCATGCAACCTGGACTAGAATCATTGGAAAGTTCATCTTTTCACCTTAGAACAGATGGAAGCAGCTAGAGAAAATGATAGACAGAAGGGGAACAGAATTCATTACACCTTCTGAGTTAATATTGACCTGGGAAAAATGCAATGATTTCAAAGTTTGTTCTGATAACTGAGAAAGCCTTCTTAATTAGAAGTAATGTCAAAAAGGTGGCTATTCCCCCAAATTCCTGCTCACTTACCATCTGCTGCTGATAAAGGTTGGCAATTAAGGAATGTTAAGAGTAAGTTCTAATTACCTTCCTACCTTAGTATTTTGTTCCCTTGCTGCTCTTTGATAGCCTTAATTGAAGCCCACATGTGAATCACATCTTCTGCTTCATGCTGGCTCCTTCTGCCTGAATATGCAGAAATCATCATAAATCCAAAGTTGCCCTCTGGTAAGTATCTGTTGTTAGAAACACTCTTATACATTTCAGCTTTTCTGTGTGCACTCATCTTATTGTACCATCATTACTCTGAATGTGGCAGCGATAGCAGTCCTAAATTCAATTTCCCAAGAATGGTACTTGTCATTGGTTTAATCCTCCTCCTTGGTAAATTTGATGATGCAGTGGAAGTGGCAGCCTTTCTCACCAAGCCCTCACCAAGTGTACTGAAATCTGTGTGGTCCTATTCATGTCACCTCTTCTTTTATAAGTCACAGAAACAAATTTTAGAATCTCTATTTTTAGTAGGGAAATTTTGCTTCCTATGCTTTGGTACTGCCAGTAGGAGAACAGAAAAAGAAGAGCAGTATTATGCTGGAAGTAATTTATGACCGCTGAGGCTTTGGCTATATAGGAATCAGAGCTTGTTTACCCTCCTACTGTCAGATAAAAACCATGACATTCTGGCTCCACATTGCTGTGGTGATTTTTGGAAGAGAGATTCACCTCACTGCACTGACCTGGAAATGTACAAAATAACTGTTTCATTGAGGCCATCATAAATATATCTCTACAAGTGGTGCCCAGAATTCATAGATCTCTAAATATCTGAGTTTGTGAAATTTATTTATATCCAGCATCTGTTCAATTTTTTCACTAATTATTTTAGCAAAAACTGAAGAGCCAGATCCTGATAATTTTCCACTTTATCACACAATTCAAAAAAGTAGCAACATACAGGCAGTTATTCTTTGTGGAGTGCTTACAGGAGCAAAACCATATGCTGTTCTTGTTTGGGATAATTATAAATTTGTAAACATTTAAATGTAGTTATCTTTAAAACTGGTATTAACTCCCAAACAATTTAACGTCAACAACCCAATACCTAGAATGTCTTTCATACAAAAGAGTTAATTAGGTTTATATGTGTATCCCTGAAAACAATTGCAAATGGCTTTCATGTGTTTGCATGAATAATCAAAGTAGGTTATACATTAATACATTACCTTTTTCCTTTTAAAATAGTTCACTAGGACTTGTAGTCACTGAATTTTAAAGTTAGGACTTTAAAATCATCTAGTCCAGTGATTTGCAAGCTTGAATATGCATTATAATAAGCTTTGGTGCTAAAGAATATATACTTGAGCTCCAGGTATGTACGAATAAGAATTTGAGATGCTTATTCACTGGATGAGTAAGAACGAGAACCTGGCATGTATATTTTTAGATGTGTAACAGATCATTCTGATGGGCGCTTGTATTAGTTTCCTAGAGTTGCCATAAAAAATTACCATAAACGGGGCTGCTTAATGCAACTTAAATGTATTCTATCACAGTTCAGGAGGCTGGAAGTCTAAAATCAAGGTGTTAGCGGGGCCATACTCTCTCTGAAAGCCCTGAAGAGGAAGAATCCTGCCTTGCCTCTTCCTAGCTTCTGGGGGTTGCTGGCAGTCTTTATCATCCCTTGGCTTGCAGCTGCATTGCTCCATTCTCTGATTCTGTTGTCACACTGTCTTCTTCCCTTTGTGTCTGTGTCTCTATATCTCTCCTTATAAGGATACCAATCACTGGAATTAGGGTCCAACCTATCCAGAATGATCTCATCTTAACTTGATTACATCTGCAAAAATCCTATTTCCAAATAAGGTAACATTCACAGGTACCCAGGGTTAGGAATTAAATATATGGTTGTAGGTAGGGAGGTGACACAATTTAATCCACTAAAGCACCCAAAGTAAAAAGTTCTGATCTAGTGTCTCTAAAATCTACGGACATCACTGTGTTTAAAATAGAGAAGTTAAGCAACTTATATTGGTTTTCTGTTGCTCCATAAGAAATTACTCCAATTAAGATAATAAGCCTTTATTATTTAACAGTTTCTGAGGGTCAGGAATCAAGAAGTTTAGTTGGGGGGTTCTAGCTCAGGGTCTCTTATGAGGTTTTAGTCAAACTGGTGTCTGAGGTTATAGTCATCTGATGGCTTAAATAGGGTTGGAGGATCCACTTGGAATCTCACTTAGTTCTGCAGTGTTAGTTGGCTTTAGGCCTAAGTTCCTCACGAGGTCAGCCTCCCCAGAGGGATGTTTGTGATATGACAGTCAGCATCCACCAAAGTGAGGGACATGAGATAGAAAAAGAGAAACCAAGACAGAAGCCACAGTGCCTTTGGTAACCTAATCTCAGAAGTGAGATAACATCTATTCTGTCATATTTAATTGGTCATACAGACAAAGGAGGGGACTTAACAGTGTTTAATACCAGGAGGCATAGATCACTGAAGGCCATGTTGGAAGCTAGCTACCATAAGTGGGGAGTCAGGCATTTTGACTTCTGGACCAGAGACACAACCTTTGCCACTCAAGGTGTGATCCAAGGGTTGGCATCGCTTGGGAGCTGAGTAGAAATGATGAATCTCAGGCTTTATGTCAGATCTAGTGAATTAGAACCTATATTTTAATAAGATCTCCAGGTGATCTGTATGCACACTACCTTCCGAGAAGCACTAGGTTAGAATTACTGACTCAGACACATTGCCCTTTTGAAAGCAGTGCCTTGAGTAGTACATCTAGTCCAAAGCGACTGTCATTGCTTGAAATCTGCTATGAACTTTGCTTTGGGACAGAGCATAAGACACCCCAAGAAATCAGCATCTTCCCCTTGTGGCCACACTATCTTACTGTACCCATAATAATATTTTACCCTTTGGTCACACAAATTGTATTTAACCAGATCGATTCAAAGATGTTTAATTCATTTTAAAATACCAGAAGTCCACTTAAAGAATAAAAATCTATTCTACAGTAAACATATTAAAAATGTATTGCATCCTCCAAAGATTTTACGATCCCAAATCACAATGCTGTTTTCAGAAACAGTGCCATGTACTTCTAGCCTCTCAGCTTCTAAAGGGAAGATTATGACCTCACCCTCAAATAATTGAAACCAGTGGTGAACTGAATCTAACTAGAAGTACAACAAAACTCAGGCCAAAATAAAACACAAATTACATTAACTCAGGCCCCTATACCAACAGCTTGAGAGAATAAGAGGCATGACGTCCAGAACACTGTATACTGGTTCCCATTTCCAGGGGAAGACTCCTCAACTACACGGAGAGTAGCAAACATCATCACTGTGCCAACCACCAGAAATAGCAGTCCAGACACCTCTGCCCACTGAATCTTGGTACTGGAGTTTCCAAGGAAAACAGTGCATCAAGCACTGGATGAAACAATGCTTTACTTACATAGAGAAGGGACAGAGTGAGATCAGCTTCTGTAGTGGGTGTCGGTTCCCATGGCCTGCAGGTCTCTCTCTCAGCAGCCAATGCAGGGCAGTTCTCCTATGTGCAGCCCTCCCGTGCTGCAGTGGAAACACCCCGTGCCATCCCTGTGAAGGACAGACATAGTGGTAGGGTTGATCAAGTGCTCTATAGCACACACATGTAAGGAGAACCACAGAGAACCCACTGAACATGAAACAGGGAAAGGTATTTCCACACAAGGTGATAAGCGTGGCATAGGCTGTGTGAGCTTTTTTAAAGTTTTTTTTTAACTTTTAAAAAAATCGAATGGAAGATTCTTTAAGTTCTATAGTACTTTACTGTTTTCAAAAGTTTCACACACATGATTTCATATAATTCCCATAATAACCCTTTTTTAAAATCCTCTACCCCTATATTGCCCCTTCTCCCTTCCCTCTCCCGACTGGTAACCACTAGTTTGTTCTCTATATCTGTGAGTCTGCTTCTTTTTTGTTTTATTCACTAGTTTATTATATGTGGAATCTAAAAAATACAAGTCATCACATACAGTATTTGTCTTTCTCTGTCTGACTTATTTCACTTCGCATAATGCCCTCCAAGTCCATCCATGTTTGCTGCAAATGCCAAAATTTTGTTCTTTTATGGATGAGTAGCATACCATTGTGCATATATACCACATCTTCTTTATCCATTCATCTGTTGATGGACACTCAGGTTGCTTCCAAATCTTGGCTATTGTAAATAACGCTGCTATGAAAACTGGGGTGCATGTATCTTTTCAAATTAGTGTTTGTGTTTTTTTTCAGACATATACCCAGGAGTGGAATTGCTGGATCATATGGTAGTTTTTTTTTTAGTTTGAAGAATCTCCACACTGTTCTCCATAGTACATTCCCACCAACAGTATAGGAGGTTCCCTTTCTTTTGGTAAGGAAATGTTCCAGGTCCAAGGCCCATTCTTATGAGGCCGAGTGGGAGTCAAAAGCCTGTAAACGTGAGACTGCCTTTCCCAACACACAAACTTTTCTAAGTGGCAAAAAATATTTAATGTCATACTTTTTTTGTTGTTTTTATACAGTTACTGTCATGTGATAAAACACATCATGTGTTTTTATTATAAGATAAAGTAAAAAAAATATATATATATATAGTCAAAAGAGAAAAGCATCAATAAAATCAGACTCAGAGATGGCCCAGATGTTGGAATTTTCAGAGACTTAAAAATAACTATGAGATATAATGTTAAGTGTTCCAGAGGAAAGATTATCAACTTAAGGGAACAATGGGAGAGAGATGGAAACTATAGAAAGAACCAAAAGGGATTCCTATGGATAAAAATATATGATATGAATCATAAAGAATTTATCTGAAAAAAAAAAAAGAATTTATCTGATGAGCTAATGTGGTCTGGGCACAGATGGAGAAAGATTTAGTGAACTCGAATCAATGTCAATAAAACTTATCAAATCTGAAACTTATGAACATAGACACAAAAATCCGTAACAGGATATAGTGCATCAAATCATATAATACATAAAAAGGCTAATCCATCATGATCAAGAAAGTTTCTCAGAAATGCTGTTTGTTCAGCACTAACATTTTTACCAATTTAATTACCATATTATGAAGAAAGTATCATAAATTAACCTCAATAGAATCAGTATGGGCATTTGATTAAAATTTAGCACTCATTTTAATAAGAACTTGCTGCAAGTGAGAAATAAAAGGAAACTTCCTCAGCCTGATTTAGGGCATCTCTGAAAAACCTACAGCCAACATCATGCTTAGTGATGAAATATTCATCATTTTTCCTTTGAGACTGGGATGAATGCAAGAATGTAGACTCTGACCACTATGCTAGAACATAATGCTGTTTTATTTTAGAACCACAGGTTCTCACCAAGTAAGCTAAGACATCTTATCCAGGGAAGTCGTGTCCTCTACCTGTTTTCTTCCACCCTAGAATTTGAAGGTAAATATACAGTAGTGATAGTCTCAGACTTTGGTGTCCCTCAAAGTCACAGGACATCACTCACTTTATTAATTCAGAGTCTACTATGTCTCAGGTGTCTACTAGGTGATGGGGAATTATTTATACTTCTTTTCTTTAAAGAACATACAGATAGGTGGAGGAAGTAAAAAAAAAAAAAAAACATTGTTTTTTTACAAAGCACAAATGACAGTGTGCTTCTACAGATATAAGCACAGGCTGTCACAGGCACATCGGAGGGCATTAACTTAGCCTGGGAAGGAAAGGCCAGGGGAAGTGAGGAAAGTCTTCCAGGAGCAGGCAAATATTAATCCTCAGATTTGACTGTGATCCAGTAGTTCTTGCTATAAGGTCCCAAGTCACAAGCACCAAATTCAATGTAGCCAGAAGAATTTCCTATTGGCCCCAAGGACAGTTGGCCTTCTTTATTAGCAATAAGCCAGAGACAACACATTCATTTGTTCCCACTTGAGAGCAAGGGGTGTGCATCCTGCCTCAGCCTATCCAAGGCTCATGTCCATTGCAATATACTGTTGGACCTTCTTTTAAACTGGGTACGGTGTGTGCCCACTTGTGCTGATCAGTCCTTCCTGGTCTTGGTCCTACTTTGCCTGGAAGCATCTGAATTATAATTTTCTGTATCCACTACTCCTAATTCATGTGTATAGAGAGGACTAGATAATGGGCAGGTGCTAACACTTTTACATGTTCCCAAAGGAAAGAAAGGAGAATGAAGATGTGTTTTGACAGAAAGAATAACAAATGCAAAGGCTTGAAGGTAAGCAAAGCATGACTCTTTCAGGGAACTGATAGTGCTTCAGAAGGAGTAGATTTTGAGTGGCTACCGTGGGAGAAGCAAAGCCATAAAAGGGCCTACATGTCACACTGAAGAGTTTAAACTTTCCTTTCCCTTAGGCCAACAGAGAGCTATTGAAGGGTTTTAAGAAAGAAACTGTGTCACTACATAATTCAGGTTTAAGAAATATTACCCTGGTGATAATGTGAAAAGTGAACTTAAGGGGGCAAGACAGGAGTCATGGAAACCATTTAGGAAATTGTTACCATAGTGGACTGCGAAATGATGATGCCGTAATTCAAGGTGCTGGTGCCCTGGTGGAGAGAAAAGGACAGATTCGAGAGATTGAACAGATAGCACTTGGTGGTTAATTGGACATGAGGAATGACATAGGATAATTATGCTTTAGCCCTTCCTCCTTCATCAAAGGATGTTTTTGTAACACTGTTTTACTCTATGTTTTATATTGATACTTCTTCACCAAGCATGTATTTCTCACTTGTTAAAAGCCTGAAAATGTTCATCCATTTGTAATGTTTTTTTTATTGTCAGTTCCTAAGATAGCAAAGATAAAATGTATCTTTGAACAAACTCTCACATCACTTTCCAGCAAAAAACACCTTGAATACTCAGGTATAAATAAGATATAAACACAAGATACAATTTTCATCTATTGTGATACAGCATTACATATTTCAGTGGAAACTTGAACTAAAAGAGATCTAAGAAAAGAAGTATTTTAAATCATTTTCTGGTTAACCCTAAATTAACCAGAATTTTCTCCTTATTTCAATATTCATAATTGAAAATCTTATTAAAATTAAACTGTTAATCCTTTGCTTTACTATCTACATCATACCAAACATAATTTTTTGATGAGTCAAGGTTATTTTTGTTCTCTTTAAGTCATTCTTATAAATATCAATTATTAATCACCCTTCAACCCATTCTATATTCAGTAATGACTTTGCTCATTAAGCATACCAAAGGAAGAGTAAGATGAAGCTTCTTTAAGAAACAAATACCCTAGTATAAAAAATAGCATAGTTTCAAGGGAGATATTTTAGAGAAAGCTTTCAGGAACACTATGGAGTGTAGGCAATCTGTGTGTGGTCATGGCAGGAGGTGGGGGGAAGGGGGTGCAGTAGTGCAAAGGCCTCAAGGAAGGGGCCTGGATGGTGTGTTTAAGGACCAGAAGGGAGTGAGTATGGTTAGAATTGAGTGAGCAAAGAGAAGAGGTACATGGATAAGCTCTGAGAGGTAGCCAACTATAGTGGTTTTGAAACCTAATTCCCAGATTCTTTGACACTTCCCTCACTGACAGGTGGAGCTTATAGGTCTCTCCCCCTTGAATGGAGGTGGGTGACTGACTGGCAATGTGGTTGAAGTTATGCTGTGCCAGTTTCTAGGTCCAGACCTTATGAAACTGGTAACTTCTGCTTACTGTTCCTTGGATTGCTTGCTCTTAGAACTGCGAGATGTGTAGGCCACGTGGAGGGGCTACGTGTAGATCCCAGCTAACAGGGCACGACCACCTACAGCCAGGATTAGTTGTCAGTCTTGTAACTGGTAAAGACTGTCAGATGATTCCAGTCCCCACCACCATGAAAGAACCTGAGAAAGAACCACCTAGCTGAGCTCAATCAACCCCAGAACCATGAGAGAGAATCATAAAATGATCACTGTGGGGTGACTTATTACACAGCAATAGGTCATCAGAACACCAAGTTCTATGTCCAGTAAGGCTTTTTAGTCCAGTAATGGCTTTTTAGGCCATTATAAGGCTTAGACTCTGAGTGACAGGACTGCCAATTTGAAGGTGGATAAGATTTGACTTCTCTTTTAAAAGGGTCACTGTAAGTGCTGGTTTGGTGAAACACTATAAAGGGTAAGGGGTAGAAGCAAGGAAATTAGGCCACTGATGTAACTGAGGTGTGAGTTCAAAGCATTTCCATTTAAGGTGGAAGCAGTGAAGTGGGTAATAATGGGTCACGGGCAGGATATATCTTAAGGGAGACTGAAGATATATCCTGACTTGATTTCCTGAAAACAATGTGGGTATGGTCCATTTTTATAAGCATATTCTCCCAGGATGATCCTGATTTATAAACATTTTCCTTCAGTACAGAGGAGGGTATGTATATATTATTTTGCCTTGTTTCAGTCTATTTATGAACATAGTTGAAGGGAATATTGGAATAGCAGGCACTTGCTGTTTCTGTATGTTCTATTTCATTCTACGGAGCATATTTCACTTGTCACTGGTGGCCACTTTTACAGCTTTCTTTAAACTTCCACAAATAAGTGCTCCCTCTTCCTTCTTTGTTTAAAGTAAGATAAGTGAAAATTAGAGGAAGAGTGGACTAGATGTTATCTGGAGCCCACCTTGATGTTTTCACCTGATATCTGTCACCTAGGGAAAGATTTAATTAGATGGCTACTGTTCTCACTGTTATGCTGTGAAATTTTTTACTTCAGTGGCTTACCTTGTCTTATAAAAAGAAATATATAATTAAGCCCTATGGGAAACCATGCACTTTGTGGCAGCTTCCACATTTGTTACACTCTTGTAAAAATACAGTATGCCAAGTCAACTATGCATAAAAACGAAGTTCACTTTATGTGAATAATCTGTTCAAAAATGATGAAAAGAATGAGTTTAGAGCAAGGGTTCAGGAGATTTTTAAAAAAGGCAAAAAAAAAAAAAACCAATGCAAATATAATACAAATAACAGAAAAAGGAAGGATTCGGGGATTCTGGTTATGAAAGTGTTTAGGGAAGAAGAGCTAAAGAAATCATTAATTGTCATAAAAAATATAAGTAACTGAGCTCCCTGAGCCCAACTGCTCACAGCTGCCCTCTAACACTGAAGTGTGAGCATGTGTCACATCAATCTGAGCCCAGTTTGTCTCATGTGGCCTGAAGGTCTGAACCATTTCACTAATATTTCACACAATTTTAAGGCACAATTTCCCAATGAAGAGAACCACCAGTCTACCAGGTAATGCTAATTTTGCTGATGAGATCTCAAAATTCAACCCAGAAGACACCAAATAATAGCCAAACAGAAAGTGCCCTTCACCCACAGCTTGGCTCTGAAAGCATTAAATGTGGAAGATGGGAAAGTAATATTTTTACTTTGACTTTACATTTAAAGATAAGAGCGACTATCAGAATTTCTACAAAATTATAAATAGAAGGAAAATGCGATGCCTGGTTATAACAGCTGCTGGACCATTTGCAACACCATTTTGGTGGGGGGGGGTAAGAAATGAAGCATGAAAATATAGTAGAGGCACCATCAGAGAGTCACATGAATCTTTTGAAATTATAACCTAATTAGGCCTATGGGAAGAAACTGCCTTGCCAAATACAGGTATTCATCTATCATATTCTGAAATATCATTTCTTCTCATTATTGTTCAAATATATTCATTGAAAATAAGCTTTGTAATACTCATTGTCAAGAAAAAAAGTGAAGCACCATTTAGTGGAAAGAATCAGAGTTTTAGGGCTTCCCTGGTGGCGCAGTGGTTGGGAGTCCACCTGCCGATGCGGGGGACACGGGTTCGTGCCCCGGTCCGGGGAGATCCCACGTGCCACGGAGCGGCTGGGCCCGTGAGCCATGGCTGCTGAGCCTGCGTGTCCGGAGCCTATGCTCCGCAATGGGAGAGGCCACAACAGTGAGAGGCCCGCGTACCACAAAAAAAAAAAAAAAAAAAAAAAAAAAAAAGAATCAGAGTTTTAGACCTTTCTCTATCACTAACATGTAAACCTGGACAATTCCTGACGTGTCTGGTCACAGTTTCCTCATCAGTAACACTGCAGTTTAAATACCTCTCCCCACACTCCTCCTCAAGCCCTTGCTTTGTCTTGTTTGTAGGTTGGCTCAGCCTAGACTATGGTGGGGAAATGTAGATGCTGGTCCTTTTGATTTGCACATGTCCCAGCATCTCTGGGATCCCCCACTCACAATAACGCTGACCACCTTCTAGCACTCCTGCTCTCTTGGGTACAGGCTGCTGAGCATGGGAGTTAGTGGAGAGGTGGAGGTTGTCCTCCTTGGTCATCTAGGTCCTTCAAATAAAACCAAGACCATAACACCAAGACAGCAGGGCTAAAGGACTGTATTACTGAAGGACTAGGTTACAGTACAAGGGCAGTTATGATGGAGGAGGGCAAAAATCAGCAGCATGCACTAAATATCTTCTCCAGAGTAAGTGTTGCAAGGAAAAAGTACATTCTGGAGTGCATCTCCCTTCTTAGACGAGCTTCCCCACCCTCAGTTTCTACAAGATAGTGGAAATAAGAACCAGGAAGAGGCTTTGTATTTTAGGCTTCTTCTTCTACTCTTCAGAAAGAGTAGAGATGAGTCTTTGAGGCCCTGTCACTTGTGCAATAGTGTAAACTGCAATAATGTTCATCTCTAGAGCTTTTACTTCTAAATTTTTAATGGTTACATATGTTGAATTATAATATATGCTCACATCTCCCCCCCAAATTTTCATTCATTCACTCATTCATCTTAAGTATTAAATGAGAGCCTACTCTCTGCCAAGTTAATAGTAAAATAGTAAACAAGTCATTTAAGCGAGAAAATCTTAGATTGTGATTAGTGCTCTTAAGATATTAAACAGGGAGATGAATGAAAGTTGCATAAAGGGGATGCTACTTTAGGTAGGATAATCAAGAAGGTCTCTGAGGATATAACATTTGAGATGAGATTTTGTCTATGAGGTTAAGATACCAATTGTATCTACGTTGAAGTTTTTTGTTGAGGATTAAATGAGATAATGTATGCAAAGTGACTACCACTGCATGGCTCATAGTTAGGACTCAGTAAATATTAGCAGCCATTATCCATGTTATTTTTATCATTAATCATTATAACAGCCTGGCAAGATGGGCAAAGAGACTATTGATATTATTTTATAGATAAGGAAACTAACTCAGAGAGGTTAAATGACTTTTCTATGGTCACACAACTTATAAACGGTAGAACCAAAACTCAAACACCAGTCTTTTGACTATTATTCCAATGCACTTTCAATGCACACTGTCATATCACCTGGGAGCAACACCTCTATCTATCTGGCTATCTGGCCATCTCTCCCTCTCTCCATCCATATCCATTCACCTATTTAACTAATTAGTCAGGGTTCCCCAGAGAAAAAGAACCAAATGGATAAACATAGATTTATCTCCTATCCTATGTTCTTTCACTCTCTCTCTCTCCCTATATATATATACACACACACACACACACATATATAAAATGAAAAGAACACATAGGACTACTATATAGAGATATAGATATATCCCTATATCCCAGCAAGATTGGATGTTGCAGACTTGAGCCTGAAGATCATCTAGAGGGAGAAAGCCTTCCTTTTCAAGGATCCCAGTCTTTTCTCTTAAAGTCTTCAACTGACTGGATGAGACCCATCCACATTATGGAGGGTAATCTGCTTTACTCAAAGTGTACTGATTTAAATATTAATCACATCTAAAAAATACCTTCACAGCAGTATCTAGACTGATATTGCCAAAAAACTGGGCACCTTCGTCTAGTCAAGGGGGAAAATTCTATACGTACTTTCCTACCTATCTAGGAGTGCATACTACCTTTTGTCATAGGATTTACATTGAATTAAAGGAAGCTCTTTCTTAGTTTCAGCTGTGGATTTGGGAGGTACAGGCAGACTCAGATTCCTGGAAAGCATTCTTCCATGGATGCTCCTTGATAGAATGTGCTTGTTCTAAATGCCGTTATAAATCATATTTTATTTTAGTTACATGGTTATAGTGGATGTACATCACTGTTCCAGGTATGTGGTATAGCTATTTCTTTTCTTTTAGCTCAGCTGAACAAACAAAATGCTTTCACAAAATAATTTCCCACAAGCTCATTCTTCCATAACAGTGTCAAAGAGACCCCAAGAGGAGAAAGTAGTCTTCTCTTTGTGTGTATGAGGGTATTGGTTTGATTCTTGGTTATTCATTAAATTATATAAAACAAATATTTTGCAAGTTTGATAAAGAAGTTGGTTGTCAAAATAAGGTATCTCAGTCCTACCCACTGTATCCATAATATAATGCCTAGATATTTAAGGTAATAATCTGCAATGTATATAATGATTTACGTATATAAATATTTGGAATTGTGAAAATGAACACAAATGAAATATTTAAAAGGCAAATGGCTAACTATATTAGAATGCTTTTCAGTCCTTCAAAATGTTTTTTTATAAAGACATGGAAAACTGCTTATGAATTTATACAATTAAAGTAGAATTCTCTTTGTCTCTATTTATAATATCCCAATTATGTAAAAAAATGCATAGACCAAAAGGATATCTATGTAAAAAATATAAAGTTATCTATAATGACTATTATCTCTAGATGATCTTATTTTGCTTCTTTATATTATCTTTATTAAAATTAGCTTTTATGCCATACATGTACATTTTTATAATAAGTAAAAAATTAGCTTAAAATTTAAAATAAAGAAAAAAACCCCCTAAGTATCCTAGTTCCATGTGGTGAGCTTAAGTGGCATACTTGTGGCATATGATCTCTTTTTAATGCTCAGTCTTGTATATACTAAAATAAGAAAAACATAGCATATGCCTAGTCCATTCTATTGGCTATCAGACTTTTATCACTTAATTTAGGAGATAAATTCTAGGAAAAAAGTAAAACCGTTTCTCAGTTTCAATTTGTACCTCTAGATCTTCACACCATGAAGTTTCTCTTAAAATTGATGAGCAGTTTGTGTGACTGTGCTCACATTGTTTCCCTGCCTGGAAAACTCACATCTTCTCTCTCATTCACTTTGCTCTAACTTCAAGGTCCTGAACAAGACTTGACACCTCCAAGAAGTTCTCTCAGATACCTCAAGCCCAGAGTAATCTTTCTTTCTCATATTCAGCACATGATGTATTACAATTGATGTAAACTGAACCCTTGACTTCATCTCTTCTCTTCCATTAATTGTCCTTTATTTCCATTAACCTTCCTTCAGATTTATCATCGAGTCTTTTTTTTTCAACAAACTTACTAAAAGCCCCAGTCTTAGCATTAGTTTTATTATAACAACAGTATACAAACTAGAACGAGCCAAAAGGAGAGATACACAGGGCAAAGTTGGGGAGAGTTCCAAATGCAAACTTTCCAGGGATGTGGTTACCTTCTCAGAACCAAAGTGTGATAATACTCAAAAAGTATTGCCAACCAGGGTACTTCAGCTAAGCTGCAGTGTCCAAAGTTTTCATTTAGTCTTCATTCTGTGGGCATGACTGATTAAAAGATTTGGCTATGTGATTGAACTCAATCTCCATCCTCCTTACCCTCAGAGGTAGGATAGATATCACCTGGGTCAAAGCCCAAACCCTCTAATTACATGATTGGTCTTTCTGGCATGGCCAGCCCCCATTTTGAGTCATTTCATTAGCATAAACTATATAGGGGCCCACCACGATTCACCTTGTTAGCATAAACTATCAAATGTGGTCCAGGGGCCCACCCTGGATAACAAAGACAGTCTTATCACTTGGGAAATTCGAAGGGTTAGGAGGTTATTTCCTCAGAACTGGGGTAACAGCCAGCCAAATCCTTTATCACACAAAATAAGTACACAAATTTAACAACTTTCTTACCAAGCAGAAGAAAATTGGTCTCCTTAGATTTTCATGCGTGCATTTTTAAACATAATGAGAAAAAGGTCAGTGGCCATAGTTTATAAAGTATCTATATCTTGATTCAATATTACATTTATTAAAATGAATAAAACACAATATCAAGCAATTAAATACTGTTCATATCCTAGATTTTCATTTGAAACAGAAGGGGAAGTATTTTTTGCTGCCAAGCCATGAAAAAAACGTGAACGACACTTTTTGCTATCTGAACTGAAATCTTGAAAAATGAAAGAGTAAATGATAAGCTTAAAAGTAAGTGAATTTAAAATGGATCAAAGACCTAAATTTAAGAGCTCATACTATAAAACTCTTTGCAAAAAAAAAAAAAAAGGAAAATCTTCATGACCTTGAATTTGGCAATGATTTTTCAAATATGACACCAAAATCACAGGCAACAAAAGAAAAAATATATAAATTGGACTTTATTAAAATTAAAAACTTTCGTGTATTAAAGGAGACTATAAAAGGAGTGAAAAGACAACCCAAAGAATGGGAGAAAAATTCTGCAAATCATGTATCTAATATGGATTTAATATTGAGACTAAAGAACACCTACATCTTAGCAACAGAAGAAAACAACTCAATTATAAAATGGACAAAGGACTTGGATAGACATTTCTCCAAAGAAGGTATACAAATGGTCAATAATAAACAAATGAAAAGATACTCATCACTAATAATTAGAGAAACACACATTAAAACCACATTAAGATAGTACCTCACACTCAGTAGGATGGCTAGTATGAAAAAAACACACAAAACAACAACAACAAAAACCCAGAAAATAAGTATTGGCAAGGATGGAGAAGAATTGGAATCCTTGTGCACTGTTGCTAGGAATGTAGAATGGTGCATCTGCTATGGAAAATAGTATGGTGGGTCCTCAAAAAATTAAAAATAGAGTTTTAATAATAATCTGACAATTACACTTCTAGTTATATATCTGAAAGAATTAAAAGTAGGGACTCAAAGATACATTTGTACATTCATGTTCATAGTACCATTATTCACAAAACCCAAAAGACAGAAGCAACCCAAGTATCCATCAACAGATGACTGGATAAACAAAATGTAATATATACATACAATGGAATGTTATTCAGCAATCAAAGGGACTGACGTTTTGATGCATGCTACAACATGGATGGACCTTGAAAACGTTATGCTAACTGAAATAAGCCAGTTACAGAAGAAAAACTATTGTATGATTCCACTTATATGAGGTATATAGAATAAGGCAAATTCTTAGGGAGAGAAATTGTTACCAGGAGCTGGGAGGAGGGGGCAATAGGGAGTTGTTGCTTAATGGGTAGAGAGTTTCTATCTGAGATGATGATAAATTTCTGAAAATAGATAGTAGTGATGGATACAAAACATTGTGTATGTACTTTATACCACTGAACTGTACACTAAAAAATGGTTAATTTAGGGGCTCCCCTGGTGGTGCAGTGGTTGAGAGTCCGCCTGCCGATGCAGGGGATACGGGTTCATGCCCCGGTCTGGGAAGATCCCACATGCCGTGGAGCAGCTGGGCCCGTGAGCCATGGCTGCTGAGCCTGCGCGTCCGGAGCCTGTGCTCCACAACAGGAGAGGCCACAACAGTGAGAGGCCCGCGTACAGGGAAAAAAAAAAAAAAAAAAAAAAAAGTTAATTTAATATTTTATGTTATGTAAATTTTATCAATTTTAAAAAGTCAGTGAAGTAAAGAAAAAATAGAGGAATGTATCATTAGATAGCTAGATACTAAAAACAAAAAGTTATGACAGTTGATAACTACAGAGAGGCTTTCAAATGGGCTTCTATACAGACAGGAAAAGAAAGTGATGGAATCAATTCCAAACAAAGCTCACAAAAATTACACAACAGAAAACTCTTTTGAGATACCATTTCCCCCCATTTAAAGATGCTTAAGGCTCTATGCAGCTGCCTATTATTAAATTATAATTAAACTTAATTGAAGAATAGTGTGGTAGGCAGAATAATAGCCCCCCCCAACGTGCCCACTCTCTGATCCCCCAAACCTGTGAATATGTTATGGTTACACAGCATAAGGGACTTTGCAGCTATGATTAAGATTACAGTCCTTGAGGTAGGGAGATCATCCTGGATTATCTGGATGTGCTCAATCCAGTCATATGAACCCTTAAAAGCAGAGAAATTTCTCTGGCTGTTGTCAGAGAGATGCCACAGAAGAGAAGGGCAGCCGAGAGGTGAGGCCGAGAAATTTAAAATGTGAGAAGAGCTTGAGCCCCTTTGAAGATGGAAGGAAAGTGGTCATAAGCCAAGAAATGAACTCACCTCCAGTGTTACGGAGTCCAAGCTTATACTGCTCGCCACAAAACGGGCCAATCACTCGAGAAGCAAGGTTTTGGGGCAAGGAATAGCAAGTTTATTCAGAGAGCCAGCAGATCGAGAAGATGGCAGACTACCGCGCTCAAAAACTGTCTCCCCCGAGACGGAATTCAGCCTTCTTTTATACTAAAAGGGGAGGGGTTAAAGTCCTGCGTCTGGCTGCGCTCCGAAGGGATACGTTAATTGATTCTTTTCCCCAGCCACGCACAGGTGGGCCTGGTTGAGATGCTCCTGAGTTAACCAAAGGTATTTTAGCTTAACCTTCATTACCTGGGAGGCCAGGTTCCCAGAGATAGATCATTATGTAAAATTTAAGCTTATGGGCAACATCCCTTTAGTGATCAACTTATAAGAGAATACAAAGTTTCTTCCCTATTACACTTGAAGCCAACAGCCAGCAAGGAAATGGGGACCTCAGTAGCACAAAGCCATGGAATTGAATTCTGTCAGTGGGTAGATTCGAAAAGGATTTGGAAATGGATTCTCCCCAAGAACCTCCAGAAAAAAGCAGAGCCCTGATGGTTTTGGCCTTGTGGGACCCTATGTAAGGAAACCAGCCAAACCCACTAGATTTCTGACCCGTAGAACTATGAGAAAATACATTTATGTTGTTTAAATGGCTAAGACTGTGGTGATTCTTTATGGTAGTGATAGAAACCATACAAACAATAAATCAGGAAGCACTTTGTAAATACATCTAAATTTCTTCCAAACACTATTTAGAATTTAGCATCAACATCACTTTTCCCTTCAGATGATTTCCTGACATTTAATAGTCATTGAAATTAAGCAACATAACTCCAAAGTTTCTGAAAATCAGTTATTTTTCCCTGGGTATGTTTTGACTTTTTATAAAGGGCACCCAAGAAAATCAAGGGGCAGCAAGAAAAATAAAAGAATAATGTTATTTTTTTTCCTTGTGTGTTAGCAAAATCTCAACTCAAATATTACATATTTGGTATTGAATAATAATGACTCAGGAGATGATTTCTCACTTGCAGAATAAAAATACTTTAACTTGAGAGAAAGCAAAACCTCTCTCCACTTGACATGAGGTAACTCTGAGCACTATCCATTTTGGGATTTTCTCTAGGCCTCAAGGTCGAGATCACTGAGGTAACTGCAGAAGTCTAGCGTCGGTATCTCAAGGATGGAGAGTGCACACAGATATGGTTCAGATGCAAGTGAATTAAAATAGAGATATTTTAGTTTCTGAAATATTCCTGCCAATCCTGCTTCTCATCCTGCATTAGTTTTATATTCTCCATAAAAAATTACCATAAACTTAGTGGGTAACACAACACATATTTATTACCTCTTATTCTCTATAGGTCAGGCATCCTGGCACAGGACTGGTTTCTCTGCTCAAGATGAAGCAGGGCTGCAATAAAGGCGTTGTCTGAACTGCGTTTTCATCTGGCTCAGCTGGGAATGTATCTTCTTTTAAGCACATCCAGGCAGAATTTATTTCCTTGTGGCTGTAAGCCTGAGGGCCCTGACTTTTTACTGGCTGTCAGCTCTCATCTGAGGCTCCCCTCAGGTCCTAAAAAACACCAGAGATTCCTTGCAGGTGGGCTTTTTACTTCATCAAGCTAACAAGGAGAAGCTGTGAAGCAATTTGGCTAGCAAGACTTATACAGTGGGATATAATCACAGAAAGTTTCATCCCTTTCTCATATTCTAGCAGTTACAAACAAGTCACAGGTCCCACTCACACTCAAGGGGTAGGGATCTTGAAGGGCATTGAATGCCGGATAGCAGAGATCACTGGGGTCACCTCAGGGTCTGTCTGTCACACCCAGTTAAAGATTTCATGATTTTATGTTGTTTTTCTAAGCTTAGAAAATGAAAAGATAACCCGACTTGGGTTGATTTTTTTTTAAATTCCTGTACTCATTTAGAGGCAAATATGGTAAGCATTGGTTTTGGAGTATTTACATAGGCCTGGGATCAACTACCAGTTTTAATGTGCAATTTAGGGCTAGCTGCTTAATTGCTATAAACCTTGACTTACTCTTATAGGAAATGCAGATAAAATTACTTATCTAATAGTTATTCTGTGAGAATTAAATGACAGAATGCATATTTAGTAAAGTGAGACAATTCAGATTATTTATTTTATATACTTCTCATTTTTACTGAAAAAAATCCTCCTGATCCACAGGCAAGAGTCAAAGTTAGTATCTGGGCAAAAATAATATCTGTTACACATGGTATTTGTAGCATAAACCAATCTGTCAAACAGATGCAATATATGCCATGTAAAGAGATTTTACTGAATACACATTTCATTTTAAGTCATTCTTTAGTAATCCATAACACAAGTTCTGGAAATTTCAGTTTCACAAATTTCTATTATAAGAAATACCAACCGTAAAGCTCACATTTTAAATAATTCCTTCTCTAAAATTGGATGGAACTGGTTGACTTATTTATTTATTTGAAGACATTACAAAATAATTGAACTCCTCAACAATTTTTTTCTTTTGTTTCTTCAGTGATTCCCCCTTTAAGTAATGACTTTGTATGAAGTGTGAAACCATGGGAGTACTTAAATATACAAATCAAGTGGAGGTAGAGGAGGCCATTTTTCTAACAACCGTTTTATTGTTATGCCATGTGGGCCCCATTCAGTTTCACATAAACTGTTGGAATATAAAGCATGGTTCATGGTATGAGTTCATGTACCAGCTGAATTTATTTTTGTCAATTAACAGCTGCATATGCTGTTGAGATCCTTTGGCTAATATACTGCATTTAGTTCATATTACAGCATCCAATACAGATCACATCAGGCCATGGCTGTCTTGCAGAGAAAAATTTTATGTAATCATTATTGTGGTCAGGAAATATTTCCTTTTAGCTTTTGATTTTTGTACTTCACTCATCGTAGACATAAAAATAACTAGATAAGTAGGTAAGTAGATAGAAGATAGATGATAGATAGATAGATAGATAGATGGATAGGTACTTCTTGTGGGTGATTCTTACGAGATTATTTTGGCAAATGAGCCATAGTAAAAGGGCTGTACTAAGAAATTTATTAAATAGAATTTTTACAAATCAGAGAAAGTATATATTAAAATCGAGGGAGAAAGTTAATTTCTGATTTGATGGGTTTGTCTACTCTTGTCTATGTTTTTACTACTTTTTTCTTTATACTTTTTTGTCCTTCACCATTATTAGTAAAATGAGCATGACATTCAGGAAAAAGATGCAAACTTGTAGTTTAAAGACCTGGGACCATGTCTCAAAACAATAATTATTCATTTTGGCAAATCATGGAATTCTTTTTAGCCTCAGCTTCCCTTTCTGTAACATGGGATTGTTAAACTTCTGCTCTACCTACCACACACAGTTGTCACAATGATTAAAACAAATAAATTATATATTTGCTGTGTCTCGCCGTTTTTATCTATGTAAGTCTTAAGATTCTGGGGTATGGATGTATAACCCTGGGACTCTGGGGCTAAGTCTGAACCAGCTGTACAAACACAAAATTTCTTTGATTTACTAGTTTTTTTTTTTAAATAAAAAATGTATATGACTTTTAAATTCTATTCCTTAATATATTACATTAACTGTAATAAAATTTTGTTTTGTAGTCACCTCTGAGTAAAATTAGTGCCATGCAAAGATATACTTTGGCTTTAAAATTTTTCTGGCTTATGGCTGCTTTGTAAATACAACTGCTTTGTATATTGTAGACATTTTACACATCTGAATTATTTTTGTAGATAAAGAAGGAAAAAACTTTCTCTGTGAAATAAGCTAATAATAATTTTTATTTCTCTAATAAAAAATATGCTTGAATGAGATTAAGGAAGGCCAAAAACATGTAATAGAGTGAGAAATATAAATATTCTGTAATGGTTACTTCAAAGTACACTTAAAGTAGTTATTAGCAACAGACAGAAGAATATCTGAAAAATTATATATAAGAACTGTATGAAATAAGTGTCTTTTAAGAAGGTAATACTAAATGCTTCATACAGCTCATCATGAACAATAGGTCTAGACACCACCTTACATAATGTAGTGAGCCTTTTACTGATCACGACAAAGTAATTGAAGGGGGCAATTCAGTGGCAATTTAAATAATCCAGTGTTATCAACAGCTATGAAGCTATTTCTAAGCCCAATTTGACACTCAAGATGAAGAATTGGTTCAAGGTACAGCATGATTTGCTTTTGTGTGGGAGTTCATCTGATCATTCCTGGCCCATTCTGGCTATTTTACAGGCCTGTGTGGCAGAGGCTGGGACTCCACTGTTTTCCAAATGTGCATATTTATCCATACGCCTTCTTCACACAAGAAAATCTTAGGTTAGTGAACATTTAAATGTCACCATTTGACTGATGTCCATAGAGCTTCTTTGCATTTTATAACGATTGAAGAAATCATACAAGGCCATCTGGAGTATATAGGTTGTCATGTATCCTTAAATTCCTACTCCAGACTTACCATGGCTGTATCACTGGGGCTATTCTTATAAAAATGGGTTTCCAAGGAAGCTGAATAATTTGATATATGATACAATAAATCGAGGAGAGAGAGCATAAATATGAAATGGAGAAAATTTATAGGGTGACCATACTCTTTCGATTTTTATGTTTCTACATTATATCATTACAATTCCATTCAGCTGTTCATTCTTTTAAAAGTTGGTTAAACTGCTCCATTTAAGGATTTATGTACTAGATTCCTTACAAATATGGAACAT
Source organism: Mesoplodon densirostris (assembly GCF_025265405.1). Taxonomy (NCBI): domain Eukaryota; kingdom Metazoa; phylum Chordata; class Mammalia; order Artiodactyla; family Ziphiidae; genus Mesoplodon; species Mesoplodon densirostris. The sequence continues at coordinate 219,162,514 of NC_082661.1, read as the reverse complement.
AATTATCTGTGAATTATATTCTGAATATGGCACTTCTGCATCATTGTCACTTGAGCCTCAGAGATATAAATAGGAGGTCATATTTATGTTTGCTTGACCTTACTGCATCTAACAATTGATTTTTATAAAACACAGTAAAAAAATCCTATCAAGTGTCCTTGTTGAAATATAAACTGTAACTTCTAATATCTAATTTTCTAATTATTTGTTTCCATCTTTAGCCAATTACTGAAAAAGTTAGATCCCTCAACACTGAATATACTATATCTTTCTCAAATCATTTCCAGCTCAAAGTCCTGCAAATGTAGATGATTCCAATAATCGTGTTTATCTTCTTCAGCAGTTTAACTCTCTATTATGTAAATTCAAAGACATTGAAAAATGTATCCCCATGTCCAGATACTGAAGAGCCCACTCTCTCATTCATGCATCAGCTGGAAGCAGGAGCTGGGAGAGCAATTCAGCTGTGGCAAGACTGCCAGAAACTGACCAATCCAAAGCAATTCCATCTCTAAAGATAGGAGCCAGTTTTTCAATGAGGCTGGTTGGTAGAGAATGTGAAACCACACAAACTGGCCAATATTAATTTATTTTCACCATCTATTAATTTTTTTTTTTTTTTTTTTTTTTTTTCTTTTTGCGGTATGCGGGCCTCTCACTGTTGTGGCCTCTCCCGTTGCGGAGCACAGGCTCCGGACGCGCAGGCCCAGCGGCCATGGCTCACGGGCCCAGCCGCTCCGCGGCATATGGGATCCTCCCAGACCGGGGCACGAACCCGTATCCCCTGCATCAGCAGGCGGACTCTTAACCACTGCGCCACCAGGGAGGCCCTCTATTAATTTTTTGATGGGAGAAATAACTCAGCTACATTCCCCAGTTCTTAAACAAGCATGCTTCTTTCTTTAGTCCCTCTTTCGCCTCTACTCAGCTTTCTACCTGTGTTACCACAACCATCCCATGGGTCGTTCATTCATTAATTTAAGAAATATTTGTTGTGTATCAGCTATGTGCCAAGCATCTTTATTAGGCACTGGAGATGTGGCACTGAACAAAATAGACAAAAATATCTGCCCTTATGAAGCTTATATTGGGAGGGGAGTGTGTAAGATATTAAAATAATTAAACTGCTGGTTAGAAAAACAAAGTAGGGAGGGGGGTTAGGGAATTTCCGTGTGGGAGGCAGGGCTTGCAACACTGGCCAGAGGAGGTCTCACTGAGAAGGGGGCACTTGAAGGCAGATCAAAAGGAAGAGTTGGGATGAGCCTTGTGGCTATTAAGAAAAGAACCCAGGCACAGCACAAATGCCCTCAAGTGAGGACGTGTTGTTTAAGAAATCACAATGATAGTGTGGTAGAGCAGAGGCAACTAGCATGAGGTGAACAGGAAGTGAAGTCAAAGAGGCCATGGGAGAGAAGCAAATCACAGTGAGCCTTGGAGGGCCTTTTGAGGACTCTGGCTTGTACGCTGAGTAAGTGGGAAACCCCGTGGAGAGTTGTGAACAGTGATGAGGCATTTGACTTAGATTTTGACATGATCACTCTGGTGTCTTTTTTGAGAAGAAAATGAGGAGAAAGTAAGAACAGAAATGGGGAGATCATGATTCTGGTGAGAGATGGATGGCAGCAGTGGAGGTAGAGAGAATTGGCCAGATTCTGGAACTATTTTGAAAGTACATCCAACAGGATGTGCTGACAGATCATACGTGAGTGTGAAAGAAAAAAAAAAAAGAGAAGATAAGGGAGACCATCAAGATTTTGGCCTAAGCCTCTGGGAAAATAGAACTAAAGGCTGTAAGAGGAACAGTGGAAACTCTCAGGAGGCCAGTTTTGAACATTAGGTCTGAGGTGTTGATTAGATATCCAAGTGAAGAGAATGAAGAGCTAGTTGGATAGCTGCCTGAAATTCAAGGGTGTGATCTATACCAGATATATAAGATTTGGAGACACAAACCTAAAGATGCTATTTAATCTGCTGAACTGGATGAAATCACCTAAGGAGTGAGTATAGATAGTAAAAGAAGTTCATAGATGGATTAAACTCCAAGGTTGATTTTAGTTTGTTATCTTACTGTTTCTTAAATTCTTTTTGTCTTTTAGTGTGATTCTTTTCTTGGGGTGAAAGGGTAGTATAAGCATGCTTTTTATTACAGTAACTCCCCTACATATGAATGAGTTTTGTTCCAAGACTGCATTCATAACTCCAATTTGTTCCTAAGTCCAACAAAGTTAGCCTAAGTACTCAACTAAACAATCGGCTATACAGTACTGTACTGTAATAGGTTTATAATACTTTTCACACAAATAATACATAAAAAACAAAAAACAAACATTTTTAATCTTACAGTACAGTACCTTGAAAAGCACAGTAGTACAGTACCACAGCTGGCATACAGGAGCATGTTCGCATCTTTGAAAGTTCACAACTTGAAGGTTTGTATGTAGGGGACTTACTGTACTTACTTTTAGGCTGGCTTACTTCTAAAATATCTTTTGGAACTTAATTGTAGCTAATATATTTTATTGATTTTTATATATTTTTTAATACCCAACATATACAAAAAGGTAGTACAATACATTTTAATAATTCCAATAGTAAAAATTCCTATAATATATATGATTATCTTGTTAATAATAGTTTTCATTATTTCAAAAAGTAACATAGGAGAGATGACTAATTCAAAGCCTGACACTTTGTGTCCCCAGCATCTAACACACTGTCTCATATATAGAATGTGCTCAATATACGTTGATTGAATGAGTAGTTACGCATGCTAATTTATTTGGCACATGAGAAATTTGAAAAAGAAATTTTATTAATAGAATTGAAAAAAATAGTGATCTAATTATTCCTTAATAAGATTTTTAAAGTTATTTTTAATTTTAAAAGTTATGCAATTATAGAAATATAGTTAATACAGAAATGTAAAAAGAAAGAAAAAATAATCTAAAGAACACTAAAAAAACACTGTTAACATTCAACTGCATTACTTTCTAATCATTTTCTATCTATACTTTAAAGTTAGTTATGATTGTTTCATATATATGTATATTAGTTTAATCTTACCTTTCTCATCAACATCACAACAAAATATTTTCTAGCTATTTTGTTTTAAAACTATACTAATTTAACTAAACTGTTAATCTCTTTTTAGGATATTTTTGGATATTTCCAATTTTTCATTATCAAAAAACAATGCTCAATGAATGTATTTGTACATAAATTTATTTAGTGAATTAAAAATCATTGACATATACACACTGCTATATTTAAAATAGATAACCAACAAGGACCTACTGTATAGCACAGGGAACCCTGCTCACTATTCTGTAATAACCTAAATGGGAAAAGAACTTGTAAAAGAATAGATACATGTATGTGTATAACTGAATCACTTTGCTGTACACCTGAAACTAATACACCCTTGTTAGTCAACTATACTCCAATATAAAATGAAAATTTTTTAAAAAAGAGAGAGAGACTGTGGAAGAAAAAAAGAAAAAAATTATTTTCTTAGGTGATATTCTAGACTTAGAATGTAATAAAACTTAAAAGTTATTTTTAAATGTTTTAGAACCTCAACATTAGAATATGTACATTATATCTTTGTTCAAACAGTAGCTGCCAAACAGTATAACTTCAGAGGTAGAAGATATGTTTTCTCAAGCACAAAATCATCACACTTTTGTAATATTTCTTAAGAATAAAGTCTAATATTCTGACTATACCTTCAATATATGTACCTTTAAGATATATGCTAAATATATCTATGCCTCTATCTATATATTTATACATTTATATATATATATACATATTTAAGGTAACACAAATATATTAAATCTTTCAAGAGAAAGTTATTAAAATATTGTATTGAATAATAAAAGGTTTGCATTTGGAAATGTCAATGTAGCATCCCCAGGACATGTTGAAGTAATCACACAACTGTTCAGCCATGGCCAGAAATCAGATATGAATAAAAGAGAATTGCCTTTAAGAAGTTTAAAATTTAGAGAGGGAGAAATAGAGATGAACTGAATATTATATTAAGACCCACAAAACCTGGGGGAAGGGGGTTCCACATCTGCACAGACACACTTAGAGAAGCACTGGACAATAACTCATGTAAGTAAAAAGAACTTCATTCTTTACTCTCGTCTCCTGAACAGCCCAGGGTGACACATCTCAAACAGCCCATTCACTCAGAACTCATTTGGAATCTCTCACACCTCACACCCACCATTCTCTCCATTTCAAGTTTTCTTTTACCTAATTTCTCCCTCTACTCCCAGGCTTTTATTGCATTGATAGATTTAGCCTCTGAAATCAAGTCCTTCACTCTTGCCTCCACCGTTTCCTACTATCCTGTTTATTCATTTACAAAATATCCAATAAATTGTATCATTCCCTTGGGTAAAGGGAAGGGATTAAGTTAGATAAGGAGGCAGAAACATTCCCATGATAATGAATCTAGTCCCTACCGCGTTTCCCCATCTATATTTAAAAATGTACGCAAAGAGATGCCTGACATTTAATTGTGCCACTAAAAAGCACAAACCCCTTTCTTCTGGAGTAAATGTAACATCATGTGGTCACTTCTGGAGGTGCCGTCAAGCTCAGCCTATTTGTGCCCGTCAAAATCCTATTTTGAGGACTTTGACAAGGGGTGTGGGGTGGGAGGGTAAGGGGTGTTTGAGTACCAGGGTTTCAGTATTGGAGGTCGCAGAAGGGTGCCCTATTACTGTAGGCCCTTCTTAGTGGAAACCAACCATATAAAGCTTTTGTTGGTGTGGATTTGGGATTTGCCATATGCCAAGCCCTGAAAGCAGAACTGTTATCTAAATCAAATGGCTTCATGGGAAGCAAATGAGCAGGCAAGGCTGTCAATGGCTGTCTCTGAGAACCTGCTATTGGAATTACTTTTCTTGCTTTTCACCACCCATGGGTACCTCCTTTAACACAAGTACAACCCTATGTCCCAGATCTGAACTATACAAGTATCTGATGTCAGTAGTTTCCTTCAACAGTGCCTAGAATTCAGATAAACCATTGGTGTGACAAAACGACATAAGATAAAAATCCTGGATTTCTGTTTTTCATGCTTCTGCTACTATAAGAGTTTATCTCCTAAGACTACACACTGGTTAAATTCTAGATGCTTTGACTTTGTTCATATTAGAAAAAAAAAACTACAGGAGAATTTTAAAGAGTAGATTTAAGAGGATACTGAAGAGAGGCACAGGCTGTGAAATATTTTAGAATAATCTGTGAGAAGTGCTAAAGAAATTCAATTATAAAAAAATAAAAATTGGCAGCTAAATGGTAAGCTTAGTGAGTTTTGACCATATGAGGAGATATTAAGTGGCTTGCCATAGAATTCGATAAATATCACTTTAGAGAATAAATGAATCTCCTGTCACAGCTTTGAAAAAAAAGAAAAACTCCTTTTTGGAGGTTTGCATGAATAAAATAGCCAAATCTTCTGTGAATGATTTGATATAGTTCTCCTGGGAAGACAAAAAATAAAGATACATCCTGAAGTCCCATTTAGCCTCATGGTTTTATGAGCCTCATCTTTCTTTATTTATTAGCATGTCTGAGTAACTTTCTAGGAGCAGATGTTGATTTGTCAAGATTTTTGTAAAGTTTCAAAATAATTTGCAGATTGATTTCCATTTACATTTGTTATCAACTATGAGTTTTCCATATTTGTTTTTAAGGCACAATTTTCTGACAAATAGGTTGTTGAAAAGAAATGATAGTTATGAGAGGAGAGAATAACATTTGTTTATCTTTCTGTATCATTCCTCCAGGAATTTATATGATTTTAATACATTAATTATCTCAGAACCCCACCCAACCACACATACAGCAAAGAAATACTGCAAACTCTGTTAACTGAAAACCATCCAAACCATTATGAATCGATTACTCCAGCACCAAGATTTGACACTCAGTGGGTGTTCAATAAACATTTGCTGAATTTAAATAGACTCAACAAACTTGAACTGAGTCTCCTGTAATTGTTCATTTCTCTTCACAATCTGCATTGTACGAAGAAAGTGACAAATTTACTAAGAAGTCATTGTCTCTGCGTTTACAAATTCTAGCTCAGTCACAATTAGGTAAGATGGCTTTTCTTGTATGTTGAAATTATACATAACGTCCCTTAGAAAGGGATTCCAATATATGTAAAGTATTTCATCTAGGATTCACCATATACTATGATAGTTTCATCCTTTTCCTATTTTCTTTCTCTCCACTCTGTATGTGAGTAATGGAAATGCTATTATTGTAATCTTTTTCATAATATTCAAATCAGATCTAGTAGTCAAAAGTTTGTAAGTTGCAAATAAAGGCCAACATAGCAAAAGAAAAATAAATTACCATTAAATAAGCTTAGAGAAATGTCAATCATTGGATACAAATTTTATTTATTTTTTGAGTTACTTCCCCTATATTAGTGAGTGGGGGAAAAAGTAATGCAATTATTTATTTCTTTCATGACCAGGTTCTTTTAAACATTAGTATAACTCTTGTTTTAGAATCAATGGATACATCCAGCCATTGTTTACACTCAGGCTTTGACTCCGGGCACAGAGTAGGTATTCCATCAATATATTTTTTTAGATTTATTATTTATTTATTTATTTTTTGTCTGTGTCTGGTCTCAGTTGTGGCCCGCGGGATCTTTCGTTGCAGTGCGTGGGCTCTGCATTGCAGCACGCATAGTTGTGGCTCATGGGCTTAGTTGCCCCATGACATGTAGGATCTTAGTTCCCTGACCACAGATTGAACCCGTGTCCCCTGCATTGGAAGGCGGATTCTTTACCACTGTGCCACCAGGGAAGTCCCTCCATAAACATTTATTGGGTCAATAAATGCAAGAGTGACCTAGCATCAATTTCTATGCTTTTGAATACAGAATGAGTTAGGAAACCTTAGTAAAATTATAGAGATAAATTCCTACTCTTTGCAACCTGACCAATGTGTTTTGCAACATTTTTAAAATATGAGAAATGCTTAGATTTTTTTTCATAAGGGGATAGGTAGACCTAAGAGAGGAGTCAGATTTTTAAAAAAAATTTCCTCCATCTTTGTAATTAGCTCACCCTAGTAAGGGCTAGGCAAATAGAACTTGAGAACTTAAGAAATAGCAGTTCAATAGGTTTAATTTGACTGCTAATGTAAGAGAATTATATCAGCCATGTAAATAAGTATTATTATGTACCATGTCCTGCTTTACATGGCAAAGGGTGTTGTTACTGTGTTAGAATTGTTTTTTGCTACTATAAGGAAAATTTTAGGAAACAACCTTGCACATATACTTTTTATTATTTTTCGATTTATTTATTATGGATTCTACAAATGGAATTGCTCCCTGTGTTGATTCAGATTGCCGACTCTCCTTCCAGTGTGGCAATATGATTCAGTTTGAACTTCTGCATATAATGTGCTACGTTCATTTCTCAAAATCATGCCAACATAGAACAGCATCGTTTAATTCTTTGACTAAGTAATGAATGAAAAATCTATCACTAGCTACCGATGCATTCATTAAAAAAACAAAAATTCTCACAGAAGACCATGAGGTAAGAACTGTCTTTCTTTTATAAATAAAGACACTGAGATACACTGAGACTCAGAACACCATGTAAGTATCTTACCATAGGTCACAAAGCTGGAACCCATGTCCTTCTCACTTATGAGCTACTGCTGTCAACAATGTATCATTCAACATTTCCTACTGAAAAGGAACATTTCAAAATTTCATGTCCTGGATACTGGTATTTTATAAAATCTATTCACGACTTGTATTTTTTTACTCACAATATTTTCCTCTGGACCACCATTGTTTGTTACTGATTTTTTAAGAAGCCTGTAAATGTAAAGCAACATCTCTGTTATACTACATTTTGATTTGCATTTGGATCTTATTTAACTTTGTGCAGTAACTCAGTATATCCATAGAATTATGCAAAGTTTCCATAGGTTGGAAATCAGTAGTTTATTCAAAATTAGTGACTTTCAAATAATATACTGCTTGAGCTGACATGGTTTACCACATGAAATCTCTAAAGGATTTCTTCCAACTATGTCCTGTTTCTCAGGATATTCCAAATCATAATCCATACATTAAACAACTTGCTTAAGTTCTCTTCCACAGTTATTCTTCTGTGAATAATAGAGTTCCTTACTGGCTTCCTAAATCTTTCCACATAAACTGTATGTTATTCTTTGTTTAAAGTGCTTTCACACATACATACACACACACACACACATACACACACAGTAGGTAAGAGTAATATTTCATTTTGAAAAATTCATTTCAAGGCATTCATTTTCAGATCTAAGAAAAATGATCTTTAAACACTTTGGCATATGACTGAAAAATAAATAATTGATAGATATTTTGAACAAGTAAAGAGATCTGCATCATGACCAGATTAGAAGTTGGTTTGATGAAATGGTCCAAATGCAGGGAAAATGAAGGCTATTAAGGGACTTAAAGGCAATTTCTAAGTAGAATTGTTTTCATTTATTGAGTACCACCTTAAATTTATTGGAAAGCTTCCTGAAGTTGTTCAGCAGGGGTTCTATAAAATGTATCTTTAACCCCATTTTCCCTTCTTTTCTCTCATTTAAAAACAGCTTGAGGATACTTGCCCAGTTGGTTGTCAGCTTGAGAGGGCCTTTTAGTAAACATGTTCTGAGTAGGAACTCCCTGGCACTATAAGAGACAGCTGGCTCTTATTAACAAACTTTGCATTACAAATAGAGGCAGGCGCATCACACATGGGGGCTTGTGCATCTATTTTCCTGCATTCCAGGCAAGTGTTCTTCCCACAGAGGCCAACTCTCAGGCACTTTTATTTTAACTATAGATAAATTATAGGAACATGTGCTTTCCTTTTGAGAGCACTGCGTAGCCTAGAAGCAGTTACCCGACTGCAGCCACAAATGTGAAACAATAGTCTCCCAGAGTAGAAGTAAACACAGGATCAAATATTCTTGGGAAAGAAAGAATAAATAGCTAATAAACTTTATGAAAAGATACATAATATTACTAATAGTAAAAGAAACACAATTTTGTGGGTTTTTTGCAAAGATTATTGGTAAAGGTATGTATGGATAAAAATACACTTTGATATACAATTTCATGTTTGTATATACCTACATAAATATATATGCAATATGCACATGATACATACACAATACTTACATGATATATGTGTGTGTATAAAACCTATTTGTAAGACTATATATACGCACATGTATAACATATCTATATGCATATAGAAAATTCATCATCAAAGTTTATATTTCTCCATTTGTACCCTTATCAATAATCTTTCAAGAAACAAAAACTGTTTTTCTTCTATTTGTTTTACTATGTACAGTTGACCTTTGAACAACACAGGTTTGAACTACATGGGTCCACTTATACGTGGGTTTTTTTTAATAAATACTATAGTACTGCACTATCCACTGCTGGTTGAATCCTCAGATGTGGAACCATGGATACAGAGGAACCTTGAATATGGAGGTCAGACTGTAATGTTATACATGGATTCACCTGCTTGGGGTTGGTGCCCGTGAGCCCCACCATGTAATCAAGGTGCAACTGTACATGCATATATGTACACACATATGTGTATCTCTCCCCAACCCCCACCCCCAGTCTCCTGGAACCCAGCTAGTCTATTTATCCTACAAAATTATCCTTTGAAAATGACTGGACAAATATACATATATATATGTATAGGATTGCTTATTGTGACATCTGTTTTAATAGTAGAAGTAGCTTACATGTTCATCCATATGGGATTAATTAAATAAACCATGGTGCATTTATACGTTGGGCTGTCAGGCAACTATAAAAGAGGATGAAGTCCTCTGTTATTCCACATCTTAGTGATGTAACCAGGGACAATTTACCTGACCTCTTTATACTTCATTTTTCTCAGCTGTAAATGATAATAATTGTATCTAACACACTGATTATTATGAAGATAAAATGAGTTAATTTATGTCAAATGCTGAGAAAAATACCTGGCATACAGCTATTATATATGTTGGATTTTTATTACCTATAGTACATTTTGAAATATAACTGCTTTGCATAATTATGTGAATAAATAAGATTACAGGATAATAGGTGTATATATGTATTTATAATTATATGCACATTTAATGAATGTTTTATACACACACACATATATATGTATACATATCTCCAAATTTTGTTTATGTACATAAGCAAGTATGAATGGATATTTACTGACTATTGAACAGTGATGATCTCTAGGGTGATTTAAGGTGCAACTTCATTTTCTCCTTTATACATTTCTTCAGTTTAGACATTTCTATATATGATATATTTAATAATATCCATGCATTACTTTTATAAAATAGAACAAGGTTACTTTGATTATAGAAATAATCTGAAGAGCAAAAACGACTTCCAAATAAAGGAGAAAATTTAGTTACATATGCAAAATTGGCCCAATACTTACTAGTAATTTAACAGAAAAGAATTGTGATCAGATATTATTCTATAGATGCAGGTATTATAATCAGATGTAAAATCTTTTGATTTTTGTATACTTTACCAATTTCCATCAAGTCTTCTTATGAAAGATCAAAGTAAAATAGTTTTATGCACGTTAGTTTTATGCAGCTGCACTTATTGAACAATCATTATGGGTTTTATGTTCCATTTTTGCATAATATCTCATTCTTTACATTTGTTTGCCTTGCTTTATTGTAAGATTTTTAATACTAGAGAACTTATTTTTTAACTATACCAACATTGTATTATTTAAATTACAACTGTGATCATGAGTTGATTAATTAACAACATTCATTACTGACACCTAACCTTCCCTTACAAACATTCTGTTGTTAAAATGATAACTATAGCACTGTGGACTCCTGGGGGAACTAAATGTATTTACCAGCTGCTGCCCATACTATTCTGGTATCACTATAAACTATTTTCTGGGGATGAAGAATAAAATGGGAGCAGTGGGGAGAAATTGTAAAAAAGAATATCCCATATATTTCAGACAGAAATGAATGACATAGTTGATCAAGACTCCAAAAAGTAGGAATTAACTGTCAGTGATCATGAAACATATAAGAAGATTTCTGTTTCACATTAGAAGGAATAATCATTTCCTTGTGCTTTTAAAGCTATAGCTCTATAGCTATATACCCACACTCTTGTTTCCTGATGGCATCTGAAAGTTTACCAGACTGATCCAGTTCTGTATCTTGATCATGGGCCATTTGTGTTTTTATTTCCAAATATTTTGTGATGTTTTTGATATGTTATTGTTACTAATTTCTAGTTAACATTATTGGGGTCAGAAACACTATTCTGTATTGTTATATCAATCTTTTGAAGTTTATTGAGACTTGTTTTTTGCACCCAGCTTATTGTCTTTCTTGGTGAATATTCTATGTATGCTTACCAAAAATGTGTGTGTCTATAGCTGTTGGGTATAGAGTTCTACAAATATCAACTGGGTCAACTAAGTTGATACTCTTGTTCAAGTCTTCCACCATGATACCTATATTTTTGTCTACTTGTCCTTTCAACCACTGAGATAAGGTTCTTAAAATATCCAACTGTGTGTGAATTTTGTCTATTTCTTCTTTTAGTGTTTAAGTTGTACTTCATATACTTGAAAGTTTTGTTTTTATGTAGTTATAAAGTTAAACTTGCTAGGTCTTCTTAATGAATTTCCTCTTTTATCATTATGTCTTTAGTTCTAGTGAAAATCACTGTCGTGTTAATATAGCCATGGCAGTTTCCTTGTGCTTAGCATTTGCATGGTGTATCTTTTCATGGTTTTATTCTCAATATCTTTATTAATATATAAACTGTGTTTCTTGGAACAGCATATAATCGAATCCATTTTTTAAAATCCAGTTTAACAATATCTGCCTTTTATGTGGAGTGATTAGCTCATTTTAATTTAGTATATTGTGGTTGAGCTTGTCTGTCATCTTCATATTTGTTCCTATCTATACTACTTCATTACAATGTTTAAAAGTACAATGGTATAATTCCATGCTTATTGTAATATATTTTATTTCTGTATATGCTAAAAACATATTGCTTTAATAAGTCAGTATTCTTTTTAAAACATTTAAAAATAAATTTGTATGTAAATAAAGTAAAAAGATGTTTTATAATTACCCATACTTTTACCCTATCTGGTCCCCTTAATGGTTTCTGCATATCTGACTTCTCTATGGTATCAATTCCTGAAGAATATCTCTTAACATTTCACCCAGTACAGGTCTGCTAGCAATCAATTCGCTTGGCTTCTGCTTGTCTGAAAATGTCTTTCTTTTGCCCTCATATTTGAAGCATATTTTCACTCAATATGGAATTTCATTTGATGGTTCTTTTTTGTTTTTCTTTCAGCACTTTAAAGATGTTATTCAATTGTATTTGGTTCTCATTGTTTCTGATGGGAAGTCAGCTACCAATATATCTCTATGTAATGATTCATTTTTCTTTAGCTGTTTCTATATATTTGGTTCTCATCAGTTTGTGTATGATGAAACCAGTTATGGTTTTCTTTGCATTTACTCTGCATGAGGTTTGTTGAGCTTTCTCAGTCTATAGGTTAATATGGTTTATCAATTTGGAAAAAATCCCAGCAAATTATCTCTTCAAATAGTTCTTCTGGCCCACTTTCTATGTGCTCATTTTCTGGGACCTCAATTACACATATATTGCCTTACCATTTGATATTGTTCCACAGACCTCAGGTGTTCTGCACCTTTTTTTTCCTCTTTGGGTTACACTTTGTATAATTTCTGTTGACAGGTCTTCAAACTCATTGATTCTTCCTTCTGTTGTGTCCTGTCTTCTGTTAATCCCATAGAAAAAAAGATTTCTGATATTGTATTTTTCATTTTCTTCATTTTTATAGTGTCTACCTTTCTGCTAAAATCCATCATCTGTACATGCATGTTGTCTACCTTTTTCACTAGGCATATTTTTCCCAGTTAATTAAAAGTCACTGTCTGATAGATAATTCCAGCATTGTGGCTAATTCTAGTTCTGTTTCCATTATTTCCTCTCTTCATCAAAGGTCATATACCTTATTTCTTTTTGTTTATTATTATTATTGCTTTTTATGACAGAATTTGTACATAAGCAACCAAAGAAAATAATATTTATCTCCATAAATGTGTGCCCTTCTTATATCAGCCATTAGTGATGAGGACTAAATCAGCCTAATATATATTTGACCTCCGTCTGAGTTTTCTTGAAGCTTTAGTTAAATTCAGTTAATCACTGATTTAAAATACTTTGAAGAACTGACTTAAAATGTTTCCCTTTAGCGAGGCTTGGGACCTGGGCACTGGCAAGAGTCTGCTAACCTCTTTTTCATTAACATCCAGCTTCCAGCTTTCTGGGCCATTTGGGAGTTCTCTTTGCTCTCCGGTCCTGCTACTTGGGAGGTCTCTCTCTGTCCTGCAGCCCAGTCCATAGGCTTCTGTATTGCTGCAGTACACTTGGTGAAGCGCCAGAGTTTCCCACAGGGATTTCTCTCTGTTCTCCTGCTCTGCCCCAGCCTTTGGCATGCTGCTGCAGTACAGTGGCAAAAGCCCAGAAAATTTTTATGAATTTCTCTGATTACTCCCTCCCTAGACCCAGCTTTCAGTATATAGCTGCTTTTCCTTCGGAAGGCCCAGGTACCTTGAGGGGTATCTCTCTCAACTTTGCTGCTCTGTCTCTGGGCTGCAGTGTACCTTATTATGTGAATACTTGGGGAAAGACTGGGCAGGTGGGTACAGGCTTACTCTGTGGCTGAGGTGCCCTATGGTTCTCACCCATCATACTGATCTACATTCTGCTGTGAAAGTTCATTAAAGGTTGTTCAGATTTCTACATGTCTTACCCTTATCTCTGGAAGATTTCTCCATTTCTCCCCTTGTTAGCAGTGAAAGCAGGTGTCCAAATGCTAATAACTTTCAGGATTTTAGTTCATTTTGGTTTCTTTGCATAGTCAATTCTCTGATTTTTTAACACCCTTCATTTGTAGCTTACCTAGCTTGTTCTAGTTGTTTGGATGGAGTGACACTCAGTTGTGACTTTCTAGATACTAACTCCACTTGGTGATGAAAAATTAGTAATACTAATTTGAACTCCGGTGCCCTGGGGCACAATGAAATTCACATCCAACCTCAGGAAACTGTAAGGAAAAAATCAAGCAAGTAAATTTATTTGTTCCCAAGCACCTCCTTTTTTTCAAACCTGTTCTTTTTTCATACTAGGTGTTTGCCTTTGAACATTCCAATTCATTTCTTTAGTATTCTTTTTTTGTGTTGACTTCCTCAATTGATTTGAATGTATTCTTTCTTTCTTTAGGTCAGTTTTTCTTCATATTGGTTGGCCAAAAAGTTTGTTTGGATTTTTCTGTAACATCATACAGAAAAACCTGAACTTCATGGCCAGCCCAATATAAGGACATGTGACTCTTCCTGAACTTAAATCTGAGTATTATGGTAATTCTCTTCTCTTTGAAAACACTTCCTGTCTCTTGGAGAGGATGAGTGAAATAGCTGAGGGAGATGAAAAGGAATAAACTTCCAAATGCAAAATAAATGAGTCGCAGGGACGAAATGTTCAGTGAAGGGAATATAGCTAATAATAATGTAATATTATTAACAAATAATAAAACAAATAGCAACTAGACTAATTGTGGTGATCATTTTGTAATGTATAGAAATATCAAATCACTATGTTGTGTACCAGAAACTACCATGGTGTTATAGGTCAATTATACTTCAAAAACAAACAAACAAGCAAACATACAAACTCATAGAAAAAGAGATCAGATTTGTGGTTACCAGAGGTAAGGGGTAGGTGGAGGGGGAACTGAATGAAGGCAGTCAAAAGGCACAAACTTCCAGTTATAAGATAAATAAGTACTAGGGATGTAACATTCAATATAATAAATATAATTAACACAGTTGTATGTTACATATGAAAGTTGTTAAGAGAGTAGATTCTGAGTTCTTTTCACAAAGAAAAATTTTTTTTTCTTTTATTTTTTAACTATATGCGATGATGGATGTTCACTAAACTTATTATGGCAATCATTTTATGCTGTACATAAAACAAATCATTATGCTGTGCATCTTAAACTTATACAGTGCTGTATGACAATTACATCTCAATAAAACTGGAAGAAAAAATAAAAATAAATCCCTTTGCATCTTTTGGCAACTTCATGCAATTAGATACTCAACACTATTTCTACTGAGAATTTTTGTAAATTATGTTTCAAATGATGCATGGCCCCATGCATCTAACACATAACTATATTGCTATGATTAATCAACACATATTTTATCAATATGCTTTACTTGATTGAGCTCCTTTGAATCTATTACTGAGCATAACAAGAAAAGCTGATCTGCTCTAGGGAGTTTCTATGTATCTTATTGTTATATTTTTATATTTCTCTAAATGTCATAAACATATAGTTGAGTGCTGATTATTTGATGATATATAGATTATGACATATTTATTTTCAGTGTTATTGAGGTGATTAAATATTTGATGCAACACTACAAGCACAGACACTTGTTTCAATCATTATATATAGCTGAAGTATGGAATTGTCAGGATGAATATGAGATGATGAAATAATCTTTTCATTAAAGTTAAAATATAGCTATGCTGGAGAGTTCACCCTACCCTATGGAAAGTCTAGATTATAAAATACAGTAGTGGGGTTTAGAGATTAAACTGCACGTAGTCAGTAGTGATACCCAAACATGTAATGTACTTATAGACATTTTGGAATTTTAAAAAAATGGGTTTTGATTAGGACAAAAAATACCATATAATTTCATTCAATAGAACATCACTTAGCTAATTCTTAATCTAATTAAATACCAAAATTTCAAGATTCAGTGCTCCCATCTAACACATTATTTTCCATCTGCAAGAAGCAAATGATCCAGAAACATTTAAGATTTGAAAAATATGTGATAAAAATGTGAAATTTGTTTGAACTCCACGTCTGAGCCTCACTGATTATTACTCAAATGAGTGACTGAATGTGTGTGTGTTTTAATCACATAAGAGTTCTGAGTTAATCAGAGAATGGATGTCTAGTATAACACCTTTTAATTCTTCAGTTTTCAGAAGAGGGGAGAAAAATCCCATCCCACTATGTCACATAGAATATTTTGAGATGAACAGGTCCTTAATGAAGAGTAGAATGAGAGTTGTGAAAGACTATTATCTGGGGAAATGTCCTAGCAAGGAAAATAGAAGTTGTAGGAACATCTGGGTTGGATTTTTGGCATAAGCAACCAAATGTACTCAGGAGAAGTAAACCTTCCCAAAGAAAACACGACTGAAGCTGTCTGCTTTTATTAATGTACCTCACTGGTGAATCTCCAGTGGTGATGGATCACTCTCATTTAAGGAATGATGTGCTGGAAAAATGCATTATTTTCAAGAGTAATAGAGTGGATTAATGCAAGTGTGTACTGAAAAAAAAATCAAAACTCCCATGATATATGCTGATTTTCGGGTGTTCCCCATTTTGCACGGCTGTTTAAGCAAGCACTCTAAATGGAAATGCACTTGACATTTTTGCAACTGGATGTGATCAAACAACATTAGAATTTAGCTGATTTCTCAGAAAAATGATTAAACCAATTCTTTCTCATTTCCACTTCTTGCATGGAAACAGAAGGAATAAAAGACACTTAATAAAATAGATGCCCTAAATGAAAGGCTGCCTGGGAACAATAGAAGGGGGTTGATATCTTTTTTCTTCTTTCCTCCCTTCCTTCATCTGTCACAGTAGTTCTGAGCTGCATACATCATCAGAGGGGAATTCTGATTAACTGTTTCCAGGCCTTGGTAAAGCCATTCATGATAAATATTCCATAAGGTACTTTGAGACTGAGTTATGCTTTCCATTAATGTTTATGTCACAAGGACTTGTTAATACAGAAACATTCTTAAGCATTCTATAATAAATGATTTTGGCCTTGCAGTGCCTGGTAGTGGACAACTGAGCATTAAACTCTGCCAGGGAGGTAAGAGATAACACAATAAGATGACTATGTCTGCTGCACAAGATCATCAGGTACAAGTATATATTCTATTATCTGGTACAAGTTAGGGTAGCATATAAAACAGGGTGATGACAGCAAACATAATTGTTAGGTGTGTTGTTAGCATTTTACCTACAGTAGCATTCTTGTTCTATTGAAAATAAAATGGATCAATTACTACTTTAGTTACTAGTGCTGCATAATAAATTATCACAAAGTTAGCAGCTTAAAATAACACATATTTATTTCCTAATGGTTTCTGTAGTCAGGAATCAGGGCATGGATTTGCTGAGGCCTCTGCTTTAGGGTCTCTCAAAGCTGCAATCAAGGTGTCCAATAGGAATGGGGTTTCACCTGAGGCTGGACTGAGGAAGGATCTACTTCTAAGTTCACATAGTTGTTGACAAGATTCATTTCTTTGTTGGCTGTTGGCTGGAGGCTTCCCTCAGTTCCTTGCTATGTAGGCCTTTTCACAAGGCAGTTTGTTTCATCAAAGCCAGCAAGAGACAGAGCCAATAGTGAGAGTCTGCTAGAAGATGGAAACTATAGCCCTATGTAATATAATAATGGTAGTGACATCCATCACTTTTGCCATATTCTGTTGGCTAAAGGCATGTTACAGGTGCTATCCACATTCATAAGGGAGATGATTATACAAAGGTGTGAATACCAGGAGGCAGGGATCACTGGGGGCCATCTTAAAATCTTCCCATCCCAATTACTAAGCCCTAAACTATTTCTCTATTTTTGAATCCAGTTATGTCTAAGTAAATTTGTATTCCTGCAAAATTCTGTACAAATATTTCTGTGGTGGAGAATTTGTAGTCTTGAGAAATCCTAAGTGATGTATTACTAAATCTGTCTAGAAATTAGAGAAAATATATATTTTAAAATTCTTTCCCATTCCTTGCCAGCTATACAACATAGGTTAATTTCATAACCTACTGTGCCTCAGTTTTGTACATGTGAAATAGGGAAATTGTGGTTATCTTGTCTACCTCACAGACATATTCTTATAATTAAATGACATAAACCAAAAGAGTCATTTGAACAAATAAGTTGCTTATAACAACTTATTTGATACACGCAAAGGTAACCTAAATTTCCCCAAGTTTCACTAGTCTGAGATCCCAAATATAATAATGGCTTGAATGTTTTCATCCCACATCTTGCAATTTCACCACACCTCCTCCTGAATTTTATCTGAGTTTTTCTATGAGCCTCCAAGGAATGTCTCTCACGTTCTCATAAACATTTTCAATGAGCTGCCAAATGCCATCCACAATTTCTTACCTTTTCTCCTGCCATGGCCTCCCTGTGTGAGGTCCTGGGAACCCGCCGGGTCCATTGCCTTCTCTAGGGACACTGCCCTGGAGCTTTGGAGGTGGCAGACCTGTGAGTTGGGAGTTTAACTAGGGCCAATGTAGTACACAGTCCCCCTCCCCCTCAAGTGTAGAGTCAGTTGAAAAACAGATACAGGAGCTTGATAAATATAGACTAAAATGTCAGCTTAATCATCAGTGGAGGTGGGTTAGAAAACACAGCTTGGGTGTGTGACTGTGCACAGACTTCCTAATAGCTATTGCCTGAGTTCTGATCTTAGAAAACTCCTTTTAGGAATACAGGGTATGCAGGCTGTTTACACAGATAAGCTGCAATGGGAAATCACAGTCTCATACCCACTGCCCCCTGAGAGCAGGGACAGAGAGTGAGGCCCAGGGCCTGGGCCTGGGCCACTAAGCAATGGAGGAACATGGACCAGTGGAACAATGGGCACCAGAGCCTCGTCATCTCACCAATCAAATCAGTCAATCCTTTTTCTGTGGAGAGGAGGAACTAAGAGAAGGAGAGAGAAGCTGGAGGGAGAAACTCACATAAACATGGGGAAACGGAATAGGATATCCCCTAGCACTGTGTAGTGTTCTTAGGCAAAGTTGGGGACTAACTGGTCTCTCATCTTGAAATGTTGCTCTAAGATAGAGGGTATAGAGAAGGTATTACTTTTGTCCTGGTGAAGAGTCTGAGAAAAGAGTAGGCCAGTCAGAGCGTAGCTCTGCTACCTATACGTAATCGAGAGGAAACATCACTGTTATATTATGATGTTTACTCCCTGTGAAATGGACTAGACCATTGGCTGGAATTTGACAAAAATAAACCAAACGGCATCACAGTACAACAACAGCAGCGACTCCCTGCTAACACAGGTCTATTTCTGTTGATTCATTTTGCAAGGTTACATACTTGGCTAGTTGAAAGCCAGTGGTCACAGTTAACTGAAAACCTAAAAATACGAATACATGGCCTGGTGCTGTTTACTGAGACTAATTTTCTGCTTTTATTATCTAAGTCATAAATGGCTTAATGTGCCTCCCAAGAAGCTTTGAAAAATCACAAGAGGCTAAAGAAGAACAAGTGCAAAAGAAAAAGGAGGTGGTTTGTAAACTATTTCCACAATGCCAGGTCTGATCCAGACCATGGAAATGAAATGATAAGTGAAACTGGTTTTTAAACAATATTAAAGAGCAAATCAATTTCTCTCTGCCCCTGTTAACTGTACACTGAATGCAAAACTGTTTTAAACCTGTTTGAGGTAGTAACACATAAAATCACTCCAGGGAATTCTTATGTCCCATGCTGGTCTGTCTGTGCCTAATTGAGTTCTTAGCAAAGCAGAAGTTTTGGTTTTTATTTATGAGATACTCCACTTAGCTACATATCCATGGGGCCATCTTAATGACTGACTGTCTTTCCTCTTGACCTCCAAAGAAAAGGGATTTGTTAGTGTCTCTCAGCCTGAGTTATTTCCCTGGAAAATTTTAGTCTCATAAAATTAGGCTTCTCTTCAAGTTTCCAATTTTGCCCAAGAATACCAGTAGCCCAGGCTCAAGCCAGGACTTCTCCTGTACTCCCATTCTCTTCTCCACTTCTTTTCAATAATAACTTGGAAATGTGATGGTGGATACGAAACTGAAATTAGGATTTAGGAATAAAATGTGCCCACTGAGCACTTTTTCTATGTTTGTGGTTGAGGGAGAAGTAAGATTCTGTCATTTGGATTAGATCATTTTATATCTACATGTAAACAGGTTGGGATTACCAGATGCTATGAATTTGTCATAATTTGGCTATTTTCTTCTCGTGATGCCCAGCCCCATATTTTGTTAAGTGGTCACACAATCACAAGGGCTGCACTAAGCTGAAGGCAAATCTGATAGTACCTTTTTTCTTGAGCAGGGTGAGCTTCCATTTGAGATTTAAAATGCACTGTATTGCAGGTGTTGACCCAACCCTTGCTAATGCAGAGGAAAGTGCGCTCCCATGACAGGAAAGGGAGCTAAAAACGTTTCCTGCTGTGCTTATAGCTCTGTCATCACTGTCAATTATTCTTTGTAGATAGTTTTACTGGCTGCTTTGCTTCACAACTCTTCCACTAAGCAGTCCTTATCTCAAAAACAGCTCAATCATCCACCATCACCAATCATGAGTCCTGTTGTGTCACAACTAGATGGAAAATTGCTGAATAAAATACCTCACTTTTAATATAGAACCAAAACAAGACAATAAAGACGGTGTTTTGATCTTTCTTTAAAACTAATAGCGCTGATTCTAACCAGCCTCTACAATAGATGTTGCAGCAGCTACGGGTATTTATACTAAGAGTATAACTCTTTGGACTGTAGTCCTAACTTGTACCTCTTCTCCAAATGCTGGGAGTAGTTATGACTAGAGGAAGCTCATATGCAAAGCGAATAAAATGTTTTTGCTTGGGTTTCAGAGTTTTCACTTATTTCTTGTTATCTAAAATCATACCTTCAAAACACTGACATGGGCCAGGATAACATAAGGGACTGGATGAAGGATCATTTTTATAAAGTCACTCATGCTGTGTCTTCTTTGATTGGATAAATGTAAATTGAACATTTAAAGGAAATTGCTGAGAAAGGTAGAAGTGTATTACCAATAATGCCAAAAAGTTTTACTTATAAAAACAAAACGAAACAAAAAACCTCCCATTCTTTTTATTTTTAATCCAGATTACAAATTAAAGAATTATATGTGTGTGTTATACACTCTCTTTTTGCAAAAACTTATTTTCTGGAAAGAATTCATATGAAGACTGCAATCATCAGAGTTTTAGAATTTGTGATAACAGCCAGGATATCCACGTTTACCCACAGTAATTCTTATGTTAACTTTTATCCCTGCTTTGCTATTTCAATGATAGTACACAAAAACTTGCTGGATATTCTGGATAATACAATCAGAGTATAACTCTTATTAGTCATAGGCTCTATAAAGTTATTTGTTCAAAATAGAGATAATATTTTAATTGAAATAGGCTCATAAATCTTTGGCCACTGTGAATCTTATAACTGATCATAGCTTCTTTGTTGCCATTAGAACTCTAAAAGCCCATATCTAACATGTGAAAAAGTCTTTATAATATATGTTTTTAGACTCACCTTAACGTGACTTTATTGTGTATGTGTGTGTTTGTGTTTGCTGCACTTTTCAGTGTGTAGATGTATACTCACACACTCATATACATAGGTTCAGACATGCACATGTATTTTGAATGTTTTGTATACAAGAAATGAGTTTTGAGTTTGAACGGAACAATAATTAATGAATTAATTAAATTAATGAACAAACTAAAGACTGTGAGGCATACCAACAATTCTACTCAAATCACCTTTCCGTTTGGATGAAGTCTTTGTGCTATTGTCATTGTCTGAAATCTCCTGATAGATGGTGCTGGTGGTTTATTTTAGCATACTAAAAATGGGTCAGATATTTCTTTGTTATTTTTTTTTCTCCCAAATCTCATGGGTTTGGTTTTGTTTAATAGATTCCTTCAAAAAGGTGGGATCTTGCCCTTGGTTTCTAACGAAGCCTTTTGTTAAGTTCAAGCCCAGTAATCACAAACAATGTAGAAGGTAATGGTTGAGTGAGAGACATAGGTTGCTCTTCTAAGAATTTCAGTTACACTTCAGGTTTTATATTCAGCAAATGAGAATGCCTTTAAAACCTCTCATCTGTACATAAAAGTGAGTAAAAATAGAAAAGAAGGGAAGTGAAAAGAAGCTACAATTACAGAATTTATGATAGGAATACAGAGAGCAAGATGGCATTGGTCCATTTAAGAAAGAGAAATGCATTTTTAATATTTTTATAGAAAAATCCCTTCAGGTTGATTTGCATTGCCTATATTTAGCACAGATAATTGAAAACAATGTTTGATGGTAGTGGTATCAAAATCAGCCTGTGAGGAGGAGAGATAATGATTGGATTGCGCTGGCACCGTCATCCTCCCCACTCCCCCAAGCTGTGGGCCACCGTGTCTGAAGCCTCCTCCCCCTCCTGCCCAGAAGCACTGGCAGCTCTCTCCAGGTATTCTGTCACTCTCCCTGACCTCTTAGACCAGCTCACTGTGGACACCCTGGATGCTCCTGGGTCTCCTCAGTTTTTAATCACACACAGTGCTATATTGTGTTTGGATTCCAGAGTCCTGATTAAAATTCCTTAACTGGCAGGAGTAGATTTTTTTTTTTAACTGCAAGGGTAGTTAGAAAATAACTCAGCAAAGAGGATTTTGGCTAATTTAAGCTGTTTATCATTCTTCCCCATAAAAAGCAAAGAGAAATAAAGAGGGAGAGGGGCAAAGACAAAACTTGGAGGTGAAATCTATCTATCCTTAAACACTCCACTGGTTGTGGTAGCCACCCAGTTACAAAGTGAGAACACAGAAAGATTATTCTTTTTAGCCTTAGTGTGCTCAGCACAGAGAGAATCCTATTATCTCTACTATTCCTTGAGAACCTGTACCCGCCTTTCCCTTATCTGGTTGAAGAATATGCTACTGTGGCATAATAATTATTGTGAGTTGAAGGCATTAGAGTTCCTGAAATCCCTTATTTGCCTAAAAGTAGAGCCTCCCAAAAGAACTCAATTGTTATAAATTCCCTCCAGGGAGCCACAAGGGACAGTTGATTCTTATCACCTGAGACAAACAATAAGTCAGCAGCACACCTAAAAGACACTGTCAAAAAGCTATCATAACTCCTGTCTGTTCTCCAAAGGACTCATTTATCTTACCAAAAACTCATTTGTTTTCCCATAAGTGCCTTTCTCTATGCCCCACCTCCTCTTCTAAGAATTTACTTGTTTTCCCATGTGTTCTTCTCCCCATTCCCTTCACCTATATGTTCTAAATTCTAACCACCACTTTGAGTCACATTTTTTGGTCAACTCTCTTATGTACATAGGTGGTTAAAATCTGTCATTTTTCTTGCTAATCTATCTTCTGTCAATTTAATTTGCAGGCCTCCCAAAACTCAACATAAGAGGGTAGAAGAAAAGTTTTTCCTCAAAGACAGGGTTTTATGCTTATGCTTAACAATTTTAGCAGAATTCTCTCTGCCTTTTGTTTAGGGTGGCTTCCAGACATCAATGTATTATAGAATTTCATTTGTATGTATTTAAAAAGATAAAGTTATAACATGTATACTCATATGTATACATAAATTTATTCCATATAATTTTCGCATATGGCCATTTATGTAAAACTATTATTTCTGAGATCCCCTTAAAACAAAAGGAATCATGAGAAAACGTTGTCTTTAGAAAAAACTGAACTCTGGTAAATGAGGAGTTTTCCCAAATCCTTTCTTACTACAGAATCCAGTGATTTAAAAGATTACATTTTGTATAATGCATAGAAAAACTTTAAATTCAAGTTTATATTACCAAAGAATTTTTTATTTTTCCCTTTCAATTTTTTTTTCTTTTTAATAGCTTGATGCTGAAGAGAAAGAGAGAAACTTGGCCCTCCTTTTATTCCTTTCTTATCATCTGTTTGTTTTAGACCCTGGGGGCTAATTTATGGATAGGGATTAAAAAACACAACATCCAAGCAACATCTAGCAAAGAGAATATGGATATAGATATATAAAAATCTGGGCTTGAAAAAAAGAAAGATACTGCACTGTCTGAAGTATTCTTCATTTGGCAATAAAATGCTCTGTAGGCGTCTTTTTTTCTTTTTAGCAAAATGTCTAATCATATCACTCCCCTGTATAAGTAGTCTGCATGATATTGCCAAGGCATTTAACATGGTATTCCAGCCTAATTATTTGTCTTCGTCTATTCCTTTATAGCTCCGTCATAGTACCTATCACATTCTATTATGGTTATTTGTTGACTTTTCTGTATTCCCGACTAAATTAATATTTCATAAAACAGGAACATTTAATGTCTCTATCTCCAAAAACTAACACAAATTATATCTGTATGCCAGCACCTAACTCTTATGTTTAGCACACAGTGGGTGCTCAATATATGTGTGTTGAATAAACTCATATTTGGAATGCCTCCTCTGATCTTTCTGCCTGCTTAGCTCTTTTTTTTTTTTTTTTTTTTTTTTTTTGCGGTACACTGGCCTCTCACTGTTGTGGCCTCTCCCTTTGCGGAGCACAGGTTCCGGAGGCGCAGGCTCAGCGGCCATGGCTCACGGGCCCAGCTGCTCCGCGGCATGTGGGATCTTCCAGGACCGGGGCACGAACCCGTGTCCCCTGCATTGGCAGGCGGACTCTCAACCACTGTGCCACCAGGGAAGCCCTGCCTGCTTAGCTCTTATACTTCAGTTAATATTAAATCCAGAAAATCTTCTTTGTAATGGCTAGCCTGGTCTAACAGGCTGAATTAATCACACACTAATCTATGCCCCCAGGGCACTCTGGTCATACCACAAGTATCACATCGAAATACAGTATTTTAAGTGTTTGTTTCTATATGTTCTTTCAGGTAAGAACTAGATCTAATTAATTTTTATCACTCAGAATCTAGCATTGCGTCTATCAAAAAAGAACTGCTGAATAAATGTGTGTGAAATTAATAAAGGAGCAGCCTCAATGGTGGGAAATATACGAGGTTTTATTTCCTGGGTGGAATTGTATTCCCCCAAATAATATGTTGATATCCTGAATCCCAGTACCTAAAAATGTGATCTTATTCGGAAATAGGATTGTTGCAGATGTAACTAGTTAAAGAGAGATCATGCTGGAGTAGGGTGGGCCCTTAATACAATATGACTGGTGTCCTTATAAGAGGAGGAAAAACAGACACAGAGGGAAGATGGCCATGAAGACAGGGCTAAAGATTGGAGTTATGCTGCTATAACCTGAGGAACACCTGGGGTTACCAGAGGCTGGAAGAGACAAGGAAGATTCTCCTCTAGTGGTTTTGGAGGAAGCATGATACTGTCAACATCTTGATTTCAGACTTTTAGTGTCCAGAACTGAGACAGAATAAATTTATGTTAATTTAAGCCACCCAGTTTGTGGTGTTTTGTTAGGGAAATGCTAGGTAACCAAAACACCTAGTATGTTTAAACTGTCTTATTTATGTTACCTGGGGTTATCTTTAAATTGGAACTGGTGTAGGCAAGAAAATAAAAGCATATGTGATACTTAAGGATTGCCTCTACTCTGTAAGGTGTTAATGGTCTCCCAACATGGCATCCGCCTGAAATGTGAGCTCTTTGAAGTGAACAAACAATTGAATGAACATATACTTATAAGTTACTGGGTAACAGTAATGTATGGAAAGTGATGCCCTTTGTTTCCAAATATCTCAAAATTGGGAGCAAACTGTCTTTAGAATCATAAAAAAGTGATAATAAATTTTTACTTAGAATCTATGAGAGGAGGACACAAAATGAAAGATAGTAGATTCATCTACTCATTATCCCCTGTTTTGGGGATACAGCAGTGGGCAATAAAATGAAGGTCACTTCTCCTGGAGATTATATTTTATTGGGGTAGAGCAGAAAAAACAAAATATAGGATACATTGGATGATGCTATGAAAAAAAAAGTCAGATAAGAAGATGAGGAATATTGAAGGGAGGTTACTTTTTCAGTTGGGGTTGTCAGACGAAGTGTTTTTCATCAGATAGCATTCGGGTGGAATGAGCCATATATATGGATCTATATAGATATATATGTATATATATACATCAGATATGTGTATGTGTGTTTATGGATCTATATAGATATATATGTGTATATATACACATCAGATACGTGTATGTGTGTATATGGATCTATATAGATATATGTGTATATATATACAACAGATATGTATATGTGTGTATATGGATCTATATAGATATATGTGTGTGTATATATATATATATATATATACATCAGATATGTGTATGTGTATATGGATCTATATAGATATACATGTGTATGCATATATACATCAGATATGTGTATGTGTATGTGCATATATGGATCTATATAGATATATATGTGTATGTATATATATATCAGATATGTGTGTATGTGTATATGGATCTACATAGATATATATGTGTATATATATATATACATCAGCTATGTGTATGTGTGTATATGGATCTATATAGATATATGTGTATATATATACAACAGATATGTATATGTGTGTATATGGATCTATATAGATATATATGTGTATATATATATATATATATACATCAGATATGTGTATGTGTATATGGATCTATATAGATATACATGTGTATGCATATATACATCAGATATATGTATGTGTATGTGCATATATGGATCTATATAGATATATATGTGTATGTATATATATATCAGATATGTGTGTATGTGTATATGGATCTACATAGATATATATGTGTATATATATATATATATATACATCAGCTATGTGTATGTGTGTATATGGATCTATATATATATGTGTATATATATATATATATACACATCAGATATGTGTATGTGTATATATATATATAGTGTATATATATATATATTTACACACACACACACACACACACACAGAGCGAGAGGGCAAAGGAAACATGTCCTAAGGTAGAAGAGTATTGTTGGAATAGCAAAGGAGCCACTATTGCCTGTGAAGGGGAGAAACATGTGACAGGAGATAGAGAGGTAAATGAAGACCAGATCATGTAGGCTATGAAGGCCATTTGAGAATTTTTCCTTCTCCTCTGAGTGAGTCTGCTTATGGGTTAGTTGTAAGCAAAGGAATAATATGATCTAACATAGGATTTCAAGTGTCCCTCTGGTGGCTGTGTAGAGGAATTCAGCATGGGGTGAACAATGGTAGAAGTTGACAGACTAGTTAGATGGAGACTGCAGGAATCTATTTGAAAGGTCATGGTGACTTGAACTAGTATGAGAAGTGGTTGGAGTTGTTATGTTCTGAAAATGGAATCCGAGATTTGCAGATGGGGTATGTGAGTAGACCTGAAATGAGTTTTGTCAGACAAGTAAACATCACGGTGAAGAGGGGAGTAGTGAAGGTGGGAGTGGAAGGGACAGCACTCCACACCTATCAGAAGGCATGGAGGCTTAAGGAAAGAGTACATGCTTGAGGAGTTGGAAAGCCCTTGGAGGAAGAGGAGAAGAAAAATAAATGACAAGGGAGATTTCAAAGTTCAAGGGGACCTAGCTTATATAGGATCTGCTGCTGTGTTCTGGAGGTTGGAGTTTATTCTGAATGTGGAAAGGCATCCTTGAAGGTTTTTTGAGAAGGAGTGAGGCAGTTTTATATTTACAGTGTAGGAGGCTAATGTTGACAGTAGATTGGAAAATGGATGGAGAGAGGGCAAGGATTGAGGGTAGAGACCAGGCTGGAGATTTTGCAGTATCTCATTTAAGAGATGATGGTGGCAATAGCACAATAAATAAGGAGAAATAGACAGACAAAAGACATTTATGAATAAAATGGCTAGACTTATTCATTAGTTGAATACAGGAGGTGAGGGAGAGGGAGACAGCAAGGGTAACTCCAAATTTTCTGACTTGGGTAACTGGGTTGTGATGGGCCATGACCAGCCTTGTCCACAGATACCTTCTAAAAGGACATAAACAGAAAACTCCTAGGGTCTGAGAGCAGAGGCAGAGATCAATGAAGATTGCGCACAGTGCAGGCACATTAAGAATGCCAAGGCCTGAAGGCCGAGCCTTGTATGATAATTTGCTTCAAAGTGCTGATGTAGCAACAGATAAAGAGCAAGTATGCCCAAAGTTCTGTATTTCCTCTGACCTGGCAGGCCTCTCTTTCTCTGTGGGTGGTCAAGAATACCAAATTTTGGAGCTTCCCTAGCGATCCAGTGGTTAAGACTCCATGTTTCCACTGCAGGGGGCATGGGTTAGATCCCCGGTCAGGGAACTAAGATCCCACATGCTGTGTGGTGTGGCCAAAAAAAAAAGAATACCAAATTTTGAGCATTCCTTCTCATGAAAACAAGGAATGAATTGGGAGCCATGCCTATCACTTGTATCCTTTGCATTTCCTATTGTGGCCTCATGAATAAACCATAGAGAAGGGCAAGCCAAGCCAAGTCATCACCATCTCTAAGCTTTCAGCCATTACCAGACTAGCTCATGGGTGGATGGTTGTGCCATTAATTAGGTTTGTGAGTAATAAAGATGAAATATATTTGGGGGAGGTGGAGGAGGGTAGGAAAGACAAGAAATCCAAGAAGAGATTTCCTGGGTCTGTAATTCAAGTTTAAAACCTGTGTCTAGAGACCCCAGGTGAGGTCTGGCTTCAATCATAGATACGGATGCCATTAGGGAACTTAGAAGATCCCAGAATGAGGTCAAAATAAGGAGACAAAAGAGTCAGGGATTGATTTTAGGAAATGTCAGAATGCAAGTTATTAATATAGGAAGAACATCATTCTAGAAGAGGAGACCAAGATGGAACTTCCAGCAAGCTAGTAAAACAAGGAGAAAGTGGATCTCAGAACCCAAGGGAGAAGGGATATTTATAGGTTGCAGAGAGACTTACTGAGGTAAAAAATTAAAACTTTCCACTGGATTTAGCAACTAGGAGGTCATAGATGATGTTAGGTGTAATCACTGTGATAGTGAGGTACAGAAATCAGATTTCACTGGGCAAATTAAATGGCAGGTGAAGCACTGGAGACAGCGTGGGTTTAGCTCTCTTTCTGATGTACAGGCTTTTAGGTGAAGGAGAGATCAGATGATGGCTGGAGGAGAATGTTAAATCAAAGAAGATTTATTATGTTAAACTGAAGCATATTAAAATTTTTAAGAGTTTATTTGAGCAAAAATCAATTTGAATATGGCAGCATCCAATCTAGCAGATAGAAAGGAGCTCTGAGAAGCTGTACAAAATGAAAGACTTTTATAGGCAGAAGGGAGCAGGAAAAAGGAAGTTATACTAGTCAAAAAAGCAGATTGGTTACTGCAAGGTTACTTTCCTTTAGGGGATGGCAGGTAATCAGACAGATTACCTAACTAGTGCTGATCAGGTGATTCCTGATTGACTGGTTTAAGATTTCGTTTCTGGGAGAGCCAAAACAGTAATTAAGTCTCAGTTCTGGTGACCTTGGGCTCAGCATAAGTGACTCAGTTTTGGGCCTGTTTTCTTCTTTTTTAACAATCTTATGTGGCACAGCTGTAGAACACTTGCATGTTGAGAAGAGAAGCAAGTCTTAAGCAAGCTTTTAGAGGCATCATTTGAACCACAGCTAGAATAAGCTATCGAGTGAGGCATTGGAGAAAGCAGATGGTTCCATTATTTTAAGGTTTAGATTTTACCTAGTGAGTTTGCTGAAAGAATATTTGCACTGGGTGTTAAAGTCGTTGTTGGGAGATTTAACGGTTTAAGTCAATCAAGTCTAGGCTACTAGGAGTCGAAACCAGGAGGGGACTAACTCATTAAGACTATCCCTTCATCCTCACAAAAGCTGGGAGGTTAAAGTGAGAAAATGGTAATGTGGCACACAGTGAGTATTCCATCAGTGTTGGTTCTCTTTTGAATAATCTGAAAAAATATATATAAGAATGTGAGACCCCCAAAACGTGTCAAAATTAGAGAGCTCATTATTAGCTCTAAGAAAACTTGTCTCCAGTAGGACACTGCAGAAACTGGGCAGAGAAGTCTTAGCAAAGGCAAATCCGTAATTCAGAGTCTCTTTGTGTACCTTAATAAAGGAAGGGGCTTGAGGAAATCCGTGGCACAATGGCACCTGATTCAGACAGCTTATCAAGAGTCCAAGAAATGCTGCACTTCTGAGTTCTTGTCGAATAGATTCTATAAATGCTAGACTCTTAGGAGACAAAGAAGTGCTAGAAATATATCTAGTGATCTCTGAGACAAATGCAGCAGACCAGCTCTGTGACTGATCTCACCCTTATTCCTATTTCAAGGCAGATGCTTCTAAATATTGGCCCATTCACACTCAACAAAGAATTCCTATGATCACGTGTGTATTTTAAAATATGCTTTAAATTTTTTCACTTTACTTTTTATACTTTCTTTTTTTTTCCTTTACACTTTCCACAATGCATTGAAGAATGAGCCTTTGTTGAAAGAATCTAGATTTCAAATAATCCCTCTCTATCCTCCTTCAGTTCAGTATCACTTTCCTCTCTTAGGCTGTCCTCTCCCAGCCTTCTAGATGACTGACCTCCTTGCAGGCAGAGAACCTTGCCCTTTGCACCTATCAGGCCATCATTAGTCATTTCAAAAATGTTACAGAGTAATGACAAAGAAAACTGTTATTTGAAGGACTTGGGGTGTGCATTATTTTTTGGCCTTGACAAATACCCACTGGTAAACTGAAGACTTCAAAGGGCCTTCGTTCGGGCCTAAGAAAGGAACAGTGGGAAAGTTAATTACCTGGAGCCCCAAATCCTATTTTCCCTTTAACAACCCAGGGCTGCACTTTACAAGCAATCAAAGGGAGTGATGTCTGGCAAATAGTCAGCCTTTCTTGAAATGCTGAGTGTAATTAGATGCTCTCCTGTCTGTCATTAAAGACAAATTGTTTATAAATGGTTAACATTTGAGTACTACACTATGTCTTCAACCTTTATCATAATTATATTTCCAATATTGACTGAAATATTCTAAACTGAGAAATGGGAGCTTATTGCAAGGTTAATTGCTTGATAATAAATTACTGTTGCTCTTAACACTCGCACTGTTTACTTATTTTGCCTTCATTTTCTTCAGGGGTTTTGACATTTGCATTTCAAATATATTCAGAAAAGTCTTCTGTAAAAAGAATCATCCATCCCCTGATAGTGCCTAATTTTCTTCCTAATTGGGGCTGTGAACCATTCAAAGAAAAAAAACTCTCAACCCTGTCCAAAACCCACTGGCTCAAAAGAAACCCAGATGTCATTAGGGTTGTCAATGCTCCCTGATGAGAGAGAAGGGTGAATAAAGTATTTTTGACTTGTAGAGGATGTTTCGAGATTGTGATGTCATATGCTTCTCCCATGCTTGATAGCAATTTACTTCATTATATTGTATTTTAACTATTCAACGCACTATTCTAATCTGTTTATTCAACTGCACTATTCTTATTCAGTCACTAGTCACCCTACATAAAACTAGGAAGTTCATACAAAAGGACACAAGGGTCAGGCTCCTGAAATTATGGTGATACCAACTTAGACTCTTCCGCATCTTTCAAATGATAAGGTTTCAAACTGGCACTTGGGTCTATTTCATCAGTACTATTTCAGTACTTTCATCTTAAGAACTGAATCTTAGAGGGTTGAGGAGAAATTTTTTGTTCAGAATTCTGAACAAAATAATACGGATATCTTCTTAGTTATAAAATTTAGAGCATGGTGTTTCTAAGTGGTAATTATCATTAAAACTGAATGTTTCAAGGTGTAGATATCAAGTCTATTCTAGGGACATCAGTAGAACCCAAATGCTCATTTCTCCATTGCCTGTACAATAAAACCTCTATTTAATAATACATGATAAACTATGAAAGAGTAACTTAGCCATTAGTTATTTAGAAGTTACTATATGCTAAGGGAGTGTGCTAACTCCTTTTTTGTATTTTACATTTAATTTTCATAATTACCCTATGAAATAGATTTTATCCTTTCCCTTTTATAAATGAACAAACTGAGTTTTGGAGACATTATTTTCCCACAATTAGTAAATGGCAGAGCCAAAAATCTGAGGAATATTTGTCTGTTTCCAAAGCCATGTTCTTTCAAGTAGACAATTACCTAATAATCTGAACATTATATGTTATTATTACCCACTTTTTCAAAAACAGCATTATAAAACTATAGAAATAATGAAGGCTCTTGACAAACTAAGTACAGGAAATTAAGTAAAAATCTTTGTTAACAAGTTGAATCTTAACTGCCTTATCTATATTTAATGTGTGTGACCTGAACTTACAGTAAAAGTCTAGAGTAGGATCTGCAAACCAAAAACCCCTAGCCGATGACTCTTTTTGTAAAGAAAGATTGATTGGAACATGGCCATCCCCATTCATTTACATACCATCTATGACTGCTTTCATTATAAAACTATGAAGGGTCCTAGAATATACCACTGTGACATAAGGATTATTTTGAGCTAAAGACAGTTGAGAATCAATAGATGAAGGCTTTTTCTGAATTCACTTTATCTGCTTAGAAAACAGACTCTCCCAAAAGAATTCAACTGTCATAAAACCCCTCCCTGGAGTTTCACAACCAGGGAAGATTAACTCCTATCACTGGAAAGAAGTCAGCAATGGGGATAAGAAATAAACAGAAATTGTCACAAAACTATCATATCTCCCATCTGTTCTGCTAAGGGCCCACGTATCTTTCCTAAAAGTCATTTGTTTTCCCACAAGTGCCCTTTCTCCTCAACCTCTTCCCCTATTGATATGGTATATAAACCTCAAATTCTGTCTCTCCGAGACACGTTTTTGTTTTGTTTTGTTTTGTTTTTATGAGCTCTCCTGTGAACATATGAGTAAACTTTATCTTTTCTCTTGCTAATATGTCTTCTCTCAGTTTAATTCACAGGGCCCCAAGTAATAAACTTAAGAGGGTTGAAAAGAAGTTTTTCCTCCCTGATGACTGCTTTGTCAAGAAGTTGCAACAGAGACCCTATGGCCTATAAGTGTAAAATGTTTGCTATCTGGCATTTAATAGAAAGTTTGCTGAACCTGGTGAGGCTGAATGAATATTCAGAAATGAAACAGAGAACTTCACTACGTTTTAGCCAACTCCATAGTGAATCTGAAGTTTATAAGAAAAGGCACAGCCATATTATCTACTTGCAAATAATCATGTAGATAATGAAGGAAATATATAAGCTTCTTTGCTGCCATGTTGCTTATGTGGTCACCAGCAACGAGAACCTAGGAAACTTTCTTGTCCTAAAGGTTACTCTATAATTGTAAAAATTTTATCAAACGTCTCTAGTTTAAATTCCAATGAGATATACAGTGTGTGGTATGTATGTAACACAATAACATTCAAATACAAATAATCTGGAAAATCATTGTTTAATTTCTACTTTAAAATTTTCACAGAGTTTGATTATCTAATAATACAGCTATGCATGCTTCCTCTTCTGTTAATTTTTTTAACGTCTTTATTGGAGTTTAATTGCTTTACAATGGTGTGTTAGTTTTTGCTTTACAACAATGTGAATCAGCTATACATACACATATATCCCACATCTCCTCCCTCTTGTGTCTCCTTCCCACCCTCCCTATCCCACCCCTCTAGGTGGTCACAAAGCACCGAGCTGATCTCCCTGTGCTATGCGGCTGCTTCCCACTACCTATTTAATATTTGGTAATATATATCTGTCAGTGCCACGCTCTCATTTCATATCAGCTTACCCTTCTCCCTCCCCGTGTCCTCAAGTCCATTCTCTACGTCTGTGTCTTTATTCCTGTCCTGCCCCTAGGTTCTTCATGACCATTTTTTTTTCTTAGATTCCATATATATGTGTTAGCATATGGTATTTGTTCTTCTCTTTCTGACTTACTTCACTCTGTATGACAGACTGTAGGTCCATCCACCTCACTACAAATAACTCAATTTCATTTCTTTATATGGCTGAGTAATATTGCATTGTATATATGTGCCACATCTTTTTATCCATTCATCTGTCAACAGACACTTAGGTTGCTTCTGTGTCCTGGCTATTGTAAATACAGCTGCAATGAACATTGTGGTATATGGCTGTTTTTGAATTATGGTTTTCTTAGGGTATATGCCCAGTAGTGGGATTGCTGGGTCATATGGTAGTTCTATTTTTAGTTTTTTAAGGAACCTCCATACTGTTCTACATAGTGGCTGTATCAATTTACATTCCCACCAACAGTGCAAGAGGGTTCTGTTTCTCCACACCTTCTCCAGCATTTATTGTTTGTAGATTTTTTCATGATGGCCATTGTGACTGGTGTGAGGTGACACCTCACTGTAGTTTG
Source organism: Mesoplodon densirostris (assembly GCF_025265405.1). Lineage (NCBI taxonomy): Eukaryota > Metazoa > Chordata > Mammalia > Artiodactyla > Ziphiidae > Mesoplodon > Mesoplodon densirostris. The sequence goes on along the minus strand of NC_082661.1, from coordinate 219,128,137 downwards.
TTTGTTTGTCTGTTTGTGTTTTGAGTGTTCCCCATTGTTTTCTTTCTTCTCACTGTAGATTTGGTTTGCATTTCTCTAATGATTAGCGATGTTGAGCACCCTTTCATGTGTTTGTTGGAAATCTGTATATCTTCTTTGGAGAAATGTCTATTTAGGTCTTCTACCCATTTTTGGATTGGGTTGTTTGCTTTTTGACATTGAGCTGCATGAGCTGCTTGTATATTTTGGAGATTAATCCCTTGTTGGTTGCTTAATTTGCAAATATTTTCTCCCATTCTGAGGGTTGTCTTTTCACCTTGTTTATGGATTCCTTTGCTGTGCAAAAGCTTTTAAGTTTCATTAGGTCAAATTTGTTTAGTTTTGTTTTTATTTCCCTTTCTCTAGGAGGTGGGTCAAAAAGGAGCTTGCTGTGATTTATGTCATACAGTGTTCTGCCTAGGTTTTCCTCTAAGAGTTGTATACTGTCTGGCCTTACATTTAGGTCTTTAATCCATTTTGAGTTTATTTTTTTTCTTTTTTTTTTTTTTCTTTTTGCGGTATGTGGGCCTCTCACTGTTGTGGCCTCTCCCGTTGCGGAGCACAGGCTCCGGATGCGCAGGCCCAGCGGCCATGGCTCACGGGCCCAGCCGCTCCGCGGCATATGGGATCCTCCCAGACCGGGGCACGAACCCGTATCCCCTGCATCGGCAGGCGGACTCTTAACCACTGCGCCACCAGGGAGGCCCTTGAGTTTATTTTTGTGTATGGTGTTAGGGAGTGTTCTAAATTCATTCTTTTACATGTGGCTGTCCAGTTTTCCCAGCACCACTTATTGAAGAGGCTGTCTTTTCTCCATTGTATATTCTTGCCTCCTTTATCAGAAATAAGGTGACAGTATGTGCGTGGGTTTATCTCTGGGCTTTGTATCCTGTTCCATTGATTTGTATTTCTGTTTTTGTGCCACTACCATACTGTCTTGATTACTGTAGCTTTGTAGTATACTCTGAAGTCTGGGAGCCTGATTACTCCAACTCCATTTTTCTTTCTCAAGGTTGCTTTGGCTATTCGGGGACATTTACGTTTTGATAAAAACTGAAATTTTTTGTTCTAGTTCTGTGAAAATGCCATTAGTAGTTTGATAGGGATTGCATTGAATCTGTAGATTGCTTTGGGTAGTATAGTCATTTTCACAATGCGGATTCTTCGAATCCAAGAACATGGTATATCTCTCCATCTGTTTGTATCATCTTTAATTTATTTCATCTGTGTCTTATAGTTTTCTGCATACAGGTCTTTTTTCTCCTTAGGTAGGTTTATTCCTAGGTATTTTATTCTTCTTGTTGCAGTGGTAAATGGGAGAGTTTCCTTAATTTCTCTTTCAGATTTTTCATCATTAGTGTACAGGAATGCAAGAGATTTCTGTGCATTAATTTTGTATCCTGCTGCTTTACCAAATTCATTCATTAGCTCTAGCAGTTTTCTGGTAGCATCTTTGGGATTCTCTATGTATAGTATCATGTCATCTGCAAACAGTGACAGTTTTGTTTCTTCTTTTCCAATTTGGATTCCTTTTATTTCTTTTACTTCTCTGATTGCTGTGGCTAAAACTTCCATAGCTATGTTGAATAACAGTGGTGAGAGTGGGCAACCTTGTCTTGTTCTTGATCTTAGTGGAAAGGGTTTCAGTTTTTCACCATTGAGGACGATGTTGGCTGTGGGTCGTCCTATATGGCCTTCATTATGTTGAGGTAAGTTCCCTCTATGCCTACTTTCTGCAGGGTTTTTATCATAAATGGGTGTTGAATTTTGTCAAAAGCTTTTTCTGCATCTATTGAGATGATCATATGGTTTTTATCCTTCAATTTGTTAATATGATGCATCACATTGATTGATTTGCATATATTCAACAATCCTTGCATTTCTGGCATAAACTCCACTTGATCATGGTGTATGATCCTTTTAATGTGCTGTTGGATTCTGTTTGCTAGTATTTTGTTGAGAATTTTTGCATCTATGTTCACCAGTGATAATGGCCTGTAGTTTTCTTTCTTTGTGACATCTTTGTCTGGTTTTGGTATCAGGGTGATGGTGGCCTTGTAGAATGAGTTTGGGAGTGGTCCTCTTTCTACTATATTTTGGGAGAGTTTGAGAAGGACAGTTGTTAGCTCTTCCCTAACTTTTTGATACAATTCGCCTGTGAAGCCATCTGGTCCTGGGCTTTTGTTCGTTGGAAGATTTTTAATCACAGTCTCAATTTCAGTGCTTGTGATTGGTCTGTTCATATTTTCTATTTCTTCCTGGTTCAGTCTTGGAAGCTTGTGCTTTTCTAAGAATTTGTCCATTTCTTCCAGATTGTCCATTTTATTGGCATATAGTTGCTTGTAATAATCTCTCATGATGCTTTGTATTTCTGCAGTGTCAGTTGTTACTTCTTCTTTTACATTTCTAATTCAATTGATTTGAGTCTTCTCCCTTTTTTTCTTGTTGAGTCTGGCTAATGGTTTATCAATTTTGTTTATCTTCTCAAAGAACCAGCTTCTAGTTTTATTGATCTTTGCTATCATTTCCTTCACTTCTTTTTCATTTATTTCTGATCTGATCTTTATGATTTCTTTCCTTCTGCTTATGTTGGGGTTCTTTCGTTCTTCTTCCTCTAATTGCCTTAGGTGTAACTTTAAGTTGTTTATGTGAGATGTTTCTTGTTTCTTGAGGTAGGATTTTATTGCTATAAACCTCCCTTTTAGAACTGCTTTTGATGCATCCCATAGGTTGTGGGTCATGGTGTTTTCATTGTCATTTGTTTCCAGGAATTTTTTGATTTCCTCTTTGATTTCTTCAGTTATGTCTTGGTTATTAAGTAGTGTATTGTTTAGCCTCCATGTGTTTGTATTTTTTACTGATTTTTTTCCTGTAATTGATATCTCGTCTGATAGCATTGTGGTCAGAAAAGATACTTGATACTATTTCAATTTTCTTAAATTTACCAAGGCTTGGTTTGTGACCCAAGATATGATGTATCCTGGAGAATGTTCCATGAGCACTTGAGAAGAAAGTATATTCTGTTGTTTTTGGATGGAATGTCCTATAAATATCAATTAAATCCATCTTGGTTAATGTATCATTTAAAGCTTGTGTTTCCTTATTTATTTTCATTTTGGATGATCTGTCCATTGGTGAAAGTGGGGTGTTAAAATCTCTTACTATGATTGTTTTACTGTCAATTTCCCCTTTTATGGCTGTTAGCATTTGCCTTATGTATTGAGGTGCTCCTATGTTGGGTGCATAAATATTTACAATTGTTATATCTTCTTCTTGGATTGATCCCTTGATCATTATGTAGTGTCCTTCTTTGTGTCCTGTTATAGTCTTTGTTTTAAAGTCTATTTTTTCTGATATGAGAATTGCTACTCCAGTTTTCTTTTGATTTCCATTTGCATGGAATATCTTTTTCCATCCCCTCACTTTCAGTCTGTATGAGTCCCTAGGTCTGAAGTGGGTCTCTTGTAGACAGCAAATATATGGGTCTTGTTTTTGTATCCATTCAACCAGTCTATGTCTTTTGGTTGGAGCATTAATCCATTTACATTTAAGGTAATTATCAATACATATGTTCCTATTACCATTTTCTTAATTGTTTTAGGTTTGTTATCATAGGTGTTTTCCTTCTCTTGTGTTTCCTGCGTAGAGAAATTCCTTTAGCATTTGTTGTCAAGCTGCTTTGGTGGTGTTGAATTCTCTTAGCTTTTGCTTGTCTGTAAACATTTTAATTTCTCCATCAAATCTGAATGAGGTCCTTGCTGGGTAGAGTAATCCTGGTTGTAGGTTTTTCCCTTTCTTGACGTTAAATATGTCTTGCCAGTCCCTTCTGGCTTGCAGAGTTTCTGATGAAAGATCAGCTGTTAGCCTTATGGGGATTCCCTTGTATGTTATTTTTTGTTTTTCCTTTGCTGCTTTTTATATTTTTTCTTTGTATTAATTTTTGATAGTTTGATTAATATGTGTATTGGCGTGTTTCTCCTTGGATTTATCTTGTATGGGACTCTCTATGCTTCCTGGACTTGATTGACTATTTCCATTCCCATATTAGGGAAGTGTTCAACTATAATCTCTTCAAATATTTTCTCAGTCCCTTTCTTTTTCTCTTCTTCTTCTGGGACCCCTATAATTCGAATATTGGTGTATTTAATGTTGTCCCAGAGGACTCTGAGACTGTCCTCAATTCTTTTCATTCTTTTTTCTTTATTCTGCTCTGCAGTAGTTATTTCCACTATTTTAACTTCCAGGTCACTTATCCATTCTTCTGCCTCAGTTATTCTTCTATTAATTCCTTCTAGAGAATTTTTCATTTCATTTATTGTGTTGTTCATCATTGTTTGTTCTTTAGTTCTTCTAGGTCTTGTTAAATGTTTCCTGTATTTTCTCCATTCTATTTCAAAGATTTTTGTATCATCTTTACTAACATTACTGTGAATTCTTTTTCAGGTAGACTGCCTATTTCCTCTTCATTTGTTTGGTCTGGTGGGTTTTTCCCTTGCTCCTTCATCTTCTATGTGTTTCTCTGTCTTCTCATTTTGCTTAACTTACTGTGCTTGGGATATCCTATTTTTAGATTCATTATACCTCCCTGTTCACAAGTTAGCTACTGAATATCTAGCATATGCACAAACAGAATGTTAAAAAGATATAAAACTGTGTTATTTTGCCAATTTATACATCTGGGATCTTTAAGCCAAGTGCACATTTGAGTGCCTTTAAATTTCTTGAATTTTCTGGGAAAAATAAAAGAAGATTTAAAAAAAAAAGGCAGGTGATGTTTTGGCTGTTGATAGACATCAAACATTAAAATGCCAGAAGAAATATTTACTTTTGTTCACATCCCCTATTTGACCTTTGTCCTGTAACATTTATGCTTTCTGGTTTCCAAGGGTTGTTGAGTGTTTTAATCATAAAGATAATTAAGTAATGTCATTTACCTTTTATTGCACCTGGGATCTGGTAGAAACTGCAAATATCTATCTATCTATCTATCTATCTATATCTATATATATATATATACACACATAAGGCTTTAAAAAATATATTGCAATGCTTTCTCCCAAAAAGCAGGGTTTAAAAGTGCTTGAAAGTTGAAAAAAATGCTCCTTTGGCACATTTGTGTTAGACAAATATTCTACTTTTTAACTACTGGGGCTCCATGTCCAGTCCTGGGGCATCTGTTGTGTTGATGTTTTCAATATTTTCTGTATTTTCAAACTGGCTTCAGATTATGCAAGACTTTTTCTTGTGTAGACTGCAGAATACTGGGATAAAACCCATGGATGAGCACACGTGAAGGAACATGGTAAAAGTCTACTCAATCACTCTTATTTGCATCGTTCTACTTCCCAAGTACATTGTAAAGACTAAGAAAAAGTGATAATTAAAGAAAGCTAATAATAGGAGGCATTTAAATTATTTTTGCATTTAATTTTATCTTCCTTTTTTTTGCAGCTTTAGAGTAGATAGCTAGAAAATTAACAGAGGAGAGTATAAGCATCATAAGAGGAGATGGTAAATTAAATGGATGGTTCTGAATGCAAAGAATTTTCCTAAAATGGTAGATTCTAATGAATGAAAGTAGTTTTCTGAGTTATGAGTTTGCAGCACAATAAAATTAACATTCAAAGTTTCCTATATTGTCCTATAAATAGCTACAATTATCTCAGATTTATAATCAGATTGACCACATCATTTCTTCTTGAAACCAGAACATTTTAAGAGTGAATGGGTGAGCTATGGGTAATTATGCCTGGGCAATAGGCATAAACACAGATTGTTCCAGCCAAACAATGTATATATGGTCATGTCCACACAGTGTTCTGTAACTAAGAGATTGTCACTGATTTCAATCAAGTTTTGAGTTTTCATTTGTTTGCTTTCTTTTATTCCTTTTCTTTTGTTCTTGCCTTTCCTCTTTCTTGCAATGTTTTTCCTCAGATTTTCACATAGCTGACAACTTCTTATTCAAATTTTAGCTGTAATATCTCATTTTTAGAGAGCCCTTTTCTAGAGCACCCTATGAAATGCCACCCACTGCACAGCCCACCCACTGCCACCCATCCCACTGCCCACTCACATTAATATATCATTTTATTGTTTTCTTCTCTTCATAGTTATAATCATGATCTGAAATTATCTCATTTATTTATCAATACTTGCTAATTGTCTCTCTCTCCCACCAAAACGTAAGCTCCATGAGAAAGGGACTTTCTGTGTTGTATACTGCCAAATCTTTAGACCTTTGAAGAATCTCTGGCTCAATAAAAATGTGTTGAGTTCCTGAACAAATAACTAACCAACCACCATTACCAGCTTATATTGGTGTTTAGAGCTGGAACTAGAAACAATGGGAAATAACTTGAATTTAATGTGTAGATTACTTGAAATTTCTATATTACTATGATTTCATGGCTTTGGAAAATGCAGATTTTGTTCTATGTTAATTATATTTAAGAAGATTGGGTCATTTGAACAAAAGACATGGATTATGGTTTAGGGTAGAACATCCTTTATCTCAGATTCTTAGTTCACTTTATGGCAGATGTACATAAACACAGATATACCATATGAAGGATTCCAAAGATTAACGCCTTCCACATGAAGTTTTTTTTTTTTTTTTTTTTTTTTTACAACGAATGAAAATCATTCTGCCTTGTTGGGGAGGTATAGAAATAGTCAAGTACACTATGTACCAAGGGGGAGATTTAACTCTATGTTTGTAAATCTCAGGATGTTTCTAAGTCAGTTTTATCAATATGCAATTACAACCTTAAAACTCATCTATCATCAACTGTATTGGGAGATAACCTGAAATTCTAACTGGCAGATTCCTCTCCTCTCTTCTTGAACACAGTACATAAATAATCCTACAGAAGTGTCACTGTTATCTCAATATTAATTGCATCAAAATTCCTTGAACAGCACATTATATGCCACTGAAAGAAAGGGGAAAACACCTCTCAGATGGGTTGTATTTCCTGGAGATTTTGCCTCTTTTTCAAATTAAAAAAATCTATTAGGAAGAATAAACTCATAAAATTCTACTTAAACTTGAATGAGGAAATGGTTGTTCTTCAACTGAAACATTTTTAAATAGGTGGTAGGATTCTTCAAACAGCCAGAAGAGAAAATTGATTAGAAATAAGATTAATTTTTCATGTGATATAACTATGCAGCTTGGTCTAAATGTAGTAACAGAACTAGAATTCTACATAGACAATGTGGGCAACATTCAACGTTTGAAGGACATTGAAAGAGCAACCTATCTAAAAATCTCTTATGCTCTATTGTCCTTACTTCCCCCCATTTTTTTGTCCTAAAAGTATTACCTTAAAATTTTATCCACAAGATGTCTTTGATAAAATATTTTTCATTCTCTTCACACTTGTCTCCTAAGCTCTTCTTTTCCATGCTTACTATCTTTTTCACATTATTAATAAAAGTATTTTAAGTGCAAACCTTTAGTGAATTCCTGGTGACATCTTTATACACAGTATTTTAAAGATTATTTCTAAATCTTAGTTAAATGTTATTAAGCCTTTAGGGAAAGTGGCAAGTATATTCAGTGATACCAAGTTAGAATCTTTTAAGTATGAGGAAATTTCCAGTCACAAATAGTTGACTGGAAAAAAATGCTTCTGATTCCTGACTAGAAGATCTAGCATGGCTGCTAGCTTATCCCTTAAACCTAAAACCAGAAATAGAAGAATGACACTGATGGATTCAATAACCTGAAAAATGGTAAGAAAATCCTGGGGAGAGAGAAGACATTTGGGATCACATCTGTAATGGGGACCCTTGGGAGTTGAGGTCAGAGGAGAATTAGATGTTTTAAAGTGGGCAAAAGCTTTATAGTTGTGCCTTTCTCTCTCCCCTACTTAAGCATGGGGGGATAATTGTCTGTATTTGCACTATTCTGGGACAGAAAAACCAGTGACGTCACAGTGAAACCAACCAGAGGTGACAGGGTAACATCAGTACAGAAAGAGGTCCAGCTGAGGTGGAGAGCACATAGTATCTAGAGCTAATGGGGAGGTAGCTCCTGAGAATTTTCCTCTCACCACTCTTTGTCTAAGTGATTTTACCTGAAAGAAACGGTTCAGGGCAAAGAACAAAGCCAGGGATCAAACAAGATACACCAGGAAAATATCAATTCAAAGAAAAGCTGTGATACTGATTTTAAACTTAGCTAAAATATAATATACAGGTTTGGAGATCCTGGCTAAAATATAAATGGACTAAAAAATATTTCTTATTTTCAGATGACATGATTATCTACAAAGAAAGCCCAACAGAATCAAGAAGTTATTAAAGTGAAAAAGAGAGCCTGCTGAATATAAAAAAATCTTGCAAATATCATTAACATTTTTCTGACCTAGTAGTAAGAAACTAGAAACTATAACTGAGAACACAGAAACTGTCCCACGTAAGCTTCATAACTTAGAAATTTGGTCTCTTGTTCTTGCTATGGTTATTAAGAGAGAGCTAATATGTTATTTAATGAAAATTTATTGATAAACAAATACAGCAAAGCACTAGCCCTGGTGATTAGCACAGAAAATTGTCAGAAAGACAAAATATCAGCTTTGCTTCAAGGGAACAGCCTAGTAAAATGGAGGATGATCTCTACCAATGAAGGTAAGTTTGTATGTTTATATCTACTACAATAATAAAGTACATTTTTCTTAACATTATTGCTTTTGAAACTAAATTTTTGACTGAAGATGCACAAAACAGTATTATATGTATTTGCCTCTTGAGAATACTAGTAACTGTTTTTTAAAAATATGTACCCAATTATCTGACATAAATTAAGCATTCATTGTAATCTTACAGCTAATAGTGCACACAGGTCTTTTAGACAGGAATATAAAATAGAAAATATAGTTCCTGAGTATGAGGCCCTTAGAAGCTAGTTGAGGAAATAAAACATAGGCACATGAAACAACATGATAGCAATTACAAAACAACTATCAACCTGTGTAGTAAAACCTCTGTAATGAGAACTAACTAGAAATAAGCTAATTTAAACTAGTTAAATATGTACTTACTTCTTCCAGGTATATAAAATAGCTCACACTAGGCTAAATAATGCTCCATAAATTAGTATGTGCTAAATAATTTTGCATAAATAATTTCTGTGGTGGAAATACCTCCACTGTGGACAATTTCAAGCTACCAATAAGAATTCTTTAATATTTACAGAATTACCTTAATACTCATGAACCAGTATGAGCTGGCTCCAGCACACCACCGTCTATATTTTAAAAGCATATTCTCTTTCATTATCTCTGAGAGTTACTACTTCCCTTCCCACTCTGACTGTTGGAGAGAGATGTGGAGATGTTTTCTTTATAGTCAATTTGTTTCAAAATGTCTTATTTCTCATATGTTTTGTTAGAAAAAATCTACAAATATCATCTGAAATAGTTGAATCTTTAGTCTATGAATCCATACCCTTAACCACTGTGTGGTTTAAAACAAACTTTGTGACAAGATATATATATATATAGGTATTATATTTGTTAATGATATGTTCTTTGCATTTCATTGAGACTATTTGCTTCAGAGAGTATCCTCATCTGAGAGAAGACTTTATCTTCTCAGTATCCTCCAGCCAAATTCATTTTTCCTCAATTTTTTTCATGTTACTGTTTCCTAAAAACTTAGCACTTACTTGTAAAACATCTTGGACTTGGTTTATCTGAGATACTGCAATGTGGATTATTTGTGATAGGAATATTAGAGAGTTAAGCCGGATACTTTCATCAGATGTTGGAAAAGCTGCTGTTCCCTGGAGCCCTTTGGCATAATAATGTTAGTGCCACAAGCCGGTAGCAGTAGGTTTTGAGCTTGGGGAGTCTTGGAAGCAGGGGGAAATATAGACAGCTTGTCTGAAATTCCAGCTGTCTGTCCCTTTTGTACATGAAGAGGTAAGGATGACGTCCAGATTATTTTATTTTCCAGGAAAGACTGTGGGGGAATATACGCTTAAATTGCAAAGGCAGTTTCACATCAAATCATTTATTAAAGTCATTACCATTTAGCCTCCATAAATCCCCACAGGTCACTTAGATGGAGAAAATAAGGATATGACGTGCAGTAATATAATGTGGGCGGGGGTAAGGTGAGGATTTAGTCAGAGAAAAAGGAGGAATGAAGATGTTTTGAAAATGTATTGAAAATGCATTTATATCAAAAAGACTCATTTAAACTATATGGTTTCGATAAGGAAAGGAAAAATAACTCATTTATATCCAGGGCCATGAATAAGTGCATGTAACATATATTGAAATCTCACATAATGACTGACATAATAACTGATTCAAGTAAATTGAATCAGTTCCCTGGAGAAAGTTTCTTCATCTGATACATCATAGTATAAAATAAGAAAGGTAATAAGGTAAAGGTATGATCTTACTATGTATGGCTTTTAGAGTGTATGTAAAGATGTTTGACATTCTTATATCTTTAAAAGCATGAATTGACAGAAATGAAATAGGTAATGATGAGATAGTGCTTTCAACTGAAATTGAACAATGATTTATTGATAATGTAAATATGAAAATTATTCTGTAGGTCCTATGGTGACCACAGTTATGAATAAACTGCATGCACTTAACCATTAAGAGCGTATAATTTAGCAGAGGAAATAAAAATCATATATAATTAGATTTAAAATGCAGCAGGCCATAATAAGATCTTTATACAGTGGTGCAAAGAGGCCATAAGAATTTAGGGAAGAAAGAACTTAGTTCTGAGTGCAGGGTACCTGGGAAAATTTTGGTAAATATATAGCTTTGAAGTAGAATATTAAAAGGCACCTAGAAGTTATATAGGAGATATCTGGGGAGTAGGGGCATTCAAAATACAAACCTTTGCTTTTTATTGTTAATTTATTACTCAAAATGTATTGATTGTTCTATTATATGTCAGACCTTGTGTCTGATTTTGGGAGGAAGGATGAATAAGGTGTGGTCTCTGCCCTCAAAGAAATAATAGTGATGTTTCATGTTATGAAAGCAATTTATCTTTTTTTTTCCTTTTTCCTCCTGTAGTATAAATACATTGATACAAACTTTTAAAAAATTGTGTTTAACCAGTTAGTTAGGGTTATAAGTGGAGAAGATGATATATAGAGAAAAGAAGTTGAAAAGTAATAAATCAGAGAAGGTAGCATATAAATATGATAAAATGTGTAAAAGCCAACCTAATTCTTGAACTTTAGCACCAGCGTTGTGATGGACCTAGCCTAGTTGATATATTTTTTTAACATCTCTCTGTTCTCTGTGACAGAATTGTTTTGAGTAATAATTAAGTAGTATTTAATAATTATTATTTTTATTTGTTCTTTATTAATAAAACTTAATAATTTAAGAAGAGAATTACTTTCAATTTTAAAGCTATTAAAATTTATTAAAATATTTTATGTGTGAGCTAAAATTGCACTTAACCAATTGTAGTATTTCCTATAGCTGCTATAGCTAATTGCCACAAACTTAGTGACTTAACACAAATTTATTGTCTTACATTTCTGGAGGTCAGAAGTACTAAATGGGTTTCATGGGACTAAAATCAAACTGTTGGCAGAGCTATGTTCCTTCTGCAGGCTCTGGGGGAGACTTTCTTTATCTTTTCCTGTTTCTAGAGGTTGTCCCTCTTCTTTCTTCAAATCCAGCTATTACATCACTCCAACCTCTTGGACCCTTGTGATTATACTGAGCCCACTCCATCTCAAGATCCTTAATTCATCATATGTGCAAAGTCCTTTTGGCTGAGTAAGGTAACATTCACAGATTCAGGGATTCTGACATGGACATCTTAGGGAAGTGGTCATTATTTTGCCTATCACACAAATCAAAAATATTGTGTCTTACAGTTTGCCCTTTCTTTCACTGTTTTATATTTTAAACACAAATAAAAACTCCAAATGCTCACATTGAAACTGAGCAAGACCCTGTGGGGCCTTCCCAAGAGCCCCCCCCGCCCCCCAACCGTGTCCCCTTCCTCTTGTTTGTTGAAAAGTGTTAGCCTCCTAGGCCTTCCTAGAGTTCCAAAGAGCAAATTTAATCAGAGAAATGCAGAAACGAAAGAAAACAGTCAAGCAAGACAAAATAATAATAGTTTAAAAATAAACTACTCCTTTAGTTCCTTCTTAAGGAGTATATCCTTGAGTCATTCCCTTGAGGTTTTTTTGCAGATACTATAGCCCCCAGCAGGTGGAAGAAATTAACTGCTGACCACTAGCATGTAGACACCAGACTGGTTGGAACAAGAAGGTTGAAGATGTTGACTCACAAAATACCACCCTGTTACCTCACCATCAACCAATCAGAGAATTGTGCACAAGCTGAGCACACACCCTGTGACCCTCTCCCTCACACTGTCTTTAAAAATCCTTCCGTGAAAGCCAATAAACACTGTACTTTCCTTCTCCACAAACCTGTGTCAGTAGACTGGCTTTACTGTGCGTTGGGTGAGTGGACAAAAGTTTGTTTCATGAGCATCATGCATGGATTGACAGAACTGAAGGAACTCAAGTACTGGGTATTTTGTCTGTTTATTTTTACAATCACTGTGCTCAATTCATTTATTTCTATCTAACAAGCTAAACACAAAAATATGTTTATTTCTAATCTATTAAATAGGGTTTTTCATAGGCATTAGATAAATGAACTGCACCAAAAGTGAAAAATTTTGAATTGCTATGAAATTTTCTTGAAATAAATTTGCATAGTTGAGGCTATATGTGTCAGGGCCAGTTGTATAACTAGATTTTGCCTGAAATAACTTTAATGAAAGAAACAATATTTATTAAAGGATAAGCAATGAAAATGTGCTCATGTTAAACTTCCTTGTACATTAGTGAAACTCAAGAGTAACTGTAGCACTGGTTTAAAAGTTAGACCATCAAAAGATCCTTTTCATGGAGAGGTAATTTACCACTAATACTGTTTAGGATCATGATAAGAAAAAGAAGATCAATAGACATCCTTTCACCATCTCTACATAGGAGGGGACTGTTCCTGCGGCTCCACCTTTGGTTTGCCATTGAATCACTTACATTCTTTCCAGGTGCATTTTTAAAAATTTCTGTTTATCAAAGTCTGATCTGGCTATTTCAGGTACAGTAAGTGCTGCTATAATGAGACATCTGTGTGCCTAAAAATCACTATACAAATTCTCAACATTGGAACTGTGTTAAATTAACAATTGTTACGTAAAGCCCTGGGTATCTGAGGTGAGCTGTGGTTCAACAAAAGACCTCGAGAGAACTGAAAAAGAGAAGTTTATTACTCACAGATCTTGGTGATCTTGGAGGTAAAGGCATTCCTCAGAGACTACATGGGGAGATTAAGGCAGGGTGTAGGCAGAGAGAGTGGCAGGGCATGGGGCACATGCCTTCACTAGGGTCCATGGGCAGAGTGCTTTGGGATTCCAGGGCTAAAACCAAATTGGCTTTGAAGGGGGCTTATATAAGTAGTGCACAAGGAGAAGGCTCTGGGAGGTGGGAGAAACTGCTTATCATGAGGGCAGTTGCCAAGAGTCATATCAGGAACTTACATTTACTTGTGACTCTGCAGGCTATCTAGGGCGTGTAATCGAGGGTGTGCCTAGTGTCAGTTCAAGGTACCTGTAGGTTGTTTGCCACGTAAAACAGATGCTGGATGCCAAGGCAGTAATATAGTTAATAGTTTAGCTAAACTCTTAACACACAAAAAAGTCAAGATCACAGGACTTATGGGAACAATGGGGTTAGAGTCACAACACTCAAAAACTTCAGTGACACATTAAAAAAAGATAGGAATCTAATAAAAATGTTAGCATAGTTTAACACATTTTAAATTGTTAAGAAATAGATAAATAATTCAATATGACACTTTATCTTGATAGAGACCTGAAGTTTACATGGAAGGGGGTTTTGGAAGGGTTGTAGCCTGAGAGTTATTGTGAAATGGCAAAGGGAGGGTTACCTGAAATCAGTCGAAAAGTTGTGACGGCAGCTGTGGATAGGTGTGGTTCATAACACACTGGATGAACTGAGATAACTAGTAGATATTTGAGGTGTGTGCCTCTATGTATTACGTATATTCATATATGTCTTGGTTCAGCAGGGTGCAGTTTTTTGCCATCACATAGCATTTCTCACTGATGAAATTACACATAAGCAAGTGTGAAATTTGCATGATGCTTAAAATGTTCCTTAATAGATAAATTAATAAATCAATTGGGACAAATTTGTGTTTTCAAAGCAAGCATAATAGCAGGGCCCACCATAATGTCACTTCAACTCTCAGTGGCAACATGGAGAAATACAAAAGCATGTTTTCCAACTTGCAGATCAGAGAACATGCCTGGTACTGAGAGACCAGAAGGTTTCATGTCAAGTACACAGCACTTGTGACAAATACTGCCCCCATTTTTCCAGGCAATACCAACATATCCCAGTACTTTTCCCTCTTGGGTCTTAACTCTACCTCAGAAACTTTCTAAAGACAAATTTCAGGAGAACCACTGCCAATCAGCTGGAGTTGGCATCAAGAGATGGAAAACCACTTTGCCATTATCAAGGGTGGAAAAAAGCATGGGTTATGAAGTCTTTGAGACTTGGGTTCAAATCTTGGTTTTTGGCTCTTACTTGTAAGTTGTGAGTCTTGAAGAATTACCTAGACTCTCTTGGCCTCTGTTCTCTGAACTATAAAACTGAGCTAACAATGCCTATTACAAATAGCTGTTGTGAGAATGAAATAAGGCCATATAGACAAAGTATCTAATGCAATGTCTGCATCAGTCTGCCTTCAGCAGTTTTCTTAACTTCCCCTTGGGCAAACAAAGAAGCAGAGAAATATCTTGATTGGGGGTAGAGGATAAGATGGAGGTATATCATGAAACTCACTAACCAAAATAATCATCTTACTTTTAAGTGTGCATGCTTTCTGTGCCCTCTGCATGAAGACAAATTTGAATGAAATGTTATCAAACCACAGATACATGGCACATTTATCCTGGGTAAAATACAGATCCACTGAAATATTGCTTATCACTTCTTGTCATGTGTCCTAGTCACCAGGCAATGCTTTACAGAACTGAACTTTGAACAAAATATTTTGGCTGCTTCTCATAGTAGGCAGGTGTATGGGAGATGGATTTTAAAACTAAATGCAAAGATAAAGGTGCCAGTGGAGAATGCTTGGTTCTCCTTTCCCTAAAAATGTTGATGACGACTTATGATATGAACTCAGGCACACTTGACTGAAGAAAAAAAGCTCCAATTCATAATCATTTCTTAATGAAATCACAAAAAATTAAGCACAAAAAGCATGGAAATTCTTGCTTATATTATTCAAAAAATAATGAAATAGTTGGGCATTAAAATAATTTTAAAAGATGTTGTTGAAAGGCAATCAGTGTATTTCTCTTAGTTGGTAAAACAGAGACCCTCTTGCACTGTTGGTGGGAATGTAGATTGATACAGCCACTATGGAGAACAGTATGGAGGTTCCTTAAGAAAATAAACTACCATATGACCCAGCAATCCCACTACTGGGCATATACCCTGAGAAAACCATAATTCAAAAAGAGTCATGGACCACAATGTTCATTGCACCTCTATTTACAATAGCCAGGACATGGAAGCAAGTGTCCAGTGAAAGATGAATGGATAAAGAAGATGTGGCACATATATACAATGGAATATTACTCAGCCATAAAAAGAAACGA
Source organism: Mesoplodon densirostris (assembly GCF_025265405.1). Lineage (NCBI taxonomy): Eukaryota > Metazoa > Chordata > Mammalia > Artiodactyla > Ziphiidae > Mesoplodon > Mesoplodon densirostris. The sequence goes on along the minus strand of NC_082661.1, from coordinate 219,112,399 downwards.
AATTGAGTTATTTGCAGTGAGGTGAGTGGACCTAGAGTCTGTCATACAGAGTGAAGTAAGTCAGAAAGAGAAAAACAAATACCGTATGCTAACACATATATATGGAATCTAAAAAATATAATAATAATTCTGAAGAACCTAGGGGCAGGACAGGAATAAAGACACAGATGTAGAGAATGGACTTGAGGACATGGGAAGGGGGAAGGGTAAGCTGGGATGAAGTGAGAGAGTGGCATGGGCATATATACACTACCAAATATAAAATAGATAGCTAGTGGGAAGTAGAGGGTTGGGATAGGGAGGGTGGGAGGGAGATGCAAGAGGGAGGAGATGTGGGGATATATGTATATGTATAGCTGATTCACTTTGTTATAAAACAGAAACTAACACACCATTGTAAAGCAATTATACTCCAATAAAGATGTGAAAAAAAAATACTGATTGCAATCTGCCAAAAATGTGGATACTATTTCTTGAGGAGGTAAATTGACCAGCTATAATATTTGCTATCAAAGGCACTACATTATAAAGCTTTAGTCCTCATTTCAGAGTCAGAGACCTGTTTCTTTTGTATTGTAATCTTTAGACAAGACGATTCATACCCATAAACATGCACAACAATAAAACTACCCAGGACAGATGAGACTTGAACACTGGCAGAGCACATTGTCATTTCTGCCATGGTTGTGCCAGTTACACGGTCCCTACTGGAAGCTGCTCGTTGGCTGAGACATCACTTCAATTCAGAAGAATTGAATACCAGTGAGGTTTCATGTTCTGGTATGAAAATGGAAGTGCTGAGCTAAAGTCAAATAAAAGTCAGAGCTCCAGGAAAGTAGAAGAGGAAATTATTTCTGCTCCAAGCTAATGCTAAGGATGTACAACAGATTCATGCCAAAATTAACCTGAGTTTAGACTGAATACGGTGTCAGATATGTTTTCATTGGGTAAGAATCCTGATGAGGAATTTTATATGTTATTAGTATTTCTATTATTTTACTGTGAAAGTGATGATTTTCCACTATTCTAGCCAACTGCATTTCAGGAGGTAAAGGGAATATAGTATCACTGTTTCTTCAGCCTGACAAGAAGATGTGGATTGTGTGTCTGATACTATAGAGAAGATGAATTCTAATCTGTTAGACCAATAGTTATTTCACAATGTGGACTAGAACCACATGCCCTTCTCTGTTTGAACAGTTAAAGGACTGGGATTCACCTGGAAGCTGGGGTGTTTTTGAAATAAACCTTCAGAAGTACACTGTCTGAATAGCCCAATCATTGCCCAAGATTCTCTATTTTCATTGTCAGTGGCAACAGGTCTGATGGAAAGCAGTAGATAGCCTTGTGGTGTATCAAGGTGGTACCAGTGTCCAATGAAATTGACCTCCTGCTGGAAGATGTCACTTAATATGGCATTATCTAGACTGCCCACCTAAACCCAGTTGACTTGCCATCTGCTCCACAGTGAAACTGGCACAGTTTCCAAAAGGAAACATCCTGCCATCCTATATCATGGCCTTTGGGATGGAAAGCCAATTGACCATGGTAAGTTAAGTTGATTAATTGTTGATGTTAAAATTAAGATTGCAAGCCAAAAAAAGAAAAAAAATTGTAAGATTCTAGTTCATCCTGATTTTTTTTTTCAGTCAATTTTTATGCTGAAAATGATTCAGGTTGTTTGTTAAGGTGCTATATTTTTAGAATTCACATTTACAGTAAAATATCTATATCTATAGATATTTGAGACTAATAAATAAGGTTTGTGAAATTATTAATTACGTACCGCCAGATTTTGAGATAGAATGCTAATTTTGTAGTTTTCTACAAACTACACTCAGACTCAAGACACGGACATATGCGCACATCTTTGTGCTTGTACTTAGCATACTATGTTATCTGAACATCCTAAGATATTGTCCTGATAGGCAATTTTTCCTCTGCTAAGAGAAAATGACCTCAAAGTTACATTATATGACCATTAACTCACATCAGTGTACTCCTCTTGAGATAGTTCCCTTTGAAAGGGATTACCTTGTCTGATCTAGCATAGCACCAAGAACACAGAATGAGCTTAGTGATTATCATTTTTATTTGATATTACATAAAATTTATCTTCATGAACTTCTAAGGTTGTAATTCAATGACACTTGGAGCCACCAGAGCTGTAGTTTTTCTCAGTGTGTGTTCTTTACCCATGATGTGCTGTTGCATCAGTCTATGTCTCTCATAGTTTACTGGTAGTTTGCAGTTTTTCCCATCTTATAGCTTAAGCCTTTCCCCAGTTTATAGTTTAAGTCTATGCCCATTTTATAGTTCATATACATGTAAGATCAGTTTTTAATTTGCCTATATTATGTTTAAAATTAATTATATTGGTTTCTTTATGAATTTGTTTTCATATTTTTGGGGGTTTCCTCATGAATTCATATTTCATCTAAATGATTATTGAACTCATGTTCAGGGTAGGAGAGAGCTCTACTCTGCAAGGGCAGCAGAGAGACTAAATAAATAAATCTAGATGGCCCTTGGTCTCACATGGGCAGATGCACCAATCAACCCCACGGTGAGAAAGCTATAATGATGAGATATGTTATGGACTTGTTGGCTTCAACTCCATCAGTCGTGGAAAACACTGAGAGCAATTAGATTTGACATTGATACACCCTCATACTCAAAACTCTGGGGGAAGGAATTACCCCCGCCACAGCCAACTGCTTTCCAAACAGGATCTTTAACTGTTTGTATAAAATGTCTGGCTCTTTAAAGAGTGAAAGTATCCAAATTAAACCTAAGCAAGGGGCTCTGTTAATTCTGAATTGAAGATTTCTTCTCGGCAAGAAGGCAGATGGCATTTGGAAAAGGACTGTAAGGTGATTCTCGAAAATCCTTTGGACTTTATCTTTCCAGATATGCATGAAGACATTTATAAAACTTAAGGGAGGGCAAACCATATGGGAAATTTGATAAATTTATAAATATTAATAAATGTACAACTGTTTTGTATTTCTTTTCATTACAGAAGATTTTGAAAATACATATTTGGAGTATTTACATATGTGTAATATAGATATATTGTGGAATGAAGGTCAAACAAAGCAGGAAAACGTCTTTGGTAATTGCTGAAGTTATGCATAGTATTTAGGTCTAAGCATTGCTGTGACGATAATGTAAAATATTTGACATACAGTATATATTTTAGTAATTCTGGCTCAAACATTTAAGGAATAACTATTCCAAAAGCAAATTAAAAAAAAAATCCTAAGAATTACTGTGTTTTATTGTTTGCTTAAGATTCCTTACCTGGGCTTCCCTGGTGACGCAGTGGTTAAAAATCCACCTGCCAATGCAGGGGACACGGGTTGGAGCCCTGCTTCAGGAAGATCCCACATGCCACAGAGCAACTAAGCCTGTGCGCCACAACTACTGAGCTTATGCTCTAGAGCCCACAAGCCACAACTACTGAGCCTGTGTGCTACAACTACTGAAGCCCGCGTGCCTAGAGCCTGTGCTCCACAAGAAGCCACCACAATGAGAATCCCGCACACCACAATGAAGAGTAGCCCCCACTCGCCGCAACTAGAGAAAGCCTGTGTGCAGCAACGAAGACCCAACACAGCCATAAATAAATGAATAAATAAATAAATAAATAAATAAAATAAATTTTAAAAAAAGAGTGAAATTAAAAAAATACAATCACGAAGGGCATGCTAAATAATTTCATCTATCAGCTCAGTATTGTCATATAAAAGAGAGATAATGAATATTTAGTTTTGCACATTAACTGGCACATAAGTGTCATGGTTATTATAAGTTCGTTTTGCCAAGTTAAGGACCTAATTATTGTAAGGCTAAAGCATTTATATAAATATAGCATGTTGTTATGAAGACAGTAGCAAGCTATATACTAGCCAGAGATTTGCCGTTTGTCTCTACTGGCTATAGACAGCTCTTTTCAAAGCACAGCTTGTTACATCGTCCTAAATGCCATTCAACCCAATTTTCCTCTAGGTGTCCATGTAGACAATGGTATTTTGCAATGTTACTCATCTATTAGGAAACAATGTCATTTTCAGAGATTAGAGATGACTATGTTATCTGGCCAGGGCTGTTTGTCACTCCCCTACACTCATTAGTAAGCACAGCAACAGAAGATTCTGCATACAGTGCCACCTGTGTGTTCAAAAGCTTTTACTCCCATTTACTCTGAGTTTGCTCAGTTTGGAAGCACGACCAAACTCTAAAAGTCATTTACCAGCTGGGTGGGAGGAGAGATAAAAATAGGGCCAGAAAAATTCTTCCCAGACCAACTGAAGAGGTATTTCTAAACATATCACCAGACCTGAAAATGTTCTATCTGAAATGAATGTATGTACTACCTAACATAAATGAATGTATAATACTGACAATTTTTTTCATAGTGAAATAAAATTAAATACATGAGTGTGAATAGTTAGTCCTGTTTATGCTATCATCTCAAATATTTGGCAGTGATAATTAAGAACCTGGCATTTGGCAAGTTTTTCTTATAATAGTCGTAGTGTCTTTATGTGTCTGTGGTCAGATAATAGATGGCCATTTCAGCTGAACATGTAGCAGTCTCCAGGAGTTGGCTTCTCTCTCTTTTTGGGTAAGCATTTCAAGTTGAATCTTTTTTTTTTTTCTTGGTGTTGAGGTATTCTGTCTTTTATGGTAAGTGCTTTACAACGTAATCTTGGAGAAAACACATTAGCCTTATTACTATATAACCCTGTTAATAGTGAATGAATGCATTTTATTTAAATTAATATAATGGAAGCTCAAATAGAGAAAGATTGAAGGATTGGGATTTTGGGGGGAATATAGAAGCTAGTATTTCTTGTAATTCATATCCTCATGAAATACTTCAGTAATATCTTCCCATTACCCTTCTCTGTGGAATTATAATTTATCCAATAAACCCTTCTGCAAATATAAAGTCTGCCTCAACTACTTAGTGAGTTTGTTTTTAAAATTAGTTACTCCTCATGCACTTTTTTTTTTTTTTTTGCGGTACATGGGCCTCTCACTGCTGTGGCCTCTCCCGTTGCGAAGCACAGGCTCCGGACGCGCAGGCTCAGAGGCCATGGTTCACGGGCCCAGCCGCTCCACGGCATGTGGGATCTTCCCGGACCGGGGCACAAACCCGTGTCCCCTGCATCAGCAGGCGGACTCTCAACCACTGCGCCACCAGGGAAGCCCCCTCATGCACTTTTAAGTGTCTTTTGTTAAAACAGTTTTTGTTTTGTTTTTTTTCCTTATTTATTTATTTAGTTAGTTAGTTAGTTAGTTAGTTTTGGCTGCGTTGGGTCTTCGTTGCTGTGCGTGGGCTTTCTCTAGTTGCAGCGAGCGGGGGCGACTCTTTGTTGCGGTGTAAAACAGTTTTAATCATGAGGAAATTGGGTGAACTCATGACTAAAATTCTTGAGAGAATAGTCTTAAATGTCTGGGATCATATTTCCCAAGCAGTCTTTCTGCCTCAGAAAATGATTTATTAACCAGAGTTCAGCTGCTTTTTGCTTTTGTTGTTGATGACAAAAGGCATGTTTAAGCATGTTAAATTGGCTTAACGTAGTGGACAGAAATGTTGGTTTACTGTAGGAGAATTCGCTGCCAATGCATATTTCTTCTTTGTGTTACATATAAGGAATAGTTAATCTGACCTCAAAGAAAAGAAACATATGCTCCCCTAGATAAGGTTCTAGAGATGAATGAGTCTGTCTGCTATATAGCATTTGTTGGTCAGAGAGAAGGGAGAAAAAAGGAGGGTGGAAAATAAGCAGAAAATCAGACTCACCAAAGGCCTGATTCTAAAGGGAAAAAGTGAAATAAAACAGAAATGACACATAAAATGGAAGGAAAGTGGGGTGAATAGATGTGGAATATAAAATAAGCACAGGTATATTGGCAATATACTGCTGAGTCTCTCTGGGGTCACATTTGTTATTTGTCCCTTAGCAAATGATTCTGGAATGTTAAACAGTCAATGTGCCTGTTTCTAATAAATTAGGCTGTCAAAAATAAATAAATAAACTCAATTTGGCGACTGTGGTCCATCAATTATATAATTCTAACAGGCACAACTATTATCCAAATTCTATTTGGGGCAATGTCTCTATGTACTCAACGAATTAAGACTGCAGTCTTAATTGGTGTGGTTCATGTAGCTGGAAGCTGAAAGAGGTGGTATCACCTAATTCATATCACTGGGACAATTCAGGATGGCTGTATTCAAGTTCCACAACTGCTTTGCCATCTATTACACTGTCCCATTTTATGCCTGCTGGTCTTACTCATTACCCTTTTCTTACTCTCTCTTCCACTCTACTCCATTTTCTAAGTTGGTTATACTTTATTTTGTTAAGAATACTTATGCCAGGCAACTCCTCCTTGATCTTCCAACATTACTTGATTTACTGAACACTACTTTATTCTTAAAATTGATCCTTCTATTTTCAAGATGCTTCACTTACCTGGTTCTCCTTCTACCTTTCTGATCACTTCTTGTTTCCTTTCTTTCTCTCTCTCTCTCTCTCTCAAAATGTTTATAAACAAATAATAGTCAATGAGAAAAGTGCTCTTTTGCCAAATAAATTTGGAAAATACTACAAATAACACCCTCTTCTTGGTAACTTACCAAAGCATATTAGATTCTTTTACACATCCAAGGAATAAAGAATCTTGTTTGTGTTTAACTCAACATCTAGCACTATTTCAAACACTCTTTTTGGTTTCTTGTTAACTGCTATATTTTAAAGGATCATGTATCTGCAAATAACTGCATATAATGGGCCTCAGTTGCTATGTCAAGCATTAATCCAACATTTCCACTTACCTGTTGAACATCTTGGTCTGAATATTACGCCAGAACTTTGAATCAATATTAAAAGACATGTCATTTTTCCCCTTAATAAAAATATTTATCAGTTGGCTTCAGTGAGCCAGGCACTGCTGGGTGCTAAGGATAGAATGATAAACAGGATGTAGTTTCTGTGATGGAGATAAGTAAACATAAAGTGGGGTGGGGTTTGGGAGAGATGAGGACAAGAAGGGCGACAGATCTAAACAGAGATCAAATTGTGAAAAGCGTGGAACACCATGCTATGGAGTTTGAAGTTTTTCTTGACAACAAAAGGCAGCCCTTCAAGGATTTTAAGGCCAGCGATGATCAGATTTTTTTAAAGACCAGTATGACTCCAGGATGAGTTATACATAAAAGCAAGGCATAGATTCTTCATGGAGTCTATGAAATCAGTTATCGTAAGACAATAAGACAATTATGAAATTAATCAGAATCTGCCTCATGTTATTCTTGGGTGTGAGCACTTTTCTATTGTCTAAATGTGAGGTCCTTAGGACAGTAGTATCTTGTTTATCCTTGTATACTTGCCCATACTTAGCATAATTTTTTGTACAGACTAGTTGCTTTCTTAATGATTGCTTGGTGAGTAAATAAATATGAACTTGTTACTGTTTAAAACATGTTGTAGAGCACATTTCCTCAACGGACTGATAAGCAAAAAAAAAAAAAAAAAAAGAAAGCAGTTAATGAGAACCAAGAGAAATAGGGAATTAGTGATGGGTGAAATACAATCATAAAGAAAGAAAATAAAATTTGATGATAGGAATTGCCTATTTAGGAGACATATGAGTTCAGAGGCCTGGTAATTTAGTACAAAGACTTTCACTTCTAAGTCACAGAACTTCAGTCTACCCATCACCATTTAAAAAAAAATAAGTAAATTGTTGGGTAAGCAGCCACTGCTCAACCTGCCACCCCTCTCTCTGGGATTGCCCAATCAGTGCCCTGCACCTGGAACATTCCCTTATACGGAAGACAGGTGCTGAAGTGTCAGTTGACTCCAGATTTTTCTTTCTTATTAGCAGGAAACTTTCCCATGTTCCGGGTACACAGTGAATTTCCTTGTATTGCTTACATGCGTGTCATATGGACAGGTCCACCAGTAAATCTGCCCTCTCCAACCCAAGGTAAAGGGGTCTTCGCCTGCAGCATGAGAGATATGCTGAAGCCACTGCCTTGTGTTGGCTATCAAAAGGGACCTGGTGGCCATGGATGACAGCACACACTATAGACACTGATCTCACTGCATCTCTTCTCCTTTCTGTGAGTAAGGCTTCTTCCAACCAGCATATTATGTGCTGAGTCCTCTTTAGCAACTCTGCACCCAGAGGAGATGCAGTGGGCCGAGGGCTGTGGGCTCCTGCTTCTGGAGGTTGGCATTGTTATGATCTCTGCCATCTTTCATACAGTGGAAATCCTCACTTGGCATTGGCAGCTGGTTCTGCCTGCCCAACATAAACCCATAGTTTGTCAGAACTAAAACATGGAGTAAAATCAAGGGGCAGACAGTTTCAGTTTGGTCACTATTTGGTAACCACACCTGAAGTAAAGCTCAGTCCAGGGTGCAGAAAATGAGTAAAAGGGAACCTTAAAATGCTGATGGTTCCCTCTCATGCCTGTCAAGAGTATGAAGTTGAAGGAATGTTTTGTATATCCATTGGTTATTATGTTTTTGAATGATAAGCTTTAAGCTAAGAGTCTAGAACTATTATCTGGTTTCAGTGAACTTGGAGGAACTCTTCTACATTCTCAGCAAATGTTAAAAAAATATAACGTGGTATCAATAGTTTCTTGAGTATTTATTATGGGCCAGGATCTATGCTATCTCATACAAATCATCTCTACCTACCCATTATTATCCCCACTATAGAGACAGGAAAATTGAGGATCATGGGGATTAAATAACAGCTAATAACTGGCAAAATATAGCTAACTTCAAAGTTTATGATCTTAATCTCTATATTTCATGCTTCATCACTTCATCGAAAGAAGAGAAAATAATTAGCTTTCTCATGAGCTCAGCAGTGCCTAGGAATTCTTTTGGCCTCAGTTTGGATTAAAACTGCTAAAAAGCCATTTATTTCAACTGCGTTTATTAAAAATTCTGCCATGCTAGTCAAAATATTAATAAAAATGGAAACTATAAGCCACCATTAAAAATACTTTTCCCTTGATTATATGTTCACCTGGATCAAATATGTTATCTTCCTGACACCAGGAAAAAAGGCTCAGATTTGCCCAGCAAAAGCTTGGGTGCCCTGAAAATTTGTATTCTAGTAGCAGAGATTCACACATTTTGATGTGATCATACAAAAATGTAGGAATATTTCTATTAGCCATATCACCAAAATAAAAATCAAAGTGTAAAAAGCTCCAATGATGGATGATAATAGCAAGTAGCCAATATTGTTCCCTATGTTTGATGAGTATCCCAGGCAAAGCCAGAGTTAATGTTTTATTCTTTCTAATAGATATTTTAAATTTTTCTTCTGTTTTTAGCTTTTGAAATTGTTTTGGCTTTTGAGTTGTCTTGGCTTCTGGGTGGATAAAGCTGCTACTAAACTTGGTTTTGTGTACTATGCTTAAAAGGAAACAAACAGATCATTTTAAAGTGTCAGCAGAGATATATGTAAAGACAGAAGTGAATTACTCCTGCAAAGAGTAGAGGAACCCAGCAGCCTGAAATAGACTCATTAAAATTAGCTTCATCTAGTATCATAACCAGGGCCTTAGGAAAATCTATGGTATCTATTCTGTGGGCAAGAAATAGCTATGTCATATTTTAAAGGGAATCATTGATTCTGTATTTTTCTCAACCTTGAAACACATAATAAGGTGCAGAAAGGAAGAAAAGAAGCTGCTCTGATTATTTTCCCTGAGACAGGGGGTAGAAAGGCTTGGACCTAATAAGAAGGTTATTTTGGAAAAGCTATGAATGTATCAATTTCAAAGTAATATGAATAGATGCTCAACCTTGAGCAGCTTGAACAAAACACTGCAGAACTTGTGGATGCCCAGAGAGCATATACAGAAGACTCACTGAACAAGGCCTTTCAATACAGGTAGCTCATATATTTTCTTTTTGCCGAAGCTGAAGCCTGAAGTAGGGTAGAGATAGACAATTCTCACCTTGGTGATAGTTATTGACAGCAAAAATGATATTAGGAATAGAGCTCATTCTGCAAACTATCAGAAACCAAGCCTTTTACTCTTAACTTGGAAACATTGATATAGGCAGAGGTTATGTTGAATTAATAAGTAGAGGAAGGACTAAATCTTTTTTTAACACAATCCTGGTTAGAATGTCCTTTTGTAGAGGTGTTCTAGGGGAATTTGCTTCTATAGGCCATAAAATTTTCTACCTTTGTCCCATTCAATGAAGTTTTATGTTCCTTTTAATGAGGTACTGAGAATTTTTGTTTCCATTAAAGAAATGGCTTATATATCTATGGAAGCACAACTAAATATTGGCTAAAATTCATATTTACCTAAAGTTGATCCATTTTACTTTATTGATTGATGGGTGTGAGGTAAGAGAAAAGATATCTTGGAGTTCAGATGTTGAATGGAAAAAGATAATAAAAAAATAGGAATAAGCATGTGGAGAAAAAGTTCAGCTACTTAACATTGGGGCAATATGTACTATTATAATGCTTTCAGAGGCATTTCATACAGGGAGTTTTGCTTTTGTGCTGAACTCAGGGCTACTGGAACAGAGAAGTTGATGGAACAGCTGAAGTTTGAATTATTTCCCCTAATGTTCAAGGAGGTAAGACTTTCTACTTAGAATGGAGATGTATTTTAATAATGTCAAGATAGTAGGAATAAATTCATTCAGCTTAATCCCTAGGCAGAGTTTTTCTCATGGCAACATTACCAGGTAAGCCCTAAAAGAAGGGAGCCGATACTAACAGCCCTGTGGGAACACCCTGCCACCATTCCTCTACACAAAATACAAGTTACTCCATAAGCCACTGAGAAAGATCACCATTTTCCTTGTAATACTCAAATAGCAATCAGTGAAAAAACAATATTTGTACTCTGTTTTAAGAAACTTACCAAGATCAGATGACCCAAATGCTGTTTGAGTTTTATTAAGAATATGCCAGTCTTAGTGAAAATGTGAAAAAATAAAGATTGTCATAATAAAACCATTTATTGTGGTGAAAAAAAAAGCCAGTCTAATAGTTTCTTTTTTGTTTCAATATTAAGAGAGAAAAGTAACTTTTAATTTTTATTTTAAAAGGAATCAGAACAAGATATATATGTTGGATTGTTCCACAATCTTGTTACCCTCAAAAGTGAACATGGATCTGGTTCTAAATCATTTTCTTGGCTTAGATTTAGAAACGGTTCCCTGTAATTCAGGTAAATTGGTCCTCAAAAAACAAACAAACAAACAAAAACCAAGTTTTTAACCTCCACGTTGCCCTTAGCTAAAGCTTGTTGCTCCATAGGCTTCCCAGCTGGTGCATCTGGCTCCAGGACAGGGCGTGTCAGGTTCTATCTATCATAATGCTCCACTTGACCTCATGGTTCAGAGACAAGTGCAGATGATGAAAGGAGATGGTGTCACTCATAATGTGAGGTCTCAGTTGGGGAAAGTCTCAGAAACCCTCCAACACATTATTAAAAGGAAATAAATTGGAAATGAAAAGTTCAGCTTGCTGGGCAAATTGAATTTTATTTGGTTCAAAATTTTATCTCAGAAAAAGTTAAGAACACATGGGAGTAAACAAAGATTACAAAGTTGGGTTAGGAGATTTTGTTTAGTTCGGAGATAGATATCAGAATTCTCCCACTTACTCAGCTCAGGCTTCATCTCACTTGCTAAAAATTCTTTAATTTATCTGACCATTATTTTAAAAATAAGTTAGAAAAGCCTATGTGGGTTTTCAAATTGATGATACAATCTAAGATATTACTTAAATCTACACAGTACTTATTACCTTTCAGAAATAAATGCTTTTTGTTTTATGCTATTTTGTAATTGGTGCCCAATGACACCAAAACATCTCTCTGTGTTTATGTGACATTGTTTCACATGGAGGAAAACTGAGACTGGTCTTGGTTAAAAAGCAGATTCAGAGAGAAAGAAAAGAGAGATCTAGAGAGTAAAAAATTAGGAGTAAAACTACAGAATATTAGAGTTGGAAGCTTTCTTAGAAATCATCTAATTCCTAAAATATACAGAATTAAGAATATTATTTCCACACGATGTTCTGAAAATAAAGTTCCATTGTTAAAGAAACATGAGCAGTAATGTATACTAAACCATCATCTGTAGATGCTCATTGTATATGAGTGTATTAAAGACCTGAGAATTAAAAAAAATTTTTTTTAACTGTTTAACATGTTTCTTCATCATTTCCTCAAGTAATGTAGTGTGGTGGTGACGACTCAAACAGATTTGGCTCAGAATCCTAACTTTACTATTCATTAACTGTGTGTACCTGGTAAGTCAGTTAGCATCGCTAAGCCTGAATTTACTTATCTAGTAAATGTGGGATAATATTATTTACCACCTAAGGTTGGAGTGGGGATGAGACAAGAAAATGATAGTAAAGATCCTATAGCTTTGCAGCACCTCACACATAGTTTATGTCCTCTTCAAATGGTAGCTTAATTAACAAGATAGCCTTTGATACAAATGACACAGGAAAACATAGTTGTTATGGGAATTAAAGCAATGCATAATTTTGAAAAGGAAATTGTAATAAATTGTCAGTGAAAGTAAATGACATGCAATACATAGAGTTACTAGTAAGATGTGAAATCTTTGAACTCCTAATAATTGTCCTCTTTCATGATGGTTTAGTCATCTTTCACGGATTATGGATTAGGTGATTACATAGAGTAATGATAAAGGTACACAATTTGGTACTGTATCAACTAGATTCAGATTCTAACCTGCCAATTCCTAGTGCAGTAATGTTAGGCAAGTCACTTGACATTTTGAGCCAGTTTTCCTATTTGTAAACCATGAATTAAAATATTATTCCTCTTTCTAAGAGTTGTTGAAGATAATTAAGCTATAGAAATTTACCATTTGTTGAGAGTTTACCATTTCCTAGGCCACAGTTCCTAGGTAAAAAGGTAGTAAATGTTTTGCATACAGTAAGTGAGCAACTGTTCATGAAGATGCTGTACAAACTACAATGCTATTAGTAAATATTAGTTAATAGTAACAGTTAATGCTGCTTGGCACCCCATGGTTTCTGAGTAATTAACTAAATATCTGTATGACTTCAATGCCTAGTAATTACATGGAGGAAGAAAAGAAGATATACTTAGTCCCCAAGTAATTTTGACCTTTTAAAGAATGTTTAAAATCTGTTCTAATATCAAATTTCAAACAATGCAAGAATCCAGGTTCAATTTGTCCTGTGCTATCTTGGATCTTAGTTTTCTTAGCTCAGACTTTCAAGGTGCCTGTCCCTAAGCAACTGTGGATGTGTTAGGGTTACATAAAACTTATGTGGATGGACCCAGTAGAAATGAGAGTATGTATTATTATTCTGATTTTTCATAAGAGGAAACTGAGGTTCAGACAGGCCAACCAACAGAAAGTTAGAGAGTCAGAACATGCACCTAACTTTTAAATTTCAAAGTCTAGGCCACCTTCTATTGTGTCCAAGGTATGAAAAAGAAAGATAATTTAACATGATTTCTAGAGCTCGAGCTCTATCAGATTAGCTTTATTAAAGGATTGATTTACTTTAAAAAATGATCCCTGGGCATATATTATGTATTAAAAAGATAAATTTATTCTGGGAAGTTTTATATCAGTTAATTATTTTTATATTCATAAGTGGTTACCAAAGATGCTTGAGGAATGTTCAGTCTGTACAGTTTTAAGGATAAGAATTATAATCTCCCATGTTCCCTCTATGGAGATAGAAAGTAAACTGGGTAATCTATGTTCAGCTCTGGTACTATGTTTGTTTTTTGATCATTTTTGCTTTTCCTTCTCTAAATTTTATACATATGCTCTCTAAAACACAGGACAAGTATTGAATAGTTAGATATATAATTTCCCAACCAATATCTATCATTTAGGATTAAAAAAATCCCTTTTGGGTGAAAATCTTTTGGGAAATGACTTATCATCATATAATCTGTATAGAACTTTCATCAGTAAACACATATTCCAATGAGTATTTGTCAAACATCTTTGCAGTAAAGCTGTTGTGCAAGGTAGTAAATGGCCTTCCTGTGTTGAAGGAAGTTAAGAATCTGGTGAGTGATGTGGACAAAGTCAGAGAATATTTAACTGATAAGGAACGTACTGGGCCAGCACATGGACTAGGTCCTTTGCTCTGCCTGGATGTGCACGCTAAGCTTCTCCTAGTGCTCTGTTCATTCATTCTTCCAAGGCACACTCACTGTGAGTCAGTCAGATATCAGGAATTTCATGAATCTCTTGTGATACTACCATTAAAAAATTAACATAGATATATAAACCTTGTCCTCAAGAAATATGAATTTAATTGACTATTAGTGACTATGCTATTGCAATATAGATTGACATGATATAGGAAGTAGAACAAGCTATTGGAATATATGGAATGAAAACTGCCCAGACAAGGGAACTCAAGGAAGTCTTTCTCAAAGTGGCATCTGAACTTATAATTGAAGTCAGAGAAAGAGTAGCCAGAGAAAAGTGGGGGAAGTGAAGGAAATATTCCAGCCTAGAGAAAAGTACATAGGAAGAACAGCCTCAGCTTCATACTCTAGAACAAATAGAATTGAACCAGTTGAGTAAAATTTTTGAGAAAGGGAAAACCATACGTGAAGTTATAGAGGAGTTAAATCCACCATGTATATGAGGAAGCACTAGTATTTGGGTATACTTCTATAAAATTCTGCAGTCAATTCAGACTATACTACAAAGCTACAGTTATCAAGACAGTATGGTACTGGCACAAAAACAGAAATATAGATCAATGGAAGAGGAGAGAAAGCTCAGAGATAAACCCACGCATATATGGTCACCTTATCTTTGATAAAGGAGGAAAGAATATACAATGGAGAAAAGACAGCCTCTTCAAAAAGTGGTGCTGAGAAAACTGGACAGCTACATGTAAAAGAATGAAATTAGAACACTCCCTAACACCATACACAAAAATAAACTCAAAATGGATTAAAGACCTAAATGTAAGGCCAGACACTATCAAAGTCTTAGAGGAAAACATAGGCAGAACACTCCATGACATAAATCACAGCAAGATCCTTTTGGACCCACCTCCTAGAGAAATGGAAATAAAACCAAAAATAAACAAATGGGACCTAATGAAACTCAAAAGCTTTTGCACAGCAAAGGAAACCATAAACAAGACGAAAAGACAGCCCTCAGAATGGGAGAAAATATTTGCAAATGAAGCAACTGACAAAGGATTCATCTACAAAATATATAAGCAGCTCATGCAGCTTAATATCAAAAAAACAAACAACCCAATCCAAAAGTGGGCAGAAGACCTAAATAAACATTTCTCCAAAGAAGATATACAGATTGCTAACAAACACATGAAAGGATGCTCAACATCACTAATCATTAGAGAAATGTAAATCAAAATTACAATGAGGTATCACCTCACACCAGTCAGAATGGCCATCATCAAAAATCCACAAACAACAAATGCCGGAGAGGGTGTGGAGAAAAGGGAACCCTCTTGCACTATTGGTGGGAATGTAAATTGATACAGCCACTATGGAGAACAGTATGGCGGTTCCTTAAAAAACTACAAATAGAACTACCATATGACCCAGAAATCCCACTCCTGGGCATATACTCTGAGAAAACCATAATTCAAAAAGAGTCATGTACCACAATGTTCATTGCAGCACTATTTACAATAGCTAGGACATAGAAGCAACCTACGTCTCTATCAACAGATGAATGGATAAAGAAGATGTGGCACATATATACAATGGAATATTTCTCAGCCATAAAAAGAAATGAAACTGAGTTATTTGTAGTTCGGTGGATGGACCTAGAGCTTGTCATACAGAGTGAAGTAAGTCAGAAAGAGAAAAACAAATACCGTATGCTAACACATATATATGGAATCTAAAAAAAGAAAAAAAAATAGTTCTGAAGAACCTAGGGGCAGGACAGGAATAAAGATGCAGACATAGAGAATGAACTTGAGGAGACGGGGAGGTGGAAGGGTAAGCTGGGACAAAGTGAGAGAGTGGCATTGACATATATACACTAACAAATGTAAAATAGATAGCTGGTGGGAAGCAGCTACATAGCATGGGGCAATCAGTTCTGGTGCTTTGTGACCACCTAGAGGGGTAGGATAGGGAGGGTGGGAGGGAGACGCAAGAGGGTGGAGATATGGGGATATATGTATACGTATAGCTGATTCTCTTTGTTATACAGCAGAAACTAACACAATATTATAAAGCAATTATACTCTAATAAAGGTGTTAAAAAAAATTCTGCCGTCAAGTAGATGGAACATGAGCCCTGAGGAGGAGAGGAGGGTCAAGATTAAAATGGATCTTGATGTTATTAGGTAATAGTAAACCATTGACAGGCATCATACTAAATCATTGCTTAGACTGACTACCTCAGATTTACAGGTAATAAAATGGAGGTCCAGAGAGGTTCTATGATTTGCCCAGGGGCACACAGCTAGTTAGAAAAAGAATTGGAAATATAATGCTAGTCTATGGATACCTGCTACACATGCTTCACCTTCAGGTGTTTAAATTATTTGGGAAGTTTAAAACAATGACAAATTGAACGTCTATCAAGTGACTGGTAGAAGTGGCTCCTTCTCTAAGGAAGATTCCTAAAATATGTTCTTCCCAACGCAAATCCTGGGGTGATGGCTAGATAAACACAAAGGAAGGCAATGCTTGCTTGATTTGCAATATTTTCCTTTTTCATCACTCCCTTTACACCTCACTTATTTTTGATTATTCATTGTCTCTCACCCTGAATATAAGTTTCAGAAGGTCATTGTCATCTTGTCACAGACTGAGAGCTGTCTCCCCTGAGTTCCCCAGCACCTGCAGCACAGAGTTCACACTGATTCAGGTTAGCTCTGGGTCAGCAGCTCTGTAAGGAGAGGGTTTTAACCCCTTGTAGACCTGATTTCTTTCTTGGAGTGAGGCTGAGGAAAACACATTCACAGAATTCCTCTTTCCCTGATCTTTCCTGCTCACTTCCTGCCCTCTCTCCAGAGCAGGCCGAATTTTCTCCCTCAGCCTCCAAGCTTCTGTTTTCTGCCTGGCTGCGCTCACCGCCTTCCTATGGCACCTTAGGGAATTGCCCTCTTATTACCACAATTACAATCTGTACACATTTCATTAAACTAATATCGCTTCGCACAGGCTTTCTCCACAGAACTGCACAGCTGGAGGCCCATTTCTTTTCCTCAGCTTAAACACTTTGACAGGTTAAGAAAGCTATTATGTCTGAATAACAGGTGTTGCAAAACAATGTGCATTTGATGCTTAAATGAGAGAGCTTCTTTATTGACTGGCTTTATTGCAGCTAAGGCTCTCCTTTTTCACAATAACCGGAGTTTTATTGTTTTTACTGCTTTTTAAAGTGTATTCTCTTGTTTCAGAATAGGTCTGAAGTGACTGTGTGTGGTTATTTGTTATTCTGCTGTCCTCTCTTTAATATTATTATTATTAGTGCTTCTTGCTTTACTTTTTAGGTGAAGAATAGTTGCAGAAATAAAAGAGTTTTATTGGGTCTCTCTTTCTTTCTACTAGAAGAACACCCACTTCATGAACAGCTCCCAGAGGACCTCCAATGGGATTCTTCTCTATTATTTTCCCTACATTTATATTGTCTTACTCACTTCTCTCACCTACCTTCCAGTTACCCAATGAATTGGCTCCCAAATGAGAAACAATAAAATACAACTGGAGGGAGAGTTTACTGTTATGCTCCCTTATCTGAATATCACTCACATTTTTTGTTTAGGACCTGGCTGCATAGAACATACACACTGGTATATAATTTTTGGTATTTATCCTTTATCTCTTGACATTTTGTTTATTTTTCCTTACATTCATCAATGTTAAGCAAATCTTTATTCCTTTTCTCTTTTTCCTCACACAATATCATGCTCAGCAGGATATAGTCTGTTTTATTATTTCAATAAGACGACTTTTGCTGAAGAGACAATCAAGTGTTAAAATACCATTTTTCAAAGGCAAGTGTTCAGTGAGAGAGAACACATGAGTATGAAAGCATAGAAATGGATGGAAATAAAAGATGGCTTTGAAACATTTAGATGGGTATCCTTACAGTATCTAGTGTAGTTCTCTTCATATTGTAGGCACTCAAAAATGCTTATTAACTCAAAGATAGGCCATAACATACTTTTTGAAAGCAAAATTAGGGTTTCATGTTTACTTACATTTTATGGTAGTAAAAAGCCAAAAGAAAAAAAAATGAAGGCAAAAAAAAAGCTCATTATTTCCTTGAGCTGAATATTTTCAATTCTCCTAGTGTATTCAAAAGTTGTAATCATCCTAATTATCACCTATTTGTTTACATGAAGGCACATGAAGTCCTATCTGTGATTAGGTGAGACAGTATTTTACTCAACGTATGTATAACGACTACTAGAGTTGGGGCAGCGCCTAGTTCCCTAGTATCTTCAGTATCTAGGGCATTTTTGAGAACAAAGTAAGGGCCCAGTGAGTGATTGCTGAATGAATTAACCTTAGTCCCTTTAGAGGTGAATTCTTCACCTGGATGTCAGATGGTTCCAAGACCTCTTGAAATTCTAAGTACAATTTTGTGTATATGCACAGGAGTGGGGCAATAAGGATTCTTGATTTTTATCTGATTGTCAAAGGAATCTGTGACTCCAAAATTTATGAGCATCTCCTTAAAAAGAAGTCCTCTGAATGATAATGATAATAATAATAATAATAATACTTTTATAAATGCAGGAATTATTTATTGAACCTATAGCTTAAGCATATTTTTCTACCATAAAGTTATGCCTAGTTGAACATGGAATTTAGGAAACTAGGTAAGCTTTACTTGATCTTATAAAAATATACTCTTAAATTATTTAATTGTTTCTTCCCAGAGCCAGAGACCAACTCTGATCATCAACCTACAATTGTGACACAAATTGATATTTTTAATAATAACACCCAGACTTGTAGTTTCTGTAAGTGCTTTACAATTTAAAAAGGGCTTTTTTCATTTAAAGGACAACAGAAATCCATCCCACTAGAGTACTGATTTGCCAATATCCCTGGGAACAGGTGAGGCCAGGTCTATTTTCAGGGATTTCCAAGTATAGTGTATCTAAATCTCTGTGATGCCTAATTATTATTATTTTTAAAGTAGTAACTCTACATTTATGAGGCACAGTTCTCCTAAGAATTTCAGTGAACTTCATGAAGTTTCTACAAACTTTGTAGAGCAAGACTGTGATTCTCATCACTTAACAGGTAAGGAAACTAAAATGCAGATATAGTTCAATGATTATTCTCATAGCTATTTGGACCATGACTGGATATGCAAATCAAAATATTAACCCTGGATTTTTCATTGGTTTTCTGCTTCTAAACCAATACATACAGAAAAAATTAAATATTTATAGTTTTAGGAATACTTTTGCAAAAAAAAATTCTCCTAATACATATTTTTCTTTCTGATTTAAAACTGAGAAAATAATTTTACCTTAGGAAATTGGTTTTAAAATGAAGGAAAACATTTTATATCTTTGAGCTAACAGATTTAAATAAAATGTTATGAATACCTATCAATATGTTAAATCTAGTAAAATAGTATATAATGGAATAGTTTATGGAAATCCATTATAACAGCTTTTTAGAATTATCTGCTCTCTTAAGATAATTCCACACATGTGGGTGATACATGAATTTTCAGGAAAAGGTTTTGTTTGAAAGATGAATGAAAGATGACTATCAGATTGAGAAGGTTCTGCTTTTGATTTTTTTCTTTAAGTCTCAACTATATTAATTAAGTTATTTAGCATGACATGGATTCCCTGTATCTGAATTATACTTTGGGCCATTTTGAAACCTTGCATCTTTAGGTATTTATGTGAAAGAACATGAAAAAGTTAAATCAGTTTTGCCTCTTATACATTCTTCCCTTTTGAATATTCTTACAAGCTATGACTCTGTTTGAACAGATTCTCTGATTCAGCCTATTGAAAATAATAGAGAGAGGAACCAAGATGGTGGAGTAGAAGGACATGCTCTCACTCCCTCTTGCGAGAACACAAGAATCACAATGAGCTGCTGGACAATCATCGACAGGAAGACACTGGAACTCACCAAAAAAGATACCCCACATCCAAAGACCAAGGAGAAGCCACAATGAGACGGTAGGAGGGGAGCAATCACAGTAAAATCAAATCCCATAACTGCTGGGTGGGTGAGTCACAGATGGGAGAACACTTAGACCACAGAAGTCCACCCACTGGAGTGAAGGTTCTGAGCCCCATGTCAGTCTTCTCAACCTGGGGCTCTGGCAACAGGAAGAGGAATTCCTAGAGAATCATACTTTGAACCCCAGTGGGAATTGATTGCAGGACTTAAACAGGACTGGGGGAAAGAGAGACTCCACTCTTGGAGGGCACACACTAAGTAGTGTGTGCATCAGACCCAGGGGAAGGAGCAGTGACCCCAGGGGAGACTGAACCAGACATACCTGCTACTGTTGGAGGGTCTCCTGCAGAGGCAGGGGGTGGCTGTGGCTCACCTTGGGGACAAGGACACTGGCAGCAGAAGTTCTGGGAAGTACTCCTTGGCGTGAGCCCTCCCAGAGTCTGTCATTAGCCCCACCAAAGAGCCCAGGTAGATTCCAGTGTTGGGTTGCCTCAGGCCAAAAAACCAACAGGGAGGGAACCCAGCCCGACCCATCAACAGTCAGGCAGATTAAAGTTTTACTGAGCTCTGCCGACCAGAGCAATGGTCAGCTCTACCCACCACCAGTCCCTCCCATCAGGAAACTTACACAAGCCTCTTAGATAGCCTCATCCACCAGAGGGCAGACAGCAGAAGCAAGAACTACAATCCTGCAGCCTATGGAACAAAAACCACATTCATAGAAAGACAGACAAGATGAAAAGGCAGAGGGCTATGTACCAGATGAAGGAACAAGATAAAACCCAAGAAAAACAACTAAATGAAGTGGAGATAGGCAACCTTCCAGAAAAAGAATTCAGAATAATGATAGTGAAGATGATCCAGGACCTTGGAAAAACAATGGAGGCAAAGATCGAAGATGCAAGAAATGTTTAACAAAGACCTAGAAGAATTAACGAACAAACAAACAGACATGAACAATACAATAACTGAAATGAAATCTATACTAGAAGGAATCAATAGCAGAATAACTGAGGCAGAAGAATGGATAAGAGACCTGGAAGACAGAATGGTGGAATTCACTGCTGTGGAACAGAATAAAGAAAAAAGAATGAAAAGAAATGAAGACAGCCTAAGAGACCTCTGGGATAACATTAAACGCAACAACATTCACATTATAGGGGTCCCAGAAGGAGAAGAGAGAGAGAAAGAACCAGAGAAAATATTTGAAGAGATTATAGTTGAAAACTTCCCTAATATGGAAAAGAAAATAGTCACCCAAGTCCAGGAAGCGTAGTGAGTCCCATACAGGATAAACCCAAGGAGAAACACGCTGAGACACATCAAACTGGCAAAAATTAAAGACAAAGAAAAATTATTGAAAGCAGCAAACAAAAAATGTCAAATAACATATAAGGGAACTCCCATAAGGCTAACAGCTAATTTCTCAGCAGAAACTCTACAAGCCAGAAGGGAGTGGCATGACATACTTAAAGTGATGAAAGGGAAGAACCTACAACCAAGATTACTCTACCTGGCAAGGATCTCATTCAGATTTGAAGGAGAAATCAAAAGCTTTACAGACAAGCAAAAGCTAAGAGAATTCAGCACCACCAAACCAGCTCTACAACAAATGCTAAAGGAACTTCTCTAAGTGGGAAACACAAGAGAAGAAAAGGACCTATAAAAACAAACTGAAAACAATTAAGATAATTGTCATAGGAACATACATATTGATAATTACCTTAAACGTGAATGGATTAAATGCTCCAACCAAAAGACACAGGCTTGCTGAATGGATACAAAAACATGATTCATATATATGCTGTCTACAAGAGACCCACTTCAGACCTAGGGACACATATACATTGAAAGAGGGGATGGAAAAAGATATTCCATGCAAATGGAAATCAAAAGAAAGCTGGAGTAGCTATACTCATATCAGACAAAATAGACTTTAAAATAAGGAGTGTTAAAAAAGACAAGGAAGGACACTACATAATGATCAAGGGATAAATCCAAGATGAAGAGATAACAATTATAAACATATATGCAACCAACATAGGAGCACCTCAACAGATAGGGCAACTCCTAACAGCTATAAAAGAGGAAATCGACAGTAACACAATAATAGTGGGGGACTTTAACACCTCACTTACACCAATGGACAGGTCATCTAAAATGAAAATGAATAAGGAAACAGAAGCTTTAAATGACACAATAGAGCAGAGAGGTTTAATTGATATTTATAGGACATTCCATCCAAAAGCAGCAGATTACACTTTCTTCTCAAGTGCGCACAGAACATTCTCCAGGATAGATGACATCAAATCAAGCCTCAGTAAATTTAAGAAAACTGAAATCATATCAAGCATCTTTTCTGACCATAACACTATGAGATCAGAAATGAATTTCAGGGAAAAAATTGTAAAAAACACAAATACATGGAGGGTAAACAGTACGTTACTAAATAACCAAGAGAACACTGAAGAAATCAAAGAGGAAATTAAAAAATACCTCGAGACAAATGACAATGAAAACACAACGATCCAAAACCTATGGGATGCAGCAAAAGCAGATCTAACAGGGAAGTTTATAGCTATATAAGCCAACCTCAAGAAACAAGAAAAATCTCAAACAATCTAACCTTACACCTAAAGGGACTAGAGAAAGAAGAACAAACAAAACCCAAAGTTAGCAGAAGGAAAGAAATCATAAAGATCAGAGCAGAAATAAATGAAATAGAGACAAAGAAAACAATAGCAAAGATCAATAAAACTAAAAGCTGGTTCTTTGAGAAGATAAACAAAACTGATAAACCATTAGCCAGACTCATCAAGAAAAAGAGGGAGAGGACTCAAATCAATAAAATTAGAAATGAAAAAGGAGAAGTTACAACAGACACTGCAGAAATACAAAGCATCCTAAGAGACTACTACAAGCAACTCTATGACAAAAAAATGGACAACCTGGAAGAAATGGACAAATTCTTAGAAAGGTATAATCTTCCAAGACTGAACCAGGAAGAAATAGAAAATATGAACAGACCAAACACAAGTAATGAAATTGAAACTGTGATTAAAATTCTTCCAACAGGGCTTCCCTGGTGGCGCAGTGGTTGAGAGTCTGCCTGGCGATGCAGGTGACACGGGTTCGTGCCCCAGTCCTTGAAGATCCCACATGCCATGGAGCGACTGGGCCCGTGAGCCATGGCCGCTGAGCCTGTGCATCCAGAGCCTGTGCTCCACAATGGGAGAGGCCACAACAGTTAGAGGCCTGCGTACAGCAAAAAAAAAACAAAAACAAAAACAAAAAACTTCCAACCAACAGAAGTCCAGGACCAGATGGCTTCACAGATGAATTCTACCAAACATTTAGAGAAGAGCTAACGCCAATCTTTCTCAAACTCTGCCAAAAAATTGCAGAGGAAGGAACACTACCAAACTCATTCTATGAGGCCACCATCACCCTGGTACCAAAACCAGACAAAGATGTCACAAAGAAAGAAAACTACAGGCCAATATCACTGATGAATATAGATGCAAAAATCCTCAACAAAATACTCACAAACAGATTCCAACAACACAGAGGATCACACACCACGATCAAGTCGGATTTATCCCAGGGATGCAAGGATTCTTCAATATATGCAAATCAATCAATGTGAGACACAATATTAACAAATTGAAGAAGAAAAACCATATGATCATCTCAATAGATGCAGAAAAAGCTTTTGACAGAATTCAACACCCATTTATGATAAAAACCCTCCAGAAAGTGGGCATAGAGGGAACCTACCTCAACATATTAAAGGCCATATATGACAAACCCACAGCAAACATCATTCTCAATGGTGAAAAACTGAAAGCATTTCCTCTAAGATCAGGAACAAGACAAGGATGTCCACTCTCAGCACTATTATTCAACATAGTTTTGGAAGTCCTAGCCATGGCAATAAGAGAAGAAAAAGAAGTAAAAGGAATACAAATTGGAAAAGAAGAAGTAAAACTGTCACTGTTTTCAGATGACATGATACTATACATAGAGAATCTTAAAAATGCCACCAGAAAACTGCTAGAGCTAATCAATGACTTTGGTAAAGTTTCAGGATACAAAATGAATGCACAGAAATCTCTTGCATTTGTATACACTAATGATGAAAAATCTGAAAGAGAAATTAAGGAAACACTCCCATTTACCACTGCAACAAAAAGAATAAAATACCTAGGAATAAACCTACCTAGGGAGACAAATGACCTGTATGCAGAAAACTATGACACTGATGAAAAAATTAAAGATGATACCAACAGATGGAGAGATATACCATGTTCTTGGATTGGAAGAATCAACATTGTGAAAATGACTATACTACCCAAAGCAATCTATAGATTCAATTCAATCCCTATCAAATTACCAATGGCATTTTTTACAGAACTAGAACAAAAAATCTTAAAATTAGTATGGAGACACAAAAGACCATGAATAGCTAAGGCAGTCTTGAGGGAAAAAAATGAGGCTGGAGGAATCAGACTCCCTGACTTCAGACTATACTACAAAGCTACAGTAATCAAGACAATATGGTACTGGCACAAAAAGAGAAACATAGATCAATGGAACAATATAGAAAGCCCAGAGATAAACCCATGCACCTATGGTCAACTAATCTATGACAAAGGAGGCAAGGATATATAATGGAGAAAAGACAGTCTCTTCAATAAGTGGTGCTGGGAAAACAGGACAGCTACATGTAAAAGAATGAAAGTAGAATACTTCCTAACACCATACACAAAAATAAACTCAAAATGCATTCGAGACCTAAAGGTATGACCAGACACTATAAAATTCTTAGAGGAAAACATAGGAAGACCACTCTTTGACATAAATCACAGCAAGATGTTTTTTGATCCACCTCCTAGAGTAATGGAAATAAAAACAAAACAAAACAAAAACAAATCAGACCTAATGAAACTTAAAAGCTTTTGCACAGCAAAGGAAACCATAAACAAAATGAAAAGACAACCTACAGAATGGGAGAAAATATTTGCAAATGAATCAACGGACAAAGGATTAACCTCCAAAATATATAAACAGTTCATGCAGCTCAATATTAAAGAAACAAACAATCCAATCCAAAAATGGGCAGAAGACCTAAATAGACATTTCTCCAAAGAAACATACAGAGGGCCAAAAAGCACATGAAAAGCTGCTCAACATCACTACTTATTAGAGAAATGCAAAATCAAAACTACAATGAGGTATCACCTCACACCAGTTAGAATGCGCACCATCAAAAAATGTACAAACAGCAAATACTCGAGAGGGTGTGGAGAAAAGGGAACCCTCTTGCACCGTTGGTGGGAATGTAAATTGATACAGCCACTATGGAGAACAGTATGGAGGGTCCTTAAAAATCTAAAAATAGAATTACCATATGATCCAGCAATCCCACTACTGGGCATATACCCAGAGAAAACCATAATTCAAAAAGACACATGCACGCCAATGTTCATTGCAGCACTATTTACAATAGCCAGGTCATGGAAGCAACCTAAATGCCCATCAGCAGACGAATGGATAAAGAAGAGGTGGTACATATATACAATGGAATATTACTCAGCCATAAAAAGGAATGAAATTGAGTCATTTGTTGAGCCGTGGATGGATCTAGAGACTGTCATACAGAGTGAAGTAAGTCAGAAAGAGAAAAACAAATATCATATATTAACGCATGTATGTGGAACCTAGAAAAATGGTACAGATGAATCGGTTTGCAGGGCAGAAGCTGAGACATAGATGTAGAGAACAAACGTATGGACACAAAGGGGGGAAAACCGCAGGGGGCGTGGGGATGGTGGTGTGCTGAATTGGGCGATTGGGATTGACATGTATACACTGATGTGTATAAAACTGATGGCTAATAAGAACCTGCTGTACAAAAAAATAAATAAAATTAAATTAAAAAATTAAAAAAAACTAAACTTTCTTTGGGTTATTTGTATGGAAATATGTTAATATAAATGTTTCAGACATTATACGAAATTCCTAAAAATCTTATATGTTCTGGTATAATGTTATAAGTCATAATTCTAGTTATTACTTTAAAATGTATATCTCAGAAATAACTAAATTTTCTTGTCAATTGCATTATTATGAACTTTCATCAAATCTTTAACCATGGTCATTTTTAAGTCTTTGGTCATTTACAGACAGTTCTGGGTGAACTCTGATGCTTTTGCAAAAATGTTCCTATAAAAGGGTAAAAAAAAAAAAAAAAAAAAGAAAAGAAAAGAATAGAATCAGTTGCCCATAACAACTCTGTCAATTAGATTTCTCTTGTCCTAGAAATTCATCTTCTTGAAAGCATTTGTGTTACTGAAAGCAACGGAGCCTGGTAATGCTGGCCATTACCTTTACTTCATTTGCATTTTTGTCCAATATTTTATCCCCAAGTTCCCTTCTCTCTCCTGAAGCCCCCATCTCTCCACTGCATCTCGATCAGGTGCTCTCTCAGCCACATAGAGGCAGTCTGCTGTGCGAAAACGAACTGGGTACAAACCACAGTTTCCCATGTGTCTGGGGCTTCTTACGCTTTTTCCTTAAGCCCACAGCATCTGGGATGACCCAGATACTAGAACTGTTTTCCTCTCTCTGGGTTTCCCCATTTCCAGGAACGACCACTGTTGCATTACCTTTAGGATTTGAAAACACAGCATGATCCCTGTGGGTGGTACAATTTTCTTCTGCTGGAAAAATTAGGGCACAAAACGAAACTTAAAGCCCCAAAGAGCAAGAGGGTGAATGTAGCAAAGCAGAAAGTATTAGCACGGTGTTCCATTGTGCCAGCAAATATTCCCTCCTGTGTGTGTGAAAACAGTAAGAGAATTACACACTCACCTGCCTGGTTATGGGCAACAGGCACCAAGAATAAATGCAGTTTTCAAATACAATAGGGAAATGAGAATTTATTCAGTCTGGGGATTAAATCTAAGCAAAAAGAAAATGTCATAAAGAAAAAACATGTATGATTAATTTAATAAGATTTATTTTCTTCCCAGCAAATGCTAAATAACTTATAAATAACAGTCCCTGGTCATAGAAGGAAAATAAATAAATTTCTAATTTTTCTTTTGGCTTATGCTGAAACAGGACCTTAGCTATTAGTCAATATCCCTAAAAGATTTTATCTAAACCTGTGGTTCTTAAACTTGGGCATGTATTACAATCACCTGGGGACTTGGTAAAAGCACAGAGGCTCAGGTGCTATTTTGCTTCAATATGCTGGCCTCTGTGCTCTGGTAGCCTTCCAAGCAATTCTGCTACACACCCAAGTTTGAGAACCATTGATCCAAACCATGAGGGGGATGAACCAAAATACTTCCATACTGTACATTTATTTAAAATTTTTTGTACTATTTTAAGTTATAAATTTTAAGAGTAACTTTGGAGCCATCTTAGACTCTTTTCATATCACACATCCAATTCATCAACGTATCTTGTTGGCTCTTTCTTTAAAATAGAGCTCAAAGCTGATCACTATTCATCATCTTCACCACCGCCATCCTACTCAAAGTCAGTATGATCCTCACCTAGACTATAACAACTGGACAGGTTCCTTGAATCCTAGTCTACCCCGATCCCAGTCATACAGCAGCCTGAGGGATCCTGCTGACACTTAAATAAGACCATGTTACTCTCCTTCTAAGAATCTCCCACAACTTGCAATGTAATCCAGAGTAAAAGCCTATGAGTTCTGGACCCATTACCTCTCTTTCTTCTTCCCCTCACTCACTCCTCTCAAGCACATTGCTTTCCTTGCTTTCCTTTGCACATGCCACTCTTGCTTCTGTCTTGGAACTCTTGTCCTGACCTGTTGCTTTGTTTGGATCACTCTCTTCCATAGTAACTACCTCAATCACTAACCTGCTTCATTCAAACCTCTACTCAGCAGGCTTTTTGCTCACCCTTGGTAGAACAGAACCCCAGACCCTACTGATTTAATTTTCTTATGTGTGTGTGTGTGTGTGTGTGTGTGTGTGTGTGTGTGTATTTTAAACCCTTGTTGATACCTGAAATGTTATATATTTATCTGTTTACCCTTAATAGAACATGGGCTTCATGAAGCTGAGGTTTTGCCCTTTTTGTTCTGAGGGGTGGTGTATTATTAGCATTCAACAGGGTTCTAATAAATGAATGAATATACAATTTCTTCCAGAAATACCCCACATCACCAACTGGATAGTAACCTTGAGATTTATGTTAAGTTTATGAGTGTCATTTTACATATGAGAAATCTAAGGCACAGACCCACCTATTTATTTGAGGGCATTTGTCTAACTAGATAGAACTATATTTCTCCCAAACCCACTGGACCTGTGTCTGGAATTCAGACATCTCATGACTTCCAAAACAAAATCTTATTACATATTATCGCCTCTGGACTTCACGTTTTACATTTAAAAATGACTTTTTTTGAAGTAATATTATATGGTAACAAAACTTTTTTTGGTAATCATTCTGTGGACACACAGAAAATGCATCCAATTGCTTAAAAGAAAATTGATGAATGTGATACTTAGACTAAGTTTTAGTTTGTTCAGAGTTCAAATCAATATCTCTTCTCAGGCAACGTTTGTGTGAGTGTATTTCCTTGTATCATTCTTCCACACACCCTCCATCCCAGCCTCTCCATCTAGATTATGTTCACGGTGGGTGACTTTACAGTCTTTTATCATCCTAATATACCCAGGTTTTTCCATATTTAATGTCTCATTCCTACAAAGTCTTTATTTTGTAATCATAAAACAATTTAACTAATTCCACATAAGAAGGCTTTGCTTATTTGGTAATATTCAATGTAATCCCTAGGTAAAATCCTTAGATATTTATGATAGTAAATATAAGCAGCAAGAGAAAAATATTAAACAAATGTCAGTGAAGTGGCTATTAAATTTAAGAGTGAGTGAATTAAAAAGCAATTAATTAATGGCAATTAGCTAAGTGGATGAGTTGATTTTTTTTCCTCTAAAAGAGGTTTTCCACATAGCAACAGTCTTTGCTTTACAAGAGCTGTTCATAACCCTACTGTCATCCTACCGAGCGCATTTAGAATGATGAAAACTGGAGTGTGAGCCTGGAGCTGAGGCTATGCCATGAGTACTGCATGTGAGGGCCAGGGAGATGGCTTAGAAGCTGCATCACTAAGCTAAGCATTTGGAATGAGAACTCTAGAACAGAGTACCCACCTTCCACTAAGGAAAGTCAAAGTTGGTTCCAATAAGCCTCATGTCCCTACTTTCTTCTTACAGAAGTCCACAAAGTCCAAGTGCACATAGAATCCAAAGAGAAGCTACAGATATATTCTCACAATTGATGAGAGGTCAGCAAGTTTCCTCAATGTAAGAGTAATATATGAAAGTACATTCCAACAACAGTTATAAAATGAAATTTATGTTAAGTCACCTACAACAGCAACAAAACTGTAAAGCACTTAAGAAAAAAATTTAGTAGAAAACATGCATTGAAGGATAATAGTTTATTACTTTATGACCTAATACTAGTTTTCATAAATTTTCTATGTGCTTAGGGTATATTTATCAAATCATTACTTAGAGAAAATAGATACATACATTATATGTCCTTTGGTGGAAGCTTGATTAATTGTGCTGCTGCAGTCTTTTGAAATCTTACTATTTTTTATGTCATTTTCCAATATATTTAAAAAAAATAATTGTGATTATTTTTAAGCATAAGGACACTGCAATGGATACTATGGAGAAAACATAAATGTCAATAAAGTGCCAGTATCATTAGGATCACAACCTAAAATGAATTAAAATATGGGTGCCATTACCTATGGATGCTGTCATTTGGAGGAAGGCAAGCAAGGCAAAAAGGCATGAACAAACAAAAAACTTTTTCAGGTGAATTCTACTAAAGCTTCAATATAATTGTATGTTAACATCTTCCCCATTTACTAAGAAAAATGTGGCTTTGAAACTAAGTAAGAACTTATTCCCTCACTGAACTTTAAACGGGTAAGCATTTTGTAGAGTATCTCACAATCTGACCCAAGTTGTTTACTGGTCTGGGGTTTTTAACAGCCAGAGAAAACTCCATGAAAAGCAATTATAAAATAGCCCTTGTTTGTTTCCCATTCCAACTGCAATTTTTCAACTTCTTCCACCTATCAATGAAGAAAAGTACTGCTTCTGATAATAGGTAATTACTTTAGATAATAAGTTTTAGGTGGTTTAACAAGTCTTATAGTTCAAAAATTGATTTACCTTTTAAAAGAGAATTCAGTAAAGATGGCAATGAATCTTTTGGTTATCTAAGATTCTTATGTTAAAGTAAGATAAGTAGGCAAGGAAGTTAAGTTCAATTAATTATTTGTCAAATTGATACGATTCCTTTTTTTTCATTTGTTTTCACCATGTATTTCTAGGTTAAGGGTATGGCACGTTATATTTTGAACAAAAAGGCACAGCACATTTTCCAGTCCTGTATGCTCTTCTAGAACCTAGCCACTTCATCAATCAAGAGATAGAGTCTCTTTTCCCTCTACTTAAAATTAGGCTGGTCTTTGTGACAGCCTTAACAAGTAGAATGCAGTAGAAGTGATGATGCATAACTTTCAAGGACAGGTCATAAAAGGTAATGTAGCTTCTACCTGGCCCAACCCCTGCCCCAGCTCTCTCTCTCAAATGCTCACCCTTAGAATCCAGCCACTGTGCTGTGAAGAATTTCAGGTCATGTGTAGTGGCCACAAGTATGTGTTCTGACCAGTATCCCAGCTAAGGTCTCAAATGAATGACATTAGCTTCCAGACATGTGAGTGACCAAGCCTTTAGATGAATACAGTTTCCAGCCTTGGGGCCATCTCACATGATGCTGAGTACAGCAGAGATAAGCTATCCCTGGTGAGCCCTGCTCAAATTGCAGATTCAAGAGCAAAATAAATGTTTTAAGATGCTAAGATCTGAGGTGGTTTGTTGCACAACATTAGGTAACTAGAAAGAGGAGAAATAAGAATTTAACATCAAGAACCAAAATTACAAATTCTTCACTATTTTGTACATATTATAAGAATCTATATGTTGACTTCATGTAAGTCTGTTAACTTTGTTTTCCATATTTTGGGATGATGTTATTAGATGCATGCATGTTTTGAATTAATATATATTATCTATACGGTGAACTAATTCTTATTAGATGTGTACATATTTATATTTATAATATATATGGCAAATTAATATTTTGTATGTTGAAAGCATTGTATTTCCTAATAAATTTTTTATCTTAGAGTATCATTTATTTGATAAATATAAATATGTTCATATAGCCATATCAACTGCCTTCTGGATGGTATAGGCCTAGTATACTTTATCCATTCTCTTTTCTTCAAATTTTCTTTGTCATTATGCTATAAGTGTGTCTCTTATTTTTTGTTGTTTGTTTTTTAATTGGAGAATAATTGCTTTACACTGTTGTGTTAATTTCTGCTGTAGAGTAAAGTGAATCAGCCATATATATACATATATCCCCTCTTTTTTGGATTTCCTTCTCACGGTGTTAACCACAGAGCACCACGTAGAGTTCCCTGTGTTATACATACACCAGGTTCTCATTAATTACCTATTTTAAACATATTAGTGTATATATGCCAATCCCAATCTCCCAATTCATTCCACCCCCCCTTACCCCTTGGTATCCATACTTTTTTTGTCTACATCTGTGTCTCTATTTCTACTTTGCAAATAAGTTTATCTATACCATTTTTCTAGACTTTGTGGCCTTACATTTAGATCTATAATCAATTTTGAGTTTATTTTTGTGTATGGTGTTAAGGAGTGTTCTAATTTCATTCTTTCACATGTAGCTGTCCAGTTTCCCAGCACCACTTATTGAAGAGACTGTCTTTTCTCCATTGTATATTCCTGCCTCCTTTGTCATAGATTAGGTGACTATAAGTGTGTGGGTTTACCTCTGGACTTTCTATCTTGTTCCACTGATCTATATTTGTGTTTTTATGCCAGTACCGTACTGTTTTGATTACTATAGCTTTGTAGGATAGTCTGAAGTCAGGGTGTCTGATTCCTCCAGCTCCATTTTTATTTCTCAAGATTACTTTTGCTATTCAGGGTCTCTGTGTTTCCATACAAATTGTAAAATTTTTTGTTCTAATTCTGGAAAAAAATGCTATTGGTAATTTGATAGGGATTGTATTGAATAAGATACTGATGAATGAGATAAAAGATGACCCATTTGTTTATTTTTGTTTTTATTTCCACTACTCTAGGAGATGGCTCAGAAAAAGATATTGCTGCAATTTATGTCGAAGAGTCTTCTGCCTATGTTTTCCTCTAAGAGTTTTATAGTATCTGGTCTGACATTTAGGTCCTGAATCCATTTTGAGTTTATTTTTGTGTATGATGTTAAAGAATGTTCTAATTCCATTTTTTTTAGATGTAGCTGCCCAGTTTTCCCAGCACCATTTATTGACAAGACTTTCTTTCCTTCATTGTATAGTCTTGCTTCCTTTCTCATAGATTAACCATAGGTGCATGAGTTTATTTCCTGACTTTCTCTCCTGTTCCATTGATTTACATCTGTTTTTATGATAGTACCAGACTACTTTGATAGCTATAGCTTTTTAGTATAGTATGAAGACAGGGAGCCTGATTCCTCCAGCTCTGTTTTCCTTTCTCAAGATTGCTTTGGCTATTCGGGGTCTTTCATGTCTCCATACAAATTTTAAGACTTTTTTTCAAGTTCTGTGAAAAAGGCCAGTGGTAATTTGATAGGATTGCATTGAATCTGTAGATTGCTTTGTGTAGTATAGTCATTTTCACAATATTGATTCTTCCAGTCCAAGAACATGGTATATCTCTCCATCTGTTTGTGTCGTCTTTGGTTTCTTTCATTAGTATCTTATAGTTTTCTGAGTACAGGTCTTTTGCCTCGTTAGGTATGTTTATTCCTGGGTATTTTATTCTTTTTGATGTGATGGTAAATGAGATTGTTTCTTTTCCTTTTTAAAAAGATTTTATTTATTTATTTATTTATTTATCTATTTTTGGCTGCATCAGGTCTTAGTTGTGGTACACAGGATCTTCACTGAGGCATGTGGGATCTTTCATTGCAGTGTGCAGGCTCTTTGTTGTGGTTCACGGGCCTCTCTCTAG
This sequence comes from Mesoplodon densirostris, assembly GCF_025265405.1. Lineage (NCBI taxonomy): Eukaryota > Metazoa > Chordata > Mammalia > Artiodactyla > Ziphiidae > Mesoplodon > Mesoplodon densirostris. The sequence goes on along the minus strand of NC_082661.1, from coordinate 219,079,003 downwards.
TCGTGATGTGCATGTTTTCTCTTCTCTAGTTGTGGCTCCAGGGCACATGGGTTCTGTAGTTTGCAGCACACGGGCTCTAGTTGAGGCCTGTGAACTCAGTAGCTGTGGCGTGCGGGCTTAGTTGTCCAATGGCATGTGGGATCTTAGTTCCCTGACCAGGGATCGATCCCATGTCCCCTGAATGTAAGGTGGATTCTTTACCACTGGACCACCAGGGAATTCCCGGGATTGTTTCTTGAATTTCTCTTTCTGATCTTTTGTTCTTAGTGTATAGAAATGCAACAGAGTTCTGTGTATTAATTTTGTATCCTGCAACTTTACCGAATACTTTGATGAGCTCTAGTAGTTTTCTGGTAGCATCTTTAGGAATTTTTTATGTATAGTATCATGCCATCTGCAAACAGTGACAGTTTTACTTCTTCTTTTCCAATTTGGATTCCTTTTTTTTTGTATATATCTTCACTGGAGTATAATTGTTTTACAATGTTGTCTTAGTTTCTGCTGTACAACAAAGTGAATCAGCTATATGTACAGCTATATATACATATATCTCTATATCCCCTCCCTCTTGAGCCTCCCTCCCACTCTCACTATCCCATACCTCTAGGTTGTCATAAAGCATTTCTTTTTCTTCTCAGATTGCTGTGGCTAGGGCTTCCAAAACTACACTGAATAAAAGTGGTGAGAGTGAACATCCTTGTGTTGTTTCTGATTTTAGTGAAAATGCTTTCAGCTTTTCACTGTTGAGTATTATGTTAAGTGTAGGTTTGACATATATGGTCTTTGTTATGTAAAGGTATGTTCAATCTAGGCCCACTTTCTGGAGAGTTTTTATCATAAATGTGTGTTGAATTTTACCAAAAGTTTTTTCAGCATCCATTTAGATGATCATATGTTTTTTATTCTTCATTTTGTTGATGTGGTGTATCACAGCGATTGATATGAAGACACTGAAAAATCCCTGCATCCCTGGGATAAATCCCACTTGATCATGGTGTATGATCCTTTTAAGGTACTGTTGGATTTGGACTGCTAATATTTTGTTGAAGATGTTTGCGTCTATGTTCATCAGTGATATAGGCCTGTAATTTTCTTTGTTTGTGGCATCTTTGTCTGATTTTGGTATCAGGGTGATGGTGGTCTCAGAGAATGAGTTTGGGAGTTTTCCTTCCTCTACAATTTTTTGGAATACTTTCAGAAGGATAGGTGTTAACTCTTCTCTAAATGTTTGATAGAATTCTCCTGTGAAGCCATCTGGTCATGGGCTTTTGTTTGTTGGATGTTTTAAAATCACAGTTTCAATTTTAATACTTGTGATTGGTCTGTTCATATTTTCTATTTCTTCCTGGTTCAGTCTTTGGAGCACAAACTTATCTAAGGATTTGTCCATTTCTTCCAGGTTGTCCATTTTTTTGGCATGTAGTTGCTTGTAGTAGTCTCTTACAGTCCTTTGTATTTCTGTGGTATCCCTTGTAACTTCTCCTTTTTTATTTCTATTTTAATTGATTTGAGCCCTCTCCCTTTTTTTTTCTTGACGAGTCTGGCTAAAGGTTTATCAATTTTGTTTATCTTTTCAAAGAACTAGCTTTTAGTCTCATTGATCTGTTCTGTTGTTTTCTTCGTTTCTATTTAATTTATGTCTGCTCTGATCTTTATGATTTCTTTCCTTCTGCTAACTCTAGGTTTTGTTTGTTACTCTTTTTCTAGTTGCTTTAGGTGTAAGGTTTGGTTTCTTAATTGGGATTTTTCTTGTCTCTTGTCTCTTGTCTCTTAATTGGGATTCTTCTTGTCTCACAGCACAGAGGTAAGGTTGTATTGCTATAAACTTCCCCTGAGAATGGCTTTTGCCCTGTCCCACAGGTTTTGGATCCCCGTGCTTTCATTTTCATTTGTCTTTAGGTATTTTTTGATTTCCTCTTTGATTTCTTCAGTGATCCACTGGTTGTTTAGTAGCATACTGTTTAGCCTCCAGGTGTTTGTATTTTTTGCAGTTTTTTTCTTATAGTTTATTTCTAATCTCATAGCATTCTGGTTGGAAAAGATGCTTGATATGATTTCAATTTTCTTAAATTTACCAAGGCTACTTTGTGGCCCAACATGTGGTCAATCTGGAGAATGTTTCAAGCGCACTTGAGAAGAATGTGTATTCTGCTGCTTTCAGATGGAATGTCCTGTAAATATCAATTAAGTCTATCTGGTCTAATGTGCCATTTAAGGCCTGTGTTTCCTTATTGATCTTCTGTCTGGATGATCTGTCCATTGATGAAAGTGGGGTGTTAGAGTCCCTCACTGATATTTTGTTACTGTTGATTTCTCCTTTTATGTCTGTTAGTTTTGCCTTATATATTTGCATGCTCCTCTGTTGGGTACATATATATTTATAATTATTATATCTTCTTCTTGGATTGATCCCTTGATCATTATGCAGTATCCTACTTTGTCTCTTGTAACAGTCTTTATTTTAAAGTCTATATGAGTGTTTGTCTGATATGTGTGTTTCCACTCCAGCTTTCTTTTGATTTCTATTTGCATGGAATATCTTTTTCCATCCCCTCACTTTCAGTCTGTATGTGTCTCTAGGTCTGAAGGGGGTCTCTTTTAGCCAGCATACATACAGGTCTTGTTTTTGTATCCACTCAGCCAGTCTATGTCTTTCGGTTGGAGCATTTAATCCATTTACATTTAAGGTAATTATCAATATGTATGTTCCTACTGCCATTTTCTTAATTGTTTGGATCTGTTCTTGTAGGTCTTTTTTCTTCCCTTCCTCTTTTGTTCTCTTCTCTTCTGATTTGATTACGTACTTTAGTGTTGTGTATGGATTCCTTTTTCTTCTTTGTGTGCTTATCTATTGTAGATTTTCAGTTTGCAGTTACCATGAGGTTTTGATATAGCAGTCTATATATAAGAAAGATTCCTTTAGGCTGCTGGTCTTTTAATTTCAAATGTGTTTTCAGTATCCTGCATTTGTGCTCTCCTCTTCTCACAATTGCTGGTTTTGATACAATATTTGTGTGCAGATGATTTCCTACATTTATTTTATATTTGCATTTACCAGTGAGCTTTTCCATTCATGTTTTTCTTGTTTCAAGCAGTGGCCTTCTCTTTCCTTTTTTTGGAAGATGTGTTTTAATTAATTTATTTTTAATTAATTTTTTTTTTTTTTTGGCCACGCCGCACAGCATGTGAGATCTTAGTTCCCTGACCAGGGATTGAACCCATGCCCCCTGCAGTGGAAGTGTGGAGTCTTAACCACTGGACTACCAGGGTTTTTCTTTTCTGCTTAGAGAAGTTCCTTCAGCATTTGTTACAAAGCTGGTCCGGTGGTGCTGAATTCTTTTAGCTTTTGCTTGTCTGTAGAGTTTCTGATTTCTCTGTTGGATCTGAATGAGAGCCTTGGTCAGTAGATTATTCTTGGTTGTGGGTTCTACCCTTTCATTACTTTAAATATATTGTGCCACTCCCTTCTTGCCTGCAGAGTTTCTGCTGAAAAATCAGCCAATAACCTTATGGGAGTTCCCTTGTATGTTATTTGTTGACTTTCCCTTGTTGCTTTTTATATTTTTTCTTTGTCTTTAATTTTTGTCAATTCGATTACTGTGTATCTTGGCGTGTTCCTCCTTGGGTTTATCCTGCTTGGGACCCTCTGCTCTTTTTGGACTTGGGTGACTGTTTCGTTTCCCATGTTAGGTTAGTTTTCAGCTATTATCTCTTCAAATATTTTCTCAGGTGCTTTCTCTCTCTCTTCGCCTTCTGGGCCCCCTATAATGTGAATGTTGGTGTGTTTAATGTTGTCTCTGAGTTCTTTTGACTGTCTTCATTTCTCCTCATTTATTTTTTCTTTATTCTACTCTGTGGCAGTTATTTCCACCATTCTGTTTTCCAGATCACTTATCTGTTCTTCTGCCTCAGTTACTCTGCTACTGATTCCTTCTAGTGTAGTTTTCATTTTAGTTATTGTATTGTTCATATCTGTTCATTTGTTCTTTAGTTCTTTTAGGTTTTTGCTTTGATGTTGATGGCTAGTGACTGATCAGGGTGGTGATTGCTGAAGACTGGAGTGGTGGTGGCAATTTCTTAAAATTAGACAACAATGACTTTTGCCTCATTGACTGATTCTTTCTTTCATGAATAATTTCTCTGTAGTATGCAGTAGAGCATCTTTCAAAATTGGAGTCAATCCTCCACTCAAACCCTGCCAGTGCTTTATCAACTTAGTTTATGTAATATTCAAAATCCTTTGTTGTCATTTCAACAAGTTTCATGACCTCTTCACCAGGAGTATATTCTTAAGAAACCACTTTCTTTGCTAATCCATAAGAAGCAAATCCTTATCGGTTAAAGTTTTATCATGAGAGTGTAGCAATTCAGTTACACCTTAAGACTCCACTTCTAATTCTAGTTCTCATGCTATTTCTACCACACCTGCAGTTCCTTCCTCCACTGAAGTCCTGCTTTCTTCACAGTCATCCTCGAATGTTGAAATCAACATCTTCCAAACTCTTGTTAATGTTCGTATTTTGACTTCCTGCCATGAATAATGAATGTTCTTTTTTTTTTTAAATGTATTTATTTATGTTTGGCTGTGTTGGGTCTTCGCTGCTGCATGTGGGCTTTCTCTAGTTGCAGCGAGCAGGGACCACTTTTCACTGTGGTGTGCAGGCTTCTCATTCTGGTGTCTTCTCTTGTTGTGGAGCATGGGCTCTAGACACGTGGGCTCAGTAGTTGTGGCTCACAGGCTCTAGAGCACAGGCTCAGTAATTGTGGTGCAAGTGCCCAGTTGCCCCATGGCATGTGGGATCTTCCCAGACCAGGGCTCGAACTCATGTCCCCTGCATTGGCAGGCAGATTCTCAACCACTGCGCCACCAGGGAAGTCCCCATGAATGTTCTTAATGACATCTAGAATGATGAATTCTTTCCAGAAGGTTTTCAATTGCCTTTGCCCAGATCCATCAGAGGAATCACTATCTTTGGCAGTTATACTCTTATGAAATGTATTTCTTAAATAGTAAGTCTTGAAAGTCAGAATGACTCCTTGATTCATGGGCTGCAGAATGGATCTTGTGTTGTTAGCAGGCAAGAAAACAACATTAATTTCATTTTACATCTCTGTCAGAGCTCTTGGATGACCAAGTACATTGTCAATGAGTAGTAATGTTTTGAAAGGAATCCTTTTTTTTTTTTTCTGAGCAGTAGATCTCAACAGTGGGCTTAAAATATTCAGTAAACCATGTTGTAAACAGACATGCTGTCATCCAGGCTTTGTTGTTCTATTTATAGAGCAAAGGAAGAATCATTTAGCATAATTCTTAAGGGAAATTCTTAGGATTTTCAGCATGGTTAATGAACTTAAATATTTTTAAATATTTTCAGCATGGTTAATGAACTTAAATATTTTCAACTTAAAGTCACCAGCTGCATTAACAAGAGAGGCAGCCTGTTCTTTGAAGCTTTAAAGTCAGGCCTTGACTTCTCCTTTCTAGCTATGAAAGTCCTAGTAGGTGGCATCTTCTTCTAATAAAAGGCTGTTTTGTCTACATTCAAAATCTGTTTCTCATGTAACCACCTTTATTATCTTAGCTAGATCTGGGTAACTTGCTGCAGCTTCTACAACAGCACTTGATGTAATGGAGATGGCTTCTTTCCCTAAACCTCATGAGCCAACCTTTTTCAACTTCAAGCTTTTCTTCTGCAGCTTCCTCACCCCTCTCAGCCTTCATAGATTGAAGAGAGTCAGGGCCTTGCTCTGGATTATGCTTTGCTTTAAGGGAATGTTGTGGCTGGTTTGATCTTTTATCGAGATCACTAGAACTTTCTCTATATCAGCAATAAGACTGATTTGCTTTCTTATCATTTGTGTGTTCACTGGGGTAGCGCTTTTCTTTCCTTCACGAATTTTCCTTTGCATTCACAACTTGGCTAATTGGTTTAAGAGGCCTAGCTTTTGGCCTATCTTGGTTTCAACATGGCTTCCTCACAAAGCTTAATGATTTCTAACTTTTCATTTAAAGTGAGAGACGTGTGACTCTTCCTTTCACTTGAACACTTAAAAGCCACTGTAGGGTCATAAACTGGCCTAATTTCAATATTGTTGTGTCTCAGGGAATAGGAAGGCCTGAGGAGAGGGAAAAAGATGGAGCAATGGCTAGTGTGTGGAGCAGTAAGAACACCCACCACATTTATCAATTGAATTTGCTGTCTTATATGGGCACGGTTTGTGGTGCCTCAAAACAATTATAATAGTGACATCAATGATCACTGGTCACTGATCATAAGAAACTAATAATAATGAAAATGTTTGAAAAATTTCAAGAATTACCAAAATGTGACACAGAGATATGAAGTGAGCAAATGCTGTTGGAAAAATGGCGTTGATAGACTTGCTCAACACAGGGTTGCATTACCCGCAAAGCACAATGAAGTGCAATAAAGCGAGGTGTGCCTGTAATATTTTTATGTTGGCCATTTCTAATATTTGTGTCACTTTCCATTAGTGCATAATAGAGCAGTGTTGTACAAACTTACCTGGTCATGTGAATTAGCTAAGGATCTTATTAAAAATACTAATTCCAGGCTCCTCTTCTGGAAAGTCTGTTTGTCAGACACTGTAAGTATCCCATCCATATCCACTCTTGGTCTCACTGTTCTGGCATATGTCTCTTGATTCCCACTATGAGCACTTGCAACTCTCCTTCTGGGTACTCTTTCTTGTCTATGCAGAGCAGACAAGAAGTAATGAAGCTTCATGTTCCTGGGGATAGACCTCAGTCAATGACTAATGGGAGCCAGAGCTTCCTTACCCTTTGGATGGAATAACTATTTATAATTATTTACATGGTCCCACAGTTCTCCAACATTGAGCCTCAGCTCAACGGTAACATGCTCAGCAATAAGCAACTTGTTGGCTTCCTCTCCTTCCCTGTTTCATTTCCCTTCGCCCTTAACTGCTTCCTGGGACTCCCCTCACAAATATGATATTTGTACTCAAATACTTTTTTCAGTTTTCTTTTTTGGGGGTCACTCAATTTAAGAGAATCTGATAGGTTTGGAATGGGACTAGGAATCTGCATTTATAACAAGCATTCCATTATGATTCTTTTTTTTTTTTTTTTTTCCGTATGCGGGCCTCTCACTGTTGTGGCCTCTCCCGTTGCGGAGCACAGGCTCCGGACACGCAGGCCCAGTGGCCATGGTCCACGGGCCCAGCCGCTCCATGGCATGTGGGATCCTCCTGGACTGGGGCACGAACCCGTGTCCCCTGCATCGGCAGGAGGACTCTCAACCACTGCACCACCAGGGAAGCCCCCATTATGATTCTTGTGATAAGTTAGGAGCAGTATCATACTGCCAGATAACAATCTATTTTTTTTAATAACCTGCAGCATTTTTCTCCTTGAAACTTCTGTGTTGTGAACAACTCAACTATGAACTATCCTCTTATAGAGATATTTTATTTGTTCTCTTCCTGTATAGCTTTCTAAAAGATTTTTATATCTTTGAACTCCAATAAATTTTCACTTTGGTTATTGCAACCTCTTTGCTCTTTTTGCTTATTTTCATGGTAATCTACATAATTATGAGTTCATCATACATTAAACATCTTTTTTCTATGTAAACTCTTGCCTTTTTATAACCTGTAATACAATGCTAAGGAATCAGCATTGATGGGGTTGTGTTCTTACAATTTCATCAAATTCTACATTCTTTTGTGTGCTAGTTCAGATTTAGTTACACTGAATAAATTTTGTGATTATACAAAGTGAATAGTGGTAGGAAGAGAAAGGGGCTTTTATTCAAAATGAGCCTATAAAGTATTCATTCCTTTTCTAGACCTCCTCAGTCAGTAGTGAACACTATGATTCATTTCCCAAATACATCTATAAGACTGAAAGACATATTTTCCCAGCTACTAGGAGTGGGTTACCTCATCTGTAAACCCTCTCCAGAGATTGCCCTCAGATGGAGAGAGCTGTCTCAATCCAGGCCATATTCCTTTCTCAGAGGCCAACTACACTCAATGACTGATTGATATGTGAGTATTAAAGGTCTGGCCTCCTTGCGACAAGCAGGTTAAATCTAAAAGGTTATTCCAGCTTCAGAGCTTCCCAAGGGGTCAGCTGAGTCTAATGTGGATTATATAACAACATAACTTCTCCCTTGCTTAATCCTGCTTCTTTCCTTTCCTTGTACCAGGAGTTGATCCCAAGGACACTCCCTAACACATTTTCTGCATGCTAATCTCCATCTCAGAATCTGCTTTTAGAAGAACCCAACCTACAGCATTTGGTTCCATGAGTGGTATTAATAATGATATAAGAAAGCAGATGCTAAGATGGGATTCTGGAGCCCATCATTCTTCAGCCCACTGGCACTGAGGACTCCATCACTGGTGGTAAGTAGAGTGTGCATAGTTGCTGCCCTAGGGTAGCAGATGCAATCCTTAAAGTGTTCATTGGTGGTGAACTGCAACAATATGACTGGAAGGGATTCCATTAATGGGGACAGTATATCAGGTGTTTGAGAACAATGGTGAAATAGTAACTATAAGGATAAGGAAATTGGATGTGTGTTGCTAAGTACAATTGATGGTTTAGAGAAGGATAATGAAAAAGGCTGAGAGGACTAACTGGGGATTAAAACTAAGTGTAAAAGTCAGGAGTCCTCCTGCTAGAACATAAAGAGGCTCTCACTGGGACTTCCCTGGTAGTCCAGTCATTAAGACTCTGCGCTCCCAATGTAGGGGGCATGGGTTCGATCCCTGGTAGGGGAACTAAGATCCCGCATGCCACATGGCATGGCAAAAAAAAAAAAAGGCTCTCACTTTTTAAAACTTGAAGACAGAAAAATCTGCAGACCAGGACTTAATCATAAATATGGCAGAGCTCCTAAGAAAGTTATGTACAAAACCTAGTTAAGTCGGCCACCCAAAAGTCAGGGCCCAGAGTTATGGAATGGGACATCTATGTTGAGGCGCTCAAAAACTCAGGAATCTCTAAATATTCCTGAACTCTCAGCTTGGCAAAATTGTCCATGTCTCCTTATTAAGGACTAGTGTATCCCTTGGCTTGATGAAAAGGCAGAGGCCTCTACCTGTAAGACAATATGACATATATATCTGCAATCCCTCTGAATCTCCCCTATCCCCGTTTCTGGACACTAAGATATTAATTAGGGATAAATTCCAACATAACCTGGCTCAGGAAGTGCTGTGCCTGCCAGTGGAGAGAAAGAAATATACTCCCAAGGAGCTGTAGAACATAGGCAACATACACCAGTAGGAACTAGGAGATACTCATGGAACTGGATTCTGAGGGTGATATATCAAATGGAGGGAAAGAACATAAAGTTGGATAAGTTACAGTATGGGTCTGCTGTCATGGGATATAGGATTCAGCACCCAAATAAAGATCTTAGCAACACACTTCTTAGAATGGTTCTCAGAAGCTGAAAATAATCAAGCAACAACACAAAGTTAGGTAGAAATGCCAAAACTGTCATAGCAGACAGAGAAGAAAGGATGCTAGAATAACTATGCTAGGTAAGGTCTGAAGTACCACCAATGATTATGTTCCTTAGGGGCACCCAGAGTGTTCATTATTTACCACAACAATAAGGGATAGGTTGATGATAAGAGAATCGGCATCACTAAGAGGTTCAGTTATGCCTCTTCTCTGTTAAACCAAGGAAGGTGGTAAGATATGCCATTACAGAACTGCATTCTCTGACATCAGTGGGATGATAAGGACTCCCAAGCGATAGAGGCCAGGTGGGGAGGCTTAATCGACATAATCTAGGCGGATGCAATTATTGTAATTGGTGGCAAGGTCACAGCGTGGAAGGGAGGATATGGGGTGGCTTGACACACAGAGAGTTTGGGAAATGGTTAATAGAACATGGCTTTCTTCGGGGAAAGACATAGGAGCCAATAAGGGTATGTAAATAATTCAACCACCTAAATAACAAAAACCAGTCAAGAGTGATGGTCAGGAGGTTAGGGCCGTTGTCCCAATAAAATTTCATGACGCCTTGCCCAATTTTAAGAACAGGAACCCATTGCCTGGTCCTATCATATACCACACTATCCAGAAGCTTCTAGCCTGACACAATGATGGGTTAGTCTGTGGAAAGCACAACTACAGCACCAGACAGTATTTTGTAAACAGGGGGCACCATCATCCCAGATTCAGTGTACACTGAAGGTGATGTTTCTCCAACAGCTAGAATATATGGATCCAGGAACCAAAGGCTGGAGGCAAGAGTGACTGTGTTTCCCATCACTTCTGTCACTCACTTGGGACATTTGAGTTTCTTGTTCTAGTAACGCTGGGCTTCGTGGGTTTAAAGATTCTAATTTCCAAAGCAGGGATGCCTACACCTGGACACATACCAAAAGTTCCACTGAACTATATACGTTTTGACTTTTCCTGAGGACTTTGGGCTCCTCTGACAAGAGGACAAGAGGAGGACTCACCATCCTGGCAAGGATAACTGACCCGGATGTTGCCCAGGAGGGACAGGGAGGAAAATGCTTGGCACCAGGTGATTCACTTTAGTACCTGTTGCTACTTCCTTGCTCATCTTTGACAGTAAATTGACTAGTGCAGAAACCACAGCCTAAAAAGGGCAAGTTCAGATCCCATAAGGATGTGTCACAGTCACATCATTCAGTAAGCCACCTAGACGAGGAGTGTCAGCTGAGGATAGAAAAATCTAGAAAGTAGTATAGGTGGGAGACCTGAGCATAATTTGTGGTCCTGAAACCAGCTGTACCAGTGGGGCATAGTTTGTCCCACTAACCTTCCTCTTTTAAGTTTTCCTAAGGAAAATAGGTACACCAGAGTTCTAGAAGATTTGCTCTAAGAATTTATACAAAGAACTCTATCTGAGAGGCACAAAGAGTGAAATGGCAGTGGATGTTGCATTATTTCCCATGTCTCCTTTCGGAACTCAAAGGCTGAATCTCCCAGCTGCCAGCTGATCCCCCTGGCAGTCAGGGTCCTCTGGAAATTGCCCTCAGCTGGAGAGATCCAGTTTGTCCAAAATCACCCTCCTTCCTGTGAAAGTCTACATTCAATTGACAGGTCAATATGAGACTATAAAGCCTCAGTCCCCTTTGATACAACTCTGAAGGGTCGTCTTAGCTTCAGAGCTTCCCCTTGGGTAGCTGAGGCCTCTGTTGAGACAGCCTCCAAACCGAGATCCTCACTTTGCTTAGTCCTGCCACAGCTATTGATCCTGAGAACACCCCTGGTGCACTCTCCATCTCAGAGTCTCCTTCCTGGGGAAATCAACACCTTCAAATGCTGTTTTGCTCTTCGACTAATCACGTCCCTCAAGTAGGATCAATGGGTTTTCTGTTTCAAAAAAAAATGTGCTGTGCTAATCTCTTAATTCAAAACCTCTGCTCAGGATGTCTGGCTTCAATGCTTGCCTTTTCTCCAGCGCTTTTACAAAGCACAAAGTCTCAGTCCACATTGACATTCCCCTGCCCTTCATCTGCAAGACTATTTATGCTCCTCATTCCAACTGAGTCATATAGTTTATATTTCCCTGTAAATGTATTCTTCTGCTAAGTAAGAATCAGTCTTTAAAATTTGAGATTATGTTTTAAATGATTTGTGAATTCTCTAATAAATCCTGTGTAAGACGAGGCACATTATTTAAAAGAGCAACAAGTATTTGTTAATTTGTAAATTACCTAATAAATGTAATCTACACCTTTACCTCTCTGCCTCTTACCCTATAACTCACTACATTCAAGTTCTACCTCCCTCTCTAAACCTTCCCTGCCACCCCATCTTCAGTATCAGTTACTGAATTAACTGTGGCAGAAAGAAGCCTCAGCTATTGTGTTTACTCCATAAATATTGGCATTTAAATGAATGTCTGAATGAATAAATGATAAACTTATTAAGTCAAGTTCCCCCAGGCCTAGAATCTTCTTACTGAACCATGATTAATAAATCCTTGAATAAATCTACACATTTACATAAACCCACCTTACCACTCTACCAATGCTCCATTGTCTCCACGTCTTGTCTGTGGCCATCTAGGTAAAAGATCTGGTGTACTGCTAAGGAGAATGGTAAAGTGGAAGAAAATCAAGCCTCACTGAGCCTCTGGGTTATAACGTTTCCTATCTTCCTGTGATTCTTGGGCCCACTGTTCTCCATTCTACTCTATGTGGTAATCAAGGATGGTGGCCCTGCTCTAAACCTCAACCAATACCTAAGGGTCCTGGTACTGCATTAATTCCTGTCAGTCCTCTTACCCTAGATCTAAATCCTGCTTAGTTTACCTCAGGCTCTTATCAAAGAGTCCTTCTTTGCATGTACAAATTGCCTGACATAGAACTAAACACCACCCTGCCCCATTTCAGAACTGATTTATTACCTAATCTCCTTTTATTGCTATATCCCAGAATGCAGATTGGAATGCTTGGTATGTAACAGTGACTAAGCTTATGCTCACTAGACAAAGGGCTTCAAACGCAGACTTGCTCTCTTGTGCTCTTCTTGGGTAAATGTGTAGGGTAGGGGAAACTTCTGCAACAAACATTGCTTCCTTAGTTCCATTCTGGATGCCACTGCATTGATTTCTAACGAGTCTTGGCCTTCCCTAATACATTAGTTAGCGAGGGCTGACACAACAAAATACCAAAATAAACAAAATACCAAAACAAAATAAGAATGGGTGGCTTAAACAACAGAGATTTATTTTCTCATTGTTCTGGAGGCTAGAAGTCTGAGGTTAGGTGTTGGCAGGTTTGGTTTCTTCTGAGGCCTCTCTTCTTGGCTTACAGTTGGCTGCCTTATTGCTGTATCCTCAGATGGTCTTTCCTCTGTGCACAGCATCCCTGGTATCACTTTTTGTACCCTAATTTCCTCTTCTTATAAGGACACCAGTCAGATGGGATTAGGGCCTACCCTAACAGCGTCATTTTAACATAATTGCCTCTTTAAAGGCCCTATCTCCAAATATAGTCACATTCTAAGGTAACTGGGTGTTAGGGCTTCAACATAAACATTTGGGGAGGGGGCACAATTCTACCCTTAACAGTGGCATGTACTCTGCTCTGTGCTGCTGATGTCTTAGTAGTTCTCACATTTGAGCCATCCCATTTATTAACTAATCTCTTCCTCAACAGCTCATCACTTGAAAAACAAACTAAATAGCTCCCCCAAATATTTTGTGATCATTGCTGCTACTAATACAGTTTAGTATTAATAGTAACAAATTTACTGGCTTCCACTTTGATTTGTTAAGTAACAAATAGTTAACAATTCAAAAATAAGAAACTCTCACCTGCCCCCATCCCCAGATCCTAAGTATTTCTGTACATTCCAAGGGAAAATATTATATTTTGTTTAATTGGATAAATATACATTTCAAAGGCAATAAATTCTTAACAGTTTAAATTTGTGGCTTTGACCTCTGTTAGTAGTTTTTCTACTTCTAAATATCTGCACTCATTCTCAATATACTCTCTGGGAAATTATGCTTTTCTGTGTGAGTGAATAAAAATTTTATTGTTTACATACTCTAAATATGTATAAGAGATTTATTATAACATAATGGGAATTTGAGAGACCAGGGAGATCTTGAAGATTTAGAAATATTGGTCTAATATATCATAAATTTATACATTCCTTCATAAGTTTATCAAATTCCTGCCTGAATTTCATTCCTATAGTACTACTGTGATACACAGACATAGGCAAGGTTATAAGAATACAGAGCCACAATAATGTTATATAGATTATCTCTTTGTTACAATGCTAAGGAAAGTACCAGGATTTGTGCTGTTTTATCACTGCTCAGAGACTGACTACTCCTGATGGCAAATTTCAGATGATAGATTTGTCAGGAAATTAGAATGCCCAGGAGTGGATATTGAAGAGCTATCTAAAGGCTCCCATTATTGACAACAGAGAAAAGAAAACTTGCAATGATATATAATTTTAATTGGACTCTGTCATGACTGGCTGACCACTTGCCAATAGTTATCCTGAGAAAAAATAACATGAAGGGGTGTAAAATTTGCTATATGTCTTCCCAGGTTGGTTGGAACAGCTGTGACAGTTTTTAATTCATTTAAAATGCCTCTTGTCTTGGGCTTTCATTTTTAAAACTTCTTTGACAAAGAAGTAATAGAGGAGGGGGGCAGCCAGACAGTGTGAAATTGTCTAATGAGGAAACTTTACATTAGATATTACATGGGCAATAGAAACAGTCCTTAGACTATGTACTATAAAAAATATATGTTTCTTTATTTCACATTTTAATATGTGTCAAATGGAGGAAATACTTTCAAACCTCCCCCCTCCCCCAAACTTGCTGTTTCAGGAGTGAAAACCAAGGATGGAATGCAGTTATATTATATACTGGATTTACCATGATAATATCAATTTTGCTAGGTCCTTGAAAGCTCTTAACCCTGATGAATCTAATTATGTTTCCCTGGTAGTTCTTAGAAAACAGGTGGTATAATCTGGCCCTACAAGGCCCCCAGCCTTCAGGTCCATTTTGTTTGGCCCTCAAAGTGTTGGCCCTTGAAGCACTTAAAAAAATAACATTTTAGCCAACTATTTTCAGATAGGCCCATTTTCCTTGAAAAATGGAAGTTGGAAGGTCTGATGATACTGCTTCCTCATTCCTGCATGGTAAAATATCACCTGTGAGTTTATTACTCTTATAAAATTGAAGGGAAAATAAGTTTTGCTTTTCTTTTCCAACTAGAATCTCCATTTCTAACTCTAAAAAATACAGCTGATGATCAAATTTTAAGTTTTAATTGAGTTCATTTTCCTAGACATGCTGTGGGTGGAAGGAAATAAAGTGTTTTCTACGTTTTGCCTTGAGATCCTCAAAAAGACGTTCTGTCTAAGATCATGCAAAAATCCACTAAGGTAAGCGTGAAATGATTATAATTATGGGTTTGATCACTACATTTTATGCATTTCTCTCTTCAGTTCAACATCTAGTATTGAACACCTGTACTGAGGTCAAAACGGTACCATGGGCTTTGAGAGATGCAAAAGGGATATGCAACAGTATTTTCAAATAAGGGTATTAAAATCTATTTGGAGAAATAACAAATGTACAAATGAAATAGTACTAAAATAACATGAAACCATGCATATTTAGAAACCAGTGACGGTTGTATAGATAATGTTGTAACTTCAGAGAAGGGAGATATCAATCTAAACCAGAGTGAACAATAAAGACTCCAAGGAAGAGGTGACTCATAAATCGCATGTGTTAGACCTACAGTCTCGGAAAACAAGACAGAATATTTAAAATAGCAGAGGTATAAAGGCTTCAAGGCAGAGATGATTTTAAAAATATCTATAGGGACTTCCCTGGTGGTGCAGTGTTTACGAATTCACCTGCCAATGCAGGGGACACAGGTTCGATCCCTGGTCCAGGAAGATCCCACATGCTGCAGAGCAACTAAGCCCGTGCACCACAACTAATGAGCCCATGTGCCACAACTACTGAAGCCCATGTGCTTAGAGCCTATGCTCTGCAACAAGTGAAGCCACTACAATGAGAAGTCCGTGCACTGCAGCGAAGAGTAGCCCCCGCTCGCCGCAACTAGAGAAAGCCTGCGCACAGCAACGAAGACCCAACACAGCCATAAATAAATAAATTAATTAATTTTTTAAAAATCTACAAAGAGGCTTGTTAGATATGAATACTTTGGGGTAGTGATGAGAGAAAAGGATGAATACACAAGACATTAAAAAGTCATGATAGAATGCAGTAGTTACTTGAAGCAAAGAAAAGAGTGTTACTTCCACCATCACTTTCATTTTTATAGTTGTTTTCAAATTTAGCATAACTCACTAGTGTTAATAGCCAATGTCATTGGAAAATCCATAATAAAGTAAAGAAGTCAGGTAAAACCCTAAAACCTGTCTTAAGCAGGTGATCTTAGGCAGCAGAGTGTAGAAGGTGCACTAATGCTCCATTCTTCATCTCTGACATCTAGACCCAGGAGTGATGAAGCAAACCCTCTTCTCACAAACCACTGAGGTTAGGTCACAAAAATAAAGGTGAATACATACATGCCACTAACTGCACAAACACCCATTCATAGGTAAAAAGGCATATCTTTGCCATTAAGGATTTCACAATTGTGAAGAAGAGACAAACACAGATATACATGTTAAAGTATCTGTATGTGAAAAAGAAATGTGCTATTTACAGTAATAGAACTGTGTACAAGACATGATAATATGCTCTTTCTAGGAACGTTTACAAAATACTTCAATGGAAAAGGTGATTCTTGTTAGGATTTAAACAGAAAAATAAAATCTTGCAAGATACACTGAGACTGAAAGGGTATTCCAGGCAAGACACATGACATGGGCAAAGGCAGGAAGGCATAGACACCTATAATGTTAGGGTAACCACGGGTATTTTTTGATATTATTGGAGGCTGAAAAAAACAGGAGGATAGTGCTGAGAAGTAGAAGAGGGGCAAATAATTAAGGAGTCACAGCTTTGTTCGATTGGCCATGGAGAGTCACTGAAGTGGTGAAGCTAGGAAGAAACATGATAAGATTATTCTGTTTGCAGTGAAGAAAACATTAAATATAGTCTAGTCTAAAGGCAGGAAACTCAGCTGGCCATTGCAAGAATCCAAGTACAAGATAATGAGGGCTTGGACCAAGGCACAATAGTGAGTATAGAGAGGAAAGCTCTGAGAGTTTCTAGGAAATAAGATTTACAGGACTTGATAAATTTAGTAATGATAATAATGAGGATGGTAATGATCATAACAATACCTGATGTTTATTGAAACTTATTATATACCACGCTCTTTGCAGAATGCTTTTATTTTCACATTAAACCTTTGAGGTAGGTATGTTTAATTCCCCCAAAACTTGTTTACCTCTTATGTGTCCCAGCTCAGTAACTAGAACCACCTTTCACCCAATAGCTTGATTCAAATGCCATCACCCTTGATTAATCTTTCCCTTCCACCCTTCCTCCAATTCATCAGTAAAGAATCGTCATTCCTCACAACCTCCACGGCCAGAGCCCTTGTCCAATCTGCAGTCATCTCTCTCCAGTATTAACTGAAACTGCTTCCTAACTGGTTTCCCTGTTCTTGTCTGTTTCCCTACATCCTATTCATCCTACAATTGTTGGAGTGACATTCCTCAGGCCTCAGAAACACCAATTGATTCTCATCGTACTTAGACCTAAGTCAGAAGTCCTGTTGAAGACCACCAAGGCCCTACCTGAGCAATCACTGGTCACTTCTCTGACCTAATGTCTGCCAGTTTCCTCCTCCTCTCTCATTGTGCCCAACATATACCTCTTTGTTGTTTTGTGAAGACACACAGGCATGTTCTGCTTCAGGGCTTTTGTACTTGTTCTTCTCTCTGCCTGGAATTGTCTTCACAGAATTCCCTCCCACAGAAAGATCTCTGTTCAAACGTCATCTCCTAAAAGACGCCTTTTGTGACCATTCTATCTAAAATAGCATCGTTTTCTTTTCTCTACCATCACTCTCTAGCCTCCAACCAACTCTGTTCTTCTTCATTTGTAACTGGGTATTGCTACCCAATGAATATATCTATTATTTGTTAACTGACTATCTTCTCTGGTAATCTAAGTAGAGATTTTATTTGGCTTGTTCCCTGTTATATCCCTAGGACCTACGGGCAGTCTCTTGCATTCTGTTGGTATATAATACTTGCTGAATAAATGTAAAAATGAATGAATGAATGGATTACTGCTCTTTTTACATATGAAGAAACTGTGGCATAGAGAAATAAGTGAATTTCCCAAGCTCCTACACCTATTAGATGTCAAGAGCCGGGTACTAAGCGTAAGCAATATCACTAAGAACATGCATGTTTATGTGTCTTGTGACTTAGTGGTAACTGATTCACAAAAGAAGGTGTTAGAGAAAGACTAGTAAATTCCCTCTTCTTCCCCAATTTACATATTTTAGTTAAAATTTTAGGCTAGATGTTATTTCATAAGAAGGGCATATTCAATATAGCAAAAATAAAAGCAGATTGACGATGGAGTCAGTCATTGTGGTGTGCTAGAAAAATGATGACTTGGAGTCAAAAATACTGCTTTCTATTAACTTCCACCACATAGTCATATAGGTTGGCTTCATTCCTCCTATATATAAAATGGCTAAACATAATTCCTACCTCAGATATTGTGAAGATCAAATGAAATCATATATGTGAAATATTTTGCAAAATATTATAGCAATGTTGGTTTTCTTTACCACTATAATAGGGCATGATCTGGACTAGAGTGTATGCAATGATTGTGGGTTAGAGCATATCGTTTCTTCTCTTTCTAATGTGCTACATATTCTGTTGTGACCTAGGTATGTTATATGGCTAAACTCCACTTGCCTAGATGCTTTTGGCTTTTGCAGACTCAGCGGTCTCCTGGGAAACCATGTACATACTGGGGAAATTAGGCTCAATCCGTGTTAACTGGCTGATGGAACTGACCTTCTGTCTTACAGAGCATAATTGTAGCCCTTGTATCGAGAGTTGCTAACAGTGAGATCTGCAAAGAAGTTCAAAGACAAATTAACCCTTTCTGCTTTTTTTCCTATTAAATCCATTACAAATTGTTGTGACTGAAAATGAGCCTCTTATGTGTATAAAAAACATGTAAAGCAAAGCTGTGGTGTCCCTAGAATTGTTCAATGTTTATTCACATCAGAGGTGTTGGAAGGACTTGTTTCATGAGAAGTAAAGGGAAAAGTTTAACAGGTTAGCCATGGCAATTACAGGGAGCGTGTTTTCTGTCTCTTCTCATAGAAACACATGCATCTTATCCTCAATGGCTGCCAGCCTTCTTGTCAGACCAATTACTTTAAAACAATTGTTTCATTTGGAATAGATGCCACAGCCCAAGTGATTGTCCCTTGTCAAATGACACATTCAATTAAAACAGCTCTGAATAGGAGTTCTGGGGGGCCTACTGTGACTTGTCCAATCTTATCAGTCAACAAAGAACAACCTTGGAGAATTCAGTGCCTACTGGTTCCACTGTCAGTTGGTTCAAACATGTTGCACCTTCCCAGGGTTCCTCAGAGTCTTTCATCCCTGTGCCTTTTACAGCCAATGACAGGCGCCATCTCAGCAGTGTCTGGGCCCACAATGCCAAGAAAGCTTATGGCAGTAAATAAGATGGCAGCTGTGGCAGCCTTGACAGCTGGCTGGAGCTCAGGGTGGCAGGCTGAACCATACTGTGAGCAGTTGGGGCAGCAGTGAAGTATGACCAGCATTACTGGTTGGCAGATGTCAGTTTCCACACCACTAGTTACTACATGATATGACGGACACACTTACCTTATTATATAGGCAGGCAGAACTTTAAACAAACTCTGTGCACCTAGTACGCTGTTTACCTTCCTTTGAATTCAGGAAAATGTAAACATTCTCATCAAGATGAAAATTCCTTGCCTTTATAGTACATGTACAATTGAAGAAGAATTTTATGAAGTAGCAATAGCAGAGAGTTTACTGCTCCATATGAGAGCCGGAATCAATGAAAGTAAAACTGATTCCAAAGAAAGGTTTGTTGTGTTGGCTGCCATTTTAGGAGAAGAACTGTGAGTTCACATGTATCTTAGGACTCTTGTGTATAGAAATTGTACATATCCCCCATACCTTTTGTATATTCTCCCATACTCTCTTTTCTTAGGCAAACTTACCATGCCTTTGCATCTTAATTATCTTTCTTATTTTTGAAGAAGAACTGGTTATAAAACAGCCTATGATCAGAGGAGATGTGTGATGTAAAATATATATTATCAAAACAGGTAAAACGAAAAGAAGCTGTTGTATTAAATCATGTGTACCATTGTGAGTTCATAGATAGGGCAAAATGGATTTCTGTGGCCATGTCAATTCTGTGCAGAATACAGATTTGCTACTTTGTCATAGGGTCAACCAAGGTGGGTGAGCAGGCTCCAGCTCTGGAAATCTGTCATGGATCTGAAGCTGAAAGCTGTCAGACTAGATCTCGTTTCAGAGCTGAACCTTGTCACAGAGAAAAGTCAACAAAATGACTCAGGCAAAAACTCGTGCCACTGCTCTCACATCCCGACCCCGTGAGAGATTGAGCGTGGTTCACCTAAAACCAATTCTCCTAATATCCAATCTGCCCAAATACCCATTAGCCTAATGATCATATTCCTAATAAAAATCTGTCATAGATGTAGCGTTTCATATATAATAAGATGCCACTCTTAAGCATTTTTAGGATATAGTAGGCTTTTAAAATCTACTTTATAACACTTTAAACATTTAGTCTTAATTGGGTGAAATGGCTTGAAAATCCTCAAAGGTCGGCAAAATAGTCACTATGAAAGTTTATAAAAATGCCTCCAAGCTACTACTATTTTAGTACAGATGAAAAGTTGTATACTTGGTAAGTGAACATTTTAGATGAATGTGTCATTAGGTAAATTGATCATTATGCCAATTGATTTTAAGAAAATTAGTTTTAGGCAATTTGATATTCCCCCGCTTCCCACTCTGAAATTCTAGGATTTTTGATGTGCACAGCAAAGCCACTGCCAAGACAAGGTTTGCTTGGCTCTACCCCCAAATAAGATCAAGATTTCTAATATAAAGTTATGATAAAAGTAGTACAAAAATAATTGAGTATTTGCTATGAGCCAGGTATATGCCAATGTACTCTACATCCATTTATTCAGTAAACACTTATTGAATATCTACTGTATGCCAGGGACTGTTCTGAATTATCTCATGTAGTCCTCACACTGACCTTGTAGTTTATCCCCAGATGTATCTGGGGATGGGGCTGGAACTGAAGTATAGAGAAGCTAAGTGATTGCTTAATTAAGTGGTGAAGGTGGGTTTTGAACCCAGGCAGTCTGGGTCAGTGCTTTACTGCCTCAGCAGATAGGCCCTGCTGAGAAGTCATTAACTACAGCTCTAGGTGATTTTTCAAGCTGAGCAGGTTGTGGGGATGTATGTGATATCCCCTGTATGGTTAAAAAAAACGTTAGGGTTATGCCTTCTCAGTGATAGCATTACTGGAAGACCAAGAATCTGCTTGAGAGTGGCTCCTTTCTCTGAGTGTATCTAATAATCTCCAGATCCTAAACAGATGAAAGAGAGCACCTATCAAAATGAGCATATAATGAGCAAGAAACTCCAGATGAATCCTATTAAAAGAACATCAGTATGACATGCTAATAATGTTCATATTCCTTTTCCATGCTGTCCAGTTGTTTATGGAGACCCAAACTCTGTTTCCTCACCTTCCTGCCTTAATACTCCTGCGATGGATGGGAGCTGAATGTTTGAAGGATGTCACTCCAAGAAGGACTTTTTTGCTGGCATTCTGTGCAAGGTGCCATAAGTAGGAGCTGGTGATGGGGACCATGTATGTGTTTTCATGATGTTGATCAGGTGAGTGACCTGGACCATCAGAAATATACTACACTAATGCAGTGTCCAATATTTGGTGCTAAACATCAGAAATCTTCTGGACAATGGAAATTGTTAACTATTGGAAGTACTTTCAGTGTCCTTAGTTAAATAAAACTTCCATTATGAGATAATTATAATGAATCCTAATGCACAGTTCTCATGTAAATTTGTTAGTAAACAAACAAACATATACACATATATATGTGTGTGTGTGTATATATATAACTAATTGGAAATTTAGGAAACAATAACAAAAAAGAAAAGAAAGAAGAACACTTCAGATTGGAGTTATTTAAAACAAAATTAGTATTGCTTGATTTAAGCTTTAATTTGCAAGACAAAGATAAAGATAAGAAAGAAATTTTGGTATGGCTAAAGAAATATTTGCAAAAGGTAAAATGTACCTGCAATGCAACTTGACCCACTGGGGACACTTTTCACAGAAGTAAAATGTCTTCCTGAGCTCAACGGGTGATCAGTTTATGCCCTGAAGCATGATTATAATGTTAACCTTGAAAGGTCCTAATGAAATGAGTTTGGTGGTCTCAGCCTATATATTTTTGTATGCACCAGTTCACATCTTGAAACATATCTTGATGGACTGTCTGCAGAATAGCACAGCATGTATTTGAGATTACAGTGTGACCCACAGTCTCCACACTATAACTCCTATTTTTTCCCAAATGATTCACCTCTCAAAATTCAGCCCAGAAGGGAGAAATGACTACTTAGTGACAGTCTGTACATTATTGATGGGGCAATAGGGTGGTAAAGAGATAACCCTAGGTGTCTTGTTTGCCAGTTGATTAACCAGGGTGAGTGCATTCCCTAGGGAAAACATGTTTTGCAGAAAAACAGTTATCCATTCAGTCCCTCACTAATGACGATACTGCAAAATCTGAGACACTCCTCTTTCCTCAAAAGCTTGGTGGAGTATGACTCTTTAAATCAGACTGCAAATTAAGACATAAAATTAAAATTGAGACACATGCATACCATTTGGGTCAATGAAGTACTATTAAGAACTTAGGTTGAGGTAAATGACTGAATTATATTATTTGTATTTCACTGTAAAGATGACAGGTCTCCTGGGTAATCTTTCTACGTTTTAAGGCAAGAAATCTTTATATGTCTGGAAGGGATATGAGATTGCTATACCTATTACATTTGATTCAAATAAAATATTTAGAATAAAGTAATCACATTATAGGTTAAAGCTTTAGTATTTTAAGGGCTGTCTAGTGAAGTTCTAATGTGATAGTGCTGCTCTTTCTTAAAACAGGGGCGATCAAGTTGCAGCTGTCCAATCTTCTGTATTAACTTTGGAACCAGTTTGGTAATGTCAGCAGTTTATTCTCAGTATGCCGGAGGAAAAGACATTTAACTTCTCTTGAATCCACTGCTTCATGACATAAACCAGCTCAGGATGCCCGTCTGTTATATTATACAGAACTAGAATGTTGGATAGAATTCAGTAGCAAAGCTTTTTCACAACCAAAAACTTTGCATGTCTCACTCCTTTAAACATGAGTGTCAGGCTGATAAATAGCTTGCATTCTTTATATTTAACTTCTCTGAATGGAATTCAAGATTTTCTTCTATGAGGCCATCAGAAATTTATGAACCATTTTTTCTATTCTATAGTCTTCAGAGAGGAATCTACTTGTATAAAGAAGACTCCAAGGCATTTGTCACTTTACAGAGTGAGACCATTAGCAGGTATTGAATATGAACCTAAGATTTTAGGAGTTCTGAGGAACTGTGGAATCAGAGTACATGTAGTTAAAGAATAGAGACTAAGCACAAACATTTTATTTTCCCTCACTGAACATCTTTTCTTTTGTGTCTTACAGGAAACGCAAATTATAAAATTATTCAGATGTTAGCAATTTCTTTGAAAATTTCTGTTATTTATCATGTTTTAGTAGTGCTATCTCCACACAACACTGCTCTTTTCTTATTACTCTTAACATATTTAAGGAATGTTGGGTTCAAAATCCCCTGTGACTTTAGCATTTCTCCTCCTGGCTAATGCAAGAAATTCAGATAAGAATAAAATAAAAGAAGGATATGAATTATTTAGCCTGCAGAAGAGAAGACTAAATGGGTTTGAGGATCATGAAGGAAATTTAATAATAGTTTTCATGTACAGAACAGATATTATACAGAGATTGATGGCTAGCTATTCTCTACATTTTCTGAGATCATAATAAGAAGAAATAAAATAGGAGAGACTAAGGCAGCAATGAGGAAACATTTCCTGATGTTCAAGTTAGTTGATTATGAATATGTTCAGTTTGTCATTCAATATTTATTAAGTTTCCACTATATGAGGTCACAGTTGCCTGGGATGGAATTGTTTACTTAGGGGTCTTCTTAGAATATGTTTACATTTTGTTTGAAATGATTTATCTGGTCTTGTTTAGAGACAGAGAAACAGATCATTGGCTTTATGATTTTTGTAACTTACCTCAAAGACTCACAACAGAAAAAATAAGATGCTGATACAAATTTTCACACAAACATAACATAGATTTTCCCAACATCCATCTTAAGAAACATAGATAAGAGCAATTAAATATAAGCTCCCATCAATGTAATCACTGAAGCTCCAATACCTTTAAACCTCTTTTTTAATCAGGGTCAAATTATGGCTGATTAATCTCTTTGAGTTCCATTAATGACCATATGAAGTCTGACTGCTTTGGTGGCTTTAGCTACCATTTTAGGGGCTCGCCCTAAATAAAATGATGACCATTGACTTGGGCTAAGATACTTATCTCTCTGGTTTGCTACAAATGCCACACTAACCTGCTGGTTACTCAACTCCAGTTTCTCCTTGATGGATACCACTCTTCTCTCCATGTAAGACATTTATTCCTCTAACCCCAAATCTACATTATCACTAAAGTTAAGGAAGGTCTCTTCCTCATTAGAAAAATCATTACTTATTAAGCTCCTAAGTGGTGAGGATGTGCTCTTTCAGTTAGGACAGTTTCTACTTTAGCAAATTGCTAAATTTGCTGAGGAAAATACATGAGATGCAATATTTTATGTGGACATAAAACTGAAAATCCTAACTGACAACTCAGAAGTATGTAATAACTGACCTCAATCAATTAAAATACTTATTTTGAATGAGTTCCTGTCTCCCAAGGTACCCCTCCTCGTGTTTGCTGTATTCTTGGTTGTCTCCATTGCTAAAAAGAATCTCAAGTCATGGATCCTGGGGCTGTAAGTTACAAAACCATCCTACCATTTTCCAATTACAAATTAACCTATCTTGTAAATACAGCACCTGGTTACCAGTTTTTCAGCTGTGCTTTTTCATAGTTTTCTCTCTCCCATTTCATTTAGATAGGTGGAAGTACTGAATTTTAAAAGAACCCATTAGGGTTACAAAGACATACATCTTAGTACTCATAAAACATTTGCTTTGGGAATTCCCTGATGGTCCAATGGTTAGGACTTTGTGCTTTCACTGCCAAAGGCACAGGTTCAGTCCCTGGGAGGGGAACTAACATCCCCCAAGCCACTCAGCGCAGCCAAAACAAAACATTTGCTTTTGCATATGATCCCCATAAATAACTTGCAGCCATGATAGAGTAAAATAGCATACACCTAGGCCAGGTGAGGGAGAAAAAGGAGTCAAAAATGTGTGTGTGTTTTTCAAAGTGACCCCAATTCATAAATGTGATTCTACTCTTATTGGAGGAATAAATAAAGATTTATTAAGTCAGAGCTAAAATTAAACATTTTCAAAATCTGAATAGTTACTGAACAGTATTTTTGTCTATTGTAGCCTGACAATATATAGGAAACTGACAAACAACTTCAGAGAAAAACCAGAGGAAATGCTTTCCTCAGGAATCTGAGGTATAAAGAAGGTATGCAACTTCCCCAAGGCACAGCCTGAGTGGCAGAGAGGAGATTCGTATTTACGTAAGTCTAAGTTCAAAACCCATACTTTTTCCTCCATACAATATATAGGAACTCAACTTTTACAGTGAATTTTAAATGATCTCACTATGTCTTATAATACTTCAGTTCAAAATTGTAAATGTGTTGATGGCTTCAGTTGATCACTGCCTCTCCCCGAAGCCCTGTGTTTTTCACTTGGTTTCTAGGACACAACTTCTCTGGGTTTTCCTCTTGCCTTAGGAATAATTCTGTTTTCCAAACTTGTTGTTCTTGGAAGGCCACAGGCCTTAGTACTTCCACCTATTCATATTAAACACTTACTTCTTTGGAGATCTCATGAAATCTTGTGGCTTTAAATATGATCTATGTGCCAATGGCACCAAATTTATATCCATGTTTTAGAACTCTACCCTGAACTCCAGACATATATTCAATTGTCTACTCAATAGCTCCTGTTGGATGTCTAATAGATATCTCATATTCAACATGCCCAGAACTGAACTCCTAACTCTGCCTTCCTGCCACAAACCTGTCCTACTTTAGTCTTTGTCATATTAATGGCAACACTGCCATACAGTTGTTTAGACTCAGGTCCTTAGAATCCTCTTTTACTTTTTGCTTTCTCTATACCTCACATCTAATTTATGAGAAAGTTGGTGTGGCTCTACCTTCAAATATTTCCAGAACTAGACCACCCCTAAACATTTCTACTGCTCCTACAGTTATTTCCACAGCACTATCATCTCTGGCCTGGATTACTAATCTCCTAACATTCTTCCTTCTTCCATTCTTGCTTCCTACAGTCTACTCCCAGCAGAACAGCACAGATGATTCTGTTTTACCGTGGATCATGGAACAGTTCTACTCCACCCTCCAAATTTTCTCAATATTTCTTAGAGTTAAAGCTATAATCCTTACACAGTCCTTCTAGGATCTACCAGATTTGACCCTCTGTTACCTTGCTGACAGTACTGTCTATTGCCTGCTCCCTTCCTCTTCTCCAGTCACCTGTGCCAGTATTCTTACCTATTCTTCACATACTCCAGGTAGCACCTGACTCACAGTCTTTGTAGTGGCTCTTGCTTCTTTCTCCAGATATCTGCATGGCTCACCCCTTGATTTCCTTCACCTCTTTCCTTGTCTGTCAGTTGAGGAGGACTTTGACTACTCCTTCCCTTCCAATCTTCCTTACCCTGCACTATTTTATCCCATGCCATTTATCACTTTCTAGAGTACTCTGTAATTTAATTACTATGCTCATTTTTTACATTTTCTCTCTACTCACTAAAACATAAGCCCTCACAAAGCAGGTTTTTCTAGTGCTTTGTTGTTGGATAAATTCCCATAGCATGGAATGATATCTGATGCAGTTGGCAGTCAGTTAATATTTTGAGAAAGAAAAAAAGAAATGAATGAATAAATGAAAACAGAAAGAAAAAGGAAAGAGAAACAGGAAGGAAGGAAGGTAACTAAGAAGAAAAAGGGTTTATTACTATTATTATGGAATCTACATACTATCTCTTACTTAAGGTGATAGCTCATTCTCTGATTAAACTATGGAAATTTAAAACTTTGGAATAATCATTTATAATAATTATAGTGAGAGTATTTGGGGTGGTATTTTTAAACTATTGGATGTTAATTTAAAAATATAGGTGTTTACCAATGCCAAAAGATGCCTAAGGAAACATGAGGACTAAATGTAATGCATCCTGTATGGGATTCTGGGCACCTCACCACCATCCTATACACCTGAAACTGATTTGATCAACTGAATGTTGTAACTTTTCTATATTCAACAATTTCCCTTAACAGTAATATTTCTCCTATCTAGCTTGCTTACTATCTCTTCATTCCAAGCCACCATTTTGCTTTAAAATTCCATCATTTATTTTTGTCATTTTCTGTTATTCTCCCATCATATCAGTAATACCACAGACTAATATACTCCCACTGACCAAAAAAGTTTCTGGCATATGATATACAACAACATTTGTTGTGTGAATAAATAAGAAATATATAGGTAATAGTCATTCTCAGATTATTATGTTATCCCTATCAAATTCTTCTAAGATTTGTTGAAAAGTTGATAAAATGCTCTGGCATCAAAAGTATAAACACTGATTTATTCTCTTTGATTTTTCTCAATATAATTTATGACAGTGGATATCAGAACACTAAAATGTGTTATGCATGATGGTTGTCACATTTTCCTTATTGTGTCTATGACTGATTTCTTAAAATAAGAAACAACAAACACTGTATGTGTATATATTTTTTCTCTTTCTCTTCCAAAAATGTCATCTAGCTATTTTCTCTTCATTACTTTCTACAGATATTGTTTGTTTGTTTTATTAATTTTTGTGTTAAAATGAAATTTAAAGGTGAATTTTGGGGTCTGGCCAATAGTTTAGAATCCAATCATTAATAAAAGCAGCAGGATCTGATAGTGTTTTGAGGAGATATTCTATCTGAAATTCTCACTGGATGAGGATTTTAAAGCAACCCTTTCAAACCAAAGTGTCTATGCTCTATTTTGAGAACTTGGAACTAACCACACCCATTTTTAGGCTGTATTCTTAGACCATATTCAGCTCTCTCTCTTCCTCCTGCTCTTTGCTAATTTCTGTATATTATTTCTGCACATTCATACCTCTTCTTAAAGGTAGAGAAAATATTTCTTCTCCTACCCAATAACTAGAATAGTATTTTGTATGAAACAGATGTTGAATTAATTTGATTAAATATATTACAATTTGTGAATGAATAGAATTAACATTATACTATTTCTACTAAAATTTATAATGCTTCAGCATGCTGCCAAATGGCCACGTCTATTCTTCATTGATTTCCTGTCAATCATTAAACACATATTTTATTGTTCCATTTTACTTCATTGTTCAGAATTACCCATTTCAGCCATAATTTATTACTTGTTCTATGCTATTTAGGTCTGCTTGCTGGTTCTAAATGACCATGATATCATTTTACAGATATAATTCATACTAGATAGAAAGCTTAATACAGCTTCTCAACATTTGATCACTTCATAATGTCATGTTTTTGGATTAATGGTATATTGTATCCTATTTCACTAAGTTAAAATGAGGGTCTAATAAAAATTATAGTGTCTAGAAAGTATAATTTTAGCATTTAAAATAACTGAGAGAATGTATCTAGAAGTCACATTTTCCCTTAATTGATCACTGTAGGAAACTTCTGATGGCACTGTTGTTGAATGGAGGTCACTGTCAAGGAGCATGATGTAATATATCACAGGACTCATGGGCAGATATTCGTTGAAACTGGCTTTTCCAGAACCTTCCTGTCTTCCATGTCTTCCATTTCTAAGAGATGTGTAAGTATGTAACTTTCAATTTCACTTGTAGTTAGATCATTTGACAGAACCCACTGTCTTGAATCACATTTTTTCCTATTTTGGGCTATTGAGAGTTTAGCTAAGCTACTTCATGGAATAGCTGCCTTGACGTCCATTTTGTTTGGCCAAGTGACCTGCAGGGCTCTTAAACTAACACTAGCCCCTCATGTAAATGCATGCCTTAGATAAGAGCTCAGAGTCACAAGCAAATGTTAAGTTCCTGATATGACTCCTCCAACTGCCCTTGTGATCAACAGTCACCCAGCCTCCCAGGGGCTTTCCCTTGTGCTTAGCTAAGACCCCCATGCAACTTACCAAAGCTGTGCTCTTTTGGTTTGAATTGACCAGTCTGGCTTTAGCCTTGGAACCCCAAAGCACTCTGTCCAAGGACCCTAGTAAAGGCATGTACCCCAGATGCTATGGCTCTGTCTGTAGTCTGCCTTGACCTCCCCATGTAGCCCCTTGAGGCATGCCATGCTTCCCCCAGGACCTGGGAGTAATAAACCTCTATTTCAATTTCTCTTTTGGTCTGTCGTTAAACTGTGATTCACCATCTGGCACCCTATGCTCCACTTAACAAATGTTACTTTAACAAAATCAGAACATGGGAAAATTCATTTCCTAAAATACAACATAAATATCAAATTGAGCGAATTCAGACAGATATTTTCTTCTTATGGACAGAAGCTCAATAGATATTAAGCCCCTAAAAGGAGAACTGTAACTCTAGTGAGAAGAAATATATTGGGTAAAAAGATTATGGAAAACAATATGAAAACACTTAAGCAAGTACAGAATGGTATGGGAAAAATTTGGCATGGATTGATAAAAAGAAAGGTGAATGTCAGACTTAACAAACCAATTAACTTTCATCAGGCAGGAGAGTCAATGAGTTCTTGACAGGGGTAAAGTAATAGACATAATTTGTTTACAGACTAAAAAACCTCTTTGACATGCTACCACATCATAGACAAGAACATGAAATTAGCAAATTATTTATGGAGACATTATACATTGAATGAAAAAAAGTGCACAATGGTGAAGAACATTGACAGGCATTCCAGATTACATAGAAGGAAGACCTAAATGGAAAGAGGGGGCTGCAGCTGTGCCCACACACCATATCTGCTCAGAGAGACAACTGCTAAAGGGAACAAAATTGAAAGTTGGGTATTGATTAAAACAAATTAGGATCAAAGTGGGTCTGTTATTAGAAATTTATTCCCTTGATTTTTTAATGGCTTTGAATTCCTTAGAAAATATGAAAGAGTTTTTCATCAGCAATAGCTGTATCTTTTGTGCCAAAATGGATTTCACACACTAATGGATGATTAGAATATTCTGTTCAAAGGACATATACAAAAAAGGGGAGGGCAGATCTTAACTGCCTTCCTGCAATCCTTCCTTCAGTCATATATTTAGATATATTTTCTCCTCTTTCTTCTTCACTTCATGTTTTCCCATACCTATAAGCCCAGACCAGCACAGCATTATGTCTTACACATTTTGCATACTCCAAAGAAATCCCATTTTTCATATTTTCACATCAGTACTGGGTCAGAGTCCAACATTTTTATACCTCAAATATTTTAATAATTTTCCAAGGTAAGACAAATTCTTAAGTATCTAACTCCAAAACTGGTTCCTTTTCATATAATTCCAAACTGGGTTACTGACATAATTCCCCAGAAGGCTAATTTTGACCCCTCCTTTTCCTTCCCCTATCCAGGGGCTTCCTTAGTATGTCTATCCTTTTTCTCCATTATTCTCAAACTGATTTTATTCAAGCCTCTAATACTGCTAACCTATATTATTCCAATCAGTACTAACAGCATCCAATTATATGTTTATTCTTCAAAACTTGCACCATGCTAATGGTTTTATAAAAATTATTTTTCATAATTTTTATAATGCTATGCCAAGAAAGGTGTTACTATGTCAGTGTACAAGTAAGGGGAAGGAGACTTAGAAAGGCTAACAAATGCTGCAGGCCACGCAATTGGAAGAGAAGGATCCAGGATTCAACTGATACTCTAGTGACACTTTTCTCTGATAGTTCCTGTAATTGTTTCCTATCTGATGTCCTTGCTTTACTTATTAGACCCTTTATATTGGGTTGGCCAAAAAGTTCGTTCGGAGTTTTCACAAGCTATTAGGGAAAACCTCAAACGAACTTTTTGGCCAACCCAATATTACACCAAAAACATTTTTTAAAAGATTATTTGACTTTGAATTTAAATCCCTTCAGTGCAGTCCACTCTTATCCATATTGCCTTCTGGTTAAAGTCTAAACTCCTTATCATGTCATATCAAATTCTCCCTGACCTGGTCTCTTAGGACCCATCTTCTTTCATTCTCCACCTAACAGCTCCAGTCGTACTAAACTACTAATTTCCTTTCTGGCAAGTTTTTGTCTTGACCTTCATGTTGTTACAGCTCCCTTAGAATCTCCTCCCTCATTATCCACTGCAGGATGTGTCATAATTTCATCTTCTCTGTCATATTCCATTGTCTGCGGTTAAGCCTCTTTCAGGAGAATGCTCTCATTTATTTCTGTTACTGCAATGCCTAACACAGGGACTTTCACATAGGAAATGCTCAATAAGAGACTGCTGAATTAATGTACAGACATATCCCAGTGATTTCCCTCTGTCTTACTTATGAATTTTGAATAATTTAACTTTTGTTTATATCCTGAATTTTTAAAAATGTTTTGATTATGTGTGTTCATGTTTAATTTCTGTCCTTATGTATACAAATTTTTGCAGTCTGAATTTTTCACTTAATCTCATTTATTTAAAAATAGATATTTAGATATGGACACATATTTTTCAAAATTATGTTGGGGCAGATGCCTGTTACCTCTATTTGGTATGCTTGACTATTTCTTTGTTCTTGAGAATTAAGACAATAACAGTGTTACCCATTATGGTTAACATAGCAATGAACATTAGGGTGGAAATATATTTTTAAAAATTTTTCTGGTAAACATCTTTCTTAGGGTACATACCCAGAAATAGGGTTAGTGGATCAAAGCATGAACTTTTACATGGCTTCAGAGAAGGGGTCAATAAACTCCAGCCTGTGGGTCAAGTGTGGCCCATTACCTCTTCTTGTGAATAAAGTTTTATTGTAACACAGCCACACTCATTCATTTAGATATCACCTATGCCCTCTGTCATATTTCAAGGGCAGAGTTGAGTAGTTCAGCCCATAAAGCTGAAAATATTTACTATCTGGTTCTTTACAGAAGAAGTGGCTAAACTCTGCCTAAAGGCATATTACTCAACTTATTTCTGAGAGGCAGTTT
This sequence comes from Mesoplodon densirostris, assembly GCF_025265405.1. Taxonomy (NCBI): domain Eukaryota; kingdom Metazoa; phylum Chordata; class Mammalia; order Artiodactyla; family Ziphiidae; genus Mesoplodon; species Mesoplodon densirostris. The sequence goes on along the minus strand of NC_082661.1, from coordinate 219,046,930 downwards.
TCACTACTAACAAAGTAAGCATTGACTGATTTCACCATACCTTCACCTATGATGAGAATCATGATTATAGTAAAACATTTATGAATTGCCTTTTCTCCATGATAGTCTCACTCTTTGTACTGAGAGGAAGATTGAGAGATCTAGACTTTGTACCAAGGGGCCTGGCAGCTTAAAAAACTGCCCTGAAGCTTGGCTATATATGCTTCCAAAGAAAGTCTATTACTATGGGAGTCACCATATTAGCACTTCAGTGACTGCCAGGTGCTTCCTCTCTCTAGCTAATGAGTTCTATGGAGCCCTCATCCTCATCTAGCTTGCAATGCCAACAACTATCAGACTTTGTAATATTGTCTACTTTACCATACTGAACTGTTGCAGATGTTTTGCATTCCAAGAGTATCATTTAATACAGACAAAAGTGCCATAAAGCAAAATTTAGGTTATTGCATAAAGGTCTGCTGACTTGCCTCAGCATGGCATTATGCTGAGATTGCAAGCCAGGTGCAAAGGGTCTATCACGTTTCATCATTTCTGCGTTGCAAAATCAGGTAACATGGGTATATTATAGATCAGGTTATCTTCTTGTAATACAATGTGACCCAATTTGCTAAATAAAAATGGAATGAAACAGCAGCTTGTAGCAACACCTAAAATATCTTCTGAATCATTATCTCTTTAATGAAAAGCAACACTGGACAATTTCAACGCAAATTGTGGTTTAGCATCTCATTAACTGAATAATGGCTTTTACACATGATGCATTTCTAAGCACCTGAAGTGTTACAAATATGTTACACCAAAATGAATCAAGAGTCCATTTTTCTATCCATCCTAGATGACAAGTAATATCTTTCTGTCTTTCATTATTTCACAATAATAATTTGTTTTTTCTTTCTTTTTTTTTTAATGTGGACCATTTTTAGTCTTTATTGAATTTGTTACAATATTGCTTTTGTTTTATGTTTTGGTTTTTTGGCCACAAGGCATGTGGGATCTTAGCTCCCCGACCAGGGATAGAACCCGCCCGCCCTGGATTGGAAGGCGAAGTCTTAACCACTGGACTGCCAGGGAAGTCCCCCTTGTTTTTTCTTTTATCTTCCACAGATACTAGGTAGAACAGAGTAAGATTTCCAAGCAGCCTATTTGCAATATTTCTATGTGTTTAAAAATTTTTTCCACTGTGGATTATGTGGCTATTTGATTCTGATTTGCCATTTGACTGGCATAATTTTTTCTTAGGAGACTTAGGGGATCTAAAGATAAAAGAGGAGTTGACTTCATGTATGAAAGGCTCCCCAGAACATAAATTACTTCTGGGCATCTCCTAGTGCCAGTAAAACAAATCTCACAACTTTTTAATTGAAGCCTACTGAGACCAGTATGCCTATTTTTTAAGTTCATTTAAAACCTCCCCCTCCAGAAGTGATATTTTCCTTTCAGTAATCAAGCAATTACTAGGCTGATTTCACTTCTTTCACACAAACTTTGCCTTGTGTTCATCAGTCTGGTTCTTTCACCCTGATAAGCCCTGGCTACTGAGGCTGGAATAGCTGTTCCATACCAGCTTTGAATATCTGCAGGCATTTTCCTCCTATTTCACACTGAGTTAGCAATCAATCCCATCTGTTCTTTATCATTAGGATTTCACAATGTGCTCTAAGCCATTCTTCAAGTAAGGTCTTAGACTTTCGAGGCAGCTTTCCAGATAGATAGATACATACATACATACATACACATACACCCACATATATGCACAGTTTTTTATATCCTACAATTCTCACACAGATTTTAGGTAATATGGATATATAGGCATCTGGAAATAATTATTTGTGAAAAAAAACCTCACTTGTATATGCTCATTGCTTTATCATTCTCCATGGAATAGTATCAGATGACTAATTGTTTGATATACCATGTTTATGCTCTTAGTAAAAGACAAGTTGTTTTTCAAAACACTCATGCATCAAGGCCAGGTAATCAATCAGGTGTTAACATTCCTTGATTTTTGCTTCAAGCAATTCATCATTGACTTATACAGTATTCTCATATTTGATGTGTTGTCAAAGTCAAGAACAATCAGTACCAAATCCCTCACAGGCCATTTTGTTGGGGTGTTAATGTTAAAATATAGCAGTATATAAATTGGCTAGTGTACGAGATGTATTTCAAATAAAGACAAAAAAACACTACCCAAGAAAGCCCTACAAAATATTGTCTTACTGCTTTATAAATGAAAATAAATGAGCTTCACTTAATATTTACTTTAAAATATGAGTAAAGTTGAGCTGTTATGAATCCTTAAGAGTGCTGCTTCATTGTGTATGTTGTGAAGGCCTTTTAATCCAAAACTTTGCTTCACACAATGAAATCTGACTACTTCCACAGGCTAGTATGTTTCAAGTAAATACAATTATTTAATCTTTAGTGTATCTCAAATGCTATCTAATATTTGATGCTTTATCCATCTCCTAAGTCTCTAAAACTAATTAAGTCTTGATCAAAATACTAGATCTGTTTCCTTAAGAGATTTGATAATACTTTTGTAGAAAATATCATTTCTTATTTTCATTTTTCAGTATTTTAGTAAAACTATAAGAGCTACTCATACCATTTATTAGAGCATAACAAGATGTCCTAAGTTTCTAAAAATAATTTCAAAGAGCTGCATAAGCTCCTTGAAACCATGAACGATGAAGTATGGAAAATCCGAAAAGTATCTACTTTATACAAATTATATTTTCTAACACTTATTAAGATGCCCCTAGAATAAGCACCAACTTTAATATATCACATTTGAAATGCAATTTTTCTGCAAGGCATAGGAATTTACCAACTAAACTTTCCCTACTACTTGTTACAGGGGACTTGCAAATATGTCTCAGTAAAGAGAACAAATTTATTAATAAAAGCTCTTGAAATAAGATCTATAACTTTTTAAAGTATGCCTTTTGCTTTAGAATTATTAAAGCATAATTATTGGAACCCTTTAAAGTCAATTTACCTAAATAAGAGCATTATAAAAGCATGAACAGGGATGATTGTAAAATTATAGGCTCCACGGTGACTGAGCTCCAGGAGGCAAAACATTTTATGTATACTTTCTTTGATATACCATATCCATGTCTGTTATATAATTTCTCTAGCATGTTTAATTGATCTTTTAGAAAGTTTATAATACTGAACTTGGGAAAAATGTGATTTGAAAGTACAGTGGCATCTGTTACTAGGGGCAATTAATGCTTCGAATTTTCCCAAAATTCCATTAGGGAGGGTGGAATAGGTCAGAGAGAATTGAAGAGAATAATAGAAGGAGCATAGCAGAAGGTTATAGGCTTTGTTTAGACATCTGGATATAGAAGAAAAACAGCCTGAGTTGACATTCTCCTGTTTTTTTCCAAGTTCTAGTGGAGAGGAAGTCAACATATTGTAAATTGTTTTTCTTCCTAGCTTGTGACATTGAAAAACTCTTACCTCCTATTTTTGATTCAAGCTAGTCATCCAGCCTCCAAATTTTGGATGAGATGTGATTCAACCCAATTCTTTTTAAATTCCAGTTAGTCACCAAATTCTATGAATTATTCCTTTAAGATATCACTTATCCAAGTTCTTTTCACTTTACTTTCATTGTCAACATCCTAATCCACAGTTTCATCACCTAACACAGAGATGAATCAAAGAGCTTTGTATGTGTTCTAACTTCAGTCTCCTCCATCTGCTCCATCCTACATGAACCTTGCTTAAATCCTTTTTCTAAAAATTTGTGTCATTATCTACTCATCCTTCACAATGAATTTCAACAGTACATCCTGTAATGTTTCTCTCTATATATCCAAACAACAATATATCATATGATTTCTCAAAGATAACTTTAGCTTAACTTATAAAAGCCTCTACATCTCAGGGTTTATATATCTACTGGGAGTTGTTTGGATTTGGCCTATGAATTGAGCTTTAAAGAGATATAATACCATTACTGAAAAATAATTTTTCTATGTGTTCTAAGATTTTTTTCAAGTTCATCTTTTCTTGATATAGTGGCTGCATTAATTGTTCCTACAACCATTATCTAGCTTTTGATTTGGAACTAGTCACCTATTAGTTATCTATTTCTCACTTAATATTTCTCAAGATATAGGTATATTTTAATTTATAGTAAAAGGAACCAAATTTGAAATGTTAAGTGGTTACAAATAGATCTAGATATAATGGGATATTTTTGTTTCCCAATTATCCAAATGTTAAACTTTTCTTTTTTTAATAGGTGATTTCACAATATAAGACAGGATTAAGTAGCTATTCCCTGGGTCCAGAAATAGAGGAAATCAGGATGTTTAATTGAATTCATCTGAGTTCAAATCTTTCTAGCTAAACAAATCCCGATATTCTTCCTTTGGAATTTTAGGAAAGAAAATTCAATTAATTAAGTTCAAAATATTGCTATGAATAACCAGTGTTATTTTTTGTTGAAAATTAACCTAAGCATATCAAAATAGATTTCTGTTACAGGTTTGATTGTGTCTGCCAAAAAGATACATTGAAGTCCCAACTCCCAGTACCTGTGAATATGACCTTATTTGGAAACAGGGTCTTTGCAGATGTAATCAAGTTAAAGTCACATTGAATTAAAGTGACTAATCCAATGACTAGTGTCCTTATAAGAGGAGGGACATTTGGACACAGAGTAGGCAGAAATACTGGGAAGAACCCCACGTGACAATGGAGGCAGAGATTAGAGTGATGCACTTAGAAGTCAAGGAATGACAAGGATTGCCAGAAACCACCTGAAGCTTGGAGAGAGGCATGGAAGAAAATCCTCCTCAGAGCTCTCTAGAAGGAACCAACCTTGCTGACACCTTGATTTTGGATTTGTAGCCTCCAGAACTGTAACAAAATAAATTTGTTTTTTTTTTGAGCCACCCAGTTTGTGATAACTTTGTCACAGTAGCTCTAGGAAAGGAAAAACTGATTGTGTATAGCTAAACTACTAATATACCTATCTATCTATGCATTCATCTATCTCTCAACATCAGCGATCAAGCTATTCAAATTCTATCCATCCATCCATCCATCCATCTGTCCGTCTGAACATCCACCCATCCTAACAAAGAGAACAAATTTTGAAGTCAGTCAAAGCCAAGTTGCAAGATTCTCAGCAAGTTCTTAGTTTTTCAAAGCCTCAGTTTTCTCATCTGAAACATGAATAGGTTTTAGGATTAAATAAAGCTTAGAACAGTACCAGAAACATTAGTAAGGAGTCAATAATTATACATACACACATAAATACATACACAAACACATACATATACACACATATTGTCTGCTTATAACCATGTTCTCTTTATTCCTTAGCAATATCTGCCTAGCTCACTATGTATTTTTCTATATGTCCATATATACATACAAATGCATAAGTGGTTTTGTAGCAGAAACTACTGGTTGTCCTCCAGTATCCACACTTTCCTCCTTCCTTCAGAGCTTCACTTGAGTACATAAAAATCTGGAATAAAAACTGTATTTTCCACCTGCCCAAATTCACAAATTGTGACCATAAAATTCTATTCTAGCTATTAGAATATATGTTAAATTGTTGCATCAACTCTCAGTGAGAATGCTTAAGAGGAGACAGTGCACCTTTCTTTGTCAGATCCGGTCCTACTTACTGGCACCCTATCAATGTGATTAGCTGGAGTTCAAGTAGTCATTTTGACTATCAGGTGGAAACTGCATGTTGAGAATGGTACAGTGAAAGATAGAGGAAAGATTAATTATAGTTTCTGTCATGGCCAACTAATTCTAACAGATGCCCATGTACTAGTAACTTGAGACTATTTAAATCTCAGTATAAAATTTCTCATATGAACAATGAAATATATAAATGGGTTGACTATAGGAGCTCCTCTATGTGTCTATATCTTGTTATCTCCACTATTACTACCCTAGTCCATGATTTTACCGTCTCTTTCCTAACTCATTGCAGTTGCCCCCAAGTGGTCTCCCTGCTTTCACTTTTGTGCAACACCATGGTCTATTATCTTCATAGTAACTTGTTTTCTTTTTTAAATAATGGGTCAAGTTATATATTTCTCCTTCTTAAGACTCTCCAGTGGCTTCTACTGCATATACATCAAACTCCTTAAAATTTATGATAAATTCCTTTTTGGTCTGACCTGGTTTTATCCTTTCATTTCATGCAACATGTTCCTTATAGCCAACATGCACACACTCCAGATTTATTTCTGTTTATCAAATATTTAAGGCTCCTGTCCTGTTACTTTCCTAAAGAGGACTCCTTATCCAAAATTATATCGCCCTCACATAGACACACCTAATCACACTCTACCAGCAATCTCCGTGTCAATACTATGTTTTATATTTTGTATACTGTCTACTTAATACTGTGTAAAATTACCTTGTGTATGTATGTTTGTACACATATGTGTATATACTTATTTTTTATCAGCCCTAACTGGAGTACAAGCTTTATGAGAACAGAAGCTTATCGATCTTATTTATCTTCTTATCAAAGTTCCTGGAATATATCTGGTATATAATACATGCTCAATAAATATTTGATGAATGAACAAATGAATGAACACAAAATTAAGACTTACAGAAAATACTTAAATGGGCTTCATGTGGTTATCCTGAACAAAGGAAGATTCAGGGAGAATATTTGAGTAGCTGTCATGAAAATAATCTAAAGATATTTCAAATGGAAAAATAATTTTTTGGTATACCCTTAAAATTAGGATACCTATTTTGATTTAAGAGAGAGAAAACCATTCTAAAAATCAAATCTGTGGAAAGATAAAATGAGTTGTTTGGGGAGTTTTTTGAATAAAATCTAAATAATCACAGGGAGGGTTTCTATAGAAAGCACTGAGCCTTAGTATAGATAATGTAGCTGCATTATATATATGCCATCTTCTTATACCAAAGAGTTGCTTCCTCTTTAGCTATCATAACCCAATGTGGTGTTATGTTATCTTAAAAGATTATGCAAGTAATCTAATTAAGTTTATTTTATTTTCCTCATCAAGCCTATGAGTTACTCAAAGTACTGGAAATACCATATTTTAGATCTGTCTCAATGGTATACCAACATTTAAATAGGTTACAAAAAATCCAGTTTCCCCCCAAATTTTTTTATAATCTATTCCCATTTTTTGTCCCCTCTCAACCTATCACCATGATCACTGAATCATTTTTCTGAGGAATGTGGAAGGAATATTACTAGGAGAGGCAGTATGAATCATCCTGGCACTGGGACCATTACCCTTTTATCCAAGAAGATCCTTTCCATTTCTTGTTATGATGTCTTATCATCTTCAGCACATGACCACACACACTGTGGAATATAGGCTCTACTGTGCATTTTGGTCCTTTGTTCTTAATTATAAACAGTATTAATTGCCCAGTAATCAAATGGCAAGCCTAGCATAGACTCTGCATAATATATGATCTAAGGGAAAGGTGAAAAGCACGAATGACAGTGTTTCTGAATAGTATGGTCTGAAGGTAGAACTAAGGAACTTCAGTCTGGGTTATTCTAATAGTGCTGAGCAGAGAATGAAAAGGAACAGAAATACTGACTAGACTCTTAGTTACACTGAAATTATCTAAAATAGCCAGAGTAGTTACTCAAAATGCAGGCCCTGAGATCAACGCTGACAGAGTCTGATTCTCTGTTTTATCACTTACCTAGCTGCAAGACTTTGGACGAGTCACTTAACTTCTCTCATTTGTTTCACTGTAGAAATGAAGATAATGATGGCATGCACATGATAGCATTTGGGGAGGAAAATGTAAGTTAATTCATGCAAAGCACTTATCAAAGTGCTCGATGCATCAAAAAAGGCCCACAAATGTTAACACTCTAATTCCTATTTTATACTTTATATGCTTAATAGCCTCTGCTTTCCTAAGTCTTCTACCTTTACCCTCCTCTGAATGGCTGTTTTTTAATCAATTGAGAATAGAGACAAAATTATAGAACTTAACATCAAAATATTAGGATAGAGGAATGGAGAAGAAGAGAGAATAAAGGCTGGGGACTAAGGAAACATGTCTTGTGACTATAAAGCAATGAGGTTCACAATTTTCTTCCACAATAAATTCTGAAGGCGAATTCTTAAGAGAAGTTTCATTCCAAAAATGCTCAGAGCAAAGACAGTGAATTTGAATAAATTTTGTCCCCCCAAGGGATTCCTTTGAAGTAGCACTCTTGTTCTGATTATGTATCCTGTAAAACTTACTAAAAATAAAAAACACTTGGCATTTTACAGACAATCTATTTTATAACAATTTGTAAGTAAAAGAAACATGTATATATGCATGTTCACACACACACACACACATGTTCTTGCCTAGTAGTTGCAGAAATCCATATCATAAGGCAGAGTTCAGATAGAAACACCTTTGATGTTACAGATCACGATCAAATTACAGTCAGCTTTTGAGGCTGGCCATGGTCAAATAACAGCTTTGATACTTCGGGTCAGTTGAACAAACATTTGTTATCTACTCTCTGCAGGCACTGCAGGAGAGTCCCTCTATGATCTAGTGAGTACATCAGACACGTCAACAGCTGGAACAATACCGCTGACGGTTTCCTCTGACAGAAATGGCAAGTGTGTATAAGAAAGTACAGAGGAGGGTGACAAAAATCATATAATTAAAAAAAGATTTGAAGTTTCCTTCAGGAAGTGTAACTTGAGTTACACCTTGCAGAATGGACAAAACTCTGGTAGCTGGAAAAAGTGAGGAAACAGGCTCTGAAACGGAGGGTTTAAAAGGCATATTTCCCTGGAAGTCTTAGTCACTTGACAACCTTAATTCTTTATCTCTGATGCCTTCTGGTGCTAATCCCAGATTTCCTGTCACCCTGTTATAGGAAATCTACCCAATCACTGACTTCACCACACCCACATGTTTGTGCACGAGCATGTTTTTTGAAATGATTGAACTGACCAATGAATAAGTGGTTAGACGCCATTTGGGGAAGAAGACTTTAAGTTCTAAAGAAACTCTGAACCTTAAATGAAAAAAAATATGTACAAAAGATACTGGGAAGAGCTCTCCAAGATCAGGGGGGAGAGAGAGATCTGTGCGTTATCTCACATTTTCTGCATCACCACCAAATGTATTTTAGTAATTCACTTCAGAGCCTGGATGCTGCATCATCAATTACTGTACCGTGAAGCCAAGCAAAAGGAGCTGCTCAGCAGTTCCCTGATGCTCTGCCAGTGCAGACCTAAACTTAGAACCAATTCTGCTCCACACACATGCTCTTCCTATTATGCCATGGTTCATTCTAATTAAAAGGAATAAATCCCCTGCTTAAAATGGCAGGCAATTTTCTTTGCTTTTGTTTTAGGTAAGCCATACAGAGCAAAATTCATGTGGACTGGGGCCATAAACATGAAGCCCGGAGATAATAAGACCAGTATTTTCCTTTAGGAATGACTAGAAAAATCAATGAAAGGGTTTGGTAAGAAGGGACGACTAAAAGCTCAACCAATCAGGAAACGATTTGTCATTTGGATGAGTCTAATGAGAAAAGCAATGCAGTGGATGCTGTGACATTAGGCAACAAAATAGTGAGTGATTAAGAAGTGACAAATGCAGGAGAAAAAAAAGGTACAAAAGATAATTTGACAAACTCTTCCCAAAAAGTAACAAAAAAATTTTTTTTCTCTGCCTTAGTGGAACAACTTGACATAAGGAGAGTTATCCTATTTTCAAAGAATTTTGTGTGAAGTAAGTTAAATTTTTATATAATTTTAATAATTAAGAATTGCAAATATATATAAAGAATTTGGACTTTTAATGATGTAAACTCTGAAAATTGTGCTACATTTATTCAGAGTGCATTAAAAGTAGAAGAAAAGCTGATAATTTTCAAGTATAAATATCATATATTTTATTTATTAAAATGGAAGATTAATAAAATACATTTTACATTGAATATAGTTAGAAAATTTTAGATCGAACATTTTACAGAATTAATATGTATTATCTGACCTCTAATTCGGAGTATTTTAAAACTCTCTTTCCTCTTACTTCTTTTAAACAGAAAATTATGTGTAATATTTTTTATTGACTTAGATCATAACAGTGGAGTATCATGGAAGGATGTTGGCCTTAGGATAGCTGGTCATGGATTCAAATCCTAAGCACTATTATTTTCTAACTATGTAGCTTTGGGCTAGTGTCTTAAGTTTTCTGAGTTTCCTAAGACTCAGTTTCCTTACATTCAAACTACAAAGCCTGCCACAAAACACACATCCACAATATTAATTTTCTCTTATCATTCTATTACATAGCCTCAACAAGAAGTTAAAAATCTGACCTCATCTGAGATCCAGTTAATAAGAGTGGGAGAAATCAGAGAAATTTGTTTCCTGTGACTTCAAGTACAATATTTATTGCACCCTAGGGAGATTTAAATGATGGAGAACACCAGATGTGAGTGGAGTTTGCCTAGCACAAATAAAATAATCTCCTTTTCCTTGAGGATGTTAACATTTAGAAAATGTTAATGATAAAACAAGTGTTACATGCTTAGTCATGTGCTGCAAATGACTAATCTGGAGTAATCTTTAAATAGGGAACGGTTTAAATAGCAAATTCATATTTTGGGTTCCTATTTGTAACACATAAGCTTCATGTAACATGTACACTTCAGTAAAACTTCATGTGTCTTGAAATATCTTTATGTGAATACGTTGACTGAAAATGGATCATTTGACAAAGACATATGAAGGTCGATATCTAGAAAAAATAGTAAGATTGGCTTAATTTCTATAAATAATGTATGCAAAATAATAGAAATATGACTCATTGATTTGTTAATAATATTTTTGTTTTTAAAAATACAAACATGTTGCCTGGCTCTAGAGGCAATGTACATATGCACAGTGTGGGGAATATTTTCTGACTCTGCCTGTGGAACTTCCTCAAAATATAGGCTCCAAAAGTTGTTTGTTTGTTTTTCGCTATGGATACTTAATTTAATGACACTCTTTTAGAAAAAGTTATTTTACCACATAAATGGCCAGTTTGAGTTAAGGCTTAGAACTAATTATGAATATTCTCAACATTTTAAAAATAACAAAAAGGACAAATAGGATTAGGAATGAAAAATGGGTTATGAGTGAGGGATAAGGGTAAAGATCAATGATAGGGTGATACATTGAAAAGGCTTCCAGGATAGAATTGACTGAATGACCTGGGGCCCAGGTCAGCTGACTCCTGATCTAATCATTTCCCATATAATCAAAGTTTATAGTCTAGGCAGAGAACTTTGCCTGTATGTATGCGTGTGTGTATTTTAGATAGGAAAATCTCTCCCCAACCCTTTGGGGCAAATTTTTATCAGTATTAGTTATTCCTCTGGGTTGTAATAGAATGAGCCATTTGAGCTGTGTTGGAAAGTTATTCCTTAAACAGAAGTGGACCCAGACTGTTACTCTGTTCTCAGTGTTTAATCCTGCAGTTTTTGGCTCTCCTCTGGAGTCGTGCTGTGGTCAGCTCACCAGCCACACTGGTCACTTCTCCACTTCCCAGGGGAAACAGAGTGTTACAGTTACAGTGAAAACAAAATGAGCCTCTGAGGCAGACAGACCTGAGCTATATCCTGGGCCTCTCAAGGTGAGCAGATTACTCAAACTCAATGAGACCCACTATCTTCACCTGTCAAATGAGGATAATAGGACCTACCAGCTGTGTGAATTAAATGAACAATATCCACCAGATATTTAACAGGATTCCTGATACATAAAGCACTCACTAGACCCTTTTCCCTTCCACATTCTCCCACGCTGTTAAAAGTATGCCTTTTGTTGTGTTTTTGGAGAATGTTACTCTAGCTTGATAAAATATTGCCTAAAATAATGGTAAACAGGCTCTGATTACATGACTGAGACAATTTCCTATGGGTTTATATTTGTCTATTATGGCTGCCTACTACTAGGTTTTTGGCTGTATTCCAAATGATAGAGATTTTTAAAAAAATATAAGTGAACTGTTATCACAGTATTACAAAATCTTAACATTCAATGTTCTTTGAGTTCTGTGTTAAGAAAGTGCACGTGTTAAATTGAATACCTGAGTTTTCCTATTCACATATGACATAACAGAACCAGTGACAAAGTGAAATACACCAGTTAAGTTATTCATCATATAGACTATTAGATTTATCAAATTATTTATTGTATTGAGCATTTAAAAGCATATATCTAAACCACATTTTAATTTAGCCAGACTGGTTTCATGTATATTTACTGTATATGTTTCAGATGGTACCATTTTAACATGTCTAATTTACTTTTTAAAGATTATGAAAATAATATCTGTGGTACTATTGTTACTGAGTTCTGTGTTTTTAATAAATCTAAGAAATTCCCAAAAATAGAATTCCCATAGAAATGAATTGTAAGTTTTTGAAGAATGGGAGCTCATTTTGGGGGCTTAATTATAATCTGGTACTTTTCATTATAATCTGGCACTTTATAAGTATAATCAGATACCTGATTATAGGGACATGTATGCACTCAACAATAATAAAAAAGCTTAAATTCTGTCTCTTCAGATATGGATTTCTTCCCACCCACTCTTTATGTTTGTTGTAGGGCAATAAACTCTTACTTTTCTCCTACTGGCAAAGAAAAAATTACCTTCTTTTAACATATATTTACTTACATTTACTCTTTTTCCATTATGATTTTGGTTATTCTGTTTAATAGTAGAAAAAAACTCTATGCATACTTGATTGATACTAAATTCTTTCAAATATTGCAGGAAGAAAGCACATAGAAATCACAGTACAAAGATATAAAGTTTATAAAATACAAAGTGGAAAAAAGATGTCAAATAAAGCAAAACAATGTTTTACCTGATTTTGTTTGTACTTAAATTTCATGTTTCCTCATAAGGATCTACTCAGTGAATGACTCTAAGGAAATGTGATTAACTATTTCTTTTACATACACAGTATTTATTGAGATTTCATAAAAAAGATGATTTTCTTCAAGTAATTTTTCATATTGCTATGAAGCAATAGATGACAGAGAGAAAATTGGAAAAATAAATATTGATGAGTACACTTCAAATTGAAATTTCTATTGTCTTTTTTTAACATCTTTATTGAAGTATAATTGCTTTACAATGGTGTGTTAGTTTCTGCTTTATACCAAAGTGAATCAGTTACACATATACATATGTCCCCATATCTCTTCCCTCTTGCATATCCCTCTCTCCCACCTTCCTTATCCCACCCCTCTAGGTGGTCACAAAGCACCGAGCTGATCTCCCTGTGCTATGCGGCTGCTTTCCACTAGCTATCTACTTTACGTTTGGTAGTGTATATATGTCCATGCCACTCTCTCACTTTGTCCCAAGTTAACCTTCCCCCTCCCCGTGTCCTCAAGTCCATTCTCTAGTAGGTCTGTGTCTTTATTCCCGTCTTGTCCCTAGGTTCTTTATGACCTTTTTTTTTTTTTTTAGGTTCCATATATATGTGTTAGCATACGGTATTTGTTTTTCTCTTTCTGACTTACTTCACTCTGTATGACAGACTCTAGGTCCATCCACCTCACTACAAATAACTCAATTTCATTTCATTTTAAGGCTGAGTAATATTCCATTGTGTATATATATATATATATATATATATATATATATATATATATATATACACATCTTCTTTATCCATTCATCTGTTGATGGACACTCAGGTTGCTTTCATGTCCTGGCTATTGTAAATAGAGCTACAATGAACATTTTGGTACATGACTCTTTTTGAATTATGGTTTGCTCAGAATATATGCCCAGTAGTGAGATTGCTGGGTCATATGGTAGTTCTTCTGTTAGTTTTTTAAGGAACCTCCATACTGTTCTCCATAGTGGCTGTATCATTTACATTCCCATGAAGAGTGCAAGAGGGTTCCCTTTTCTACACACCCTCTCCAGCATTTATTGTTTGCAGATTTTTTGATGATGGCCATTCTGACCGGTGTGAGATGATATCTCATTGTAGTTTTGATTTGCATTTCTCTAATGATTAGTGATGTTGAGCATCCTTTCATGTGTTTGTTGGCAATCTGTATATCTTCTTTGAAGAAATGTCTATTTAGGCCTTCTGCCCATTTTTGGATTGGGTTGTTTGTTTTTTTGATATTGAGCTGCATGAGCTGCTTCTAAATTTTGGAGATAAATCCTTTGTCAGTTGCTTCATTTGCAAATATTTACTCCCATTCTGAGGGTTGTCTTTTCTTCTTGTTTATGGTTTCCTTTGCTGTGCAAAAGCTTTTTAAATTTCATTAGGTCCCATTTGTTTATTTTTGTTTTATTTCCATTTCTCTAGGAGGTGAGTCAAAAAGACTCTTGCTGTGATTTATGTCATAGAATGTTCTGCCTATGTTTTCCTCTAAGAGTTTTATAGTATCTGGCATTCCATTTAGGTCTTTAATCCATTTTGAGTTTATTTTTGTGTATGGTGTTAGGGAGCATTCTAATTTCATTCTTTTACATGTCCCTATGCAGTTTTCCCAGCACCACTTATTGAAGAGGCTGTCTTTTCTCCACTCTATATTCTTGCCTCCTTTATCAAAGATAAGGTGACCATACGTGCATGGTGCATGTGTATATTGAAGAATCCTTGCAGTCCTGGGATAAACCCCACTTGATCATGGTGTATGATCCTTTTAATGTGCTGTTGCATTCTGTTTGCTAGTATTTTGTTGAGGATTTTTACATCTTATTCATCAGTGATATTGGCCTGTAGATTTCTTTCTTTGTGACATCTATGTGTGGTTTTGGTATCAGGGTGATGGTGGCCTTGTAGAATGAGTTTGGCAGTGTTCCTCCTTCTGCTATATTTTGGAAGAGTTTGAGAAAGATAGGTGTTAGTTCTTCTCTAAATGTTTGATACAGCTCGCCTGTGAAGCCATTTGGTCCTCGGCTTTTGTTTGTTGGAAGATTTTTAATCACAGTTTCAATTTCAGTGCTTGTGATTGGTCTGTTCATATTTTCGATTTCTTCCTGGTTCAGTACCATATGGTATTGCATTTCTAAGATTTTGTCCATTTCTTCCAGGTTGTCCATTTTATTGGCATATAGTTGCTTGTAGTAATCTCTCATGATCCTTTGTATTTCTGCATGTCAGTTGTTACTTTCCCTTCTTCATTTCTAATTCTATTGAGTTGAGTCTTCTCCCTTTTTTTTTCTTGATGTGTCTAGCTAATGGTTTATCAATTTTGTTTATCTTCTCAAAGAACCAGCTTTTAGTTTTATTGATCTTTGCTATCATTTCCTTCATTTCCTTTTCATTTATTTCTCATCTGATCTTTATGATTTCTTTCCTTCTGCTAACTTTGGGGGGTTTTGTTCTTATTTCTCTAATTGCTTTAGGTGTAAGGTTAGGTAGTTTATTTGAGATGTTTCTTGTTTCTTAAAGTAGGATTGTATTGCTATAAACTTCCCTCTTAGAACTGCTTTTGCTGCATCCCATAGGTTTTGGGTCATCACGTTTTCATTGTCATTTGTTTCTAGGTATTTTTTGATTTCCTCTTTTATTTCTTCAGTGATGTCTTGGTTATTAAGTAGTGTATTGTTTAGCCTCCATCTGTTTGTATTTTTTACATATTTTTTCCTGTATTTGATATCTAGTCTCATAGCATTGGGGTCAGAAAAGAAACGATATGATTTCAATTTTCTTAAATATACAAAGGCTTGATTTGTGACCCAAGGTATGACCTATCCTGGAGAGTATTCCATAAGCACTTGAGAAGAATGTGTATTCTGTTGTTTTTGGATAGAATATCCTATAAGTATCAATTAAGTCCATCTTGTTTAATGTATCATTTAAAGCTTATGTTTCCTTATTTATTTTCATTTTGGATGATCTGTCCATTGGTGAAAGTGGGGTGTTAAAGTCCCCTACTATGATTGTGTTACTGTTGACTTACCTTTTTATGGCTGTTAGTATTTTCCTCATGTACTGAGGCACTCCTATTTGGGGTGCATAAATATTTACAATTGTTATATCTTCTTCTTGGATTGATCTCTTGATCATTATGTAGTGTCCTTCTTTGTCTCTTGTAATAGTCTTTGTTTTAAAGTCTATTTTGTCTGATATGAGAATTGCTACTCCAGCTTTCTTTTGATTTCCATTTGCCTGGAATATCTTTTTCCATCTCTCACTTTCAGTCTGTATGTGTCCCTAGGTCTGAAGTGGGTCTCTTGTAGACAGCATATATACAGGTCTTGTTTTTGTATCCATTCAGCCAGTCTATGTCTTTTGGTTGGAGCATTTCATCCATTTACATTTAAGGTAATTTTCAATATGTATGTTCCTATTACCATTTTCTTAATTGTTTTGGGTTTGTTATTGTAGGTCTTTTCCTTCTTTAGTGTTTCCTGCCTAGAGAAGTTCCTTTAGCATTTGTTGCAGAGCTGGTTTGGTGGTGCTGAATTCTTTTAGCTTTTGCTCGTCTGTAAAGTTTTTAATCTCTCTGTCAAATCTGAATGAGATCCTTGCTGGGTAGAGTATCTTGGTTGTTGGTTTTTCTCTTTCATCACTTTAAATATGTCCTGCCACTCCCTTCTGGCTTGCAGAGTTTCTGCTGAAAGTTCAGCTGTTCACCTTATGGGGGTTCCCTTGTACGCTCTTTGTTGTTTTTCCCTTGCTGCTTTTAATATTTTTTTCTTTGTATTTTATTTTTGATAGTTTGATTAATATGTGTCTTGGAGTGTTTCTCCTTGGATTTATCCTGTATGGTACTCTCTGTGCTTGCTGGACTTGATTAACTCTTCCTTTCCCATATTAGGGAAGTTTTCAACTATAATCTCTTCAAATATTTTCTCAGTCCCTTTCTTTTTCTCTTCTTCTGTTGGGACCCCTATAATTCGAATGTTGGTGCATTTATTGTTGTCCCAGACGTCTCTGGGACTCTCCTTAATTCTTTTCATTCTTTTTTCTTTATTCTGCTCTGCAGTAGTTATTTCCACTGTTTTATCTTCCAGGTCACTTATCCGTTCTTCTGCCTCAGTTATTCTGTTATTGATTCCTTCTAGATAATTTTTAATTTCATTTATTGTGTTGTTCATCACTGATTATTTGCTCTTTAGTTCTTCTAGGTCCTTGTTAACCGTTTCTTGTATTTTCTCCATTCTATTTCCAAGATTCTGGATCATCTTTACTATCATTATTCTGAATTCTTCTTCAGGTTGACTGCCTATTTCTTCTTCATTTGTTAGGTCTGGTGGGTTTTTGCCTTGCTCCTTCATCTGCTGTGTGTTCCTCTGTCTTCTCATTTTGCTTATCTTACTGTGTTTGGGGTCTCCTTTTCGCACCCTGCAGGTTCATCATTCCCGTTGTTTTTGGTGTCTGTCCCCAGTGGCTAAGGTTGGTCAGTGGGTTGTGTACGCTTCCTGGTGGAGGGGAGTAGTGCCTGTGTTCTGGTGGATCAGGCTGGTTCTTGTCTTTCTGGTGGGCAGGTCCACGTCTGGTGGTGTGTTTTGGGGTGTCTGTGGCCTTATTATGATTTTAGGCAGCCTCTCTGCTAATGGATGTCATTGTGTTCCTGTCTTGCTATTTGTTTGCCATAGGGTGTCCAGCACTGTACCTTGCTGGTGTTTAAGTGGAGCTGGGTCTTGGCATTGAGATGGAGATCTCTGGGAGATTTTCACCATTTGATATTATGTGGAGTTGGGAAGTGTCTTGTGGAACAGTGTCCTGAACTTGGCTCTCCCACCCCAGAGGAACAGCCCTGACGCCTGGCTGGTGCACCAACAGCCTGTCATCCACACAGCTCTGAATAAAAGGGAGAAACAAAAAGAAAGAAAGAAAGAAGAAGATAAAATAAAGTAAAATAAAATAATTAAAATAAAAAATAAAAACAATTATTAAAAAAAATTTAAGTAATAAAAAACAAAAGAAAGAAAGAAAGAAAGAAGAGAGCAACCAAACCAAAAAACAAATCCATCAGTGATAGCAAGTGCTAAATACTATACTAAAAACAAAAAACAAAAAACAAAAAATGGATAGACAGAATCCTAGGACAAATGGTAAAAGCAAAGCTATACAGACAAAATCACACAAGAAGCATACACATACACACTCACAAAAAGAGAAAAAGGGAAAAAAAAAATATATCATTGCTCCCAAAGTCCACCTCCTCAATTTGGGATAATTCGTCTATTCTGGTATTCCACAGATGCAGGCTATATCAAGTTGATTGTGGAGATTTAATCCGCTGCTCCTGAGGCTTCTGGGAGAAATTTCCCTTTCTCTTCTTTGTTCGCACAGCTCCTGGGGTTCAGCTTTGGATTTGGACCCGCCTCTGCCTGTAGGCCTCCTGAGGGCATCTGTTCTTCACTCAGACAGGACGGAGTTAAAGTAGCAGCTGATTAGGGGGCTCTGGCTCACTCAAGCTGGGGGGAGGAAGGGGTACAGGATGTGCTGCGAGCCTGTGGTGGCAGAGGCCGGCATGACATTGCACCAGCCTGAGGCGCGCCGTGTGTTCTCCCAGGGAAGTTGTCCCTGGATCACGGGACCCTGGCAGTGGCGGGCTTCACAGGCTCCTGGGAGGGGAGGTGTGGAGAGTGACCTGTGCTTGCACACAGGCTTCTTTGTGGCTGCAGCAGCAGCCTTAGCATCTCATGCCTGTCTCTCGGGTCCGTGCTGATAGCAGCGGCTCGCGCCCATCTCTGGAGCTCATTTACAGCACTCTTAATCCCCTCTCCTCGCGCACCAGGAAACAAAGAGGCAAGAAAAAGTCTCTTGCCCCTTGGGCAGCTCCAGAACTTTTCCCAGACTCCCTCCTGGCTAGCTGTGGTGCACTAGCCCCCTTCAGGCTGTGTTCACGCAGCCAACCACAGTCCTCTCCCTGGGATCTGACCTCCGAAGCCTGAGCCTCAGCTCCCAGCCCCCACCCGTCCCGGCAGGTGAGCAGACAAGCCTCTCGGGCTGCTGAGTGCTGGTCAGCATTGATCCTGTGTGCAGGAATCTCTCAGCTTTGCCCTCTGCACCCCTGTTGCTGCGCTCTCCTCTGTGGCTCCAAAGCTTCCCCCGTCCGCCACCCGCACTCTCTGCCTGCAAAGGGGCTTCGTTGTGTGTGGAAACCTTTCCTCCTTCACAGCTCCCTCCCACTGGTTCAGGTCCTGTCCCTATTCTTTTGTCGCTGTTTTTTCTTTTTTCTTTTGCCTTACCCAGGCACGTGGGGATTTTCTTGCCTCTTGGGAGGTCTGAGGTCTTCTGCCAGCATTCAGTAGGTGTGCTGTAGGAGTTGTTCCACACGTAGATGTATTTCTGATGTATTTGTGGGGAGGAAGGTGATCTCCACGTCTTACTCTTCTTCCATCTTGAAGCTCCTCCTCTATTAAGTCTTATAGATCTGAGAACAAGGCTATTAATGAGATTATCTTCATAACTTGGGTGATAGTATTTTCCCAAAATAGCCCCAATAATATTTCCCATTCCACATTCTCTTCTACAATACGACTTTAACCTTTCTTCCATTAAGAGGTAAGGTCTATATTCTCTCTCCTTGAATCTGTATGTGATTATGTCTATGGCAGAAGTATGACTTCTGAGTTTATGTCATAAATAGTGATACAACTTCTGACTGATTTTCTTGAATATTTGTTCTTGAGAACCTATTACCATGCTGTGAGGAAACACAAGCAGCTAATGGAGAGGTCTCCAAGGAGAAGAACCAAGACCTTCTGGACTACAGGCCTAGCTGAGCTCCCTGATGACAGGCATCATTAACTTGCCAGCTATATAGATCAACTATCTTAAAAGTGAATTCTCCAGCTTCAAGTTAAGCCACCCCTGTTGATGGTTACAGAGAGCAATGATGAACCATCCTTCTGAAATTTGCCACAATTTCAGATTCATGAAATTCATAAATGACTGCTCCTATTTTAAGCCACCAAATTTTGAGCAGTTTATTACATAGAATAGATAACTAATAGAGCCAATCTCCTAAAAAATGATACCCAATTATTCAACTAAGTTTGTATGAGTTAGGAGTGATCACTGTCCACTTTCCCAGTTATGAGTCAAATAATTTGGCTTTATCACCTTTAATAAGAGGCAGAGTATGTGTGTGTGTGTGTGTGTGTGTGTGTGTGTATATACATACATATAAATATATATGACATACTATTCAAACATGTCAATGTAGAAAGATATGTTTTCCTTCACATAAATGTCTAATAAAGTCCCATCATCTTCTTGAATAATAGTTTTACTTAAAGCCCTCAAGCTGAACTCAGTATTATGTAAGAAGTGTCAAAACCAGGGGGTTTTCTTTGTTTTTTTCACCTCAGTTTGAGAAGTACAGACTTCAGAATTGGCCATCCTAAAGAAAATGTCTCCTAAGAACCATTTTCTGAAACTATGGCTCAACAGCAGCAAATATAAAGGTAACTTTATAAAGAAAAATATGGATCACCATTAAAATAGCCTGGGTCTTCTCTCACCAAAATTACTTTATACATTAAGTGATAGAGCAAATATAATCACTGCCTGATAGAATAAGTTACCCTAACTTAACATAATGGTACTTTCCAAAATTAAGTGGGTTTGCAAATGTAGAAACACAAACTATCCTAAATATTATTATTCATTGTCCTATCTTCCTCAGACAGCTGAAAGACAGAATTGATGAGATAAATCCACAAAATCCTGTGTGAATATTTTATGGGAGGTGTTAAATTGCACTCAGGAAAAAAAATGAAGGAGATTAAAATAGAATCTATGTACATACAATTTTGGGGATCAAATGTAGGCTGAAAGAGTGATGTTCCAGTTCTAATGTAAATAAACATAGACAATATTTTATAACAAAAAAGTTGTAGTTTACAAGGTCAGTTAATGCTAGATAAGAATCATAATCTAGAAGGAGATTTATTTTTTTAAATATATAATTTCTTTGAATTACTTGGAAATTAAAGGATTTGTTTAATAAATAAGAGATTAAAGATGAGATTTATGTCAATTACATGAAAGTGAATTGGCAGAATTAAGAAAATAATTTAGGATGAAAATAATGATACTTTACCTTTAAAATGATTTTAAAAGTACTAAGGAGCTAAACTGATATATAGAAAGAGAATTCATAGAAACGGTGAACAAATTTATGGAAAAGCCTTTACCCTGGATGCAGAAAAAAAATAGAAAAGAAGTGAAAAAGGATTATATATATACACACACACACACACACACACACACACAATGAGCTGAGTTACTGAGTTAGATACACTGATTAAGAAAAAGCTGAATGGCCTATTACCAAATGCACAACAACATGAACAGGTAAAATCACAAACACTGATCACAAATAATCAGTAAATGTTTCAAACTCATATAAGATCAAATGTAAGTTACAAAAAATCATAAAATTGCACATTCATATTCCAGAACGTCAGTAATTAAGACATTAGTAATACCAAGGTAGATGTGATTGTGAGACATGCAGGGACTCTCATACAATGCTGATAGGAAGGCAATCTGGTATATTTCTGATAACAAGTACCAAAATGTACTTTGTCAGAGGTTTCTATAAGTGTGCTCAACAAACCCTGCTTTGCCTCTGTTCATGGGCACATAGCTGGATGAGATTTCCTGTTAGATGTTAGATCTGCTGTTAAATGGTCATGCAACTAAGATTTGGCCAATGGAAAGAGATTAGAAGTGACACATCAGTTTTAAATCCTGAAGACTAAAATATATCACATGTAATCTTTTATGTACCCTCTATTTCATGTCTACCAGTTGAATTATGATAATGTAGCAAAGGACTTAAGGCCCTAAGGAATGGAGGAATTATAAGTTAAAAAGGTGTCTGAGTGGCTGATTCACTGCATGAAAGAGAGCCACTCAGGACAGCTGGTCAACAAAGAATCCATATGTTGCACGGTTGCATGATGAAAATGAACATTTGTGTTAATCCACCAAAATTTGGAGGTTGTTTATAACAAACACAGACATAGACAAATCATTATCTTAAAGTATGATGCTGCCACAGCAAACCTAATGAGGCATTGGCTTAATTGGTCAGGTGGCTGGCAGCAAGAAAATTGATATCAGAGGCTGAGAAAGTGGAAACCCAGGTTGTATTGTGATGGTATATCTGGCAAAATTCTTGCCTGGGATAACTTGGAAGGCAGACCACATGCCTTACTGATCTTGTACCTCTAGAGAAAAAAATCAGTGTTTGTGTGTTTTGGTTATTATTGGTTGCTTTGGGCACGTTATAAGAAAGTGAAAAACTCAAGAAAGTCTTGTCTGATTTGTTACTAGATAGGGACAGGAGTTTTGAAAGTACAAAGACTTGGAGCAATAAAAGTTTCTAAAACCTTATGTATTCTAGACCTAAACAGTGAAAGATTACACTGAAAAAAGCTTTCAAAAGATATTGCAAAGCTTCTAAGCTTAAAAGAGACCATCATTTCTGTGTTAAGTGTATGGACTTTCCACCTATTGTTTTAAGTTGGCCAAAATAATTGCCATTATGTTGATAAAGCAGCATGGGTTTGAGGAAGCAAAACATTAGCCTTGAGAATTTCTGCCTAAAAGATAACCTTGGTTTTGGTTAGCAGCACCTGGGACTCACTGGAGGCAAAGAGAGATCTACTAATTTTCTGAGAGAATATTATTGCCAAAAGGAACTATGAGCCTGAACTTAAAAGCCACCAGCCATTCAAATGATAAAATAATATTCAGAACACAATTTTTACCAGGGGGAACAGGCTATGAAACAAGGGAAGACCTAATAAGGGCATATTCCTCATTGCTCACCTCAGACCACTTCAGATATGAATATGGAAGATAATAATTTATCAGTGGGTAGAACCATTAGACAAGGGAGTTCCACACAAAGAGCAAACCATAGTCTCACCAAGGAATATCCCCTACCCTATGATAAGGTGTTTTTATATAGCCTGCCACTGAGATTTCTAGATGTCTGCATACCAATAACTGTTATGTATCTCCCACTCTGCCCTTTTCAAATACGATTTTCTGTTGTGGTCATCCTGTCCCAACTGTGCTACTGTACATTGGGTGTAGGGGGAGCTAAAGCTCTATTTCAAGAGCATCAGACCAGAGTAGATATACATGGATCTAATAAAGATCACTACACTCATATTACATCAATATCCTGCACTTCAAGTTGTATGAAGACCAGATAGGACTTCAGAATGTATCTCTTTAGGAAAGGGGTAAGTTGGAAAAAGTACAAAATGATATTTGGGGATCAGATGGATACACTGTGTCAGAGGCTACTATGGATTCACTGAAAGCTACATTCCCTTTCTTCTGGGGAACACAGTTAGACCACATTTTTTATTTAGGTATGTCCCTGTGACTGAGTTATGGCCAGCGGAATGCGGACACAAGTGATGTGTGATACCTCAAAGCCTAACTCCTAAAAATCCTCAAATGATCCCCATACTTCTTTGCAGAGAATTCACCAGAGGAGCTTACCTACCTAGGGAATGCAGAGTGATGAGAGAGGAGGAGCCATAGGCTCTAAGACGCCACTTGGAGATCTGCTTTACTCATGACAGACTGGTGCATGACCAAGAAAAAATTTTATGGTGTGAAGCCACTGACTTTTGAGGTTGTTTGTTACAGTAGTTAGTACATTCTGACTAACATACTAAGTCAATAACTCTATTGCATTGAATTTTTTTCCCTAAGCTTGTTGTCAGGTAAAAAGAAAAAATAAATGAATAAATAAATATATACACACACATATGGGTGTATATACATATATATATATATATATATATATATATATATATATATATATAAAGTTATGCTTATAACAATACTTAGAAAAATAACATCTAATTAAATTATAGTTCTTTATATAACTGAATATTTTGTATTATTTAAAATGATACACGTATCAAGGTTGAAATAGATTTAAGCTATATTGTTTATGGAAAAACTTTTATAATGAAATTACGAGCATTTTCACTATCCTCTTCATTGCTTTTACTACTGTCTGACTGGTTTACCTTTACCATGTACTTATAATCAGAAGTTTTGAAAAGGTATTTTCTTTTTGTTACATTTTTATTTTATCTTGGAGTATAGTTGATTAACAATGTTGTGTAAAAAGGTGTTTTCTTTAATAAAGTTAAATTAAAAGACAACCTAACAAATGAGAGAAGATATTTGCAAATCATGTATCTTTAAGGGGTTAATATCCAAAATATGCAAAGAACTCATACAACTCAACAGCAAAATATTCAAACAACCCAACTGGAAAATGGGCAGAGGACCCGAATAGACATTTTTCAAAAGAAGATGTACAGGTGATCAACAGGTACATGAAAAGATGTTCAATATCACTAATTATTAGAAAAATGCAAATCAAAACTACAATGAGATATCACCTCACAACTGTTAGAATGGCTATTATCAAAAAGACCACAAATAACAAATGTTGGCTAGGATGTGGAGAAAGGGAAACACTTACATCCTATTGGTGGGAATATAAATTGGTGCAACCACTATGGAGAACAGTGTGGAAGTTCCTCAGAATATTAAGAACAGCATTACCATATTATCCAGCTCTTCCGCTTCTGAGTATTTATCCAAAGAATAGGAAAACACTAATTCAAAAAGATATATGTACCCCAATGTTCACAGTAGCATTATTTACTTACAATAGCCAAGATATGGAAACAACCTAAGTGTCCATCAACAGATGAATGGATAAGGAACAGTGTGCGCATGTATATATATATATATATATATATATATATATATATATATATATATATATATATATACACACACATACTACTACTCAGCCATAAAAAAGATGAAATCTTGCAATTTGTCACAACATGGATATATGTTAAGGGTAATATGCTAAGTGAAATAATTCATACAGAAAAAGACAAATACCATATGATTTTACTCATATATTGAATATAAAAAACAAACAAAAATAAATGAACAAACCAAACAAAAACAAACATGTAGATATAGAGAACAGAATGTGGGTTACCAGAGGGAAGGGAGAGGAGAGGGCAAAATGAGTAAAGGAGTTCAACTGTATTGTGAAAACTAAATTTTTGGTGGTGAGCATGTTGTAGTGTATATAAGAGTAGAACGATAACATCGTACACATGAAAATTAAACTTATATGTCATAAAAAAGCTATCTCAATAATAAAAAAGGAAGACAAGATAAAAATGAAAAAATAAAATAAAAGTAAATTTTATCTACCAGGCATATGAGATTTCATTTGCACATTGAATCTAACATAGATTGTGCCTTTCCCAAATCAGTTTTAGTGAGTCTGAATTTTTCTGGAAGATAGAAGAGCTCTTCCAATCATCTGAGCCTACTTCTCTTTAAATAGGTAAAGAGAACTTGGGGGGAAATTAATGTTATAACTGTTCTGCTATATTGGAGTAAGATTATTTTAGAACGATAAAGTCAAGCCTTAATGAACTCCTTGCAGAATTTTTGAAGGCCCTCAAACTAGGCATTGATGGAATTAGTTGTTTTAAAACCTATGTCTGGGACTTCCCTGGTGGTCCAGTGGGTAAGACTCTGTGCTCCCAATGCAGGGAATCCGGGTTTGATCCCTGGTCGGGGAACTAGATCCCACACACATGCCACAACTGAGAGTTCACATGTCACAACTAAGAAGTCCGCATGCCACAACTAAAAAAAAAAAAAAAGATCCTGCACGCCACAACAAAGATCACGAGTTCTGCAACTAAGATCTGGCACAGCCTAAATAAATAAATAAATATTTAAAAACAAAAACAAAAACACATATGTCCATCCAACTTACCCAACCTTAGTTTCTTTAGTAAACCACTATGTTCTAATCATTAGTCTATATCTATGCCCATTAATCTGCTGTCCTTAGTTTTGAGTCAGACTCATAATTTACTTCTCCATCTCAGTCTTGCCATTCTACTGAATAAATTTTATATTTATATAGATGGTGTTTTAATTTCCTACTGGTGCCATAACAAATTACCGCAATTTGGGGGCTTAGAACAACAGAAATTTATTCTCTCATACTTCTGGAGGACAGAAGTCAAAAGTCAAGGTGTTGGGAGGGCCATACTCTATCAGAAGTTTTTGGGGAAGAATCCTTCCTAGCTCACCTCTTCTAGCTCCTGGTGGCTGCCAGCAGTCCTTGGCACTCTCTGACTTGTAGATGCATCACTCCAATCTCTGTTCCATCTTCACGTGTCTGTGTCTCTATATCTGAATTTCCCTCTTATTATAAGGAAATCAATCATATTAGATTTAAGGCCCACCCTATTCCAGCACAGCCTCATCTTAACTTTATATCTGCAAGGAACTTATTTCCAAATAAGGTCACATTCATAAGCTCCAGATGGACATGAATTCTGGGGAGACATTATTCAAACCAGATGGTTCATCCCAAAACTCTGTTTTTTAAATTTTCTCATTTTCAACAAGATTATACAGTCACACTCTCTTTCTGTCATACATTAGTACTTGTTATACCCTGAAGCCCCTTCACTTCTGAAATATTAAATTCAAACTTTCCATTCTCTGACTGATTCTTTTTCCTTTTCATTTGCTTTTCCCTGTCCCTTCAATATCTACACTTCAATCCATCCCTCTAATTCTCCTGATGCATCAATCCCTTCTTGTCTTTGCCCAAATTAATATTCTGTCCCAGATTCGGTGGTCTGTATATTGGAAATATTTTTACTATCTCTCTGCCTTATTCCTAACTTTTTGTCAAACACATCTAGCAAAACTACAAACCCTGGATGAATATGATTATTTATCTTTGTTTGTACCTGTGCCCAGGATCCACAGCCTATGTGCAAAAGTATTCATATAATCAATTAGACTTATCAACATGAATTTGGTATAAAAATATGAAGTGAGATTTCAACATTCCTCAGTAATTATACAGGGTATCTATTTAGGTCACTTTCTCACTTTCCTAAATTACAGGTTTCAGGCTTTCTGTGACTATTTCTATCAGTAGTTAACACTGACTAGAGCTTCCTCTTAGAAATGCCCTTTTCTTGGCTTTCACAGCTCTTTTCTTCTCTAGTCTCTCTTTCTTAGTCCTCTTTGCAGGACCTCTTTTCATTTTTGCTTCCTCTTAATATTGATATATTGGTGAAACAAGGTTCCGTTTAAACCTATTTTTATCTCATTCTATATACATACTAGCAAGGCAATATTATTCATTTCCATGGTTTTGATTATAATTTATATATTGAAGATATACATTTATTTAAAATATCCAATTATTTCTTTCTTCTAGGCATCAGGTCTACATATCAAATTGCTTACTAGATAACTTCACTTGAATGTTTTAGTGGTCAGCTCAGATTGCCATAGCAAGATACCATAGGCTGAGTGGCTTAAACAACAGAAATATATTTCTCACAGTTCTGGAGGCTGAAGAGTCCAAGGTCAGGGTGCCAGCATGGTTAGGTTCTAGTGAGGACTCTTTCTGGCTTGCAGCTGGCTGCCTACTTGCTTTGTCCTCACACGGCAGGGACAAGGACAGAGAATGAATTCTCTGGTGTTCCTAAAAGAGCACTAAAAAATCCCAACATGAGGGTCCCACCCTCATGACCTAATCTAAGTCTAATTACTTCAACAAAGTCTCACCTCCAAATACCAACACTTTGGGGATTAAGGACACATTTTAGTCCCTCGTAGGTGTATACAGGTATATCAGCCACAATATGTTGTATGATTATCCCCTTGTCTTTAACAACAAACTTAACTATTCCCTGAAATACTTAATTATACTAACATCCATCCTTCTTCCAAATCATAAAACTTAACACATTTGACCTTTCCTCCTCCTTCAAACACCCAGTTTTTTCATCTATCTATTTTAAAAATGCTGAATACCAATAGGATACCAGGCACTGTGCTAGGAACTGGGTTAACCACAGAGAGAAAGAATAGATGTAATTCCATCCCTAATGGAGCTAAAATTCTGGTGTTGGACACAAATCACAAGCATTAGTTCTGTAATCATGCGAGTATATAAAATGTTACAAGTGTGATGAGTGGTATGAATGGTATGAGTGGTATGAATGATTACAAGTGGTATGAATGTTAGGGACATTGCACTAAAATAACACAATTTAACTTAGGGATATCAGAAAAGATAGCCTGAGTAAGTGAAGATTGGGTTGAGATTTAAAACAGAGTAAGAATTTTACCATGCAAAAAAGAAAGAAGAGGAACAGGTCTTTTATCTTCCTTAGATTTATTCCCAGGTATTTCATTCTTTTTGATGCAACTGTGAATGGGATTAATTTCTTAATTACTCTTTCTGATAGCTCATTATTAGTGTATATAAACACAACAGATTTCTGTACATGAATTTCATATCCTGCAACTTTATTATGTTAAGATATGTCCCTCTTTACCCATCTTCTTGAGAACTTTTATCATAAATCAATATTAAATTTTGTCAGTAGTTTGTTCTATATCTATTGAGATTATCTATCATATGGTTTTAATGCTTCAATTTGTTAATGTGGTACATCACATTGGTTGATTTGTGGATATTGAACCATCATTGCATCCCTGGGATAAATCTCACTTGATCATGGGCAATGATCCTTTTAATGTATTGTTGAATTTAGTTTGTTAGTATTTTTTGAGGATTTTTATATCTAGTTTTTTCAGTAGTATTGACCTGTAATTTTCTTCTTTTGTGATGTTCTTGTCTGGTTTTGGTATCAGGGCAATGCTGGCTTTGTTGAATGAGTTTGAAAGCATTCCTTTCTCTTCAATTTCTTTGGAATAATTTAAGAACTATAGGCATTAACTATCCTCTAATGCTTGATAGAATTAACCTGTGAGGCCATCTGGTCCTGGACTTTTTGTTTGTTGGGAGTTTTTCTTTTTAAAATCACAGATTCAATTTCATTACTAGTAATTGGTGTGTTCATATTTTGTATTTCTTCCTGATTCAATCTTGAGGGATTTTACCACTGGGAATTTATTCATTTCTTCTAGGTTGTCCATCTTATTGGTGTGTAATTGTTCATAATAACCTCTTATGATCTTTTGTATTTCTGTGGTGTCAATTGTAATTTCTCCTTTAGCATTTTTTATTTTATTAATTTGGGCCCTCTCTTTTTTCTTGATGAGTCTGTCTAAAGGTTTATTAATTTCGTTTATCTTTTCAAAGGACCAGCTCTTAGTATCATTGATCTCCTCCATTGTTTTTAAAATCTCTACTTCATTTATTTCCACTCTGATCTTTTTTGTTTCTTTCCCTCTAACTTGCTTGTTTTTTACTTCTTTTAGGTGTAAGGTTAGGTTGTTTATTTGAGATTTTTTCTTGTTTCCTAATATAGGCTTGTATCACTATAAACTTCCCTCTTTGAACTGCATTTACTATATCCCACAGGTTTTGGGTCATTGTGTTTCCATTTTCATTTGTCTTCAGTTAGTTTTTGATTTCCTTTTTGATTTATTTCTTTCTATGTTTAGTAGCATACCATGTAGCCTCCACATGTTTGTGCTTTTTGCAGTTTTTTCCCTTGTAGTTTTTTCTTGTCTTATAGTGTTGTGGTTGGAAAAGATGTTTGGTATCATCTCAATCTTTTTATATTTATTAAGTCTTGTTTTGTGACCTAGCATGTGATCTATCCTGGAGAATGTCCAATTTGAATTTGAAAAGAATGTGTATTCTGCCT
The DNA here is from genome assembly GCF_025265405.1 of Mesoplodon densirostris. Taxonomy (NCBI): domain Eukaryota; kingdom Metazoa; phylum Chordata; class Mammalia; order Artiodactyla; family Ziphiidae; genus Mesoplodon; species Mesoplodon densirostris. Next base: position 219,017,212 of record NC_082661.1, on the reverse strand, counting down.
TTGGATGGAATGTTCTATGTATATCTATTAAGTTCACCTGTTCCAATGTGTCATTTAAGTGTCATTTATGTGTTTCCTTATTGATTTTCTGTCTAGATGATCTGTCCATTGATTTAAATAGGTTGTTAGAGTCTCCTACTATTATTGTATTACTGTCAATCTTCCTTTTATGTTTGTTAACTTTTGGTTTATGTATTTATGTATGTTGAGTGCATATATATTTACAATTGTTATACATTCTTATTGGATTGCTCCCTTTATCATGTAATGTCCTTCTTTGTCTTTTGTTATAGTCTTTGTTTTAACATCTATTTTGTCTGATATAAGTATTGCTATCCCAGCTTTCTTTGTTTCCATTTGCATGAAATACATTTTTTTCATCCTTTCACTTTCAGTCTGTGTGTGTCTTTAGATCTGAAATGAGTCTTTTGTAGGCAGCATATATATTGGTCTTGTTTTATTATCCATTCGGCTAATGTATGTCTTGTAACTGAAGCATTTAGTCCATTTCCATTTAAAGTAATTTTGATAGATATAAGTTTGTTGCCATTCTGTTCATTGTTTTCTGGTTATTTTTGTAGGCCTTTTTTTGTTCCTGTCTTCTTGTTTTGTTCTTTTTCCTTGTGATTTGTTTACTGTCTTTAGTGTTATGTTTGTGTGTGTGTATCTATTGCAGAATTTTGTTTTGTGGTTACCATGAGGTTTATATCTATCTATATATATCAATCAACCTATCTATCATTATTTTAAGTTGATGATCTCTTAAGTTTGAAAGCATTCTAACAATCTTTACACTTTTACTCCCCACTTTAATGTTTTTTAAGTCATATTTTACATCTTTTTTGGTCTGTGTATTCTTTAACTACTTATTGTGGACATAGACTATTTTACTACTTTTGTCTTTTCTATTAGCTTTATAAGTGGTTGATCAACTACATTTACTGCATGTTTGCCTTTATCAGTGAAGTTTTCTTGTCATAATTTTCATATTTCTAGCTGTAGCCTTCTCTCTCCTCCTAGAGAAGTCCCTTTAACATTTCTTATTAAACTGGTTTAGTGGTGTGGAACTCTTTTAGCTCTCGCTTGTCTGTAAAACTCTACCTCTTGTTCAAGTCTGAATGATAACCTGTCAGTAAGAGAATTCTTGGTTGTAGGTTTTTTCCTTTTATCACTTTGAGTATTTCATGCCTCTCCCTTCTGGCCTGCAAAGTTTCTGCTGAAAAGTCAGCTTATAATCTTATGGGAATTCCCTTGTATGTAACCAGCTTTCTCTTGCTGTTTTTAAGATTCTTTATTTTTAATTTTTACCCTCTTAATTATAATGTGTCTTTTTCTGGACCTCTTTGGGTTCATCTTGTTTAAGATTCTTGTGCTTCCTGGACCTAGATGTCTATTTCCTTCCCCAAGTTGGGAAAGTTTTCAGCTATTATTTTTTCGAATAAACTCTCTGCTTCTTTCTCTCGCTATTCTCCTTCTGAGACCCTTAGAATGTGAATGTCATTATGAGAACTGCCCTCATTTTTTAAATTCTTTTTTTCTGTTCAGCTTGGTTGATTTCCGCTACTCTGTCTTCCAGATCGCTGATCTGTTCCTCTGCATCATCTAATCTACTGTTAATTTCTTCTAGTTTTTCTGTTATTGTAGTCTTCACTGTTTGGTTCCCTTTTATATTTTCTGACTCTATTGAAATTCTCACTGTGTTCACCATTTTTTCCCCAAGTTCTTTGAGCATCTTTATGATTATTACCTTGAACTCTGTAGGGGAAACTGCTTATTTCCATTTTGTTTATTTCTTTTTCTGAGGTTATGTCTTGTTACTTCTTTGTAACATGTCCCTCTGTCTTCCTATTTTCTCCCAATTCTCTATGTTTATTTCTATGTGTTATGTAGGTTAGTTATGTATCTTGATCTTGGATAAAAGGTCCTATGTAAGATACATCTTATGGGGCCTAGCAATGCATTCCCCTTTGGTCACCAGAGCTATATGCTCTAGGGTAGGGGTGCCCACTGCATGGGTTCTTCTGGTGTGGCAGGGCTGACTGTCGGCATGATGGTAGGTGGGGCTGGCCCCCAGCCTTTTTTTTTTTTTTTTTTTTTTTGAGGCCATGCCTTATGTAGTGGCTCTCAGGTCTGCTGGAGGCTTCCTGTGTGATTAGTTACATGGCTCAGAGGGGCATGGGGCTGCTGCCACCTTACTGTTGGGTGGGCTGGGTCCCTATGTTTTTGTTTGGTGAGGAAGATCCTATATTTATTTCAATTTTAGTATTTGCTTAATTTTTGGCTGCATTGGGTGTTTGTTGCTGCAAGCAGGCTTTATCTAGTTGTGGTGAGCAGGGGCTACTCTTTGTTGTGGTGCGTGGACTTCTCATTGCAGTGGCTCCTCTTGTTGTGGAGCATGGGCTCTAGGCACATGGGCTTCAGTAGTTGTGGCTCACAGGCTCTATAGTGCAGGCTCAGTAGTTGTGGCACATGGGTTAGTTGCCCCATGGCATATGGGATCTTCCTGGACCAGGGATCAAACCTGTGTCCCCTGCCTTGGCAGGCATATTCTTAACCACTGCACCATGAGGGAAGTCCCTAGTATTTGCTTTTTAAAGTGTTTATTTTTAAATTTATCTATGTCTTCTGGGACTATAAACACATTGTATGTAAGATCCATATTTTGGTTATTATCTCTCTAGAACCTAACATTGTAGTCCCTCAGTAAACAACTGTTTAAGCATAAATTGCATGATTAAATAAATGGATGAATACTATTTAATTTGTATAGTAGGGAATTTGAATCTAATTTGTGTGCCCTAGTGCATAATACTGTCAGTGCTACTCCAAAAGAGTTCTTTAATAAGAGAAAAATCTCATAATATATTTTTAAATTTTCCTTTCCTTTTATAGCCTGGATTATGTCAATTTATTGACTAGTATCCCAGAGAATAATCTGTTTTTTTCAACAGATTGTATGTATATGTTGCTTCTTTTATGTAAAAACTATTTACAGTTTTCATAATAGCTAACATCTAGTGAACAGGTATTATACATACTCTAGGCAATATTCCAAGTAATTTGCATGTATTAATGTAATTATCACATTATATCACAAAGCTATATAGAAACTATTACTAGTATTATTTTGTGTATGAGGAAAATGAGACACTGAGAGGTTATGTATCTTGTGCTAATTCACACATCTAGTAAGGGCAAGAGTCAGGACTTGAATCCAGGCATGTTATCTGCAGAGTCTGTGCTCTTATTCCCTATACCATATTACCTCTCAATCTCAAATACAACATAGAAGAACCAGAAGACTTATATTTTTAATCATGTTAGGCTCAGGAGAGAACTCAGAAACCCACCGTGTATTAGATAAAATCAGTGCATATTTTCCCCCAAGTTATACTTGGTAGTTTCACTCTGTAATTACACATGCTCCATACATTTCCATAGCTTCTAGAATATAGTCTGAGTACAAGAACCAAAAGGAAGTTTGTTCAGGGCCAGAATAAATTAGTAGAACTCATATGAAAATGAAAATAAGGAAAATGGGAAAAAAATTAAAAGGGCCTTTGGGACACATACAAGTTCCTTTATACTCCAGGCATCAGTAAATGCAGTATGAGGAGCTATGTGACTCTAACTTCTATTAGAGATAGTACTTAATAGACACACATTGATACCTCTTGATAGGGTAATTAACTTTTGTTGTGTAAATCAAGGCCCATGTTTCAAAGCTATTTTTCAGTCTATACCAAAGAGGCAGAAGGATTGATTGAGTGATATCATTTTTCTTTGGTATATAATTATTACCTGTTCATCATTATGGATGTCAGTTACATGCAGCTATTATATAATAGTAATAGGTTTGGCAGTGAGAAGCAGTAACTAGCATTAACTGTTATTCCAATTACTTAGTTGTTCTGAAAATACTAAGATAATGAAAGAGGTCTTTTTTTCTACTCCTAATTAATTAATTCATACATTTATTTAACAGATATTTTCTGCATACCTTGGTATATACTTGGAATTCTTTTCAGTGATGGGTATCTAGTGGTACAAAAGACAGACATAAATATGCTCATGGAGCTTTCAATCTAGTAGAAAATATAGATAATAAAAAATAATTAAGGAAATATATATAGTAAGCTAGATAGAGAGGAGTTCTATGGAAAAAAATAAAGCAAAGAAGGAGGATAGAAAAAGCTAGTGGGAGGGGTAGCAATTTTTAAACAGGTAATCAGAGAAGGCATGGGATAAAGACTTAAAGGAGAAAGCCAGCCACATGGGTATATGGGAAATGAACTTTCTAGGCAAAGCAAAGAGAAAATTGTATTTTTGTTGTATTAGTGCAACAAGGTGCTCATATCCCTGAATTTGAAAAAGCAAGGGAAAGAGCAACAGGTGATTTAAGAAGTAATGGATATCTAAGTCTAAGTCATTTTAGCATGAGTGACATGGTATATCATTGCAAGGTTTTGAGTAGCAGAATGAGATCGCCTGATAAATTTAAACAGGATCACCCTGCTTGTTATGTTGGAAAGTAGGCAAGGGAGAGACAGAGAGATTAGTTAGGAAGTTAGAACATTAGCACAAGCAAGAAATGATAGTGTTTGATCTTGCGTTGCTGAGAAATGTTCAGATTCTGGAAATATTTTGATGGTAAAGCCAATGAGATTGAACTTGGACTGTGAGAGCAAAATCAAATCAAGAATGGCTCAAGTATTTTGGACTCTATGATTGGAATCATAGCATTTGCTATTAACTGAGATGGAGAAGAATGGAAGGTGAGGTTTTCTGTGTGTCTGTGGAGAAGATCAGGAGTTTGATTTTGGATGTGTTAAGTGTGAGACAAGTAGTAGGCATTCAAGTGGAAACATCAAGTAGGTAGTTGTGCTTATATGTACAAATTTCAGAGAGGAGATCTGGCCTTGTAATATAAATTGGGAGTCATCATCATGTAGCTGTTATTTAACAACATGAAACAGGAGGGAAACATCAAGGGAGTGGAGATATAAACCTGTACTGTCTAATATGATAGCCACAACCAAATGTGTCTATTGGGCACCTGAAATACAGCTATCCTCAATTGAGAGTACTGTTAAGTGTGAAAAATACACCAAATTTCAAAGACTGAGTATGCCAAAAAGAATGTAAAATAGTTTACTAACATTTATATATTCTTAAATATTAAAGTAATATCTAGAGCCATTCAAGTAAATATATTACTAAGATTAATTTTACCTGTTTCTTTTGCAGCTCATATTTGTAGCTCATATTTCTATTGAGCATTATAGATATAGAGGAAATGAAGTCCAAAGTTTGAGCTCTGGGAAATTCCTGGATTAATATATTTGGAAGATGAGAGGGAAGCAAAACGTAGATTGGGATGGGGCAGCTAATGATGTGGGACAGATACTGGGAGATGGTTGAATCCAGAAATTCAAATGAAGAAAATATCTCATGGAGGAAGGAGCAGACATGGAGTTTGATCTACCATGTCCAATTTTTAATTGACTGTGATACTTCAAATAAAACTAGGGTTGAGAATTGAGTATTGGATTAGCACCGTAAAGGTCACTGGTTTTGGAGCAAGTCATTTCTGTGGAGATTTAGGGTAAAAGCCTTATTGAAATGTTTTACAAGAGAGAATTAGAGGAAACAGACTGGAGGAAATTAATATAGAAAGCTCTTTTGATGTGTATCATGGTAAAAGGGAGGCAATCAATGAAATGGTAGTTGGTGGGGACAGTATAATGTGGTTGAGAGCCATCTTTTAAGGAAGAGAAATATAGCACCATGTTTTTATGCTGACATGAATGATTCAGTATTGAGGAAGTAAATGTTCATATCAGAGAACTCTTCAGTGATTTCCTGATTAGTCTATAGGAGTTGGAATCTAGAGCAAAATGCAGGTGAATATGAGCAGCTGACTTGCTCACAGAATACTTAAAATCTAAAGGGGGTTGTGACAAAGTGTATCTGCATGGAGAAGATTTGTTACTTAAGAATAAACACAGGTGGGGGTGAGAGTTCTCCCTTTCAAATGTGATGAGATGAGATATGGAAAGGAGGTAGTTAAGTAGTCCAAAAAAATTCAGAGCTTTTATGTGAAAATCTGCCTTAAATTCAGAAACAATAAAAAAACTTATTATTGGGGAATTACAAACTAGTGTGCTCCACAATATTGTTTATTTTATTTGAACAAGTGGTGGACTCTAAGGGAGAGAAGGATTAAAAAATATAACAGAGTTTCATTTCATCAGTGATACTTTGGCTTTACTTTCATGAACTCACTTTGAAGGTTTTGTTTTCACTACTTATTGGAGTTACATTAAGAAATTAATAATGAACATATTTTGACATTAAAACGAGCATAGAAACTATGGTTGCTTGAAGATGAAGGAAAAATAGTTGCTTTGTAAAATAAAAATGTTAAATTTTTGTATAAAGAAAGAGTCCAAGTTTTGCTTCTTCAATGTCCATTAAATAATTAAGACTGCAAAGCACCCTATATTTCTTAATATTTGCTTTTAAGAGAAGGTTAAGTATAATACATATTTTCTACTACTTAATTACTTTTAAATTAAACATTTATTATTGAATACTATGTGACAAATGCTGTTATACAAAAGTGGATGAAGACATCTTCCCTGTCTTTAAGAATCATATACATAAGCAGAACAGTCACTCCTATAGACAAATAATATAATAACAATAATATTGAGCATCTATTATTATTGGGGTAAAGATCTCACAATAACCATGCAACATATGTATCAAATTTAATCAATAAGAAAACATATTGTAACTTGTCTAAATTCATTCTGTTAATAGTATGGTAGAAGTAGAATTTGAACTGTCTAATTTAGTTCCAAAACTTCTTTCCTTTAATCCACATTCCCCTTGACAAGCAAATAAAATAAAAATGGTGTGTATTAATGATCTATTGTTGAGTAATAAATTACCTCAAAACTTAGTGGCTTAAAGCAATATTTATTATCTCAAAGATTCTATGGGTCAGGAATCTGGAAATGGCTTTGCTGAGTCCTCTAATGCTGGTCCCTCACATGCAATCAAGCTTCAGCTGGAAACACAGTCATCTCAAGGCTCTACTGGAGGTGAAACCACCTCCAGACTCACTCATGTGGTCATTAGCAGGATTCAGTTCCTCTCATGTTTTTGGACAGAGGGAATTGAGGTGTTGGCCAGAGGCTTGCCTTAGTTTTTTGCCACCTGAGCCTCTCCATGGAGTATCTCACAACATGGCCGCTTTCTTCATTAGAGTGAGCAAGTGAGAGAGCAAGAGAGGTCTAACAAGATGGAAGCTAGAGTCTTTCTGTAACCTAAACTTGGGTGTGACATTTCATCCCTATGCCTATGTACTATTCATTAGAAGTAATTCAGGTCGCATTCAAAGGGAAGGGATTACATACAGGCATGCATACTAGAACTCAGGCATCATTGGGAGCTACTTTAGAAACAGTCTACCATATGGTGTATAAAAAATACAATAGTAGCTCAGAGGAGGAGTTGTTAAATCTTTTGTAGTGGTGGTAAGAGTTGAAAAGAAGTAATATGTGCCTGAAATGCATGTTGAAGATCTTATAGTAGTTAGGAAGTCATTTTTCTATAGCTTTGTTTGTTTGTTTGTTTGTTAACATAGAGGAAGTGTGTTTAAAATAAAGGGTTAAGGGAAAGACATACCTAGAAGCTTAACGATATGGGAAAATACGTTAAGTTATAAAACTATGGAGGCAAGTGGGAGATGAAATTGTAGAACAGCAGACCTTAAATTTGGGGGAGGCCATGAACCAATTTAAACAGTTGATGAAAAACAATTATAGTGTTCTCAGAAGAAAATTGAGCATAAATATAACATTTGTTGCTTTTCTGAAATTATCTGTAGATCCAAGATAAAAACAAACAAATACCTCCATGGTTAATTAGGCCCAGGGAAAATTTTGAAGGACATCCTTACTAAAAAATTGGAATTTTACCCTGCAAGGCAATGGTCAGGTTCTGAAGAAATTGTATGGAGAATGAGGTGATGACATTCACTAACAATGGGTGCAGCGTCACTAACTGATTAGAGGGAAAAAAAGCCATGTTATGAAGCTACTGTAGTAACCTAGGTAACAAAGATCTGACTGGAGCAGTGATGTTTTGGTAGAGAGAATGACAAATCTCTAGGAGATACAATCACCTGGACTTGTTGACTAATTTAAAACTTGAGTGATACAGAAAGGAGAATGACTTTAGATTTCTGGTTTTTGAAGCTGGGTGATGTGAAGAGAAAATCATAATGGAGTAGGTATTGTTAAGAATGCTCTATAAAATGGAGCTGGGAGGCCACTGAGGAAGTATGATTTAAGTATGTCTCAGCCCAGATGGAATTTAAACTTTTGACCACTTATTGTCTTAACCAGGCATAAGACCATCTGCCAGAAACTTAAGATCCTTATTGGACACTTACCCTAAAATAACTCATGACAGCCTATTCCTTAAGGACAAATATTTACTTTCCTGCATCACAGTCAACCACCATTCTTGCTAAACAATTTTAACAATTGTGTGACTTTTGTCTTTATAATCCCCTAACTCTTTCTCTTCCCCAGAACACTGTTTTGGTTTTACCCAAATCTGTGTCTCTGGAATTGCAATTCCTCAGAATCCAAATAAAGTTCTTTGCAGCCTTGACACTGGTTATTGTTCAACAATGATAACATTTAGAGAGATACAGACATCCTTATTTCCTTCCTGTGTAGGGAAAAACCCAGTTCTTTGTTACTATGTTTTTCTTCTCTTTGAGTCTCTTTACTATTCACAAAAACATTTCACTTTTGACACCTCTGGTCACCAACTGTGTGGGGGGTTTTCCTCACAACCTGAAGCAAGTTTCCACGACACAAGCTGGGTGTCCTACAATTTAAGTCAATTTTAACACTATCTACCTGGAGATAGTGACAGATCCCACAGGTTAAGTCAGTCCCACGAGACTGCTCCCACCCTCAAGCTCAGCTTATCACCTATACTTCTGACAAACCAGCTATAGATTGGAAGTTCCAATGACCTCCTCCTCAGGTTTGATTAACTTGCTGGAACGGCTCACAGAACTCAGGAAAACACTTATGTTAACCAGTATATTAAAGGATAAGATAAATGATTCAGATAAACAGTGAGATGAAGAGATGTATAGGGTAAAGTCTGGGAGGGTTCTGGGTGCAGGAGCTTCTCTGTCCCTGCGGAGTTGTGGTGTGTCACCCTCTTGTATGTTCACCAACCTGGAAGCTCTCTTAACACATACTTTTAAGATTTTATGGAGGCTTCCTCATGTAGGCATGATCAATCATTAATTCTATTTCCAGCCCTTGTGCCTTCTCAGGAGAATGTGGGCTGGGGAGCTTCTAATCATGGCTTGGTCTTTCTGGTGACCAGCTCTCATCCAGGAGCCCATCCAGAGTTGCCTTATTAGAACAAAAGACTCTCCTATCACCTAGGAAATTACAAGGGTTTTAGGAGACCTGTGTCAGGAACTGGGGGCAGAGGCTAATATATGTATATATATATATTTTTTTTTCTATTACCTCACAATACATATTAACAAGCATACTAATTTTTCTTAAAAAGAAAAGAATAAATGTAATATTGATGAAACAGATATACTTGTATTGGCTATTTCTAACATTGTTTAAATACCATATCTGCCTATAATAGAAATAAAATTCATGGCCTACAATGGCACCGGGAGAAAATCAAAGTAGAGAGGGACCATCTACAACAGAAATGAGATAGAAAATGCTGAGAATGAATGCCCAGTGGTTCTCTTAAAATATTGTAGACTAAATTAACTAATGGAATTGCACTTCTTAATTTAATTAATGAGGTTTGCAGCCAGAAAATGCTTCTCTCTATATTATTAGTCTGACATTCATTTGACTTATGTAGGCCAAAGAATATTTCAAATCACCTTAGGCTCAGGATTGTCAATCTTATTTTGCTTTTTTCTTCTTATTCCCTATAGAACAAGATAGAAGCACTATAGAAGCATTTCACAGTGACAAAATGCCTTATGAATTCTTATACTCTTTCATTTGAGCTTTGGCCTTATGATGACTTCCATTTAATTCACTAAGAATGTTAGGGCCATTTGGCTGAACCATCAACAGTAAAGCACATGTTTACTGAGTTCTTGCGTTAGGAATATAGGAATGAATAGAACATATTTACAAGCTATGGTCATTCTCTTCAAGAATTATAAACCTAGTAGAAGTACTGAGAGTATATAAATAATTATGAAGAAAATAAAATTTATAAACACAACACTATTAATATAAATAAAGTATTGTGAAAATCCAGAGAAAGGAGAGATCATACATATCATTAAGAATCCAGAAATATCTCATTCAGTAGGTGGCATCTGAGAAAACCTATGAGCAATCAGTAAGATTTTTGAACAGTAGAAACAAAGCAGAAGAAGTAGGAGAAATCATAATCATAAGACTTAGGAAAATATTGTTGTTTAGTAAAGTTTTCCCAAGGAAAATGAAAGATGAGCTTAGAAAGATATAGTTAAAGTAAAATTAGTTTATGCTTGCTGCTCAAAATAAAATACTTATTAATCTCTGTTGCAGGACCTGGCTGGCTGTTTACCAAACTTGTTTTTTCTTCCTCCCTTGCATAGAGCTAACCTACATTTACTAGCATACCTTGCAGTTAGGTGTGGCCAAGTGACTGAATTTTGACAATGATATAAAGTGTGCTACTTCCAGAGGTGGCCCACAGAAGATTGAATGTGATCCTCCATGTTCTTTCCCCTTCAGAACAAATTTGGAATATTCACATTACCTGATTTGAAGACTTGGATTAGTCAGAGTTTTTACATAAGGCACCAGGAACATGATATATAAAAGAAAAATTGCTAAATAAGACTTCATCAAAATTAAAAACTTTTGTTCTGTGAAAGAACTGTTGAGAGAATGAAGAGATCAACCACAGAGCTAGAGAAAATACTGATAAATCACATTTCTGACAAAGGACTTGTACCTAGAATGCATAAAATTTTCTAAAAGTCAAACAATGAAAGAAAACCCAATATGAAAAATGAGAAAAGGATCTGAACAGACACTGCACCAAAGAAGATATTTTGATGACGTGAAAGCATAGGATAAGATACTCAACAAAATTAATTATTAGAGAAATGTAACTTAAGGCCACATGAGATACAGGTATATACTTATTAACATTGCTAAAATGAAAAACAAACAAAAAAACACTTACGATACCAAGTGCTGGTGAGGATGTGGAGCAACTGGAACTCTCACATTTTGCTGGTAGGAATGTAAAATGATATTGTACAACTGCTTTGGAAAACAGTTTCGCAGCTTCTTGTAAAGTTAAATATACACTTGACATATGATCCAATGATCCTCCTTCTAGGTGTTTGGCCTAGAGAAATGAAAATGTATAATTATACAAAAATCTGTTTCTGAATGGATATCAGCTTTATGTTCATCATCAAAAACTGAAATCAAACATTTGTATTTCAATTGTTGAATAGTTAAACTTTGATACATCAATACAATGGAATTTTACTTGGCAATAAAAGGAATAAAATATTGATTCATGCAATAATATGGATAGATCTCAAATGCATTTTGCCAAGTGATAGAAGTTAAACACTCAAGTACATTAAGCAATAAGAGTAATTCTACTATTATAATAACTTTTTTTAAAAAAAATAGTATTTTCAAGTTCCTGAGTTTATGAACCACTATATTCTTCTACTGTACATCATACAAAATAACATTGGAAAATTGTTTTTTTTTTTTTTTTTTTTCTGTACGCGGGCCTCTCACCGCTGTGGCCTCTCCCGTTGCGGAGCACAGGCTCCGGACACACAGGCTCCGCGGCCATGGCTCGCGGGCCCAGCCGCTCCGCGGCATGTGGGATCTTCCGGGATCGGGGCACGAACCCGTGTCCCCTGCATCGGCAGGCGAACTCTCAACCACTGTGCCACCAGGGAAGCCCCCGGAAAATTGTTTTTAAAAAGAACATTTCTATACATTTTTCTTTTTACTACTCAAAGTATTTCAAATAACTCTCACCACAATGGTAAAAGGTAAGTTAGAAAATTAGATAATAATTGGATAGCAGGGTAGTTTATATGTATTTGGTGAGGGAATTAACCTTTTATTTGTGGACCAACCACAAAATTGCAAGTCTGGAATGTTGTATTCTTGGTATTAATAGCAATACTCTTACTTGTCTTCATATATTATTGCAGCTTCATACTTATACAGTTCATTGAACATTGAGCTGATTACATTTTGGAACATATCAAACTTTAATATTCAAATGCTACTCTTGTGACAGTCTAAATACTAACTAAAAAAGAAGTAACAAGACCTAAAAGGATAGACAAACTTTGTTAGTAAAATGTTCTCTAGCATACATTTGTCTTTCTTTTCCTAAAATGAATGTATATGCATTTAAAATCTATTTCTCAGAAAATAATTTGTATTAATTTCATGCATAATTCAACAAAGTCAATCCTGACATTTTAAAAACCTTTACAGTAAGTGCTAAAAAAAAGTTTTCAAGAAATGATGTTACCAGATATAGGAAAAACACATTTACTCTTAGAAATTCTTCATGTTTCATATTTTCCCCAAGCATGAGATATAAACAAATGAACCAACAATCATGTATTTTGCATTTTCTAGATTTGCTATTCTCATTCATATATGCTAACACATAGAATTTTTTCACTTTCTAGAAATACTAACATAGAAAATATGAAAAAAAATCTTTTTTCAACTTATAGCTTTTCTGTACTATTTATCTGATTTAATAGAAAAGAGAGAGAGAGAGAGAGAGAGAGAGAGAGAGAGAGAGAGAGAGAGAATGACTGAGAGGATTTGGGGAAGGAGGAAGGAAAAAGAAAAACCTAAACTTAAAACTTTAACATTCAACTCTAAACTGAGTTTTGATTTCACCTACTAACATCTTGATTGAACCTAAAATGCCCATCACAAATATGAATGTCTTTTGTTCCCAACGATTTACAGCATTTTAGGGCCTATTTCATTGCATCATAAATGTCATAATGACCAAATGTTCCATGAAATGTCATAAAATGACATGAATTACAGTTATCATCTAGGTCTATGTCTGGAAAACTGAGTTTCTGGTTCATGCTCAGGTAACATTGTGCTTTTTGTGTTTGAAATTTCTGTGTACTGTGACACTGAGCTAATTAATTTTATTTTATCATCAAAATGTACTATGGTTCTCTCTCAAAAAGTAATTCATTAGTCAGGAGAGTACACACATAACTGAATTAAGTATTTCTGAATTATAATGCTGTTATTTCTTTAAATATCAGCTATTTAAAGATTCTTAAAATCTCATCTTAACAAAGCTCTCTGGCATGATAATGCTTTACAACTAATGTTTCATTTTCAATACTGGGACATTTGCTGCTCTGGGACTTATCAATGTGTATGAGATTTTATCATACTGTTCAAATTCAGTAATGAATGCCATGTTCTTTGGCCACCCCATTCTCCCATTATCTTGTGCATGCCAGAATGTAATTTGATAGTTTCCTAAATATGAGTAAGGAAAAGGGAAAAGACCATAATGATGCTATTCACACAACTGTGCTACCTATACTTGTATTGCTAAACCTATTTTTGACAAGTTGGTTTTACCACGTAGCTTTGATCCAGCTGGAAATTTAGCTTGCTAGCTAAAAAGCAGTTTTTGAAATGTTAATTTTCAGTTTATATCAATATTTTACTTCTCCTTTTTCTTAATCCAAATAGAAAAATGATGCAACTCTTAGACTGGATTTTAATGTACCTATTTATTCAATAGGTATTTACTGAGCCCCTTCTGAATCTGGGTACTGTGGCTTAGAGGAAGAAATAAACATGGCAATTGCTGTTTCTGCCTTCTTGACACTTATCCAGGAGTTCAGAAAACAAATATGTAATTGTATGTCCAGTTCTAAGTGTCTGATTTTGGTAAGCTAAGGCATTTTCTACAGAATACCATTACTCCAGATCCGTAGAGGAATAAAAGTTGAAACGCTTGAATCAGCATTTTCAATTCTGAAAGCTACTTTCCTTTCACTTCTTAGGGAATTTTCCCTGCATTTTACCACTGATTGAATTACAGGCAAACTAATGTAATTCCTCCTTCTTTGTAGGGGTGCATCTTTGTGGACAACCAATGTAATTGTAAGAGTGAACACTTTGCTACTCTTGATTTTCCAATCTCACTCAGTATATTTCTGCTGGTAAGAGAAAGTAGTGAGTAATTGAATATCCGGAGTAGTAATGTACATCCTGGGCCTCTGCATCTAATTCTCTCTCCTACTCTTACCTTCCCCAACAAAACATTTGTCTCTTAGTTCTTTCAACACTCAATTAGATATTCACCACTTGGTTTATTGCCAGTTCCTACCCTGATATGTAATAGTCATTCAATAAATTAACTGACACAACCCTGGAAATAAGCTATAGAGAGTTTAAAAAATATTTGCAGAAACATGGTTCATTCCCTTTGGCACGATACTTTTACCTACAAGGATTGTGTTTTACTGAAACAATTATTTACTTCTGTGCAGAAAGAAGCTAAAATGATGGTTTAAAATTTTTGTTAGAGTTAGACAAAAAAGCCATAAAATAATGGAATTTGTCATATTGGAGACTATGTGATTGGACAATGATTTTTAAGACAAATATGGGTGCATACCTTATTATAATGCCCCAAGAGAAAATCCTAAAGCCCAACTCAGCAACAATATAGTCAGAGGTTATATAAGGCAATTTATATATTCCAAGGGAGGAAATTACTACTACGCTTGGGGCACTTTATAATGTGGAAAAATACAGTGAGAAAGACTGTCAACCTAATGTTTCAATAGTACTAAGTATATATGTGAATAATTCCCTTGACTTCAATCTTTCTAAAATGGCTCTTAATCAACAAAGAAAAGATTGGGAGGAAAATGTCTGTTTAAAGGTTTTGTAAAGTTCTGAAACTTCCATCTGTGTCTGTCTGCGTAAAAATCTGCCTCTCATTCCAAAATAATTTATAATTTTTTTTCAAGGATTTTTTTTTTAAGTTTAGCATCTCATGAAAAATTCCTACATTTAGAAAAACTATGCAGACTTAAACTTTGAACTACCTTTGGTTTTCTAATTAGTAATTCCAATTGTAAGAACTTCTGACTCAGGAAAAAAAATCTGTAGGAACATTTAAGTGCTTGGAGGAAAGGTGCTGGATAATGACAAATGAGATATTTGGCCTTGTGTGACAAAGCCAGTGAGGAACATTTACATTATAGGGAGAGTAATATATTACTTTAAGTTTGCACAATCGTGTTTCCTATGTGGTTTGTTAGGCTCCAACATATCTTTTAAACTTTCCATTTAATTTGGTCTCTTAATCTCATTGTTTTACATTGTTATATTTTTGATAATCTTTAAAAAGAAAGTTTAAATATATTTAGAGAATGTTTTACTTCATGAGTGACATTATGCCAGGCATATTAAAGGACATAAAGATAAAAGAGACATAGTCTATTCCATGAAAAAGCTTAAGCAGTCTACAAGGAGGAAGAGATGAGTACATTTAATAGAGAGAAGAAAAATGCATAGTAGAATATAGTAGGGAGATGTTTCAAATATTAAGTACTTTTCTCATGTTTTTATTTTTAAGGGTACACTGAAAATCTCAATTGCTAATAATAGAAGAAAAATAAAAACATTGAGGGTTAATTTCCAAAACACGAGTAACAAAAGTATGTGCATTCATTATAGTCCCACTCTTTTTCAGTTCTTTTGTTTTTGAAAGAGCAGAACATAGGTAGAAATTTTCAGGCCTTTGAAAAATTTTACACCTTTCATATGTGCAGTATTTGGTTGTCTTTTCTATCTTAATGTTTCCTCTTAAAGTCTATCATTTCTTAAAAGACAAAATTAACATTTTAATGTTTACTATATGGCTGTAATGTTCAAGACTTGAATATTCTGTGATATTCAAGAATTGTGAGAATGAGTGAAAGTCAAATTGAAGAGTTGTTCAGTAAACCACAGAATTTGAACACTGAACAGAATATTGCTGTTAATATGGTACATTATAACCTCCTTGTGTTAAATCTTTGGCATGAAGTACTGTTAAGTTCCCTAAGTCCTCATTATTTTCAGCAGGCTAATATTTTTGTTGCATTGCTATGATGACTGAACTTGAGTTGACATGAGTTGACTGCCTGTAGGGTATTGTGGGCTAACTTGTTGTTGAATAGACAAGGCTTCCCTTCTATCTAAATTACACAGGAGAATTATTTTGCAGAATAGGAATAATAAAACATGCAAATTAGCTGAAATAGAAACAAAAAAATTCCAGAGGAGTTGAAGGAATGGCATTCAGCTAACAATACTGTTATAAGAGAAATCTTTTCTGTATGTTGATTTTATCTTAAAGTGGAGGGATCATTTATTGTTTGGGAGAAAATTTACACAGAGTTTGGACAAGTGTTTAAAGAAAGCTTTTCCTTTCATTATTTGTGCTTGGTCAGATCCAAAGAATTCTCCAACTGCATTACTTTGTTAATTCACTGAACGTAAGTTCACAGAATATCTGCTATGTGGCAAAGTCTACACTAAGTATTAAATGTACAGAGGTGCAGGACCTGGTCTCTAAGCTGAAGGAAATTACAGGTTGGGGGAAACACAGTTAAAAATCAATTAAGTGAAACATGAAAACTGTAAATTTCACCAGCCCTTCAAGGAAGATATAATTCTTATTTAAAATTATCCAAATCTTCCAACTAATTTTATAAGTTGAGTAAAACACTGTCACCAAAGCAACACAAATAATGTAAAAAAAAGTAGAACATTTTCACATATGAGTAAAGATACAAGATTCAAAATAAAGTATTAGTAAATAAAACCTAACACTGTATCAAGGGGAAAACACCTCATAAAGCAGTCTTATGACTTCAAAGATTAGTTGATGTCAGGAAATCTCTAATGTAATTTACTACAATAAGATTAAAAAGGAAATAAAATAATATCACTATATTGATAGATATCCAATATCATGTTTTGCATTTTAGTACCCATTACTGAAACATAACTTTGCTTTTTTTTCTGAGTACCTTTCAGAAAACTATTGCAAAGTCCTATCTTCAAATACATTCATGCCTACTCTTACATCTCCTCTTCAGTATTGTACTAAATATTTTCCTAAAGTTAAATGAACATGGTTGATAAATTAACATCTCACAAAGTTGGTGTTATTTAAATATCTTTCCTTAATAATCCATTATATATCCTTAATCCCTGGATCTTTGGATTTATCTTAAGCTCCTTTATGGTTATTTATAATTGGATTGTATTATTTACCCATAATTCTCAACATTCCCCAGATTCTCAAATTAAAAAGTCTGCATTCCAAAAGACTAAAAAATTAATTGCTTGATATTTGGAATGTAGCTTCCTGTAGAAAACTCTGTCTAGACTAGCATACAAGACCTATTAATATTAGGGAATAAACTTAATGAAGAAAAATTTAAAAAAACTAACCTACATTCTATGTAAGTGAAATACAGAAGTAATATTTAAAAATAGTGAAATAAAATACTTTGTGATACAAAAAATAAACATAAAAATAAAATATGTAATGAAAATTTTCAATTTTCCTTGAATTCTTGTCCTTGAAGGAAGTAAAGTGAGGTTCTAGACCCCCCATGTACATTAAAAATCAACAGAACTTGTTTTGGGGTTTTTTGTTTTGTTTTCTGTTTTTTTTTTTCTTTCCCATGTATAATTTCACTTCAAAGTGAAAATTTTAATTATTGAAAAATATTTAATTATTTTAAAAGAAATTTATTAATTGTGATTCCAGTCTTTTATTGGCTTACAATTGGTTTTTTAAAACATAAGCAAATAACTGAATTTATATAACTGAGCAAAAGTTGGAGGACAGAAAACAAAGAGTATACCTGAATGAGATCATTTTATACAATATAAAATGAGGACGACTCATTTTATATAGAATAGAGAATATTTGTAGCATCTCTTTGAGAGAGAGAAAGGAACAATGCATTAGTCAGTTCTCCTGTCAACTGCTAGTCTGCATTGGTATAGGTCATCTCGGTTATTATCCAAAGTAGGCATGAATAATCTTGGGGTAAATATGAAGAATGTACAAATAGTCGAAACCACAGAACATTAACCATATAGATATTTGTAGCAAAATTCTGATAACTGCATAACTAAATGGACTAATATCATATCTAACAATTTTGCTAGAGTTAAAATGTATGGATTAGCATGCTGCGGTTAAAGTTTATTTGTTAACCAGCCTTAGGCTAACTTGTCAGAAAACAGTAAATTTCAATAGTAATTTGTTATTTTTGTTTAAAAGCTAATTTAAATATAATGTGTTTCTTCTCTCCTTTTAATTGAGTTGTACAAGATTACCCTCATTTAAAAAAACAAAAAACAAAAACCTAGAGACCAAACTTCTATAATCTGTTCAACATACTACTTTTGAGTACCTATTATTAGTATTCAACAAAACACACCTAGTTTTAGTTATCTTGGAATGACATTAAATGAACAAACATAAATCCACAGTTGAAATCTGTGAAAAATGCAATGAAGGAAAAGAATAGGATGCAATGATATACAGTAAGAGGAAGAACGACTTTTAGGGGAGGTGGTTATAGACAGTCTTGCTCAAAATGGCATTTAAGCTGCAGTCTGAAGGGTGACTAGAGGTTATGCATCTGGAGAAAAAGAGAATGTGTGTTTCAGGCAGGATGAATAGCTCATTAAATAATAACAGTAACAATTTAGATGAAGGAAGAGCTTGTGAAAAATTTCCAGGTGGGCTGGAGGGTTTTTGAGCAATGGGGGCAATGATATTGAGGCAGGCTGGGACCTGAGATCTGGGACCCTTCACTGCGGTGCTTGCACCTGGACAAACATCTCCTCAAGCAACAGAATACAAAGAAACTACAAGGGACTAAAAGTAACTGCACGCCTGAGTAGCTGGACAAATTATGAACAATAAGATACAAAAAGGCTAAACCCAAATGCCTCTTCTGAGGTGCCAGGAGCAAAAGCAGGGTATGATGCATGATCTCTGCACACAACACCACATTATGGTGGACAGCCCACCTAAGCCACCCTTCTGGCCCAACCCACCGATCTGCTCCCACCCTCACCTCCTATAGGGAAGCAGCTCGCCAGCTAGGGCCCCCCACTCCCCACTGCAGGGGCAAGCAGCAAGGGCAATTGTTACTTGTTCTCACTCCCTTGTGCTACAACAAGAGTCCCAGTAAAGCCTTGCCTGAATTCCTCCTCTGGCCTCTTATCAGTTTTTATTAACTGAAGAGTCCACGAACCCAGTTTGGTAACAATATGAGTTGAGGATGGAGTTAAATCATGAAGTTTTTACATTATTCTGAATATAATGAGGAGGTTACAGCTGTGATGACATTACAGTCGTGGCAGACATTTAGTTTTTCTTTTGGAGGATCAAATACCTAGATCATAAATTGGGTATAAGGTGGTCAATAAATACAGAAAATGGAGGAGGAAAAGCACAGGAGCTTAAAGGTAAGGTAACTCACATGCCAGGAAACTGCAAGTACAGAATCTGTTATTGTAAATAACAGAAACCACCAAAGGGAGTTTATGGATACATGTAACAGGAAAGGTAGAGGCCTGTCTAGCTTCAGACACATTGTATCCATATGCTCAAACAATGACTGCAGAAGAAGCGTTTCATCATCTCCCAGCTCTGTTTTTGTGTGTGATTTAATTTTTCATATGAAGTGACACATTGCCAACAGCACCTCCAAGGTCATATTCTACCGGCCAAGTGACTCCAATGAGGTAGTGCCTCTTTCTCAATAATTCCCATAATAAAGCCTCCTTTAAATCCAGGTCACCTACTCATCCTTGAACCACTCACTCACTAGGAAATGATCTAGGAAATGGAATACCCTCCTTGTCCAGGCCTGACTCACATGCCCAACCTTCAATGGGTAAGGGGTTAGGCTTTTCCGAGTCACACTGGCTCAACATGCTTGAGGGTGCAGAAGTTGTTCACTAAGGGAAAATCAGGATGATGTTATTGGAAGAAGTAGAAATGTATGTAGGTGGGAGACAGATAAGGAAGTGGGGGATTACGGAGGGAATCAGGATACTGAGAATCAGAGAAGGACCAGAAGAAATTAATGGCTGGGAGATGGATTCCAATGAGATTTGTAAAAACAAGTCCAAAAATAGGATAGAAGTAAAAACACATATATACACTACTATATATAAAATAGATAATCAACAAGGGCCTACTATATAGTACAGGGAATTATACTAAATATTTTGTAATAACCTATAAAGGGAAAAGAATCCGAAATATAAATATATATATATGCACGAATCACTTTGCTGTACACCTGAAACTAACACAACATTGTAAATCAACTATACTTCAATGAAAAAAAAGATAGGATAAAAGGACATATTCATAATCTCCACCCGAGTTCTACTGAATCTGAACCAGATCCTCTAGGGTTGTGTCCTATTGATGTGCATTTTAAAATAAGAAAAAATAAGGATTCTTTAGCACTCTATAAAGTTTGAGAATCACTGGATTAAAATTATAACCATGGGAAGAAGGCCTGAGTCTCTCAATAATTCAATGTGTAGAGTTTCTCTGAGTTGTGAATTTGTATGATTTTTTTTGTCACTTGTTATCTGAAGCAAGAAAATAACCGGACCACAAAATGGACACCTACCACATAATATTGATTTTTTTTTAATGTTGGTACTTCTATTAATGCATTTGTATGTAGAGAAAAATTGGCCCAAATCGATTTAAGACCAGTAAGACCTCTTGGTGATTTTGCTTCAACCTCCAAACACTCAGATTTTCTCCACACAGAAACTCACAGCAGATGAACTGAGTTCTTGAAAACAGGTGTGAAAACTTGAAAATGAATACCCATGAGTATCTTTGAACATGAATAAATTGCAAGGTTTTGCTTCAACTCTGAATTTCTTACCCTGCTTAGACTGGAGTTAGTGTTTAGCACTCCCTCAGTGTCAACTGTGTTGCAAATCCTGGACTAAGTTTTATTGCAAAAGCAGCTCATCTTTGATTATTGTGAAGTCTGTTAAGATTCAGCCACCAGGTGTCAGTAAGACTTGCAAAACAATAGGGTTCTGCAGAGTCCAGTGATTTTCTTCATTCAGTCTCCAGGAGCAAATTAATACAGCCTTTGGTTATATCTTTTGTTGTTGTTGCTGTTCCGAAAGAAATGCAATCCACTGACAGACCCACTGAACACAGAGAGAATTTAAATCTACACCCCGCCCCCCATGACAAGGCCTTGTTTCACCACACTTTCATAATACGGGTTGGTTTTTAATTTCCAAGAACTGAGTACCTCAAGATTCATCGTGCGGCTTCCCTGGTGGTGCAGTGGTTGAGAGTCCGCCTGCCGATGCAGGGAACGCGGGTTCATGCCCCGGTCTGGGAAGATCCCACATGCCGCGGAGCGGCTGGGCCCGTGAGCCATGGCCGCTGAGCCTGCGCGTCCGGAGCCTGTGCTCCGCAACGGGAGAGGCCGCAACAGTGAGAGGCCTGCGTACCGCAAAAAAAAAAAAAAAAAAAGATTTGTCGTGAATGAGGTAGTTTATCCAACCTACAAGGAAAAGGATGCATCTGAAGCAAGTGACAAGGAGGCAGGGTATCTTGCCAATTACATGTAATCTATTATGAAATGCAATTAATAAAAAATAAGTAGAAAACGAGCATTCTCAGACTATTTATAATGCCAAAAACATACACTGGGACAATTTTGAAATTTAAATAAAATGGGGTCTTTTTTTTTAAACTAAATATCCAAAGTTTTGTGTTAGTATTCTCACTTATTATTATTGTTGTTGTCTTCATCATTATTGTTTTTTACTCTGCTATTGTTGCTTATAAGACAAACATAAATCCACTTGACCCTCATACAAAGTCACCTTAATACCTCAGTTTTTTTTCCTATTTCATATAAACCTTGAATTAAAACTTGAAATTAAATGTGTCACAGCATATCCGTGATATCATTATAAAATTTATTCTGTTCCCTATAGTTCTGTGTAGAAAAAAGACTTTGCAAAATGTACTCTCAGCTTCTTGAGGACTATTCTAATAGTTATTGTGTTCTGGTACACTGTTTGGTTTAATTCCTATTTCACTTTTAAGTTTCCTCAGAGGTAGATATTTCAAGCGCTTGGTGTTGCCAGCCTATCTAGTTAAAGTCTGACCAAGGTCACAAAGTCTGTTGACTCATATGGCAATTCCTGTGTAGAACACAAAATTCTACATAACCTTTGAATGAAATCCAATAGAGCAAGATCCCAGCTGTCCTAGTATCTGTTGAAAACATAAGACTGACCTAGTCTAAATTGGTTCTCAGCATTATTTTGGAGAGCATTTAGGTGTTCAAGACTGCAAGAATAATACATGTATATTTTAGAAAATTTGAAAAATCAAGAAAACACCAAGATGAAAAAGAGACAGCAACTGGTAATATTTTGACTCTCAAGAGTTTGTATTATCTTGCCTCAGTGTTTACAATATTTAAAAAGAAGCAGCAATAGGAACAGCTAGTTTTGTAAAGAAATTACTTATTTGTGAATAATCCACAAGACTGTATAGAGCTTCTCTTCCCAGGATAATAAATGGTAAGCTACAGTGGCCAGATTGTATTGCTCCTATGTCTCAGCAAGGCGAAGTCCCTGACAGCTATTGCCAGACTAACATCTTTTTCCTCCTTCAAATACAACACGTTTCTAGAAACTGAAGTAGGAAAAAATTATTGTAAGGGAGGCGTGGCGCAGGGAGAAGGGTTAAAACAGCTTTGAATGCTCCATAAACTGGGTCCAGTAATTATAAAGGGGTGACTTACTTCCCTGTAGCCACAAAAAGTTTGGGTTTGGGGGGGGGGATGAGTGATTGCAATACTGGTGAGTGAACACAAATATACTGTTTTTTCCTTGCGTGCACTTGCTGTTTTGCCTCAAGTCTTCGTTAGAAATTTGGTTAGGGGACATTCTATTGATATTTGCCAGATTAAAAAAAAATACTTCTAGTGCTGTAAAAACTTTTCACATCACATTTTATTTTGTGTTGTGTTTCAGCGGGAATGTGAGGGGGTGGTCAGTCAGGTACCCCTAAATTTCTGCCACTTAACTCAGAAGCCCCTCATCACCAGCACTATGATATCCTCATTCTGAATCATTAGTGAGCACTTTTCCATTTAGGGCTTTTCAGATTAAACTAGTCAGATTAATTTCTAGTGCTTATCACAGTCCCCAGGACAGAGTAGATAATGAAAAAATATGAAAAGAGTCAGTAAACTAATTTTTTAAGATATAGCAACCTGTTGTCAGGTATTAACGAACAAAACAAACCATATTTTTCATTTGTCATGTTTCATCAGTTTAGTTGGGACATCTGGTAGAAATAATGCAAGGCAGACACTGTTAATATATATGACTGGCAGGGTACACATGCACATATGAATGATAAATACTGGACAGAATTGTAACAAGAAAATATTGAACATTTAGATTATATACAACATAAATACAGTTTCATTTTTGGCAATAAATAATAAAAGAACAAGTGGAGTTCAATATTTGGTGTGAGTGGGTAAGTGGAACTCCAGTTAACAAAAAGTGATATTGTCAAGAAGGAAACCATACTTTCATAGTGTGTAAGAGAGAAACTGGATCACAAATTGAACTTTGGTTGTACTCAAACTGTGAAGTTGGAACATGACCTGGGAATATCACTAGCTTTATCACTTTTGATGCTTTTCAGATTGCTTAGGTGGCCAGGATGCCCTTTTAAACTCTCCATCTGACTGACTGCCTGCATCCTTTCCTACAGAGCACAGGCTTTGCTACAGTGATCCCTGCATTTATCATGTTCAGATGTGTCTATTTCAATGTGTTTTTCTGAAACTAGGGGAGAAAAAACCATGTGGAGATTGCAGCTGGTACCAAATGCCGTACCTCACCTCATTGTATAAGACAATCTCCAAAAGAACATTACTCAGACTCCCATGTACACAGAGAAAACATCCCTCAGGGAAGATTATCTAGCTCACTGCATGAGTGTCTAATTGAAGATTCTCCCAAAGTGAATATGTAACTTCCTAAAAGCCCCACAAATATCCTTAAATATTACACATAGCATACAGGGCACTTTCAAGAGGACATTTTGTTATTAAAAATACCTATATTTGAAATACTATTTAAGAAAGAATTCATTATTATATTAATAGTTTCCTTGTCTATAGGCATGTGTCCTTTCTATCCTAATGCATTTTGGTTCTAACATGAATTTGTGACTTTGGTTTCATAGAATATAATTGTGACTTATTCTTTTTTTCCTTCATTCAATAAATATTTACTGAGCACCTCCACCTTTAAGTAAGTCTACTATACTCCATAGGAGATACAAAAATGTTTAACACAAAAAAATAAATAGACCCTCAGGGGCTTAAAGAGTAGGACAGAAAACAAGAAAATCACACAGATCTTTTTATAATATAAAATATAAAGCAGTAAGTTCCCTGTGAAATGTGTACATCAGCCATTCTCAGTCAGCCAGAGAGGGTGGTGAAACTTTCCAAAGATTTTCTTGTAAAATCACACACTGAATTCTTTAAAATATGATGAATTTGAAATCAAGTCAAGAGTTAATTGAAGTTGAGTACCAGTAAATCTAACAGTTTCGGGCAGTGAGGCATATACGTTTATATTTAATTGGCAAAAGTTACCTGATTGAGAAATCTGTCAATCACAGTGTATGAATGGCTAACTCAATCACCTGAGTGACTGATACAGCAATCAATGAAGAGTATTGTTATTAAAATAGCTGGAAAAAGAATCAACTATAACTAAATTAGTTGGCTGGGAATAGAGTTTCAAATTTATGTAACATGTAGGAACCTCTGTTTTATGTTTGTTTATTTTCTATAACTCAATTAAATTTCTGCCAATATGGCAGAAAAAAATTTAATATATAACCAACCACTTCTCTTTTTCTAAGGCAGTACTAAATTTTGGGAAATCTTACATAGGACAAGGCATTGGAGAGACTCATTAGATCCTCAGTGTCCTCTTCCTGGCTGAGTGAGATCCATTGTTTTATCAGGACCCATTTACCAGTACATATACGTTGCCTTGTAGGCATCTCTATTCCTCTGTTTCTTCTTCCTCTATTTCCTGTACTTCCATGCCACATTCATAGGTACAAGAATCATGCTATTATATCCATGCAAAGTTAAGGCACAGAAATCCCTGGAAGGCTGTCTGAGGGCTTGCCTTTTTCCTCCACTTTCATGGTGCTGCCTGGGAAGTAAAACTCAGAATGTTTGTCTGGGAGGGAACCATCCATTTCAGTATCCTGTCTTCATCGTGTCTCACCTCTCACTTTCCTTTTTTCCAAAGAAAAATTTTCTATTTGAGTGAGTGTGAAGATTCTTCAATCTACCCCTCTTAAATATTTATTGTATACATAGTATTTCTCCATTTACTGAGGAAACCAGTCTCTTGGAAGACAATAGGCAGGACAATTCTCTTTTCTGCCTTCTTTCATCTCTCCCATGAAGTATTGAGTAGGAAAAGGTCTAGCAACTTGACATGGGGGAATAAAGCAAAGTAAAAAGGGTAATATCCAAGAAAAAAATCACAATGAATAATATGTCAAATATGGTTATTCCTACATTTATGTATATTATAATCACCTTATGATTTTTTGATCAAATAAAAATCAAATATATAATAAAACTATAAAAATGGAATAACATATCAGAACATGTATTCATTATTTCAACATTAATCCTTGAATGAACATTTAAGGCACTGTCTCTAGTGGCTCAGGATGCAAAAACTAATAAATTCTCTCCCTTTTTTTTAGATGCTTATGACCTATTGGGGATGACAACACATGAATAAGAGCACAAAAGTATTACAGATTATGAAAATACGTAGAAAGTAGACTGTGGATGAAGGTCTAGGTGTCGTCAATTCTATTTAGGTGGGGAAGGACTAGGCAAGTCTTCATAGAGGTGAAAAATCTTGAGTTGAGTGTTGAAAGATGGCCAGATGTTCTTTAGCTGGTCAGAGCAGTGAAGGTCTTCCAGGAAGAGCAAGCAGGAATAGAAGAGAATATGAGGCATGGCATAAGCAAGTAGGATGTAGACTAGAGTGAGGGAGTCTGACGAAAAAGAAAATATGAGCAGTTTGACAAAGCAATGACACAGGGTGGGTTACGTTAGGGGAAAAATAGCTGAAGACGTAGAATTCTGAAGGACCCCATATGTCATTCTACAGAGCTCTGTATGTCATTTTGAAAGACTAAGAATTTAGTCAAAAAGTGTTGAGGAACATTGCATGGTTTTAGAGGAGGCAGGGGGGTTAATAAGATTGAACTTGATCTTAGGAATATCATGTTGGTTTCAACTATGGAGGGAAAATGTGAGGCAAGAACAGATAGAAGTAGGGAGACAATTTTGGAGAATAGTGCAGAAATGTTGGCAAGCCATAGTTAAAAGCAGATGGACGAATGGATAAAGAAGATGTGGTACATATATATATAATGGAATATTACTCAGCCATAAAAAGGAACGAAAGTGGGTCATTTGTAGAGATGTGGTTGGACCTAGAGACTGTCATACAGAGTGAAGTAAGTCAGAAAGAGAAAAACAAATATCGCATATTAACACATATATGTGGAATCTAGAAAAATGGTACAGATGAACCAGTTTGCAAGGCAGAAATAGAGACACAGATATACAGAATGAATGTATGGACACCAAGAGGGGGAAGGATGAACTGGGAGATTGGGATTGACATATATACACTAATATGTATAAAACAGATAACTAATGAGAACCTGCTGTATAGCACAGGGAACTGCACTTCACTGTACAGTAGGAACTAACACAACATTGTAAAACAACTATACCCCAAATTAAAAAAAAAAGCAATCTGTAGTAGTGATGGGGAAGCAGTAGCTTCAGAGTGTTGTAAGGAGTTTGAATTAATAAGACTTTGAGTGCCCGTAATGTCTAAATGTGAAGTAAAACCCTAGAATGACTCTAGATTTTTGGCATGAGTCTCTGGTGTGTGGTGGTATATTTCACAAAGATAAAAAATAAAAAAGAAGCAGGGCTATTTGGGGAGAAAAGTAATCCAGTATATAAATGAAATGTAGAATAACTAGGCTGATTGTATCTTTTTAATGCTGAGAATGTTGACTTTTTTTCTTATCATTATATAAATGAAGGTTTTGAAATGCTGAGTTTAAGGCACATAATACCATACTGACACATATACTTTTCTCAGTGATCTGTTGTAGGTAATTTCAGTACTTCATTTCAAAGTTCTAGCTGCCACCTGGAGCTTATATATCTAAGCAGACCTCAATATCTAGAATCATTATTCTCCTCTTTACTTGTAGCATATTACACTAATGAATATTTTGTGTCATTTGGAGGGCAAGATTTCGGATTGATCATACTTCCTCTTCTTTTAAAGATTTATGAGCTTTATAAAAGGCTTTATTTCAGCCGGGAATTGTCCTGTATCATGTTCTGGACTATGTTCTTCATCTAGTCTCCCATTAATATTAAACCAAAGTCAACAACAACAACAACAATGAACCTTATGAGAGAAGGCAGTATAATTCTGAGGATGCAATTATGTTTATGCATTTAAGAGCATGCTCCCCTTTATGACGTTTTTAAATTAACAGAATTTCATCTCAAGTCACCAACTAAACAGATGGTATTGACCAGTGGGAATCTTTTTAGTAAATGGAATAATTTTTTTAATTGTGCACATGCAAATTTGGCCATGGCATTTATGAAAGATATTCTGACACTAGACCTGTTAAAGGATGGAGTAGGAGATAGTAGCATGTGAAGGTAGTGTCAGGTTGCTTTAGCTGTCACTTTAATGTTAGGGCCAATTTTGACTTCAGTTAAAGAAAAAAGTACTGATTTTTGGTTTTTCTCTCTCTCACCTTACCATTCTCTCCTGTTTTTCATTTCTGATGCTTGTTAGTTTCCAGACATGCTTACCATAAAATAAATCAATCAATTGACTCTTTCAATTATTTTTCTCATTCAATAAGCATTCACTGAGATAGTGAGTAAATGTGGGAAAACAAATGTAAACTGATTTATAAGCTATAAGGACTCTGATATGAGTAACGGCTTCATACTGGCCTTTGCTACTTGACTACTAGAATAATGGATTTTCTTATGTTACTTTTTTTTTTATCTCCCTAAGCAGAACAATGCAATTAGACCAGTAGTAATGTATTCCCACTTTTCATGAGTACGTGCTGTGGCGTGAGTCAATATAAAACAGATCATTGCTTCCAGTGGTCAGTCATGGGAGATGTGGCCCAGTGAGGAATAGAAGATGACAAAGCCAGGTAAGGAAACTGTACTTAATCAAGGGGTGGTATCACACCATTGTGGGTCCCTATGATTTCAGAAAGGCAGCCCAACCTTGTTAGCTTCTCCTCTGGGGAGGAATAGGTCATCGTTCTAGAAAGGACATCTAGTTCCAGAGAGAAGACCCAGTCTGTGGGAGTATTACAGCTTGAACCAGAGAAAGGAGACAAGTAGGGAAGTGCTTACTGGTGCCAACAGGCTCCTAGTATAGTGGCACTGTAGCCAATACATTTGTCCTGTTACTGTATTGCAAACTACCATAAGCTTAGTGGCTAAAAAAATCACATATTTATTATCTCATAGTTTCTGTATTTGGGGAATCCAGACACAGCTAGTGGATACTGTTTCAGAGCTTCTCGAAAGGGTGAAATCAAGGTGCTGACTAAGACAAGGGATTCATCTGAAACTCAAATAGGAAAGGATCCACTTTCAAGCTCAAATGTTGGTTGGAAAGATTCAGTTCTTTTTGATTATCAGGCCGAGTCTTCAGGCCCTTGTTGATATTGGCCAGAGGCCATTCTCAGTTCCTTGCCCTGTGGGCCTTTTTAATGGCTGGCTTACTTCATCCAAACCAGCAAGAGAGAGAGTCAATGAAGTCTCCTAGCAAGACAGAAATTACAATCTTAGAAGGGACTTCCCACCCTTTACCTTATCCTATTATTTGGAAACGAGTAATAGGTCCTCTTTCATACTCAAGATGAAGGGTGTGAATGCCAAGAGGCAGCAACAATATGGGTATTGCAAACATACAGCAGAGTAGAACATATGACTAAGACCATAAACATTGGAGCCAGACAAACTGTGTTCAAATCTCAACTCTGCTACTTACCAAGCTGTGTACTTGACATTGGGTTACTTAACTGCTTTGTATTTAATTTCTCTATCTGTAAAATAGAAAAAACATTCATGCTTACCTTGTACGACTGTTGTGAGGATTAAATGGGTTCAGAGGTTTAAGCAGTAGGAAAGTCTCACTAAATGTTTGTTATATTTTGTGAATAATATGGCAAAAACAGATGTATTTATCACTAGACCTTGGGTCATCCACTCAAGGGCATGTCTGAGTTTGCAGAGAGACATGAATATCAAGAATCACTGCTTCACAGAAAGAACAGACTTACAGATCTGCATCTAGAAAGCAGTCCTGGGCCCTGGCTCTCCTCATGGAGAACAGGATATGGAGGGACTTACATCCATCCTGAGAGCCCTTAAGCCAAAATGAGGATGCATATGGGGCTGAGTCATACATACTCTATTTCTCCTCTTAGGTAAAGCGATAAGAGTCCTCATATTTTGTTTCCCTCCTGAGAAATGAAAATTCTCATCTTTCTGTAGCACCAAGAGGAACAAGAATCTTGTAGTGTCCTCATCTCCACTTCAATACTTCTATGACCTATAAGTCACTGCATAAACCTGGCTCTATCCACTCTCCAACATCATGTCAATACTTATCCCATCATTCGCTGTCCCCAGCAACTGACCTCTTCTCTGTTCCCTGAGGAAACCAGGGCCCTTTTTGCCTCAGGACCTTACATATGTTCTTTCTTCTGACTGAATACTTTCCCCACATCTCTTCACACTGTCATTCTTTGGTCTCAACGTCAATGTCCTCCTCAGGGAGGACGCTGCTGAGAGAGGTCTCAACCTTCTCACAAAGCTGTCTAGCACATTACTCTCTCTTCCCTAATTTCTTTACTTTCTCCCCTTATTAAAATCTAAGCTCCATGATTGCCAAACTCTTTTCTATCTGGTTGTCTGCAGTATTGGTAACACCTAGCATAGTCTCTGGTAATAAATATTTGTTGAATAAATGAATGCTATAAATGCAAAGATATGATTGCTGAACTCTACTACACCTTTACAAAAGAGTAGAAAAGCTATTTTAGCCATTTGAAATCCTCAAGATTTTCAAATAAAATACACTCCAAAAAACAGTCACATAAAGGTAGAGTTATTTTTTTTCTGTAACAATGATCCAAAGATATATCTTGTTCTTCATATGGAAAACATTTTAATAAGTGATAAGTTAATTGAACTAATGCTTTTAGTCAGAGGGTTAGAAATGAAGATTTATCAATTCATATAACCAGTTCATATATTAATCAGAAGGCAGAATTTAACAATCAGCTGTTAATCATGTGCTAACTGTTTTTGGACTAACTAGCTGTTTGATCTGATTATTTTCAGCTTGAATATCTATTGGAGTACTACATTCTGCATGCCCAGCATTAGACTGTCAATAAAAATCATATTTCCAACATCATGGGAAAATTCTCAAAATATACGGTACTGCTAAATGCAAAAAATGGTACACAAATTCTGTATACTCTGTGAACTCAATTTTTTTTAGAAAGAAAGATTATTTAGAAACATAACCAATTATTAAAGTATTTCTAGGGAGTGTTTGGATTATGAGTGATTTTAATTTTATGGAATCTGCTTTTATGTTTTTCCACAATATTTCTACTTCAAATTATTTTAAATAAGGGAATTTTCTAATGCAACTACAAAAATTTTCGCTGTGTGTGGACATCTTAATAGTTGAAGATCAATGAATAGTTGAAACTAATGTGGATTTAAGTATTAAAATTTTTAAAAATGAAAGAGGGATATGAATCAGCTGCATTCATTAAACCTCCAGGACAGGGACAAATGGACGAACAATGGTTAAATAAAGTTTGGACAATAATCTCAAGGAAGTGTTTTAAGCAGTGGGTGGTGCCTGTGTAAAAAACACCCTGCCAAGAGAAGCAGTAAAGGAGTTCCCTGGTGCCACTTCATGAGAACAGAAAGAACACTTAACAGGAGAGACCCTTGAGGACTATTATTATATGCATGGCTAAACTCACTACTGAAGTCAGGTGGCCAGGACTCTGCTAAGTCTCAGGTGCTTGATGTAGCTCCCTTTAGACAACGACACATTTTTTTGGAGCATGTGTAGGCCAAGTTCACAGAATTTGGTGGGTAACTGTTTTTTTTTTTTTTTGTTAGATTTGTCCATTCCAGAGACTTAGTCCCACACATTGGTTCAAAATTACTTCTGAGCCTTCATATTTGCTAATTAATTTTCAAACATGTAGCACAAAGGAAGGAAAAAGTCCTTCTTTTTTATAGTTCATTCATTTGTACATTTTTTCCTCTGCCCTATCCCTGCTCTATTAACACAAAGACTCCTATTTTATATAGCTATAAAAACCAGCAGGCTTCGCTCTTAATCAGAGTTGTCTAGTTTCATTGCCTGAGGGCCTAGATCATTAGTAATAAATGTCATTAGTTGATGTTTCCAACATCCAGAGATTGTCAGATGATCTCCTCATTTAATCTCCCCATGATTAGAAACAGGCCCAAGCTTATGATATTTAGTAATTTTATTTTCTTGTTGTGGGAAAAGTAAAAGGCTACCTCTTGGAAACAAAAGCAAAACTAATAGCCACTTCACAGTAGACTTGAAGGAATAACAGACTATATACAAAGACACTCAAAGCGGAAACAAGGGAGAAACTGCAAGGAATTGGTATCTGCTGCGCCCCAGGTTTCTTCAAGGAGATGAATTAAATTGAGCCATGGGCAGCCCCAACTTGCCTGCCCTCGTTACATCTTAGAGCATTGTCTGATTTCCAGCATTCTAATTGAAAAGACCCTTTGTAGTAAAAAGCTCTGTTTGAGTCACTTTGAAATCATAAGCCTCGGGTTTTCTTTCTGGCAAATGTTTCTTAGAGATCACTAAGCTTATTAAACAGTTCTGTGTTTGGAAGCTTCTGATGTTGGAACAGGCATAATCCAGACACCTTGGTATAAAAAATAGCAGTCAATTCCCCATGGACTCTTTGGAAAGAGGCTGTGTGCTGCTCTCCCTTCCTTGACCTGTATCTTTGGAACCTCAATGCCATGTACACAGAAGTACCTGGTAAACATCTGCAGTGGCAGATCATAATCATATAATTATTATTAGTCACAGAACAGACTGTTCTTCTGTTCTTCCGTGTTCTTCATCTTATTTCCTCCATGGACCCAAAGGAAGAATGGGAAGTTATAGAGCATCAGAAAATTTTTAAAGATGGAAAAGTAGTTCTATTTGAGTGAAATTTAAATAATCTTTAGGGAGATGAAGTATTTATGAAGTCTAGACACCTAACAAAATCGTTCACAATTCATTTTTGAATGCTGAAAAACAAGATTAATGAATGTAACTATATGTTTGTTTCTCTATTCTTTCAATACTTTACTCAGCATTACATTATACAATGAGTATTGTCATATAATAATTGTCCTAAGAAAGTGATTTTTAAAAAAAGTCTTTGTATTCATAGTTATTTTTCAGTACAGAAAAATTGCCTGTTTTATTTTTTAAAGTTCTGTGAGACAGGCAATACATGAGCCAGTTAAAAAGAAAATGGCAAACTTACAGGATTTGAAGCTTAAACTGATAAAAAGCATAATCAGTTTCATCACAGGTGACCATCTTTGATCAAATATTGGTTATTTAACTCAGCTGAATTAGCTGCTCCTGGAAATCGGCTTCTATTCTACATAGTTGGCGTATCTTTGAGCATTCAGGGCCTCACTAACGCAAAACTGAGGCTGAGAATTCTACAGTCACCTGCTTATTGATACATATCATCCTTTTTTTTTTTGCGGTACACGGGCCTCTCACTGTTGTGGCCTCTCCCGTTGCGGAGCACAGGCTCCGGACGCGCAGGCTCAGTGGCCATGGCTCACGGGCCTAGCTGCTCCACGGCATGTGGGATCTTCCTGGACCGGGGCACGAACCTGTGTCCCCTGCATCGGCAGGCGGACTCTCAACCACTGCGCCACCAGGGAAGCCCCCATATCATCTTTTAATGAAGAGGATTTGTAGAAAAATAAAGAGAGAATTACACGTTGAGCTTCTGTGTGGAAGGCACTTTCCAGTTTTATCTCTTTTAATCCAAACAAGAATTTACCCTGCAGGGTACCCATCATTATTTCCATTTTACAAGTAAAGACACTGAGACTAGAGAAGCTATGACTTCCCCAGGGTCATAAATCTGGATAGAATGGGAGACAGATTTCAAACCCACATATGACTGACTCTAAAAACTCAGGCTCTTTCTTGTATTCCATGCTGGTGAACATACCTTGAAAAGATAAATTTATGGGCCTCCCTGGTTGCGCAGTGGTTAAGAGTCCGCCTGCCGATGCAGGGGATACGGGTTCGTGCCCCGGTCCGGGAGGATCCCACATGCCGCGGAGCGGCTGGGCCCGTGAGACATGGCCGCTGGGCCTGCGCATCCGGAGCCTGTGCTCCGCAACGGGAGAGGCCACAACAGTGAGAGGCCCGCATACCGCAAAAAGAAAAAAAAAAAAAAAAAAAAAAGAAAAGATAAATTTATTGCATTTCTTATTCCCCCATTCAGAAATTTACATCACCTGTTTACTTTTCCAACTATATACTCTGTTCTTAATTCTAGTAATTAAATATATATTTATTTTTCTTCAATACAAATTTTTTCTAATTCAATTCTTTTCTTTTTCTTCTTCCCTTGAACTATTTCTGTCTTTTTCCTTCTCATCTTCTTCCTTTACAAAAGCAGTTCCATGAAGGAGGAAAGAAAAAAGAATTCTGAGTGGTCACAGTGAAGAAAGAAGTTACTATCTGGGGCACTCAGGAAATAATGCTGGGAGATCAACCAACAGGATGGAACTTGTGTCCAGACCAATGACCATTCATAGATGTGGTCATTCATTCAACTCATATATTGAGTTCCTAGTATGTGCCTTCCATTGTGCTGGCACAGGCCTTAACACCAAGTAACGCAGTGTTTAATGGGACAAGACTTAAGCATGAAGAAGGTAATGACAAAGAAAGTGATATGGGCAAGTTGCTGTGGAGAGACATTGGTGAGGGCTCTAATCAAACTGGTGACAAGGTGGTGGAAAAAAACACAAGCTTCATAAAGAATTGAAGCTTAAAATGAATCCTGGAGTCCTGAATGAAATATCTGAGCCCGGGGTCCACTATGTAAGGAAGAAGATTTATCTGTGGTTCTAGCCTAAAATGTTGACAGCAGCTAGACTGTGATTCGCAAAGATCATGGCCTAGAGAAGAAAATGTGCTTTAAGCCTAACATAGCCATGGTTGGGTTTTGTATTCTTCACCAGAAGGGCAGGCTTAGAGTAAAAAGGCTGAAACACGTTTCAACTCTGCTAACAGCCCCTAATCAGTAAAAGGCCACACTTTTAAGTTGTGAATTATGCTTTAGTATTCACAGACAGGACAGAACAGCTCTATTCTTCTGCATTGGCCTAGGTTATATTGACTTGTCACTTTTTTGGGATATCTTGCTAGTTAACTGAACTATGTAATGGTTAAGTATGACTCCTATGTCTGACAAACTTTGGAAAACTATGAGACAGATAGATACCTTTATCAAAGAGATACCACTGTAAGCAAATTATTCAATATACATTTAAAATTAGAAATTTTTCTCTAAGTAGAACCTCTAGCTATAGAGGTTATTTATAGCATTATGTTTAAAATTTGATGAACAGCAACAACAAAATTAAAAACAAAGAAGTAAATCTAATGTATTTTTATCATATCTCTGAGAATCACTGAAAATAAAGGTGTGGAAAACAATCATTTAAAAAATACATTGTGGGCTTCCCTGGTGGTGCAGTGGTTGAGAGTCCGCCTGCCAATGCAGGGGACATGGGTTCGTGCCCCGGTCCGGGAGGATCCCACATGCCGCGGAGCGGCTGGGCCCGTGAGCCATGGCCGCTGAGCCTGCACGTCCGGAGCCTGTGCTCCACAACGGGAGAGGCCACACAGTGAGAGGCCCGCGTACCACAAAAAATAAATAAATAAAAATAAAAAATACATTGTGTTAGGCTTCCCTGGAGGCACAGTGGTTAAGAATCTGCCTGCCAAATAGAGGGGACACAGGTTCGAGCCCTGGTCTGGGAAGATCCCACATGCTGCGGAGCAACTAAACCCGTGTGCCACAACTACTGAGTCTGCGCTCTAAAGCCCACAAGCCACAACTACTGAGCCCCCATGCCACGACTACTGAAGCCTGAGCACCTAGAGCCTGTGCTCTGCAACAAGAGAAGCCACCGCAATGAGAAGACCGTGCACCACAATGAAGAGTAGCCCCCGCTCACCGCAACTAGAGAAAGCCCATGCACAGCAATGAAGACCCAATGTAGCCAAAAATAAATAAATAAAATAAATTTATTAAAAAAAATAAAAATAAAAAATACATTGTGTCACTGTTATTCTTTATGAATTACTGTTTTATGAGTCTACTAAAAAACTGAAGACAGAACCAAGCTTAGTGTAAGCTTTGTTCTTAAAGATAATTTGGGAAATAAGACATGACCTAACTTAATACCTACAGTCAATAACAACTGGCTACTGTGTTTATGCAAATAAATAAATAAATAAATAAATAGTAAGTATTAATGCCCAAATTCCCTCTCTAATGCTGGTGAATAGAGAAAATGTATATTCTATAAGCAGAACAATATTCTTGCAAGCATTCTGTAGCATTTTCCTTTCTTTTTTTTTCTTCTTCCCCTTGTTTCCTCCCCCTCCCCCTTCTTCAATTGCAAACTCGGTATCTGCCTGCTAGATATATGTTGGTAGGGGTTCAAGAATGTTTTGGTTTACTCTTTTTGACCTCTTATCCTTTCTACCCAATTGAAATTTTTATAGCCCACAAATCCTGCATACAGAATTACTTATTTAAAATAAATTTACAATGGAAAAGTTGGCATTTTCACTTAAGAATCCGACAAAGTTAAAGTTTGCCCCAAAATAACCTTGTATAGATGAGATAGGCTGAGCAAACTAACCAATGACTGTTGCTTCTGGTTCAGTTCCACAGATGCCTCACCTTTAAAGTCTTGTTTGGCTGAGTTGAGTGCTTGTCAGAGGGGAGCAAATCCTCAGCAGGAGGAGGCCAATACTGAAAGAAGTCCTTGACAGTCTTTGAAGCAACCAGGATTACTAGTGCAAGAAAGAGTGAAAAAATAAAGAAACACCTCTGAAAATGTTTAGTTTGTATGAGGTGCTAAATTAGTAGTAACTTTGGGCAAGGAAAGTGACCCAAGCAATTCTATCAGAAGTTATCAAAAAGAATGTGCCTGCTTAGAATTTTATGTCTAACAGGCAAAAGATAGTTTGGGAAGGCATGCACTAGTCAATAGGTTACTTTTTAATTATGAAGTCTTTGTTTATCAGTACTTACATCTGAGCTGCTTTTGAACTCTCATGTAGATTTAGCGAAGTAAAAAGAAAAATATAAAATCTGGAACTAATTTCTACTCCAGGGAGTACCATTTATAGAGAATAGAATGGGAATGATGTTTCTGGAATCGTATAACATGGTAACCTTCTTGAACATTTACAGATTTACAGATTTTCTTGAATATTTACAGTAACTTTTTGCTATATGCATATCAATCTCCAGTATGGAAATTTTAGAAAAAAATATAACTTTAAAACATCCTATTTAATTACTAGACAATCAGGATGCTGATTATATGGAACTGACAACCAGATTTCTGGTTATCTGGAACTACTTAAAATGACCAAGAATTCATATGAGTTTTTCTATAGTTTTAGAGCCAATTTTGATATAATTTGACATCCACTATGGATGAAAACTCTTATTAAAGTAGAAATAGGTGTAAAGTTCCATATAGATACATATATATATACAAAATATATGATCATATATATATATATATATGCATAATATGTATTTCAAAGTTAACATGTTAAAACCCAGGCTCCTGATCATTTCACAAAAATCTTGGTTTATTTACAATCTTCTCCATGTATGTTAAGGCAACTTCATCCTTTCAGTTTTTCAGACCAAAAAACTCAGAGTCATACTTGACACCCAGAAAATCCTGTTAGTTCTTTCAAATAAGTTCAGAATGTGATTACTTCTACTGCTACAAGTTTGGTAGTAAGAATGAGACAGACCTATTATTAATATAAGGAAAAGATCAATATGATATATTAAGTGGAAAAATCAAGTTGCAATAATTTTTAGTTTATGCTGCCACTTGTGTTCCATAATTTCTCACTATATATAGTAATTTAGTATGCTTATATATGAATTTGTTTTACTTGTTTAGATAATAAGTAAGAAAGAATACCTTTGGAAGACTGATGGGGTATCTGGTTGGGATGATGAGCTGCTTGGGGAAAAAGTGTGAGGAGTTCCTTTAATTGTGTAATTTCTGGTACCTTCTGAATTGTATAGCAAGTGAATATATTACCAACTATTAAAATTGAAATTTTAGAAGACTATAATTATTCAAGAAAACATTTCATTTATTTTTCTCTCAGAGTTTACTTAACTATATGGTACTTTGGAAGACAAATATCTTAAGATATAGTTCCATTCTTCACAATGAAATAGATGAAAAATCAATTTATCATTATATAGTATAGATAAAATTATGCTTTGATCATTTTGTATCACTATCTTATGTAGAGACTGTAGTTAGAAAGTGGAGATAAATTACTTAGGCCATTATAAGGCCTCTTATCTAGTGAAATTTAGATACAATTAAGAAAATGGAAGGTACATTTTGTGTTTAAAAGTAAAAGAATCACAAAATCCATGAATTTAATAATAGGGCAAATGAGCTTTCAGAGAAAATGATAGAAATCATGTCTCTGAAGATAGCTGTAACCAAAATGGACAAAGTACACAAAATATCCATAAGGGAATAATCTTGATATCAGCAGAGAAAATACATGACTTCAGAGAATGGTTTCCTTCTTCTTCCTCAGTGATAAAATACTATGATTATGAACAGTAATTAACTCTAAAACAACATGGAAGTTGGATGGAAAGAACTCTACCTAAAATGTTGAATTATTAAAGTGAATGAAGCAGGAAGCATGCACTGGGGACATAAAGCGTGCTACTCTAGCAGAGCTATTAACTATTGCATTAGAGCCTCTAAACATATGCTCTTTTTACCTCTATTGACTTCAGTCAAAATGGATATTTCCACTAAAGGAGGCAAATGAGCTTAATGTTTCAGCTGGTTGATGCCAATGGCAAAGAGACCTTCAAATGCACTTTCAGAAAGATGTATGATCAAGGAGACATATGCTTTTCTCCATTAGTGTAACAAGTCAAAATATCATTTAATTTATTTCTGAAAGTGTTTTTTACTGTAACAGATATAGCTCATCATTTAACTTCATTCACTAAACATTATACACTAGCATTTTATTATAGTTTCAGGAAGATAAAGGGAAGGCATTTCAGGGGTGATTCACTGACATTCCTGAAAATAGTATCATTGCTTCAGAATTCTTAAAATGTTAAGTATGTTTGAATGCAGTACAAGTGGACACTGAAATTTAGGTTTTCTGTTGCTGTTTTAACCATATGTTGTACATATAAATGTTTACAAAATCCACATAAAGCGTTTTGAAATTTCAAAGAAGAGAAAGAAAGTATAATTGATGCTACCATTGAACACCAAAGGAAGGCAATGAAAATGGAGTAAAATACCAGTATAAATACTAATATTATACTACTAAGTACTCTATGACTATCTGAGCTATATATATATTAGGGCCATTTTCTCATGCCACAGATCATCTGCATAAGGAAATTCAAGTATCTAGGTGTTTTAATTTCTAATCTCTAGATTTTTGCTTTTGTACAGAAGTAAAAAAAAATTATTGTAAGTTCAATATTTCAGTTGTCTTTTTTATATTTTAATGCCATAGATACTATGGTATCTTTTTGGTCAGAAACAAGATGTTTGGGGACATAGAGAAGATAACTGACATACTTTAGATTGAAATGGGGGGACTGAGTAGTTATACTGTGAATCTGGAAGATAAAATGGGCATTTATATACACTATTACAGAAATGCATAAACATGGTACAGGTAGCATAAACAATTATCAGGTAGCAATGAAGTATTTTTGTGATTCATTTTACTGTAGGAATAAGAGAGTCTGGAGTTAGATTCAGAAAATCATATTTATATCATTTTCTTACTTTGAAAATTGAACAAGTCATTAAACATCTCTAAACCTCTATTTACATATTAGGGAATTAGGAATAATAATTCTTACATCACAGGGGTATTATGGATATTAAATTCAGTAATGGGTAGCACTTGGCATAAAATAAATGCTCAATAAATTACAGCCATTATTCTGTGCAAATTTTGCTATGTTAAGCATTTCTTGTAAATGTAATTGTTAATGTATTTTGTTTCTTTTGTCAGTTAGTGAGCTAACTATAACTATTAATCAGGTGTTAGCCTGGTAATGTATAAGTATGGTATAGGCTTGCCTTCAAAAGAGTGAATGGTCATTAAGCTGTGTAAAGAAACAGATCTGGCTCTGACTTGACGATAAGTTTGTCTCTCTCTTTTCTATCATGCCTTTTGCAGGGTTTTGCAGTTCCACCTTGTAGATTCACCCCATCACCACCTGAAGCCTGTTAGGTATTCCCTCAGGGAGGTGTCGCACAAAAGTGTCACTGTGAATTCTATATCTTCACTCTCCATCTTTGAGGAAGTAACTTTTTCTGTAGCTTAACTTTGTTACTCTAAAATAAGTGTAATAATAGCACCAAACTCACAGTTTTATTTGAGGACTAAATGAATTGATGCAAGTGAAAATAACTTAGCAAAGTCCATCATGTAAAAATCTGTTTGTAAATGTTAGCCATCATTCTTAGTGACTGCTAAACACTTGACTCTTCTCAATTATTGAAAAGTGAATCTGGGAATCTAAAAGAATCATGTTCCTTCCTGAAACCTATGCTCAAGTTCTTATGAAGTGATACTTGTATGATTTAGGAATGAATTCGATTCTTATTAATAAACTTAAGCACAAGTTATTTAAAAACTTGTTAGTAACATTATTATCTAAACTTGTCTATGGCTGTACACTCTGACTAGGCTTAGAGTTTTACAAACTTGTTTTCCACCAATTGATTGAGCTTATTTTGCCCTCACTATTTTCCAACTGTAAAACAGATGGTGAAGTGAATTATAATTTTTTTTAAATAAACTGAATACATAGACACACCATTGCCTATTTTAGGTATAGCAAAAGTTGACTGGTAAGATATAACAATCAACATACAAAGCTAATATATAACAGGTATAATACCTTATATCTTAAATACAAGGTATTTAGTTTACTTTTTTTGAATTGGTGTAATCAAGTCATTTTTACCTATTTATAATTGCTTTACATACGAGTAACTACTTTCTTAATTGGAGAACTGGAATAATTATCCATTTAATCACAGATTAATATATGGTACATTTTAAACTACTTTTGGTTACTTAATACTTTTTTCTCTACACACCACTGCATATTGGATAATTGTATAATATTGTCTTTACTTTGCTAGTATATAAATAGTCGTAAAATTCTAGAGCAATTAAAACAAGGTTTTGTCTCCATCTTGTATGAATATGTTAAGTATGTATTTTTATAATTAAAGTAGAATTAGTTAAGAAAGGCAAACTGTTTACATGGAAAAATATGCTATATTAAAAAATACATAGTTTTTTTTTTTTTTTTTTTTTTTTTGCGGTACGTGGGCCTCTCACTGTTGTGGGCGGAGCACAGGCTCTGGCCATGGCTCATGGGCCCAGCCGCTCTGCGGCATGTGGGATCTTCCAGGACCGGGGCACGAACCC
Organism: Mesoplodon densirostris; assembly: GCF_025265405.1. NCBI lineage: Eukaryota > Metazoa > Chordata > Mammalia > Artiodactyla > Ziphiidae > Mesoplodon > Mesoplodon densirostris. Next base: position 218,975,966 of record NC_082661.1, on the reverse strand, counting down.
GTGTGCCCTGCATCGGCAGGCGAACTCTCAACCACTGCGCCACCAGGGAAGCCCCCCAAATGCATAGTTTTTAAAAGACTTGAAAGCCCAAATGAAACAAAGTGCTTCAATGTATTTAGTCCAAAGTTTGATATAAATTCTTCTAAGTGCGTTAGAAGAAATTATACGACAAACAAAACTTACTCGACATTTTGGTGAAACAATTAGGACACTAGCTTGTTTTTCCTTGGGTAAGCCATAACTGACCATATAGAACTAGAAATAATGGGGATGGGCTCATTTAATTATGCTTTCAGAACCTTAGCCCTGTATTTAATTATTATTTTTATTATCCTTCCTGCTCTTTACCTCTCACTAAAACAAACTCCATTTCAGAATGTAGAAATCGATTGTAATAGAGCAAATGAAAGTAAGTTTGTTGACCTAGGCTTGCATTAACAGAACATATAACTAACTGGATATCATTTTGAAACGAATACAATACTAACTTCTGGTTATTTCTGTGTTATAAAATTACTGATGATCCTTATTTTACTTTTTTTCTTTTATTGCTTAGTTTCACATTCTACAATGAATAAAATATATATTTCTTGTACATGGTAATTTTTCAAACCAAGTGATATAAATATATGTTTGTGTTATACTTACATATTTCAACTTGTATGATATATTCTAATTACGGTTAAATTGAGATTTCATATATGAGGGAGATTTTAATTAATTAAATTCTATTTTCTCTGTGTAATAATGTCTTCAATTCTCACCAGTATGTGATAACTTTTTAAAGAATTATTATTTAGAATGGACACTGGCAAACAATAATGGTACTAAAATAAAATATTTGGTTTCAAAAATGAAATGCTTTTTTGTGTTGCTAAATGTTTCCCTTTTCATAAAAATGTTTAAAAATATTGAAAATCAGGGCTTCCCTGGTGGCACAGTGGTTGGGAGTCTGCCTGTCGATGCAGGGGACACGGGTTCGTGCCCCAGTCCGGGAAGATCCCACATGCCACAGAGTGGCTGGGCCCGTGAACCATGGCCACTGGGCCTGTGCATCCGGAGCCTGTGTTTTGCAACGGGAGAGGCTACAACAATGAGAGGCCCGTGTACCGCAAAAAAAATAATAATAATAATAATAATAATATTGAAAATCAAATCAAATTATTATTTTAATTAAGGTTTGATAAAGTTGTCCACTATAGATGTAATTTTTAACAAGATTACCACATATTAGCCATCTACCCCATTTAAATATAAATCCAAAATTCACTCAGTGATCATCCACATTGTACATTACTCTATACTCTTTAGGTGTGCTATATGGGAAAACTTAAGTATTTGAAAAATATAGCTTATTAGGAAGGAACTTCAAGTCTTCAGAGACTGGCTATGAGAAGTAGCTCCTAGATTCATCTTACTATTGCAAATTGTGTCTTACATTAAGATATACTTATATCTATCTTGTTACTTTTTAGGTCTCCTCCTCTCAGTCTGGAGGGTATAGGACCCTGGAGAAAGATTTAGATGAAGAGGATCCTGAGGCCCAAAGGACTTGGAGTCTCCTAAGATCACAAAACAACCAATTAAGTCAGTAATGAAAAGATCATATCTTGCTTTAATAGTTTCTTATATTCATACCTGAAAGGACTCCCTCACCAATGGGTCTGACTATGGTGCATTCAAGCTGCCCCAAATTAAAAAAATCTGTAATTTGCTGCAAACATCTTTCAGATAAGAGGCACTAGGTGCTAACTTTGGTTCAGTCTCAGAACATTTATTTTGTTCTGCCTCTGTTGCTACTGTACCTCTTCCATTAAGCCTTAATGCATCTTACCCCAAATTCTATCTCATTTTCATAATTGTAACTTAGCTTCAAGTAGGAGAATTTGATGATCCATCCATATGAGCAATGTTCTCAGCCAGTGATCTTGCTTGGTTCCCTGTCTCTGGGCATGTAACCATCTTCCTTGATAAGCCTCCTCCTCAATAAGTTCCAGGCACCAGACTTAAATCCTAGCTCCTGGTACAGCTGTGGTTACAACTGGGTAACAAAAGCAGATACTTTCATACAATAGTAACAGTTTTATATATATTTTTAAAGCAAACAAAAAAGAAATACAATTTTGAAAAAAAGGTTTATTGGAATGATTTCTAATTATGTGTGGTTATTGCATTCTCCCATCCTATCAAGTTGATGAAGTAAAATTCGTATTTTATGGCAAGACAAGAAAAATTTAAACATAAAACTTTTCTTTGCCCATCTGGGCCTCCTCCCTCCCCTTTAGTGTGTTTTATGCATCTGCATTAACCAGACCTCCTTAGGAGATAACATTCCTTCTTACTCTTGTAAGAGGTCACAATGACCCATGACCCCTACTTGCTTTTTAAGTGCAGATCTGGATTGTGTAAACTATCAATACATCATTTGATATATAACCTTTTGTCTCAAAAACTTATACAACTGTGCTTTGATCTCTAATGGGCAGAACAGTCCTCGGAGCATTCTGGAAGACTGCCTCCTGGGTTTTAACCCTCAGGTTGGCTCAAATGAAATTTTCCATTTCTTTTTTTGATCAATTGATTAATTTTTTCATCAATATTAAACTGTAATATTATATTCTCAAATGTTTGTGTACCACCTCGTAAACATGGTTTAATAAACCTTCATAAAGTAAACAAAATAATTCCTTCAGGACCACAGAACCCTGTCTAGTGTGCATGTAATTAGCCAGTGTATTTCCTAAATCCTATTACTTTCTAAGTGAGAATTCATTATCATTTAGAATCTCTCTCTCTCTCAAAAGAAGAGACAGTGGTATTTCAGGAAAATATACTTATCTTAAAGATTCTCAAGTCACCCTTAGCTATTTTTATACAGACCAACATATAGCTCACATTCTAACTTTTATTAAGAGGAAATGATTTTCTTTCCTTTTCATTCTCACATAATTTACTTTGAGTGAGAGAGTTATCTTCAGCACATCTGGTTACAAGACAGAAGAATGAGATGTTTATAACAAAATAATGTTGCATAATGAAGTACTTCAGGTAGACGAAAAGTGAATCTCCAAAGAGATTAGAGCTGTAATTTGTATTTGGTTCTGAAGATGAACACCTGTAACAGTCATTTTGCCCTATGGTAGCTATCTTTATAAAATTAACAGTGATTTAGATTTAGATTTGAGGGTTAATCCGTATTCCTTTTGAGTGCTAAGGCAATTTCAAATAAGTAAAAATGCTTTTTCTCTAGGTCAAAAACAAGTACTGTGAGGGTATAAGACTGCTTTTATAAATGAAATGCAAGTGTTTGAAAAGTGACATCTATTTCTTTGGCTAACAAATTTTTCTTTGAACATGTAAATGCCTATAAAGAAAGGAGACAAGTGGTGAGTGTTTGTCATTAACACCTTATTGTGTCTTTGTTCAATCAAATGATTTCTTCTGAACACCTAACTAAGATGACATGGAAGAATACTTGCAAAATATTGTTATTTTTCATAAAAAAACTTTGCATTGACACTAAATATATAAATACATACTTATTCCCTCCTTACACTGAAACATATTTGACTTTTGATTACTGTGAGAGATAAATATTTAGGTTACTCCTAAATAGTTACTAGGTAAATAAAAATCAAAATTGTACCTGTTGAATTTGATAAATTAAAATAATTCAATAGAAACAATTCATTATGAAGCTTGCATTTGACCACACAACTCCATACACGATCATTGACAAGCAGTATAGCATGGTAGTTAGAAGAACTGGCTCTACAGCCCATCTGCCTGTACTTAAATTGGCTCCATGACCCAAAGCATTTGCTTAACTTCTCTGAATCTCAGTTTCCCTATTTCTAAAAGAGGGATTGATATTTAATAGGGCTATGATTGGAATTCAATGCATCAGTACAGGCAAAGTTCTCAGAAGGATGCCTAGCTCATAATTTAGCAGTTATCATTATTACCATCGCAGAAACAGCATACAGGAGAAATGTAGTGAGAAGCTATATTTTTATGGTAACTAAATTAATTTGCAAGTTAGGACAGTTGAAACTTAACCTTTAAGGTGCCACAAGGTATTTAAAGTATCCAAGTGTTATGGGTTGAATGTTTGTGTCCCCCCAAGTTCACATATTAAAATTCTAACTCTCATTGTATTAGGAGATGGGGCCTTTAGGAGGTGGCTATGTGTCAGAGCCTTCAAGAATGGGATCAGTTACCTTATGAAAGAAACCCCAGAGAGCTCTTTGGCCCCTCCCACCAAGTGAAGACACAGCAAGAAGACATCTGTCTTAAGAACCAGGAAGCGGGCCCTCACTAGACACTGAATCTGCTGGAGGCTTGATCTTGAACTTCCCAACCTCCAGAACTGTGAGAAATAAATTTCTGGTTTTTTAAAGGCTGCCAAGACTATGGTATTTTCTTATAGCAGCCTAACAGACTAAGACCTGTTATAATTTGACTATGACCTAAGACTGAATACAAATATATGCTTTTTGCTTTACAAAACATTTTATAAACAACACCTGTTTTAATTTTGTTAACTGCTGAGTTATTTTTTATAATAATACATTTTTTTACTAAAAGAAACAGGCCTATAAGCAATTAATTATGTAATACAGAATGAAATAACTGTAATACTAGGCAAATAAGCAAAGTGATCACATCATCTTGGAATTTAAATTGACACAGAAATGAATGTATAGTCAGATAAACAATTTAGACTAGGACAACTGATCTCAAAAACTTCAAGAAAGAATAAGCTGGATATTCTTAAAGGAGATGGCTCAGGAGAAATGTGATGTGATATAAAAAATAAATTCTTATAACACAATTTAAAATAATTCCAAAGATGAAGAAATATGGCAATATTTTTCAAATTACAGTCAACTTACTGTTTTCATTAAAATGATGTAGACTGTTTCATAAAAATGTGGATTCTAGAACCACACTCAAGTCTGGCTGAGTAATTATCTGGAGCTGAAGTCCAAGCTGATATTTTTTTTTAACAGCTTACTAGGTGATATTCATGCATGCTAAACTTTGAAGTAGGGAAAATGTGAAGTACTTTAAGTAATACAGGATGAACTGGTGAGAGGCCAAAAGAAGAATCACTTCTCCCAGCCTTTACAAACAAATGATCTTCAAAGTCAAAGGATAAACTAAACTTGGTTGAGAAAATATTTGAATATCATAAGTGAGTTATTAAATATTAACTGCTTAATTAAATATAGTCATCCTTCCCTATCCTTGGGGGATTGGTTCCAGCATTCCCACAAATAATAAAATCTTCAGATGCTCAAGTTTCTTAGTATGGTCAGCCCTTGGTTTTCCATTCGATTTCCTCAATGTCCACTGGTTCAGTACCTGTGGATTCTGCATACAGAAATTTGAAGTTGAATCTGTGGATATGAAGGGCCTATTTTAAGTTTAAATTTCTTGTCGAGATAAGTTATACTTAAGAAAGAAGAAGCAATTTGAAGTTTTAATTCCAGACCTACTATTGGTGATAACTGAAGAATTATGGATCATTTCAAAAACAGTAGAAGAAAGCTGTCTACACTTTTTCTTTTTCTTTCTTTTTCTCCCTCTCTCCCTCCCTCCCTCCCTACCTCTTTTTTTTCTTTCCCTAACCTCTTCCATTCTTTCTTTTCTTTCTTTCTCTCTCTTTCCTTCATTTCTCTTCCTTTCTTTCTATTTTGTGGGGAAGCTAGATCTCTAAAAATATAGACAAGTGATCTTGGTAACAACCTCAACAAAATTAAACAAAATCATGTTAGGTTTAGGAAAGAAAGTATTGGTAGTTATGGCCCTGTCTCTATTTACCAAGAAAAAAAAAGATCCTTTTATTTTGCCTGATTTTTCTCAGGCTTTGACAAAATTATTTAACTGGTATAGTGAGGACCACAGACAACTGTATTTCATCAAGGCTGCTTAAAATGTTTCTCGGTATGTTTTTGTGAGAACTGTCTTAATTGAATTTTAAATAGGAATGATCCAGTATTTTAACTGACTATAATTCATACTTAGACAGTAGTGAGCTATGGCTGCAAACAGAGATAAACTACTCTAGCCTGTTTTGGTAGAAGTACAGTATCAAGCAAGACAGGTAAAAGTTCTTGGCCATATCTTGATTTCTATGTTTGTTATGGGGGGACACTTTAATAGGAACAAGGCAAAATCATACAAAACAAAACCAAAAAACACCTAGTGTAAGGCCAGGAAAAAAATTGGAAAGAGCTGGTTAATGGTCTAAGAGCTCTGTCACATGAGGGAAAGCAGAAGGAGCTGCGATATTTAGCTTGAAAGGAATAGAAATTGGAAAAGTAGGTTTACCAGTTTCTATGTGTAAAGACTGATCATATGGAAGAATTAGACTGATTCTGTGTCATTCTATAGGATGAAGTTAAGGCGGTGGGTAGAAATAAATGCAGAGTGTTCAATTCAAACTAAAGACAGATTGTTTTTAAGACATAACAGCTTTCTAAAAGCACATAAAGAAAAAAATTCTTAGGTTCTGAAGTTTATGCAAAACTAGACGATGATGTCAAAAGTGATAGAGGTAATTTTTTATTGGGTGTAAATTGGACTTACTGACCTCCTTTAAATTCTAAATTTTCATGATGGTCTCTGTCTAGTTTATCCTGAAGATAGGTGGGACTTGAATCCCAAGTGATATCATCTTAGTCTAAGTTGGTACAAACTTCATGATTTGGGACTTTGTGATAGCTCAAAATTAATAGTGAAATAAGTCTTTAAAAAGTGTAAGTGGGGATTCCCTGGTGGCGCAGTGGTTGGGAGTCTGCCTGCCGATGCAGGGGACACAGGTTCATGCCCCGGTCCGCAAAGATCCCACATGCTGCAGAGCGGCTGGGCCCGTGAGCCATGGCCGCTGAGCCTGTGCATCCGGAGCCTGTTCTCCGCAACGGGAGAGGCCATAACAGTGAGAGGACCGTGTACCGCAAAAAAAAAAAAAAAAAAAAAAAAAAAAGTGTAAGTGAAATTGACTTTTCCTTTCGTGATGTTAGGGCTATGAAATATTAGAAAGGGAATAAGTTTTCTCTCATTAATAATGGATATAAACACACTTTTCTCTCATGAGATTGATAAGGGTTGAAAATGTCAGCTTATAAAGAACAGTGTTGTATATTTCATTTAAGTTTTTCCCCCTAAATTTAAAAGTATCATCTATTTTATTAAATGTAAGAATGCATATAGCTTTGGTATTGCATGTCATGTCAAGCTGTGTTGTGGAAATTGTGCCAGGGTGAAAATATTTTAAATAATTTTTTGAGATATACCAGCCTTTTTAGGTGTAAAATGCTTTGAGATCATGATCTACGTCAAAATGGTTAAAAATAAATAAAGAAAAAAAAAGCTGCTATAATGCAATAAACTGAGTAGCCTAGTACTTATTAAACAAACGTTTCAGTTATACAATATATGCAAAGGGAATAGTTGCTAAACTCAAAAACAACAACAAAACATTTGCTAGTAGCTCAGGGTTCTTATATTAGTGGTTAGTTCACTAACATCATACTCTATCACTGCACAGAATTGACCAATTACCTGAATGGTCAATTCAGGTAATCAATTACCTGGTTATTTTAGATTAATCTACAGATAACACTTTAGTTTTTCGATGACTTTGGGTTTCGCCAAGGAAGTTATTATTTTATGGTTTTTCATTTGAGGAGTCAACATTTGTTCTATACCTGTTACATTAATTGAATTGAAATAAATATAAAATCAATTATAATGTCACTCTTCCTTATTTAATGAAGAATCATATAAGGATAAAATACCAGAAGAGATGTCACATTTGTTTATAAAAATCACTGAACTCAAAAGTAATGATTTTCTCCATGATTCATAATATTATTTTCAGATTTTTAGTGTTATGCTATCAATCGCTTCAGAATCTGAATCATTAGAATTTCCTCAAAAAGGTTTTAGCTTTCTGCCTTTATCAACTTGAAAACAAAGAAGTTTTCAAAGTTTACAGAATTCCTCTTTTAAATTCTTTTAATATAATGTTGAAAAATACATTTGACAATCTTTTTTTGCTGTTTGTTTTTTTTAAAACTACACATCATTGAGCCTATATTTGACATTCTAGAGAACCATGCTGCCCATGAACATGCATAGTTATGAAATAATATTCAGAGGCTATACACAATCAAAATATGGAGCCATTGAGAAATAATGAAATAGAATACCTGGTTAATTGTAGGCCACTATGCCAGAAACTGCAAGTTACTACTCAATATCCGTTCTCTCCTTTCTCTATTTCTTTCTCAGGAAGAGATACCTTCCCAACACCATCCCCCATTTTATTCAAGTGGCTCAGCTAAAAGATTATATTTACAGCCTCCTCTCTACTCATTGTAGCCACTTGCGTTAAGTTATGGCTGATGAGATACAGATGCAAGTTATTGGTGGGGCTCCTGAAAAGGTTTTTTAAATGGTACTTAATTAGCTGGGAGGAACCCTTTAGCCTTTCCTTCCCCTTGTTCTTCTTCCTGCTGAAACATGTATTGATACATGGAATTTGGAGTTCTGGTATCAGTTTCTTCCTTTGTGGATAGGGATGGAAGGATGTGAGCAGAAAAACAGAAGTCCGAGTTGTTTAATGATACGATGCAGTCACCTCATCAATTTGGGCATGCCTACTGATGCACTTATTCTTTTGGGAGAAGATAAATGGTAGTTCATTTTAGCTTCTGGAGTCTGGCGTTAGTTACAAGTAACCAAACACAACTCCTAACTGACAGAGACACTCAGTGACATAACCTGTGGTTGGATGCAACTTCCATGTCTGTAGCAGTGGCAAAATGATTTGATTTATTTTGCATGAGACTACAATGCAGAAAATCTTTGGGGGAGGGTGTGAGAGTAATAGAATCATTTTGGGTGTGATCTAATAGATATATCAACATAGAAATATATATTTAAAAATTTGTGATCTAATAACTATTTTTCCTCAAGTAAAATATCCACCAGGGTTCAAATTAAAAGCAACTGGGTCAGGGATAGGTTTCTAGAGTATTTATGAACAGGTTCTTAAATATTTCTGCCAAGAAAATTTTGGGAAGGAGAGACTGCCTACTGTCACACATATGACCCTGGATTATTACACAGAAACACAGATCTAGCATTGGAAAACCACCCATTGTACTTCTCAAAACGGTGTCCAACAGATGCTAATGTCCCTAATGGATTCTCTGTCGCTTTGCGCACGAGAATTGATTAGACTTGGATAGTAATAGAAAATATTCTAACAAAAAAAGTGAGGTCATTGGAGAATAACTTTGTCTAATTCATTATTTGACAAAGCAAAAACACTTCGTTGATGCTCAAAGATAAAATGCTAATAATTTACTAATTTCCACTACTATACTCAAACTCGCCCCTCTTCATCCTTCCTTCAGACAAGAGAAAGAAAATCTACATAAATAAAACAGATTTTTAAAAATCTACAAAGTCACATTGGTACCCTTTAATCAGTAATTCTCAAACTTGTAATTTTGACCTTAGATATATATTTGAGCCTTCCCCTTTATTCTTTCCCCAGCTTCTGGGTGTTTAGCCCATAAAAGAAATAAAGCTGGAATAGGTCAAATCTGATGTGAGTTGCATTTGATGACAGAGATACCAGGAAATTGTGAGTCGTTCACCAGGGTGAACATTGAGCCTTTTCTGTACTGCAAGGGCTCTAAGATGGGTGCTTTCTCCTGGGTGCCAAGAGGGCTGTTAGGACTGTATGCAGAAGCTGGAAAATGTGAGAGGTAAAAAGAAGCAGGCCATTCCTTTAACTCCTGAGAGACCATAAATAACTATCTGTCAGTAATATCATACAACTTAAGAGTTGAAATATCATTAATTCTATGTTTTTTTAAAAAAAATGGCAGCTTAATTTGTCAAAGGAAATCATATCACAGAATTCCAGTATCTAAACCTGACAACAGCCAATAAAAATGGAGCTCCTCTGGTTAAAATTTGAAGAGAATAAAAAGCCCCACCCTACTCAATCTCCTCCACATCCCCCCAGGCAGACCTTACGGTTCTCCCAGAAAGCTCTGAGTTCCACATGGCCCTTGGAATTGACAGAACATGGTTGGAAGCTTCTTGCCTACTTCACCTCCTTCCATCTCCTTCTATCATTTTACAACTTGGGTGCTAGATGAGGAAATTGAGAACAGAGAGTTCCAGTAATTTCCCCATGGTTACTGTTAGAGAGAGAAGTAAATCTGACTACTGTCTTTGGTTTGTTTGTTTTTTCATTGTACAACACTGTCTGGAAACAAAGGGAATGATACTTAACATCATTTCAAACTCCTTTTCAAATCATTTCCCAGCTGAATACATTAAACTGCAAAGAGAATGGCATTTGTCCCATACTTTTGGATTACTTCATAAACTAAAGAAAATTAACCATGATTAATCATTGAGGGAGTGATTCAGGGACACAATCTTAGATTACATGAAAATTCAAAGCAACCACAGACAGTTCAACCAATGAGAATATTATTTATTCATCATCAGTAGTGTGCCCAGGATTCTAGAAGATATTAAAGGAGCATAAAACACGGTACTTGACCTTAAGGAACTGACTATTTTGTTAGGCAGACAATGCGTGTGTGGTGTGCATGTGTGTGTGTGTGTGTGCATACGTGTATTTAGAAGATAAGTATCAATTGAACTGTGTAGGATTTAATAAAAACTTCATTGTACTTTATGAAAGAGAATACAATCAGGTTTTCTTACTTATCAATTTAGAAAAAGAGAGAGAGAGAGAAAAAGAGAGAGACAGAGAGCTTCAGGAATTTGGTTTTTGGTCTCTGAAGCTATCAGTGGGTTGATGGATCTACTGCTGTTCAAAGTTTCCGGGCCTGTCAAATTCATGGAAAGCAGAAGTCAAGAATTTTGCAGAGAAAAATGGGCAGCATGGGATAAAACAGATTTTGTATGAAAAGAGAAAGAGAAATAGAGAAGGCAGAAATGGAACCACAAGCTTGGAATGTTCTAACTACTATATTTCCTAAAGTTAGACTCTGTAAAATTGCCTTCAAAATTTTAGATTCATGAGTCATTCTTTAAGCTTGGGTGAAGGGTTTAAGTTGTATTCAATCAAACTTTTCCTGAATAATTCGGAATAAATGGATACAAATTACCTAGTAGAGTATATAGCACATGAAAGAAAAACATGATATATATCATTATTATGTTGAAATATTATAAGTTCTGGTGCCCAAGATTCCACATGGTTAAAGTTATAGAAACAAAAAATGCAAAGCTGCTGCACTTTTCAATACCTTGTGTAAAGGGAGTGGAATTTGGGAGCTGGAACCTTTAGCCCCATTTTTTTTTTTTTTTTTTTTTACCAAGTGTCCCATTGCCAAGTGTTGGTAAGACTAAGTTAGGAAGCCTCAGTTTTCTTTTCTGATGACAAGGGAGAAGATGAGTGATTTCAAAGATGTCTTCTATCTTTAAACTTATGTAAATCTGGGGTTGAATCAAAGGTCTGGTATAATCTGCAAGTACTTTTGTTATTTGTCCTGTGCAATCATCCAGGCATAAATTTATATGACTTCAAAATAAGAACATTTTTCTTTATGTGAGCTTTTTTCGTATTAGCTTTCCAGCCTTGTACTGTATGTGTAAACCTCATTTTGGAGACTTCCAAATAATTATCACTGATAAAGAGACAAGGGGATTTTAGTTTCTAAATCATAACATGTGGTAAGTGTATGCTTGTTTTTCTTGACATTAACAAGATCTTAATTCCATCTGAAAAGCTGATTTAACACAGGTTTAATCTTGTATATGTGTTATTATTGAGAATGGATCTGCCTTTATATTTGGTAGAAAATATGATTGTGTCCTGATGAGAGTGACATTTAAAATTAGTTTCCCAGACTCAGTGTGTCCATTGAAACCTCACAGATGGAAGAGGAGAAAAATGTCAAAGAAGCTCATATACTTGGATTTGTTTCTGCTGCCTACGCTTTTCTCCTGACACCTGCTTCTTGGCATTGCCTCCAGTGCCTCAAAAGGAAAACATGTTGCAAAGTGATATATTAGAGCATTGTATAATACTTTGATACATTTTTTAAAGGGAACAACTTTCTCTTCTCTCATATTGCTGACCTCTACACTCCTGTATTCATCTTCCTCCCTGCTCTTGATTCCTCAAGACACTGTAGTGTTTCCCTGGGGGACAAAAGCAAAAAGAAACTCTTGGTGCTTTAACAGGTTTAGATATTGCAGAGAATTCCCATTTCTCACAATGCCCCTTACAATAGCAGTTCAAGGACTCACTGTTGCAAAGGCTGATGTATGTATATTAAGCAAAAACAACAAGGAAAAACAAGAAGCTGATGTCTCTTCTATATGTCACAATGTTTTTAAAATTGCCCATCACTTGGTAACCATGTCTTTCTCTCTAAGGCAAAACTTCAGAGGTTCGTCTTTTAGTATAAGCCTATGACAACTGACCTGTATGGTGTTAGTGGTTGGAATTGGTACAGCCTGTAAAATCACATAAGGGAAAAATCTGACCCTGAAATAAAAGGATATTTTATTTGTTAGACAACTTTTGTTTGGAAGAAACAAATTCAAAATGAAACAAATTGATTTAATCTAGCAAAATTCTGGTTCATCTTGTATTCATGTATTGCTCAGTGATGGTTTCATGCTTCCCTTCTTATTCCCCATTGTGATGGTTAATTTTAGGTGTCAACTTGACTGGGCTAAGGGATGCCCAGATAGCTGATAAGAATTATTTCTGGGTGTGTTTGTGAAGATGTTCCTGGAAGAGATTCGCATTCAAATGAGTACACTGAGTAAAGAAGATCCATCCTCACCAAAGTCCAATCCCTTGAGGGCTCAAATGGAACAAAAAGGTGGAGGAAGCGTAAATTCTCTCTCTCTCTCTCTCTTCTTGAGCTGACATCTTCTCCTGCCCTCTCTCAGACCTTTAGACTCTGGAACTTGTATCAGCGCCTTTTCCCCCAACACCCCCCATCTGTATTTCTCAGGCCTTCAGATTTCAGCTGAATTATACCACTAGCTTCCCTGGTTCTCCGGCTCACAGACAGCAGATAGTTGAAGTTCTCAGCCTCCATAACTACAGGAGCCATTCCTATGATAAATCTCCTTTTACATATATCCATATATATCCTATTGGTTCTGTTTCTCTGGAGAACCCTGATACGTCCATCATTCTCCTCTTTTCTGAGTGTTAGATATAAAATCCCCATATATTTATCTATTTTCAGTGACATTGCTCTCAAAAAAACTTTGTTAGATTTCTGTGAGATATTAATCTCATCCAAACTTCAGTAAAAAACACAACACTAAAACTCCTAGGATACCTTATCTTTCTCTTCAATAAAATTGTATTAATGTTCTAGGTCCAGTTTAGTAAAAACAAAGGTGCTCTTTCCAGAAGTTCAATTTTCCAGCATCCTAACAATTGTGACTTAACCAGGTAGCCTGAAACTGTTGATTTTAATATAAGTTTCTGAACTAAATGCCTTGGGTAACAAAAATCAGAGGAATAATATTGTTGTGACATGGCCCCTAACAAAGCAGTAGCACTCAACATGAGAAGACTCTAGTCTGGCCATAGAAACCGAAGAAAAATTGCCATTGTTACAGTTCTGAAACAGGAGGAGACAAGGGGTTGAAAGTTAAGTAAGGTTTTTCCTTCTAGAACCGAAAAGCAGGTCAATCCAAATGACAAATTGAATGGACTTCCTTACAAAATTGTGGGTTCCCCATCACTGTAGGTATTCAGACAAGAGATGGACACAAATCTGGGGGAATCCCACAATAGGTAGGAATTGTACCAGGTGAACTGTAAGCCCCTTCTAATGCTGAGATTCCATTGTTCTAAGAACCATATGGTGAGGGCATTAAAAACAGGCCAGGGAAAAAGAGACACTGAATCCCCCAGTTATCCTCCAAATTTCTCTCTACTTGCTGGTTCCCTGGAAAGGCAGCCTCTCTTTATAACAGAGATGCTAAATTTAACTGCTATGCCTAACCTCATCTATAATCTCCTAGCCTATTTCCCAAGTTTTTTTCTATACTATTACAGGCATCATTTAAAAACCATTAATAATTTTGTCCATTAACTACATTCTCAAATGTTCTGAGACATAGTCTCAGAGATGAAGCATGTGAAGTGGCTGGAGCCTGGAATGGAGAATATGAATTGCACTTAGTTTGTGGCAGAAGGGAAGAGCATAGGAGACTATTCCCCAATTCACTTGATTTTTACCTGATAATTTACAAGGTATGTAAATTAGGAGACAACCACAGAAGGTACATTTAATGACATCTTAATGCATCATGGAATTTATGACACAGCATGAATAGCTTGTGCACTCAAGCATTGGAAGCAGATGTTGCAATAATTCTACTTAATACTTAGAAGCAAAGTAAAGCATATTGTTTTTTGTACAAATGTCTATGAAACATTAATAAGAATAATATGCACCATTCAATGCTGAACATATAATCTGAAATCCTTTCCTATAAATATTTATAAAGGAGACATTTTGGTTTTCAATGTAAACTGATTTTAAGCCCAGATTCTGAGATGCTGCGTGTTTTTTTTCCCCTCTGGGTGTATATTTAACTAGAGTAAGACTAAGTGACTCATAGGGCAGCAGCACTTTTTACTGTACCTACTTAGTGAGAGCCTAAAGAGATTGCTTTGAATTAATTCATGAAATATACTCTCTACTACAATAGCTCAGCTAGTGGCTTGGAAATGGAACTTTTACTGTTGTATTAGTTAGTAACTACTTACTGTGTTGCAAAGAATTAACTGAGCTTCATTAAGTTCAAGGAAGTACACAGTTTCTAAATTATGTGGTAACATTTGATATGTATAATATAAATAATTTTAAAAATGCCTTTTCCATCAATGCCTCAAATGTTGGCTTGGTTATTCACAATGACCAATTAGAGGTATTAAAGGAGCTAGGATATATTTGAGAGAAAAATCTACATTACAATATTATAGTAAATTTGATTTACCGTTCAAAATGCTGTAGTTCTTTACTGCTAACTACGGTTGCAAGGCTCTTAGACACATTATTTTCTTTTTGACAGTATCTTTTCTATTTGCAGTTGTATTATGTTTCTTCTAGTGACTTTTACTAGCCAATGTCAGGTTTTATTTTGTTTCCCCCGCTCCCCTTAATAGAGGAACCATTTTAGAGAAATAGAATATCTGTTATTTTCTTCTAGTTAAAACAATCCTAACTGCTAATTGCTCTTCAACACTACAGTATTGTCCATCCTTAGCTGCCCAAGTTTAGTTGAAAATGTCAAGATTATGAAGTGAATCCTTTTCATAACATTTTTGTGTAAGTATATAAATATGGAGTAAGTTTAACATGCCAAATTTAGCATTCTCAAGCAATACAGTGAAATTATTGAAAAGCGTCAGGTGAAACGTGAGCCTTGGGAAAAGTGAAAAGGACTTTATGGTGTAAAGAATATCCCACAGCAACAAAGCAGAAAAAGAACAGCTTGAAGGTGGTTAGGAGCTATGCATAGGAGTGATTTTTAAAGTAATGCTGAATTTGCCTCATCAATTTCACTTAAATCTGCCTAATCCTTTTGAACACAATATGATCGGTAATTTAAACCAGTGTTGAGACATTTGATCACAGCATGATGACATCAGCACTCTCTAATCCACTGGCTTCTGTCTTATCATTTAAAGATGTTAGGATTTGTAACATCTTCTCTGACCTTTGTGTTTGTCTTGGATCTCCAAATGCTGATATGCACACTGGATGTACATATCCAAAGAAATCAAGTATTATAAAACTGTGCTGCATCTTAGGATATTTAAAAAGCTATTTTTGACTCACCCTTGTCCTACTGACTACTGAAATTGAGACACTGTAAAAAAGATTGGTGAAAATTTTCTTCTTTTCTATCACCATGTATCTACTGTGTTATGAATTTCTTCAACTTATTGAAAGTTTTTAACAAATTTTATATCAATTGTGTCTAGAATACCTTTGTGAAGTAAATTTTAACACTAAAGTAAATGTTTGTAATAAGAATATAGTACTAAAAATAATCTCATCATGGGTACTTAAGCAGATATTTGTTCTAACTGGAATAAATTAAAGTGAATTTACATTAGAAAATAACAATGGTTATTTTAAAGCACCAATTGATATTGTAAAATAAAGGCTTCACAAATGTTTAAGCTTTATCCATTTCACATACCTTGTCTTGCAGTGGGAAAAGAAAGTGGTAAATAATTAATATATTCTGCAGCCCATTGTAAAGTAGCTAGAGACAGAGATTATGATTTAAATAAGCTTTAGAGTAAGGCTAGGATAACAGTATTCCTGAGCCCAACTGTGGTCCAGGTTTACCTAATGAAGTTGTAAACTTCTTTCTTTTAAGGTTATACTGTTAATTCCCTCATTAGACTCCATGTTCACAACATTACCGGGAAGCTGGGTCTGGTTTATTGCCAGGCTCAAACCCCATGCCAGCCCCTGCTTATTCACACATATGAGATCATGGGACTCCAGTAGTCACTAAAGTACTATTCTTCCTTTCTCTACTACCTACATCACCATTTGTGACCTGAGGTGAGAGAACTTCTTGTCCTCTAGCTATTACCCCCAACCTTTCCTGAGAATGTCCTCTCTCTGCTGTTACTACTTGGATACTGGAAGAAACCAGGATGGCAACAGTAGCAGTGGGAGGGAAACATGCAATTTTATATATTCTATTGCATTTAATGTTATTGTACCATAACCCTATTTGGGGAGATCAGAGAAAAGGCTTAGGGGGTTAAATACTTTGCCCCAAATCACACAATTGTGAAGTGATATAGCTGGTGTTTCTGGACCAGTTTCTGATTTCAAAACACCCTTTCCCCCTACTGGATCACAGTGCTGGCAGCAAGAATGACCAAAGACTATGTGCTCTTACATGCAAATGGACCTCTGATATTTTCCCAAGGTCATTACCTACCATGACTTGGGGTTCCATCTAAGATGGGTCGAAGATTACCAGGGCATTATAGCACTTAATTTACTAATAGATTATGAAATAAGCCTGAAATCTTCAATTAGTCTTGGAAGTGAACTATTTAATAAAAACCCGAAATCTTTTTCAAAGGTAGTTTTAAATGGTTATTTTTGAAGTATGAATCCCAACAATCAGAGTTCTGTAGGCAAAAGTTCTTAACCAATTACTTCTCTGAGAGTTTATTTTCTCTGAAAACTTACCTTTATTCTTGACATTAGGCATGTGAATAGAAGTTTGAAAGACAGAATAAGCTGGAGGAAATAAAGGAATAAATGATTCTAGGAAAAGGCTTGAGGAAATGTCAAACTCAGGTTATAGATTGTTGGGACTGCAACTCATGTAACTTATTTTCCTGGATATGCCCTTTGACATACTTTCATAAATATTTTCTTTGTCTCTCCAAATGAAGTTCAAACTCCTAAAGCTTGGAAGGCAGATAAAGTGCTTTATTAACATTATATCCCCAGTGTCTCACATTTAGTTGCTGCTTAATAAATATTTACTGAATAAATGAATATAAATAAAAGAGTAAACTTTAAATCTTATATATTATATGTTACACATTTTTTGCTTGACTATGAATTGTCAGTTGTCTTTGAATCATGAGTATAAGGAATAATAATAAAATCTATGCAGCAAAGATATATTAATCAGAACAAAATCCTTTAAAATATGTGGGTCAGTTGGCATGTATATGTGCAAGAATAATGTGAGTTACAAATATGTATGTATGCTTATTGTTAGTAGTCTTACCTCCTACATAGTGGGTTTTCAAATGTACGGTTTTTTGTAACTCATTTGATTGAACAACATTCACGTTATGCTTTTACTGTCAGCTATAATGTACAGGTATTCTAGAACTAACTCTGTACTTTAAGAACTTGAGAAGAAAGCTCTCAGATGCTATTTCATCATAATAATGGCTAATAAAGGTGACAAAGTTGGTAAGAAGGTGCCAGAAACCCTGGGCTTTGGTATTGCTGATGGTGATAGAAGAAGTAAGGTCATAACCCTGGAGAAGAGGTTGGAAGCCTCAGGTGCTGAGATGCTTAAATTTTATTATTTACTTGTATCACAGTTAAACAACTTAAATTATTGAAATTAAATAAAATTATTGAAATTCTAACCACTAACTACTGTTTTATATTGAAAATTCTTTAAAACCTTTAAAATTCTGCATAAACAGTATTTATTAAAAATGCATTATACTTTTAAAACTAACCAGCCTAGGGACTTCTGATTCTGGACCAAAATAGAGTAAATTCACTTCTCCTTATTGCTCCTGATAAGTACAGTTAAAAACTTTGGAGATTATAGATACAAAAAGCATAAGAAAGCTCTGGAAGGTGGAGAGAAGAAGGCAGAACAACTAGGGATCTTGGGGGGCCAAGGAACGACTCAGCATATATATATATGTTTAACTGTGATACAAGTAAATAATAAAATTTAAGTATATATATATATATATATACATCCAGGGCAGACTGCATCTGGACATGGATCCCGAGAGAGAGAACGTATCAAGAGACTTGGGCAGGGCTTCCCTGGTGGCACAGTGGTTGGGAGTCCGCCTGCCGATGCAGGGGACACGGGTTCATGCCCCGGTCTGGGAAGATCCCACATGCCGCGGAGCGGCTGGGCCCGTGAGCCATGGCCGCTAAGCCTGCGCATCCGGAGCCTGCGCTCCGCAACGGGAGAGGCCACAACAGTGAGAGGCCCGTGTACCGAAGGAAAAAAAAAAAAAGAGAGACTTGGGCATACCTGAATTCTGCTTTCTGGAATGCCAAGTTCTCGGGCCAGTTATTTTCTGGTTGTTATCCCAGGGTAGCAGTTCTGTTGAAAGAGTGCTTGCAGGACATCCTTCTGACTCAGCTTCAGAACAAGCCTCCTTCTTTGTGATCCTCTTGAGAGTGGGCCTCTGGAAGAGAAAAGGGGGCAAAGTCTCGGGGGGAATCCATGGAGGTGCAAAACAATGGTGCCGGCCCAGCGGTTATTCTTGTGCCATGTGGAAAGTCTCTAAGTCAGGGGACAACTTTGCATTTGGAACTGACTTCGGTATACCGAAAGCCATGCTGAATGGGACCCTGGTGGTCCTGGGCCCCCTACCCTCATGGTGCAGTGTAGGCCTCATGGGGAACCTAGTTTTCCACTCCCATACCAAGCTGCGCACCCCTTTCCCTTCTGACACAGTGTCAGAGGAGGCCTGATTAAACAGAAGATTTAAATAAGACACAGAGTCTAACAATATAACACCCAAAATGTCCAGGACACAATCAAAACTCACTTGTCACACTAAGACCCATGATAATATCAGCTTGAATGAAAAAAGGCCATCAAAGATGCTAACACTGAGATAATACAAATGCTGGAGTTATCTGACAAAGATTTTAAAGCAGCGATCAGAAAAACGCTTCAAAGAAAAATTATGAGCTTGTTGTAAACACATTAAAAAATAAAAAGTACAAGCAAAGAAGTGCAAAATATAAACAGTAAACAAATGGAAACTTTAGAACAAGAAATAAGATGAAAAAAAGAAACCCTCAGGGAATGCGCTCAATAACATAATGTAAAGGGCAGAGGAAGAATCAGTGAACTTGAAGATAGATAAATACAAATTTCTTAGTGTGAACAAGAGAGAAAGAATGGGCTGAAGAACGAAATAAACAACCTCTGAGATTATGTAGGACTATAAGAAAAGATCTGACATTCATGTTATTGGTTTCCCAGAAAGAGAGTAGAAAAAGAGTATGGCTAAAAAATTATACATAAACCTAAAAGAAGTCATGTCAAAACAACTCATTATTAAATTTCTGAAAACCAAAGAGAGAAAAAATCTTCAAAGAAGCACAAGATAAATAACACCTTACATATAGTAGAAAAAACAATTAGAATGCTCTAGACTTTTATATTCAATTAAATATCCTTCAGGAATAATGGGGAAATCAAAATATTCCCAAGAGCACCAAAACTATGAGAATTTGTCACCAGCACATCTGCCCTAAAAGAATGGCTAAAAGGAGTTCTTGAATCAGGCTGGGTACAATTTAAAAAATAAAAATAAAAACAGCAAATCTTGGAACATGAAGAAAGAAAGAAAAACTGAAAAAAAAAATATGGGCAAATACCATACACTTTTCTTCTCCTGATGGGTTTCTAAATTGTGTTTGTTGGTTGAAGCAAAAATTATGCCATTTTTTTGGTGTGGTTTTCTATGTAAAGGAAATATTTAAGACAGTGCTATTATAAACTGAAAAGGGTAAAGGGATTTAAAGGAAGGTAAGGTTTCTTTCTGGTGATGAAACTGTTCTGTATCTTGATTTTGGTGGTTGTTATACAAATACACACATGTGACAATGGCATAAAACTATATGCATACATTATACCAATCTTAATTTCCTGATTTTGATATTGTACTATAGTTATGTAAAATGTTACTGTTAGGGAAAAGGGTGAAGGGTACATGAGATGTCTCTGTACTATTTTTGCAATATCCTGTGACTCTAAAGGTATTACCAAAAGAAACTTAAAAAAGAAAGACAGGGTATGCATGTATTTTGATACATATATTTATTATATTTATTTGTCTTTGAAAAATAAATACATTCCATATACTATACACAAAGACCTGTTCAGGACTGGTCACTCACTCTGGCTAACAACCAAACTTGGTCCTGATCCAGTACTGGATCTTTAAAGATCAAAGCCTGGATATATGATACAGGATATATTTAGCATCATCAAACCTGATCTTTTAAAACATAAGGTGTCAGGATGAAATGCAATGATCAAGTAAAATTTCAAAATGAATGTAATAATTTCCAAGCCAGTATTTAATCAACCAAACTATCACTGTCACTTCACACAAAGTATTAACTCAGTTAACATTACTATTTTATACATAGTATCAATCTGTTACAGAAATATCTACAGAAATATCTATTATAAGAATTCTTCCTAATAGTTTTTTAATACCTACAATATGCCATGTACATTAAATATACCACCTTATTAAACTTCACAACCGTCCTCCAATGTGGATATTATCTTGTCTGTCTTTTATTCAGAGATAAAGATAAAGCTTAAAATATTTAAATAACATATCCAGAATTATCTATCTAGTTAGTGGCCAAAGGCAATATTTACATTTGTATCAGACAGCCTACAATGAGGAAAATAGAAACCATACTAGGTATTTCAAACAGAAAAGAATTTAACACAGGAAATTCATTATGCATGTTTTTGAAAATGGAAAAAGCAAAAATTGGAATGTGTATTAACTCAGAAATTAGAAATTGTGAGAAGTAGCTATCACCTGAAGGGCGGAGGAACACAAGGGAAGAAGTGTTAGTACCAGACCTTGGAGCACAGAGTAAAGGACCCTACCTTTGGTATGTTCCAGAAGCAATGCCAGAATAAGAAAAAAAAAGCTAGAGTGAGAGTGAATGTGAGAGAGTGTGGAAGCAAGAGGAAGGAGCAGGAGACAGAGAGCGACAGAGACACAGAGAGAGGACGATGCTTGTTTCTCATCTCCCAGCAGTGCCCCCTATCGATCATACCCAGAGAGAAGCCAACTGGAAAAATACTCCGGGAAATAGTTCACAGACCTTCAATGTAGATGGGATGCGGGGATAAAAAGAAGGGTTGAGACAGTAACAAAAAATTGGTATAGACTGATTTTTTTTAGAGTTATATTTATACTGGAATATGCTGCCTTCAAACCAGGAAGTATGCACAAATATCTAAAATTTGAAATCTAAAGCCCAAATCTGTTCACTCCATTTTCTAAGAGTTTTAAAACTATGTAATATATCATTTAGTCTTTTTTCTTACTTTTCCACCAACCTTCCAGAGATGCAAAGGTATGCAATTTCTCTTTTATACTTAAACAGCTGTGTAAAAATCTTTAACATTATGAAATAATTCTAAACTTTGACATGATCCAAGACAAAAAATGCTGACCTGCTTTACTTTCTTTTCATAGATCCCTGGTTAGCATTTAAGGTGATAATAAGGCCAAGGTCTCAGGTATATTTCCTTAATGGGCCAGTTAGCATCAGTCATCTCATGCCCACAGATGATTTTTACTAAAGTTTGTTAGACGTGTTAACAGATGCTGTTGTTCACCTGAAACACCCTGGGGGTTGATGGGTCATTGCAAAACTCACTTGGTAGTATTGGTAGAAGCTGTTGGGCATGCAGATTAGTAAACATTTAAACATCAAGGAAGTACAATTCTCTGTAGTGTATTGGCATTCAAAGAGAAAGAAATAATTCTAGTTATCTTCTGAGGGAGAAAACGTCTTTTTAAAAAGCTGATTCTCAGAGATGTCAATGAGGTTGACCCAATGGACTCTTTTCCCCTTCTTTCTATTTATGTTGTTGTCTTTGGGGCCAACT
This sequence comes from Mesoplodon densirostris, assembly GCF_025265405.1. Lineage (NCBI taxonomy): Eukaryota > Metazoa > Chordata > Mammalia > Artiodactyla > Ziphiidae > Mesoplodon > Mesoplodon densirostris. The sequence goes on along the minus strand of NC_082661.1, from coordinate 218,953,487 downwards.
TTGATTGAATAAAAGTAAAATAGTTTTGTATTTGCTGGGTTTCTTCTGTAAAAAGTCAGTGTTGTCAGGATATAGTTTGGATTTTGAGATCATTCTGTATGAAATGAGTAAGGTGTAATAGAGAAGAACATGTTAGATTTTATATCTGGGAAGTGCACTCTAATTATTTATATAAATCACTAAGAAGCAGAAATTAAATGGACAAAAATACATTTGCATCTTCAATGGCATAAAGGAGAGAAGGATGAGAAGTTCATTTTAGTACCATAATGCTAGAAGTCTTATTAATAATGCTAGATGTATGATATGTAATAAATGAAGATAATTTGATAGAAGAAAAAGCTTTTCTCTGACTTTTGCTTTTATTTTTTATTTCTTTTTTCCCTGCTAATTTTTTTAATGAGGTGTAATTAACATGTAACTTTTGTTTCAGATGTACAACAATATTCAATATTTACAATGATTCAATATTGCGTATAGTGTGGAAGGACCACCACAGTAAGTCTAGTTAACATCCATCACTATACATAGAATTTTTTCTTGAGGTGAGCACTTTTAAGATCTACTCTTTTAAAAACTTTCAAATATACAATACATCATTATTAACAAAATTGCTGTGCTGTACATTACATCCCCATGACATTTGTTTTATAACTAGAAGTTTGTGCCTTTTGACTCCCTTCACCTATTTCCATACTCCCCATACCTCACCTCTGGAAACCACCAATCTGTACTCTGTATTTATGAGCTCTTTTTTTTTTTTATGATTCCACATATAACTGAGAACATATGGTATTTGTCTTTCCTTGTCTGACTTATTTCACTTAGCATAATGTCCTCAAGGTCCAACCATTTTTGTCACATTTGGCAAGATTTCACCCTTTTTTATGGCTGAATAATAAATAATAGTCAATTACACATATATACCACACTTTCTTAATCTATTCATTCATTGATGGACAGTTAGGTTGTTTCCATTCTGATTTCTGCTTTTAAAACTATGTTGCTCAAGCTGGTCATGGTGGCAACATGTAATGGGGGATTTAATTCTAATTATGTCTTTCTAGACTGCCTTTGATCTTGTAAAGATGATTAATTAAGAGAACTTGAGCAACATCTGACCAGCAACTCGGAGTAGGTGAGTAGTTTCCAAACAGATAGTATCAATCAGTGTAATGCCTTAGTAGATCCGGAACATCACTTTTGAAAATGAAATTGAATAAAATAGGATAGAATAAGATAGGATATGATAGGATAGGATAGAACAGAATAGGATAGGATAGGATGGAATAGAATAGAATAATACAGAATCAGAATAGATTAGGAGGTGAAGAAAATTTGGTGAAATGCTTACTTTGGTTGTGTATATATCTGTGTGTGTGTGTGCATGTATGTGTATGTGTGTGTGTTCTGGGACATGATATGAAATGTGCTGCTCACTATAAGTTGTGGACAAAAATATTTGAAGTTGGAAAATACAGTGAAAGAGATCTACATGAAACAATTCTGTACTTCCTTGTTGCTTCTATTAGTCAAACCACTCTGGCTAATTGTCTTCCTCTGTTAGATTAAAGTAAAAGGGGAATGAACTTGATGCCTTAAAATGCTAATTCTTCATAAAAACATCAATTTTGACTTGGCCAATTCATTCTGTCCTCATTTTACTATAGATAAAAGTAAGAATTTGAACCTGTTTCAAAAAACAATATTTTCCGTCACCTTGTAGGATTACCGCCTCTCCAAATCACATAGATTATCTCATAGGTCTGAAACTTCTTTTACGTGGTGGTTCGTTTTTAGACTGTCTTTATATCTGATTGTACAGTGCATTCATTACTGGCTATTTAGGATGTGGTGGGGATGGCAGGGGCAGTTGTGATTCTAGAAAGCAGAAGACTGAATAATACTGACATAGTTTGTGAGCTGTCAGGTTTTGCCAACTTGATTGTGGTAAGCAGACTTGAAAATGGTCCCCAAATACTTCCCTCTTCCTAGTGTTCATAGCCTTATTAATCCTGTCTCCTTTAGTAATTGATTCTCACTAATAGAATACAGCAACATTGAGGGATGCTACATTATATTACAAAAGATTGTGACTTCTCTATTACTGGCAGATTCTCAGTATTGCCTTCTCAGCTTGCACAATTTGATGAAGAAAGCTGCCATATGGGAGAGATCCACATGGAATGGCCTCCAGCCAACAGCCAGCAGGGAACTGAGGTCCTTGTCTCTCCAGGAACCATTCTACAGGAACTAAATGCTGCCCAAAACTAAATGCTCAGAAGCAGATCCTTCTCCAGTTGAACCTTCAGATGATACCCCCCTCTCTTGCCAGCAACTTGATTGTGGCCTTTTGAGAGATTCTTAAGGAGAGGACCCATTTATCACATATCTAAATTCTTGACCCATAGAAATTGTTAATTTTAGGGTTAATTTGATATATACAGCCATGAGAACTAATGCATGACATATACTCTGATTCTCAAACATGGGTCATTTGGCACTGGCTGGAAATACTTCTGGTTTTCACGACTTTATGGGTGCTACTGGAATCTAAGAGGTAGAGGCTGAAGATGTTGCTAAGCATTTTATAACACACAGGACATCCTCCTAACAACAAAGGATTTTCTGACCCAAAATGTCAATAGTGCTGAAGTTGAAAAACCTTGGTCTAAAGGAGATTACAGTACCTTTAGACAGCAGATTTTAGATCTCATTTTCCACAAACTATCTCTAACATCTACTACCCAAAAGGAAATTACTTTTAAGTACATTCTGAGAATCTTGTTGTAAAATCAATGCAATTTCATTCATTTTTGAAAGATCACAGCATCTTTTTCTTTAGGAATGTCCCAGAAATCAAAGTATGAAACATGTCTCCATTAAAATACTTTAAGTTTATTAACCCTAGAGCTATGTCCATTCTGAAATATATAGGCAAGCTAGAAGCTGATAATAAAGCATCTAAAAGAGGTAGAGAAATTTTACATCATATTAATCTCATTATGGTAATACCTGAGCATCCAAATTTATCTTTCTCTATATTTGATAAGTTTGCTCCCCCTCAGGCTAAGGCTCATTACGCCCAGTTATGTCTTACACTGAAATGGCTGACATACAATGAAAGGAGATCCTAAAATCCTGGTGGGTGTGCCTGTAACTTTTCACACTCTAAAGTGCTTCATGAATAAATCAGTGAAGTTGTCACAGAGAGAAAGCATACATTTTTCCACAAATGGAACTGTAAGCAACCTGTGCACATTGTGAATAGCTCAGTAAGTTTTATTTATGACCTGTCCTGTCAGAGAAACAGCATAATTTGTATTGCTGTTGACATATTGACAAACAATTGACATATTTCCAGTACACAAAAGCAACCTGAATGGTAAGGAAATAAATACTGATATTACTGTGTTTCTGCCTTATTCAGAGCAATAATATAATTACCTTTTTTTTTTTAAGGAAACAAGAGTCAACCAATAGTCCATTGAAGAAATAGCTCCTCACACTAAGTTCAAGAATTGTCTTACTAAATTTTGCCTTAAGTACACTGTACTACATAGCCATGGTCCATCACCATCAAATAAGCTACATAGCTCTTTAGTTTAACTGCATATATAGCACTTCACTTTTGCCAGCATAGATCAGGGAATACTGGTTAAGGATACATCTGCCAGGGTCTGTTACCCTTCAAGCATATTCCTGTCCTAAATTTATTACCTAGGCTAAAGACAGCTGAAAGGCTGATTCAAGCCCACATTGTGGTTTTACTTTGACCATGATCATGAGAAATTGTGATTGATCAGCACAGACTTGAAAAGAGGTTAAAGTGCACAACATGCAAGGTGAAAGATATTGGCTCAATATCACCCCTTCTGTTCACTATTCAAAAACTCCAGTGGTTCCTTATCCTCTACAAAAAGTTTTAGTCTCTGTCTGGCATTTAATGATTTCCCTCCAACTACTTTTTAAAAAATTTGTTTCTTAGTACTTCCCATCTTGAAGTCTTTACTTCAATCAAATTCAATCAGACTCTTTTCTCCTTCTTATGTCTGTGTCACAGATTATGGGGTTCCCTCCATCTGAACTAACCTTTTCTCTTCCTGCACAAATTGTAACCATCCTCAAAATTCTAGTTAATGTCTTACTCCTTCAAAGATGTCTTCTTAGATTTACAGAAAGAAGATAGTTCTTTCCCTCCTCTAAAATCATAAAATGCAGTTTATCTGTATGTTCAGTTCCTATTTTGCATTTAATTGCATGTCTGAATTACCTTTGCATTTCTCCAATGCACAAGGTCTGCTGTATTAAATACACATGTAATCACCTGACCTAGATCCTAATGAAATGCAAAGTGATTACTTAAATTTTCAAATTCAAATTTTTATTGCCTAATCATTAAGTCTATATTTCTTGTTTGAATAGTTTGATGTGTCTATTCCTGAACGTATCATTCATTTTACAGAAAAAGAATACAAAACTGACAGAGAACAGTATTTACATGGTAATTAACTAATTAATAGGGATCTGTAGAAAGCCTCTCAATATCTTGTATCAGTCTTTAGTCCGGCACTATCAAATAAACACACTGATCTTCCTTATTTCTTTCCTTGGTAATGAAAGATGATCTAATTCATCTCAAAGATATGTTTGAAAGTCTAAACTGTTGACTTGCACTGGAATGAAGCTTTCTTTTCTAGCACAGGAAAGGCAATGTGGTTAGTGTGCAATTGCTATAATGTGGCAAAAATACAACGGAATTTAAGCAGGTCTAATGACTAAAATGTTAACACAGTTCTAGTTTATAATATCCAGCCTTAATGTGTGTTTTGTCTGATGAATTCATAGTGCCTCCCAACATTCATTTGGCTTGACTCTCCTGGCTGTCACAGAAGGAAGATGAATGGCTCAGAGAGAAAAATAAACAATTCTCCTTCTTGAATACCATGTTTATTTATGGCATATTTGAGTTATAATAAAAGAGAACAGTTAGGCAAGCTAGCATCTATCCTGAAGAGTAAGACATGAAGAAACTAAAAGTGAAAATAAAAGGAAAAGAATATGAACACAGATCAGATAATTATACTTCCTCATTAACTCTCACTGCAATCTTGTAAATGAAACTATTCTTCCATGTTTAGAAGACTGAATGTATTCTATTACCAGAATTTACCTGCTAATAAAATAAAATTTTAATTCTATTGTCTTGCCATCATATCCTAATGGACCAGGCAACTAATACTTGCTAAAGGCATCAAAGTTATCTTCTAAGAATAAGTACAAAGTCATGAAACTTTATAACTGCAATGCCAAGGATTTTGTGTGTACTTGTTTTGTGAATTTGTCTTTTACTATGAGTTTAAATATGTGATTCTCTAAAGGTAATTTTATAATAAGTTTCCTTTTGTCTTCAGGAGAAAAATTTAATAAGGATGATAAAAAAGAATTTATTTTTTTTCCTTTTGGAGAATAGGAGCTTTTGAAAAACATAGTCCTTCACTGAATGAGTAGCTCCCATTTAAATAAAATACATTCCAGTACTATTTTCTTTTTTAAGTACTAAATGCATACAATGCTTAAAAAAGGGAGATTTGGTTCCTGGGAAGCAGTTAGATGATAATGATGTCGGGAAAGAGCCTGGAAGAAAGGAGTCCAGACAAAGTATTAAAGAGGGAACATGGCACAGTGCAGCACTTTCCAAACAGTGGTTCTCCTACCACCTGCAGTACAGTAAACAGGAATGCTTAATAAATATTTAAATTCCTGGCCCACTCAAAACACACTGGGTCAAAATATTTCAGTGCTGTACAAAAGCATCTGGATAGACATCTTTGGTGGTTCTGAAGCACATTAAAAATTCAGAACTATTGCCAATGAGAGCACATTTTAAATTTTTTATGAGTATAATAATAACTGTTTTAAAAAGCATCAGGACACTCATCTTTAGTGTTTTCTCCATCTCTTCTTACCTTTTAAATTTAGCATTTCTATTTCATGTTTCTCTGCAGACTGTCTGCTATTCATACAGTCTACCAGGTGGAAGATGATCACATCATAAAGCCCGTATCTTTACCTCCTTGTTCAAGAAGGCAGCCAAGTCTGAGACTATACTATATTCATTTGGCCTCAATTCCAAATTTCTAGAGAAGGGATTCTCATTGGCTCAGCTTGAACTAAGTGTCCACCTTCTGCCCAATAAGCTATGGCCAAACAAGACAGGACCATGATATAAAACATGGTAACAGAGTCCCTACCCCAACTACCTATGAATTCAATTACAAAAATATACTGTTTGACAAATACAGGACACTTAAAATAGAGAGCAATTAGGAGTGAGGGAGAGAAATTCCTGAAGATAAACAAATCATTGTACTCTGGGCAGATAACTTAAAACCTGTCAGCCAAAGGTAGCAAAATAGTCGTAAAGAATCTAAGTGTCCAACACAATGGCTTGGTTAAAGGATAAGATACGTCTTTGAAATAGTAGAGTAAAAACCCATTCTTAGGAGAATGTAAAGAATGAAGGAAAACAGTCCAAGAATATTTTCATGCTAAAAATACATACAAATTTTTAAATGCCTTAATATGACCCTATTTAAAAATAAACACAAAACCAGGAAAGACATAAGGAGATATATTAAAGTTGCATAGTGAATGTCACTGGATTTCTTTTTTCTTTAAATATTTCTGATTTTACAAATTTCTACAGATTACTATTAAATTGGCAGAAAATAGAAAGGAAGGAGTAACATTTATTGTGCAGCTTGCTGCTAATCTACTTTTAAGTCTGACAGCAACCAAAGAGGCTCCTTTCTCTCAGTGTTTTTGGAGCCACAGTCACTGACCTTCTGAACACACCTCTTCTTGAAGCCAACCATAGACAGAGAACACAACTTGCATTTTTTGCAAAGCACAGACTAATCATTAAGACTGTTATAGAATAAATATTCCTCAGGATTCCATCCTTAAGATGTGGTGAACTCACGCAGGGCTTCTTCCTCAATCCACTTGGTATTTGGGTTGACATCAATATGAAAATTACCTGTACTCAACTGAGCACTCCCAAAAATGTCAACTAGATTATAGTGATCATTTACATTTTTTGGCCATTTGTCATCTGCATATACTTTTTATTTGGAGGAAATTTCAATATAGGTAGGAGGTATTATCCCAACTCTCATGACAAAAGTAAAATGAAATGCATGTTTTCTCTCCCACTCCAGAAGCTGCTATAAAGTGGACCTGGGGCCTTAGTGTAGACAATTAAGTATTCCTATGCAGAATTTTGACTTCTTTGATCGTTATACAAAGATGCAGGACAATCAGGAATTTTCAGCTGCTGAACTGGCTCGTTCTAGATTTGAGTGGCATTTGGAGAGTGTCTGATGGGGACAACATAAAACTGTGTCACCCACACTATTGTGGCCACTGCCTCCCTTCTCTCGATCTACCTGGTTAACTAGTCTTTCTGAGGATTTCATAAGGTAGCTTTGATGGTTAATTTTACATGACAACTTCAGAGGTCATGGAGTGCCCAGATTAAACATTATTTCTGAGGGCATCTGTTGTTTCTAGATGAGATTGTATTTGAACAGGTGAACTCAGCAAAATAGATTGCCCTCCCTGTTGTTGGCGGCATCATCCAATCCACTGAGGGCCTGAATAGAACAAAAGGCAGAGGAATTTTTCCTGCCTCATTAAAATGGTTTTAATTAAAAAAAATCCTAAAATGAATACATATGAAAAATAAAGACAGAAAGGGAATAGAAGGAAGGGAGGGAAGGAGGGATAGAGAGGAAGGAAAGGAATAATATTTGGAGACAATGCCCTGAGATTAAGCTGAAACATTACTATGTGCTGTGTAATTTTAGGCAAATTACTTGAGTTCTCTGAGCCTTAGCTGCCTTCACTTAAGAAAACAAAAGATTTAATATTTTTTAATCTGTTGGAAGAATTAGAAGAGATAATTTATGTAAAATAGATAATAAAAATGAAAGCCTTGTACATGGTAAGGACTTAATATTAGTTATTAGTTATAACTAATTAGATATTAGTTATTTCTCCTTTCCCCAACATTATCTCTGAATGGGTCCAATCTTTCTAGTTATGTCTGTCTGTCAGATGTAGAAGGAAGGATGGACTCTAAAACTAGTTCAAGAACTTGTTAACTTGACTCACAGAGACATCTGGGTAACTGAAGTTTATTTTAGCTCTGTAACAATAAAGCCAGGAAGATACTGGCCCAAGCTGTGTAAACTCAGGGAGATTAAGAGTGAAGATGGGGGCCTCCCTGGTGGCACAGTGGTTGAGAGTCCACCTGCCGATGCAGGGGACACGGGTTCGTGCCCTGGTCCAGGAAGATCCCACATGCCGCAGAGCGGCTAGGCCCGTGAGCCATGGCCACTGAGCCTGCGTGTCTGGAGCCTGTGCTCCACAACGGGAGAGGCCACAACAGTGAGAGGCCCACGGGCCCACGTACCGCAAAAAAAAAAAAAAAAAAAAAAAAAAAAGTGAAGATGAGAAGTTTGTTCAGAAATATCTGTTCTGTGCACTATTCCTTAACAATCATATTGTGAGCTGCTTTATAGATTTGATGCACCTGGCCTGGGTATTGAGCTATCCAGCATCAATCTAGGCAAGACTGCATCCTGAACTGTTTTAGCTATATTGGGCCTAAAGAGGGCAGTTGAGTTTTCAAGTTCTGATATTTATTCTTTCAAGCTTATTATCCACAAATGTTGGTCTACAGTTCAGCCCCCCTTGGGTAGACTAAAATTCTTTTACCTTCATATGTCTTTGTAGAATGTTAATGAACTATACAATATATCCCATTCAGTGCTGGAAGGAACATTGTTTTCATTACTGTCTTGTCTCTTTTGCCCTTCCTAGTAATGCTCAAGAATATAGGAGGATATTGTGATGGTAATAAAATGAGGCCAGTAGCTCTAATCTTTTGTCTATCAAATGTCCCAGAATCTCTAAACATATCAGTTTTCCCTTGGAGACACATTAGTTCAGAGAAGTGATGTAACCTACAGAGATGCTGAGATGTTAGTCAGACTTTGGAATTAGAAGACCCTACTCATTTACACTGGACTTAACCCTGGAAGAAAAAGCCACAGCACTTGTGGTAGCCATCTGGCTAACTAAGAGGAGTCTGTGATTAAGCCAAAATAGGGGAAAAGAAAGTCAACAAATGACAACAGATCTGGTCTAAACACCCATTAACCCTTAGTATCAAGCTACAATTCACCAGATCTTTTCCTGGACTTTTTAGTTGTGTAAGACAATAAATTACCCTTTTTCCTTTAGACAGTTTTTTTTTTTTTTTTTTTTTTTTTGCGGTACGCGGGCCTCTCACTGTTGTGGCCTCTCCCGTTGCGGAGCACAGGCTCCGGACGCGCAGGCTCAGCGGCCATGGCTCACGGGCCCAGCCGCTCCGCGGCATATGGGATCCTCCCAGACCGGGGCACGAACCCGTATCCCCTGCATCGGCAGGCGGACTCTCAACCACTTGCGCCACCAGGGAGGCCCCTTTAGACAGTTTTAATGGGATTTTTTAATAACTTTGAAATGAAAATCGATGCCTTTTTCCTTCTTTATGGAATTTGGCAGCCAAAGGAGTTACCTGGTAGCTGCAGGTCAGAAAGAGCGCTTGATGGGGCTTATGAATTCTTCCCAGTAGTACTGATGTCCTAATTAATACTCACATTCTCATTTAGGATTTAAATGTGTTCTCTCTTAGCTCATTCTATCCCTCGATTCTTCTGTGGGGCTCTACCTTGTTTTCTATAACCCCCAGTCCCTAGGGAGTTGAAAGTGGAAGTTTGTTGACTATAGACAGATATTTTGTTTCCTAATCAATAGTCTGTATGGGATTTCTTAGTGTTGTGCTCTGTTTAACATACTGAATTTTTGGTTATCTCTAAGTGCCTGAAGCTTTCCTGAGCTTGCATTGTTCTGAGACTATTGTTCTTTGGAGCATGTGCTGATTATTTCCCAACTGACTGGCCTGAGGAAATTCTGGGCATCACGCTGGATTGTAAGCCTGAAGGGTACGAATACAGGAACAAACAGATCCTCAACTGAAAAAGGTAGGGTCTGAGAGCAAGCTATGGAGAAGGGCAAAACGGGTACCCTGAAATATACCTATAAAGAAACCAAGGGTTAAATAATCGTGGAAACAGTTGACTCTATTATAAAAGGAAGAGCCACAAAACAAAAACTGGTCAAAGGTAATGGAACATCTATAGGGACAAAAGGATTCAAGCAAATTTAAATATAAGTATTAGACAAAATTATTAAAAGTAAAAGAAGCAAACTCCCTCGTTGCTACTTCTGATAATTCTTCTTCAGCTTTGTCCACGTGTGGAAATTTGATCTGCTTCACACAGACTTCCCAACCTCTGAAGAAGGATGCTTTTCTATATTCCAATCAGAATATGATTTTTCCACCAGACATATGGTATATTTCCTCAAGCTGCTCTGTCCACATTTGGAGATTCTACCCCAGGTACTGGCTTGTATAAGACTAACCTTTGCTTGCCATTTTCTGAGTCTAGAGCTAAGTCTTCTTCCAGCAGTTTTCCAACACCCAACTGGTTGTTCAACAATTCAATTCAATTGAGTTCTGACACTAACTACCCTGAGTTTACCCAGATCCCATAGGTTAAGAACTCAGCTGTACAAGACTGCCCCAATCAGATTGGGGGAACCAAAATAAATGGGGTCCTTGGGTAATGCACACATCTGCCTGGTTGGTTATAAATTCGAGTCTTCCCTCAACCTCACCCTCAGGTTTGATAATTCACTAGAACAACCCACAGAACTCAGGGAAGCATTATGCTTATGATTATAGTTTCATTATAAAGCATACAACTCAGGAACAGCCAAATAGAAAAGATGAATAGGACAGAGTACGCAGGGGTGGGGGTGTAGGGTGGGATGACGTGGAGCTTGCATGCCCTCTCTAGGAGCATCACTTTCTCAGAACCTCAATGTGTTCACCAGCCCAGAAGCCCCTCAAAACCCTGTCATTCAGAGTTTTTAATCAAGGTTCCATTAAACAGGCATGATTGATTAGATCATAGACCCCTTTGACTGAGCTCAATCTCCAGCCCCATTCCCAGGAGGCTGAGGGATCAGGCTGAAAGTTCTACCCTCTAATCATGTGGTTGGTTCCAGTCCTCATCCTGAAGCTATCTAGAGGCTTGCTATGAGTCAGCTAAACAGGCAGGATACAAAGAGGTTCCTTATGAATAACAAAAGACACCCATCACTCAGGAAATTCCAAGGGTTTTAGGAACTCTATGCCAGGAACCACGAACAAAGCCAAATATATTTTGTAGTACAGGACAGAATTTCTCCCTGAAATTCCAGAGGTTACCTGTCGACCTGAGGCAGGAGATAGATGGGCTCCAGGCTAGGCATTTACAACTGGCCTCCTGTTCATACCTCCTGGGGTGAGAAGAAGATGGGCTCCAGGCTGGACATTCATTACCAGCCCCCTCTTTACATTTCCTGAGGCAAGAGACAAATGGGCTCCAGACTACATATTTATGACCGGACTTCTGTCTGCATTTCGAGATCTGCACATCGGTATAAGAAATAATAACAGAAATAGGGTAGATGACCAGACATTGGATACTTTTATGGCAGGGACAGAGAGGGGCTCAACCCTGTTAAAAGATCAAGGGGTCATACACTTCCCATCCTTGGGGCAAGGGAAACATGGCACATGTGCAGAAAGGCTCCTTGGGGGTCAAAAAAGAGGGGGCACCACCCCATAATATGTGATGCTAAGGCCGTCCCATAGGCCTCTGGGCTGAAATCCATCTTGGAAAAATGTTGGGCACGCACGTTGTGGGGGTCCTAGGGCAGGGCAGGTGTGGAGAAAGAAACCAGGTAATTGGCCAGAGGTAAACACAGACCCGGAGGAACTGCCCTATAGAAATCACTTAACGACCTCTTTATTCCACTCTTCCTCATTAGGGAGGATGCCCACACCCTTTCTCTCCAGGTGTGCATCTCTGCCTTGCTTCTGTCTTAACTAAACAAACTGTTTCTCTGTGTGCTCTCCCACTTGGTGTTGTGCTATGTCTCTAATAATAAACTTTGTACCTGTTTTTACACTTCTGCTTCCATGAGAAATGCATTTATCAGTGAGGGCAAGAGCCAGGGGGTGTGGTGGCTAGGAGTCCTGGTTTTCATCCAGGCTACCCAGGTGTGATTCCTGAGCAGGGAATTAAGATCTCACTTCACACCACCACTCACTTCTGCCTCTCCGAGATCAGACCAATCAGAACATCCATATCACCCTCATAAACCCTTGTTCTCTATTCTTGGGTCTTCATTATTTTCTGAACAGATAAAAACAGTGTCTGAAAATATTTAAAATTGCATTAGCTGATTAGTAATTTTCAGTGGAAAAAAAAGTTTATTCACATATATTTTACAAAAATGAAATGTAAGCCTTCATGATCTTTAAAGCAATTCTCTCTTTTTTTTTTTTTTTTCCTAACTAACCATGATGCTCTGAACGGGTATAAATGAAGCTAAAGGTTGTACCAGTTATTTCATCTAGGCTGCAGTTATTCATGATTTTCCTATTTGTATAGTATTTGCCTGTATGGTTTCACTTGTTCAATTTGCATTTTCATAGTTACTACTGTATTGCATATCTTCAATTCTAAAAGCTGATTGTAGTATTCAAGATATGTTAGATGATAATAAATAACCACAAAGCTCTTAATAGACTTAATAGAACCAAATGTTGCTCTTACTGTTGCTTCACATCTAAAAGACCAGCAGGGTGCTCTTCTCACCACAGTCACCAGGACCAAAGGCCTTCAGGCTTCATCCTGACACCTGTTTCTTAGATTAGCAGGGCAGAGGGAAAAGAACCTGCCAGTCCATGCACTGTCTCTAAAAGGTCTGCCCAGAATGGATGTGTCTCATTTGCTCACATATTATTGACTAAACCCCCATGAATCTCTCTCGACTTAATTGCAGGTACCATGATACTATCAGCTTTTGGTAGGAAATCTAAACAATCATTTTCCTCGAGAGATTTTGACTAATTGAAAGGATTTCTTTTCCTATGTGTTGCCATAAATCATTCAGAGGTTTTAATAATGAGTTTAATGGCCAAGCCTTTGATATGATGCTTGCCAAGAGTCTGAACTTTAATTGGCCTTTTTAATGCAAAGCATTTCTCCATTTTATTTTTTTATAGTTTGGAGTTGAAAGTAGTTCTGCTTCTAAACCAACAAGTCCCTGAATTTGTGGACTATTTCTATGTCTTTTAAATCTATTTTCTTGAACTCAACTATTTCCTCTGATACCTTGCCAAATACAGTCAATAACAAACCATTACTATTCTATTTTCCACTATTAGACCACTTCTAGTACTAAAAATTCATGTGGTGTATAAGCTGCCTTCCAAGCAGAGGTGGAAATGTTACCAAGAGCTTTGACCCTGCATAACATGGACCACCCTTTCAGGTTCCTATATCAGTTATCTCCCTACTTGTTACCTAGCCCTTATATTAATCCCACATGTTTTAGCTCTGTTGTCACAGAAGCATCCAGTATCAATTTTTGTATAAATCAGGACAGGATATTTTCATTTGCCCCGCTAGATCTATAGTCTACACTTCACTACTTTGTGCCTTGTGTGAGGAGGGAGAGCAGAGCCGGGGCGGGGGGAGTGGGGGAGTGGGCAGGGGGTGCAGTTTGACGTTATTATCTGCATCAGTGGATTCTTTTGTCTTCCAGCTTCCAAGAGTGTTCAGCAACAGAAATCAATGGTAGGAGATTGGAGGGTAAAAGGAAAGTAGGTTGCTCACTCTCCTGGATTCTTCCCGTTCAGGTCACTACAGGTTGGCCGAATTCTTCTAATGAAGGCTACAGTTATTGTTAGGCCCTTTCCACACAACTATACTATCCATCTTCTAGTAATTAACTCTCCTTCTTCTTGGTCTTTCAGGTCTAGTGGTCATGACATCTATCCAATGTCATAAGGCCTAGGATACTACACCAGTCCTGGTTAGTTTACCTACCCTCCGATGATGACAATGCGATAAATACTTCCTTCGTTTAAACCTCCTCAATCATCTAGTTTGAAGGGGCTTCCTTTTAGGACTCTGATTGATTGGGTTATGTTTCGGTAGTACAATAGTCCTGACTCTGCAGCTTGACATAATAAAAGTTCATTTCTTACCTAGGCTACCTATCCCACATGTGCAGGCAGGGAGCTCTGTTCACTCTAGTTGCTCAGCATTATAAGCTTCAGCTTGGCTTATGCTTCTGTAACCGGTGGAGCCATAGAAAGAGTATACGTTACTCCTGTAGGGGTCCTTCTACATCTGCCTGGTTGTGACACCTGCCACTTTTACTTACATTTCTAACTTCAGAGGTTTGAAATTTACCACCCTAATATGCAACCAAACAGGGGAAAACTGGAAGAATTTAATGTGTACTTTACAAATGGTTCAAAAGTGGGTTTTGAAGCACAAAGTTATGATGAAATTAAACCAACATTAAAGCTCATTTTAACTTCATACACGTACATAGCAAGAATGGCAACAGTGCCCATACAGACTATGAGGACTATCTGTTTGTCCTCAAGCAAATAAATCTGTTATTGTAATGATGCTGCACAATTAGCCAAAAAGGAAAGTGTAAGATCACAGACACGTAAATAACTGAAAATTGAATAGTATTCAGGCCAGTTTATGAGCCTTCCAGATCTCTCCACTCCACTCCAACCCTGGGCCTGGGAGTTGGTTGTTTTCCCTGCTTCCCACACAGAGTTGCCCCAGTAATGGCTTTCACTCTTCCCATGGGCTCAAAGCCAAGATCTATTCGCCACTACCTTTGCCTCATCTTCAACATTTTAAATTATCCTACCATCCCAAGAGTGAGAGTGGAGCTTCGGCAAGAATTCTATTGTATCCTCATGGTATGAGACGAAGCTGCTTTGGCTCTTCAGTGTGACGCAAATGGACTTTTGGAAGGGCCAGGTTCCCCAGCAGTTACTCAAAGGGGCCAATTAGTAAAATGCAGAAGAGTGGGAGAGTAAACATCATATGAAATGACCTTTGACCAAAGAAAGACAAAGTGGGAAAAGTGCATTGAAAGATTGCTTTCCTTTCCTCTCCTCTAACAGCTTTGAGATGGTGGTATCATATAGTCTCTCTGCAGATATTCCACATAACTAAGCAGCTGATTGCATTTCCTGGGAAGCTCGGACAGTTTAAGTAACAGGCAGCTTTAAACTTGCTTGCCCTTCTTCACTGCCTCACTTCCCTCTACACTCACTCTTGTTTCCCTGTGATTGTACTGCCTCTCTCAATACAGTGTTTACACGTAAGGTTTGCTTTAGGAAATATTTGCTAAAGAAGCTCAGCTTAGAAAACTAGTATCAAGGATGGTCATAAAAAGAAGAACTTCAGGAGGAAATTTGGTGTTGA
This sequence comes from Mesoplodon densirostris, assembly GCF_025265405.1. NCBI lineage: Eukaryota > Metazoa > Chordata > Mammalia > Artiodactyla > Ziphiidae > Mesoplodon > Mesoplodon densirostris. Next base: position 218,938,014 of record NC_082661.1, on the reverse strand, counting down.
ATTTCTCAACTGTCTGAAAGCAATAAAGACTCAATCATTGGGGGTGATAAATAAGGTGATAAAAATCCCTGGAATGAAATAATAGTACCAGTATTAAACATTTTAGCAGTAAATAACAGAATTTAGGTATATTTGGGTTTTCTTTTTTTTTTTTTTGCTCATCATTTTAATTTCAGTTTTTCCTTGACATTTATCACACTTTGCCCTGTAAGAGTTTTTTTTTTTTCCTCTGCCACTTATATTTTCATGTACATCTATGAAAATCTCTGCTCAGGTTGTTGTTGTTGTTTTTAAATAAGATATATATATACTAAGAAAATTGAAATATTGGGATATTTATAGAAACCCCATTTAATCACATTCCCAGAGAGAATGTCAATTGTTAACAGACTCATTCCAAAGAAAATTTACCAAAGTTTATTTTAAATTAATCACTGTCCTTATGCTGGTTTTGCAGTTGCCATTTGAATTTTCTGACCAAATCTGGCTGTTTTACTTCATCTGGACAGACAGGTAAGCATATTGATCTAGGTTTTGGTAACAGAATACTTCTCATGCCAAACTCTGAATCAGGTCAAACTCACTTAGGAATCAAAGAAAAAGGAAGAATGTTCTAGGTAGCAACTGAAGTTAGCATAAACTCTGACTTAAAATGGCTCAAATATGTAGGTGTTATTTATATCACATAAATCTGAAGCTAGGCAATTGCTGGTGTTGATTTATCTACCCAAGCCGTTTACGTCTCCCTGTTGTGTCATTCTTATATGTTGGCTTGGGTCCACACATTTATTAGTTTTCTAGGGCTGCCATAACAAAGGACCACAGACTGGGTGGTTTAAAACAGAAATTTATTTTCTCATAGTTCTGGATGCTAGAAATCTGACGTCAAGTTGGCGGCAGAGATAGTTTCATTCTGAGGCCTCTCTCCCTGGCTTATAGATGGTCCTCTTTTCCGTGTGTCTTTGTGTGGTCTTCCCTCTGTGCACGTGTGTGTGTTCCAAGCTCCTTTTCTTATAAAGACTCCAGTCACAGTGGATTGGGGCCCATCCCAATGACTTTAACTACCTCTGTAAGAATTCTGTCTCCAGATATAGTCATTCTTATGTACTGGAGGTTAGGGGCAACATATGAATTTTGGTGAGGGGCACTATTTCAGCTCACACCACTGTGGTTATCACTTTGTGGTCTTAAGATAAATGCCATGCATCTCATAGTTACTATAAAAACAGAAAAAACAAAATAGAGAGAGAGAAAAAGTAATGGGACCTGTTATCTTTATCCCCTTTTTAGAAGAAAAACAAAAGCTTCCCACACCACCATCCTTTCCTCATGTAGTTGATTCATGTATAGCTCAAGAGCCAGAACTGTGTTACATGGTCACTCCTAGCTGCAAGAATGGCTGGAAAAGTGAGCGGGCTTTTTAATAGTTACATGAAATATAACTATAGGTCTACAGTATCTACAGTAAAGGAGACAAGGAAAAGGATGATTAACAATGGATTTGGGAACCCTCAATCTACAGAATCTGTTTCAGAGAATTTCATAGAATGTTTAACAAATGTATATTTATTGACCTACTACTAATGACAGATGCTATGCCAAACACTCAAGATATATGAGTGGACAAAACACATACCATAAACACAGAATTCATAGTATGGTGTGGAAGACAGAAAATTAATATAGGCAATTACAGTGCTGCACGGCAATTGAAACGATGGAGCAGCACAGCGTACTGCAGAAACTCATAGGAAAGGCAACAAACCTGGTCACAGAAGATCACAAAAGGCTCCATAAAAAATGGGATATCTATGCTTTTCTCATCATTAACATGCAAGTAGAGATATTGGTAGAGATATTTTAAGCAGTAAGTAAATGAATGTGCCAGAAATCACAAGCACAGGGCTTGGCACAAAATAATTACAACGTCTGTGTGCATTTATTGATAATTGTGGGTTTTTTTTCTTGTTTTTCTTGGGGGGGTTTATTTGTTTACTATATCACAATAGCAAACACTTTTGTACTTCTTAAAATACATTAGACTCTGCTTGAAGGGTTCCGTTTTACTCAGTTATTCCTCACAATAATTAAAGGAGGTAGTAACTATTACTGACCTCATTCTATAGATGAGGAAATTGAGACATTAAAAAATTAAGTAATCTGTGTAAGGTCATGTAACTACTAAAAGACAAGGCTGGGATTTGAGTCTAACCAGTCCAGCTCCAAAGAGCACTCTCTTACCCACCCTGTCATCAAGGCTCTCCTCATTATACTCTGCCTCTGATACTTATTTCAAGTGGCGTTAAGAATGTACTCATTTTAAAACTATAATTCACCCTGATGTCTGAGTTTCTATCTCTGGTGATCTATCTACCTGGTAGGATAGGTGGTTTCTACCTACCTGCTACTGCACTACATTTTTTAAAAAAAATGTATATATTTCCAAGTAAGATCGTGGAGTAATCATTTTCTACTCAAATGGCAAAAATAGGGGAAGCTTTAAATTCCATCAGTACATAAAATGTCTTAGTTTACCTAAGGCTAATCATTTTCTCCACTCATGTTTTTTCTTCCTGTGTGATATGCTATAAACCAAGTATTGTTAATTTGGCATTCAGACAAATTGGATGATTTTAGAAACTGTTTTTGGTTCTTTCCGGGCAATGAAAAATAGAAGCTTTGCTTTTATGCAGCGACCATCTCTTCCTTTGTTTTCTCTTTTTGTTAATATTTTTAGTGTTCATATTTTGTTTCATTGCTATCCAAGTTTAACATAGTTTTTATTCAGTTATTTGTTTCAGGATATAATTAAAGGAAATATATTCACTAACTATAACATAGCTTTTATTTTAATTTTTCAATGACACACATTTTGAAGTTAGTAAAGCCTCAGTTTTGCTTTACTTCCTTCTAGCTGGGAAAAGAGCCTGCCAAGGTGTCAGGTGAACAATGGGATTTGAAGAGTACATTGGAAAAAAAAAATAAAAGAGAATTGGTCCTCACATTTCAAGCATCAACTACTAAATGTCTATGTACTACTGGCAATTTTTCATAATCAAGTCCTATGCTTTGAGAAGTCAGCAGATCCACAATCCTGAAAATGCTGGTTATTTTTATGCAAATATGTATTGTGTATAAACAATTGTAACTCAGGAACCTCGACTTTTTTTGTAGACAAAGCCAGTGTTAGCAAGTTTTTAACTATAGGTTTTAGAGTTTGCTGCCACTTGCTACTCATTTTTCCACAGCGATCTCTTGTCTGTATTTTCTAAAACCGTATTTATTTTTTATTTCCAGTCGATATAGGAAAGCTTTCATGTCTCACTCACCTTTTATGCTTTTTTGAGTTTTATGGAATGAATACACTTAAAAATTGTGTCAAGAATTATCAAGGTCCTTGATAATTTCCAAGGATGTGCTCTCTTGTTTTGTTGTGATGCTACTATTTCCATGTTACCTTGATGCAGCAGCATGTAATTCTTACGCTGCCTATGATAAAGTATGATTTCTATTAAAATTGCGATTGATTCTGTATAATAACTACATTTTGAAATAGACCTTTTCAGTTTTCTCTTGGCAATGCCTATTTCTATTTGTGTCTATATGGACTTAGCACTTAAAGCCAGCTGAGTTTTATTACATTTTAATTTTCCCAACACTTTGATGGCATAAATTAGCTAACCTCTGGCCTGTTAGAGCCTTGCTGTTAAGATCTGACAAACAAAAATTTTACTGTGTTTATGACGGTTAAACAATTCTAGCTCTGTTCATTTCTGGCAATCAACCTTGGGGGTCTCATGGTCACTCTAAGCCTCAACTTTCTCATCTCTAAAATGGTAATGGCTCTCCCTGACATGACTCTTTCTCTGAATGGCTGTGAGGATCAAATGACATAAGATACAACTTGGCATCTCAAAATGGAGAACAAGGATTCCAAGGAGGAAAAGTGGTAATCAGGAGGTGCAGAATTCTTAGAATAAAGATGGTACATCATCCAACAAAAAAGGATTTCACTGAAAATTTGGAGGGAGAAAAATGAAATAATTTTATAAATAAAATCAACACCAGTATTATGGTATGGAATTCAAAAGTTACATGAATGTTTAAGATAAAACATTCAAAACTAATAGTGAGAAAGTGTCTCTCGTGGCACTGAAATTCCATTTTGTCACTCTGTTTGTCTCAACCTATCCTATCAAGCGTGTATGTTCACTTTTCTCTGCCTTAAGGGGACTTGAGAGAGCATATAAATGTGCTTAATATGCATAAAACGGCATTCAAATATGACATATTACTATCACCTTTGGTCTTTCTGAAACTGTGCAATATCTTGAAAACCTTTCTGCATTTCTGCTGTTTACCACTCAATTCAAGTTGCCATCTTCACTCTGTGGATCACTGCAACTACCTTGCAGCTGACCTACTGTATCCAGTCTGGTTTCTCCCAAGTTAACCTCCAACACTGAAGTAAAATAGTGTTTCTAAAACTCTAATCCAATCATGGCACCTTCTTCCTTAAAATCCAGCCATGACTTCCCATTTTTCTTGGGAAAAATACAAAAGTTTTCAACACGTCTTCTTGAAACTTCCACAGCTGATTCCCCAGCACTCTTCCTAGCTCACACTGCTCCTACTGTTCTCATTTTTCAGCCGCTAGAATTGTTCAAGCTCTGTCTTGCCACAGGGACTTTGCATATACTGTTCTCTTGCTGTTATGGTCTTTCTTCCTCTCTTCATCTATGACTCCTCCTCTTGCTTGAGATCTTTCATGAAAAAGCAAACTTCCTATAAGAAGCATTCCCAGTCCACTACAGTTAGGTAAACTCCCATTATAAGGCTCTGTAGCACCTTATGTGTCTCCTTTGTGGCACTTACTACAGTTGCAACCAAACATTATTTGTGCAAGTATTTTATTAAAGTTACTCTTTATTACTTCTCTGTTTAAACTCCATTAGTCTACTTTGTTTCATAGTAGCACATAATAAATCCTCCATATATTTGATGAATGAATGAATGAGTGGATAAAACTACGCTTTACATAACAATTTTCATCATTATCATTTTCCTGAATATTTTATAAATACCTGCAAAGTAGAGTTGTAAAATTCTTCTAAGACAGTAATATTACCATACTGCATGTCTCATTTATATAAAATTTTATTGCTGACATAGTGTTGGATATACAGTAGAATTAAAGTGAATTTTTATTAAAATGGATTGAATGATGCAATTTATAGGGAAATGAAGATCAGCTATATATTTGATTTTAATTTGTTTATTGATTTTCTCTGATTGAGATAGAACTATATGTATTCTACTAAGAAAGACTATATTACATTATGACCTAATCTCTATAAACTATCATGGAGAAAGGAAGAATGATCCCAGATAGAATGTATTAATGATGAGTGAAAATGATTAGCATTTAATGTAGAAAATGATTAGCATTTAATACTAGATGGGTAATTACCTTTGTTAGAAATTAGATATAGACATTTGAAAGCTGGATTGCCAAAGTGATGATTTAATTACTTATGTATTAAGCATCTATCATAAGCAAGAAACAGTGATAGTCATTGTGAAGATAATCAATTTAAATTAGAGGGTATCTCTATCCTCAAGGAGGTTAGGCTCCCATTAGAGAAAGAAAGAAACAAACAAACAATAAAAAATGTAAAATAGAGCCAGACGGCTGTAATAAACACTATAGTACAGTGTCAGTGTTACGGGCTGAATTGTGTACCTCCCCACCCTCCATCCCCAATTCATATGTTGAGGTCCTAACCCTTGGTACCTCAGAATGTGACAGTTTTTGGAGATAGAGTCTTTAAAGAGGTAAATAAGGTAAAAAGAGGTCATATGGATGGGTTAGTATCCAATATGCCAGGGTTTAGTACTGGATTAGTATCCAGTATGACAGGTGTCTTTGTAAGAAGAGGAATTTTAGACACAGATACACACAAAAGGAAGAGCATGTAAAAACATAGGAAGAAAATAACCATCCACAAAGCAAGGAAGGAAATCCTCAGGAGAAAAATAATCTGCCAATACCATGCTTTTGGACTTCTAGCTTCTAGAACTGTGAAGAAATAAATTTCTGTTGTTTAAGCCACCTAGCCTGTGGTATTTTTTAATGGCATCTCTACTTAACTAATACATACAGTTATAATCAAAATGTTTTAGGAACACAGAGAAGAAGAAAACAGTTTTTCTGGAGGTTTGTAAACCTATAGTGAAAGTAGTATCTCTGTTTATTTGCTGAAGTTTGTATAAAACTTTCAAAAGCGAGATCATATTCTTCTCTGTTTCTACAAATCACTCAGTAAACTTCTCAACTTCAAGTCTTGTGATACAACTCCAGTTCTGGTCACCCATACCTTAAACCTTGACACCCAGAGTACTCTGTATTAGTTTTCTATGGCTGCCATAATAAATTACCACAAACTTAGTGGCTTAAAGCAACACTAATTTGTTTTTTTATAGTTTTAAGTGTCAGAGGACTAAAATTGAGGTGTTGACTGAGCTTGTTCCTTCTGAAACCTCCTGAGAATTTATTCCTCTCTTTTCCAGTTTCTAGAGGCTGCCTCCATTGCTTGGCTCATGGCCTCTCCCTCATGTCACTCTAACCACTTGCTTCCTTTGGCACATCTCCTACTGCTAACTTGGACCTTTATCTTCCTCTTATAAGAACCCTTGTGGTTACATTCGTTCACTTGGATAATATAAGGTAATCTTCCCATCTCAAGATTCTTAACTGATCATATTAGGAAAGTCCCTTTTGCCTTGTTACATAGCCACAGGTTCTGGGTGTCATGATGTGGACATTTTTCGGGGCCATTATTCTGCCTAACATATCCTACAAAACAGATCTCTCATATTTCAGTACCCTGCTTTTTAAACTTGGCCTTTTATCCTCCATTTTCTCATTTCTATTAAACCTGCTCATTGAACTCTCTAAGCAATATCCAATATTGAATCTTTCACTTTCTTCATTGGTGTCGCTTTTGTTTTATTCTATGTTTACTGTAATTTGATCATCCTTATTACTCTCTCCTCAGATCCTTCAATTCCCTTACTTTACTGTCATACTATTGCCCAGGCCCAGACACACCCCCAGGCTGGTCAGTCACCCATGCTGTCTTCTCCCATACACTGGTGCTCCTGCAGAGTAGAGGACCGACCATACAACAAGGATCTCCAATCTAAGTCAGTCTGCAGTATTAATTTTACTTATCCCTTTCCAGTTTTAATGTCTATTAAAAGAAAACAAAACAAAAACAAGAAGAAAACTTTTACCCTTCACTTTAAGCATTCCCAATCCTCACCATTTCTCAGTAGATGATCTAACTTCCTATTTCCATAAAATAATTGAGCCCATCAGCACAAAATATCTCAGTATCTTGCTCTTCCATCCACAGAATCCTAGAAAGGTGTCTGATCAATCTCCATTCTCCTTAGAAAATGTCAGAAGGAATACAGATTTGATTGTGTCATATTGCTGCTCAAAAATATTTATTGGTTCCCAGTTATCTACAAAGTAACTTCTAGCTTCTTAGTTTAGCAATGAAAAATGTTCCAAATCATCCAAATAACTTACCATTTTGGATCTTCATCTTATACTCTACCTATATTGCACTTCTCGTTTTTATCTAAATATGCAACTCTACACTATTATACATATTTGATCAACTTTTTCCTCTACCTGTAATGTCCTTACAGTATGCTTTAAACTAGCAAACTTCGCCTTCTCCTTAACAATCTAAATCATACTTTTCCTGGGAAACCTTCCTTAACTCTTCTTGGAGAAGTTAGTAGATATTCTCCTTAACTTTTAACTTAATTGCTACTTAATACTACTACTACTGCTGCTACTACTACTGTTAATATTATCCAGACTATTATAAATAATGTAATGATTAGCTACCATTTAGTGAGTTAACCAATGCAGATAATATTTCTTTTGAATCCCCCAATCACCCCTGAATTTAAGGACAATTATTATCCCTTTTATTGTTGAAGGTACAGAGGCTTAAGGTAGTTAAGTGGTTTGCCCAAGGTCACACAGATACAGGATTTACATTCAGGTCTGTCTGATCCAAAACTTTTACTAAATGCTCTATTCTATTGCCTCCCTTGCAAATTTATCACATTTAACTGCAAGGCCACATATGCTATATTATATAGATTACATACCCTATAGAGGATTAGCAATTCTGTGGAGCAATTTGTGTAATATTGGTAAATCAAATTCTTTTTATTACTGCCTTAATGCCAAACTAACGTAATACTGGCAAAGAATATAAAAAGCAATTATTATTAGTTAAAATATGTGCTTTCTTGTGTAAATTGAGGTGCTTAAAAATTCACCAAAGGATGTGTAATCTACAATCTCACTTATATCTTTCAAATTCCTAGTGAGCAGAAAAATGCTTCTCTAAATGTTTATAATGTATACTTTGTGTAAATTATATAAATGTTATTAGAAATACTTAAGATTATAAACAGTTGACTGACTTTATTCTGGTAAAAGGAATCTGGGACACTTATAGTACTCAAAGTTAGAATTATTTTTTCCCATTTATTATTTTTATTATTTTTAACTTCTCATTAAACACCTGCCATGTAATACACAACGCATAGGAGGCTTTCCGTGTACAGAAAATAATTCTAACCAGTGCACAGAATATCAGATTAAAAGATGTTAAATCTCTTGCCTATGATATCTTAGTCTGACTGATGCTAACCCTGCGGGCTGCATTACGGTACATTTACCTTTAAAAAAAAAGTCATCACCTTGCTAATTATCTTTTCATTTACAACCACAGAAGGGGCAACAGGAGAGGGACAGCCAGCTTTTGAAAGCTCCCCAGCAGATGCAGTCTACCAATTACATCCTAGCCCACAGCATCGCAGAACAGCAGACAAAGGGATGCAGAGCACTTTGTCTCCGCCAACGGATACCACCACTCAGAAAATCCTGGTGCAATTGACTTTTTATGGATAACATTTCCCGAAAGAGCTGGAGTTTGAAATTTCCTAAAGCCCAGCCCACTCTGTATCTATTTCAATATATGACAGTCTCAACTGAGTGTCTAACCAATAAAGTCTAAACAAACCGGCATTTATATTTGAAGCCATATATCAGATGTATAGCTAACTATGCTCATCTCATCCTGAAAATGAATGAATTAAAGTACATTACCACAGGGGTGGCTGGCTAAACAAATACTATGAAGTTTGAAACTGTTACTGCCTTATTCATGCCTGTAATTAAATTTTAAGTGTTTATACACCAAAAATCTTGAATGGTCTCCTAATGATCCCTGGAAGCCAGGTCTTTTAAACTGAATGTGCTGATGTACATGACTGGCCCCAAATCTTACCCACAGGTCTTCATGGTTTACTTTGAAGGTGAAACTGATAATTATTTGTCCTGATTCCTGAAAGATCCTTCTTTTATGTTCTGCACTGAATGTAATGTGGTTCATTTTCATTAAGTGAAAGCATTGAGCTTCAGGCAGAATGTTCTACTGAGATGCTGCAGAAAATGCATGCAGCACACACATTTAGAGCACACATTGAGAGAACACACTTAGTATGAATAGTCTTTCCTATAAATTTAAAGATTAGAAACTCCAAAAAGCTACATTAATTTTTTACCTTTAGAAAACTGCACTGTTTTGAAGCCATTCATACGTGTAACTAAAAGAAATGTGAAGTTAGGCATCGGTAATACTGTTACTTCTTTCATAAATTCAGACAAATTATCTGAGTTAATTCCCAAGAGCTTTCTATTTACTTTTAAATTATTTCCTTGTTATTTTCCCCAGATTGTGAGGCGTGAATGCACAGATATTTGTAGCCATACAATCCACCCTTTTGGCAGCTGCCTGGATTATTCTGAGGACTTTATAAGAGCATTTAGAAAAGCATGAAAAATCCTGATTGCTAAGCATAAAAAGGAGAGTATGCATAATATGGGAAAAGGTTATGAATTTTTATTACCCAGTTCTTTGAGCTCCATTTTTCAAACATATATGGAGTCAGCATGGCTCTGTAGAAGGAATACTAGACCAGGAGAAGCAGGGCTAGATATTCCACTCCCAGCTTTTACAAAAACCAGCTTTATGCTCTTACACAGGCATTTAATACCTTAGAGTTTGAGCTAATGATCTTTCATATTCAGTTCAGATTTAAGATTTTATTTTTCCATTTTGCAGTTTTTTCATAACGTACCATCTGCCTACCTATCCACCTACCTACCTACCTTATATCTCACTTTCAGGAAATACTTATTAAATAGAATTTACTCTATTTTTACTTAGCAGTACCCATTTCCAAAATCTATTGAAGTTCTGGGTAATTTGGAAATGTGTGGTTAAAAAAAAGAACTCTTGGCTGCTGGCAAAAAATGTTTCCAAAATTGTAATACACTGCATGATGAGAAAATGTGCCAGACTGAGTGAGTTATTTAAAAAAAAAATTTGATGCTTACTGGGTAGAACAACTGTTCATAAATGTAATGAGCTTATCATTGAGTAAACAGAAAGGATTTACACAGTATAGACACAGGGGTCAGAGACTGAACAGATTAATTTAAGAAGTGATGACGCATTAAGAAAAAATTATATATTTTTAGAGTTTATGGGTTTATCTGCTTGAAAAGTAAATCTCTTATTATTCTTTCTCTTGTGTTTCTCTGAAGACTTACTGTGTTGTGACCTTTATACATTGATAGGATAAGAATAGAAGAATATTTTATTTTTTCATCTATAGTATTTACTACTACATTTAAACATTCTAATTCTCATGTCTCTACCTATCAAATTTATTTAAGAAAGACTCTAACAGAAAAAAAATGATAGAATAATTAAGGAAACAGGATACATGTACAACAGAAGTAAGGAGGTTATTTGTAGCAATTTTTCTTCAGTTTCCCCACTTGCTTATGTTTTTGAGATCAGCATTCAAATAATTATCTTTGCATCTCTACATGTTTTTTTTTTGGTATGTTAGAAAAGTGGAATGAAGAGCTGAGGAAAACAGCCAGTAGGGAAAATGCTAAGTCTTTAAATATGAGCAGAAAGGGAAATACTCATAGCTCTGCTAATTGCTTGCACTCTGCAGTGGGAAGCTGTCCAGACAGTCATGTTATGAACACCAAGCTGAAGTAGCTGCTGCTCTTGTGCACAGAATATTTTGTGTGCTCTTTTTTATGTAGGAACACTCCCCTTGTGGTCTTTCAGGAGATTTTGCTTTTATATGGATGCATTCATAGTTTTCACTCCCAGATTGAAATTATCCTTCAACAAAACATGGCTATGAGAGGTTATCGCTCATCCATCTTTGGAAAGGAAATCCTAAGATGAAGTCATATTTAAAGAAATAAAAGAAAAATGAATTTACTAAAATTGCTATTAATTGAAAAACACTTACTTAGTGTCTACCATGAGGCAGACCCTATGTTAGGCTCTGGAGATTGGTCATATTCAATACAAGAGTGAACATATTTTTTGGACATTAAACCACAGAATTGGAAGGGACTTTATAGATACAGCATTATAGCCCTGTGGTTCTTTTTCTTTGGGGTTCTTCTATGTTAGTGGTACTAATAAAAATAGCTACATGCCAGAACCTTCACATGTTATCTCTTAAGGCATGTGTTAAAAACTACATGTTTAGATAAGGAAGTTAAGAATTCATAGTGCTAAACAATTTGCCTAAGGTCACACTGTGGCTGACAGATTCTCAGGTAGCTTTTCATGATTAGTGCCTCTTGGTGTTCACACCCTTGTATAATCTCTTCTCCTTAACAGTGAGCAGAGCCTGTGATTTTATCTAATAGAATATGGCAGACATGGTGAGATGTCACTTTGGTGCTAATGTTACATTATGTCGATCTTGCTAGTGGATTTCTGCTAGAGACTCACCTTGCTGCCTTGCTGAAGTAAGCATCCATGTTGGAGAAGCCCAGGTGTCAAGGAGCTTTTGGTGGCCTCTAGGAACTAGAGGAGGCCTTTAAAACTGATCCTTGGCTGTCAGCAGAAAACTGAACTTCTCAGTCCTACCACCGCAAGGAAATGATTTCTGTCAACAAACTGAGGGAGCTTGGAAGTGGATCGTTCCCCATTTGAGCTTCTAGATGACAACCCAGCTCTGGTCAACACCTTGATTCTAGCCTTGTGAAACCATAAGTAGAGGACCCAGATTAGAAGTTCCCAGTTCCTGACCCACAGAATCTGTGAAGTAATAAATGTGTATTTCTTTTAAGGTGGTAAGTTATAGTTATTTGTTACACAGCAATATATAACTAATACATAGTATTTGAGACAGAGGCCAAATTCAAATCCAGGTCTGCCTGACACTTAAACCAATTCTTTTTCCATAACATCAGTGTCTACAAGTTTGGGTCCCAGGATCCCCTCTATAATTAGTACCTGGAAGTCTTATTAAAAATATTGTTTTGGGGCTTCCCTGGTGGTGCAGTGGTTGAGAATCTGCCTGCTAATGCAGGGGACACGGGTTCGAGCCCTGGTCTGGGAAGATCCCACATGCCGCGGAGCAACTAGGCCCATGAGCCACAACTACTGAGCCTGTGCGTCTGGAGCCTGTGGTCCGCAACAAAAGAGGCTGCGACAGTGAGAGGCCCGCGCACCGCGATGAAGAGTGGCCCGCGCTTGCCACAACTAGAGAAAGCCCTTGCACAGAAACGAAGACCCAACACAGCCAAAAATAAAATTAATTAATTAAAGTACCCTTAATTAAATATATATATATATATATTGTTTTGAGGGTTTCACAGCTGACCTACTGAAACAGAACCTCTGGAATAATGGCTGAGTATTTGTATTTTTCACAAACTCCTGAAGTGATGCTTATATATATTAATGTTGAGAATGTTTCACTATACCTGGTTGCTTTTATAAGCTGCAGTTTTTATTTTAATTATTTATAATGGCTATAGATCAGAACATCCTTTTATCCTCTAAGAAAGGTTTTTTTTTTTTGAAGGTTGATCATTCCAAGATTTTTATTGCAATACAACAAGACTGTCAACTAATAGTAGGGATAGAATTGTGTCTTTACAACTTAGTTTGCATATTTTCAGTTGTATTATCATCCAAAAATAAAAACAATAGGCACTTGTTTTATGGCTCAAAATAAAATGAAAAAAAAAAACACGTGGGATATGTCAGACCCTTCATAGATTAAGAATTAAGTGTCTGACAGATAAGAACTACATCTATAATGTTAATCTCCATTGTATGTATCCCGCAGCTGTCACAGTGTTGGATACACAGAGGGTGCTCAATGAATATTTTCCAATGATTGACTAAAGTATAAAGCAGGCAAACTCATCAGTCCTTAGCTTTTTCAAGTCTTGATCCTTTAACACAAACTTCTTAACCTGAATTACAGGTATGTCAATATAAAGACATACTCAGTGCTGTCTGGCACCCAAGTTTGTTACTGTTAGACATAAGTAGCATTGTTCATTTACCTTATTGTGCCTCTTACTACTTACTATGTGTGTCATGACTTTACTTAAAGTTGGAAGTTCTGCATTAGGGTTTATATGACATAAATGGTACAAAAACCAACTTTCAGTAAAAGTGTCTTTTAATTTATGAAAAACAGAATCTCACTGCTTTAATTTTGTGTGTCTGTTTGACTCCTGAATGCGACAGGCAGGTTTCCAAGAAACATCACCAGAAGTGCCTTTGCATAACCAAGTAGACAAAATCATCCCACTTCCTGTGATCTGCAGTGAACCAAGTGTGAGTTTAAATATTAAGGAATTCAGGTACTAAGACTATAATATCATAATGCTGCAATCTGTAAAAGAACTCTTATTTCTTATCTTATAAAAGACCAAAATTAGCTCAAAAGAGTGAAGAGTCTTATCCAGGCTGAGAACCTGTTTTTTAAATTATCTTCCAATGTTCTTTCTTTAATACTGATTTCAAGTTTTAAGCATTACAAGCCTCAGTGACTTTTGGAAATAAAAGAAAAATGTCTCAAGATTGAGTTAGGCACTAGGAAACAAAGAAAAACAAGTTCCCTAGCACTGAGAATTTCCCATGATAGCAGGGGAGATACATACATAGACCAACAGACAACTATAGGCAAAGAGGCCTTTAGCACTTCAAATAGTTCCTCTTTAACATGGTTTGGGTGAATGTGAAATGTAACTCCTATGTTTCTGTATGTTTATCACATATGTTGGGTCTCTTTCTGTCTCTCCCTCTTTTGTGTTCTGTTTCTCTAAGTACACACACAAACACACTACCTCTGTCAGAGTGGGAAAATTACTACCCTTTATTTTTGGGTACACAGGAAGACTGCACTTCCTCCTTCCTCCTGAAAGTAGACAAGACCAAGTGACTTGTTTTAGACAATAAAGGAAGAGCAGATATAGCATATCTTTCACAGGTAGAAGCATTTAATTGCTAGAACTCATATCTCCAGCAATCTCTTTTCCAGCACCAATGATCATAGCACAAATTGATGTGAAAATGCTAAGTCAAACCAGCCTGGAATGCTGAGCCAACACAAAGAGAAAAGTTGACTTGAAGGTTTACTCAGATGCAGAAAGTACTGAATACAACCAAGAAATACTTTTTTGGTATAGTTGAGGCACTAATCTTTGGGATTATTTGTTACTAGGACACAACCTAGTCCATTCTGATTAAAACATATCCTGCTGATAGGTATTAATCCTTAGACAGAGTTGAATCTCAACTTAGAAGGACATAGTGAAACTGCCCTATAATTTTTTAAAGCTAATTCATCTCCAAATGAAAAAGGAATGGCTTTTATCTAGTAGAGTCCTGTTATTTTTTTTCTTTGATTCTATCCCCTTCTGGCGTCACCCTCCACACACTCTCATTTTATATCTCCTTAGGTGCATCTAGAATAAGATAATTGACCAATTTTTCCCAGCTTTGTTGAGATATAACTGACACACAACATTGTAAATTTAACGTGTTTATGAGGTGTTGATTTGATATATTTATGAATTGCAAAATGATTACTACCATAGTATTATCTACCACCTCTATTCCATCACACAACTACCATTTTTTCTTATGGTAAGAATATTTGAGATCTACTTTCTTAGCAACATTCAAGAATATGATGAAGTATTATCATCTATAATCACCGTGCTGTACATTAGATCCCCAAACTTGTTAATCTTGTAACTGGTAATTTGTACCCTTTGAGCAATAGCTCCCTATTTCCCTCTAACCCTTAATCTGATAATTGGATGTTTTCATTTTAAATGGCTCTTTAGCTATAAAATCCCAGCCTATGCTTTGAAGTTATTCCTTGTTTATAAGAGACTTACTTAGATCCTAGTAAAATACTAGGATCCTGAATTTGCATTTTATGATGATACAGGGGAATGATGGTTCATTTTTTTCTAATCACATATATAAATTTGACAGAATTAGACAAATAATGTCTGTAAGCTAAAAGGTACAAAGTTTTAATATAGTATAAAGGAGGGAATCATTAATTCTGTCTCAATGGGGTAGTGGAAATTTTAAAGATGTGCCACTTAAATATGGCATTTAAAGCAAAGGGAGAAAGGGAAGTAAATAGGTAAAAATTATAAATATATAAAATATTTAAAATACAGAAAATATATTTGTATATATATATAATTATATATCATATATAATTATATGTATGCATGTAGGTAATACCAAATATATACCATATACATATATGTACCTCCACTCACATGTATCTATATATCTATATATTTATCTGTATACACACACACAAACACACACACACACCTTGGAGCATGGAGAACACACAACAACAGCAGTTAGAAGCAACAGTCCACTTGTACACTTGACAATGAGGATAGACTTTTAAAGGTAATACTGAGTAAAAAAATAGTGTGATTTATACTACAGGACTTGGAGAATACAGAGAAGACCAAGAGGAGCTTCCCATTTTCAGGAGAACAAGAGTAAAAAGGAATTGGGTTTGTTGGACAGACTTGTTGCAAATAGATTCACCAAAGGCTGGAATGCAGAAAGCTGAACCAAGAAGTATAGTTGGCAACCAGACTCTTACCTGACTAAAGTATAAAGCAGGCAAACTCGTCAGTCCTTATGAAAACATAAGGAAGATACATGATTTGTGTGTGTGTGTGTGCATGTGTGCGTGCACGTGTGTAAAGAAAATAATTAAATCATTAGATTCTTGGGCAGTTGAAGAAAAACTGTGAATAGTAAGGGGTAAAAGAAGATTTTTCTTAGAGATAAAATCTCTGAAATATGAGAAAAACTTGGAGGACAATTGGGAAAAAGAAATAAAATTAGATTGAACACTGATATTTCTTTTGACCTGTATAAAATTTTGCATTAATAATATGAAGACCATCTAATTAAATTATGATTTCATATTTTAAAGTTTAAATTAGAAATATTTCCTAACCTCATTGGAGATGTGTGCCAGGAACTTAGAAGCTTCAAATTATCTATTGAAATATTAAACATAGTATAATAGGTCAATAAAGAATACTATTTCAGTATAGCATAACATTTTAATAGCACTAGACCACAAAAACTAATTTTGGTTCTTTTCCTGAAAAAAAGACATATTGCTTTTATTGTATTTTTCAAACCTTTTTATTGGCTTCTGGAAAAAATTCATTTCAAATTTATATTTTGTGAATGCTACAAACAATGCCTTTCTTCAAGAAAAGAGAAAGGAAAGTAGAAATAGAAAAATATGTATTATGTCTACACCAGATCTAGAAAAAATCCCAAATAGTAACGAACAGTTACAAATAGTAACTAGCAAATAATAACAAAATTACTATTTGTTTTGAAAATTTGCAAATAATACAATATTTCATGAGATTTTATTAATAATATAAATTATGTCTAAATCTCACAAAAGATATAAATGTATTTGAATCTGTTTATGTTGTATAGGACTGGGAAAAAAAGAAATTATTATGTTAAGAAAAATATTCTACCCATTCTTTTCAATTTCACTTCCACACAAAAATATGTATGATTTACTAGCTTACAAATTTCAAGGTATATATTACCTGCATAATCATAATAAAATAATAAACAATATTTACTGAGCTCAATCACTTACTACATTCCAGGCACTGTTCTAAGCAGTGGGCATATACTACGTCATTTAATTTTTGGCACAGCATATGCGATACTTACTATTAGGGAGAAACTGAGGCACAGAGAATTGAAGGCTCTTGTCCAAGGTCACAGAGAGTTAATGATCTAACTGAGTTTCAAACATATAGTCTGGCTTCAGAATTTGTATTCTTAACCACTTGGTGTCTTTATTGCTCAGCGTGGCAGTCATGGCTCTTGTCATCTGGTAGGAGGGAACCTCTCTAGAATCGTCACATCTTACTCTGCTGTATCTACTCAACTTCACAGCCAATCTGCTCCTCGAATCTATATCATGTATTTCCATTTTTGTGGTTGTTTATGTTTTTCTTCCTTACTTAATGCTTGTCTTTTTTTAATAGCCAGGTTAAAAGTCAATTTCTCTGATTTTTCTCCCCAGGTCCTACCAACCACAATGGATTCCTCTTTTCCTCCTTCTTGCCCCTATAATTATGTATCACTTAGCTTAGCTTAAATCATTCATAGATCTATTCCCACATATTGCTTTCTACTTTGCCTTGTGGTTTTAAATTTGCAGTTTAAAATAATATATTTCATTTATTTTATTAATAATATAAATTATGTCTCAATCTCACAAAAGATATAAATGCATTTGAATCTGTTATGTTGTATAGGACTGGTAAAAAAAAAAGAAATTATTATATTGAGAAAAATATTTTACCTGCTGTTTCCAACTTCACTTCCACATCTTTACATCCCTAAACAATCTTACAATGTCTGAAGACAAGACCTGTTTGTTTTTAATCATAATATCTAGTCTTATCTTTGAAAGCATATCTTTTGATCAAATATATTAATAAATGAATAAATACGTGATTTAAATATAAAAAGATAAAAAGCTATGAAGTCAATCAATCTTGAAGAAGTAATTAAAATGTTCACTGTTGGTCAGTACGTACATTATCAGTTTCTTCAGACTACTGGGACTATTTTATAAATAAATTTCAAGGACAGTTAAGAACTCATTCACTCATGAAGTGAATGATATACTTTTTACATTTTAAGAATCTGAGTCAAAGACATGTAAAAATAAGATATAATGTCCTAATCCTTCATAAAAATTTATGAAAATGTAAAATGTATAACTAACAAAGTATGTTAGTACTAATATTTCTCCTAAATATATTTTGGACTGCTTGACCATAGAAGCTATGTGTTTCTCTCTACTCATAATATTTCATAGTGCACAACCATAGAATGTAATTAATATATTCTGGCTGAGTGAAAAAAAAAAGACATAAATGAGTAAAAAAGTTAATGAATGATGAGAGAACTTCAAACTTTAAGAAATAACCAGAGCATATAAATTTGTTTAAACTCTGACCCTAGGAAAAAATACTTTTTGGTTAGCGAGTAAGGAAAGTGTATGGTCACTAATGAAAAGATTTTAGGCTCTTGCTGCTGATCCAAATTGTTATAGTTAATGGAAGTTGAGACAACGTCTATGCCAAGAACAACATACTAGCTAGGCATGTAAACATATCTCCTGGGACTTGAAGTCAGGTTACCAGCTTGTGGTAAAAAACGTAGCATTATGAACTGGCAATGACAAAGCAAGTAGGAATTTCTTTGGGATTAGGAATATACTTCTAAGTCTTTTCACATATTGGAGTGCATGATATTTTCTGTGCTTTCCATTTTATCCCTTTTCACATGCAGAAGTATCATATTGTAGCTTTAATGAGCATTTTCCTAATGACTAAAGATACTGAGAAGCTTTTCGAATGATTATTTTCCATTTTATGCCTTTTTTGGTGAAATACTAGCTTAAGTTGTTTGTTAAGAGATACAATTATCTCCCTTTTTATTAAGTTGTAAGATATCTTCTGACAATTTTGGTACATGTGCCTTTTTTCCTGAGATATATATATATATATATATATATATATATATATATATATATGCATAATATATATGACAAATAACTTCATTTCTTTAGTTTGTTTAACTCTAATGTCATAAGTTTTTCCTATGCTTTTTTCCCTAAAATCCTTATTATTTCTACCATTGACATTTAGATTTGCAATCCATATGGAATTGATTTTTAGGAGAAGTGTGAGATTTTTAGGAAAGGTTTAAGATTCAGGGGTAGACGCACTAAATTTTCCTTAAGAATATCCAATTGATCCAGCATCATTTATTGAAAAGATCATCCTTTCTACATTGCATTTCTGATTAACATCTGTCAAAAATCAGGATGCTGTGTGCAGATCTGTTTCTGTACTCTGTACATGACTCTAATACACAGCTAGTTACATTGTAAATTGGTACCACCACTTTGGTGGAAAGCTATTTATAAATACCTGCTACGTTTGAACACAATGCATATACCATATGATTCATCAATTCTATTTCTAAGTGTACATTCAAAAATAAATGTGTGCATATTTTCACCAAAAGACATGTAACTGAATGTTCAGAAAAAGATTATTTGTAATAACTAAACAGTGAAAACTACCATAATGTTCATGAATGTTGTAATGGATAATTATAATATATCATAAAGTGAAATATACAGAATGATGAAAATGAATCATCTACAACTATGAACAATAACATGGATGAATTTCAAAAACACAAAGCTGAGGGGGAAAAGCAAGTAAAAAAGCAGGGAGCAGGGTAGTAGGTAGTGCATCCTTATACAATAAGATTTGACTACAGATAAAACTAATCTATAATACTAGAAGTAGGAAATTACTAACCATTGGGTGTAGTAGTGACTGAAAATAGGGGTTCTTCCAGGCTGCTGGTAAGGCTCTATTTCTTGAACTGGATGCTAGTGACATTGGTATATTCAGTTTGTGAATGTTCATCAGCCTGTATGCTTATGTGCATTTTTAAATGGATGTTACATTTTAATAAATAAATTTTAAAAGGAAGAACATATTTAAATAATTTACAGTTAAGGAATAAATTATAATAAAACTTAGGAGATATCTAGAACAAAACCAAAACTTGTGGAATGCAGTTAATGCTCTGCTTGGAGGGAATTCTGTAAGAGTTTTAAATGCTCATGTTAGGAAAAAAACCTAAAAATTGTTTAAGGAAGCAGACAATTTAATATGTGAGAATAGAGCAACAGAATAAATGTAAAGAAAGTAGAAAGAAGAAAATATAGACCAGATGCCACTAAAACATAAAACATGCATGCAATAGAATGAATTAAAGAATACAGTAGTTGTGGGTTTTTTAATGAATAAAACTGATAAATTTGCAAGAGTGATTAAGAGAAAAAGTAGATGCAAATAAAAATATAACTTTTGGAGTGAAAAATATTACATAAACACTGAAGATGTTAAAAGATAATGAAAGAATACCATGAGAAATTTAATGACAAATTTGATGTTAGGTTAAGTAAACAAAGGTATACAAAAACAATTTTTGCAAAATAAGATTCAATTCAAGCAAAAACCAATTTTTTGGAAACAAAGATATGCTTTAGCTTGAGATTAGAAGTTACAGAGCAAAGTAATGAGAAGTAAGGTTAAAAAAAGGAATTAATTGAAATTGTCTTAGATGAATAGCTGTACAAATTGGCATCTTCTAACCCAATGCGTACTCCTTTACCCCATCCTCATGCACTTGGCTTTTAACCCTAGGTAAAATCCAACTAAGCAATCATACAGTAGAAAAACAGTAAAATCAACAATAAATAAGAAATAGAAACAACTATGTGGAGAAGATTTAGGGTTCTGGCATTCCAGAGCAAAGTCATATCCATTCATGGTTTCTCAGACCGCTAATTTCTTAAGCAAAGTCTATTAATCGTCAAGCTGAGCTAACTGATACAGAATTATCAATCAACATTCCTATTTATGAGACAGACTTGGCTGAAAACAGACAAGTAGGAGTGAGGGAAATTTACATATGTAGGAGTGAAGGAAAATCACAATAGCTACCTGAAAAAAAAATCAACCTGTAATAATCAAAACCTTGAAATATAAAGACCACAACAGATAAACATTAGAACTGACTCTGGAGGAAAGAGGCATATATCAAGAAACCACAAGATTATTTAAAACAATATCACCAACACTACCAATAATAATAACAACAAGTCCCTCTAATTATTAAGCCTCCCTTCTTAAAAAGCGGTACTTTTATTCATGTACTTAATTTAGGGCACATGCCTTACAGTTATCCCTACCCACTTTTTTTCTCATACTTCTCATCTGACTTACCAGTAAATCTTATCAGTTCTACTTTACATCAAAAAGTATAATCCAAGCCCAATTTTTTTCTCATAAACTACAGAATGACCACCTTATTCAAGACACCACCATCTCACCAATGGACTATATAAGTTTCCCTTGAGTTTGTCTCTTCCTTCTTTGCCCCACTGACCTTTCACCTCACTCATCATATACCTTTTCCCCTTAAAAAGTAACTGTGGTCATGCATGTCTCCTTCAAAGCTCTCCACTGTTTACTAATATAGTAGAATAAAATCTAAACTTCATGCCATGGTCTGTAACATCCTGTATATCTTCACAGTGGCTACTTTTAAAAATTTTACACCCCACCTCAAACATTCTTTACTCCTTCACTCAATTCCAACCAGACCAATCTCTTTTCTTGTTCTCAAAAATGCAAAATATGCTTTACAAATTTAGAATCAATCAGAAACAAAACAAAACAAAACATACATATTTAAATAAGTTACATAAGAGAATGTAAAAGCTACAACAATCCTCCTAATGTAAAATTAAAGATTTAGTTGACAGAGATCAATGACTATACATAGATGCAAAATATCTATTCTATTTAGATAGATCTTATCATTCCTAACAAATAATATAATTTTATGGGAGGAAACCACTGTATTAAAATTGGAAAATATTTTACATAAAATTATATAGATTGCCTATATATTATGTTTTCCATACATACTATATTATACTTTGGTATTTAAAAATTTTTAATACAAATTGAATGCAATTTTAAAAGACTGAAAAACATGTACAATGTTACTTGTGGTTACCTCTGAAGGAGGACATAAACATAATGATTTTATGTGCAGTTTTTGCTCAGCCATACTTCCTAAATCTCTCAGTCTAGTGTTAAGTTACTGACAATAATAGAGTATACCTTCAGAATAGTTATATTGCTGTGAAAAAGTTTTTAAAAATCATACAATTACCTATATACATACACACATACACAAACACATTCCCCAAAATTTATACACATAAACTCTTTCTCCAAACTTAGATATCAAGACAACATTACCCAGCAGGATTTCAGAATTGCTATGGACCAGGGACTATAATGCATCTCTCATTCTTTCCCTCCTTGGGTGTCGCTGGGTCTTACAGTTGATCTGTCTCTGTTCCTCCTTCATAAAAATGAGATAATTTGTTTTTTTATACAAATTGTATTGTAAGACTTACACCAAAACCTGATGTAGATCATGAGATCCTGTACTTTGAGCATAATATTGTAAGTGGATCAGAATTTTGAGCCTCTTGAAATAGAATGGATGTAAACAACTGTCAGGAAGTGGTCAGGAAGTGGACTGTGGAATATCATTTAGAAAAATAGTATAATTAATCTTTTCTCTATAACCATACCCTACCTGGAATATAACACTGCAAATCATACATTAAGCAGTAGAATTTCTTTCTTACTCCTTAAATCTGTGCTGTCCTTTTAATTTGTGGTGACCAATACAGTAAAACAGAAATCATATTGTGTGAATTCTAAGCCTTGTTTATTTCTGCTTTCTCTCTCATGGGATCCTGAGACTGCTATGTGAATAAGATCCGCTAATATGCTGGATGATGAGTGTCATGTGGTCTATTTTATCCTGTTTCCACCACTGACAGCTAACCTTCAGACTTGTGAGTGAGGCAATCAAACACCAGCCAGCCCCTAGCTAACCTGACAATAAACCTCACATATATAAAAATTCAAGAAACCCAGATCAGCAGAACAGCCCAGCTGACCTGTAGTCTTATAAGTTATAATAAACGTTTTTTTTAAAATTCACTCAGTCTAGGAAATGTGTGTTACACAACAATAGTTAACTAATGTACTGGCTTAAGGGTAACTGCAATTGAAAAATCATAACAGTGGACAGTCTAAAAATTTGGAATAAGAAAAAAGTTATGTAGATGCATGCTACCACTAAAATTAGAAGCAAAATACTATAGAGAATAGTAATAAACAACAGTTGGATTCACTAGTCAAATAGTGAGTGATGCCTAGCAAATATGATTCAGGATTGTATAGTTTCTCAGTTGTATTATTTTCTTATGCAAAACAATTTCAAAATCTATAGCAGAAAAAATTATTTATATATATATTATAAACAATGGGTGAATGAAGCTATGAAAAATAATTAAGCAATGCTTTTGTTTGACCCTCCATACTCTCATATCTTTCTCCCCCCACACTAATGGTCTTGGCATAACAGTAATATAAATGATGGCTGCACTTAAAATAATATTTATTTTCCATAATACATTCTCTATAATCCCATTCAAATAATCAAATGATCTCAAATTATTCAAGATACGAATTTTATGATTAGACATAGAAAAACTGAATCATACTAGTTTATGCAGTGTGAAATAGAAGCTTGAAACATCTTGAATACAACATTGCTACCTAAGTAGGTATAAGCCAGGTCAGCAAATGAACTAGTTTTCCCGACTGATTAGAAATACATTAGGAGCAAAGGGAAAAAAAGGCATGTTCTACAGAAATTCAAATAAACCACATATAAATGAAGAAAAAATAGAGCAGAATAGCCAAGAAATGTTTTCTATTCAGAATTGTAAAATGCATAAATAGGTCTCTTGGCACCACCATCGTCAAATTATCAATAGTGAGTTAAAGGTTATACAAACAGAAAAGATAGCATTTTGAAAAGTATCAACAAAATAGGGAAATGCTAGATTTGCATCATAAAGGACACACACCTTGCTGGGCCTTAAGCAGTACAGAAGAAATGCACTTACATGAAAAATTGAAAGACATTCTGTCAATGTGGGCAAAGTGATGTGGAAAATTGGAATAATTATCTGGATAATTCAGGCCAAAAATGCTAATGAGGTAAAAGAGTTCTTTACAA
This sequence comes from Mesoplodon densirostris, assembly GCF_025265405.1. NCBI lineage: Eukaryota > Metazoa > Chordata > Mammalia > Artiodactyla > Ziphiidae > Mesoplodon > Mesoplodon densirostris. Next base: position 218,913,754 of record NC_082661.1, on the reverse strand, counting down.
TCTGATTTATCTAAGTCAGCTGTCTACATTTATTAAATTAACTGGACAGTTATTCAACTCTCCTTTTTTCTGAGCTTGGATAGACTTTGGTATTGATTCCTTGTCTGTAGGATGAAGCAGAAGAACCTTGGTGCATTACTGACATTTCCACATTGGTTACAGATAACGCTCATTTTTAATCTCACAATGCACTTAATTACAGTTTAAGACATTACTGAATTATACTTAAATATTTATAACATTCTTTAAAAAAATTTGATAAATATCAGTTTCCAGTTTAGTCTTTTATTCAAGTAATGACCTAGGCACAAAGCAAGTTGAGCTTCACTTAATGGCTACTAACCACTGGATAGTTTCATAAGTCATAAATGCTTGACAAGATCATATAAGATAGTGTTCTGTGTGTTTCAAGTGACAATTTGACTCTAGCACGTTGATTCAATTCATTAAAATAGTATCAATTCAATGATTAATTTTATCTTTCTACCAAATCCAAATACTGATTTTTTTTCTTTTGACATTGGTTATTTAGGAGTAAATGGAATATAATAGCATGCAATCCCTCCAGATATGTTTAAGAAAAGAAAGAAGCAGAAAACTATAATAGTATTCCAGGAGACCTCCAAGATGGCAGAAGAATAAGATGTAGAGATAATCTTTCTCTCCATAAATACATCAGATATACATCTATACGTGCAACAACGCCTACAGAACACCTATTCAATGCTGGCAGAAGACCTCCAACCTCCCAAAAGGCAAGAAACTCCCCATGTACCTGGGTAGGGCAAAAGAAAAAAGGAAAAATACAGACAAAAGAATAGGGATGGGACCTGTACCTCTGGGAGGGAGCTGTGAAGGAGGAAAGGCTTCCACACACTAGGAAGACCCTTCACTGGCAGAGATGGGGGTGGCTGGGGGGAAGCTTCGGAGCCATGGAGGAGAGTGCAGCAACAGGGGTGCAGAGGGTAAAGTGGAGAGATTCCCGCACAGAGGATTGGTGCAAAGCAGCACTCACCAGCCTGAGAGGCTTGTCTGCTCACCTGCTGGGGTGGGTGTGGGCTGGGAGCTGAGGCTCCGGCTTCAGAGGTCAGATCCCAGGGAGAGGACTGGGGCTGAGTGCGTGAACACAGCCTGAAGGGGGCTAGTGCGCCACAGCTAGACAGGAGGGAGTCCGGGAAAAAGTCTGGACCTGCCTAAAAAGCAATAAACCATTGTTTTGTGGTGCGCAAGGAGAGGGGGTTTAGAGCACCACCTAAACAAGTTCTAGAGACGGGCACAAGCTGTGGCTACCAGCACGGACCCCAGAGATGGCAGTGAAATGCTAAGGCTGCTACTGCAGCCACCAAGAAGCCTGTGTGCAAGCACAAGTCACTGTCCACACCTCCCCTCCCAGGAGCCTGTGCAGCCCGCCACTGCCAGGGTCCCGTGATCCAGGGACAACTTCCCTGGGAGAACACATGGCGCGCCCCAGGCTGGTGTAACGTCATGATGGCCTCTGCTGCCGCAGGCTCTCCCCACATTCCGTACCCCTCCCTCTCCCCGGCCTGAGAGAGCCAGAGCCCCCAAATCAGCTGCTCCTTTAACCCCGACCTGTCTGAGTGAAGAACAGATGCCCTCAGGTGACCTACAGGCAGAGGTAGGGCCAATCCAAAGCTGAACCTCAGGAGCTGTGCGAACAAAGAAGAGAAAGGGAAATCTCTCCCAGCAGCCTCAGGAGCAGTGGAATAAATCTCAACAATCAACTTGATGTACTCTGCATCTGTGGAATACCTGAATAGACAACGAATGATCCCAAAATTGAGGCAGTGGACTTTGGGAGCAATGATATATATATTTTTTTCCTTTTTCTCTTTTTGTGAGTGTGGATGTGTATGTTCTTTGTGTGATTTTGTCTGTATAGCTTTGCTTTAACATTTGTCCTAGGGATCTATCTGTCTGCTGTTGTTGTTTTTTTGTTTGTTTGTTTTGTTTTTTAGTATAGTTTTTAGCACTTGTTATCATAGGTGGATTTGTTTTTGATTTGGTTGCTCTCTCTTTCTTTCTTTTTTTTCTTTTTCTTTTTTTATTACTTTTTAATGTTTTTTACTTTTAATAATTTTTTAATCACGTTGTTTTATTTTACTTCTTCCTTCCTTCCTTTCTCTCTCTCTCTCTCTCTCTCTCTCTCTCTCTCTCTCTCTCTCTCTCTCTATTTCTCCCTTTTCTTCTCTCTCTCTCTCTCCCTCTCTCCCTCTCTCTATCTTTCTTTCTTTCTCCCTTTTCTTCTGAGCCATGTGGCTGACAGGGTCTTGGTGCTCTGGCCAGGTGTCAAGCCTGTGCCTCTGAGGTGGGAGAGCCGAGTTCAGGACATTGGTCCACCAGAGACCTCTCAGATCCACATAATATCAAACAGTGAAAGCTCTCCCAGAGATTTCCATCTCAACGCTAAGACCCAGCTCCACTCAACAACAAGCGAGCTACATTGCAGGACACCATATGCCAAACAACTAGCAAGACAAGAACATAACCCCACCCATTAGCAGAGAGGCTGCCTAAAATTTTAATAAGTTCACAGACACACCAAAACACACCACCGGACATGGTCCTGCCAACCAGAAAGACAAGATCCAGCCTCATCCACCAGAGAACACAGGCTCAAGTCCCCTCCACCAGGAAGCCTACACAACCCACTGAACCAACCTTAGCCACTGGGGGAAGACACTAAAAAAACCAGGAACTACAAACCTGTAGCCTGTGGAAAGGAGACCCCAAACACAGTAAGATAAGCAAAATGAGAAGACAGAGAAACACACAACACATGAAGGAGCAAGGTAAAAACCCACAAGACCAAACAAATGAAGAGAATATAGGCAGTCTACCTGAAAAAGAATTCAGAGTAATTATAGTAAAGATGATGCAAAATCTTGGAAATAGAATGGAGAAAATACAAGAAACGTTTAACAAGGACCTAGAAGAACTAAACAGCAAACAAACAATGGTGAACAACACAATAAATGAAATTTAAAATTCTATAGAAGGAATCAATAGCAGAATAACTGAGGCAGAAGAACGGATAAGTGACCTGGAAGATAAAACAGTGGAAATAACTACTGTAGAGCAGAATAAAGAAAAAAGAATGAAGAGAATTGAAGACAGTCTCAGAGACCTGTGGCACAACAGTAAACACACCAACATTCGAATTATAGGGGTCCCAGAAGAAGAAGAGAAAAAAAAAAGGGACTCAGAAAATATCTGAAAAGATTATAGTTGAAAACTTCCCTAAGATGAGAAAGGAAATAGTTCATCAAGTCCAGGAAGCACAGAGAGTCCTATACAGGATAAATCCAAGGAGAAACACGCCAAGACATACATTAATCAAACTATCAAAAATTAAATACAAAGAAGAAACATTAAAAGCAGCAAGGGAAAAACAACAATTAACATACAAGGGATTCCCCATAATGTTAACAGCTGATCTTTCAGCAGAAACTCTGCAAGCCAGAAGGGAGAGGCAGAACATATTTAAAGTGATGAAAGGGAAAAACCTAAAACCAAGATTACTCTACTCAGCAAGGATCTCATTCAGATTCAACACAGAAATTAAAATCTATAGAGATAAGCAAAAGCTAAGAGAATTCAGCACCACCAAACCAGCTTCACAACAAATGCTAAAGGAACTACTCTAGGCAGGAAACACAAGAGAAGAAAAAGAGCTACAATAACAAATGCAAAACAATTAAGATAATGGTAATAGGAACATACATATTGATAACTACCTTAAATGTAAACAGATTAAATGCTCCAACCAAAAGACATAGACTCGCTGAATGGATACAAAAACAAGACCTGTATATATGCTGCCTACTAGAGACCCACTTCAGACCTAGGGACATATACAGACTGAAAGTGAGGGGATGGAAAAAGATATTCCACGCAAATGGAAACCAAAAGAAAGCTGGAGTAGCAATTCTCATATAAGACAAGAAAAGACTTTAAAATAAAGGCTATTACATGACACAAAGAAAGACACTACATAATGATCAAGGGATCAATCCAAGAAGAAGATATAACAATGGTAAATATTTATGCACCCAACAAAGGAGCACCTCAATACATAAGGCAAATGCTAACAGCCATTAAAGCGGAAATCGACAGGAACACAATCATAGTAGGGGACTTTAACACCCCACTTTCATCAATGGACAGATCATTCAAAATGAAAATAAATAAGGAAACACAAGCTTTAAATGATAGATTAAGCAAGATGGACTTCATTGATATTTATAGGACATTCCATCCAAAACCAACAGGATACACTTTTTCTCAAGTGCTCAAGGAACATTCTCCAGGGTAGATCATCTTGGGTCACAAATTAAGCCTTGGTAAATTCAAGAAAATTGAAATTGCATGAAATATATTTTGCAAACAAAATGTTATAAGACTAGATATCAATTACAGGAAAAAATCTGTAAAATATACAAACACATGGAGGCTAAACATTACACTACTTAATAACCAAGAGATCACTGAAGAAATCAAAGAGGGAATAAAAAAATACCTAGAAACAAATGACAATGAAAATACGACTACCCAAAACTTATGGGATGCAGCAAGAGCAGTTCTCAGAGGGAAGTTTACAGCCATACAAACCTCCCTCAAGAAACAAGAAACACCTCAAATAAACAACCTAATCTTACATCTAAAGCAATTAGAGAAAGAAAAACAAAAAGAACCCCAAAGTTAGCAGAAGGAAAGAAATCATGAAGATCAGATCAGAAATAAATGAAAAAGAAATGAAGGAAACAATAGGAAATATCAATAAAACTATAAGCTGGTTCTTTGAAAAGAAAAGCAAAATTGATAACCCTTATCCAGATTCATCAAGAAAGAAAATGAGAGGACTCGAATCAATAAAATTAGAAATGAAAAAAAAATTACACCTGAGACCCCAGAAATACAAAGGACCATAAGAGACTATTACAAGCAACTACATGCCAATATAATGGACAACCTGGAAGAAATGGATAAATTCTTAGAAATGCACAACCTGCCAAAACTGAATCAGGAAGAAATAGAAAATATACACAGACCAATCACAAGCACTGAATTTGTCTTTCAACAATAAATATTGTCTTTCAACAATCAAAAGCCAAGGACCAGATGGCTTTACAGGCGAATTCTATCAAACATTTAGACAATAGCTAACACCTGTCCTTCTCAAACTCTTCCAAAATATAGCAGAGGGAGGAACACTCCCAAACTCATTCTATAAGGCCACCATCACCCTGAAACCAAAACCAGACTAAGATGTCACAAAGAAAGAAAACTAAAGGCCAATTTCACTGATGAACATAGATGCAATAATCCTCAACAAAATACTAGCAAACAGAATCCAACAGCACATTAAAAGGATCATACATAGTGATCAAGTGGGGTTTATCCCAGGAATGCAAGGATTCTTCAATATATGCAAAGCAATCAATGTAATACACCATATTAACAAACTGAAGGAGAAAAATCATATGATCATCTCAATAGATGCAGAAAAAGATTTTTTTTGTTTGTTTTGTTTTTTTTTGAGGTATGTGGGCCTCTCACTGTTGTGGCCTCTCCCGTTGCGGAGCACAGGCTCCAGATGCACAGGCCCAGCGGCCATGGCTCACGGGCCCAGCCGCTCCGCGGCATGTGGGATCCTCCCAGACCAGGGCACAAACCCGTTTCCCCTCCATCGGCAGGCGGACTCTCAACCACTGCACCACCAGGGAAGCCCAGAAAAAGGTTTTGACAAAATTCAATACCCATTTATGATAAAAACCCTCCAGAAAGTAGGCATAGAGGGAACTTACCTCAACATACTGAAGGCCATATATGACAAACCCACAGTTAACATGGTTCTCAATGGAGAAAACTGAAACCACTTCCAGTAAGATCAGGAACAAGACAAGGTTGCCTACCCTCACGACTATTATTCAACATAGTTTTGGAAGTTTTAGCCACAGCAATCAGACAAGAGAAAGAAATAAAAGGAATCCAAATCGGAAGAGAAGAAGTAAAGCTGTCACTGTTTGCAGATGACATGATACTATACATAGAGAATTCTAAAAATGTTACCAGAAAGCTATTAGAGCTAATCAATGAATTTGGTAAAGTAGTAGGATATAAAATTGATGCACAGAAATATCTTGCATTCCTGTACACTAGTGATGAAAAATCTGAAAGAGAAATTAAGGAAACACTTCCATTTACCACTGCAACAAAAAGAATTAAATATCTAGGAATAAACCTACCTAAGGAGACAAAAGACCTGTATGCAGAAAACTATAAGACACTGATGAAAGGAATTAAAAATGACACCAACAGATGCAGAGATATACCATGTTCTTGGACTGGAAGAATCAACATTGTGAAAATGACTCTACTACCCAAAGCAATCTACAGATTGAATGTAAGCCCTATCAAACTACCACTGGCATTTTTCACAGAACTAGAATAAAAAAATTTCACAATTTGTATGGAAACACAAAAGACCACGAATAGCCAAAACAATCTTGAGAAAGAAAAATGGACCTGGAGGATTCAGGCTCCCTGACTTCAGACTATACTACAAAGCTACAGTAATCAAGACAGTATGGTACTGGCACAAAAACAGAAATATAGATCAATGGAACAGGATAGAAAGCCCAGAGATAAACCCATGGTCACCTTATTTTTTTTTTTTTTTTTTTTTTTTTGCTGTACGCGGGCCTCTCACTGCTGTGGCCTCTCCCGTTGCGGAGCACAGGCTCCGGACACACAGGCTCCGCGGCCATGGCTCGCGGGCCCAGCCGCTCCGCGGCATGTGGGATCTTCCGGGATCGGGGCACGAACCCGTGTCCCCTGCATCGGCAGGCGGACTCTCAACCACTGCGCCACCAGGGAAGCCCATGGTCACCTTATTTTTGATAAAGGAGGCAAGAATATACAATGGAGAAAAGACACCACATCAATAAGTGGTGCTGGGAAAACTGGACAGATACATGTAAAACAATGAAATTAGAACACTCTCTAACACCACACACAAAAATAAACTCCAAATGGATTAAAGACCTAAACGTAAGGCCAGACACTATCAAACTCTTAGAGGAAAACACAGGCAGAACACTCTATGACATAAATCACAGTGAGATCCTTTTTGACCCACCTCCTAGAGAAATGGAAATAAAAACAAAAATAATCAAATGGGACCAAATGAAACTTAAAAGCTTTTGAACAGCAAAGGAAACCATAAACAAGGCGAAAAGACAACCCTCCGAATGGGAGAAAATATTTGCAAATGAAGCAACTGACAAAGGATTCATCTCTAAAATTTACAAGCAGCTCATGCAGCTTAATATCAAAAAAAGAAACAACCCAATCCAAAAATGGGCAGAAGGCCTAAATAGACATTTCTCCAAAGAAGATATACAAATTTCAAACAAGCACATGAAAGGATGCTCAACATCACTAATCATTAGAGAAATGCAAATCGAACTACAATTTAGTATCACCTCACACCAGTCAGAATGGCCATCATCAAAAAATCTACAAACAATAAATGCCGGAGAGGGTGTGGAGTAAAGGGAACCCTCTTGCACTGTTGGTGGGAATGTAAATTGATAGAGCCACTATAGAGGATTAAGGTTACAGTATTAAGTATTAACTTTTATTTTATTAAGTATTAACTTTTATTAAGTATTAAGTAGTAACCTACAGTATTAAGGTTACTTAAAAAGCTAAAAATAGAGTTACCATATGACCCAGCAATCCCACTACTGGGCATATACCCTGAGAAAACCATAACTCAAAAAGAGTCATGTACCACAATATTCATTGCAGCTCTATTTACAATAGCCAGGACATGGAAACAACCTAAGTGTCCACTGACAGATGAATGGATAAAGAAGATGTGGCACATATATGCAATGGAATACTACTCAGCCATAAAAAGAAATGAAATTGAGTTATTTGTAGTGAGGTGGATGGACTTAGAGTCTGTCATACAGAGTGAAGTAAGTCAGAAAGAGAAAAACAAATACTGTATGCTTACACATATAAATGGAATCTAAAATAAATAAATGGTTCTGAAGCACCTAGGGGCAGGACAGGAATTAAGACACAAACCTAGAGAATGTACTTGAGGACAGGGGTAGGGGGAAGGGTAAGCTGGAATGAAGTGAGAGAGTGGCATGGACTTACATATACTACCAAATGTAAAATGGATAGCTAGTGGGAAGCAGCCGCATAGCACAGGGAGATCAGCTGGGTGCTTTTGACCACCTAGAGAGGTAGGATAGGGAGGGTGTGAGGGAGATGCAAGAGGGAGGTGATATGGGGATATATGTATATGTATAGCTGATTCACTTTGTTATAAAGCAGAAACTAACACACCATTGTAAAACAATTATACTCCAATAAAGATGTTAAAAAATACAACTTAAGAAAAAACTATAATAGTATTCCAAAGAAATCACTTAATATGTTTCAATTTCAAGCATTTTATCACAAGTAACCATGAGCCATATATTTTATTTTAAACATTTGTGCACTGAAACTGGAAAATAGAAGATACATCTTAAACACAAGTTACAAAGACCCTTGGACTTGGAAAGTTCAACCAGTCTGCAAAAGGTTCCTACAAGCCTGTTCAGACAATTAAGAAAGTATAAATACTTCTGAAGGCTTTATGCTTTGACAGATATTGCAAAAGAAATGTATTCTTAAGGATATCACCTCTAAAAATCTTTCATCTAAGGTTTGCCCCACATAACTGACTATTAGAAGATGCATAAATTGGAAAAATATATCCAATGCTTGTGAAGAGGAATGAGCCCACAGAGCAGTATTTTGCAACTATGGCAATATTGATTTTGGGCCAGATAATTCTTTGTTTTGGGGGGGCCGTCTTATGCATTGTAGGATATTTAGTAGTAGCATGCCTTGCCTCTCCCTACTAAATGCTAGTATCACCTTTACCCCCCGTTATAACAACTAAAAATGTCTCCAGATATTGACTAATGTCCCATAGGGGGCAAAATCACCCGTGGTTGAAAATCACTGCCATAGTGTGTACATCTAGTGTTCTCAGTGTCAGTATACCTGCAGAATGAGCTCAAGCCCATTCCCAAACAAGAGCATGTTGCCCTCAGAGACTAAAGCTTTTCAGCTTTGTCCCAGCTACAGTGTACATCTAGAGACTGAAAAGGAAAAAGTGGTTAACAGTGACTTTGCTATGAAGAAACTATCAATAACTTGAACACCCTACAGGCAAAGCATAGCCGATTAGCCCTTTAATTGTCTTAAGCCCTCAAGAGACTTCCCAAAGAAAACAAATGAAACCAACCCTGGACATGTGGATTTATAGTCACTGTGTGAAAGAACCTCTTCTGCTGGGAGATCTCTGGCCAAATTGGGAATGCTACAGGCACTAAGGCTGTGCAAATAGAATGCCTTCCTGCCCATGCTTAGATTTTCCCCCTCAAGATCAAAAGCCTGAGCTCTGGAATCCTTGGAAAGAAATCACCAGAGACCTGTGCTAAATCGGAACAGAGTCATTAGGGATGCCTGATTTCCTTGAGTTTCTGTTATCCCTTGACAGGGCTGTTACTTTTTCCAATAATAAAAGTCTGTAAAAAATCTGAACTGTTTAAATGTTGCAGTGATAACTGACCTGAAAGCCACCATTTTCTTCCCTATAACCAGTGAAATAAAATGGTTTTGTTTGAAAATATCTGGCAGTGAAGCAAGAATTTTTTTTTTTTTTAGATTTTGGTAACCTATGCTTTTTCTCTCAGAATACTAGCTGAAAATGCCTATTCGTATAAAAACTATCTTTGTTATTTAGGTTGATCTTATCAAACAATATCAATAAAGATATTTTTCCCCTTCTGAATAATTAGATAAATACAAAATGATTTTTAAAGTGTCTGACATAGGAAAAAAACAAAACACCTGAACAAGGTTTCTCAACCTCAGCACTACTGGCATTTTGGACCAGATACAGTGTAATAGTTGTGAGGGAGGCTGTCTGGTGCATTGTAGGATGTTTACCAGTATCCCTGGCCTCTACCCAGTAGATGCCAGTAGCACTACCACCCCCAGCCCCGGCCACACACACAAACACAACACATACACTTTCAGATTATAACCAATGAACATGGCTCCAGAGATTTCCAGATGTCTCCTATGGGGGCAAATTTGCCCAAGTTGAAAACCACTGATCTAGAAAAGTCCTGCTTTGAAAAGGCACAGGTGTCATCTGGCATGTACAACTCCTTTGTCATAAATAACTTTATTAGGCCACAAAGATTTTCTCCTATTTTTTTTCTAAATGTGTTAAATTTTTACATATGGAGCTATGATCCATTTTGAATTAATATTTATATAAGGTGTGAGGTTGGTATCCATTTTTTTGCATTTAGATGTTCAATTTTTCCATTTGTTGAAAGACTACCTTTTCTCCACTTAATTATCTTTACACGGGTTGCAAAATCAATGGTTCATATTTGTGTGGATCTATTACTGGCCTGTCTTTTCTATTCCACAGATGTCTATCTCTCTGCCAATAACACATTACCAATAGCAGTATATAGTAGGTTTAAAAATTGGGCAGTGGGGCCTCCCTGGTGGCGCAGTGGTTGAGAGTCCGCCTGCCGATGCAGGGGATACGGGTTCATGCCCCGGTCTGGGAGGATCCCATATGCCGCGGAGCGGCTGGGCCCGTGAGCCATGGCCGCTGGGCCTGCGCGTCCGGAGCCTGTGCTCCGCAACGGGGGAGGCCACGGCAGTGAGAGGCCCGCGTACCGAAAAAAAAAAAAAAAAAAATTGGGCAGTGGGAATCCTGTTGTATTCTTTTTCAAAATGGTTTTGACTATCTTATTTTGCCTTTTCATTCAATTTTAAAGTTAGCTTGCATATATCCAAAAATAAGTATATATGTATATATACATATAATATATATTATATATAATTTATCATTGTAAATGATTTCTATATAGCAGGTAATAAGTACTATATAAATCCTATATGAGTTTATATATTCACATATATAAGTTCATGTATATATGTATATATATATATTTGCAATAACTCAAAAACAACATGCTTAAAGATAAATCCAAAAGAATATGTATAGGATCTTTATGGGGAAAACTACAAACGCTAATGAAAAAAATCAAAGAAGACATAAATAAATAAAAGATATGCCATGTACATGGATTAGATGATTCAATATAGTAAAGATGTCAATTACTCCCAAATTGAACTGTAACACAATTCCATTCAAAACCAAAGCAGGATTTTTTTTCTTTTCCAGATATATATACTATTCTAAAACTGAATGAAAAGGCAAAATGTTCAGAATAATTTTAAAAAGAATAGCTGAAGCAATTGAACTATCCACTTTTAAGACTTACTATAATAATATCACAATACCTCCAAATATATTTTTACTACTAGTTATTTAGAAATATCTAAATACTGCTTTGTCTGAATGCTGCAACTTTTGATATTTTGTATTTTCAATTTTGTTCACTTAAAAATAATTTTTAATTTCCGTTAAAACATCCTCTTTGATCCACAGATTTTAAGTTTTTTTTTAATTTAATAAACTTTTTTTGGCAGCAGTTTTAGGTTGATAGAAAAAATTGAGTGAAAAATTTAGAGTTTTCACATACACTTTCAATCTCCACTATTATTAATATCTTACATTAGTGTATTGCTTTCATTGTAATTTGAGTCAATATTTATCATTATTAATTTATAATACATAACTAAAGTGCATAGTTTAGTTTTAATTAAAGTCCATAGTTTATATAAGGTTTACTTTTTGTGATTTATATTCTATGGGTTTTGACAAGTGCATAATGACATTAATCCACCATTGCAGAATAACTGCCCTAAAAATCCCCTTTGCTCTGTGTGTTCATCCTTCCCTGACTCCCCCCAAATCCCTGGCAACCACTGATCTTTTTATGTTCTCCATAGTTTTGCCTTTTCCATAATGTCATATAGTTGGAATCATATAGTATGTCGCCTTTTAAGTTTGCTTTCTTCCACTGAGTAATATACATTAATGGTCCTTCCATGTCTTTTTGTGGCTTAATGATTCATTTATTTTTATCACTGAATAATATTCCTTTGTATGAATGCACCAGAGTTTATCTGTTCACTCAACTGAAGGACATTTTGGTTGCTTTCAAGTTTTAGCAATTATGAATAAAGCTGTTATACACATTCATATGGAAGTTTTTGTGTGGATATTAAGTTTTCAGCTCATTTGTGTACACAACAAGGAATGTGACTGCTGAATCATAAGATAAGAGTATGTTTAGTTCTGATAGAGCAGCCAAACTGTGCTCCAAAGTGGCTGTACCATTTCACATTCCCACCAGCAATAAATCAGAGTTCCTGCTGCTCCACAACCTTGCCAGAATTTGGTGTTGTCAGTGTTCTGGATTTTCACTATACTAATAAATGTTCAGATTATCTTATTTTGTTTTAATTTGCAATTCCCTAATGACATATAATGTTGAATATTCAATCAAATGCTTATTTGCTATCTGTATATCTTTTTTGATGATATATCTGTTCAGATATTTTACCCACACTTTATTTCTCTTATTGTTGAGTTTTAAGGGTTCTTTGTATATTTTGGATACAAGTTCTTCACCAGATATGTGTTTTGCAAACATTTTCTTCCAGTCTAGGGCTTGTCATTAAATTCTTAAGTGTTTTTTCCAGAATAGAAATTTATAATTTTAAAGAAATCCAAAGTCTTTGTCCAATAATTTCAACATCTATGTCATCTCAGTGTCAGTAACTGTCCCCATTCAAGTTGAGATTTTTCTCAATTCTACATATGTTGAGTAATTTTGGATTTTGTACTACACTTTTGATATTATAAGATTCTGGGGCTTATTTAACATCTATAGAGAATGTTGCTATTTTTGTTTTGTAAGCAGTCAATAAACAATATGTATAAAAAAAGAGATTTTTACAAACAATTGATCCAGCTGGGTTCAAGCCACAAGTTCCAACCAGTATCTTGTGAGTTGTGATACTAATTTAGTTTTCAAATTATTGTAGTGCTAGTCTAAGCTGTCCCACACATTCACCACCAAGTCTGAATCTTGAGCCATGTTCTATCTTGAAGTTAGTTTTCAAATGCTATGTATGCTGTTTAGAGGCAGATGCATGCACGTTCAGGTCAGAGGAGAGTTTATAAACAACTTTAAAGGCTCAGTCTTCTGAGTTCAACCCCCTGCACTATTGCCCAGGCATATTCCAATCCTCTGGGTCCTTCTTATCCTTGGGCCAAAAGTTGAGTCTCAATTTGCCCCGATATGCTGCATACTTCCTACAATAGCACACATGTTTACAACTAAGATGTGGGAAGATAAAAAGGAAAAAAAAGTCAATGGGCATTTTCCCCATTCTCTAAGGACCCCAGCTCCATGAACAGTGAGGAAGACTTCCTTTCTAGAGAGTTACGCACTTGCTTATATTGTAGCTCACTTGTTACTGCTTCCACAAGATCATTTAGGTTTCAGGATACAAAAGAACAGAAAAAGATAAGAAAAAGAGAAAAAAAATGGTGACTTTCCTTACTTTCTCTGAGCATGAGAACATCTCTTTCTTGTTCTTCAAGCTGGACAAGTGGATTTTTCCTGGAGCTCTCTCTCTCTGCACTGATTATCTCTTCCAGATTTCAGGCTGCATTGAATTCATGCTAGGGGACACAAGAGGGAAAAATAATGGCAGACTCACTGATGGTCAATAGTGTTTTGAATACTGGTATTCTTCTTCAATCTTCCTATCATTATTTACTTTTCAGAGTCTATAAATAGCTGTCCCATGCATTTTTTTCTAGGTTCCATAGCTGCTTTCAGTGGGGTAGAGAGGGTGGATTATGTTCACTGAATCCTAGAAGTGGAATCTTTAGTCTTATTTTAAAGTGTATATTGTTGCCTTAGTGGATATTTTTAAAAATCATGGAGTTTTACAACAGTTGAATGAACTTTCTACATCCCTTATCTTTAATATATATTTTTACTTTGTATAGGGAAATTGTATTTTAGAGAAAAAATAATAGAGAATGGCACAGTCTCTTTTAGTAAAAGACAAATGATTTTACAAATCTGTGCACATCTTTATGAAATAAAGTTTAGATATTTAGAGGACCCCTCTATGTATAATGAGGTGGGATCGACTATGACATCTGCCAAAATTATAGCCATATTGACTATTTTTCTGAGAAAACTGAAAAATTTGTAGGTGTACTAATGCTCAAGTTCTGGGGTAGGCATGTTCACATATTATCACTCATTCAATTTAATGTAATCCTACAGCAAATTTCTAATCTACTTACTATTTACATTTATACAAACAAGGAAAACAAGGATTCAAAGAGGAAATTTCTCAAGAAATTTCTCTTGAGTTATACAGTCTGAAAATAGCATAGCCTGGGTTTTTTAATAGAGCTCACAAGATTTAAAAATAATAATTGTAGAAATAACCCATGTTCAGAAGTTTTTAACCTCAAAAATATAATTTTAAAATGTACTTTAAATAAATGTTGAAATTATAAACACTCATTACTTAGTATAGATAGATAAAGAGACAGATCATAGACTGAAAGAAAGATGTGTGTACACAGAGATAAAGTATTAGATAACCAAAGCCTACTCTATTCAAATATATTTATTCAAATAGTACTGAAATTGAGATGATTACTGCTAAAATAAATATTAAAAAAAAAAAGTGGGACTTCCCTGGTGGTCCAGTGGCTAAGACTCTGCACTCCCAATGCAGGGGGCCCGGGTTCGATCCCTGGTCAGGGAACTAGATCCCACATGTTACAACTAAGAGTTTGCAGGCTGCAACTAAAGATCCTGTGTGCTGCAACTAAGACCTGGGGCAACCAAAAAAAATATTAAAAAAAACAAAAACAAAAACAAAAAGAATTGAGGTGATTACTGTAGGGGAGTAAAAACAATCTTTTTCCTCTACCCTTTGTGGGTTCTGGTTGAGGCTTTGTAAATTAATAAATGACAGATTAATAAGAGAAAAACAAAAGTTTATTAACCTGTGCATCACACTAAACAAAGGAGCACTAAGTAATGAGTAATTCAAAGGAGTGGTTACAGTTTGAGTTTATATAACAGTTTAACAAAGAAAAAGACAAAGGAAATGAACTTTGAGCTTCTTTTTTTAAAATTTTTTATTGTGGTAAAAGTCACATAATATAAAACATACTGTTTAACCATATTTAACTGTACAGTTCAGTGGCATTAAGTACATTCACATTGTTGTGCAACTCTCACCATCATCCATCACCTGAATTTTTCACCTTCCCAAACTGAAACTCTGACCCTTTAAACACTAACTCCCCATTCCTCATCCCCACCCACCCCCTCCCCGCCCCTTGGCATCTACCACTGTACTTTTTGACCCTATAAATTTGACTATTCTAGGTACCTTGTATAAGTGGAATCAAACAGTATTTGTCTGCACCTGATGCATACTGGAATGCATTTTTAAGGTTAACTTAATATATGTCCTATAAACAGATCACACCTTCTTTTTTTCCCCCTGTGCTATACAGTAGGCACCTACCAGCCATCTACTTCATACATAGTAGTGTACGTACATCAATCCCAATCTCCCGATCCATACCACCACACGCTTGGTGTCCATATGTTTGTTCCCTATGTCTGTGTCTCCATTTCTGCTTTGCAAATAGGCTCATCTGTACTGGTTTTCTAAATTCCACATATATGTGTTAATACACGATATTTGTTTTTCTCTTTTTGACTTACTTCCCTCTGTATGACAGACTCTAGGTCCATCCACGTCTCTGAAAATGGCACAGTTTCATTCCTTTTTATGGCTGAGGATTATTCCAGTGTATGTATGTACCACATCATCTTTATCCATTCTTCTGTTGATGCACATTTAGGTTGTTTCCATGTCCTGGCTATTGTAAATAGTGGTGCAATGAACATTGGAGTGCATGTACCATTTGGAGTTATGGTTTTCTCTGGGTATACGCCCAGGAGTGGGATTGCTGGGTCATATGGTAGGTCTATTTTTAGTTTTTTGAGGAACCTCCATACAGTTCTCCATAGCGGCTGTACCAATTTACATTCCCACCAACAGTGCAAGAGGGTTCCCTTTTCTCCACACCCTCTCCAGGATTTATTGTTTTCTCCACACCCTCTCCAGGATTTATTGTAGATTTTTTGATGATGGACATTCTGACTGGAGTGAGGTGGTATCTTATTGTAGTTTTGATTTGCATTTCTCTAATGATTAGTGATGTTGAGCATTCTTTCATGTGTTTGTTGGCTATCTGTATATCTTCTTTGGAGAAATGTCTATTTAGATCTTCTGTCCATTTTTGGATTGGGCTGCTTGTTTTTTTGATATTGAGCTGCATTAGCTGCTTGTGTATTTTGGAGATGAATCCTTTGTCAGTTGCTTCATTTGCAAATATTTTCTCCCATTCTGAGGGTTGTCTTTTGGTCTTGTTTATGGTTTCCTTTGCTGTGCAAAAGCTTTGAAGTTTCATTAGGTCCCATTTGTTTATTTTTGTTTTTATTTCCATTTCTCTAGGAGGTGGGTCAAAAAGCATCTTGCTGTGATTTATGTCATAGAGTGTTCCGCCTGTGTTTTCCTCTAAGAGTTTTATAGTGTCTGGCCTTACATTTAGGTCTTTAATCCATTTGTAGTTTACTTTTGTGTGTGGTGTTAGAGAGTGTTCTAATTTCATTCTTTTACATGTAGCTGTCCAGTTTTCCAGCACCACTTATTGAAGTGCTGTCTTTTCTCCATTGTATATTCTTGCCTCCTTTGTCATAGATTAGGTGACCACAGGTGTGTGGGTGTATCTCTGGGATTTCTATCCTATTCCATTGATATTTCTGTTTTTGTGCCAGTACCATACTCTCTTGATTACTGTAGCTTTGTAGTATAGTCTGAAGTCAGGGAGCCTGATTTCTCCAGCTCCATTTTTCTTTCACAAGATTGCTTTGGGTATTTGGGGTCTTTTGTGTTTCCATACGAATTGTAAAATTTTTTGATCTAGTTCTGTGAAAAATGTCCTTGGTGATATGATAGGTGTTGCATTGAATCTGTAGATTGCTTTGGGTAGTATAGTCATTTTCACAATATTGATTCTTCCAATCCAAGAACATGGTATGTCTCTCCAACTGTTTGTGTAGTCTTTTGATTTCTTTCATCAGTATCTTATAGTTTTCTGAGTACAGGTCTTTTGCCTCCTTCGGTAAGTTAATTCTTAGGTAATTTACTCCTTTTGTTGCAATGGTAAATGGGATTGTTTCCTTAATTTCTCTTTCTGATCTTTCCTTGATAGGAATCAAGAGATTTCTGTGCATTAATTTTGTATCCTGCAACTTACCACATTCACTGATTAGCACCAGTAGTTTTCTGGTAGCATCTTTAGGATTTTCTATGTATAGTATCATGTCTTCTGCAAATAATGACAGTTTTACTTCTTCTTTTCCAATTCGGATTTCTTTTATTTCTTTTCTGCTGTGATTGCTGTGGCTAGGAATTCCAAAACTATGCTGAATAATAGTGGCGACAGTAAACATTGTTGTCTTATTCCTGATCTTAGAGCAAATACTTTCAGTTTTCCACCACTGAGAATAATATTTGCTGTGGGTTTGTTGTCTATGGCCTTTGTTATGTTGAGGTAGGTTCCCTCTATGCCCACTTTCTGGAGAGTCTTTATCATAAATGGGTGTTGAATTTTGCCAGAAGCTTTTCCTGCGTCTATTGAGATGATCATATGGGTTTTATTCTTCAATTTGTTAATATGGTGTATCACATTGATTGATTCATGTATATTGAAGGATTCTTCCATCCCTAGGATAAATCCCACTTGATCATGGTGTATAATCCTTTTAATAGGTTGTTGGATTCTCTTTGCTAGTATTTTGTTGAGGATTTTTGCATCTATGTTCATCAGTGATATTGGTGTGTAATTTTCTTTTTTTGTAATATTTTTGTTTGGTTTTGCTATCAGGGTGATGGTGGCCTCATAGAATAAGCTTCAGAGTGTTCCTTCCTCTGCAATTTTTTGGAAGAGTTTAAGAAAGACAGGTGTTAGCTCTTCTCTAAATGTTTGATAGAATTTGCCCTGAATCTATCTGGCTCTGGACTTTTGTTTGTTGGAAAATTTTTAATTACAGTTTCAATTTCATTACTTGTGATTGGTCTGTTCATACTTTCTGTTTCTTCCTGGTTCAGTGTTGGAAGCTTGTACCTTTCTAAGAGTTTGTCCATTTCCTCCAGGTTGTCCATTTTATTGGCATATAGTTGCTTGTAGTAGTCTCTTATGATCCGTTGTATTTCTTCAGTGTCAGTTTTAATTTCTCCTTTTTCATTTCTAATTTTATCGATTTGAATGCTCTCCCTTTTCGTCTTGATGAGTCTGGCTAATGGTCTATCAATTTTGGTTATCTTCTCAAAGAACCAGCTTTTAGTTTTAATGATCTTTGCTATTGTTTCCTTCCTTTCTTTTTCATTTATTTCTGATCTGATCTTTATGGTTTCTTTCCTTCTGTTAACTTTGAAGTTTGTTTGTTCTTCTTTCTCTAATTGCTTTAGGTATAAGATTAGGTTATTTATTTGAGATGTTTCTTGTTTCTTGAGATAGGATTGTATGGCTATAAACTTCCCTCTTTAGAACTGTTTTTGCTGCATCCCATAGGTATTTGGTCATTGTGTTTTTGTTATCATTTGTTTCTATGTATTTTTTAAATTTCCTCTTTGAGTTCTTCAGTGATCTCTTGGTTATTTGGTAGTGTATTTTTTAGCCTCCATGTGTTCTTTTTTTTTTAGTTTTTTTCCTATAATTGATTTCTAATCTCATGGAGTGGTCAGAAAAGATGCTTGATACAATTGCAATTTTCTTAAATTTACCAAGGCTTGATTTGTGACCCAAGATGTGATCTATCCTGAAGAATGTTCCATGTGCACTTGAGAAGAAATTGTATTCTGCTGCTTTCAGCTGGAATGTCCAACGAATATCAATTAAGTCTATCTGGTCTAATGTGTCATTTAAAGCTTGTGCTTCCTTATTAATTTTCTGTGTGGATGATCTGACCATTGGTGTATGTGGGTGTTAAAGTCCCCCACTATTACTGTGTTACTGTCGATTTCCCCTTTGATGGCTGTTAGCATTTGTCTTATGTACTGAGGTGCTCCTATGTTGGGTGCTTAAATATTTACAATTGTTATAGCTTTTTCTGGCATTCATCCCTTGATCATTATATAGTGTCCTTCCTTGTCTCTTGTAACAGTCTTTATTTTAAAGTCTATTTTGTCTGATATGAGAATTACTACTCCAGTTTTCTTTTGATTTACATTTGCATGGAATATCTTTTTCCATCTCCTCACTTTCAGTTTGTATGTGTGCCTAGGTCTGAAGTGGGTCTCTTGTAGACAGCATATATGGAGGTCTTATTTTTGTACCCATTCAGTCAATCTGTGTCTTTTGGTTGGAGCATTTAATCTATTTACACTTAAGGTGATTATTGACATGTATGTTCCTGTTACCATTTTCTTAACTGTTTTGGGCTTGTTTTTGTATGTCTTTTTCTTCTCTTGCTTTCCTGTATAGAGAAGTTCCTTTAGCATTTGTTGTAAAGCTGCTTTGGTGGTGCTGAATTCTCTTACCTTTTGCTTGTCTGTAAAGTTTTTTATTTCTCCATCAAATCTGAATGAGATCCTTGCTGGGTAGATTAATCTTGATTGTAGGTTTTTCCCTTTCCTCACTGTAAATATATCCTGCTACTCTCTTCTGGTATACAGACTTTCTTCTGGAAAATCAGCTGATAACCTTTTGGGGATTCCCTTGTACGTTATTTATTGCTTTTCCCTTGCTCTTTTAATATTTTTTCTTTGAATTTAATTTTTGTTAATTTGATTAATATGTGTCTTGGCATGTTTCTCCTTGGGTTTATCCTGTATGGGACTCTTCTGCATTCTTGGACTTGGGTGGCTATTTCCTTTCCCATGTTAGGGTAGTTTTTGATTATAATCTCTTCAAATATGTTCTCAGACCCTTTCTCTTTCTGTTCTTCTGGGACCCCTATAATTCGAATGTTGGTGCATTTAATGTTGTCCCAGCGGTCACTGAAACTGTCCTCATTTCTTTTCCTTTTTTATTTTTTTCTTCTTTCTGCTCCTGGCAGTTATTTCCATCATTCTATCTTCCAGCTCAGTTATTTGTTCTTCTGTCTCAGTTATTCTGCTATTGATTCCTTCTAGTGTATTTTTCATTTCAGTTTTTGTGTTGTTCATCTCTGTTTGCTTGTTCCTTAGTTATTCTATGTCATTGTTAAGCATTTCTTGTATTTTCTTGATTCATGCCTCCATTCTATTTCTGACATTTTGAATCATCTTTACTGTCGTTACTCCAAATTCTTTTTCAGGTAGGTTGCCTGTTTTGTCTTCATTTATTTGGTCTTATAGGTTTTTACCTTGCTCCTTCATCTGTACCATATTTCTCTGTCATCTCATTTTTGTTCATGGGTGGGGCTGTGTTCCTGTCTTGTTGGTTGTTTGGCCTCAGGAGTCCAGCACTGGAGTTTGCAGGCCGTTGGGTGGAGCTAGATCTTGGTGCTGAGATGAGGATCTCCAGGAGAGCTCACACTGGTTAATATTCCCTGGGGCCTGACATTCTCTGTTAGTCCAGTGGTTTGGACTTGGCACTCCCACCACAAGGGCTCAGGCCCGACCCCCGGCTGAGACACAAACTTCACATCCTCCTACTCTGCAATCTTTACTCCATCCCCCTGAACTTTGAGTCTCTAGGTGCAGTTAACTATGGCTGAATGCTATGGAAAAGATGGGAATATCATAGCTTGAGGAATGGGTGGGAACAGTGTTTTTATGAGAGGGATAAATCTTCTTTTGATTGAGAAACTCTAAATAAAATGTGTCTTTGAGAAGGTCATATGTAAATGATAAGAAGAAAACAGCTAAGATTTGGAAGTGTAGGGGACCAGATTTTGCCACCCAAAATTATGTCTCTGGCATATCAATTATTTTAAGCTGGTTATTTTCTAAGAAACAGCAGATATGGGAAAAATTCTGAAAACCAAGGAGTTATCTTTTTGTAAGAAACATTTACATTTGTAAGGGAAATCTTCATTTGTAAGGATGTCTTCCTCACTGTACCAAGATGAGGTGGGTGACCAAATATCTAGAAATCTTATCAATGGAGAAGGCAATGACTTAAATTTGCATCACAATCTTATACTCATTTACGGTGATTTTCCTGGTAGCCTCCCATAACTAACTCCACCCTCAACATCCTCTTGTCTTTAGCTGAGGATGGTATTTAAGGTGAGGGCTTTGGCCATTTTGCCAGTTACTCAGTTTTCCTGGGCCTTTCCCATGTTATTAAACATTTATTTAACATTTAATGTTATTAATGTTATTAATATACATGTATACATGTTATTAAACATTTGATTTTCTCTTGTCAATCTGCTTCATGTCAAGTTAATTCTTAGACCAGCTAGAAGAACCTAGAAGAGTAAAGGAAAATTTCTTCTTCTCCAACAAAAGACAGGAGAGAAAAGAGTTAGTGTTATAGGCCAAAGGTAGGAAGATGCTTCACTTTCTAAAAACGAAGGTATCATCATAGATGCCAGAGAAGACAGTAGGAAATGGGGTCAGAGAAATGGGCCTGGATCAGATCACCAAGGGGTATAGGAAACACGATGAAGTGTTTGGACTTCATTCTGAGTTGTTCTTTTTCATTTATGTGTCTACACAGATGCACATGTTCACATGCATCTCAATCATTATTGTCCTACCCCACCCACTTCTTTTCTCAGGTATTCACTATACCTCCCCAATTATTTTGTCAGTCATCATCTCTCCTCAGAAGAGGTAAAAAACAGAGGAGTAATTTAGAATTCAGACTTTGGAATCAGATACACCTGGATTCAAACTTTGTCTCTGACCTTGTTGGCAGCAAGATAATCTGGGCTTTGGTCAAGGACCTTAACTCTTTAAGACAAGACTTTTCACGTATAATATGAGAAAAGAAATGTTTAATTTGTAGAATTTTTGCCAGACACAAACATGATAATATTACACACTACTTAAAAATAATGTGTAAAATAAATGGTATCTATTATATATTACTATATCTATTATTATTACTAATAAATGGTATATATTATTTATTACCGTAAAATGGCCTTCCCTTCATTACATCTTCCAAGGCTGTTTTCTATAATGTAGTCTCCAATTGAAATTAATCTCCTTTATAATCTGCTTCCAATTTTTATCTTTATTTAAAATGACTAAATTAAATAATTTTATATGAATATGAAACCGAGCAGGACCCTGTGGAGTCCTCCAGGGTACAAATACTTTCTGCATCCCCCATTTCTTTTCTGTAGAAAATAGGCTTAATTCAGCCTCCTAAGACCTTCCCTGAGTTCCAAAGGACAGATTCAAAAAGTTGCTAATCAGGGAAGGGAAAGAATGCAAAAACAAAAGAGGAGCAAGTCAAGAAACAACAGTGCAGCTGTAAAGCAGGGTCCTGGTTCCTTCTCAAGGAATATACATAACACTGTATCTCTGAGTTCTTCTGCAGGAACTAAGGACCCTACTCAGGTGGAGGATGGTAACTTCAGGCTGAGCACAAAAGTCCTGGAGAACTGCCCTGTTTCCTCACCACCAACCAATCAGAAGAAAGTCTGTACACAGTGGAAGATAAGGAAGACTCTGACCTCCTCCCCAAATAATTAACTGCAATTAACTTCTCTTTTCTCCCTTGAAAAACATTCTGGGTCAAGCAGAATCTTGAGACTTGGTTCTTAGACATGAATCAGCCTTCTCCCCAGGTTGCTGGCCTCTTGAATAAAGCAAACTTTCCTTTCTGAACAACTCGTCTCTTAAGTATTGGCTTTTGAGCAGTAAGCAGCCGAACCCGAATTTGGTAACAAACAGTTATTTGTCTTACTGTAACTTAAGCTACTTAATGATGACCACATATCACATCATCATCAGAATCTCCATAATGACTCCACCAAATATGCAGCAGATACTTTTAGCAAATAAAGAAATAAATAGTTTATTTAACTACTTATTTAATAATATAGTTATTATTATTTTTATTTTATCTATTGAAAGTTGTTTCCTATCACAGAAAAATAATAGATGAAAATATGGCCTCTGTTTAATAACAAAGTTGCCATTTGTTTAGCTGTCCTTTTCTTAATGAATGCATTCAGTATAAGATCCCTTTAAGCAGTGAGCTCACCACGACATATATACTTTTGTGATCACAAAAATCTCATTTATACATCACCTTTGAGTGGTCAGAAACACTTATTTGGTATACCAACCTACAGGTATGTAGATGAAATGAGGTGTGTTGAGGCAAGTCTCAATGATATACTTATGAAAAGATATTTTTTATCTAGAAATGCCTCTGTGTGTGCGTGGAAACCTTCAGAAACATTAGAATGCAAATGTCAACATACCTCGAAGGAGATAAAGTAAATAATGAATTGTTTAGGTACTTAAGAAAGAAGCCAACATGGCAAATCTTTCTGAGACGATGATAAAATCCATGTGATTACTTTATTTGTATTTATTTAAGCTATTTTAAATGTCACAAATCTCTTTGAGGGCATTATTGCAAAAGGCTACAGAAGCAATTCTCTCTTTAAAAGTGAAGATCCCTTTTGTCAAGAGAAGATTCTGTGATAAGTCTTTATACCACTAAGTACCCAGACAAATTGTTTAAATTCTAGAAAATTAGTAATTGTATTAAGTCTAAGCTTACAAAATAAACAGCTACATTTTATGTAATCCATAGTTCAAAGAAACATAAATTTGCAATTGATAATTGCATGTCTTTATATTCCATGCAGGTAAATTTCTACTAGAGATTAAAGAGAGTACAGCCTTGATGCAGAGACACAAATGATGGAAGAAGTGGTAAGTTAATAGCTTCTTATACAAAGGAACACTTTCCAGTTAACATCAATCTTAGTTGCCAAAACACGACTGTAAACCTAAAATGAACTGTGTAGATTATGGACTGAATCGTCACTCCTGCTTAGTCTTCCTTACTTTTCAAAGTTCACCACTGTTAAATATCAGCCTTTAACAACTGATTTCTGAAGGATAAATTTACTTGTACACAGAATGCAGAATTCCTCTGTCTTTCTGGAACTCTATATCCATGTTTTCTGTCAATTCATCCACTCTGCAGACTTTAGCATGTTTATTATTATCTTGTGTTAATGGAAGGGGACATTTTAAACTGGCTTTCTAAATGGAAATCTTGCTTAAAGTACAGTCACCTAGTTTGCCTCATCATGACATTTCTTGATGTGCAGGAATGTCAAATATGAACTTGAGAGCAGCATCACTTTTGGTCAAATCATATCCAGCATATTTTGAGCTACAAAAGCAATTTGTCTCAATTTAAGCAAAATTAGATGGGATTTGGGTAACTGTGGCTGAGTAAGGCAATCTTAGGGGATCTGAGATCTGGAATTAGATGATTATTGTAGAGAAAAAGATTAAATTTTAGGTGCTGAGAGAAAAGCCACACACAGAGGTATGGCACCAAAAGACTATGTTTCAGACCAGCAGTGAGTGCCAGTGCACTGTGTTAGTCCAAAGTAACAGTAGGTAAGTGGAGCATCCAAAGGCAAAGACCTAGAGGAAGAGAGACAGCTGGACCTCAGGAAATGTGCTGGGGGGAAATATGCCCCAGCCAAAGGGATGGCTTCATTATTTCACTACTTATATGCTACTGAATATCTGTTATGTGCCAGATCCTATGCTAGTGACACAAAATAAAAGTTTTGAACAAGGTAGACATGATGTTTGCCTTCATAGAGCAAACAGTTTAGTGAGGGAGATAAACAAATATTAATTTTACATATATAATTATAGAATTGGTGTATACTTATAATTATATAAGTATAATATATACTTATCAAGAGTAAGTGCCATACTGAGCTATGAGACCATATGGCAAGAAAATATAACCTAGTCGACATAATTATGGAACATTTCCCCAAGGATGTGAAATACAAGCAGACTCCAATCTATGGAAGAAAGGCTGTCAAGAATAAGACAGGGACAATTCCATAGAGACTGGGCCACTAAGTCTTTGCTAAGACACAGATTCAGGAATGAGTTAGGCAGACGCCAAGTTTTAAAAAATTGAAACAAAAGGGCAAAGTTAATACAGCTATAAGAACAATTTGATATCAAAGAAGAGAGCAAAGTTAGTATAATTTAGATCCTTTTGTTCTTGCACTTCTGATTTTCTACAATTGCTTTACAACTCCATCTCCAGTTTAAGCTGAGGGTTTACCTTAGACACTGGAGGAATGACTGAATTAAATGACTTCAGTTATAGGAAAAAAGAGGAGTGCAAGGAATTTGAGTTTTTGGGATCTAAGGAGAATTTTTTCTTTTTTTTAATTAGAAAATATTATTTCTCTATGACACATGGAATGAGGACAGAGAGATACTGAGGATGTCCCACTATTTTAATCAATTTTATTTTTTTAAAAATCAGTAAATGATTATTGAGTGGCTATTACATGTCTGATACTGTGCGACTCCTTGAGGATGCAATAGTGAACAAGATTAGCTTTTGTACTAAGATGGTCATAGTCCAGAGACATAATCTGATACATGATATAATAAAGTTGAGCTCTAAAAGATCACACAGAAGGACAAATAATCTAAACTTAGAGAGTCAAAAATAATTTATTGGAGAAAGTAATGTTTAAACTGAGATGATTAGTGAATTAAAAAAAGAGGTGAATTTGAGACTATAGGATCACCCAGGACAACATGTGGAGTGAAAAGTTAACAGTGCAAAGGAGAGTTAATGTGAGGAAGGAAGAAGGGCTTTTATGAAACGGGTAGAGGGAGGAAAGCCCAAAAAGGAGCCTATAAAGGATTATCCACAGATAAGAGAAAAACATACACATACACACACAAAAAAACCAATCACAGAATGTAATGGAAGAGAATATTTCAAGAAAGGAACTATAGACCATGTCAAAAGTAGCAATTAAATTCCTTAAAAATTGTCCTCTGGTTTTAGCAATAGAGAGCTTGTTGGCCACCTTGGCTAAAGCAGCGGTAATAAGAAGTTGAAGTCAGGAGACTAACTGCAGTTTACCAAGGACTATTTAGAGGAGAATATAAAGATATAAGTGTAGACAACTGAACAAAGTTCCATAGGTTATTATGGGTTATAGAACATGTGGGGGACGGGCCCTCTGGTTTCAGTCTACACTGGTCATAGTTGATGTGCTCAGGGTCTAAACCAGCTTAGTCTTACTAATGCAGATACCAAGCTAAACCATTGTTGACCTGCAGGGTGGTGATGTTGGGCTTCAAGTGTCCAGTCTCTCTAAGTGCATTGCATAGACATTCTCCACTGAGATCCTGCGATTTCCAGGATGCTATGATACTCATAATATCCTTATTCCTTTCACAGTTTTGGAAGAAAGTTTCTGCCAACAGTTCTTCATTTAGTAACTTTTGTTTTTTTCATTCTTTCCCTTCTGGGATAATTCCACAGAATTCCATAACTCTTACAAACAAAACCTAGGAAAGCACTTAGCTTCTTGTGCCTAGGAACATCTCCTTTGGACCTGACTACTCTGCAACCTCCGAGTGAAGAAAACACAATATTGACCATCTTTTTGGAATCAAGGAGGGAAAGCATTTACAACAATCCAAGCAAAATCCAAGTTAAAGTTTCAATAAATCATTCTTCCACATTAGGCGTCTTTTGTGCAAATTTCATCCCTTCTCTATAGGGTACACTGTTGGCTTTTTGTTTTTCTGTGGAATCTGGAGAAAACATTATTTTTATTAAATTACCTTAGAGATATATTTGAGCATTCCACCTTAAATTTTCAAAGTCCAGCTCCTTTAAGGTTTACATAACTTTAGAAAATTTTTCTTCTCTTAAAAATTCAAAAAGAGTCATGTACGACAATGTTCATTGCAGCACTATTTACAACAGCCAGGACATGGAAGCAACCTAAGTGTCCATCAACAGATGAATGGATAAAGAAGATGTGGCACATATATACAATGGAATATTACTCATCCATAAAAATAAATGAAATTGAGTTATTTGTAGTGAGGTGGATGGACCTAGGGTCTGTCACACAGAATGAAGTAAGTCAGAAAGAGAAAAACAAATACCATATGCTAACACATATATATGGAATCTAAAAAAAAAAAAATAGTTCTGAAGAACCTAGGGGCAGGACAGGAATAAAGACACAGACACAGACATAGAGAATGGACTTGAGGACACGGGGAGGGGGAAGGGTCATGGGACCAAGTGAGAGAGTAGCATTTACATATATACATTTCCAAATGTAAAATAGATAGCTAGTGGGAAGCAGCTGCATAGCACAGGGAGATCAGCTGGGTGCTTTGTGATGACCTAGAGGGGTGGGATAGGAGGGTGGGAGGGAGATGCAAGAGGGAGGGGATATGGGGATATATGTATATGTATAGCAGATTCACTTTGTTATATCACAGAAACTAACACAACAATGTAAAGCAATTATACTCCAATAAAGATGTTTAAAAAATATAGATATGCTCAGTTCTTATGCACTAAAAGCACTAACAAGTTTAAAGAATTAATGCATGGATGCAGCAAAGTTTTATCTTCACCTAAATTAGTTAGCTATGTAGACATTTTAAATAAAAGGAACATAGAGACTTGATATTTTTAAGTATAACGGGAGGAGCAGCTGCCACCACCATAGGAAATTCATTTAAATGCAATCTCTGAGGGAGTTAGATTTTCATACAGAAGATTTTCCTCATGTGTATAGAAGTCTTTAAAGATCAGTCGTCTTTCATGAAAGTTCTTATCCTTTAGTTTATTTGCTTATGCTGCCCTTTCCACCAGTTGCTAAGCTCGTGGAAGATGGTATTTCTGAGGTGAATAATTTGCCTTTTTCTCTTTGGGTTCCTGAATATGACTAGAGGTTTGTAAAACTTCAATGGATTTTTTGTTCACCTGTAATATCCTCTTCAATTTCTTCAAGTTTATAATAAGGTAATATTAATGCAAATTATGATGCAAATAATAATGCAAATCCATTCTATGTAATTTATTTGTTACAAAGTTCTGAACAAACACGCCTCAGTAATTTGAAAAGTAATTAATTTACAGCAACTGGAAGGTGGTCACATACTACTCACAGGCAATTTTAGTTTGGCCTGTATGATTTTTTTTTAATATATTTTAAATACTCAGAAGATTTCACATGAATAAAATCTGAAATTTTAAACTATTATTCTACTATTGAAAACTGAGATTTGGAAAGAGTGAGCTGCAGCAGAGAAGCTTCATTCAGACAGAGCACTCCCACTGTCTGGTTCAGAGAATGATGGGCTTGGCTACTGTGAACATTTGAATTTGCAACACTGATTTACATAGTTGAGTTCTGGTAATGAGATTTCAATTTCCAAACTACTTTTAATAGTAGACCAATGCCGTTTTTTTAAAAAATGAAAGCAACAACAAGAACGAGTTTTCACCTCTTCTGAAGTGAGGTTTGGGTGTCTGTAAGCCCACCTTTTGATCTCTTCATAACAATCCTCACTAAACCTCTGTGCTATCCCTCATGGTACCCTTAAGGGAAATGTTCATACTGAGTTGTATGCAAAATATTATTCTTAAAACATCCTATTGGGTCTTAGCACATCTATAGTGACTTCCATGACACTGGTCAGAGCTATTTTCGTTCTTTCTCATTTTACTTGGTTTTGTAGTTGGACACTTGCAATTTTGAGTTTTGTGTAAAATATTGAGCTAAGATATGTCTAACAAGAAATAGGATACTTTCTCACTTACTCACTTGTTGGGTAATTTATTTCCTACTGAGACAGGAAGGAAGGGGGTAGGGTACAATTGCTAAAAGAATGAGGAGGTGGGCACAGCCATTGAGAAAAATAGGATATGACAAAAACCAGGTGGAACCAGCTAAAACCAAAATGACTTTGAGAACGTCTGGTCATTGACCTTTAGCTCATTATACCTTCACGAGAATACTAAAAAATCACTCCCCCTAGTGCCATGACAGTTCCAGGGCTGACTATAAAAGGTCAAGAAGTGGGCAGTGGTCCAACTCCTAGAAATCCCCACCTTTTCTCCTGGAACAAGAATATTCCTCCCACTCATTAGCATATGAAATTACCCAGCCCATAAAAACTAACAACCCTATACCCCGGGCCACTCTTGCCTTCTGAGACAGACCACATGCTGTGTATGGAATGTATACCTTCCTAAATAAACTAGTTTTCACTCTACTTCCTCCCACTCTTCTTTCCTGTGCCAAGCCAAGCACCCTCACTTGGTGGTCCGTCCCAGGGACTTGCATGTGTCCCAGGACATGATATTTCCTTCTGCACCACTACCATCCAAAACAGATTCTGCTCTTCCAGCTCAATGGAAACATGGTTCCATAATTCAAGAAACCAGCTTGGTGTAGTGCAAGACAAACACATTCTGTCCAACGTCACTATAATGAGTTTACTTTGAAAATGTGGACAAGTGAAAAATGGAAAACGACTTAACTGTCTTTAATATCTTGTATTTTACATAATTCACATTCATAGTAATTTAAAGTATATATCAGTGTAACAGTATCATAACCCACAAATATATAACTTCTGTATTTTTTCTCCTTTTTTTGGCTTTTAAAATTCTCTTCACTTACTTTTAAATGATATAATCTAGGAGAACTTTGTTTTCTATGTTTGTATCCTGAGACTTTTAGAGAGAAAGGGTTATGAAGAATCTAATAATCACATAGGTAAAACACATAAAAAAATGCAGTTACCAGGTTTTGGTCTTTTCATAACCTTGCAATATCTAAAATCCCCTTTTCTCCCTGCCTTTGGCCAAGAGAGCAGACAGATAATTACACTCCTCAAAAGATAAATTAAAGAAAGAATTTGGACCAAATGGGTTACTGAAATATAGTGCTAATGGAGGGTTGTGGAGAAATGGCCAAATAAGAGTCTCGAATGACCTTCTTTTCCTCCTGGTGATAGTGCTTTCCAGATTAAAAGCTGTTTTCTTTTATTGAAATAGAATAGTGCCAAACATTGAACATGCTTTGTAAGACATACATCAAGAGAGAAAATATTTCACCACAATGACATGACCTGACATTTTAAAGCAGATAACAAATGACATCTTGTCAATGGCACCAATTTATTATTCCCTCTCTTGTACCTTGGTGCAAAAGCAGGATGCACATTCCTTTTAATCATGGGATTGTGTTAAACAAATTTTTACCAGCAGAGACTATAAAATGCCCCTCATCATTTCCAAATATCCTCTTGACTGTCCCCACTGTAGCATATAAAGACAAAGGCTATGCTAAGTTTTTCATCATTTTATTCCATTTCAGATCCAATTATGTGGGGGTCTTCCATCACTTACAGGGGTGTATATGCTATAACATGAAGTGCCACACATTAATCAGACTCTTTTTATCCAGCAGACACCAGTGCTAAATCACATTACTCCAAAAAAAAAAGGAACATGAAATAGATGCAAACGTACAAGGAGGGGGCCCTCTTTTGTGCAGCTACAATAGGAGGTGAGTTGTGTGGGTGGCCTTCCCATCAAGTCCCAGAGAGTCTCAAAGTGCATTTTGTTTTTCATGTTTTCTACCACGTTCTTCCCCAAAAGGACCCTCTTCTCCCACTTGCTTTAATGTTCCTCTGCCAGTTTATATCATAGAATCTACCACTTTAAACACTGCCCTGGGCAATGACTTTCTAGTTGAACTGTTGTAACTAATCGACCTGTAAGCTGAAAAATGACCAGCTTGACACTTGTTCAGCCCTCTCAGCAATGAAAATTCTCCCTTTATCTCAGCACTCTCTTTACAAGCACATAGGACAAACACCTTAGATGCTGAATATTTCTGACAAATGACATTGAAATTGTGGATCTGAGAGAAGCAGAAAAGTTTATATTACTAAATAATCTTAACTCTATCTTGGAATTAACATTTTCTCTATAATATTTTCAAATTATATTTAGGTTGTATTTTCAGACACCATCATGAAAATGAGTTGCTTATGATTTCAAAGACATACATAAAAAGTACAGTATAACAGTTAAATAAATTTCACTGAAAAAATTAATGAAAAAAACAAGTATTCTTTTCTTTCACCAATATGGGGTAAGGATTATAGTTTAAAACAGACATAGTTTTAAATATCACTTCGACAGCTTTCTCATGACATATGTTTGGGCAAGTTACATCACTTTTTGAAGTCTCGATTGGTTCTTTTAAGAAACAGGAATAATATTATCATTTAACTTCACAGAATTGAGTCAGATTAAGTGAGCTAATATCTGTAAAGCCTCAGGAACAGTGGTTGACAATGCTAGCCACACAATAAATATTTTTCTTTGTTATTATCATCACAAAATTCTAAGACTTGCCTAGAATAATACAAAGAAAAAGTATAATTGTTGGTTTGATTTCTTCCAAGGACTAATTGGAAGGAATATCTCAATTGCTTTAGATTCAAACTGTGGATTTAGAAGTTTTATTGCAGAAAATAAAATAATTTTCCTTAAGAAAGTCTTCCATAAGAAAGTCTTAATAGATAGCTTAAGAAACAAATAAAAATCAAAGTTTTTAAAAATTTAACTACAAATTAGTGAGTGTATTAAGATAACTTCACTGTATCAGTGAAAGACACAATCCCTCCACTTACAAGAAAATATTAATAAGATTTTAGGACTCTGCATTTTTAGGAGTATTGGATTAATCTTCTAACATTCACCGAAAAATAAATAAGAAATGCATACCTCACATCAATTTCGGCTCTAAGAGCAATTAGATCTGATGGTTTCATTCATTCCAGATTTATGTAATGATCTGAAATCATTTTAATTTCTTGATTTTCAATTAAAATATTTTGTACAATGAACAGATTTTGGGAGAGGAAATACAAAGTAATACATACAAAGTAAGCAAATATTCCAGTGACTTATGTGAAAACAGTCATTTTCTAAATCACCTTGATATATACATTATAGTCTAAAAGAATTGAAGGAGATAAGTTTCACATTCTTTTGTGAATATAACATATACTCTTATCCTTTACTATTAGTTTTTAGAATAAAGGAGAAAAACATTAAACCAAATAACTAGGTGGTTGTGAGCTAAAAAAATTTCTTACCTTAAACTATGTAATTCAAAGTCAAGTGGTTGTACATTAGTTAAGCTTTTTAAAACTTTCATGCTAACTTTTTCTTAGGCTTACTATTAATATACTGGAATTTCGGGGGGGGGGTTCTTTTTTTTCTTCTTGTGGGCTCTTAGATCCCTGACCAGGGACGGAACCCATGCCCCCTGCAGTAGAAGCATGGAGTCCTAACCACTGGACCGCCAGGGAATTCCCTATACTGGGGATTTTAAAGTGTATTCTAAGTCACACATGGCCACTCTTAGTGCATTTTGGACTCAACTGATTCTTTCACTAGAAATGTTTACATGGGTTCATATGTATATGAATTATTTCAGGGTATTTTTGTTTTTCTCAACTGTTAGTTTGGGATGGTTGGCATCACTTACCAGGGTAAATAAGAGTTCACAGATAATGAAGCAAGATAGACAAATGCTTAAGGAGTAAAGGATATCATTGAATTTAAATTGAGGTACAGTTTTTGCATTACATCACCTTGTACTTCATTCACCCTGAATAGAGAAGAAAGGGAACCAAATTCTTCATTTTTTCCCTACAATAAGTTTTATCATCCTTTATCTGTTTCAGGGATGTGATCATTTTTTCTTATTAGTGGACTTTGTAACTCAGATTCAGTTTCTTTATTTATTCTTATTCTTTGTTTACCTAATGTAGTTCTGTTCCCCTTCTTTCCTTTTTTTCTTTCTCTTTTTTCCCATTCCCACTGAAGCAAGACAAGTTCAGTTCCACAAAGCCTCACATGTAGATTATCACGGTAACCTCTTAGCATGTTTAGCTGATCTGCTTGGTTTTTACTTCAGTTTAATATGACTTATTCTGATTCTCTCAGTTTTACTTTTTTTTTTTTTATCATCAACAGCTTTCTCTTAATTACAAGTTTCTGTTTTAGACTGTGGGGCTATAAGAAATGTAAGTTTCAGGCCTACCTCATACTGTCTAGATTTAGACCATATTTAATACAAAGATAAATAATAGTATATGAGACAAATGACAAATACTAAATGACAAATTAATATTACAAATTATCACAATAGCTGCTTCAGTGAGAGGAGAGTGAGATGAGGTGGTGCTAAAATAAATCTAGGAACTTTGATAATTAGAGTGGTGTTGGTAGTCCATTCTGGGGAAGATGGTGAGAAAAGGGCATGAGCAAAATATGGGAGGAAATAAATATACATTGTGCAGCAGGAACAGAGTGAGCTGACTTGACAAGCTGGCACCAGGAATCAGAATGACTGACTGGCAGCAGAGTAGGTACATCCTTGGCTACCACAGGAAGGAGACATGGACTTTACTGTGTAGGCAATTGAAATATTTTTGTTAGGAAAGTTACATACACAGAGCCTTGGTTTTGGTTGAATTTAAGAGAGGAGAGACTGAGGGGGGGGAATACAAATGAGGAAAAAGAAGTAGCATTTATTTAGTACCTTCTGTAGTTTCATTCATGTTACTGAGGTAGGGAATGATGGTACAAATATATATATTCCTGAAAAATATTTGTGTGTTGGAAAATTATATGTTAAAAGTAACATGGCTTAAAGGGAAAACAGGATTGTGCAGACCACTAAAAGCCTATATAACTTTGAAACCACAGCACTAACAAAAGCAGTAACAATCTTAATAAAAACAGTAGCACAGCTATATCTCCCCTGACAGTTGGATCCAGTAACAAAGTCAGTTGCTCCTTTGCAGACTTTTAACACTTGCACTCATAACTCTAAAGTCTTTGGGAACATTCACCTATAACAGATCAGGTACAATAAAATTGAAAAATCTTATCCAGGGTATTTAACACATGAGAAAATGTCTTCATAGTTACTTCATCTGTACTTTCAAATTCTCTAGGTTAAGTAATATTGTGGAAAGTGTAACAGTCTTTGAAGCAACTAACTCCATGCCACTCTTAGATTTTCAACCTTTTTCCTTAAGGTTTTGTGCATTACTAGCATGTTCTCTACGATTGTGAGAAAGTTTGCCCTTGATCTCTTCAAAGTATTGAGAAAGTTATGAATGAATGAACATTATATTAACTTCTGCATTATACTGATATCATTCCCCTACTTTAGCAATCATAAATGAGCTAACTTTCATTAAATAAATACATATTGTAGCAGAACAGATTGAAATATGTTTTAAGGTAGAGGCTATGGAGGATATCAAGAGATCACAGAGAGGAGATACTTGATTTAACTTGAGGTCTCTGGGAGGGGGTGCTGGAACAGGTGACATCTTAATTGGGCCTTAAGGAATAAACAATATTTGCCCAGGTAAAGATGCCACATTCCTCTTGATGGAAAGGAAACTGAAGCAGAGAGAGGTTGTAAAAATTGCCTAAGATTGCAGAGCTAGTAAGTTATTGAAGTTAGTATTTGAACATATGAATACAGTTCTAAGTGTACAATCTTTGCAAGTATGTTATATTAACTTTTTTATGCTTACTATTTAGAATATATTTCCTTAGACTGGGTGAGAAATGTTGAGGGACTGAATAATATCATTGATGCTAGGAATGGAGAAAACACTATGAATTGGAGAATCATTTTGTAAGTTAGTTATATGAGATTTAGTCACTGATTCAATGCAGGGGTGACAAGTGGGAGAACAACCTTCTGACAAGGGCAACTCACTATTGCAATGACAATATCACTAACTGAAATTTGGGATGAAAGAGGAGAAATGAGTTTTGAGGAGAGATGCTAAGTTTAAGTTCTCTTTTGTATACATTGAAGTTGATCAGCCTGTGGAAGAGTTAAATGAAGAGGCTTAGCTGAGTAACTGAGTCAAGAATTGTATATGTAGGACTGGAGCTTAGAGAAGAGCTCAGGACTAAAAGCATACATATATAATTGGTAATTATTTGCATACAAATGATTGTTCAAAGTGTGAAAATACATGAGATTTCACTCCAGAGAAGCACACCTAAGCATCAAGCAGAGGAGAAAACTCACAAGAAAGTCTATAAAGGGACAGTTCTGGAAGCAGGAAACAGTAGGGTCATGGAAGAAAAAGGTAAAGAAAATTCAAGAAGTCATGAGGGGTAAATGCAAATTTACTGAAGAGGCCTATTTTAAAACAGTCAGGTGATTGACAGCCTAGGTATGATCTAATTTAGAGGATGGGCAAGTCTGTTTCCAATAGGCTAAGACATACAGAATTGAGGAAGTGTGTAGAGTGAATAAAATATACCTTTCTAAGTAATTTTGCCTGGAAGGGTAAAGGAGGATTAGGATGGTAGCTCATGTTTAGATCTTAGACCAAGGAGGGACATGTCAGGATGAGAAGTTTCAAGTGTGTTTAAAGATTAAGGCAAAGAGTAAGTAGCCATGGATATTTAGGATGTAGTAGAAAAGGGGGCATTAGTAATGGAACAAATTCCTGAATGAGATAATATGGGAAGTGAGTGATCAAAAGAAGAGGTGAAGGGCTGGTTGACCCTGAATAAAGGCGAGGACAACTCTGTTCCTAAAACTGGGAGCAAAGGAATAAGAGTGGGGGCGTAGTTAGATCAACTTATTGGTGTGAAGGTAGAAAGATGAGATAAATAAACCTGACAGCCTCAGTTGTGTATGTAAGGTTGAAGACAAAAATGACACCTGAGATTAAATGGGATGAAAACAGGTAAAATGGCTTATGGGGCATGATGAAGGTTCAGAAATGTTCTGAAAGTAAAAGGAGAAGAAGCTGATTAAAAAAATAATGAATTATTATTGGAAGCCTAGCTACTCTTTGTGACTTTGAATTTACAGAATTGTATGATTTTCTTCAGTAATTCTCAGGAGTCTGAGGTGGAAGAAAGGAGCAATCGTGGGAATAATTGAGATAACAGATTTTCCTAAGCGGGTACTAGACTTGTGCTAAGTCTTCAGATAAATTATTTCAGGTTATCCTCACATCAAATCTGTAAGGCAGCTATTTTTAATCTCCATTTTACAGATGAGGAAACTGTAAATTTTAAGTGACTTGCTGAAGGTCACACAAGGTAGTCCAACCTAGATTCATCCGAACACCAAAATCTACATTCTTTGTTCCACAGCTAGTCATGGAAATGGAGGATCCAAAAGTTAATCTAGACCGGGGAAATGACAGTGGGAATGCAGTAGAAAGACTTGGGCAGGAGGTTAATAGCAAGAAAGTTTTTGACTCATTTTTTATGGTAAGAGAGAAAGAAAACAGATAATGTATATATATTTTGCAGGGGCTTGAGAGAATGGTGGTAACCTGGCAATAGAATCTGACTTAAGGAGAAGTTGATAATTTCAGTTTTAATATGTTGTGTTTGAGGCTATAATGAGAAATATGACTAGAAACAACCAAGTAGCAATTTGGAGTTTGGAACATGAGTTTGAAAGAGAGATGGCTGAGGATAAAGATTGGATATCATTTTACTTGAGAGATGACTGAGAGAATGAATGAAATCTCCATCGTAGGAAATAAAAGAGGGGAAAGAGAAAAGCCTGAATAGAATATACATTCAAAGTTGAATGACATACATTCTAATTACGGAAGTAAAAATACAGGAAAAAATATCCAAACTAATAGGAGGAGAATAATGAGAGGGTTGTCCTATATAGACCAAAAGAAATTTGGTGTTTAGGAACTTCTCCTTGGAGCCTAAGAATAGAAATGGGAATGAGCACTTTGATATATCCATATTGCATTATACAATTATTGACTTCAGAATGAAAATTTCTAAAAGAGAGGTAGGAAGAGAATCTACATTACAGATGTATGTATACACTCATGTATAAGTATTATTTATTGACTTAACAGACTCATATTTTGGTCACAGATTGCAAAAATGTAACTTTCAAATATCACCCTTTGTAATTTCCTTACACTGAGGTACCAACCTGCTTGATGACAAATTAACCTAGGATATTTATAGGTCTCCCTTTGTCAGCACAAGTATTTAACATTCATCTTTGGTTTAGCCCAGTCTCACTTTAGTTCACTGTTCTCAAAGCCCTCTTGTTGTTGTTTCTCATCCTGCTTCCATTTCTAAACTCCAGGGGACCTAACTGCTACCAGCAGAGTAGCTGGAGAGGAGTGATCCTGCCTCACTCTCACTCGCGGGCCATGCTGCTCTTCTTCTCCTGATGCAGAAGGCCCCAGTATAGTTCTCAGTGTTGATGCCTCTGGCCTTTGTTCTACCAGGTCCTGTTGCGGTAACCCTAGCCCCAACACGGTCCCTTGATGCCCAGCCTCTGAACCTCTAGCCATGTCTTCCTGGGCTTGGCTGCTGGAGAACTGGCTATTCATCTATGCCTTTCTGAGGGCTGCAAGTACTCAAGTGTCAGTGGTTACTCTTGTTGCTCTGTAAGCCCCTCTTCATCACTTCTGTGAAGCTATTGACTACCTGTGCTCTAGCCAGGACAGGAGAGGTGCTAGTCCATGCAAGCTAAGAATGTGGGCAGAGACCTGGCGCCTACAATGGCTCTTAGTATAGTTTATTTTCTTTTCTCTTCTGCCTCTCTTAACTCTGAGAATTCTTTATGTGGTAACTGGAAGAAAAACATTCTTTATGTTCATTTCACAGCCTCATTTTTTTTTTCTTTATATCCAATGAATCCTTTCACAATTAGAAGCTACAAACGAGGGTTTTTTTGCTTGTGTTTATTTTTGCTTTTTTTGTTCCAGTCTACTTTTGACAGCTGTTCCTGGGGCAAAAGCTGGCTCACTGTCTCTCAGTCAATGAGTCAAGTAGGGAGACTCACATGAGAAAATGGAAAATATATGCTGTTTATTATCTCAGATTATTAATCTTCCTTATTTATCACATCTTTTCCAGAAAAGGATTTATGGCAGCTTTCATATATTTAGATAAGTAGACGTAAAAAAATAAATGGCAATGGGGGAGAAGGAAAGCAAAAGAAGGAAACATGAGACGAATTCAAGAGTGCCATAAAGGCATCTAAACTTGCTTGAGGCAGGCCACACATCTGACTCTTGAGTTTTGACATTAGAGGAAACATGTTGCCCAGTGCCAATAAAAAAGAAGCTCACCTGTTGCCTAGAAGCACAATTATCCCTGGCACTGAGTCCAGAGAAAAACTTCTCCTTTGAGTCCTCATAAAAAGGGCACTGTGACACAATGAACAGTATCCTCAAGAAATTGTTATAGTAACTACATCAAAGTGTTTTATGGGACTTTTTGTTACAGAATTCTGCAGTGCAGGCCTGGGCATGATGCCAAGGTGAAAGGACAATTGACTAGAAGTACTTCTGTGGGGGGACAACGTTTGGCTGTCTGGGTGTGCATTTCTCTGTTCATCAGGCTTAATCCATGGGTTGATTTTTTTTTTTTTTCAGTACGCAGGCCTCTCACTGTTGTGGCCTCTCCCGTTGCGGAGCACAGGCTCCGGACGCGCAGGCTCAGTGGCCATGGCTCATGAGCCCAACTGCTCCGCGGCATGTGGGATCTTCCCGGACCGGGGCACGAACCCATGTCCCCTGCATCAGCAGGCAGACGCTCAACCACTGCGCCACCAGGGAAGCCCCATGGGTTGATTTTAATGGTTCCTCTATGTGGATTCAATTACGCTTCAGAAAGTTTTCCAGATACCATTCTCTTAACTAAAGTTTTGATGGGTACTGAGTGGCAGTAATTTGTAGTTGGATTCCCTAACAAGAGCTTGGAGTGCAACTGCTTTGTGTTATTAATGAAGAGCAGAGCTGCACACTTTATTGTTCTGTGGTCTGGGAGTAGACCAGCATTTCTAAGGAAGGAGGAGGGGACTTAGAAGGAGCTGGGATAACAGCTACCCCATTTCTACTCAGCAAATGTCTGTTGGGAAGGGTTGGTCCCAAATTTCCTCAGGAGGCAGTTTGGAGTCTATTTTAACTCATAGATAAAAAGGCCCCTTGTATCTAGCCATTATAATTTCAGCCTGAAAAAAAAAATGTGTACTGTGTGTATTTAAATACTCAGAGCAATTATGAAACCCAGCTCAGCCTCTATAGACCATTTAACCTTGAGCTTTGTCATTTCCAGGCATGTCCTGCAAAATAAATGGATGGAAATCATATAGAGATGTAAATAGATGAGTCAAAATGAGTCTAAAATTATGTCAAATAAATGTTGCTTTGTATCTAACAAAAATAATGAGGTTGTTTTTAGTGAGGTAGGTTAGCACCTCTATTTTGGCAGTAATTAAGTAGTGGACCAACTTGGAATTTTAGAATCAAAAAAGTAAAATTCATTCATAACCATTAATTTTAAAGTATATTTTTAAAATAAAATTCTTAAAAAAATGGAATTCAATATGTTGAGACATTTTATTTCTTTAGCATGGCAATATAGTTAACTATGCAGAATCAGCTATGGTAAAGAATGGTTCGTCCCCAACAGTATACAGGTTTTTTAAAATTCATGTTTGGATTGTAAACTTCACCAAAACAGAACACTTTCTTATTTATTTTTATTTTTATTTTTTCAGAACACTTTCTTTTTTGACTGTTTTATCTCTAGCCCGCAGAACAGTGCTCAGATGTTAACATCTGAAATAGCTGATGTTATTACATTGAACATTATGCTCTGGTAAGACAAAAAAAAAAAAAATCATAAAGAGATGTTATAGTTTTTCTGTATTATGCATTTAAAAGTACATGGTATATGTATGTATTAAAATCGTATCAGGGGCTTCCCTGGTGGCACAGTGGTTGAGAGTCCACCTGCCGATGCAGGGGACACAGGTTCGTGCCCCGGTCCGGGAAGATCCCACATGCCGTGGAGCGGCTAGGCCAGTGAGCCTGCGCGAACGGAGCCTGTGCTCCGCAACGGGAGAGGCCACAACAGTGAGAGGCCCGCGTACGCAAAAAAAAAAAAAAAAAAAATCGTATCAGTTTTTAATTAGTGACTTTTGATTCCTTCTTTAATTAAAAAAGCGGCTATCACATTTTAATCAATGGTCTATCACAGTATCCATGGAGACATGATATAACTAATATGATATTTTTGAAAGCCACTTTTGCTTGCTTCTTTGAAATCAGACCTCTAAATATGTGATCTGAACAAAATATATAGTCCAATTATGATCCAACCTAAAAACTGAAAAATATAGAAAAGTTTATTGTATCATATTAGAGAAAGATTAATGTGATGAGACAAAAACTCCCAAAATTTTAGGGACAGTGGTTCTGCATTTGCAGGTCATTATGGTAATTAAAATAAGGTAAATGCCAGTTGTTTCTTATGCTCTTAGATTATCTCTTCATGTTACTGTGATTCTTTTATGAAGTTGATTAAGTGCTGAGTATTAGATTAACTGTCTTAGCAGGCTCAAAGCCCAAAATCAGAACCCTGAATCTAAGTTTGAATTAATCCAGGTTGCCAATTACTTGCTTTTTGGTAATAGTCCACCTAAAATGGCATAAGTAGTAGAGATTTTTATCTCTGAATGATATTCCTGCCAGCACCACCAACTGTTGAATGTTAAATACGAGATCTGGCAGGTGCAGAGATTTTTAGTCACCTATGAAAAGCAGTATGTAGACACCCAAGCCAAACAGCTTATACACTAAAAAAATCAATATCCAAACCATCTGCCAATGGAACAAACATGTCAGTCATCTTTCCATTTGACTGGTGGTGTTTCTAGAAATGGATGATTTTAAACATTATTTCTGACCTGAAAAATGAAAAAAAAAACAAACCCATAGAGTTTTAGAGTTTTATTTACCTGGCAATTGAACTGATTCT
Organism: Mesoplodon densirostris; assembly: GCF_025265405.1. NCBI lineage: Eukaryota > Metazoa > Chordata > Mammalia > Artiodactyla > Ziphiidae > Mesoplodon > Mesoplodon densirostris. The sequence goes on along the minus strand of NC_082661.1, from coordinate 218,872,746 downwards.
AGGCAAAATTATGAGGTTAAAAAATGTCTTCAGATTCTTCCCATTGCTCTTTCATTGCCTGCTTCCCGGTTACCAGTTTACACCCTGCACACTCATCCTAGTACCGTTACTAACTCTTGCTTGCTGCTGTACAGTGACTAGGACAAGTTAATGCTTGCATCTGATTTATTTCCTCTTAGTCAAACTATGTTTTTTAGGACTCTGCTTATAGGTGATTATATGTAGTAATTAAATCAGGTAAACCGATTCTTGATGATTAAACTACCTAGTTAAGTTATAATTCCTGGGTTAAAAATGACATCTGTATAAAATATGCTTCCCCACTTCCCTAAAAATCTTTAAAGAGTAAGTATAAATTCTTAAAATGCTTGTATCTCTCTAGTCTGCTTAGGAAATGTTTGGGAAATTGTTAGCTTATTCAGTGCCCCTGAAATTAGAGGTTTTAAGCAGCAATGTAATATCTACTCATCTCTCTGGCTAACTCTGCCTGGAAAATTCTGCTGACAAATGACTCTGCTGTGGTTTGGCAGTGGTAGCAGAAGGTCAGAGTCTCTGAGGTTTGCCAGACTCCCTGAAGTTTCAAAAGGACCTAATTCCTCACTGAACAGACAAATTCTTATTCATTCAGTGAGATGCTAGACTGAATTTAACAATAACAACAACAAAAATTCAGCAGCAAGTCTGTATGTTTAAATTAGGGCCTACTTGAATCAGAAAGAAAACAAAATAGATGTTGACAGTATCATTTTATATTTTATCTTCTACTACCATGTACTCTGATAACAATTTATTTCTACTTTTAAAAGGAGAGGAATTAGGTATAGAGAATTCTGTAATATTTATCTTGTCTTTCTTTCAGGATAGAGTATCCAATTATATCTTTTGCATAATGCAAAATCTTCACCATCGTAGAGAACATATTTTAAATTTATGGCTCAGAGGGATTTCAATCATCTCTGACATTCAGCACTCAAGGGGTTTCAGATATTTATTCAGAGAAGTATAACAGAAAGTACACAACAGATTGCAATTTAAATGCTGTACTTTTTGCAACATATATTTGCAGTAAAAGCTTTTAGAATATGTGAAAGTAAGAATGTATTATGAGTACTGCACATTTTGACTACACATTTTGATAAGAGAATTCTTACATTCTTCCATTTAACAGACATTTTCTCAGCACAACTCTATGCACAGAAGGACACACACCTGATGTTATGATCTTATAGTCATGTGCATTGTTTTTTGTCCACTTCTGGGTATGTGCACCTCCATGCGGAGATCTTTTCTCTATGCAGTAGAGGGCAAATAAAAATATTGTAATATCGCATTTATTTTTTGGCATATAACCAAAGAGTAATGCAGAGGATAGACTGGAGGATTGGGTGCCAAGAAGTTAAGAAGTCATTGCAATAATCCATGAGGCATGAAGAAGGCTCCAGCTCAGAAGAGAGAGAGAGAAAGAATGGGAGAGGTATGCAGAATTAGCATTTTCTAGGGAGGTAAAGAAAAGAATGGAAATCCATGAGAAAGAATGAGATACATTAGCAAATAAATGGGATTGAGGAAAGGCATGCAACATTAAATTAGAAGAATTTTTGCAAAACCTATATTTAAGGAATTTTTTAAAAAGTAGCCATTAGGGGCTTCCCTGGTGGCGCAGAGGTTGAGAGTCCGCCTGCCGATGCAGGGGACACGGGTTCGTGCCCCGGTTTGGGAAGATCCCACATGCCGCGGAGCGGCTGGGTCCGTGCGCCGTGGCCGCTGAGCCTGCGCATCCGGAGCCTGTGCTCCGCAACGGGAGAGGCCACAGCAGTGAGAAGCCCGCGTACCACAAAAAAAAAAAAAAAAAAAAAAAAAAAAAAAAAAAAAAGTAGCCATTAGGAAAAAATTACATCAAGGACAATTAATCAAGAGCTAAAGAGTTTCAGGACGTTGAGGGTGAGTACACCCTTGGTTAGCATGAAGGCTGAAAGTAAGTTGGTCTTTCTACCAAGCGTCATAGATAAATAGAAGCCCTATGGTATCTGTGTGCACACAAAACTAAGAGAAAAGTAAAAGCAAGAGGATAAAAGAGCATTCACGAAAAGAATTTAGTGGTTGACAATACAAACCAGTGCTTTAGACATATGAAAGCGTTTGGAAATAGTCCAATTGGATTTGGAAATTAGGATATTTTGTGATGTATGTGAGGGTAATTTTATTAGAATAGTGGAGATGGAAGTCAAACTGCAATTGACTTAGGTGATAGGGAACTGGGGAAATTGGGAAAGCAAGTGTGGGCAATATCTTTTAAATAATTTGGTCACTAAGAGAAGGAGGGAGGCAGAGTCTCAACTTGAAGGATATGAAAGTTCAGAAATTTCTCATTAAAAAAATAAATATGAAAGGAAGAAAACTGAATACATTTCTATAATGAAAGGCAAGAGAGAGGTGCAGGTAGAATATCTGGAAAAGGCCAGAGAACGTTGAGGTGGCAATTCAAGATGGGGCAAAGTGTGCAGGTGAAAGTGTGAATCTTAGGAGTTGGAAACGGAGTTGGAAATCTATCTCTCAAAATAGATGAGAACTGGAGAAGGAGGTGGCAGGGCACTTTCCCCACTGATGGCATCTATTTTATTTATGAAGTAAAAAGATATTCTGATGGCGAAACAAGTAGAAATCCTTTAGGGAACTTGAGGAGGGAGAATATCAGAATTGGGATGCCAGATAGTTTGGATGCAGTAAGCACATGCTTAAGGATAAATACCCCAGTCACTAAGGAATCTCTGAGAATGGTGGCTATTTTTAATATTGCTCTCACTAGTGCTTATCTCCACACTCTTTGTAAGTCCCACAAATATTTATTGAGATCAGCCTATGTGCCTGGAACTATATTAAGGTCTGGCGGGTTTTACAAGACAAGGAGAAGAGGTGGCTCTTTAAGGAGCTTGTGCTCCTGTCAGGTAGCAGTAGGCCAAGGAAAATAATTTATTTCAGCCCATTCTCTTCTTGTATTGAACAGTATTTCATTGTCATGTTATTCCATTTGCTGTTCATATGTGACTGCTTCACGGTTTCCTTCCACTTCCCTGTGCATGTTACCTGTACTTTGTGAATGGAGAAAGGATCCATAATGATAGCATTTTGTTCTTTCTTCTTATGCTTTCAAATAGGCTACTTGTTTATTAGTGCTGCCTGCTGTGAGCAGCTCTGTCCCAATTTAGCATCATCACTAATGACTCTATTAAGGTGATCATCCCTGTGCAAGATCAATAACCAGGATACTAACCACAAAGCTCATTCCACTAACTCATGAAAACAATATTCATTTATTTTTAGCTTATCCAGTAATCTTCAAACTGCTTTTTCAGGTATACATCACCAAAACATTTCCTATATCTGTAATGTTTTCAACCTTCATTATTTTTTCACTCCAGTAATTTAGAATGTATGCCTCCCTCAAATTTTATGAAATTAAACTGCAATCATTTAACCTTTGCCATTATGCTAATTTATTTATTTCTTCATTTATTTATGGCACACGAATACTTAATAAATAATGGGGATAGAGTTAGCTATTTAAAAATAAAAAGCACTTATAGAATAAAAAGTTACCTGACAGAAAGTTTTAAAAATATCATTTTTGTCTATGTACTCACTCCACATTTACTAAAAATCATGGTGGAAATTACTGGTTCCACTTCTATCCCTGCAAACCATCCATTCCTTTTCTTTTCACTACGAAGCAGTCATTTAGCTCCAGTGGGTTGATCCCACCACTGACAGCAGAAAAGCTCTGCCATTCAGCATAAATCACACATCCCCACCTCAGTGACTGTTCAGGGCACTTGAACGAAGTTGGTCCAACCAGAATGAAATGCATATTTTCTGATTGGGGAATCTTTTTCCCCCCTGATGGTGTGGTACTCTGGTGTGACACATGGCCCTACTGCAGCTGAGTGGAAGGGGATTGAAGCAGGGAGCTGACCCACAGAAGAGCAGCGATCAACCCTCCATCACAGTGAGCCAAGCCTGCCCTTTCTCTGGTCATTTCAAGCACGTAACCCAATAAAACTCCCTTACCGTTTGCACAACATCATCTTCCTAATTATTACAAAACCCTGTTATAAAAAGCAGCGTGGAAAAAAAAAAAAAAGGCAGTGTGGTAGAAACTCTTTGAAGCTAGACACACTGATAAGTTATCCCAGCTCAAGGAGATGCTGACATCTAAATGTCTCTGAACCTCAGCTTTTCTTGGGTAATAGGGATAATCGTACTACATTGCAGTTATCATAAGAATTAAAATAATATACATAGAATAGCTACCACACAATGCATTTATTGTCACAAGGTAGTATTAGGAATACTAGATCAAATAAGAGTGTTTTGGACACAATCACCTAAGTAAAATACTCTTAGGTTGATTTTTTTGAAGTCTCAACTCACTTAACTAAGACACAAATATCTGCAGATAAGCAGGAGACATACTGATTGCGTACCCATCAGTATTGGAACTAGTTTTATGATCTTCATGTTGTGGAATTTCTGTGCACACTGAGTGAAAGCTTTCTTCCTATCTCTCATCAAAATGCATTTTACCAGTTTCTCTGAATGGGTATCTGTATCAATATCCTCTTTGCATTCCAGGTTTTCTGCAAAGGAAATGAAGAATTCTCCAGCCTAAATTTTTTTCTTGTCATACTAACTCCTAACTCTTCCTGGTTACCAGGTGCTGGATCTGATCCTGTAAATTCTTATCTAGAGCAGTGGTTCTTCTTCAGAATGATCAGATAGTCTGTGACTACCCTGCTGCCTCACCTTTGTGAATCCCTGGAACCGTCTGGAGACTTCTTCAGAGTCTATGCATCTTCACTACCATAAGACTCTGGGCACTGGCCCGGGGTTAACTAGAATTTGATATTCTCCTTTGCACATTGCAATAGAACCTGAAGACCACTTCCCCATCCCTTCCTCAGGAGCTATCCTCACAGCAAGGTTGGATTTTCAGGACTCAGCAATATTCTTCTTTTCATTTTCTTTCTCTTAGACATTCTGTTGAGATAGCTTGATGGGCTTCATGGTTCAGTCCTCTTATATTCAGAAAAAAATGTTTTCAGAAATATTTAGAGTCAAACAATTGGAATACATTCCAATATTGTTTTTTTTTTTTACTTTCAAAAATTTTGGCTAACATGATTGGGCCATAATTATGTGCTGGTAATTAGTCTAAGAATTTTATATGCGCTTTCTCATTCCAAAGAAGGCATTCCTTGAAGATCTGTGATTTCATTCCTCTTAGAATTGCAATATTTGGGAAGGTTAAACTCCCTTAGTATAGAATTTGACTAAATTTAAAAGTAGACAATATTAATAAGAAAAAGCATAGGAATTTCTTGTACTGTTTCCTATTATTTAGGTGTTAAAAATCAGAAGAAGAACAAAAAGTAGTAACCTAAATCTAAGAGATATAATATCTTTGCACTGTGACAAATTTGGTAACAGATAAGCAGAAAAATTGAAAGGAAAAAAAACACCCACAGTTTTAAATAGAGTAGTCTGTAAATTTCTCATACTGATTATATTTCACTTTAACTTAGAAACATATGAAATTACCTTATGTCCTATAAACTGAATTTATGAAAGTAAGCAGAATTTTTTTTTTCCTTTTGGGTTATGTCATAGAGTATTCTTCTTTTGTCCAGTAACGAGCAAATTCCAATTGTAAGTTCAAGTTTTCATATCATTTTTAATCTTCATTTTCCTTGAATGACTAAAGGAAGCTGTTTCTGTAGTAAGTCACTTTGAATCTGATAATGCAATTAGATTTATGAGTTAGGGTTTCTCCTTCCAGTTACTCTAGGAATTCAACTGAAAATGTCTTCTGAGTGAATAATTCTTCTTTTTTAGGTCTTGAATTTGGGCAATACTTAGGAACTTAGGTAAATAGAATCCAGTGAGAATTCCCTGTGAAATTATGTAAGCTTTATAATGTTTTGAGCTGAGAAAATCAAGAAAATTCCATTTCCTGACCTATGTATTCATGGGATGTTCTGAAGATTAATGTGTCTCTTTCAGAGCACTAAGGTACATTTAGAGCACTAAAGAAGTCATTTACTAAATGGTGCCCCTGGGACTTGAAAGAGTTAATGTACCTCTCAAAGGTGAGCAATGAACTGTCAAATGTGTGCAAGGATCAGTACCAAAGCTTATAAAGAATTGAAAGGATGTTAGTTAAAAGCAGCTGTTAGTCCATAGTTCTATTATTCATTACTATAATCTTTAGTCAGTATATTTGCTAGTATTCATTCAGTGGGTACCTTACAAACAATGCAGACAAATGAGAATCTGCTTACTTTTAAAAGTGAAAACATGAGGTGCTATAAACATTGACCAAGAAAAAATACTGTAAATGTGTAAATGTTATCCAAATAGCTTAAATTTCAAGAATGAGACAAATTATGGAAAACTAGACCTTCACTCCCAAAGTGTTTTTTTAACAAGTTACATCAAAATAGTATTAAATCCTTCGCATATTTTCTTCTGAAAAAAAGTATTATTTGAAGATAATTCTGAGAAAATTTACAATATGTAATGTTAAATGATAAAGTAAGGATATAAGACTGCATATAGAATATAATAACTATTTTATTAAATATACTATATGAGATATGAAAGCCCAGAGGAAATACAACAAAGCATTAAAATCTTTTACTCTATGTGATGGGATTACAAGTTATGGTTTTATTTTCTTATAATTTTTGTTTTTCTCTAAATTTTTTTGCAATGAACATTTTTCTTGAGACAGTTAAATGTTGAGAAAATGTGAAAAGAGGTTAGTGACAACTTTATCATGTTAAAGAATGTTGCTACTTTGCTTTCTTTCATCTGAAGCAAAAAATTTGATCATCACTCTATGCAGGATCCTTGCCAAAAGCGAAAATTGCGCTCTTCTCAGTGATTCTTATGGAGAAGTCAATTATTCTTCAGAGGCTAGTCCAAGTTTCTCAGTATGGAAGTTGAACATAAAGAAGAGAGAAAACTCCATACCTTGAATGATGGTAGATCCTGGAATTCTCTCCTCACCTGTCTTCTCAACTTCTTACTCTTTCTGGGTGATAAATCTACATTCCTGGCTTCAAATGTCAATCTACATACTAAAAGCTCTCAAGTACTTATCTTTAGAATATCACACTCTCCAATTTTCCCTATTTAAGTACACAGACACCTGTAAATATGGTTTACTTAGTACTCAATACAAGATGAAAACAACCTCAACTAAACTCAGAAGCTTCCCTAAAGCATTTCTTCTTTATGTTTCCTTTCCCAGAGAATGACGTTAACATCCTCCCAATTTCCCAAACCAGAAAAAAATGAAGCCACGCTTGATTCCCTATATTCCCATTCACTCATTCATTCTACAAATATTTTACCTCCTATGTATTTCTCACATTTTAAAAATTTCTCTTGAACTCACTATTACAGCCCCTACCTGGGTCCTCAATTTGTCTTACATGAATTAATGCAATAACCTCTGATATTTTCTCCCTACATTTGGCCTCCTCTTTCCATATTTGTCATCCACATTAAAGCTGGAATCACATGAAGTCATAATTCAGGCCTATGTTTATCTCTGATTCCTGAGTTCTTTCCACTGTAATATTTGCTTCCTATGATAAAGAATTTGGGGAAAGCTTCAACCATCTGTTTAGGGGGAAAAAAAGACAGCCTTCCAGTTAAAGTTGGGGGGTTGAACTCATGTATCAGCTTTCACTCCTTCCTCAAACCCCACAAAAATGATATAATAGAAAGATTGGCTTTTATCTTTCAGTCATAAATTCAAAAGGCTAAATAGAATTTCCAATATACATCTGGAGGTTGGAAAATGATAACTGATTAAATAGAACCAAGAACGTTGAATCTCATGGCAGCAAGATCCTGAGAAGCGAAACACATGCAGAATCCCCCAAAAGGGAAAGGTTAAACAGCACCAGGAACTTCTGGAAATAAGTGTCAAGATGGGACTATAATCTAGCGAATTTGGGGAAGTCTATTTAAGAAAGAGTTAGAAGATCTTTTCATCGACACTCTCCCCTCCAGGAAGCAACTGTCCCTCAGGAAACACTGGATGGTTATATTAGTTTGTCCAACAACAGAAGGATTCACTTTATGGTGTGGGTCCTCCACACAAAGCAATATATTGGGCTCTCAAAAAAATAACATATTTTGAAGTGCAAAAGGAAGTTACTTCCCCTCACCATGCACTGCATTTAAAAACAAAGAATGAGAAACAACTAACAATAATATAATGTGACAAATTCTGTTATATACCTAAATGCAACCAATCTGGGTTAAATGCAACCAATCTGTATGGTGGGGGCCATAGGGAGAGTTTTCTTAAGTTAAGCCTTGGAGGGTATCTATTTTTGTAGAATTTTTAAAAAAGGACACTAAGCAAGCAATAATATTCTAATTATAACTTGGCCTGCATAAATAACGTTTGCACTTATAATAAAAATGCTGCTAGACAGCAGGAACAAATAAATTACCCACCAACACTTGTGCCTTAGGTGTCAGGCACATAGCGAACTCAGGAGAAGGCATATTGTAAAGAATTACTCACTCAGACTTTATTCAATTCCAATGACCACAGTTTACCCCAAACAACAAAATTCCTCTATCCAAAAAAAGATGTAAGGAGCTCCAGAAAGTATTCTAATGGCTCAGTACAAATTCATGTTGATGATTAGAAACAGTACACATATATAGTTTCCTGCTGCATCTGAAGCAGGAGAGAATATATCTGAGAATTAGATACATTCTCACTGTGTCTGGAATTATTTTACTTATTTCGAATTATTTCTACTTCATTACCAGTTGACAGATATTTTTATGACATTTTTATCACTTTCTTCCAAATAGACTGTTAGCTCTTGAACGGGAGAGCCAGGAGTCATTTATTCTTGTGCCCTCTGAACCTAGCAAAATGCTTGAACATATGATGGATACTCAATAAATGATGAATGTCTTATTTGACTCTAATTCTAATACCAAAAATTATTGATTCTTCTTTGTGACAAAGGGTCTTTCTGGTCAATTGGATGAACAGCTCAATTCCTGTATTACGAGTCCTGTGCCAGGATCCCTTCCAAATATCCTAGTTCTCTTGGTCTAAGATTCCTATCCTTCAGCAAACTAGAACAGAGTTTGGAATTCCAACCCTGAAAATTGCTATGGAACTTTTACCGTGACACTTAATATACTACTATGCTCCTTTATTTACGTGAGAATACTACATCTATTTATTTATTTCCTGTATTCACTTGAGAATGTTGCTGACGTACTGGCATTAGTTGAATGATCTCTATATTGCTAGTTACTTTTAGATACTATATTTGTTTTGTTATGACAAAATACCACACATGGGGTGGCTTAAACATTAGAAATATACTGTCTCATGGTTCTGGAGGCTAGAAGTTCAAAATCAGGGTGTTCAGGGTCAGTTCTTTCTGAGGGTTGCTGAGGGAAGGATTTCTCCTAACTTCAGGTGGTTTGCTGGCAATCTTCATATATCTTGGTGTGTAGATGTAGCACCCCAATCCCTGCCTCTATCTTCATTGGTATTCTCCCTGTGTCTTCACATTGTCTTTCCTTGTGCATGTCTCTGTGTCCAAATATCCCCTTTTTATAAGATCAGTCACATTGAACTAGGACACAACCTAATGACTTCATTTTAACTTGATTACTTCTGTAAAGATCCTGTCTCTATATAAGGTAACATTCTGATGTACTGGGTATTAGGATTTCAACATATGGATTTCGAGGGGACACAATTCAACCCATAACGGTATTCACTGTCTAAAGAGAAATTATGCTGAAAGTCTCTTGTATGGGAGCATACGAGGCACAGTTGAGAATGGGATTATCATTCTGAAAATTTGGGAATAAAGTAAGTGCTATACATATACTGTGTCTGTGACGCTTTACATGTTCATCTCTGCCAGACTCCAGAATTGTGTGGGTACAGATAGAATTAGGTCTTCTTAGCATTAATTTAGAAGTGCTTTCTCTAGAAAATGAGATTAGTTTAAGAGAAAATATACTAACATCAGAGATTCTAGCAAGGGAATGGCCCAAAGGATCACCCTACTCTGGAACCCACAGTTTATTAGCACCACCCAGTATCACATAGATAGAACTTCTAATCAGCATTTGGCTGCCCAAGTCAAATAGGAACAGATAGCTACAGGTCACCAGACTTTGGGAATTCCTGTAATATCAAAGAAGCTAAAACAAACAGAAACACCAAACAAAAAATAAAACCTTGGAAGAAGGAGTGAATATAGGGAAAATGAAACTTCAAAAAAATTGTTAGTGGCAAGGGTGAGGGAGCCACAAAAGAGGAGCAGGAGGGAATCTGTGAGGATGATGTAACTGTTCTGTATTATGACTGTGGTAGTGGTTGTATGACTTTATGCATTTGTCAAAATGCATACAACTGTACATCATAAAGAAGAAAGTTTATTGTACATACAAGTTTTAAAAAATCACTTGGATGTAAGAGGAATCCAAAATAGAATATAAACTGTAACAAATGAATCTAACTGTACTACATATGAATAATATAACCATACTGAAGAAGTTGAATTGTGTCCTCTAAAAAAGATATGTTGAAGTCCTAACCTCCAGTGCCTGTGAATGTAATCTTATTTGGAAATGGGGTCTTTACAGAGCCAATCAAGTTAAAATGAGACCATCAGGGTGAAGCCTAATCCAATGATTGGTGGCCTCGTAAAAAAGGAAATTTGGACATAGAGAAAGACATACACAGAGGGAAGACAATTTGAAGACACACAGGGAGAAGAGGGCCGTATTGACCAGAGTGATGCATCTACCAGCCAAAGAATAGTAAGAATTGCTGGCAAACACTATAAGCTAGAAGAGGCAAGCAAGGATTACCCCTCTAAAGCCATCAGAGAGAATATGGCCCCTTAGTTACCTTGATTTCAGACTTATAGCCCCCCAAACTGTGAGACAATAAATTTCTGTTGTTTTAAGTTATCCAGTTTTGGTACTTAGTTATGGCAGCCTTAGGAAACTAATGCAGTAAATTACTTTGGAAAACAGAACTTTTATTAGATTCTATACAGCTAATAACAAAAAGAACAGTGTACAAATACTGTACTCTAGTTAACAGATTTGTTTCTCACAGGAATATAGTTTAGAATTTCAGAACTACTTTACATATACAGTAGGGCTGAACAAATAAATAAATGTATTGTAGATAATGCAAAGTGAGAGTGATTTCCTGTTTTGGACAAAAACTTTACAGATATGGAAGGGAAAAGGCTAGATGGACTCTGTGGTGTTGGATTAGAATTGCAGCTATTGATATAAATTAATGATTTTAAATGTTGACCAAAAAAAAAAACTAACCAATAGTCAATCTAAGAAATAAATAGCAATTTTTATTCAAGCCAAATTGAGAATTATAACCCAGAAGACACACTCTCAGAGAGCTCTAAGAATTGTTCTGAGCAGGTAAGTAGGGAGGTCAATATATATGTGATTTTGGTGAAGGGGATACATGCAACCAAGCACACATCTCAGTAGAAAGTTGCTGCTACTCATAAGGAAGAGACATCTTAGTTAATGGTTTTAGTGCTTTTCCAAGTATGGGAAGATGCAGGAATCCAGGGGCATAAAAAAATTTCTCCTGAAAATACCTAACTACCTGAAGACCTGTTCTGCCAGTTTTCCCAGAGCACAAAGTGCCTCATCCTGATCTTCACTCTGAATTCCTTTGTAGGTTAGCAAATGCAGTGGCTAACAACTTAATTATTTTAGAGCTGGATGGTGGGCAACATTCTTTATTTTACAATCTCTTTCCTTTTGGTCTTAATTTCAACCAAGGTTTGGGAGGTATTTTTTTGACCAGTTTGTCCCATGGCCCTAGGAACGCTCATTCCCAAGTCAGGCAAGGATTTAATTGATAAGTCACTCAATGTGCTTTTACTGGACTAGGCCCTGTTAATAGTAATCAGAAAGCTTCTGGACTGCCTGTCTTACTATTCTGTCATGGCCCAGGAAATGGTTCCCTCTTGTCACTTCTTCCTGTATCTAGAGTTACACTATCAGAATCACTGCCCTTATAAGACTATATATTTGGTCAAACTTGTCAAGTTTCCCAAACATCATGATTATTATAATTATTATTATTATTTGTGTGTGTGTGTGTGTGTGGTACATGGGCCTCTCACTGTTGTGGCCTCTCCCGTGGCGGAGCACAGGCTCCGGACACGCAGGCCCAGCGGCCATGGCTCACAAGCCCAGCCACTCCGCGGCATGTGGGATCTTCCTGAACCGGGGCATGAACCCGTGTCCCCTGCATCGGCAGGCGGACTCTCAATCACTGTGCCACCAGGGAAGCCCCCAAACATCATTATTTTTACCTGAGTTTCAGTCACACATTTGGTAATGCAAGAAACAATAATCTTGTAAAATAGGCAGAATACAAGTAACATAGCTAGTAACATTAATAAGGTCATAGTAAGTTTATTTTTTTTAACATCTTTATTGGAGTATAATTGCTTTACAATGGTGTGTTAGTTTCTGCTTTATAACAAAGTGATTCAGTTATACATATACATATATCCGCATATCTCTTCCCTCTTGCATCTCCTTCCGTCCCACCCTCCCTATCCCACCCCTCTAGGTAGTCACAAAGCACAGGGCTGATCTCCCTGTGCTATGCAGCTGCTTCCCAATAGCTATCTATTTTACATTTGGTAGTGTACATATGTCCATGCCACTCTCTCACTTTGTCCCAGCTTATCCTTACCCCTCCCCCCCATGTCCTCAAGTCCATTCTCTAATAGGTCTTCATCTTTATTCCCATCTTGGCCCTAGGTTCTTCATGACCATTTTTTTTTTTTTTTAGATTCCATATACATGTGTTAGCATACTGTATTTGTTTTTCTCTTTCTGACTTAACTGCATGGTGTATGACAGTCTCTAGGTCGATCCACTGCACTACAAATAACTCAATTTCGTTTTGTTTTATGGCTGAGTAATATTCCATTGTATATATGTGCCACGTCTTCTTTATCCATTCATCTGTCGATGGACTCTTAAGTTGCTTCCATGTCCTGGTTATTGTAAATAGAACTGCAATGAACATTGTGGTACATGACTCTTTTTGAATTATGGTTTTCTCAGGGTATATGCCCAGTAGTGGGATTGCTGGGTCATATGGTAGTTCTATTTTTAGTTTTTTAAGGACCCTCCATACTGTTCTCCATAGTGGCTGTATCAATTTATATTTCCACCAACAGTGCAAGAGGGTTCCCTTTTCTCCACACCCTCCCCAGCAATTACTGTTTGTAGATTTTATGATGGCCGTTCTGACCAGTGTGAGATGATATCTCACTATAGTTTTGATTTGCATTTCTCTAATGATTAATGATGTTGAGCATTCTTTCATGTGTTTGTTGTCAATCCGTATACCTTCTTTGGATAAATGTCTATTTAGGTCTTCCGCCCATTTTTGGATTGGGTTGTTTGTTTTTTTTGATATTGAGCTGCATGAGCTGCTTGTAAATTTTGGATATTAATCCTTGGTCAGTTGCTTAATTTGCAAATATTTTCTCCCATTCTGAGGGTGGTCTTTTCGTCTTGTTTATGGTTCCCTTTGCTGTGCAAAAGCTTTTAAGTTTCATTAGGTCCCATTTGTTTATCTTTGTTTTTATTTCTATATCTCTAGGAGGTGGGTCAAAAAGGATCTTGCTGTGATTTATGTCATAGAGTGTTCTACCTATGTTTTCCTCTAAGAGTTTTATAGTGTCTGGCCTTACATTTAGGTCTTTAACCCATTTTGAGTTTATTTTTGTGTATGGTGTTAGGGAGTGTTCTAATTTCATTCTTTTACATGTAGCTTTCCTGTTTCCCCAGCACCACTTATTGAAGAGGCTGTCTTTTCTCCACTTATATTCTTGCTTCCTTTATCAAAGATAAGGTAACCATATGTGCATGGGTTTATCTCTGGGCTTTCTCTCCTCTTCCATTGATCTATATTTCTGTTTTTGTGCCAGTACCATACTGTCTTGATTACTGTAGCTTTGTAGTATAGTCTGAAGTTAGGGGGCCTGATTCCTCCAGCTCCCTTTTTCTTTCTCAAGATTGCTTTGGCTATTCGGGGTCTTTTGTGTTTCCATACAAATTGTGAAATTTTTTGTTTTAGTTCTGTGAAAAATGCCAGTGGTAGTTTGACAGTGATTGCACTGAATCTGTAGTTGCTTTGGGTAGTAGAGTCATTTTCACAATGTTGATTCTTCCAATCTAAGAACATGGTATATCTCTCCATCTATCTGTATCATCTTTAATTTCTTTCATCAGTGTCTTATAGTTTTTTGCATCCAGGTCTTTTGTCTCCTTAGGTAGGTTTATTCCTAGGAATTTTATTCTTTTTGTTGCAATGGTAAATGGGAGTGTTTTCTTAATTTCACTTTCAGATTTTTCATCATTAGTGTATAGGAATGCAAGAGATTTCTGAGCATTGATTTTGTTTCCTGCTACTTTACCAAATTCATTGATTAGCTCTAGTAGTTTTCTGGTAGCATCTTTAGGATTCTCTATGTATAGTATCATGTCATCTGCAAACAGTGACAGCTTTACTTCTTCTTTTCTGATTTGGATTCCTTTTATTTCTCTTTCTTCTCTGATTGCTGTGGCTAAAACTTCCAAAATTATGCTGAATAACAGTGGTGAGAGTGGGCAACCTTGTCTTCTTCCTGATCTTAGTGGAAATGGTTTCAGTTTTTCACCATTGAGGATGATGTTGGCTCTGGGTTTGTCATATATGGCCTTTATTATGTTGAAGTAAGTTCCCTCTATGCCTACTTTCTGGAGGGTTTTTATCATAAGTGGGTGTTGAATTTTGCCAAAAGCTTCCTCTGCATCTACTGAAATGATCATATGGTTTTTCTCCTTCAATTTGTTAATATGGTGTATCACATTGATTGATTTGCATATACTGAAGAATCCTTGCATTCCTATAAGTAGGTATTTTAACTAAGAATTTCCATTAGGTGCAGCCCAGTATATCCCCAGGTCATCTGACCAGTCTGTTCTGTACCAATCCCAACTTTAAGGGAAATGATATATTGGCATTATTACATATAAAGTTTACCAAAGATGTCTGCACGTAAAAGTGGTAAGTCATTGTGACCCTTTATAGCATTGAAAAAGGTATGTTATCTTCTAAGGAGTTACATGGCTATGCCAGAAAGAGAAAAATTGATCTTTATAGCTGAGCAGGTATTTCTTCTATTGGAGAAGTCTGGTTAACACATAATGCAGATGCACAGTGCAAAGTAGAGGGGAAGGAGGAGGCCAAAGGGCAGATCCAGGGATATAAATACATGTGTGTTTGTGTGTGTATGTGTGTGTGTATACCTGTGTAAGCATAACTTTATATGTATACATATACTTTCAAGGTTGGTCCACTGAGAGGTCCTACAAGCAATGGTAGACTTAGGGCCAAGATTTAGTTTCTAAATACCATTATTCAGTAAGTGTAACTAGGGCTCCTTGGAAAAGTTGTTGATTCCAGGGCTGGGATGGTGTAAACCCATGATGAGCCTGGAACATCTTGTTGTGTTCTTTGTATACATTATGCACTTTTTAGAGTAAGAAAGTGCTGAGAAATAGGTGAATGCATGTTAAAAGTCACTAAAACCAGTATGATGCAATGGCCAAGGACCAAAGCTAGAATAATCAGAGCAAGAAAATAAATCATAATAGTATTGGATTAAACTGAAAGAATAAAATAAATATCCATGAGTCTGTACTTATATAAATAAATAATTAAATAAATAAGAAGTGGAAGAGAAGACACAACTCCTACTTGTAAAACAATTCCAATTATTAGATGAAGATGGTATGAGAAAAATAAAAATCACAATTATACCTAAAGAAAATAATGAGTGATATCTACCCTTGGCAATGGAAGCTAAAATTAAGATCCAAATGTTTGAAATGAAACAGGATATTGCAGTCTCAAGCAATCTCCCCTAAAATATTTATTGACTACAAAGTTTTAAAAAAAGAAAAAAGTACTTTTACAGTGGATAAAATATGCAGATACCACTTATCCAGGTAATCAAGGTGTCATCAGTAATAAGACAGATCATTATCAGGTATCTTTGAGATGATATACTGAGAAGGACACATTACCTTGATAATTTCCTCCAGAACCCACAATCTCAATCTAATCAAGGGAAAACATCACATAAACCCATATCAAGTGGTACGTTACAAAACAATTGATCAGTGACTCTTTAAAAGTAAGGTCATAAAAGAAAAGGAAGAACTGAGGAACCGTCACAAACTTGAGGAGACTAAGGAGACATGATGATTATGTGTTGTGTGGAATTCTATAAGAGATAAGGGACATTAGAGAAAAAAAAATCTGGTAAAATCCAAATGAAGTCTGTGGATTAATTTATAGTATTTTATTAATGTTAATTTCTTAGTTTTGATCATTGTGCAATGGTTATGAAAGATGTTAGCCTTAGGGGAAAATGAATGTAGGTATATGAGAACACTCTACTATTTTTGCAACTTCTTTGTAAGTCTATGAAAGAAAAAAATTTAAAAATGCTAATTATAACCTCAGAGAGATGAAAATGTATTGAGCTATGAACAAGAGCACAATACTATAAAAATAGTATTTATGGAACAAAAAGATATTCCTTGAAAATTAAAATGATGAGAGTGGAAAAATTCAATAAAACAGTGGGTAGATATAGTTGATGAAATCTCTCAGATGGTAGAAAATTAAAGAAAAAAATAGGAGAGAAAGATAAGAACATTAGAAGAGAACTTTAAAAGATCTAGCATCCAAGAGAAAAGAATAAGAAATTATCAAATCAATGACAAAATGATTTGAGGAAATGTCTTAATTAAAAGATGTAGAGAATACTTTTATTTGTCTATATCAGTATGGCATAACTGGTATTTATTGAATTATCCAGTGCTACTGCATTAGATGAAAATGAATTTAAAAAAGACACATTCCTGTGAAATTTCAGAACACTGGAGGCAAAGAAAAGGTTTTCAGAGAGAGAAAAAAATGTCTTAGTAAAAAGGTCAAAGGTATAAGAACATTTTATTCTTTTGGACTTTTTAGCAGCAGCACTGTAAGCTAAAAAATAATAGAAAATTTTTAGTCAAAAGTAACTTTCAAATTAGAATATAACCAAGCTAAACTATTATTCAAATGTGAAAGCAAAATATAGACATTTTTATACAGGCAATGTCTCAAAAATTTACCTCTACAACACTTGTTTTAGAAAGTCATGGGAGGATTACTTCATCAAACCAAGGGAGTAAACACAGAAATCATGGATTTTGATGCAAAGGAAAAACCTTAGGATGATAAAGGGTATTCCTGTAACCCCCCCAAAAAAAGAGGCTCTGAAAGAGATTTTCAAGATGAAAGTTCATAGAATACTGTACTGAAAGTGTTTAGTACATTAAAGAGAAATTTATACAACTGAAAAAGAATAGGAGGACAAATTAGTGATAAGTATATAGAAAACCAAGCAGAAAAATGGAAGTAATCATTAACTCCAAGGAAAACAAAAATTGTTCAGTAAAGGAAGAGTTATTCATAGATTACTCCATATATGGCTCAGCTATGAATAGCATTGTGTCATATAAAGTTGAATATAGAATTGACAAAAAATTTCTGTGTTTATACGGGGATAATGTGGAAATTAGAAGCATGAATATGTAATGTAGAGTTAGCTGTATGACAGAAAGCTAAATATTAATACTCCTATCATGGGAGTCTAATGACAATTCTTACAGTGTTAAAAGATAGAAATAACAATGAATTGCAAGGTATTTAGAAGTGTAGGAGAAAATCCCGAAAGAATAAATTCAAAATGTTGAAATCAGTAACCTTTAAAGTGTAATAAGAAAACACAAATGTAGAGTTTTTGGAATCTTTAAACAATGTTTATAAATAAAATTCATAAATATTGAAAACAATATAAAAAAAAGAAGTAACTAGTTGATTCCCAAATTAAAAAAAAACACATTCCAAAGTTACTAAAATTGTTTTGGCTAGTATTAAGAGAACAGTTACTATGTGCTAGGTACTGTTTTAAGTACTTCACATTTATTAACTCAATCCTCTTAATGGTTATTCCCATTTAATAAAGAAGACACCATGTTCAAAGAAACTATGTCCCCAAAGTCACACATAATGATATGGCAGCAACGGAGTCTGCATCCAGTCAGTTAGTCTTCAGAGCATGTATTCTTAACAGAAATACACCAAAATCTCGCACATGAAAAAATCTATTAGCAGAATACTGCAGTCGTGTGGAGAGATCCCTGGAGGTGGTGCAAGAACACCTGGCTCTATATTTTGACTCCATAATTTACTAAATATGAAGCTTCTTACAAGGCAAGTAATTTCTATGAACTTTAGATTTCTTGTCTGTACTGAGAATAACTTCTGAGTGCTGATATTAAAATTAAATAAAGTGATGTGAAGTCAAGCATAGGGAACAAACTGATATAAAGCCTACATAAGGGAATGGCACATAGTAGACATTCAATAAATTCATTCAATAAATGTTAACCGATTTGAATTTATAGGTTGCTGAAATGGATGTGAAGTTCAATGTTATGTTGGTGCACCCGTAATTTCTAATTCTAGCTATTGCTCCTTCAGAGTGTCCATACACATCTTATTATGATCTAAATTTCCTTATACATATATTATTTTTCCCAGAATCAATTTAGGGTTATTATTAATTAAGCCACCATGATATCTTCGACTTTTTTTTCAAATGCTCCTTTTCCAAAAATAGCTTGTTGTTTGAAATTAATTCATGCATCTGACTTAATTGCACTTGTTAAAATTATTCTCTCGGGTTGTTCTGCATGAATAATAAGTTCAGTCAATACTTTTACATTCCAGAGATGAAATGTTGACAACTTTAAAATGAATATGCTTCCAAATAATCAGACTCTAATAAACTTTACTGTAGAAGAGCAGCATTTAAGTTTTCGAACTAAGACATTTTTGTCGTCTCTGAGCATTTCCCAAGAGTCCAGAGAAATATTTGTGCCTCAGGATATTAATAGCAGCTATGAGAAAAAGGTGTTCTGTGATGATAAAATATTTGGAAAATGCTAAGTTAAACTAGCAAAAGATAGGTTTCTTTTCTGTGAGACTTTCCAGAACCTCTAATGTGGTAGCTTATGCTTGAATCTCTAATAGGAAACAAAATGTACACTGTTACTCCAAATTACATTGACCACAGCAACCTTTTTGCTTGGTTTTGTTTGTTTGTTGTTTTTTTCTGAAGCTTACCTATTTCCTATTCCATAAAGTTGACATTTCTCTCTAGAAGTCAAATGAGTAAGGGGTTTTTCCCCTATTATTCTTTAAAGTATATTTTTCTACTGTATTTTACAACAATAAAAAGAAAAAAATCAATAAATTCAGAAACCAATGTGTAAATGAGTCAACATGTAGTTATACCTAAAATTCAATTAATATGTAAGAGCAACTTTCACCAGGAAACTTATTCCTACTTTTAAAATAACAAACATAGAAAACAAACTTATGGTTACCAAAAGGGAAAGGTGGGGGGGAGGGATAAATTAGGAGCTTGGGATTAATAGATACACACTATTAAATATAAAATAGATAAACAACAAGGACTTACTGTATACCACAGGGAACTATACTATATTCAATATCTTGTAATAACCTATAATGGAAAAGAATATGAAACTGAATCACTTTTCTGTACACCTGAAACTAACACAACATTGTAAATCAACTATACCTTAATTTAAAAAAACTACAAATATAAACCAACTATTGAATAATGGTTCAAACTGTATGCACTAAAGTTTGGGTTTGAATCAGATCTGGGCACATAGTTTCCAAGAATTAGTTTTATACGTATTGTAAAATAGAGAGATGAATCTAGCATATTTTCTCATTTGGGTTGAAAAAGTATTTTGTGGTTTTTCCTAAAGGATATTTCCTTCACAGAGAATGAAGTAAACAATAATATATAATTAATGTCTAGAAAAGCAAATTTGTATACATGTATTTTATCTCATATATTAAATAAAAAGTTAAATATGAGAAACTTGATTAAGGAATTCCATTGTATGTCTTCTTTGGAGAAATATCTATTTAGATTTCTGCTCATTTTTTGATTGGGTTATATGTTTTGTTTTGTTTTGTTGATATTGAGCTGCATGAGAAGTTTATATATTTTGGAGATAAATCCCTTGTTGGTTGCTTCATTTCCAAATATTTTTTCCCAAAAATGTCTAGCCTTACATTTAGATCTTTAATCCATTTTGAGTTTATTTTTGTGTATGCTGTTAGGCAGTGCTCTAATTTCATTTTTTTACATAAAGCTCTCCAGTTTTCCCAGCACCACTTATTGAAGAGACTGTCTTTTCTCCATGGTATGTTCTTGCCTCCTTTGTCATAGATTAGGTGACCATAGGTGCATGGGTTTATCTCTGGGCTTTCTATCCTGTTCCATTGATCTATAAGTCTTTCTCTGTGCCAGTACCATACTGTTTTCATGACTGTAGCTTTGTAGTATAGTGTAAAGTCAGGGAGCCTGATTCCTCCAGCTCCGTTTTTCACATGGAAATATGCTCAACATCACTAATTATTAGAGAAATGCAAATCAAAATTACAATGAGGTATCACCTCACACCAAACAGAATGGTCATCCTTAGAAAATCTACAAACAACAAATGCTGGAGAGGGTGTGGAGAAAAGGGATCCCTCCTACACTGTTGGTGGGAATGTAAATTGGTACAGCCACTATGGAAAATAGTATGGAGGTTCCTTAAGAAACTAAAAATAGAACTACAATATGATCCAGCAATGCCACTCCTGGGCATATACTCAGAGAAAACAATAATTCAAAAAGATACATGCACCACAGTGTTCATTGCAGCACTATTTACAATAGCCAGGACATGGAAGCAACCTAAATGTCCATCAACAGAGGAATGGATAAAGAAGATATGGTACATATATACAGTGGAATATTACTCAGCCATAAAAAAGAATGAAAATAATGCCATTTTGCAGCAACGTGGATGGACCTAGAGATTGTCATATTGAGTGAAATATGTCAGACACAGAAAGACAAATATATGATATCGCTTAATTGTGAAATCTAAAAAATGGTACCAATGAACTTATCTACAAAACGGAAATAGAGTTATAGATGTAGAAAACACACTTATGTAAGGGGGGAGGGACAAACTGGGAGATTGGGATTGACATACACATACAACTATACATAAAATAGATAACTAATAAGAATCTGCTGTATAGCACAGGGAACTTTATTCAATATTCTGTAATGGCCTGTATAGGAAAAGAATCTTAAAAAAAAAGGAGTAGACATATGTATATCTATATCACAACAGCCAACAAGCTCAAGTGCTGGACGGCCCATGCCAATCAACTAGCAACACAGGAACACATCCCACCCATTAGCAGAGAGGCTGCCTAAAATCATACGAAGTTCACAGACACCCCAAACCACTGGACATGGTCCTGCCCACCAGAAAGACAAGATCCAGCTCCACGCACCAGAAAACAGGCGTCAGTCCCCTCCAACAGAAAGCCTATACAACCCACTGAACCAACCTCATCCCCTGGGGGCAGACATCAAAACAACAGGAATTACAAACCTGCAGCCTGCAAAAAGGAGACACCAAACACTGTAAGTTAAACAAAATGAGAAGACAGAGAAATATGCAGTAGATGAAGGGGCAAGGTAAAAACCCACCAGACCAAATAAATGAGGAGGAAATACGCAGTCTACCTGAAAAAGAATTCAGAGTAATGTTAGTAAAGAGGATCCAAAATCTTGGAAATAGAATGGAGAAAATACAAGAAATGTTTAACAAGGACCTAGAAGAACTAAGGAGCAAACAAACAATGATGAACAACACAATAAATGAAATTAAAACTTCTCTAGAAGGAATCAATTGCAGAAGATGTAAAAATCCTCAACAACATATTAGCAAACAGAATCCAACAGCACATTAAAAGGATCATATACTATGATCAAGTGGGGTTTAGCCCAGGGATGCAAGGATTCTTCAATTTATGCAAATCAATCAATGTGATAAAACATATTAAAAAATTGAAGAATAAAAACCATATGATCATCTCAGTAGATGCAGAAAAAGCTTCTGACAGAATTCAACACCCATTTAGGACAGAAACTCTCCAGAAAGTGGGCATAGAGGGATCCTATATCAACATAATAAAGACCATATATGACAAACCCCCAGCCAACATCGTTCTCAAAGGTGAAAAACTGAAACCATTTCCACTAAGATCAGGAACAAGACAAGGTTGCCCACTCTCATCACTATTATTCAACATACTTTGGAAGTTTTAGCCACAGCAATCAGAGAAGAAAAAGATATAAAAGGAATCTAAATCAAAAAAGAAGTAAAACTGTCACTGTTTGCAGATGACATGACACTATACATAGAGATTCCTAAAGATGCTACCAGAAAACTATTAGAGGTAAGGAATGAATTTGGTAAAGTAGCAGTATACAAAATTAATGAACAGAAATTTCTTGAATTCCTATACACTAATGATGACAAATCTGGAAAAGAAGTTAAGGAAACACTCCCATTTACCATTGCAACAAAAGTATAAAATACCTAGGGATAAACCTACCTAAGGAGACAAAAGACCTGTAGACAGAAAACTATGAGACACCGATGAAAGAAATTAAAGATGATACAAATAGATGGAGAGGTATACCATGTTCTTAGATTGGAAGAATCAACATTATGAAAATGACTATATTACCCAAAGCAATCTACAGATTCAATGCAATCCCTATTCAACTACCAATGGCATTTTTCACAGAACTAAAACAAAAAATTTCACAATTTGTATGGAAAGACAAAAGACCTCGAATAGCCAAAGCAATCTTGAGATAGAAATATGGAGCTGGAGGAATCAGTCTCCTGGACTTCAGACTATACTATGAAGCTATGGTAATTAAGACAGTAAGGTACTGGCACAAACACAGAAGTATAGATCAATGGAGCAGGATAGAAAGCCCAGAGATAAATCCATGCACATATGGTAACCTTATCTTTGACAAAGGAGGAAAGAATATACAATTGAGAAAGGACAGCCTCTTCAATAAGTGGTGCTGTGAAAACTGGACAGCTACATATAAAAGAATGAAATTAGAACACTCCCTAACATGATACACAAAAATAAACTCAAAATGTATTAAAGACCTAAGTGTAATGCCAGACACTATCAAACTCTTAGAGGAAAACATAGGCAGAACACTCTATGACATAAATCACAGCAAGATCCTTTTTGACCCACCTCCTAGAGAAAGGGAAATAAAAACAAAAATTAATAAATGGGATCTAATGAAACTTAGAAGCTTTTGCACAGCAAAGGAAACTATAAACAAGATGAAAAGACAACCCTCAGAATGGGAGAAAATATTTGCAAATGAAGCAACTGACAAAGGATTAATCTCCAAAATATACAAGAAGCTCATGGAGCTCAATATCAAAAAAACAAATAACCCAATCCCAAACTGGGCAGAACACCTAAATAGACATTTCTCCAAAGAAGATACATAGATTGCCAACAAACATATAAAAGGATGCTCAACATCACTAATCATTAGAGAAATGCAAATCAAAACTACCATGTGTTATCACCTCACACCAGTCAGAATGGCCATCATCAAAAAATCTGTAAGCAATAAATGCCGGAGAGGGTGTGGAGGAAAGGGAACCCTCTTGCACTGTTGATGGGAATGTAAATTGATTCAGCCACTATGGAGAATAATATGGAGGTTCCTTAAAAAACTAAAAATAGAACTACCATACAACCCAGCAATCCCACTACTGGGCATATACCGTGAGAAAACCATAATTCAAAAAGAGTCATGTGCCACAATGTTCATTGCAGCTCTCCTTACAATAGCCAGGACATGGAAGCAACCTAAGTGTCCATCGACAGATGAATGGATAAAGAAAATGTGGCATATATATATATATATATATATATATATATATATATATATATATATATACAAAATAGAATATTCCTCAGCCATAAATAGAAACGAAATTGAGTTATTCGTAGTGAGGTGGATGGACCTAGAGACTGTCATACAGAGTGAAGTAAGTCAGAAAGAGAATAACAAATACCATATGATAACACTATATATGGAACATTAAAAAAAATGGTCCTGATGAACTTAAGTGCAGGACAGGAATAAAAACGCAGATGTAGAGAATGGACTTGACATGGCGGGGAGTGGTAAGGGTAAGCTGGGAAAAAGTGAGAGAGTAGAATTGACATATATACACTAACAAATGTAAAAGTTAGCTAGTGGGAAGCAGCTGCATAGCACAGGGAGATCAGCTCGGTGCTTTGTGACCACCTAGAGTGATGGGATACGGAGCGTGGGAGGGAGATGCAAGAGGGTGGGGATATGAGGATATATGTATACATATAGCTGATTCACTTTGTTATACAGCAGAAACTAACACAACATTGTAAAGCAACTATACTCCAATAAAGATGTTAACAAATGCTATGCATGCATCTCATTTCTTCACAATTAAATTTTAAATAGAAGCAAAATGTTACTAATGCATGTCTAATTTTACAATGCAAGCAGATGTTGTTGTTAAAACATCTTCCACTGTTAGCCTCTGGCTCCAGTGACTGCCATCCAAAGAACAGGAAAGAAGAAACAATTTGGAGAGCAAGATAAGTTGTTTGCTGGGGGCACAGAACATGATAAGTAGTTGGAAGTCATTAAATTATAAGTGCCTATAAGTGTGACTCATAACCTATCTATTAAATATATTTCAACTACAGATCACTTTCTATGAACATCATTTCTCATGATGTCATGAAAATACTTCAAATTTTAAGAAATTAAAGAAAATGTGATAAACTTAACTGATATAATTTAACCTGAATTTGTATTTTTATTTAATTTAAAGAATTGATTGGAATTTTTTTCATTTAACTAGAAAGCATCTGCAGGTTTGTAAAAGTAAAATAATGAAGAACAGCCTTGGGATTTGTTTTAACTTTGCATGTGTGGGAAGAGAGGACTTTAAAATGTCCCCCACCTTTGGGAACACATGCACAGAAAATTTTCAGTCCTATATGACTAGATATTACTCAGGATTGATAATTTATTGAATTAAAATTATATTCAAATATGCATATAAATAGTAATAACTGATTCATATGTATCTGTGGTCCATTGCAAAAGGTGGCCACAGATAATTCTTACATCTGTACACATATTTCTCTGCAGTGTGACCGCTAGTACTTTTTTCAAGTGGTAGAGTCTATTTCCACTCTGCTTGAATTTGAGCTGGCCCTGAAGATTATTTCTTGACCAAGAGAATGTGGTAGAATTGATGCTGTGCAACTTCTAGGTCCAGACTTCAAGAGTAGTTGTAGATTATGCTCTAACTTTCTTAGAACTTACTGTAACCTTGTAAAGAAGCTTGAGATAAGCACCTTGAGGGTGAGATACTGCTGGAAAGACAGACTCTACCAACAATGCACCAGATGCCCAAAATGTGTAGGGCTACTTTGAACCATCTGTCCTTACTGGAGTCACCAGTAGACTGCAGATGAATGCATGACTCAGGTGAAACTAGCAGAAGAACTACCAGCTGAACCCAATTTAATGCCCAACTCACAGAATCACGGACAAATAAAAGAGTTGTTTTTTTAAGCCACTACATTTTGGGATGGTTCATTTTGTAAAATTAGATTACTTGAGACAACAGCATTTTACCTAGGGTTTAATATATGGAATATCTTACAACACTTAAAGGGACGATATTACCCACACTGCTTTTTACATAATTTATAAACTGTATATTTATAATGTTCTAATTTAGAACCCATTAAAGATATTGCATCAGCTAACATATTTATTGGATATCATTTAAAAATCATTTTCTGAATGATTCTCGTCGCTAACTCTTTTTCTGGTTTCCTTATTCACAGCAAAGCTTTCTTCAGTTTAATTTCTTTCTGGTTAAGTATATTGTCCTGAACTCTATTTAATGAATTTCATTATATTGTTGCAGAATGTGTTTCTAGGGTCATTTGGGACACTTCTGTCTTCTTTGGATGTGCTGTTCACACTCCTTAGTTCAGTGTCATTGGTATTCTGTCATCAAGCTCGTTGTTTAAAATGTGAAATCTCACTGAGTATAGGATTAACTACAGAGGAATAATTCTTGGTTCTCTCCATTCAGAAGACACAGCTGCACTCCTGACAAGAGCTCTTGCCTGCCCCTGCCTTGTCTCTATCGATAATAATTTGTTCTGGTTGAGCACAGTGCCAGACGGGATACAAAGGTCTTGTCCTATATTCATTATGCCTGGGGTGAATAGAGCCCCACATAAATATGCATATTTAGCAGAGACATCTTACCTAATCCTTTTTAGTATTCCTCAAATTATCTTGGATAGACCCTTGATCTAAAACCTGGATATCCTTTACTCTAATAAAAGTTCCACCTCCTAGAAAACCCACCACTAAGCCAGGTCTAAGGCTCCATGAATCACAACCTTTGGTTAGGGTTGCTGACCAGAATCATATTCAACTTTGTAAGACTGTGGAATTAGTGATTTATATTGCAATTTTGCCCTGTCCAGACAAAATCTGTATTTGTTCTTCCTTTGCAGCATGACTACACCAGCTAAAACAAATAAACTTCTTCTTGGGAAGAAGCTTCTTGATTTATTCTGAAGGATTATATGTTCATTAGGATCCCAGGAAGAAACAGGTTGTACCCTCAAAGGGATAATTGAAGGGAATTTAATAAAAGGATGCTTTTCAGAGGTGGAGATAAGATAAAGCCATTACTATCCCTGAAGTGGCGAGTGTAGGCTGTGGCCTTACAGAACTGCACTAGGGCCACAGTCATAGAAAGTGAGCCACTGCCAAAACAATAGTCCTTCACAATGAAGGAATGGATTTAAATAATATCCTAGATACTATTTCCTTCAGACTTCTCATCTTCAGTTGATTCCTTCCATTTGCCAAATCCAACAGAAACCAGAGGGCACTATAACCCTGGACTCCTGGGGCAAAGAGCAGGGCAGGGATTGATAGAATGGATATGGGAGAACAAAGAATAACCATCGCAGCTCAGGTAGAATGGCTAACAATGTTCTAGATTGAATTCAGGCTTTTTTCTCCTACTCTTAGCAGATCAGGTGCACTCACGTACTGCTAAAGAACAAGATGTCCTCTCTGTATGCCAAATATGAAGTGTTAGCAGGGAATTTAACTTTACTGTATATACACAATAAACATATCAAAATAATACCCTTATTAGACTTGCCTTTCCTTATCTAGAGAAAATGTGGGGAATAAGCCTGGGCTCTGAATATCAGAAAATTTTGTTTTAAATCCTGAATTTGCCACTGCTTAGCTGTAAATCCCTGAGTAATAAACTTAGTTTTTTCCTCCATTTTTCTTTACCTATAAAATGGAAATATCATACCTACTGTATAGAATTACTATAAAGATTAAACAAAAAGATGGTTGTAAAAAATTTATAACATGCTCAGAATTTAGTAAGCTCTGAATAAATTTAAGGTATTGTTTTCAGCTAATAGTTGTTAGAATTGGTAACCTTGATTATTACTACTCTTTTCCTACTTAATGACTGAGAATGTTCCTGAATGTGTGGGTCTCTGGACTCCTGCATCTACTAATAACTTTCTTCCAAAAACTGTGAATTCATCTTTTAAAATAAATAAATAATTGATAATTAAGAGCAATTAAACAAATGAAATTCATTTTAATCTATTATTAAGTTAATAATATTATAATTATCTATTAATGATAAAATGAATATAAGGCACATTGATCTGCTACTCGATGGAAGTTTATGACTTGAGTCTTAGGTCAATATGGATTAGATTCTTCACTCATGAGACTTACTCAGCATGTAGTTAAAATTCTTATTGCCAAGTCCATAAGCTGAGGTGGCTGGAGCAATGAACATCTTAGTGAGAAGATATTTATAGCAGCTGGAGATGTATTAGTGATATTACCAAGAAATTGATCAAAGCACTTACTGTACTGAGGGTTTTTACATTTGAAATTTTAATAAAATGAATTCACATTTGTATGGACAGCATTTTTATAATCACAACTTTAATCAGATATTGGTTTTTTCTATCTCTCTTGAAGATTTTGGGATGAATATAATTTTCAAAACCTTTCCTATCACATTCACATGCTCTGTTTTGTGATAAGCTCTCATAGCTGTTACTTTGAGAAGAATAAATGGTACAAGATAAAACCCTTTAGATGGGTCCAGGATTAGAACAAAAAAAAGTGATGGTCCAAAACGTTATTTATACTTCAAAAAAAAATCACTAGAGTGTTAAGTGATGATTTATAAACACAGCCAAACTTCCAACCTCTAAGAAAATCTGGGAAACATTTATCAAAACCAATAAATAATAATTTCTTCAGGGTACTATTCAAATGGTATCTCATCACTAGTTTTATTTTGATCTATTTTTTAAAACTTCAATTCCTCATGAAAACAAGTTGTATAGCTTATGGTATTACTCTAGCAAAATCATTTCCATAAATAAAGCAAGATGCAATGGAAAGGAACATATATAAAGATTAATGCAGCAGGCTTTTAGGCTTATGGTGACTAACTATAATTCCTGAGCCTGAAGTTACTGGAAAGAAAATCTCTCTTATGGAAACAGGCAACAAATCCCGAACTATCTGGTCAGCACAAGCAATTTACTTTCCCTTGACTTAAAGAAGTGTGGTTTTATAGCCATTTTCCCTGTGTTTATTGATGTAATATGCAGTTTTGTACAGTGACATAATGCATCTGGGCTTCACACACAGAGGGAGAAAGGATAACTAACATTTGTCCCATTTGTCAACCCAAAGTAATCAATGGGACCTGGTCTCCACTTAGATGTGCAAAGCAACAAGGCAAATTCTCTTCAATTAAAGTTACTCAGGAGCAAGAAAGGTAAGAATATTGCAGAAAAGAAGGAGCAAAAATAAGAAAAAAAATCCTAATGTTAAATGCTTGTCAGAAAATAAATTCAGGTGTAAGTTTTTTGGCATCTTTCATCAAGTGTCACTTTAGCAGCATTGTAAATGCTAGTCATTTGTGTGCTCTATGCACCAAGAAAAAGTGTGGGTTCTGTGTGCTCAAGGAATATGGATGCACTTTAATACAACATAATTAGTTAGGGAAATTTGCTGCAATATCGAAGTCCTATTACACTTTATAAGCTAAAATATGAAGTTTTTAATATTATTTAATGTTTCATTTTCCTATATCAGTATACCCATTCATGTCAGAAAAAAATAATGAAATATTCAGTAGAAATGAGAGCACTCAGAGGCAAACCTAGTCAAAATTCTAAAGTTGGTGAAATTGTTCCTTCTTCCTTCTAACCTTTCCCTGCCTGTGCTTTTCTTCCATAACTGCAACCACTGTGCCCAGTATCCACTGCTTTCATGTTATTTCATTGCTGATTTCTTGTTATGGACTGAATGTTTGTGTTGTACCAAAATTCATATGTTGAAATCCTAACCCCCACAGTGTGATGGCATTAGGTAATGGGGCCTTTTAGAGGTGATTAGGTATGAGGGAGGAACCCCTATGCATGAGATTAGTGCCCTTATAAAAGAGACCCCAGACAGTTATCTATGAACAAGGAAGGTGAACTTCACCAGACTCTAAATCCGATGGTACCTTGATCTTGAACTTCTCAGCCCCAGAGCTAAGAAAAAATAAATGTCTTGTTTAAGCTACCCAGTCTATAGTATTTTTGTTATAGCAGCCCAAACATAACCTCTAGATCACACAAGGTAATCTAGCAAAGATTTTGCTCTGTGTTGTAAACTATTTGCTCTACCCTACTTATTCTCAAAGAACTTGCCTCTCAATGTAGCTACTGTGAGTAGGCAGGGGACACCTTGATCACATTGCTCCAGCTAGTTTTGGTTGGAGACTCTTTCACAGAAAGTCTGCTAGCTCTTCTTAAATATCTTAAAGGAAATTTTAATGAAACAAGCCATAAAAAACATATCCCAGGTCAAGCAAATAACAATGATACAAGTAAATTTTTTTACCTCTGAAGAAAGTTCTGTGTCATTCAGGTGCAGTTCCAGCAAATCATAAATTATTCTCATTCATTCATTCAGCAAATACTTATCAAGCAAATATTATATGTTGCTTTTGATGTGGTGAAGGAACAAACTAGACAGACCCACTCCTTGAATCTGTCAAGTTTAAATTCTAGAATAACAAATTCTGACAGCTCACTACTCCTTTTGTCAGTACAGAAATGTTTGTATCCAATATTATAAAATTAGAACCTGGGGAAGCCAGCAACCTAAAGAAATATCTATGCAGATTTGGGAGACCCTGAGGGCAGAGGGGCTTTCTCCTTTTTCTTTTTTCTTTTTTTGGACTACAGAAGAAAAATACACATAGGCCCTTCTCACACAAATATAAGCAGTAAATTCAGTGGTACATCTTATTGAAAAGATGGAGGGCCTGAGTTTCTCAAGTTCTCTTTGGAATATACACAGCTCAGAAAATGTCTCAGAGTGTATTAAGTGTGTTAGTGGATAGTCTGACTGGGTATCTTGACTAAGGAGTTTCCCAGAAAGAGGCAAAGTGAACTGAAGCTGAGGGCTGTGGCAGACAGCCTCAGTCAGACACACACGGAGATCACAGATGGATTCCCCCTGGTCCATAGCCCAAAGGGATCAAGCCCAGGACCTAGTCAGTCTGCCCTACTGACAGGGACAAGAATCAGGCTCTGAGATATGCACCCTGGAGATTATACCAGCAAACCTTTTTTAGAATGGTGACAGGAAGAGCAGTGGGGCTTCAGTTGTCAGCAGTCTGTTTTTTCAGCAGAGACCAGTCACACTTAAGTAGACACCAGTGAAGAACCTGAGAACCTGCCTGGATTGAAGGGCTTCCAGAGACCTACTCTGCTCCTTCCCATCACATATGGTACCATACACATATCCTGCATATCCAGATACCATCCTAGAAAGAAACAATAAGAACATGGAGGTAGGGGGAGACTGGGAAAACCCTAAAAGCAATACAGTTCATTCGAAAAAGAATGATTCAACTAAAGATATTGTCTAAATTATAGGATAAACAGCATATATTATATTAAGTTTAGTTTTGTATTGCTCATGTGCACTAGAATAGTGTGTGTGTGTAGGGGGGAGTTGTGAGGAAGATAAGATAATTTAATAGAAAAATTAATAAGCTGTATAACATAACTTAGTGTAAACAAATTTGCAAACCTGTATGTTATCTTCAACTCAAAAGAAAAGAAATATATTTGTGAAATATGGATCACTGCTTTTTATCAAAATTATGTGTAGAGTTTTATTTCAAGTACATTTTTTAAAGTACCATTATTGGTTCATTAAAATAAAATTGAAGTCTAAATCATATTAGCAGCTACATCACATAGTAATTAAAACTTCCAGTCAAAACCATTTCAATGTATGCCTGTTTAGACACTGTTATTATTATTACATAGTCTCTAATGCATATAGAGATTGCTTATGATTCCAGATTATAGGTGATATTTATGCGAGGATAAAACTCTAAAATATTAGTTGAAATTTTCCTTTTTGGTGTCCACTGGCCCTACATGCAGCTCAGCTAGCTGGGCTACATCTAATGGCCAGTCTCAGGTAATGGATGCCAAAGCAGAATCTGAGGCCAAGGAGAACAGTTCTTGGTGTTTTTATTTTCCAAATATAAGCTTTGAAGTTAAGGTTTTAAATTTGCAAGAGCCGTATTAGGTAAGTCCCAAATGTCTAAGCCCTAAAATCTCTAGTGATGAAGATTATATCACAAGAATAGAGTGGGAAGAAGAGCAGCAGTGCCCATTTCCCCCTTCCCTCAAGCCCACAAGAAATACAAATTCCAAGAACCAAGGGAAGAAACTGAGGGAGCACTGCAACAGGGGACAGAGCTACGTGGGCTTCTGCTGGAGAGAGAAGAGGAACGACCCTGTGGATGTGACTCAGTCTGCAGTGAGTGACTGTCTGTGCTCCACCCAGGTCACAACCACTCATTGCAGGCTGCCAGGGAGCCATGTGGGAGACAAGCCAGTGTCCCAGACCATCCCAGGAGCATCTATACCACATCAGCAGTGCTGAGGAAGCACAGTAGCAGTTCTTTTCAATCTTGTTCAAAGAAGACTTCCCTTTCGCAGCAGTCAGAACATCTCTCATTGTTCACACTGTAGCACTGACATCCTCCTGGGCCCTGAAACTTTGCTCAACCCTATCTGAACTACCCTTCCAGAACAAAAAAACTACCCTTACAGACTATTCAATGTCTTAGGATCCACTTAAGTTCCAAAGTAGGGAATGGAGGCCTGGACACCTGTACTTACGTGGATGTGCTGGTTTAAATCACTTCAACCTCCCCTGAGCCTGGATCCATATATCTTTACAAAATGAACTGCCTTTGAAAATAGAGCTGACAGTGGTATTTAGTGAGCAACAAACATCATGCCTTTCATATACGTAGGAAAGAAGAAAGTGTTAAAGAGAGTTTTCTCTTTAGGGAGAAGTAGTTACCCATCAAAACTTTAAGTCGAGAGAGATAATGACACCAGGAAAATGAGAGCTTGTAACCCTCTTTTATAGCTACTGCCGAGTGCTCTCTCAATTTCTAAGAATATGATCCATCTAGGGAGTTGTCTCCTTTGTAGTGCTCTCCCTTGCTTTAGGGTTTTCCATATGCATTATAACTGACAGGGTGGGTGCCCTTCTCATATCCCTCAGCCCACCTCTGGAGTCAGATTCTGTTCTGGAAGACAGATTTTATTCATACCTATAGCTTTCTGCTCCCCTTCTCCTAGGGCCAATCTTTGGCCCTGGGACTGTGTTTAGCACAGAGCTATGCCACCACGAGTGCCTCTCAGCCAATGAATAGCAGTGGGTATATAGCTTCATGCTTTCCTCCCTTGGTTGCAATAATTCTACAGAATCTCTTAAAGGGTCCAGAGCAGGACTGAGCTCCAGTTCCCCACAGCAGTAATCCACTCATTAGTAAAACTTTAATGGCTGTCCTCCCTTTTGTTTCTCACTTGTTCTCTCCTTCACTGTCTGAATATTTGGTTTAGTATCTGATTTTGAGGGACCCAAACTAAGAAATGCACACTGTGGAGTCAGTGTACTTATGTATCACAGCCCCTGATAACTTCAATTGTAAGAAATGTGATGTGTTGATATAAATTATCCTTAAAACAAAAAATCATTTTTATAGCTCCATCTTTATAGATTTGATTTATTATGAGAAAAAGTCTTTCTTTTAACTTTGTAAGGAAATTACAATGAATGTCAACTAAAGGAATTCTTACAAAAATGAAATCTCAAAGACAGGTTAAGTGCAAACTGTTTGCCTGAGTATTCCATTCTTTAGTGTTTATACTCATTTTAGGTTCAGGTTTATCTCTAAGCTGGGTGCCTATCATTTTCTATAAATAGCCATTAAAATTGTCTTCTGAATCCCTTTACAGCACTCCAAAGATATGGAGTTCTCATCAGAGTAAAGCACAAGGGAATGTGAGTTTGATTTTGTTGAGTTGAGAGATCTGTCCTTGGGAAATGTTTGTTATGTTTAATTATGTACCCCTGTGTCTTCATGAAACACTCTCTGTGTTAAAGCAATATTGATCTACTTCCCTTTCTGTCTGGGCATTCTATTTCACAGATCACTGTAGACATGTCAGGCATTCCAAGAAATTTAAGTATAGAGAAAAATATATAGGATAAAAAGAAAAAAAAAGAGTACTAGTTCCTGTTCTTATATTTTTGCATTAGTTTGTTGATAAAATATGAAGAAGCAAGGGTGATTTTTTTTACCTCAGACCTTCTAGAGGTCTTAGAGGCTGTGAGGTGAAATGAAAAAAATAATAAAATGAAAGCAGTGAGTGCATTTTTGTATCAATTTACATAGCTCTACACCTGGGGCCAGCTTGCCCTGGTTGTGATGGACAGGTGTCTGTTGGTTCCTTCTTGAATTCATCTTTGCTTATGGATCTGAGAAGGCACTTGTCATTCCAACCACATCTCATGTCATATATAGACTATAACAGAGAATAAAAGAACAAATACTGAAAGAGGAAGGCAGCTGGCATAATTCAAGGTGAATCTCACACCTGGGGATAGTCTGTCTTTATAAGAAGGTAGTGTAAACAATAGGTATAATTTGTGTCAGGGCATATTCCTGAGAGCTTTCAAATTGTCTGATGGGTAAAAATGGGAATGCTGCTAATAAAAATGATTAAGGGGAAAAAAAACCGAGGGCAACTGGCTAGCTAAGACATTTAGTAATGGAATATGACACTGTTTGCTTCTAGGTCACTAGCTCCAATTCAGTCAAAATCAGAAGCAGCTGAAAGCTGTGATCATGTAATGTGTGCTTGGTGGCCTATGTGAAATAGTGTGATGGTCTTAGTTCAGGGAAGATGTGTCCCCTGCACCCATAAATATATTGAGTATCAGTTATAGCCTTTCAACAGTTTTAATTGTTTTGCAGTTACGCTAAAGAGATCAAATATTGCTTAGGACTAGATTCTATTCTGATCTTTCTTACTGGTATCTCATTGTTGCCAAAAGGGGCCCCTCAAAATGTGAGTACAGTCAGTCCTCCTTATCTGCAGATGCAGAACCCAAAGATATAGAGAGCCATCTGTACTACACCAGTTTATATACGGGATTTGGGCATCCATGGAGTTTGGTTTCCACAGGATGGGGAGGGGTGGAAGTTCTGGAACTAATCCCCTGAAGATACCAAGAGATGATCAGAACAATTTTTTCCCCCAGAGACTTTGGGGACTGATTGGTGACTTTAGTTTTGTCCCATATGGCAACTACTAGCTTCTTAGAATTTTTATTTTAAAGAAAACAAAACAAAAATAAAACAAAAGGCCTTGTGTTATTTTGAGGTGGAATTTGAAGGAATTTGCATTGATTTAAGGGTTGTATTTTCTTTTCCTTTTTTTTTAAGCTTCTTTAAAAAGCATAGCTTGGGTTTCTGGATAATTTTAGAAATGTGATAAAAAATAAGTTTCTAAAAAAGCCATCTAGTTCCCACTATGTTTAGCTCAACATTTAGTTTCTCCAGAAGTAACAATTTTGAAAGGTACAGACTTGTAGCCACATAAATGGGCAGTAATACTACAAGAAGTCAGGTACCTTCTACGTAATACATACACAAAATAGCAATGTAGTGTTTACTTTACCAAACCCTAGAGCAGAAGCCATTTTCAAAAAGTAAATAGTTATTTACTCCAGTCCAAGGGGAGGGGATTAAACTTGAACAATAGTAAATAACTATGAAGGTAATTATTTTTCAGTTATGAATGAAAGTCTTCCAGATAGTTATCAATCCTAAATATACTCTCTATATGTTATATTCCAGATGAGATTTGCATTTTGAAGGTTTTGGAAGCTTATGTCATTGTGAAGTATTAAATAGGAATAATAATAGATAAAATGAAGTCTGTGTCACTGAGGAAATGTTGAATGGTCTTTGGTGTCTGTGGAGCTTGTACTCTTGGCTCCATCATTTACTACTACTAGTATGTTCTTAAGCAAGAGTATTTCCTCTAGCCTCAATCTTCAATCCTTAATTTGTAATCCAAAACCTACAAAACTGGCCATAACAGTATAAAGATTATTTGGTTCCTGTGGCCATACAGAGATTATAGACATATTAATATTAGTTTGCTTCCATTTAAAGTTTGAATTTAAATAAATAAGCATTTCATATATATTAAATTAGATAAAAATATAAAATATTATATATATATAGCAAATTCTCTCCAGTATGAAAAACTTGAACTCAAGATACTAATCTCCTTTGACCATTCTAGATAGTATATAGAAATTTACAGTTTGGCATGAAGAAGATAAACACTGCCTAAGCAAAAAATAAACAAACAAAACAAAAAATAAAGCAACAAAGAAAAGAGCCAGATAGGATGGGACCCTGCCTGCTACCATGATTATTAACAGTTGATTCATATTCAATGCATAAATGTACATTATTTATAATTTTTCCATGTATTATGGTGTGTGTGTGTGTGTGTGTGTGCGCGTGCGCGCGTGTGTGTGTGTGTGTGTGTGTAAGATAAGTATAAATAAACTGATTCTACTTCATGAGTTCAATCTTCTCATCTAATTTGTCGGTAACTGAAGGGCCCAATTAAATATTCTCCCCTTCCAGGGTATTGCAAACAAAGGGAGAGATACAAGGTGCCAAATGAGAATTTCAATATTGGTATTATTCTTGATGGGCCAATAACTGCCAGTAGTGCTATACTGTAGAAGGCGGTTGCAACCTAAAGCCAAAATGGGACACTTTTCCTTCCTCCTCCTCAAATCTCCATTTGGTACAGCTGGGACTACAAAGTAGTTTAAAAGTACATGCATTTGGACTTCCCTGGTGGTGCAGTGGTTAAGAATCCACCTGCCGGGCTTCCCTGGTGGCGCAGTGGTTGAGAGTCCGCCTGCCGATGCAGGGGACACGGGTTCGTGCCCCAATCCCGGAGGATCCCACATGCCGCAGAGCGGCTGGGCCCGCGAGCCATGGCCGCGGAGCCTGTGTGTCCGGAGCCTGTGCTCCGCAATGGGAGAGGCCACAGCAGTGAGAGGCCCGCGTACAGCAAAAAAAAAAAAAAAAAAAAGAATCCACCTGCCAAAGCAGAGGACATGGGTTTGAGCCCTGGTCTGGGAAGATCCCACATGCCGCGGAGCAACTAAGCCCATGTGCCACAATTACTGAGCCTGCGCTCTAGAGTTCGCAAGTCACAACTACTAAAGCCCGTATGCCACAACTACTGAAGCCTGAACGCCTAGAGCCCATGCTCCGCAACAAGAGAAGACACTGCAATGAGAAGCCTGCGCACCGCAACGAAGAGTAGCCCCCGCTCGCCCCAACTAGAGAAAGCCCGCGCACAGCAATGAAGATCCAACACAGCCAAATAAATAAATTAATTAATTAAAAATAAACAAATTAAAGTACATGCATCAACAAGCTTTGTGGAGAATCAGTGCACTTTACAAAACAGGTCACTTGATAAGAAGCCATTGAGCTCAAGAGAGAAAGATGGAGTTCCTGACCTAGGTGCAGTTTCTGCTTTCAGTATCTACTAGGTATGGGCTGTGTGGAAATCAGTTAACATCTCTATGCCTCAATTTTTTTCTCTATAAAATGGAGATAGATGACTAAAGACATATTATACAGGGCTGTTTGGAAAATTAAATGACTTAATGTATATAAAAACTTTAGAACAGGTGTCATTTTTCTTACCTACAGGTGAGAAGTGGGATGGGGATGGGTGCCTGTTTTGAGGCCTTAGACACTAGTATAGTACTTGGACTAACACATATCAATAACCTTAGCTACAATGTTGAAGAGTAAGGAGTGGAGAGAGAAGCTACACATGTTCACTTCCTTATTGCTCTTTCCTGGAGTAAAGCAGAGCCCATGCCCTCTACTGAAAGAGGAGAAATGAGAGACAATGCTGCCCTCTAAATTCAAATAATCATTTCATCAGCTTTTTGAAGTCCCAAGGTAAAAGTATCTCTTCAGGTATTGTGAAATACAGCACCTGAAATGTGCTTTTGTCACACTCATCTCTCTACCCTTGGAAGAACAGGGAAGTGTACACTTCAGAGAATGGAGTCTAAAAAGGAACCGCTCCTATCTGGCTGTTCCATTCTTTGTGAAAAATTCAAAAAAGTACCTCTATAAGACCTTCCAGACTGAGAATTTAATTTACTTCCCAGAAAAATGATGAAGGTGGTTTTTTTTTCAAAATAATAAAATCCATGGACTTAGTAAGGGATCCTGATGAAGTACTATATAACTATGCAGTATTATTTTAAAGTGTGTAATTTTAGAAATCACAGAAGATTAAATGGGTTGAATTTACAAATATTTGAATCATTTCTCTAAGGCTTATGGGGAAAATTAAATTCAAACAGGTTTCCTATAGGCAAAGGCTGAAGCCTTCTGGTAGTGAAAGTTAACAGCAGTGATTGAGTTTTCAAATTGTTTTATATGTATTGTCTTATTTGATCATTCCAACAGCTTTGGGAATTAGGACACTGTTATCGTTTTTGTTGTTGTTGTTGTGTGAATGAGAAATTTTAGCCTCAGATAGTTTGTTTTGACTGCTCCTAGTCACACAGCTAGAAAGTGGAAAAGGCAGGAATCAAACCACAGGGCTCCACATCTCTTGCTGCTTCACCGTGCTGCCACTAAGCAGTTACAATTTCACTTACCATTTTATTGGGCATTGGGTTAGATGTTTTACCCTGTAAATATCTCTCAGAAATTACAGTGCAAACTAAGAGAGGGTCATTCAATTCAACACATACGTATGGTATACCTATTATGCTATTTGACAATAAACTCTCTTTTTATAGTTCTCAGGTGCACAAAATGAGATCAGCTTACACTATATATTTGCCCCTGTGAAGAACTGTTTGTTTAGCATTTCATCTACTGCTGTTCCTATAGCAGGGATCTAAGGCTAAATGTCTTCTAAATGGAAAACTGAACGTACAAGGCTCTTTACTAAAACAGACAAACTAGTGAGCCAAGTAATAGATCTCCTTAACATAGGTGCAGGTTATTCCCACAATATCTAAGCCCCTCTGAGTTTAGAAAGATATGTGACCATTTTTAAGTTATTCCTATTTTGTACACAGATTTGAGAGATTGAATAGTAAGTAGGTTCAAATCTTGAAAGCCTTTGGCACAGATCATATACTGACTGGCATGATGCTGAAAGATGCCCTAGTGGAAAATTCATGGCTTACTGCATTCCCCTAAACTCCCCAAAGTTAGAAACATGAATTAGCCTATCTTCTTGAGAACTATTTGTGAATAAGTGTTCAACATTCAATGGTAAAGTAGAAAAATCTTGATAAATATTTTAATTTTAGGATCCTAAGTATTTTACAATTGATCAGATAAATACTTACAATTACAAAAATGTTTATCATAAAAATAGATATTACAGAAGTAGGTATTTCCATATGTCTTCCTTTCCAAGATATTTATTGCTCATTAATCTTGCATCATTATCTCTTACACACATCATTGTAGTAGCCTCCTAACAAATCAACCTCTTCCACTTTTGTCCCTCTCCAGTCTATTTTTGCTTTCTACTTCCATCTTTAAATATATGTATATGCTCTTTTCTCTTCTTTTTTGTATAAATACTTCAGTGATTGAGCATCACAGTAAGAAAAAAACCCCAACTCCTTACTATGGTTATAAGGCTTTCCATGATCTGGTTCTAGCCTGGAATGACCATCTTATTACACACCTCTCTCCTTTTTTTCACATTAAGCGACAGACATAGTTTTTAGCTTGGCAAACCTACCAAAGCTTCTCCCACCTCGGGGCCTTTGTACAGATTGTTCCCTCAGCCATTTTAACATAGCTGGTTCATTAACACTCTTTAGATTTCATCTCTATTGGGTAGTCTTTCCTGAGCTAGAGTAGATGGACATCCCCACAACCACCAGCCCTAATTACATAAAGAACAAAGTAACTTTCTTTTCTACTTTGTTTTGTGCCTTAGCTTCTAAAATAATTTATCCTGGTCACACTCCCCACACCCTACTTTTTCTTTTATTTTGGCTGCAATGTTCAGCTTGTGGGATCTTAGTTCCCCGACCAGGGATTGAACCCATGCCCACTGCAGTGGAAGCAGGGAGTCAACCACTGGACCACCAAGGAAGTCCCCCAACCCCCTACTTAAAAAAAATATTTTAACAGATTCTAATGAAATATTTGAACTCACTTATTAGAGAAAATATACAGAAAAAATACATTCAAAGACTTGAAAAACTTTTAATTAAAGTATAAAATACATATAGACACAAATTAAAAGCATACAAATTGATGAACTTTCACAAATTGAACACACCCTTATAGTCAGTACCCAGAACAAGAAATAGATCATCACAACTAGCCCCAGGAGTCCCACCTAGTCCCTTCCCAATGTTCACTAACAACCAAGAGTGCAAAATAGCCCCATATAACACTATAGATTAACTCTGCCTGATTCTGAAATTTTTATAAATAGAAATATGTATTCTTTTTTGTCTGTCTTCTTTTCCTCAACTTTATGTTTGTAAGATTCATCCATGTCTTTGCTTGGCGTTATAGTTTGTTCATTTTTATTCTGTATTGTATTCCACTGTGTGACCTTTATTTTATTATTTATGGAGTGTGGTTTTCAGCTTTTTCTACTACAAATAGCATTTCTATGAATATTTTCCTACATATCTTCCTGTGTGTGTGGGGAAATATATATATACATATATACTATTGGGTTATAGGGCATGTATATGCTTAGTTTTGTTGATACTGCCAAACAGTTTCCCAAAGTGATTGTATCAACATATCTTTCCATTAGCAGTGTGTAAGTGTTCTCATTGCTATACATACTTGTGTAAACTTCTTTTTTTTCTTCTTCATTACAGACTTTCTGGTGGCTGTCTAGTTGTATAATACTGTTACTTCGGTTTGTTAGTTTTCTTAGTTACTAATGAAATTAAACACCCTTTCAGATGTACTTTTTTGTTTCAAACTCTTACCTATTCTTTTCAAATGTTTTTCCTGTCTTTTCCTAAATTTTTAAAAATTTCCTTATATATTCTAAACAAAAGTTACCTGAATCTGTATATTGCTTTGGGTAGTATGGACTTTTTAACAATATTGAGTCTTCCAGTCCATAAGCATGGAAAATCTTTCCATTTATTCGTCTCTTCTTCAATTTATTTCATCAATGTCTTATAGTTTTCAGTGTACAGGTCTTTTAACTTCTTTGCTTAAATTTATTCCTAGGTACTTTATTTTTTTTGATGCAATTGTAAATGGAAATGACAAGAAATAACAATTGTTGGCAAGGATGTGGTTAAAAGGGACACTTTTTTACTGTTGGTGGGAATGTAAATTGATGCAGCCACTGTGGAAAACAATATAGAGGCTCTTCAAAAAATTAAAAATAGAACTACCTATACACTACCAAACGTGAAATAGATAGATAGTGGGAAGCAGCTGCATAGCACAGGGAGATCAGTCGGTGCTTTGTGACCACCTAGAGGGGTGGCATAGGGAGGGTGGGAGGGAGGGACATGCAAGAGGGAAGAGATATGGGAACATATATATATGTATAACTGATTCACTTTGTTATAAAGCAGAAACTAACACACCATTGTAAAGCAATTATACTCCAATAAAGATGTTAAAAAAAATAAACCATGTTCATGATAAAGAAATGTGAATAAACTTAGTGTTGAAAAGGAAAAAAAAAAAGAACTACCATATGATCCAGCAAATCCACTTCTGGGTACTTATCCAAAGAAAAAGAAAACACTAATTCAGAAAGAAATATGTACCCCCATGTTCACTACAGCATTATTTACAATTAGTCAAGATATGGAAACAACTTAAGTGTCCATTGATGGATGAATAAAGAAGATGTGATATATATATATATATATATATATATATATATATGTCCAATGATGGACATTTAGTTTGTTTATATATATCTTAATATGTTTATACACACACACACATGCACACACACACTGGAATACTATTCAGCACTAAAAAAAATGAAATCTTGCCATTTGTGACAACATGGATGGATCTTGAGGTCATTATGCTAAGTGAAATAAGTGAGACAGAGAAAGATAAGTACTGTATGATCTCACTTATACATGGAATCTAAAAAGAAAAAACAAAAAGAAAAAACAAAGCTCACAGAAGTAGAAAACACATTGGTGGTTACCATAGGCAGGGGTGTGCAGTGCACAAAATGGGTGAAGGGGGTCAAAAGGTAAAAACTTGCAGTTATAAAATAAACAAGTCATGGGGGTATAATGTACAGCAGAGTGACTATAGTTAATAATACAGCACTGTAGGGCCTCCCTGGTGGCGCAGTGGTTGAGAGTCCGCCTGCCGATGCAGGGGATACGGGTTCGTGCCCCGGTCTGGGAGGATCCCATATGCCGCGGAGCGGCTGGGCCCGTGAGCCATGGCCGCTGGGCCTGCGCGTCCGGAGTCTGTGCTCCGCAACGGGGGAGGCCACAACAGTGAGAGGCCCGCGTACCGAAAAAAATAATAATAATAATACAGCACTGTATATTTGAAAAATATCCAATACTAGGAAAAAAATAAATTTCTGTAACTATGTATGGTGACAGATGTTTACTAGAATTATTGTGGTGATCATTTCACAATGTATACAAATATTGGAACATTATGTTGTATAAATGAAGCTAAAATAATGTTATATGTTAATTATACTTCAATAAAAAAATTCTTTAAAAAAAGTTACTTGCAGGACTTGTAGGATATTGTATTGCATTTTCTCCCACTCTGTGGCTTCCATTTTTCAGAGCCTTATTCAAGAGATGTCTTTTGAAGAGAAGTTCTAATCTTATCATTGTCCTATTTACCATTTTTCTTATGTTTAGCACCATTTATTATATGTGATCTTTGAATATTCTATACTCATGAGGATGTTTTTCTATGCACTCTTTGAAAAGTAGTATTGACTTCCTTTTTACATTTAGATCTGCAATCCATCTGGAATTTACTTTTGCATAGTGTGAGGTACAGGCCAGGATTTATTTTATCCATATAGATATCTAACTGACCCAGCACCATTTACTGTAAACTTAACTCCTGGCCCACTGTGCTGACCACATTGTTTGTTACCTTGTCAGAAATCAAGTGACAATCCATCTATGGATTCAATTCTAAACTCTCTTTTCATTTCTATCTTTCTGTTTGTCTTTGTGCCAATAATATTCTGTCTTAATTACTATAACTTTACAATACAACTTGATATCTGATAAAAGTTTAAGTTTTTCAGCTTTATTTACCAGCTTTGTTCTTAGCCCTTTTCAGTTCCATATAAATTTTACTATCAGTTTGTCAATTTCCAAAAGAAAAAAAGAAAGAGGGGGATGAGCTACTGGGGCTTTAATGAATCATGTTAAATCTATTAGATCAGTCAGTGATATTGACATCTTTATAATATTGAGTCTTCTATATTCCAAAGACATTTTTACTCATAGTTTGACGTTTTTTCTTCCAGTTATACTGAGATATAACTGACATACAGCACTGTATAAGCTTAAGGTGTACAGCATAATTATTTGACTTACATACATCATGAAATGACTATCACAGTAAGTTTAGTGAAATCCACCATCTCATATACATACAAAATTTTAAAAACAGAAAAATATGTTTCCTTGTGTTGAGAACTCTTAGGATTAACCCTCTTAACTTTCATATATAACATTCAGCAGTTGTTTATCATGTTGTATATATTTATCATGTTGTGTATCTTACATCCCTAGTATTTGTTTATCTTATAACTGGAAGTTTGTCCTTTTAACTGTTTTCGTCCAACTCCTCCTCCTCCCACCCCACAGCTCTTGTAACCCCAGATCTGATCTCTTTTTCTGAGTGTTTTGTGTGTGTGTGTGTGTGAAGTATACTTGACCTACAACACTATGTTAGTTCCTGGTATGCAACATAATGATTTGATATCTATACATTTCAAAATGATCACAATACATCTAGTTACTATCTGTCACCATAAAAAGATATTACAGAATCATTGCCTATATTTTTCACACTGTGCATTTTATCCTCATGACTCAATTCTTTTGCAGCCGGAAGTGTGTACCTTTTAATCTCCCTCACCTACTTCTTTCCTGCCCCCACTGCCTCCCCTCTGGAAGCCACCTGTTTGTTCTCTGTATATATAAATCTGCTTCTCTTTTGTTATGTTTGTTCATTTGTTTTGTTTTCTAGATACCATATATAAGTGAAATCATCTGCCTTTCTCTGACACTTCATTTAGCATAATACCTGTAGGTCCATCCATGTTGTCACAAATGGCAAGATTCCATTCTTTTTTATGGCTGAGCAATACTCCATTGTATCTATAAACCACATCTTTATCCATTCCTCTATCAGTGGACGTTTAGGTT
The DNA here is from genome assembly GCF_025265405.1 of Mesoplodon densirostris. Taxonomy (NCBI): domain Eukaryota; kingdom Metazoa; phylum Chordata; class Mammalia; order Artiodactyla; family Ziphiidae; genus Mesoplodon; species Mesoplodon densirostris. Next base: position 218,828,536 of record NC_082661.1, on the reverse strand, counting down.
GTTTCCACATCCTTGCATTGTAAATAATGCTGTAATGAACATAGTGGTGCATATATCTTTTCTAATTAGTGTTTTGTTTTCTTCAGAAAAAATACCCAGAAACAGAACTGCTGGATGTGCTGGATCATACGGTGGTTCTATTTTTAATTTTTCTGAGAAACTTCCATACTGTTTTCCACAGTGCCTATACCAATTTACATGCCTACTAACAGTGCATGTAGATCCCCTTTTCTCCACATCCTCACCAACACCTGTTGTGTGTTGTCTTTTTGATAATAGCCATTCTGACAGGTGTGAGGTGATATCTCACTGGGTTTTGATTTGCAGTGCCCTGATGATTAGTCATGTTAAGCATCTTTGCATGTGCCTGTTGGCCATCTGTAAGTCTTTTTTGGAAAAATGTCTATTCCCATCCTCTGCCCATTTTTTAATAAGGTTTTTTTTTTGATGTTGAGTTGTATGAGATCTTTGTAAATTTTGGCTATTAATCCCTTACTGGATATATTATTTGCAAATATATTCTCCCATTAAGTAGGTGGCCTTTTCATTTTGCTGATAGTTTCCTCCACCGTTCAGAGTTTTTAGTTTGATGTAGTCCCACTTGTTTATTTTTGCTTTTGTTGCTTTTGGTGTCAGTTTCAAAAAAAAGAATCATTGGGCTTCCCTGGTGGCGCAGTGGTTGAGAGTCTGCCTGCCGATGCAGGGGACACGGGTTCGTGCCCCGGTCTGGGAATATCCCACATGCCGCGGAGCGGCTAGGCCCATGAGCCATGGCCGCTGAGCCTGCGTGTCCGGAGCCTGTGCTCCGCAATGGAAGAGACCACAACAGTGAGAGGCCCGTGTACCGCAAAAAAAAAAAAAAAAAAGAATCATCACCAAGGCCTACATCAAGGAGTTTACCACCTATGCTTTCTTCTAAGAGTTTTATGGTTTCAGGTCTTATGTTCAAGTGCCTAACCCATTATGCGCTAATTTTTGTGTAAGTTGTAAGATAGTGTTCCAGCTGCATTTCTTTGCCTGTGGCATTCCAATTTTCTCAACACCATTTATTAAAGAGACCATCTTTTTCTCATTGTATATTCTTGCCTCCTTTGTCACAAATTAATCGACCATATATATATGTGGGTTTATTTCTGAGCTCTCTTTTCCATTCTATTGATCTATACACCTGTTTTTATGCCAGTATCATCCTGTTTTAATTACTACATCATTGTAGTATAGCTTAAAATCAGGGAGCATGATGCTTTCTCGCTTTGTTCCTCTTTCATAAGATATCTTTCGAAATTAATGGTCTTTAGTGGTTCTACACTAATTTTGGGATTGTTTGTTGTATTTCTATGAAAAATGCCACTGTAACTGGATAGAGGTTACACTGAATCTGTATTTTGCTTCGGGTAGTAAGAACATTTTAACAATATTAATGCTTCCAATCCATAAGCTTGAAATTTCTTTCCATTTATCTGTGTCTTCAAGTTTTTTCATTAATGTCTTGTAGTTTTCAATATCCATGTCTTTCACCTCCTTGATTAAATTTATTCCTAGGTATTTTATTCTTTTTGATGTGTTTGTAAATGGGATTGTGTTCTTAAACTCTCTTATAGTTCATTATTAGTGTATAGAAATGCAAGTGATGTTTCCATAATGATTCTGTACCCTACAACCTTACTTGATTCATTTATTAGTTCTAATGGTTTTTACTGAGTCTTTAGGGTATTATGCCTATAATATCATGCCATCTTCAAATAGTGACAGTTTTACTTCTTCCCTTGCAATTTGGATGAACTTTATTTCTTTTTCTTGCCTAATTGCTCTGGTTAGGACTTCTAATACTATATTGAATAAAAGGGCAAGGGTGAGCAACCTTGTCTTGTTCTTGATCTTAGAGGAAAAGCTTTCAGTTTTTCACTGTTGAGTACAATTTTAGCTGTGAATTGTCATATATGGCCTTTATTATGTGGAGGTACATTCCCTCTATACCTGCTTTGTTGAGAGATTTTATCATAAATTGATGTTTAATTTTGTCAAATACCTTTTCCTGCATCTATTACGATGATTATGTGATTTTTTTTTATCCTTTGTTTTGTTGCTGTGGCGTTTCGCATTGACTGACTTGTGGATGATAAAACATCCTTACATCTCTGAAATAAATCCTGCTTGATCATGGTGTATTTTTAAAATGTATTATTGAATTTGTTTTCTGTTGATGAGTTTTGCATCTATGTTCATCAGGGATATTGGTCTGAAATTTTCTCTTCTTGTGGCATACTTATCTGGTTTTAGTATCAGAGTACTGCTGGCCTTGTAAAATGAGTTTGGAAGATTTCCCTTCTCTTCTATGTTCTGTGAGAAATTGAGAAGGATTAGTATTAATTCTTTTTTAAATTTTTGGTACAATTCACCGGTGAAGCTATCTGTTCCCAGACTTCTGTTTGTTGGGAGGTTTTTGATTACTGATTTAATCTCCTTAATAGTAATTGTTCAGTAAAAGTTCAGATTTTCTATTTCATCCTGATTTCATCTTAGGTTATATTTTTCTAAGAATTTATCTATTTCTTCTAGGTTGTCCAACTTGTTGACATATAATTGTTCATAGTAGGTTGTTACAATCCTTTGTATTTCTATGGGATCAGTCATAATAATTCATCCGTCATTTCTGATTTTATTTATTTGAGCCTTCTCTTTTCTTTTTGTGAGTCTAGCTAAATATTCATCAATTGTATTTTTTTGAAAGTGATAAAGTTGATAGGAGCATCGTTTATTATAATATTTGGTCTCAGTCCTGGGTTCTGGACACAGGAGCTTCTAAAACAATTATAATCTCCAGAATGGGTGAGGAGAGTCATTTTGTATGCTAATGAAATGACTGGTGCTTAGAGGACCATAGATAACTTCACAATGGGGACTGGTCTCCAGAAAGACCAGAATATGATTAGAGGATTGGAATTTTCAAAGCCAACCATTTACTTCCTCTAGGTAGGGGAAAGGGGCTGGAGACTGACTTAATCAGCAATGTCCAATGATTTAATCAATCATGTGTACATAATAAAACCTCAATAAAACGCCCTAAACTATGTGTTTGGAGAGCTTCCAAATTGATAAACACATCCACATGCTAGGAGGGTGGTGCACCTCAAACTCCACAGGGTCAGAAGCTCCTCCCCTTTGGACTCTTCTGGACCTCACCCTATGTGGCTCTTCATTTGTATCCTTTATAATATCTGTTATAATAAACCAGTAAATATAAGTAAAGTGTTTCCCTGAGTTCTGTAGATCATTATGGAAAATTATTGAACTTGAGGAGGGGCCTGTGGGAACCCCCTAATTAATAGCTGGTTAAATAGAAGTATAGATACCAACCTAAGACTTGTGACTGGCATCAAGTAGGGAGGCAGTCTTGTGGGACTAAGCTCTTTACGTGTGGGATCTGTGCTACCTGTGCTATCTCCAGGTAGTTAGTTAGAATTGAATTGAATTGTAGGATACCCAGCTGGTATCCAGAGAGTCAGAGAACTGATGGTTACTGTGGAAAAAACACACATTTGTTCTCAGAAGTGCTGGGAGTAGAAACAGTTCATAGACCCTGAGATTATATAGCTAAATTCAATAATGAGTAAAAACATCTCCAAAGACAGGTGGCTTTGTTAAATTCAGATGTTTAATCTCCAGCCTATTAATCTCCTACATGCTGAGGCAGCCATGGAAATAAAAATGTGTAACAGAGTTATATTTGATATTAAATGTGAGAATTGTTATTAAGGCCATGTTGAGAGAATGTTTCTTAATACATTGTATTTTAAGTTCAGAAAGGCCTAATACACCCTTGCCCAGGCTTACTGAGCATTGCCATTTCAGCAGAATCAGTACTCCTCTCCTATCCTCTACCCTCACAGATAATATTAGAGGAGAGCTAAGAGGAAGAAAGAGTGTGGACAATGCAGTTTCATGAAGGGAAAGAAGGGACAACTCACAGGAACTGCTCATAAACTTGATATTTAATAACGTTAAAAGTGCAAGTCAGTATTATCCACCTACTCCACTTAAATTTCTAATCCTAAGAAAAACGTAGGTTAGGATATAAATGTACCTATCAGCTCCAGGTCTAGAGGGCCTCCAGTGTTTCAGTTCAAGAGCCTGAGCATCAAAGAAATGTCTTCTGAGGCCTTTAGCTGTAAATCAACCTTAGGTTAGCGGAAAATGTGGCCAAATCTTTTAAAGGACCATTAGTATCTAGAGGAGTGGTTTGGGAGGAAGCCCTCCATCAGTGGGGCCTATTGTAATCACCATCATCTTACACCATTTCCAACAGCAGTGTGGTAAGCATGGTGATATGTCACCCAGTTCTTTCTTCAAGGAAGAACTTATTGCCATAGCTGCTGGGCATTGCTGTTTGTAAACAGCCTTCAGCTGTCAGCCCCTTGAGGGATTGTTGCAAGTACGAATGCTACCTCTCCAAAGATCAGGGCTGCATCCCAATGACTCTTCAAGGCAGGGTGGTAAAGGCACAATTCAGGGCAATTCTAATTCTGGCCCATTTTAGGTCCAGAGCTTTCTATAGCATATGCAATAGCTGTTCCTGAGCCTAAATTGTAGCTCAACTTCCCTTTCTGCCAAGTTATGTTTTCTTTTCAAGAGCATTTCTGGATAAACATCCTGTAAGCTAAACTCGTCTAATTCTACTTTCCAGAAACCCAACCCAATCCTTCAGGTTGGAGACAAGATGGTGATAGAAGAACTCCTATCACTCCTCTGTAGAAAACACCAAAATCGCAACTAACTGCTGAACAACCATCAACAAAAAAGACTGGAACCTGCCAAAAAAGATATTCTACATCCAAAGACAAAGAAGAAGACACAATGAGACTGTAGGAGGGACACATTCACAATATAATCAAATACTATATCTGACAGGTGGGCGACCCACAAACTGAAAAATAATTGTATCGCAGAGGTTCTCTCACAGGAGTGAGTGTTCTGAGGCCCACGTCAGGCTCCCCAGTCTAGGGGTTTTGGCATTGGGAGGAAGACGTTTGGCTTTGAAGGCCAGTGGGGCTTGATTGTAGGAACTCCATAGGACTGGGGGAAACAGAAACTCCACCCTTGGAAGGTGCACATAAGGTCTTGTGCACACCAGGATCCAGGGAAAAAGCAGTGACTTCATAGAAGCCTGGGCCAGACCTACCTGCTAGTCTTAGAGTATCTCCTGGGAGGCAGGGGTGGCTGTGGCTCACTGTGGGGACAAGAACACTGGTGGTGGAGGTACCAGGGAGTACTCATCTTTGTGAGCTCTCCTGGAGGTTGACATTTTGGCACCAAGACCTGGCCCCACCCAACAGCCCTATCAAATTACCAATGGCATTTTTTGCAGATCTAGAACAAAAGAATCTTAATATTTTTATGGAGACACAAAAGACCCTGAATAGCCAAAGCAATCTTGAGAAAGAAAAATAAAGCTGGAGGAATTCAACTTCCTGACTTCAGGCAATAATACAAAGCTATAGTAATCTAAACAGTATGGTACTGGCACAAAGAAAGACTTATAGATCAATGGAATAGGAAAGAAAGCCCAGAAATAAACACATGCATCTATGCTCATTTAATCTATGACAAAGAAAGCAAGAACATACAATGGAGAAAAGACAGTCTCCTCAATAAATTGTGTTGGAAAAACTGGGCAGCTACAGGTAAAAAAAATTAAATTAGAACATTCTCTAACACCACCCACAAAAATAAATTCAAAATGGATTAAAAACCTAAATGTAAGATTGGATACTATAAAACTCTTAGAGGAAAACATAGGTAGAACACTCTTTGACAAAAATCTCAACAATATCTTTTTGGATCTACCTCCTAGAGTAATGAAAATAAAAACAAAAATAAACAAATGGGACCTAATTAAACTTAAAAGTTTTTGCACAGCAAAGGAAACCATAAGCAAAATGAAAAGACAACCCACAGAATAGGAGAAAATATTTGCAAACAATGCAACTGACAAGGAGTGAATCTCCAAACTATACAAACAGCTCATGCAGTTCAATATATAAAAACAACAAACAACCCAATCAAAAAATGGGCAGAAGATCTAAATAGACATTTCTCCAAAGAAAACATACAGATGGCCAAAAAGATCATGAAAAGATGCTCAACGTTGCTAATTATTAGAGAAATGCAAATCAAAACTACAATGAGGTATCACCTCACACCAGTCAGAATAGCCATCATCAAAATGTCTATAAATAATAAATGCTGGAGAAGGTGTGGAGAAAAGGGAGCCTTCCTATACTGTTGGTGGGAATGTAAGTTGCTATAAGCACTATGGAGAACAGTCTGGAGGTTTCTTAAAAAACTATAGAGCTACCATATGATCCAGAAATCCCACTCCTGGGCATATATCCAGAGAAAACCATAATTTGAAAACATACATGCACCACAATGTTCACTGAAGCACTATTTATAATAGCCAACACATGGTAGCAACCTAAATGTCCATCAACAGATGAATGGATAAAGAAGATGTGGTACATATATACAATGGAATATTACCCAGCCATAAAAAAGAATGAAATAATGCCATTTGCAGCAACATGGATGGACCTAGAGATTATCATACTAAATGAAGTAAGTCAGACAGAGACAAATATCATATGATATCACTTATATGTGGAATCTTTAAAAATGATACAAATGAACTTATTTACAAAAGAGAAACAGGCTCACAGACATAGAAAATGAACTTATGGTTACCAAAAGGGCAAGGTGGGTGGGAGGGATAAATTAGGAGTTTGGGATTGACATGTATACACTACCATATATAAAATAGATAACCAACAAGGACCTATGATATAGTACAGGGAACTCTACTCAATATTCTGTAACAACCTAAGTGGGAAAAGAATGTGAAAAAGAAGAGATACATGTATATGTATAACTGAATCACTTTGCTGTCCACCTGAAACTAATACAACATTGTAAGTCAACTATACTCCAATATAAAATAAAATTTCAAAAAAAGGAAACCCAACCCAAATGACAAGCAGTTACAGCTAACTGGAGAAATGACAACAACCTCTACCTGGGCAGTTTATTAAGTATGAAATGTCCCTCTTTATCTTTTTCTAAGGTAGATGTTATGCTATTTGCTGGGGAAAGGGAGGGAGAAACTGTGGCAGAACATCTTGTGGGTGGGGTAGGAGGGTTACTATCTGAGAGAGAAAATTTATAATGACTAAGACTGCGATGTAGCAATGAGATGTTTTTCAAATAAGAAATAATTATTGAAAAGTCATGGTTTCAGACTGATGTACCAATGAAAAGCCTGATCTCATATAGGAAAGTGGAGATTTAGGTAGATCATGGAGAGACGTTGCTATAGCATTTTAAAAGCCCTTTCTTCCTTATTTATAAACAAATGAATTGAAACTCTTCTCTAAACTAATTCTGTGTGTGTGTGTGTATTTCCATGTGTGTTTTGTATGTGGTTGGTATGACTCCAACTGCTAGAAAAACATGTCATGAAATCAATTTTGTGTTATCCTATACAGAAATGCCATATTCCAAATAATGATGACGTATATCCAACGTATATCCACTGTCAAAATATATCTATTTGTTTATTTCAATGAGCTTCATAATAATAGTATATTTATTCACTTTACTGACCATTACAACATGCCAGATATTATGTACATACGATTTTAAAATTCATTACAAGTCGATAGGTGTCTTTTTCTAGGAATACCCTGGAATCTGCCATTATAAACTGTCCAGTACCATTGAACACAAATTTAAAAGGAATTTTGAATCTCAAAATTTAAATAAGTTAAACACTGATAAACTATAAACTATAATTTTACTGTGAGAGAACTTTGAATTCCCTTTAACAGATTTTTCTCAGTCTTTTTGTCTTTCTTAAAATTGTTAAGTATGTTACTATTTTATAGCAGTCCTACATGCAAAAGTAAATTTGTAGATTCAGATAATGAAGAGCATAAAGTCAAGTAATAAATAAAATATTTATTTATTTATGGCCACCAAATTGATGGTGGCCATACAAACACATTATTCTGAGACCTAATCTTTCTGAAAAACTTTAAAAATCCATTAAAAAAGGAAAATTATGTTAAGGCTGAGAAAAATGTGACTGCTAAATAAAAATATGTAAATGAATAAAGAAAATAATTGAATAACAGGTGAAGTAATCAGTAAGAGCCTCAAATCATCAAAAATATGAGAATTGTGATATATGTATGTGTATACACCCAAAGTCTATGATTTATATGATTTACATATAAATCTCCCAGGTATATTTGATGGCAGGATTTTAAGTTGAGCAAAAATTCACCAGAAGAAGCAATATCTTGGACTTAACTATTTGTCTCTTCTAATAAGATCCAATAAATATAACTATTTGTCTCTTCTTATAGGATCCAATAAATACATAGACAGTTTAGAATACCCAAGCAGTTATTTAATGAACTTTGAGAAACACACAAAGATCAAATAAATACAGGAAATATGTGATTAATACTGAGGAGAAACAACTTGGAATAAGGCAGATGCTGGCATATGGCAGAATTGGAGAGCTACATATTTCACATCCAGAGGGATCCAAACAGGGAATATGACTACCTCTGGGATATGGATAAAATGCAAATGGAGCCATTGGACTAAATCCTCAGAGTAAGATAAATACTCCAGAAGATACAGATGTCAATTTGGACAGTAATGGTGATTAGTGTGATTTGGTAATTGAAGAGACAGCAAAGGCAGAATCTGAAATCTTCTACATTTAGGTCCTGTGACATGTTGTTATTTGACTCAATTAACTTAAATTACTGAGATATAACTGAATACATTTTATTGTGAGGCATGACTCATCTAAGCACATGCTAGTTAGTAAGGAAATTCAGAGTTTTGTTAACTGTAAATTAAGAGTTAATGGGAATTTGTAAACAATATTTGATCCCAGGAACACAGCTTTCTATTTTCTTGAGGAAGACTAATGGCTTAAAATGGCATCCTGCCTCACTGGTTAAAAAACAGAATGAGAAGACAGGGACTGTATATTCTATTGAATAATGATTCATCTCACATTAGGTGAAGCAATTAAATTTGGTTTACTTGGATATAAAATGGAACAAATAATACCCAATTACCTTGTGGGAATATTGTAATGAGAAACTCATGATGCATACTTATAAATAACCTCAAAAATATAAAGTTCTAGATAACTAAGTGGTAGTATTTTCAAATTCACCAGTCATATGCAAAATATATTTCTGGTTTTATGCTATATTATTAAGCTAGTAACATAGAGTAGTATGGGAATGTGTAAAAGTTGCCTTTATTTTCTAGATAAAATGATTATGAGGCAAAATAAAATTTATTCAAAGCATTTTAAATTTACAAAATTTAAGAAAAAATGGCATTGGTCCATAGATAGAAAAATTGACCAACAGAACAGAAAAGATTGCAGAAAAAGACCCATACATATACCGTCACTGAATATGTCAAAATAATTACTGAAATGCAGTGAGGGAAGAATGGCCTTTTTAAGAAATGATGCTGAATAATTAGATATAATATAGAAAAAAATCTGACTGTACTACACCTAGAACTATACCCTAAATAAAATCAGGTACAGTTGGATTATGGACCTAACTGTGAAATGTAAATCAGTTAAGCTTCTTAAGGAAAACATGAAGAATATTTTTTGAGTTGGGGAGGATTCAGAGATTTCTTACATAGGACAAAATAAATATTAAAGAAAAGATTGATAATTTGGACTTCATTATAGTTAAGAACTTCCATTTGTCAAAAGATTCTATTCAGAGAATAAAAAGTAAGCCACAGAACTGATGAAAATATCTGTAAGTCATATTTGACAAAAGGTTCACATCCAGAAAATTTGTATTTTCTTTGTAGAACTTCTAAAATCAATGAAAAAAAGAAAGGAAACACAATAGAAAAATGGGCAAAGTAATTATACTGCACTTGACAAAAAAGGGTTATCTAAAGGAATACGAAACATGTAAAAATGTCCTTAACCTCTTTGGTCATCAGGTAAATGTAAACTAGAACTACAGTGGGATAATTTCCACCAGGAAGGTTACAATTGAAAAGACTACTGTTATGGTCTGAATTGTTTCCTCCAAAATTCATATGTCTAAGTTCTAACCTCCAGTACACCAGAATGTGACTGTATTTGGAGATAGGGTCTTTAAAGAGGTAGTTACATTAAAATGAGGTGATTAGGGTAAGCCCTACTGCAATATGACTGGAGTCTTTATAAGAAGAGGAGATTTGGACACAGACACACAGAGACAGTGGAGAGACCACATGAGGTCACAGGGAGAAGATGGCCACCTACAAGCCCAGGAGAAGAAACCAAACCTGTGGACATCTTGATTTCATACTTCCAGACTCCAGATCTGTGAGAAAATAAATTTCTGTTGTGTGAGCCACAACACTCAAATTTTGTTTTGGTAGACCTAGGAGACTAAAACAATGAAAATACCAACTGTTGGCAAGGTTGTGGGAAAAAACTGTATCCTCTTACATAATAGCTGGGGTATGCACCCCAAACTTGCTGTCACTTCAGGGCCTTTGCACAACAGCATGACTTGCTTCCTCATTTATAACAGGTCTTTGAGCAGATATTATTGATACTTTCTTGCGAGATCTTTCCTGACCTCCTTATCTACTACCTTATCACTCTTCCACAGTCTTTATTTTCTTTTTCTTGCTTCATTCTAAGTAATTATTTATCACTATATTTATTAGATATTTATTATATATCCCTCACACAACTAACATATAAGCCCTTGAAAGGCATAGATTTTATCTGCTCCTTTTTTTCCTTTTTTGTATTCTCTTCACTTGGAATACTGCCTGATATGTAGTTGGCAGTCAGTAAATACTTGCATGAAGGGGATAAACAAATCAGTTTTCTCCTAATTTTAATTATTAGGCCTCAATATTATCCTGTCATCTGTAACTTCTAGTAAATGGATAATTGTCAAATGAGAATCATTTGTGGGTTACCTTAAGTTATGAATAGAGATGTGAGGAAGAACCCAGGACACCAAGCATTTATTAACATTAATCAAATGGCTTGATTTAACATGCCTTATTTTAACAAATCACACTGATCTCTGCAATGGTTTGGTAGAAAATCAACATATCAGAGGGAAAAAAATGCCATTGTTTATTTCTTCTCAAAGAAGTTGTCTCCTATTATATAAGTACAGATTGCATAACTATATGTCTTTCTCAAAAACTAAAATTGTTTAAGCAATGTAATTGGAGATCAATTACTCAAATTAAATTTTAATGTAGTAAATGGGACACATGAAATGCTGGAACAAAGTGGTTTTTAGTGTTGGCCTCACTTTTGTCATGTACAATTTTGTTATTATGGTTGGTCTTTCAGAATGTAAATTGGAACTTCACTAGAAATGCTGTCTATTTTCATGCCTCTTTGTCAATATTTTGTGAATCACAATGTACTGAAATGTCAGAAGACCAAGAGTCTGCAAGAATAAGTAGCTAGTATTAGATGTTTATGGCTCTATTCCAGACCTTGAGCTTTATGTGAATATGATGACCTCTGTATTGTTCATGAGGATATCTCAGTAACTACCTCAGTGCCTGTCACAGACAGTGCTCAATAAGTGTTTCTAAATGGATTCTGTTTGCTTGCTTTTATTTGGCACTCACATAGCACATCCATATTTCAAATATCCTTAGCTATCCATTTGACTCTATTGACTATTTAAATCTCTAACTAAAATAAATTTCAATTGAAGTGTGTCCTTTGAATACTCTTCTGGTCAGAGTATGGAGCTTTAGATAATAGGGTTCTAAAATTTTATTTTCATTAAAATCTATATCTTTTCTGCTAAAATATAATTCTCAATAAAATGAGAGAAAAATGTGTCATTTTCTGTTCATTATTTCAACCTCTTATACAGAAGAAAATACACTTGTCAAAGAACTAATACTGACACTGGAGAATATTATGAGGGAAAAAGTGAGGTAAGACTGCCTGAAAATTATCTTGTTTACATTTACATGTAAAAAAAACTCACTTGCAAATACTAAAGCTGTGGCACTGGACTTCCCTGGTGGCACAGTGGTTAAGAATTCACCTACCAATGCAGGGGACACGGGTTTGATTCCTGGTCTGGGAATATATGACATGCTGCGGAGCAACTAAGCCCATGAGCCAAAACTAGTGAGACTGCACTCTAGAGCCCATGAGCCACAACTACTGAGCCCGTGTGCCACAACTACTGAAGCCCACGTGCCTAAAGCCTGTGCTCCGTAGCAAGAGCAAGAGAAGCCGCCTCATAAGAAGCCCACGCACCGCAATGAGAAGTAGCCCCCACTTGCTGCAACTAGAGAAAGCCTGTGCACAGCAACGAAAATGCAACACAGCCAAAAATAAATGAATAGACATATGGTGGGGTGTCACTCAAGGACCCTGCTTCAGACGTTTCAGCTCCCCCATCCATTAGACCATTGATGACTCTTTCGCTGACTCGGGGCTCTTTCTTCAGTCTTGAAGCTGGGCAAGTGCAGGCCTCGTAGGCCACCGTGGTGAAGCCCAACAACCATCAAAAAAATAAAGCCACGTGGCTGAAAAGGTCTTGCTGCTCTAGCCAGGTGTCAGACCTGAACCTCTGAGGTGGGAGAGCCGAGTTCAGGACATTGGTTCACCAGAAACCTCCCAGCTCCATGTAATATCAAACAGCAAAAGCTCTCCCAGAGATCTCCATCTCAATGCTAAGACCCAGTTTCACTCAATGACAAGCAAGCTAGTGCTGGACACCCTGTGACAAACAACTAGCAAGACAGGAACACAACCACACCCATTAGCAGAGAGGCTGCCTAAAATCATAATAAGTTCACAGACACTTCAAAAACACCACTGGACACAGTACTGCCCACTGGAAAGACAAGAGCCAGCCTCATCCACCAGAACACAGGCACCAGTCCCCTCCAACAGGAAGCCTACACAACCCACTAAACCAACCATACCCACTCAGGGCAGACACCAAAAACAAGGGGAAATAAGAAGCTGCAGCCTGAACAAAGGAGACCCCAAACACATTGAGTTAAGCAAAATGATAAGACAGAGAAATACTCAGCAGATGAAGGAGCAAGGTAAAAACCCACAAGACCAAAGAAATGAAGAGGAAATAGGCAGCCTACCTGAAGAAGAATTCAGAGTAATGATAGTAAAGAGGACCCAAATCTGGGAAATAGAATGGAGAAAATACAAGAAACGTTTAACAAGGACCTAGAAGAACTAAAGAGCAAACAAACAATGATGAACAACACAATAAATGAAATTAAAAATTCTCTACAAGGAATCAATAACAGAATAAATGAGTCAGAAGAACGGATAAGTGACCTGAAAGATAAAATAGTGGAAATAACTACTGCAGAGCAGAATAAAGAAAAAAGAATGAAAAGAATTGAGGACAGTCACAGAGATATGTGGGACAACATTAAATGCAACAACATTCGAATTATACAGGTTCCAGAAGAAGAACACAACAAAAAAGGGAAAAAAATATTTGAAGAGATTATAGTTGAAAACTTCCCTAATATGGGAAAGGAAATAGTCAGTCAAGTCCAAGAAGTGCAGAGAGTCCCATGCAGGATAAATCCAAGGAGAAACAGGCCAAGACACATATTAATCAAACTATTAAGTACAAAGAATAAATATTAAAAGTAGGAAGGGAAAAGCAACAAATAACATACAAGGGAATCCCCATAAGGTTAACAGCTGATCTTTCAGCAGAAACTCTGAAAACCAAATGGGAGTGGCAGGACATATTTAAAGTGATGAAAGAGAAAAATCTATAACCAAGATTACTCTACCCAGAAAGGATCTCATTGAGATTCGATAGAGAAATTAAAACCTTTACAAACAAGCAAAAGCTAAGAAAATTCAGCACCACAAAAGCAGCTTTACAACAAACGCTAAATGAACTTCTCTAGGCAGGAAACACAAGAGAAGGAAAAGAACTGCAAGAACAAACCCAAAACAATTAAGAAAATGGTAATAGGAGCATACCTATCAATAACTACCTTAAAGGTAAATGGATTAAATGCTCCAACCAAAAGACACAGACTGGCTGACTAGATACAAAAACAACACCCATATATATGTTGTCTACCAGAGACCCACTTCAGACCTAGGGACACATACGAATGAAAGTGAGGGGATGGAAAAAGATATTCCATGGACATGGAAATCAAAAGAAAGCTGGAGTAGCAATTCTCATATCAGACAAAATAGACTTTAAAATAAAGATTATTATAAGAGACAAAGAAGGATACTACATAAAGATCAAGGGATCAAACCAAGAAAAAGATATAACAATTGTAAATACTTATGCACCCAACCCAGGAGCACCTCAGTACATAAGGCAAATGCTAACAGCCATAAAACGGGAAACAACAGTAACAAAATCATAGTAGGGGACTTTAACACCCGACTTTCACCACTGGACAGATCATCCAAAATGAAAATAAATAAGGAAACACAAGCTTTAAATGATACATTAAAGAAGATGGACTGAATTGATATTTATAGGACATTTCATCCAAAAACAACAGAATACACTTTCTTCTTAAGTGCTCATGGAACATTCTCCAGGATAAATCTTATCTTGGGTCACAAATCAAGCCTTGGTAAATTTAGGAAAATTGAAATCGTATCAAGTATCTTTTCCAAACACAACTCTATGAGACTAGATATCAATTACAGGAAAGAAATCTGCAAAAAATACTAACAGATGGAGGCTAAACAGTACACTACTAAATAAACAACAGATCACTGAAGAAATTAATGAAGAAATCAAAAATACCTAGAAACAAATGACAATGAAAACACAAAGATCTGAAACCTATGGGATGCAGCAAAAGCAGTTTTTGGAAGGAAGTTTATAGCAATACAATCCTACCTCAAGAAACAAGAAACATTTCAAGTAAACAACATAAATGTACACCTAAAGAAATTAGAGAAGAAGAAAAAAACCCCCTAAAGTTAGCAGAAGGAAAGAAATCATAAAGATCAGATCAGAAAATGAATGAAAAAGAAATGGAGGAAACATTAGCAAAGATCAATAAAACTAAAAGATGGTTCTTTGAGAAGATAAACAAAATTGATAAACTATTAGCCAGACTCATCAAGAAAAAAAGGGAGAAGACTCAAATCAATAGAATTAGAAATGAAAAGGAGAAGTAACAACTGACACTGGAGAAATAGAAGGCATCATGAGAGATTACTACAAGCAATTTATGCCAATAAAATGGACAACCTGGAAGAAATGGACAAATACCTAGAAAAGCACAACCTTCTGAGATTGAACCAGGAAGAAATGGAAAGTACAAACAGACCAATCACAAGCAGCGAAATTGAAACTGTGATTAAAAATCTTCCAACAAACAGAAGTCCAGGTCCAGATGGCTTCACAGGAGAATTCTATCAAACATTTAGAGAAGAGCTAACACCTGTCTTTCTCATACTCTTCCAAAATATAGCAGAGGGAGGAACACTCGCAAACACATTCCATGAGGCTACCATCACCCTGATACCAAAACCAGATAAAGATGGCACAAAAAAAGAAAACTACAGGCCAATATCACTAGTGAACATAGATGCAAAAATCCTCAACAAAATACTGGCAAGCAGAATCCAACAGCACATTAAAAGGATCATACACCATGACCAAGTGGAGTTTATCCCAGGGATGCAACGATTCTTCAATATATGCAAATCAATCAATGTGATAAATGATATTAACAAATTGAAGGATAAAAACCAAATGATCATCTCAACAGATGCAGAAAAATCTTTCAACAAAATTCAACACCCATTTATGATAAAAACTCTCCACAAAGTAGGCATAGAGGTAACTTACGTCAACATAATAAATGCTATATATGAAAAACCCACAGCCAACATCGTTCTCAATGGTGAAAAACTGAAACTATTTCTACTAAGATCAGGAACAAGACAAGGTTGCCCACTCTCACCACTATTAGTCAACAGAGTTTTGGAAGTTTTAGCTACAGCAATCAGAGAAGAAAAAGAAATAAAAGGAATCCAAATCGGAAAAGAAGTAGCAAAAGTGTCACTATTTGCAGATTACATGATACTATACATAGAGAATCCTAAAGATGCTATGAGAAAACTACTAGAGCTAATCAATGAATTTGGAAAAGTAGCAGGATACAAAATTAATGCACAGATATCTCTTGCATTCATATACATTAATGATAAAAAATCTGAAAGACAAATTAAGGAAACACTCCCATTTACCACTGCAACAAAAAGAATAAAATACCTAGGAATAAACCTACCTAAGGACACAAAAGACCTGCATGCAGAAAAACATAAGATGCCGATGAAAGAAATTAAAGATGATACCAACAGATGAAGAGATATACCATGTTCTTGGATTGGAAGAATCAACATTGTGAAAATGACTATACTACCAAAACAACCTACAGGTTCAATGCAATCCCTATCAAACTACCACTGGCATTTTTCACAGAACTAGAACAAAAAATTTCACAATTTGTATGGAACACGAAAGACCCCGAATAGCCAAAGCAATCTTGAGAAAGAAAAAGGGAGCTGGAGGAATCAGGCTCCCTGACTTCAGACTATACTACAAAGCTACAGTAATCAAGACAGTGCGGTGCTGGCACAAAAACAGAAATATAGATCAATGGAAGTGGATAGAAAGCCCAGAGATAAATCCATGCACATATGGTCACCTTATCTTTGATAAAGGAGGCAAGAATATACAATGGAGAAAAGACAGCCTCTTCAATAGGTAGTGCTGGGAAAACAGGACAGCTACATGTAAAATAATGAAATCAGAACACTCCCTAACACCATACACAATAATAAACTCAAAATGGATTAAAGACCTAAATGTCAGGCCAGACACTATAAAACTCTTACAGGAAACCATAGGCAGAACACTCTATGACATAAATCACAGCAAGATCCTTTTTGTCCCACCTCCTAGAGAAAGGGAAACAGAAACAAAAATAAATAAATGGAGCTAATGAAATTTAAAAGCTTTTGCACAGCAAAGGAAACCATAAAGAAGATGAAAAGACAACCCTCAGAAGGGGCTAAAATATTTGCAAACAGAGCAACTGACAAAGGATTCATTTCCAAAATTCAAAGCAGCTCATGCAGCTCAATATCAAAAAAACAAACAACCCAATCCAAAAATGGGCAGAAGACCTAAATAGATATTTTGCCAAAGAAGATATACAGATCGCCAACAAACACATGAAAGGATGGTCAACCTCACTAATCATTAGAGAAATGCAAATCAAAACCACAATGAGGTATCACCTCACACCAGACAGAATGGCCATCAACAAAAAAATCTACAACAATAAATGCTGGAGAGGGTGTAGAGGAAAGGGAACCCTCTTGCACTGTTGGTGGGAATATACATAGATACAGCCATTATGGAGAACTGTATGGAGGTGCCTTAAAAAACTAAAAATAGAACTACCATATGACCCAGCAATCCCACTATGGGGCATACATCCTAAGAAAACCATAATTCAAAAAGAGTCATGTATTGCAGCTTTATTTACAATAGCCACGACATGGAAGCAACCTAATTGTCCATCTACAAGTGAATGGATAAAGAAGATGTGGCACATATATACAATGGGATATTACTCAGACATAAAAAGAAATGAAATTGAAATATTTGTAGTGAGGTGAATGGACCTAGAGACTGTCATACATAGTGAAGTAAGTCAGAAAGAGAAAAACAAATACTGCATGCTAATAACACATATATATGGAATCTAAAAAAAAAAGGTTCTGAAGAACCTAGGGGCAGGGCAGGAATAAATACATAGACATAGAGAATGGACTTGAGGACATGGTGGGAAGGGGAAGGGTTAACTGGGATGAAGAGACAGAGTGGCATGGACATATATACACTACCAAATGTAATAGTAGATAGGTAGTGGGAAGCAGCCACATAGCACAGGGAGTTGAGCTCAGTGCTTTGTGTCCACCTAAATGGGTGGGATATGGAGTGTGGGAGGGAGATGCAAGAGTGAGGATATATGGGGATATATGTATATGTATAGCTGGCTCACTTTGTTATACAGCAGAAACTAACCCACCACTGTAAAGCAACTATACTCCTATAAAGATGTAAATAAATAAATAAATAAATAAATAAATAAATAAATAAATAAATAAATAAATAGATAAATTAAAATTAATTAAAAAAATAAAGCTGTGGCAGTGAGAAAAGATGCAGTTTTCATTCACTGATAATTAAAAACTATTTGCAAGGTCAAAACTTTCAGTGATTTGTCCAACAGAATTCCTCCTATGTTCTTTTGGGAAAATTGATCCAGACTGATACACAGGCTAAAGAAATAGATACAGAATTTCAGTATGGTTTAACTATCCTGAGGTATGCCAGCTGAAAATTGGCCCTTGCCATCTGTTTCTACAAGGATTAGGTTGCTAGCCGCTGCGGCTGCTGACCTTCAACACACCCTGGCAGGAGTTCAGGTTGGAGATCAGGAACCGAGGCACTCTGTGTTCTGGGAAAAACTGGCAGCACAGGTCTTCAGATAGTTAGATATTATCAGGAGAAGATTTTATGAGCCTAATTCTTGCATCTCCTCATATCTAGAAAAGGCACTAAAATCTTAATGGTGACATCTGCTCCTCCTGCCTAGCAGCAAGTCTCTGCCAAAATGTAGATTTGACTGCATGTACCCCCTCCCGCTTCACTAAAATCATATATAATACTGACCTTGCACCCTACCTCTGGTGCAGTTTCTCAGAGCTATCTGAAATGCTATCTCTCGGGCTATAGTCCTCATTCTGCCCCAGATAAAACTTAACTTACAATTCTCATGTTGTGCATTTTTTTTAGTCAACAGGTAGATGTATAAACAATATGAAATAGTTTTCTCCTTTAAGAAAATCATTTCAACACAAGAAGAAACAAAGGACCCAAGAAAGGGCTCCAGTGGATTTACACACTCCTTTTGCCCTTTTTAGTTAATTAAGCGACCTCAATAAAATGGAGGGCATCCATTTTTAAATCTCGGGATTTCTGAACAGTAGATTATATCTGAAAATCAAAACAGAAATGGCCAGCTCTGCTATCAAAGGGAAGGCAAATTCATAGATGGATTAATTTAGCTTTTTGTTTCATCTATTTCTTGCATTAACTTTTTGTTTTTATACTACTTATTGCTTAATTCTTCAGTTTTAATGAGAAAGAGATATTGAGAGAGATGACATGTTAAACTCTTGGTTGAAATTAAGTTTTTTGATTGTCTCTTTTATGTTTTCTCTCCCAGCTGACTATTAGACTATAAAATCAATTATTTTAGAATTAAAGACATCTGTTATAATTATATATGAAAAGAAGGGATTTTTAAAAATTAAAAGATTAAAAGGTTTTTGTTGTTTTCTCATAAAGTGGAAAAGCAGGTATCCTGCAAGCCACATCTAACAGATGGGTCCATAAACCTAATTTTCAAAGATGCCTGTGTTGCTGAGTCTCAAAGCTGCTAAGAGCATCTCCCAGCTGTGGGATGTTCTAGGAAGTGCCGAGGAAAGAACCTGACTCCTGGTCTACAGAGATGTGGCGCTTGCATGAAGAAAGTTTGCAGAAGTCCAAGGAGATTAAAGAGGAAGATGAGATTGAAAGACCTGAATAGAGACATAAAGCATGGAAAATTTTGGCATATGACAAAGTGGTGCAAAGTGGTTCAGTAAATTATCCACAAATCCAGCTTTCTTTATGTGCTTGCTTATAGCCTTCACATATATTTTTTAAAGAACTGAGGCAATGAGAATGGGTGTTCTATTATTACTACGTAAGAGGCATTGTCATATTTAACTTTATGTTGCTCTCAGTGTTTTGTAAATAAGCACTCAGTCAACATTTGTTTAGTTTAATTTAGTTATAGATAGAATCTCCCAGTAGCCACAGATCAAAACAGATAAATGATTTTCCTTTCTTTTTTACTTTAGGAAAACATTGACATTTTGTAGGGATGTAGATTTACTTAAATAGTATTTATTTAACCACTCAAATATAAGAATAATAATAAACCTTATTTACTATTATTACTAAGTGTAATTTTTTAAAGTGTCTAATTTTTCTTAAATTTGTTATTTAATTTTGTTATTAGGTTAATTTTGATTAATAGTGATATAATACTATTCATATATTAAGGCAGCTTTAGTTCTAGATAAAATTTTATCAGTCTTAAAAAGATAATGATTTTGATAGCATTATTTGTTTTCTCAGAAACAGAAAAGTGTGCTAAAGTGTGCTCTATATTAATCTGAGTTATCTAAGAAAAAAGAAATATCATATGCTAATTTCAATGTCTCCAGCTATTTTTGAAAAAAGACAATTTTACAGTACTGTATGATAAAAGTGGATATTAGTATATAAATATTAGCATAATTTTTCTTCTGGGGACCTTAAATCATATTATTGATGCATCATATCATTTTTGAAGATTTTTAAAAATGTTGTATTGTTTAGGGTGATAACAAAATAGTTATTAGTATACATGAAACATAAAACACTGCTCTTTCAGAAACACCTAAATGTTGTTGGCATGAATCAGTTTTAACTCATATTTCCTCTTTTACTATAACCTAGCCCAATGAACAAAATATTATCAGGTGGCTATCACATAATTAGACAATTTTATTATAATACAGTAATATCAAGAACTTCATATAAAAGCAAACATAATGCAAAAATTAAAATACCCTGTTAAAAATTTTTTTTGCAAGGCTGTCTCTCACTTATGACAGAATTATTTGCCAGAGGCTTAAGTAATATACATATATTGACTATTCTTGAGAAACCTATTACATTTCATTATTCAGAAAAGTGAGCATTGACTGGGAAGAATGTTGCATTTGGATTACATTTTGTCCTTGGGTCATGATTTTTCCCACCCCCATCTACAGGAATGTTAACTACTTCTTAATGCACATCATCCTTTTGTTCCTAATAAGTAAAATGCTCTCGATTGAGTTTAAAGTTGATTGATGTCAGCAGAGTGTAAAGATATATAAATACGTAATGTTTTCGGACATAAAAAACTTGACCTTCATTTGTTTTTTCTGTCTTTTGTCTACTTTATTAGAAGAAGTCAATTGACACATGATGTCCTGCTCCCACCTTCCCCTCAGGATTGAGGGCAGAATATCCCCCTCCTGTCTGGGAAGTAGTAAACAGACAGTTTTGTTTCTAACAAAAAGACCTCCCTAACCAGGGAGAAAGAGAAAGAGAGATGGACAGAGAGACTGTTTTTAGTGTGTTTTGTTCTGTTTCTACTCTTTTTTAAAATAAACGGCTAATCTGAAAGTGGAAGGAAAAGAAGATGGGATCCAAAAGATCAGGAACCACTGAGCTAAGGAGCAGACCTAGCACAGGGGGGGTTGTCCTGGAGGTTATGTTTCAGTGTCTCAGAGAGGCAGTGCTAGCGTTCAGGAGTGTGGGAACTTCATCTTGCCACATAGTATGTGCTCACCAGTTGACTGTTCTCACACCAACAGGAGTAGGAGGAATATTAGATCCACATTACCAGGCTTCCTTCTCGCTGCCTTATTTATCTGTGAAAATGATTCCCAGCAATGCATCTCAAGGTTTCCATAAGACCAAAGCATACACCCCCATTCCAAGTATTCATTTCTGCATAAACTGGCTGTTATTTGAGCCATGTGTGTAAAGTGGAATCCACTTGTGCTACCATGACTGCAATTAATTACATACAGATAAGTGTCTGACTAAATAGCAGCTATAGTTTCATCTGTATATAACTGCAACCAACTGGGTGGTGACAATCTGTTTCAATCAAATAAACTCTTATGTAGTATGAATGCTGGATGCACACAGATAAGGTGGCCCTAAAATAGGTGCACAGTGCACAGAGGCCGAGCTTTCAGCATCACTGATATATCTGCTCTATTCCATCATCAGTTACAGAATCAAAAAAAAAAAAAAAAAAAAAAAGGACACTGTTAACCTCCTTCTAAACTTCTCAACTGTGAAAAAAGATAATGATAATTGAAGCACAGAATTTATCCTGTTTTCTGGAACATTTGAGTGTGTTTTAGTTTCTTTGCTGTGAGGCTGTGGGGACACTTTTTACCAGGTTTCTTCCACAGGTTGTTCACGCGCGTGTGCACACACACACACACACACATTCTTCATACATACCTTTCTTTAATACATCAGGCTATAATAATGAAAGTAGATATTCATTACATTTGGTTAATATTCTTCTATTCTTTTAAGATAGCCACAGTTTAGTTTTTCTCAAGGAAAACACAGTGACTTCCAATAATTAATTATTTATTACATGAACTGTTAACGATATATTCCATATTTTGTAAAGGCTTAAATACGGCAAAGAAGAAATATTTACTTTGTGGGTGTTTAGACAATAGTTTAAAGTTTTTTTCTCCATATAAATATTTTTGTCAAGACTATTCCTTATACTTCACACCCCACAATCTGCCTTTTCTTACATACATGGCATCTCTTTCTTCCCGTCTTCATCAGCAGCTCTATTGTTTCACTTGAAATTAACACTCACTTAGGCAAAAGATTTTTAAGTGAATCAAAATGCTCCGGGTTCATCTACACTGAAATCTACATTGTTTTCTACCTGTCAGAAAACAGGTCAGTACTGGGACAGAGGGTTTCAACTGTGTAATAAAGGGCAAAATGATTTTGGCATGTAAGCCCTAGTTCAGTCTGCACCCAGGACAGAAGCCTGATGTGTCAATGAGAACGGCACCCTCAGAACTTTCTATAACCACCTACAAGTAGTTTGGTGAGCCTCGCAATATGGTTCTTAAACCACCCTCTGGTCACTGAAAATGATAATATTTGAGTTAAAAGAACATGTACGAACCTGTAATATTCCTCAACTAACCAGAATCCCTTGTGATTGGCAGCTCAGCTGGTTGTGGCTGAACAGGGGCACATAATTGTTTTCATATTGATTTGCCTTTCTCTTTGGGCTTATTCCATTCCTTTTAGAGGTAAGGCTCAGAATCCAAATGATCTTGATTATTATGTGATTTTAAATTGAGGCAGTTAGAGGATAAAAGAGACTCAGATTTGAACCAGAGCAGTGATCCTTCGTAGAATGTTGTCCTCTCTCAGAAAATGTTTTTTAATATTTGGGGGGTGAGGAGAGAATTTTTGTCACGATAATCAGTAGATGATTCTTCTGGCAGTCTTGTGGACAAGGGTCAGGAATGTTAGGGAATCTACAATGCACAGAGCAGCAAATCATGTATTTTCCTATTTTATAAAAATTATTGCAATCATCATAATAACTTAGCAAGGTAGGAATTATTAACTCCATCTACAGATTGAGAAAGTGAGGCCCAAGGAGGATAAATGACCCTTCCAAAATTCAAACCGAGGTTACTTTGGTCTCCCATCTAATCTAGAACTTCTACTCTGTCACACTGTGTTAGTTTTCAGGCACGGATTCTACTTATTCTTTCTAAAATCACCTTTCCATCTTCATATAGTTTATATAAGATCTTTCGTGTTCATTTTAATCAATATAGATGACTATCACTGTCATACTATCCTCCCATCTTTTTGTAACTAATTGTGCCACATACAAATATATCTTTTCTTTTTATACTGGTATTATAAGTCCATAAATAATTGATGCCAAAAAAACCCTCTGCTATAAAACAGAAGCTAAGTTAACAAATTCTAGTTTTCCAAATGTAGTACTAATGATTCACCAAATAATAGATATGGAATTGATAAACTTTTCACATGAATTTCCAACTTCATTTCCTGGAGAACTAAAATTTTACCACTTAGTCTCCTAAATCTTTAGAGAGTGATCATCTGAGCAGAAATATTTTCAAAAATATGTAATCTTACATCAAGGTAGCTAGTAGGAAGCTGTTGCATAGCACAGGGAAATCAGCTCGGTGCTTTGTGACCACCTAGAGGGGTGGGATAGGGAGGGTGGGAAGAGACGCAAGAGGGAGGGGATATGGGGATATATGTATACATATAGCTGATTCACTTTGTTGTACAGCAGAAACTAACACAATATTGTAAAGCAATTGTACTCCAATAAAGATGTAAAAAAAATTTGACATCAAGACCATTTTATATCAACAATAGATGCACACCTCCTTTCAACATTTCTATGCTAAAATATAACAATTTCTACCTTCCCTCTCATAATTCAAAATTCTGGATATTTGCCAAAATATGATATAGTTCCGGTAAACATCAAATTTTTCCACATTATAAAATTCAGGTTTCTCTAATACATTGATAGATATGATTTAAAATTATTCAATTTTCTTCTTTTTCTGAAAATGATCTGGTATCAGAACTTAACATTTCATAGCATTTTTTAGGCTGATGTAGTTTGACACAGCCACTGAATCACATTAGTACTTTTGTTATGTAGGGGACATACTGTACACAGGGAAATAAGAGAAACTGAGTGAGTGTCCACAGTTGCAGCCCTCTTTAGCCTTTATCCTCAGTTGCCTCTCCTTCCTCCCTCCCTTTCTCTCATTTATTCTGTCTCTCCCTCCCTCCCTCCCTCCCTTCCTACCTTCCTTCCTTCCTTCCTTCCCTTCTTCCCTCCCTGCCTTCTCTTTTTTATTGCTATTTGATGAGCAGTTATTAAGATGGATGTTAAATGATGATAGTGCTCTGAAATTCATGCCCAAGAAAGAGAAACATTTTTATATCTACCTGTGCACAAGAAAATTTCCAGTTGATTTTCTTCTTTGGTTCTTCTTCTCCAATCTTATGACAATTTTATTGCTCTATCTGTGACAAGCCAGTGTCATTTCCCCTGGCAGCACTGTAAGTGGCATCTATGCTTTGCTCATGAATGTTCAGCAGTGTCCTTCATGCCTAGAAGATTTTATCTTCTCCTAAATTTTCTTTGTGTATTAAAGAATTCCCAAATCGATACCACCTGCATCTGATACCATTTGATAATTTGTTTCTGAATTTACTTACTTGTATTTTGTTCTATCTTATGCAGTTTGAGAGTTGAAATAATGTTTCTTTTATTTACGATATGAACATGAACCATAAAACCTAAATTCTGGCTAGTGCGGAATGCCAAAGAACAATAGGTCTGTGCTTAATAATTCCATCCCCATACTGAGATTCACTCATCCTTGGTTTTATTTCTACCTTTGTGATTGACTCTTATTAAGACTTTAAACAATCCAAAACAAAACAAAACTTTGTAAAAAGCTCATTTGCTCCTTTTAAATGTAGAAATAATAAATACTTCATGAATCTACTGAAGTATTTATTGCATACTTGAATGAATGAATGAATGAATGAATGAATCTACTTCATTGCAGTTTACTGTAATATACAGTCTTTCATGCATTGCATGAGTTTTCAAACATGACTAGATTTCTTCTCACAGAGCCCTTTTTAATTTCTTAGGGTGAAACACTGAAAGTTCCATTTAAATATCTTCAGTAAGACTAGAGAGCACATTCCTAGTATAGGTAAGAATATATTTTCTTCCTTCTCACACGTGCACGTTGCTGTGATGCATCTACAAGCAAAGCCAAGTTCCTATCATGAGAAGGTGTGGAGGAGGAGAACAGGCAGGAGAAGAGGGGTCTAATAACCTACTTGTTCCTCATTCTTCCCTCCTGTTGCCTAACATATGAAAAATGGTACCCAGCATTTACCAATTGATTACAATGTGCATCATGTGCATTGTATACATGTATCAAAGTATGCACTTTGAAGTATATATCATGGTAAGCGTTTTTATATACACTAACCATTTATTCTTCACAAAAAATCTAAGAAGCTAGTATTTTATCTGAACTTTATGATTAATAAACTAAGTATAAGAGGTCTCACAGATTGCTTGCCCAAGGTCTACTAGATTGTAAATATCTGACTTTAAATAGAAACTCAGGTTGATTTGATCCCCAAGTCTGTGTTTTAAATAGGCTATACTGCTTCAACTTCATAAAACAACATCTGCATATTTAGTGCTTAGCTATTGTCTTCCAAGTTCTGGGAAATATCCTCTCCAGAGCCAAGTAGAATTAGGGAATCCCTAAATGAAATAATCAATGACTCACATTAGGCCACTCTTTCCGCTAGTCATAGTTCTAATTCCAGGATTATTTTCTTGTTTCTTGTAACCCAGAACTCAAAAATCATGCATATAATTTTCATAATCTGAATTTGGAGCTAGTTTCTAGAACAAAGCCCTTTTTCTAGCACTTTCCCGAACTCAGATATACTGCAGTTTCATTCCTAACCTTTAGTTCCCAGGTCTAGTCTTTCTGTACAGTGCCACATCCTTCTGATTCCAGTAAACCATCTTTCTGGATCACTGCCTAATCCTGGCTCTCTGACTCCCATGAGTCCTCTTGCTTGCCGAGATTTCTTCTTCTATGTATACTTGGGTCCTCTTAGACTTCACTTCAACAACCAAAAGGATCTTTCAAATCTTTGAATGCCTAGCCCTTCTGATGGGTTCTCTTTCTCATACTTGCTTAAGTTTCACAAAGATTTCTTCTATTATATTCCAAGAAGTAGGAGGCGTTGAGGATATAATAGGAAATAAGACAACAAACAGCTATTCCCTTGTGGAAATAATAGTCTAATAAGGGAGCAAAACAGAAACAAAGACTGTAAGAAAGTAACCTTATTAGAAGTTAATACAAGTGCTATTAAAGGAACAAATGGGTGCTCTGATAGGGGAAAGTGTGGGTTAGGTGAGTACTGATTTAATGGTGTAGCTAGGAAAGGACTTTCTGGGGAAGTAGAGTTTAAATTGGAGCACGCAAATGTATATGACATGTGTAAGTAGTGAAGGGAAAAATACTGCAAAGAGAAGAATCTGTATGCACAAGGATATGGGGGTAGAAAAGAACTCAGCATGTTCAAGGAACTGAAAGGAAATTGGTTTGGTGGGTGATAAGTCGAATTAGATGAGGTTAGAAAGGTAGATGGAAACCATGGTTTTAAAATAAGTCATACTATATTTGTTTTAAGCAGGATTTTGATAAAAGCTGCTTTCCATTTTAAGAAGGCTTTTCTAGCTGCTTCATTAAAAATTGATTTAAAATGACAAATGCAGTCATGAAGAGACCATTAGAAAGCTGTTCCAGCTTTGTAGACAATGAAAGTTGGTGGCTTGGGCTTGGGTGGCAACACTGAAGATGGAGCTAAGTGAAGTACCCCATATATGTCTGTGTGATAAAAATTTACAAGGTTCAGGGTGAGGTAGTAAGAGAAAGGCTAATAAATGCCTAAATTTCTTACTTGAGTAGCCAGGTGTGTAGAAATGTCCTGAAATGTCTTTTTTTTTTTTTTTTTTTTTTTTTTAATTTTATTTTACAAATTTAATCAGTTATACATATACATATGTTCCCATATCCCCTCCCTTTTGCGTCTCCCTCCCACCCTCCCTATCCCACCCCTCCAGGCGGTCACAAAGAACCGAGCTGATCTCCCTGTGCTATGCGGCTGCTTCCCACTAGCTATCTACCTTACGTTTGGTAGTGTATATATGTCCATGCCGCTCTTTCACTTTGTCACAGCTTACCCTTCCCCCTCCCCATATCCTCAAGTCCATGCTCTAGTAGGTCTGTGTCTTTATTCCTGTCTTACCCCTATGTTCTTGATGACATTTTTTTCTTAAATTCCATATATATGTGTCAGCATACAGTATTTGTCTTTCTCTTTCTGACTTACTTCACTCTGTATGACAGACTCTAGGTCCATCCACCTCATTACAAATAGCTCAATTTCATTTCTTTTTATGGCTGAGTAATATTCCATTGTATATATGTGCCACATCTTCTTTATCCATTCATCCGATGATGGACACTTAGGTTGTTTCCATCTCCGGGCTATTGTAAATAGGGCTGCTATGAACATTTTGGTACATGTCTCTTTTTGAATTATGGTTTTCTCAGGGTATATGCCCAGTAGTGGGATTGCTGGGTCATATGGTAGTTCTATTTGTAGTTTTTTAAGGAACCTCCATACCGTTCTCCATAGTGGCTGTACCAATTCACATTCCCACCAGCAGTGCAAGAGTGTTCCCTTTTTCCCACACCCTCTCCAGCATTTATTGTTTCTAGATTTTTTGATGATGGCCATTCTGACTGGTGTGAGATGATATCTCATTGTAGTTTTGATTTGCATTTCTCTAATGAGTAAAGATGTTGAGCATCCTTTCATGTGTTTGTTGGCTGTCTGTATATCTTCTGTGGAGAAATGTCTATTTAGGTCTTCTGCCCATTTTTGGATTGGGTTGTTTGTTTTTTTGCTATTGAGCTGCATGAGCTGCTTATAAATTTTGGAGATTAATCCTTTGTCAGTTGCTTCATTTGCAAATATTTTCTCCCATTCTGAGGGTTGTCTTTTGGTCTTGTTTATGGTTTCCTTTGCTGTGCAAAAGCTTTTAAGTTTCATTAGGTCCCATGTGTTTATTTTTGTCTTTATTTCCATTTCTCTAGGAGGTGGGTCAAAAAGGATCTTGCTGTGATTTATGTCATAGAGTGTTCTGCCTATGTTTTCCTCTAGGAGTTTGATAGTGTCTGGCCTTACATTTAGGTCTTTAATCCATTTTGAGCTAATTTTTGTGTATGGTGTTAGGGAGTGATCTAATCTCATACTTTTACATGTCCCTATCCAGTTTTCCCAGCACCACTTATTGAAGAGACTGTCCTTTCTCCACTGTACATTCCTGCCTCCTTTATCAAAGATAAGGTGACCATATGTCCGTGGGTTTATCTCTGGGCTTTCTATCCTGTTCCATTGATCTATCTTTCTGTTTTTGTGCCAGTACCATACTGTCTTGATTACTGTAGCTTTGTAGTATAGTCTGAAGTCAGGGAGCCTGATTCCTCCAGCTCCGTTTTTCGTTCTCAAGATTGCTTTGGCTATTCGGGGTCTTTTGTGTTTCCATACAAATTGTGAAATTTTTTGTTCTAGTTCTGTGAAAAATGCCATTGGTAGTTTGATAGGTATTGCATTGAATCTGTAGATTGCTTTGGGTAGTAGAGTCATTTTCACAATGTTGATTCTTCCGATCCAAGAACATGGTACATCTCTCCATCTATTTGTATCATCTTTAATTTCTTTCATCAGTGTCTTATAATTTTCTGCATACAGGTCTTTTGTCTCCTTAGGTAGGTTTATTCCTAGATATTTTATTCTTTTTGTTGCAATGGTAAATGGGAGTGTTTCCTTGATTTCACTTTCAGATTTTTCATCATTAGTATATAGGAATGCCAGAGATTTCTGTGCATTAATTTTGTATCCTGCAACTTTACCAAATTCATTGATTAGCTCTAGTAGTTTTCTGGTAGCATCTTTAGGATTCTCTATGTATAGTATCATGTCATCTGCAAACAGTGACAGCTTTACTTCTTCTTTTCCCATTTGGATTCCTTTTATTTCCTTTTCTTCTCTGATTGCTGTGGCTAAAACTTCCAAAACTATGTTGAATAAGAGTGGTGAGAGTGGGCAACCTTGTCTTGTTCCTGATCTTAGTGGAAATGGTTTCAGTTTTTCACCATTGAGGACGATGCTGGCTGTGGGTTTGTCATATATGGCCTTTATTATGTTGAGGAAAGTTCCCTCTATGCCTACTTTCTGCAGGGTTTTTATCATAAATGGGTGTTGAATTTTGTCAAAAGCTTTCTCTGCATCTATTGAGATGATCATATGGTTTTTCTCCTTCAGTTTGTTAATATGGTGTATCACGTTGATTGATTTGCGTATATTGAAGAATCCTTGCATTCCTGGAATAAACCCCACTTGATCATGGTGTATGATCCTTTTAATGTGCTGTTGGATTCTGTTTGCTAGTATTTTGTTGAGGATTTTTGCATCTATGTTCATCAGTGATATTGGCCTGTAGTTTTCTTTCTTTGTGACATCCTTGTCTGGTTTTGGTATCAAGGTGATGGTGGCCTCGTAGAATGAGTTTGGGAGTGTTCCTCCCTCTGCTATATTTTGGAAGAGTTTGAGAAGGATAGGTGTTAGCTCTTCTCTAAATGCTTGATAGAATTCGCCTGTGAAGCCATCTGGTCCTGGGCTTTTGTTTGTTGGAAGATTTTTAATCACAGTTTCAATTTCAGTGCTTGTGATTGGTCTGTTCATATTTTCTATTTCTTCCTGATTCAGTCTTGGCAGGTTGTGCATTTCTAAGAATTTGTCCATTTCTTCCAGGTTGTCCATTTTATTGGCATAGAGTTGCTTATAGTAATCTCTCATGATCTTTTGTATTTCTGCAGTGTCAGTTGTTACTTCTCCTTTTTCATTTCTAATTCTATTGATTTGAGTCTTCTCCCTTTTTTTCTTGATGAGTCTGGCTAATGGTTTATCAATTTTGTTTATCTTCTCAAAGAACCAGCTTTTAGTTTTATTGATCTTTGCTATCGTTTCCTTCATTTCTTTTTCATTTATTTCTGATCTGATTTTTATGATTTCTTTCCTTCTGCTAACTTTGGGATGTTTTTGTTCTACTTTCTCTAATTGCTTTAGGTGCAAGGTTAGGTTGTTTATTCGAGATATTTCCTGTTTCTTAAGGTGGGATTGTATTGCCATAAACTTCCCTCTTAGAACTGCTTTTGCTGCATCCCATAGGTTTTGGGTCGTCGTGTCTCCATTGTCATTTGTTTCTAGGTATTTTTTAATTTGCTCTTTGATTTCTTCAGTGATCACTTCGTTATTAAGTAGTGTATTGTTTAGCCTCCATGTGTTTGTATGTTTTACAGCTCTTTTCCTGTAATTGATATCTAGTCTCATAGCATTGTGGTCGGAAAAGATACTTGATACAATTTCAATTTTCTTAAATTTACCAAGGCTTGATTTGTGACCCAAGATATGATCTATCCTGGAGAATGTTCCATGAGCACTTGAGAAAAATGTGTATTCTGTTGTTTTTGGATGGAATGTCCTATAAATATCAATTAAGTCCATCTTGTTTAATGTATCATTTAAAGCTTGTGTTTCCTTATTTATTTTCATTTTGGATGACCTGTCCATTGGTGAAAGTGGGGTGTTAAAGTCCCCTACTATGATTGTGTTACTGTCGATTTCTCCTTTTATGGCTGTTAATATTTCCCTTATGTATTGAGGTGCTCCTATGTTTGGTGCATAAATATTTACAATTGTTATATCTTCTTCTTGGATTGATCCCTTGATCATTATGTAGTGTCCTTCTTTGTCTCTTCTAGTAGTCTTTATTTTAAAGTCTATTTTGTCTGATATGAGAATTGCTACTCCAGCTTTCTTTTGGTTTCCATTTGCATGGAATATCTTTTTCCATCCCCTTACTTTCAGTCTGTATGTGTCTCTAGGTCTGAAGTGGGTCTCTTGTAGACAGCATATATATGGGTCTTGTTTTTGTATCCATTCAGCCAGTCTGTGTCTTTTGGTGGGAGCATTTAGTCCATTTACATTTAAGGTAATTATTGATATGTATGTTCCTATTCCCATTTTCTTAATTGTTTTGCGTTCGTTATTGTAGTTCTTTTCCTTCTGTTGTGTTTCTTGCCTAGAGAAGTTCCTTTAGCATTTGTTGTAAAGCTGGTTTGGTGGTGCTGAACTCTCTCAGCTTTTGCTTGTCTGTAAACGTTTTAATTTCTCCATCAAATCTGAATGAGATCCTTGCTGGGTAGAGTAATCTTGGTTGCAGGTTTTTCTCCTTCATCACTTTAAGTATGTCCTGCCACTCCCTTCTGGCTTGTAGAGTTTCTGCTGAGAGATCAGCTGTTATCCTGATGGGGATTCCCTTGTGTGTTATTTGTTGTTTTTGCCTTGCTGCTTTTAATATGATTTCTTTGTGTTTAATTTTTGACAGTTTGATTAATATGTGTCTTGGTGTATTTCTCCTTGGGTTTATTCTGTATGGGACTCTCTGTGCCTCCTGGACTTGATTAACTATTTCCTTTCCCATATTAGGGAAGTTTTCAACTATAATCTCTTCAAATATTTTCTCAGTCCCTTTCTTTTTCTCTTCTTCTTCTGGAACCCCTATAATTCGAATGTTGGTGCGTTTAATGTTGTCCCAGAGGTCTCTGAGACTGTCCTCTGTTCTTTTCATTCTTTTTTCTTTATTTTGCTGTGCAGCTGTTATTTCCACTATTTTATCTTCCACCTCACTTATCCGTTCTTCTGCCTCAGTTATTCTGCTATTGATCCCATCTAGAGTATTTTTTATTTCATTTATTGTGTTTTTAATCGATGCTTGATTCGTCTTTAGTTCTTCTAGGTCCTTGTTAACTGTTTCTTGCATTTTGTCTATTCTATTTCCAAGATTTTGGATCATCTTTACCATCATTATTCTGAATTCTTTTTCAGATAGACTGCCTATTACCTCTTCATTTGTTAGGTCTGGTGGGTTTTTATCTTGCTCCTTCTCCTGCTGTGTGTTTTTCTGTCTTCTCATTTTGCTTATGTTACTGTGTTTGGGGTCTCCTTTTTGCAGGCTGCAGGTTCGTAGTTCCCGTTGTTTTTGGTGTCTGTCCCCAGTGGCTAAGGTTGGTTTAGTGGGTTGTGTAGGCTTCTTGGTGGAGGGGACTACTGCCTGTGTTCTGGTGGATGAGGCTGGATCTTGTCTTTCTGGTGGGCAGGTCCACGTCTGGTGGTGTGTTTTGGGGTGTTTGCGGACTTTTTATGATTTGAGGCAGCCTCTCTGCTAATGGGTGGTGTTGTGTTCCTGTCTTGCTAGTTGTTTGGCATAGGGTGTCCAGCACTGTAGCTTGCTGGTCGTTGAGTGAAGCTGGGTGCTGGTGTTGAGATGGAGATCTCTGGATGATTTTCGCCGTTTGATATTATGTGGAGCTGGGAGGTCTCTTGTGGACCAGTGTCCTGAAGTTCACTCTCCCACCTCAGAGGCACAGCACTGACTCCTGGCTCCTCAATTTGGGATGATTTGTTGTCTATTCATGTATTCCACAGATGCAGGGTACATGAAGTTGATTGTGGAGCTTTAATCCGCTGCTTCTGAGGCTGCTGGGAGAGGTTTCCCTTTCTCTTCTTTGTTCTCACAGCTCCTGGGTCTCAGCTTTGGATTTGGCCCCGCCTTTGCGTGTAGGTCGCCGGAGGGCGTCTGTTCTTCGCTCAGACAGGACAGGGTTAAAGGAGCAGCCTCTTCGGGGACTCTGGCTCACTCAGGCCGGGCGGGAGGGAGGGGCACGGAGTGCGGGGCGAGCCTGCAGCGGCAGAAGTCGGTGTGACGTTGCACCAGCCCGAGGCGCGCCGTGCGTTCTCCCAGGGAAGCCGCCCCTGGATCCCGGGACCCCGGCAGTGGCAGGCTGCACAGGCTCCCGGAAGGGCGGTGTGGACAGTGACCTGCGCTCGCACACAGGCTTCTTGGCGGCGGCAGCAGCAGCCCCAGCGTCTCACGCCCGTCTCTGGGCTCCGCGCTTTCAGCCGCGACTCGCGCCCGTCTCTGGAGCTCCTTTACGCGGCGCTCTTAATCCCCTCTCCTCGCGCACCAGGAAACCAAGAGGGAAGAAAAAGTCTCCTGCCTCTTCGGCAGCTCCAGAGTTTTCCCGGACTCCCTCCTGGCTAGCTGTGGCACATTAGCCCCCTTCAGGCTGAGTTCTCGCCGCCAGCCCCAGTCCTCTCCCTGCGCTCTGACCGAAGCCTGAGCCTCAGCTCCAGCGCCGCCCGCCCCGGTGGGGGAGCAGACAAGCCTCTCGGGCTGGTGAGTGCCGCTCGGCACCGCTCCTCTGTGCGGGAATCTCTCTGCTTTGCCCTACCCAGGTATGTGGGGAGTTTCTTGCCTTTTGGGAGGTCTGGGGTCTTCTGCCAGCATTCAGTAGGTGTTCTGTAGGAGTTGTTCCACGTGTAGCTGTATTTGTGGTGTATCTGTGGGGAGGAAGGTGATCTCCGCGTCTTACTCTTCCGCCATCTTACCCGGAAGTCCCCCTGAAATGTCTTTTAATTATATGGGAAGAACTAAGGGAATTAGGATGGACTTGGGAAGTAAAATCAATAGTTTGGATTTGGACATGCTCAGTTTGAGATGTCTGTGAAATGTCCAAGTGGAAATGTCAATGACCAATTTCATATATGAGTCTGCAGTTCAGAGGAGATGTCTAAGCTGCAGATGGAAATTAGAGAAATCTGGCATATTTCATAGGGATGAATGACAATTTAGGAAGAGAGTGTAGAAAGGAAAGGAAATAAAACTTAGGACAGACTTCTAATTCCAACATTCAAGGTAGAGGGGAAACAAGTAACAAAGATTCAGAATTGGCCAGAGCAGTAAAATAAAATCCAAGAGGGTGTCTCTGAAGCCAGACACGAGTAGAAGGATGAGATCAATAGCACTGAACACTTCTAAGAGGTGGAGTAAAATGATAATGTTGTTAATTTCCAAATCTGACAGCTTCATTATGCCAATATTCTTTGCATAGGTACTTAATTTTGAAAAATCTCAAAATAAGTAAATAATCCTAACAGTGCCCAGATATCAGAAGAAATCTTTCTGGTGCAGAGGGAGTAACTGAGTTAAATAAGTAATTATCAAGCACAGCCATTTACTCTGGGAAGGGCTCCTAAAATTTGAAAGCAATATATTTTCAAATTCTTTTGTTGAGATGCTTCCTACATTGTTTTCATTAATAATTAACTACTAATCAAAGTAGGGCCATGTTACAAATATTTGTTTTGTCTTAAAATAATGTTTCTACTATATCAATTATTACAACCTATCTAGATCTCGCAGTTTTATTGAATTTTGGCATATTGATGATTATCCTTTAACTGTAGATATGGTCCTTTTTGACTCCTTGTTTTTTCTTTTATGTTTCACAACCAATCAGGAATAATTATGCAAAAGATTCGAGATTGTCATATTATCTTAGTTTTTACTTGGATTTGCAGCTTGCTTGTTTATTGGGCTAGAATTTCTCCCAACTGCAAGATCTACTTCTCGTTTTGGTGATATTTACCATTAAATCTGTTAGTTGATACTGTGTATGGTATGTAAGTAGGAAGAGATCCATAGATATCAGATAATCACATGAAATCGACATGATCTTGAAAGCCATATTAAAATGTAAAAGGATAAAAAGCTCTTTCAACTAATATCTTTCTTTTCAAGTTATGCTCTACAAAATAAATAAAACTTTGGTGAATAAGAGTTGAAGAATATTCTCATCTACAGTACAGGTTAGACTTTAAAGTACACTACTAGTTCTATTCATGTATTCAGTGTTCTTTCCATCCATGAAGTCCACAAAGGTGGGTGCCATATCTGTTACTCTCAACAATGGCACCATGCCTGTTACACAGAAATCTCTCAGTAGATATTTGGTAATGAGTGAGTTTAAAATGGTTAAACGCAAGAGTTGGTCCCCAAATTCCAATATTCCAATTACAACTTAACTTTATAGTACTTACAGTTGAGCCTATGGAACTAGCTGTATTATGCCATACTTGGAATAGAGGAATTCTTCCCAGTAATAAGCGCATGTATTTATACACAAAAAGAAAGAGAGACAGAGAGAGAGAGAGGAAGGAAGGAAGAAAGGAAGGAAGGAAGAAAGGAAGGAAGGAAGAAAGGGAGGAAGGAAGGGAGGGAGGGAGAGAAGAAGGAAGGAAAAGAATTCTCAGAACTTACTTCTCTTCCTCTATTTGCCCAGATGATCAGTGATTGGGGTTCAAAAAATTTTTTCCTACATACTCAATGGCTAACACTAAACTCCAGCAAGACTGCAAAGAAACTGGATCACTTACACATTACTGGTGGGAATGTAAAATAGTACAGCCACTCTGGAAAATAGTTTGACTGCTTCTTATAAAACTAGCCATGCAAGTACTATATGATGCAGCAATTTCACTCTTGAGCATTTACACCAGAAAAAATAGATATTTATGTTCACACAAAGACCTGTACAAAAATATTCACAGCAGCTGTATTCATAATAGCCAAAATCTATAAACAGCCAGATGTTCTTCAATAGGCAAATGTTTAAACAATGTTATATCCACACCATGGAATACTACTCAGCAATAAAAAGGAATGAACTATTAAAACACTCAACTTGGATGACTCGTCAGGGAATTATGCTCTGTGGAAAAAGACAATCCTAAAAGGTAATATATTGTGCAATTTAAATATTTAATTTAAAATGCAAAATAAATGTGATCTTCTCTCACTATCTTTATACACTAGGTAGGGCATTTAAAAACCAAGACATAATTCTGAATTTTAAAAATCTAATCAAGCTTTATAAGACTCTCATGACATTGTTCTTATTTTTCTCATTTTGATTAGCCAAACACTAATCCATGTACACGCCTTTAGATAGTGCTGATTTGGAATAATATATTACCTAGAAATTCCAAAATTCAACAAACAGTTTTCCCAAGTGTAAAACACTGAGTATATAGGTACCAAAATGATCATAATCTTAGCTGTATCTATTCACTATGTACAGGGACTGCTCCCAAAGTCTATTCTCTCTCCCACTTTCTCCACCACCCCTCACTCCCACCTTCTTCTTTCTTCTTTTGTACCTTATTTTCCATAGAGTTTGGGACTGGGCAGAAGACCTCCTGCTCAGTTATGTGTCATATAACTAAGTTCTGAATATCCATTGGGATAGCAATTATAAATAATATATACAGTATATATTATTATATATAATAATAGCAATAACAACAACAGAAAATAACAAGTGCTGTCAAGGATGTGGACATTTGGAACCCTTGAGCATTGCTGGCAAGAATGTGAAATGGTGAAGCCATTGTGGATAATAATGATACAGTGGTCCCTCAAAACATTAAACATAGAATTATCATATGACCCAACAATTCTATTTCTGGGTCCATTCCCCAAAGAATTGAAAGCAGGGACTCAACTAGGTATTCCCACACCCATGTTCACAGCAGAATTATTCTCAAGAGCCAAAAGGTAAAAGCAACCCAAGTATTTTTGGCCAATGAAAGAAAAATTAAATGTGTTTTATATATATATACATACATACATACATATAATATGGAATATTATTCAGCCTTAAAAAGAAAGGAAATTCTGATATATGGTACAAAATGGATGAAACTTGAGGACCTTATTCTAAGTGAAATAAGCTAATTGCAAAAGGGCAAATATTGTATAATTATGCTTATATGAAGTCTTATAATAGTCAAATTCATAGAGATAGAAGGTAGAATGGTGGTTGCCAGGGGCTGGGGAGAGGGAGGAATATGGAGTTATTATTTAATGGGTATGGAGTTTCAGTTAGAGAAGATAAGAAAGTTCTGGAGATCGATGGTTGCAGTGGTTTCACAACAATGTGAATGTATTTCATGTCACAGAACTGTACATTTTAAAGTGACTAAAATGGTAATTTTTACATATATTTAATCACAATTTAAAAAATAAATAATATTTCCTTTATCTGAATTGAATTGAGTGACGTGAGAAACTAAAGGCTGAAAGACACAAATAAGGACTGAGGAAAACAAAGACAAGAGGAGGGAAGAGAATGAGAATGTGGGTTTTCTGTATTTATGGGAACAACATAGATGTTGTTTCCAATTTTGTTTTTAATCTGTTATTAGGTTTGAAAGAATAATAAATACTGAATGAATGGTTTTCAGAGTAAATCTGGCAGAAAAAGTAAAATAATTGTGTGTGAAACCTTCTGAATAATGATGCAATTGCTATAAACTGGCATAAGGAGAACCCACATGAAATAGATGTCCTTAAGTAAATATAAAAGGTATTTGCTATCTTTCAGTCATTCGTACTATCTCATTAGGTACTATTGAGACTTGAAGAATAATGACCCCTCATTTTCAGTAATTTTGTAATCACCATGTAGAATATTATTCAAGTTTCAATTTCATCATCTGTGTCAACAAATTTAGGGTAGAATATGCCACAAAGCAACTGAAACCTATACTTATATGTAATATTTTTTCCAAATTTGAACATATAATGGATGTTGTCAGAAAAACAGGATAAACTATTCTAACATGTTTGTTTATACTTCGTTTTCCCCTGGTCCTTATATCTGAAAATTTGGGCATCTCTAATGACTTTTAACACTTCATTTTTGCTTTTATTTTTGTTTGTGGATGCAAGGAAATAGAATTGATGTGAAGAGAAATCTTATTGGGTAAGATTTCAACTGTTTTGATATTCAACTTTAGAAAAAAATCAATTTTTTCCTTTGGAGATATCGCCTAAAACTTTTAGAAAATTATTTTTTTAATTGAAGTACAGTTGATTTACAATGTTGTGCCGATCTCTTCTGTACAGCAAAAGACATATATACATTCTTTTTTTTTTTTTTCCCTTTGCGGTATGCGGGCCTCTCACTGTTGTGGCCTCTCCCATTGCAGAGCACAGGCTCCGGACACACAGGCCCAGCGGCCATGGCTCACGGGCCCAGCTGCTCCGCAACATGTGGGATCTTCCCAGACTGGGGCACGAACCCGTGTCCCCTACACTGGCAGGCAGACTCTCAACCACTGCGCCACCAGGGAAGCCCTACATTCTTTTTTTATATCTTTTTCTATTTCTATATCCCAGGAGATTGGATATAGTTCTCTGTGCTATACAGTAGGACCTTGTTGTTTATCCATTCTAAATGTAATAGTTTGCATCTACCAACCCCAAACTCCCAGTCCATCCCTCTTCCTCCCCTGATCCCCTTTGGCAACCACAAGTCTGATCTCAATGTCTGAGAGTCTGTTTCTGTTTTGTAGATAGGTTCATTTGTGCCATATTTTAGATTCCACATGTGATTTCATATGGTATTTGTCTTTCTATTTTTGACTTACTTCACTTAGTATGATAATCTTTAGGTCCATCCATATTGTTGCAAATGGCATTATTTTGTTCTTTTTTATGGCTGAGTAGTATTCCATTGTGTGTGTGTGTGTGTGTGTGTGTGTACACACACATACACACACACCACATCTTTATCCATTCATCTTTCAATGGACACTTAGGTTGTTTCCATGTTTTGGCTATTGTGAATAGCGCTGCTGTGAACATAGGGGGTACATGTATCTTTTTGGATTATAGTTTGTCCTGGCATATGCTCAGGAATGGAATTGCTGGATCATATGTTAGTTCTATTTTTAGTTTTCTGAGGAACCTCCATACTGTATTCCATAGTGGCTGCACAAACTTACATTCCCACCAACAGTGTAGGAGGGTTCCCTTTTCTCTACACCCTCTCCAGCATTCGTTATTTGCAGACTTCTTAACGATGGCCATTCTTTCTGGTGTGAAGTGATACTTCATTGTAGTTTTGATTTACACTTCTCTAATAATTAGTGACATTGAGCATCTTTTCATGTGCCTACTGGCCATCTGTATGTCTTCTTTGGAGAAACGTTTATTACGGTCTTCTGCCTATTTTTCGATTGGGTTGTCTTTTTTGTTGTTGTTGAGTTTGAGCTGTTTGTATATTTTGGGGATTAAGCTCTTGTTGGTTGCATTATTTGCAAATATTTTCTCCCATTCTGTAGGTTGTCTTTTGTGTGTGTGTGTGGTTTCCTTTGCTGTGCAAAGGCTTGTGAATTTGATTAGGTCCCATTTGTTTATTTTTGTTTTTATTTCTATTGCCTTGGGAGACTGACCTAAGAAAACATTGGTACAATTTATGTCAGAGAATGTTTTGTCTATGCTCTCTTCTATGATTATTATGGTGTCATGTCTTATGTTTAAGTTTCTAAGCCATTTTGAGTTTATTTTTGTGCATGGTCTGAGGGTGTGTTCTAACTTCATTGATTTACATGTAGCTGTACAACTTTCACAGCACCACTTGCTGAAGAGACTTTTCCATTTTATATTCTTGCCTACTTTGTCTAAGACTAATTGACCGTAGGTGTGTGGGTTTATTTCTGGGCTCTCTATTCTGTACCATTGATCTGTATGTCTGTTTTTGTACCAATACCACACTCTCTTTATTACTGTAGCTTTGTAGTAGCGTCTGAAGTCTGGGAGAGTTATGCCTCCTGTTTTGTTTGTTTTCTTCAGGATTGCTTTGGCAATTCTGGGTCTTTTATGTTTCCATATAACTTTTTGGATAGAAAATTGTTTAAAACAGTTGTCTTTTACTACAAAGGAAATTTTAAAAGTAAAATTTAATTTTTCTATTTATTTCTTCCTTTTTAAATCTCAGAAAACACATGTTGAAAAAGGAAATTTTATTGAGAACAAAAGTACTTTTCAATTAAACTGAGATATTTGCCAAGTATGAATCACCTACTTTATTTAATATTAAAGGTTCGGAACAATAACCTAATCATCTTCAGAATACTTAACTCTTATTTTCTTAGTTTGGCCCTGTGTCACAGTAAGTGTCCTGATATTAGAGTATTACATATTTTGCTCTTTAAAAGACTGTTTTAAAGGAAAATTCAAATATTTATGAAAGGTTACAGACAATAAATAGCAAATGTAAGCTCAATTTAGAACATTCATTCTTTTCCTGC
The DNA here is from genome assembly GCF_025265405.1 of Mesoplodon densirostris. Lineage (NCBI taxonomy): Eukaryota > Metazoa > Chordata > Mammalia > Artiodactyla > Ziphiidae > Mesoplodon > Mesoplodon densirostris. Next base: position 218,787,974 of record NC_082661.1, on the reverse strand, counting down.
ACAGAGTAATAGACTTAAATCATTTCACATATGGAAATTCACATTTGACGGCCAGTGAGCTGTGAACTTTCCCCACGTATCAAAATTACTGCAACACCTGGAGCAAATTTCTCTGTGATGATGCACTGCAGTTGCACCCTAAAGTGTTCAATAGCTTTCAGAATCTCTCGTTCTTACCCAAATGTGATTTCCACTGATGTAGTACTGCACTGTATTTCAGAAGTTTTTTCAAACTTTGATTTAATATCAACTGATTTAATTTTAAATGTTACTCATAGAAAGTAACATCTATCCAACTGCATTTATAAATGGATATTTCTTCTGATTCTCTGTTTTTATCTGGAGTACTCCTTTTATCTAGAGTACTGAATGTATTGATTATAAAAACATATTTAGATTTGGTTTATACATATTGCAATAGAAGAGATCTTTAGGCATTTTCATTTTTACCCTAGAGCATTCTGAAACAAAAATAGAGACATGGAAAAAGACATAAAACTTTGAAATGATGCATCATATTTCTATTTGTTAATTAAAATATACATGCACTAAAATGCACACAATGCATAATATATGCTGCCAGGTACTTTTCTAAGCATTTCACATACCTTAACTTTGTTTGTTGATCCTCAAAATAATCCTATGAGATAGGTATTATTATTATTCCCATATTAGAGAAGAAGAAACTGAAATAACTTGCCCACAACAATTAAGTAGCAAAGCAAAGATTTGAGTTCAGGAGTCTAGTCTAGATTTGGTATTGCTTGGACATATTTTAACAAATGTCTTCTAGCTTAGAATATTTAAGCCTTAGCCACAGGCTCCTGACTAAAATTTCTCTGCTTTAAAGGCACATCAAAGCAAAGGGACTCCTTTGCTGGGCTCACGAAGATGCACATAATCAAGCTGGCAGGAGAGAGGGTAGCTTCTCCAGATGCTAGAATATTTAAAAAATAAGTGATGCCCCAGGAGCTACATTATGATGGGTCTCTCCCTTTGGCTACTGATTAGAATTTGTGTATCTGCCTTTGAGTGGTAGTAGAGAGGACTGCGCTACTGTAGCAACATACATTTCTAACAGAGGAAATGCCTTCAAAGGGATGCTACAGAGCTGTACTCCCCAAATACATTTCATGGAACAGTAGTTGAGTAGGATCTTTTTCATTTAATATATGTGAATCCCTTACATGTGTCCAGCTAATTATTGTTACTTAAGAAGAAAATTCAGATAAAAATAAGTGAAGTGGTCTGAGTCTTATTTTATGAACACAAATATATAAGAAATACTGTATCTATTTAGAAATCAAAATAAACTCAGTTTTGAGTTACCCATCTTGCTAGTTTGGCAGGAAATTCAACATTAGTCATTATCAGAGTCTCTCTACTTCTTGCCTACAATTTCAGATTGCACAAGAACACAAGAGGTTTAGAATGCTCCAGCAAAAGATGTGGGGACTATCGCTCATGATCAGAGCAACTGCAGACATACTCATTGTCTCAGACCATGTGATCCCATATGGCAGGCTACACTGTGGCTTTTGTGCACAGCTTGGGCCACAGGACTTTTTCTTTTTCTAAAGTTTAAGGCCCTGGGACCTAGGGTCCTACCATGCAGCCATTACTCTCTGGGTTTTGTCACCTGTCATGGGCGATGTTGTAAAATGAGAATGCATATGTGTTATACCCAGGACCTGTTGATTTCAGGACTGGTTCCCAGGCTGGGGAAATTTCTCATTTATGACTCTGTTCAAAACTCTCTCTTTCCCATTTATGTCATTATCATCCTTTCTTTAATAATCTTAGGCTTTCACAAAGAGAGAAAGAAGAGAAATTGATCACTTCAATAATCATCTGCTTTGGGCCAAGACAAAAGAAATCAGAAAGAGTCTGGCTCCTTGCTTGAATAAGGAGAAGAGGACATTGCAGAAAATTAAAAATGAGATAAAACCTCAATAAATTTATTCTGTCACCAAAAGTAAACACATTTCTTTCCTGTAGTACTTCCCAGAATATTTAATCTCTATGTATTACTAAACAAAAGATTTATTATGTAGTGTTTTCCAAACATCTTTGTCCATGAAAACTTAGCAGGTTTTTCTCTTCTCTGAAGAGCATCTTTCAAGAACTAGTTTGGAAAATGTTTCTCTTGGAGAATGTCTGGACCTCTAAGATTCTCCACATTTGGGTTTCCTAAACCTCACAGTTTCACACTGCTTCTATTTCCAGAGAGCACAAAAGAAGATAGCTTGTTTTATAATGGCTCAGAAGACTTACCTCTATATTTTTTATATTTAAAAAGGAGATGGAAATGTTCTAAAGAAACTTAATGTGTGCTCTTTTTGAAGTTCCTTCACAGGTAATTAATAACATTTTTTCTCTAAACCTGCCTTTTATGGAGGAGGGCTCTGTGTCTTTTCAGGATAAACAAAGCAACAGGTGAGGGGGGTTGTGCTATTTAATGATTCTGCCATTAATTCTGCCATTAAAGACTGATAATATTGAGCACAGGCAAGCTTCCTTCTTTTGAATCACTGGATTTATTGAAAGTTAAGCAACAGGGAATACAGAAATATTTCTCTTTTCCTATAGTTCAAGGAAAATAAAGCTCAGAAAGAAGGAACACAGAAGAAACTTGTAAGTATGTAGCAAACAGAAGTCATCTGTGCATTCTTTGGATTAAGACTTGGTGATGTATTGAAATGTTGGATAATTCATTGTCTAAATGCTGTCTCCAGTGCTTTGTAATTTGAATTCAGAAGTGGGATTTTATTTCCTTTTTGGTGGCAATATTATTTCATATAAAGAAGAGTTATATGAAGTGCTTATAGTATGACTTTGGTCAATTAGTAAATTTTTTTTTTTTTTTTTTTTTTTGCGTTACGTGGGCCTCTCACTGCTGCGGCCTCTCCCCTTGTGGAGCGCAGGCTCCGGACGCACAGGCTCAGCGGCCATGGCTCACGGGCCCAGCCGCTCCGCGGCACGTGGGATCCTCCCGGACCGGGGCACGAACCCGCGTCCCCTGCATCCGCAGGCGGACTCTCAACCACTGCGCCACCAGGGAAGCCCCCAATTAGTAAATTTTTGTCAGTTACTTTTAAGAAAAGGAAAGAGAAAATTATCACTTACCTTTTGGTCACTGCATAACTATCTATTGGGTATAAAAAGGACCTTTACTAGCCCATGGAATATAATATTGGTCAGACAGATAAGATCTTGCCTTCATATATCTCACAGCCTTATTTAAGGCAGATCGACTTTATAAAACGTGGAATAAATGATTCTAGAGTATAAAATGGTATGAAAATAAAAAGTATAAGGTAGGTGAAAATGGGCTCTGGAAGAAAGCTAAACCAAGATTTAGCATGAAAAGGGGAAGTCAAGGACAGGCAGAACAGCCCATACTAATGTTGGAGGAAAAAGCCAAACCTTATGTGTATGTCACAGATATACAGAGCATCCTCATTTCCATTTCTATTCAATTTGTTCTGGCAAAAGATTAGGTAAATGTAAAAGCTACTGGTCTTATATATTTTGTATTTTTATCCTGTTCCATGAAACGTCTACCATGCATGCTTATTTTCTCCTCATCAATAAATTAATGAAGGAAAGGATATTTACATCTCTTCCCTTATCCCAGTGCTTTTGTAATGTACATCTTCCTAAATGTCTAAGTAAAATGTCAAATGTACTGATAGGTATTACCACCATAAAACAACAACAATAACAACAAAAACCCAAGTAAAAACAAGCAAACATAGGTAACTTTAAAATGCTCTAAGGTTTTACAAACTTGCAAAATCTTTTTCTTGTATGTGTAATTTTTTTCTTTTTTTTTTCATTTTTTCACAAAATATATAACTCAAATCTTTGTAGACTTCTCTTTATGAGATTGGGACTCACTTGACTTTCTCACCTCACCTTTGGAAACTCTTTCCCCTTCTCCTTCTCAGAATTTAATTAAGAAGGTACACTTTGGGTCTCTAGACTTAAATGTACAATCAGTATTACTATGTGTCTCAACTTTGCTTCCCAACTCAGCGGCACATGTACAGATTTGCTCCTTTTCCCATTGTCCCCGGGAAGCAGTGTGAAGTCCTTCTTGAGGGCTATCTCATGCTTCCTCAGGTGACTAACATTAGAGGCATCTTGGTGTCACCACTTTATAGGGGAAGTCCTGAGAGTCCCAAAGGTGTTTAGAAAATCATCCAGAGGATCTGAGATGCTTGCTCCTAGCAACGTATTGGAGAGAAATAATGTCTCCATTAGTCCCATCCCATCAATATTGAGTCACTGAATTTATTTGTCATATAACAGTCCACAGTATTATTGATGCCAGAATAACAGGAAAGAAATGTTGTACTGAATTGAATTAACTGGGAAACTTTCCTCATTACCACTGGTAAATCACTCTTCTTAAACTGGCTCTTGTTTATGTCAGAACCTGGTACCTGAGGTGCTAGTGAATGAAAATGCTCAAATCATTATCCTGACATTGAAATAATATGAGTTGTGCTGATACTACTGACTATAGGAACTGACTCACCCAACTAGGAGTCTCAACATATTTTCTTGAATTTCCTCAGATAATAACCTCATAAAATACAGCAAGGTTAACACATCCTCCCTTAACAATTTTCTAATCTTTAGGAAAATATGAAATATAGGGCAGACAGTCTTAACACCAACTTATATTAGTGAATATAATGAGCCTAAAGCAATATTAATTAGTTTACTGGCACAGCAAGCTGACTATCCTTTAAATTAAAGAGTTTCTAATCCAAGCAAGTAATATTTGAAGATATGTAGATATCTTAAATGTACTTAGGCTTCCTGACCCTGTGCCTGTCTATTGTCTTTCCTACTATTCTGTGCTTATCCACTGTCCTCATGAAGACATTCATCTTCAGAGGCAAGCAGTGAATTCCTGGGTTGATGGTCTCAGTTGTTTGTGGATGGACATCATCTGTTTTTAATCTGTGGCTCACCTTAATTCCATAAGACAAAAAGATAGATGCGTTTTTGTTGTTTTGTTTTCTGTTTTCTTTTCTTACTGCTGTTTCCTCTCTTCATTCCTGGAAATCTCTGCTCCATCTACCAGTTAGCATATCATTTCCAGTCTCTCTTGATGGCTATTTTACCCAACCAATCCACTGAGTCCTTTCATTTGGTAGATCCTCTAAGAATCAATGACCATGATGGCTTCTACTTTAAGGTTTGGTTTATTTGTTTGTACTGTTTCAGTTATGCAGTTTCTCTTCTTGGTACAGCTTGTTCTTGATGACTCTTAATGAGATGACGTTTAGTGACAGGACATTTTCTGTTGGACACCTACACTAATGGTAAAGTTTCTTGGTTTAATAAACCTATTTGCCAGTCCTTGTGGGAAAGCAACAGAAAATTAGTTACATTTGTGAATATTTTGGAATTGCTGTTATTGTTTCTCATTATTTACTAAATAATAACGAATCCTGGGTTTATGATTGTAGAGATGTTCAACATGTTGCCATGGAAACAAATTATTTGTTGTTTTGAAATTTTACATTTAGATTTGAACTGTAGAAAATATAGAGCTAAAAACAGAAATTAGATGGTTAAGAATTATTGGTAATAAATATTAGTTAAGTTTATCAGGAATGAAAAGTTACATAGTATTTTCTGTAATGATATTTTAGCAAGATTTTTAAACTTTTAATTTGTGCATAAGTATTTATATTCTATATTTGAATAAATTTTGGGGGTTTAAGAAAATATGTAATTAAAATATTCTAATTATTTCTCAAAAATATTTGAATAAATGATTATTGATAATTAAGTTAAACCCTTGTCATTTGTAGACAGTGGAAATGACTGTTTGCCACTGGTATGATATTAAAATTTATGTAAAATTATATACATTGAAAAATAAGCAAAGTTTAAGACAGCAAAATGCTATCACATTTCACTCTCTTTTCTGTTGTATTCTGCACTGTTTAGTTTTCAAGGCAGCAGAACATTTCAATACTGCCTGCAAATATCCTTTATATCAGTAAAAATGTATTACATTCTTGGAACTGAATTTTCTATTCTTCTCTCAGATGAAATCCCACGCTTTGAGAGAGAATTTGGCTTGTGTAAAGTGAGGAAAATTGACAATAATCATAGCGATGGGCATGGATTTCCGTATAGAGCAAATTAAAACTCTTATTTTTCCATACCATAGTCATAATCATTAAAATCTCTTTTATGACTGTTGTATAATATATTGAAATGCCAAAAAGATAAAACCTCATATATACCTGTGATGTAAAATGCTTACTACCTTGGGCTTCCCTGGTGGCACAGTGGTTGAGAGTCCGCCTGCCGATGCAGGGGACACGGGTTCGTGTCCCGGTCCGGGAAGATCCCACATGCCGCGGAGCAGCTAGGCCCGTGAGACATGGCCGCTGAGCCTGTGCGTCCGGAGCCTGTGCTCCGCAACGGGAGAGGCCACAACAGTGAGAGGCCCGCGTACCACAAAAAAAAAAAAAAAAAAAAAATGCTTACTACCTTAAAGAAAACAATGAAAAAAGTATGTCTTTCTTACTTTAGAGTTTATGACAATTGTAGTGTTACTCTGATAATTTTCACAGTAAAACTTCTTCCATTAGGTAGTGGTCTTTGTACTGTTTAATCTAATAAGACAGTGGCTTTCAACTGTTTTTGCTCACATACCACCTAAAAGAGTTTTCAAAAATGATATACTCCTTCATAGGCTTTCATGTTATCTAAAATTTTACATTTAAATAATTTCCAGGATAAATTTTCCAGAGTGTTATACATTATATCTATGCTTTAAATATATTTTCATCAAAGTCTTTCAGGTACAAATTTAACACATTCAATTTATGGAAAATACCTTGCAATTTTCAGCCTTTGTTATACAAAGCAGCCAAATGGGACTATTCTGTCTGAAAATGGGTGCCTTTATTGTGTTTTAACATTTAATAATTGCAAATATATTTATTACAATTTATAGATTAGCTAACAGTTATACACATAAATATAAGTTTAGCTATAAAGTCCCAACAAACTGGTTACATTTAAATCATTGGATCTGTAGAAGCCAATTTAGACGTCTTCTAGACCCCTAACTTCACCTTCCTTAAATCATAAAAAAATAAAATCTGATAGTTTTGATTTCAAATTAACAATGACTAAATGATGTTATCACATTTGAACACTCAGAAAAGGAAATTTTACTTGTCTGTACAAAGCCTTTCATATGCTACATTGATACTTAAAGCACCATCGCAAGATTTTTAGGTGTGTAAAATGTTCAATTAAAACTTCCAAGGATTTTCTTTTTAAGATTGAAGGTTTAACTTTATTCTAACAACTAGAATCAGAATGAAACTGGTAAGAATTCTGTTTTTCCCTTGTCCAACTTTAAAATGGTCCCTTTTGTCCTTATCACCATCTGACCACTTCTTTTAAAGGAGGATAGTAAATGGGAGAATTCTTCACCAAGCTTTTAGGTTATTTGGTAGTGAGGTTGGAATTTCAAGGGAACAATTCTCCAAACTCCAGTAAATGTAAAGATATCCCATTATTTTCATATATGCAGAGGTGCAAGATTTCAGAAACACAAAACACAACTTAAGTCTCTGAAATAAAATAGTATACTTCAGTCTGGTTTTAAAAGAATGCCTATACATTTTCAAAGTAAAGTTTTCTCTTCAAGGCAAGTGACACCTTCTTTCCAACTGACACAGCTAGCGCTTGAAACTTAGCCTATTTCCATGGTGTTATACCAGACTCTACAAATGCATTCCCTATGATTATCTAAAATGGAGGGGCAAAAAACACTCTGAAGAAGGGCTTTGCAAAAATCTGACTAACTTTTAGTTGTTGTACTCTCAGTGTGTGTATGTATGAATATATATATATATATATATCCATATGAACACTAGAGGCAGTTCTTAGAGCAAACTAAATAGAAATAAAATAGTGACTAGGTAGATTATAAACTGAGGTAGTAACCCTGCAAGCACTTCGATGAAAAATTTGTCCCCACTCTGAAACATGTTCAAAATTAAGAGGTCATCTATTCTATTCGTGTTTTCCATTACCTGTGATAGTAGGCACATGAAGTAAAAATAGACCATTAAGGAGTCAGTTAACATTCCCCCACCTAACAAATGCACACTATGTAGAGCTAGCTAAATAAAACAAACACAATCAGTCATTGCAAAAACTTCAATTCAATAGTAAACTTTGGTCAAGGTAAATCTGGAAAATCCCATTCTTCTTAGTTTTGTTTTTTCTTTTTCTCTTTTTTTGCTTGTAGTTTGCTTTGGAAAATAAATATTGTCACCTTTGTTTATTAAAGAAATTGGCTTTTCAAGTGGAAAAAAAAAGTAAACTTTGGGCTGAAGATATTAAGACTTTCTATTTGTTAAATCTATAGTTCTTTCCTGAAATTATAGGCCTTGCCATTACTTCTCTCACTATTAAAAAAGGATAACACAATAAACTTGGATATTGACTTAAGTCTATATTTTACATTTCAAAATGGAAAATTAAGAACTGCCCATTTCCAACTTTACAGTGCCCCCCTGACAGGTTTTAAAAGTGATGGTGCTGAGGCATGATATTAATAACACTGGTTTTCTTTGAGAGCATATACAACAAAACCAATTGCTCTGAGATATCTCCTATCTTCTTCCTAGGAAAATTCTAAGCTTTTAAATTTCAAAGCAACTATGATGCAATTATTACTTTCTGAAGTCTTTTACAACAATTGCTACCTGTTGAAGACACAAAGAACCACTCAAGTGGGAACTACAATAACATATACAGACCCTTCTCCAAAAAAGAGTTTGCACAGAAATTAAGTATATCAGATGTTAAAATTTGGCAGAAATATGCAGCTTTCCAAAAGTAGCAGAAAGTACTGCACGTATAGATTTTGTGGCAGTCCTTGGAAATATTCTAGGTAGAGCTTAACCTAGAAATAAAAACCCACCACACATTTTCAACCAGTCATTTTTACAAAGAAAAAAAAAAAAAACAATGACACAAGATAATGTACTTTAAGTTGGTAGTATATACAAGATTATTTTCTTAGCCTTGAAGTAGAAGGGCCAAATTGCTGAAATAAAAACATATAGAGAAAACATAACAGCCCCTTAATTTCAGAATGTTCTGGGGGAAAAAGAGCCCAAAGTGTTTAGACAGCTACACATAATTTAAATTAGAATGGAAAATGGGCTTTGAACCCTACAAATACTGTTTCCTAAGAAAATAAGTTTCCAAAGTGCAAATTACACCTTAAGAGGTTCCCTTTACAATTCAGCAAGCAAACATTCAAAAAGTTTCAACTAAACAAAAAAGGGAGGATTAGAAATCACACCATCTCATCCTTCATTTTCAGTGGTGCATTTATTTTAAAATCTGGATTCATGTGTCAGTGTGACTGAGAAAACATGTGTTTTCTGAGAAGTCATGTGTTAGCATGACTGAGAAAACAAACTTTTCTCTAGAATGCTAACTCTAAGATAGATTGGGAGATTGTTTATGTATATAAATAGACTGTTGCTCTAAGTTTGTGGCATATATGAAATTTGGTGCTCACTCTTTCCAATTTTTTAGAAGCTCTATTTGCTGGGCTCTCACAGAACTCATCTCGGTGGCACTGTATTCTTTTTTTTTTTTTTTCCTACATCTTTATTGGAGCATAATTGCTTTACAATGTGTTAGTTTCTGCTGTATAACAAAATGAATCAGCTATATGTATACATATATCCCCATATCCCCTCCCTCTTGCACCTCCCTCCCACCCTCCCTATCCCACCCCTCTAGGTAGTCACAAAGCACCGAGTTGATCTCCCTGTGCTATGCAGCTGCTTCCCACTAGCTATCTATTTTACATTTGGTAGTGTATATATGTTAATGCTACTCTCTCACTTCGTCCCAGATCACCCTTCCCCCTCCCCCCATGTCCTCAAGTCTATTCTCTATGTCTGTGTCTTTATTCCTGTCCTGTCCCTAGGTTCATCAGAACCATTATTTTTAGATTCCATGTATATGGGTTAGCATATGGTATTTGTTTTTCTCTTTCTGACTTACTTCACTCTGTATGACAGACTGTAGGTCCATCCACCTCACTATAAATAACTCAATTTCGTTTCTTTTTATGGCTGAATAATATTCCATTGTATACATGTGCCACATCTTCTTTATCCATTCATCTGCTGATGGACTCTTAGGTTGCTTCCATGTCCTGGCTATTGTAAATAGAGCTGCAATGGTGCATGACTCTTTTTGAATTATGGTTTTCTCAGGGTATATGCCTAGGAGTGGGATTACTGGGTCATCTGGTAGTTCTATTTTTAGTTTTTTAAGGAACCTCCATACTGTTCTCCATAGTGCCTATATCAATTTACATTCCCATCAACAGTGCAAGAGGGTTCCCTTTCCTCCACACCCTCTCCAGCATTTATTGTTTGTAGATTTTTTGATGATGGCCATTCTGACTGGTGTGAGGTGATACTTCATTGTGGTATCATTGTGGTTTTGATATGCATTTCTCTATTGATTAGTGATGTTGAGCATCCTTTCATGTGTTTGCTGGCAATCTGTATATCTTCTTTGAAGAAATTTCTATTTAGGTTTCTGCCCATTTTTGGATTGGGTTGTTTGTTTTTTTGATATTGAGCTGCATGAGCTGCTTGTGTATTTTGGAAATTAATCCTTTGCCAGTTGCTTCATTTGCAAATATTTTCTCCCATTCTGAGGGTTGTCTTTTCCTCTTGTTTATGGTTTCCTTTGCTGTGCACAAGCTTTTAGTTTCATTAGGTTCCATTTGTTTATTTTTATTTTTATTTCCATTACTCTGGGAGATGAGTCAAAAAGGATCTTGCTGTGATTTGTCATGGAGTGTTCTGCCTATGTTTTCCTCTTAGAGTTCTATAGTGTCTGGCCTTACATTTAGGTCTTTAATCTACTTTGAGTTTATTTTTGTGTATGGTGTCAGGGAGTGTTCTAATTTCATTCTTTTACATGTAGCTGTCCAGTTTTCTCAGCACCACTTATTGAAGAAGCTATCTTTTCTCCATTGTATATTCTTGGCTTCTTTGTCAAAGATAAGATGACCATATATGGATGGGTTTATCTCTGGGCTTTCTATCCTGTTCCATTGATCTATATTTCTGTCTTTGTGTCAGTACCATAATGTCTTGAATACTGTAGCTTTGTAGTATAGTCTGAAGTCAGGGAACCTGATTCCTCCAGCTCCATTTTTCTTTCTCAAGATTGCTTTGGCTATTTGGGGTCTTTTGTGTTTCCATACAAATTGTAAAATTTTTTTCTAGGTCTGTGAAAAATGGGTGGCCCTGTATTCTTAAAATACCACTTGTTTGGTTCCCTAGATCTAGTTGGGAAGAACATTCTGCCTGCATTGTAGAAAATAAATGAGAGTGAAGATGAGACTGGAACGAGCAAAACAGTCAGATGGTTGCTGCAGTGATGATACAGGTGAAAGATGTGATGCTCTGGACTTGAATAGAGAAGTAAAGATTGAGAGAAATGAACATAACTAGAGATATACACAAAGGATGATCAACAGAATATACTGATTGATTGGATGAGTCAGTTTTAACACCCAGGGCCCTGGCTTGGGAAACCAAATTGTTGATGGTGCCATTTACCAAATCAGGAAGCAAGTGATGCATTTGGCCCAGCCAGCAGGAAGAAGAGATGATGAGTTCAGTTTGGGAAATAGTCTTGAGGTCCTCTCTGACATCCAAGTGGAGATCAAAGTAGATTATTAATCATACAGGTCTGAGCCTCAAATATATCTCAGAGGAGAGGGGTGAATATTTCCTGTCCTTCAGTCAAGCAGTTTCAGAAATCTGCTATTCATAATCTTTTCTTGATTAATTATAAAGATGGTGGCACTGGTTCTCAAGACATACTTTCTATGATTTCTCCTCTACCTGCTTGCTACTCCACATATTAAACATCACTGTCTATTATACATCAAAGTAAAATTATTTCATTTAGTCTCTTATACTTCTTTAATAAACATTTTGGTAAAAATATACTGAGGAAATTATACAACCATGCAGATATCATTCAATGAATTTCCACATCCTAAATACATCTACATAACCACCACCCAGAGCAAGAAATAGAATACAACCAACAGTGCAAAAGTCCTATCATGTTCCCTGTCAATCACTTCCTTGTCAACAAAAGTAGCCACTACCTTGACTGTTAACTTTATAAATGTGCCTGTTTCCTTGTTGCTGTTGTTGTTTTTATTTTCTTTTAACTTGATATGGCAGGGCCTTGCTTGGAACCTCAAAGTAGGTATGAATATTATTTTCACCTAAAGAGATTTGAAATTCAACAGATGAAGAAAGAAGCCTTCTTGGAGCTTCCTTTATCTGACTAAAAGCAACAACTTCTGAGAAATGAAGCTACCATAAATCCCCTCTCTTGGGAAATTTCATTGCGATGAAGAAGACGGAATGGCACTCACACCTGCATAAACAAATAGCACAAACTTTCTTATCTCCCATTAGTTGGCCTAGAAACTCATTTGTTTTCCTAAAGAAATCTATTTCTTCTTTCCATAGAAGACTTTTCTGCCCTCCTCCCTTTCCTCTACTAAGTTAGGTATATAAACCTCTCTCCAACTATTCAGCAAACTATCTACTTCTTTTGTTAGCTCCTGTATGCATATGAATAAATATTTCCTCTGTTGATCTGTATTTTGTCAGTTTAATTCCCAGGCCCCTGAGAACTGAACCTAAGACGAAAAGTTTTTCCTCCCTAACAATACCAATGGAAATACATATTATGTTCTTTTTTGTGTCTGAAAATTTTGCTCAAAATTATATTTGTATGACTATTTTCATTGCTGAATAACATTTCCTTGTATGAAATTACAATCTATTCACTCTAGTATTGAAACAGTTTTGGGTTGTTTCACTTATTCATTAATGTATCAATAAGTATGACATACATTTATTGAGTATCAATTTAACATTAGATACTGTACTAATTAAAGATAAAAATATTGATAGGACACAATTTATGCCCTCAAGGGACTTACAGTCCAGTAGCAGTAATAAAAGATGAACAAATGTAACCAACTGCAATATGGTTGGATTTGATCATTTAGCTCTCTTATACTATGGTTGAGTGAAATGATAGTTGAGATGCATAAATCCTATAATATGTTCAACAATGAAGATACAGTTATTTGCATTTTTTGCAGTAATAATATAATTTTAATGTATACTTTGGTGTAGAACAGTATCTTAAAACTAAACAATGTTCTTACTAAATAAAGAAACTAAATAAAAAATGAAGAGATATAATTGAAATTGGCTGTGGCGCTCATTATTTTTTAATTTCATCTTAACAAATTGCAGTGTTTTCCCAGTTGATGTAGAAGGTACAGCTGTAACAATACAAAAACATACTTGTATATATTTCAAAACTTAAAATAATGTTAGGTATTTTAGCACTGATGTTCACCCTCAGAAGTGTCCTGGTTTTGATGATATAAATGATATGAACACATTAGGCAAGGACAATAAGCAATGGCAAACAAACCAAAATACTGAAAAGTGAAATTTGTGGTTTTCATGATGTTCCACTAAAAAGTTATGTACCACTATTTTATGGTATTTACTTCTAGTCATTCTCAATTTGTTTCAGATTTCAGTGGGTGACTTTGGGGTAAAAGATGTCATCTCCTACTAATACATCCAACTACCCCACACACTGAAACAACAATTTTAAATGGGAAACATTAAATCAGCTTCCCCTTTGGCACAAAGCTTGAGCCTTTGCTCCTCTACTAGTCCTCATGAATGTATCAGCCTCTCAGAATGAAAGATTGCTCTACTTTACAGTAGACATATATTTTACAACAAGGAATTCCTGACCTGTTATTTTACAAACTATAAAATCAGTAATGCAGTTATGAAGATAAACTCTGGTCAATATATCAAAGATCTGAAGAAAATGAGGGTGACAGCATTAAGATTTGGGCCACAGCCAAGAGAAGAACTGTAACAAACTCCATTTCCATTACATCTTAGTTGTTTTATGCATATATGAAGTATCTCTTAAACTAAAACCTGTAAGCAAAAGAATATTGAGTAAAATTCAGACAAAATTTATCTTCCAGATGGGAATGACCTAGACAAGTGATTTCTGTGAACATTTGCAAGGCTAAAGTAATTTGAAAACTGTTTACACAATTGTTTTCTGAGTTGAAGTTGATATGCAAAGTTACTTAATGGTTTTTCACTTGAAGATTGAAGTAGGGAACACAGAGAGACAGTAGAGAGGTAATGAAGATGAATGCAAGAATATAGGTAATAAAGGAAGGTGCGTATAACTTATAAGCAGCTAAAATATTTGCCATGGTGTTGAGAACCTCTACTGAAATTCAAGTTGATTTCAATGACTCCTACCCTGTATATGAATCTGTTTTGTGCTGAGAGCTCCTGGCCTCACTATGCAAACCCTTAGCGTATTTCCACCCACTGGGCATTTTATTGACCACAGCAAAGAACAGTTACACTGTCTCTGAATAATGAGAATATCAGCTTGACACATTTAGACAGATTTTTAAAAGCACCTATTTAAAAGAAAGAAGTAGCCTGAAGAAAGAGTTAGAATGTAATGCAAATAAATACTTAAATTCTAAGTCCCCCAGTTTTCCTGTGCATGGGCAGTTAGTTCTAGTACACTTGGAAATTTCTGTGTTGGTAAGTAATTTAGCAAAATACCTAAGAATACTGTATTTTATTATGGAAGGATTATAGCTTTTCCCCTTCAGTGATTAAACAGTGAATTGTGGCTCTGAGTGATCATAAATTCAAATGTGTTAACAGTTTTAAATCTCTTATAGGTTACTTAGAGGAACCCATTCTTGTGTGTGTGTGTGTGTGTGTGTGTGTGTGTGTGTGTGTAAAGTAAATGATAATGTAGAGACTGACCAGAATAGGTTTTAAATAGCTTTTAAAATATGAAAATGACAGGAATTTTGAGAGAAGAATTTAATTAAGATCCTTTTTAGAGGCACATAAGATTGTGAATAGTTCACCCACAATTATGCATGAGGTTACATTTCCTTCTCCTGGCATTGTGGGGTCACCTAGACACTCTCATCCAGCATACCACCAGGTATCCAGGAGGAAGGGATGAAACTTTGCAAAATGCATCCAGTAGAGAGAGTATCAGATAGAAAAAGGGAATCAAATTGACATCAGTGTTCCGTGCAGATGAAATCTGGGCTCAATCTCAGATACTTTAGTATCTTACACTTGAAATGGATGTTAAGAATTAATCTAGTTTTGTCAATTAAAGTCCGATCTTCAGGTAAGCTGTTGTATTAGCAATGTGTACATCAATGGTATCTATTTTATTCTCTCCTAAAAAACACCACTAAAGTAAAAGAAGCTCATCATTAAAAAGTAAAGCTAGATATTAACTTGTGATAAAGCAAAGATATCCAACAAATTCCTTGTACTTGTTATAGGACTAAACACTGAAAATCCTAAGCAAAATACTACTGATGGAGAATGTTATGGAAAACATGAAATGACAGCTATATATATGTCCTTTCTTAGTCAAATTTGTTGACAACTCTTGATTTTTTCTCCTTCCATATCCTTTCAAATAATTTCTATTTAGCTCTGCCTCTATTACTTGATTGAAACAGCTCTTGTCCAAGTTACCACTGACAACTTATGTTACAAAATTTAAGGAGTGCATTTTTATTCTTATCTTGTTGATCATTTTCTCCATCTTTACACATGCTCTTATCCTGGCTTCTATGATTAGCACTATCCTATATATTCTGTAAATCTGCTCTGCCCCTATAGTGTACTCAAATATTTCAATGGCATTAAATATAAGTTATTTGCTTATGTTTCCCAAATTTACATTTTAAAATCAAACTTACCTCAGCAGTAAGCTCATATATTCAAATGTCTTCTTGTCATAAACTACTGAGGTTTCATTCTATAATCTCAAATATAATAGGCCCTTAGAGGAATTTTAACTCTGTTCTTAACTTTATTTTTTTCTCTCTGACACTTTTATCTCCCCTGGTTTCTCCAAACCAGCAAATGGCACCACCATAATTAATCAAACTTCTCAGGCCATAAACCGGAAACTCATCCTGATTCCTCTACTCTTTACCCTCCATATCTAATCAAACAGTGCCGATTATAGCCCACCAATATATTTTAAGTCCACCCACTTTATCTCTAACTTGACTGCCATCATGGTAAGCCAAATCATCATCAATTCTTACCTAATAAAATTACTTTCTAACTGATCTCAGGATGTCTATTTTTAGATTCCTAAACTAATTGTGTGCAAAGCAGACAGCAGGCTTAAAACAAAATGAAACAAAACAAAAACTTGAATTAGACCTTGCTTAAAACCTTCTGATGGCATCTTATTGCAGTTAGAAGGAAATAAAAATATCTAGACAGGTCCTATATAATCCTTTCCGATATGAGGCTGCCAACCTCTCCATCTTCCTTCATAACTCTATACCTTTCACTCTCTACACTCCTGCCCCATTGTTTTTCTCAGTTTTTCAAACATGCCAAGTTCTCTCTCTGCTCAGGGTCTGTGCACATTTCAGTTTTTGTCTGTTTTGCTTACTGTGCTTTTGTTCCTGCTCTTAACATGTTTGCCAATTAATTTTTTCTACTTCATTAAAATTGAATGAAAAAAGGCATTTTTCAGAAAATTACTGACCTATTTAAATGACCCTGAAACTACCAACCTATTTTAAATGATATTGGGCAGATATATCAAGATGCGAAACAAATTTCTCTAGACTCTGGGCTGAAAAATTTTATGAATATCATTACCTTGAAAAATAGAGATGAATATAACATACAAAAGGACATCGTGATTCTGTGTTCCTATTCAGTATAAAGATAAATATACACAAAAGGAAAACCGCAAAAGTCACACTTAACTTTTTGAAAAGGTTGCTGTCTATAAAACTGCTTAACATTGACGTATTTTCTTAGAAGAGCAATAAGAAAGGGAAGCAAGCAAATGGGCTTTAATAAACCATTATATTCATTTGTTATCTTCTTTTTCCTTACCTCTCCTCCAACAATATGTCTCTTAAATTGGGGACAAAACATAGATAGCAATTTAAATTTTGAAGAAAAAAAGAGATATTTTAAAATAGTAGTTACAAAAAGTGACTGCCAGCTGCACTGATGACCTCTTAGCCCGCAGATTGACTCACACTCAGTCCACCTTCAACGTTGCTCTAACTGGTCTGCTGTGTGGAAGGAGCCCCTTTTCAGTGTGCGTTTAGTCAGTCACATCTCAACTAGCTTCCATGATGTAGTTCAAGTCCTACCTTTCTAATAAGCCTCTTGCAGACCATTTGAGCCTGTATGTGGACTTATTCTGACATATGCTGCTCTATCTACCAGTATGACCACTTGATCACCTCTTTTATCTTTTTATAAAATAATTTATGGGGGGATTCTTCTTCCTGGTGACATTGTAATTCACTGAGGGCAATAATAATGTGCTTTGTTTGTTTATTTACTATATTTTCTAGTGCTATCTTGTCCTAAGCATTTGTTTTATAATAAAGAATATGATTCACTCAGCAAATAGTTACTGAGTTCTGCCATGAGACTATAACATACTATAGTGCACTGGGAATACAGTGTTAACATATATTAAGTATTTCATGTATGTCAAGTATTGTTCTTTGTGTTTTATATTTGAAAACTCAATTTTCACTGTCAAGTTCTGACATAGACACTATTATTACCCCCACCCGCAATTTACAGATAAAGAAACTAAGACACAGTCACATGAAATAACTTGTTCAAGATCACAGAGGTTGTAAATAATAGGGTCAAGATTTGAATCCATGGAGTCTCATTACAGGTATATGTAATTAAATGGTTAGCTCACTGTACGTACAAGCTTGTGAAGAACACAACAATTGAATGAGCAATTACAAGGCGACATAAATACTGTAACAAGGTATAGACAGGGTATAGAGGAACACAAAGGAAAAGATTTAACATAGACCTGTGGGCCTAAGGTCTGTATAGTCTGTACATATATGTTATATATAAATTGTGTGTGTGGAGAGAGAGAGGAAGAGAGAGAGAAGCTGTGTGTGTGTGTGTGTGTGTGTATATATACCTTGTATTGAACGTATGCATCACACACACACACACACACACACACACACCACTACATTAGTCCTTAGGCAGTTTTGGTCTTCAATTTGTTTCTATCTTTTCCATACTATCAGTTTTGCATTAAAGCCATTTAAAAATGGGTTTATAAAAAAAATTACTGCCCTGTCACCAGCAAAATCTTATTGTCTACATTTTCCTACTGAATTCCTGGGAAAAATAATAGGTTTAAATTAGTTTACAGTATAAAACATAAATATTCTCCTAAAATTATATAAACCAATTTCTTCTAAAATGGAGAAAACCATTCGCTTACAGAGTCATATACAAATATATTGCCTGCATTCAAATGTTTGTCTTTTGAATTAATAACCCTATCTAGAATATTTACTAGGAAAAATATCTGAAAGTTTTACAGTCATATTAATCTTTTAGCAAAGGAATTTCAAAATCTTTACAAATGTCTTACCAAAGTAGAACTCTTCATATGTAACAACTGCACTTAATTTTTCAAGTTTGAAAGTTCCTACAATGCTCCAAAGAGTTTGGCATATTGTCATCTGTGAGAAGACCCAAAATCTCACTTAACTTCTCTAAGCATTCTTTGAACCCAAGGAATAAATTACTCCATCAAGAAGTGATTTTCATTGTCCATTCATTGCTTATGTATTAAGCACTGATAATATAAAAGTAAGTCTGCCATCAGGGGAGCCAGAGACTAGTGGAGAAATTCCTTGTTTTTGTTTTAATCTTTTTCAGATGACACATCAGTACAGCCTAAGTCTGAACCTCAATGTCTTCCCAAATGTGCCAGGGAGGAAAAGCCTGATGTAAAGAGAAAATGTGATGTGAAAGATGAGCCACAGATGCACTGATAACATAATGCTCTGAGCAGGGCTGCTGCATTGCACAATTCCAGGAGGCAGTCACATTATCGTCTATGTGTTAATAAATAACGCTCTCTGGAGTTGTGCAGTTTACAGCCTGCTAAACCACACCTGGCAGCCCTGACTAGGGCTTCTCTTAATGCTCCAAGTAACAGTTCCATTGAATTCATTTTAGAGACATGAAAACATCAAACAAACAAGGCTACTCCTCAGCTTCAGCAGCAGCTTTTCAAGAAAATGGAGAGAAAGCAAATCATTATAAAATTCAACATTTACATTGCAGACCATCAATGATTAATTTAAGAGACTTTTTTTTTAAAGTAACCACGCCTACTGGGGGACATGGAGCCAAACTTCTATGAATGATTTCATCTTGCTCCCCAACAAAGCTTTTAATTATGGGTACTTTATAAAGTGCATGATATTAATGAGACATTTGCTCAGCAGGCTGCTTCCCAGGGCTCCTTCTTCTAGTTCCCTTGACTCTGTGGCAGGACCTGGCAGCCGCTACAGCAAGAGTAAGAGTTCAGATGTTTGAAAACAAAATTCAATGATCTTTTGCCAACATGAAGGAGATAGATATGAGCATAAGGAAAAAAAATACATTGCTCTGCAAAACACTGCTTCATTTCTCAAACACAGAGGGAGGGCAGAGAGGAATAAATTGCATTGGGCTGCTTCTCAGTTTTAAAATAAAGGCTTACAAAGTAGTTTCATTTTTTTTGTGCAATTCATCATTACTTTAATATTATTTGGATAGGAAACTGATTTAACTCAATTATCCTTAACTGAATTCAGGGCATTTTAGTCACGCAAACAGGAAAGGAAGAGTGGAGTAGCATGAGAGTTATTAGGGTTGAGACAGAGAAGAAATGTTCCACCCACCCAGCTGCCCACTAGTACCATTACTTTTCCCATCTGTAATTACATTCTATCCACAATTTTATTCTCTTCACAGAGATACATAATCTGACTTTGGAAGTTATCTTTCTAAAGCCATAACATGCTGGAAAGCCTCACAATTTCACAAGCTTTATTGAAAATTCTGGACCTTTCTTCCCCAACTGTTTCCTCTTAACTATGATTTCAAAACCTAATTAGGAACCTAAAAGTTTGGGTTTGGAAGTATTTTTCCATATCATCCTCCTTACATTGCACAAGTATGAGTTTGTTACAGGAAAATCTGGCTACAAAAAAACATGGAAGGACTAGGAACCTGGAAAGGCAAGACTATTGCAGGGGCCAAATTTGATATCAATTAACATTACTTGGTAAAATAAAGTTCAGCATCTGCCTTGTGCAGTTCCTGACAGCCATCCCCACTACTGTCAATTTCCCTCTTCTGAATCTTCCCATCTTACTTTCCCTACACATGTCAGGCAATACTTATAATCAAGGCATATCTCAGCTAATCTTCTCCAAGGTATAAGAGCCGCATCTCCTGGTTTCATACTGTGGAGTTATCCTAGGTAATTTATTTATTTATCACATTGGCTAATAAAGCCTCAAATATGTGAAGGACTTATCCAGATATCACCATAGAATTCTGTGAGGATGGGCGTAACTCAGAAGGAGCATTCATGTAGAATCTCAGACATTTTTTAAATACATGGGCTATTAAGTAAGGTGAGAGAAAAAATATATGTCAAGTACTTTTCCTTTCACCAAACTAATTCAATTTGTGCCATTGACAACATTGATGATAGCTTTTCTGGGAAAAGCCTGCTCAGTTTGAGATTGTCTCAATATTGTAAGCATAGTTTTCAGAAATGGACTGCATAAACAACCCTGCACAGAGATAGAAGCAGAGAGAAAGCAAATGGACTGTGGTTCCATGGAAGGCTCCTCCAAGCAAGCTCTGGTGCTCAGATGTTCCCAGTAAGGGAATACGTGTGCAGAGACTGCTGGGTTGCCTTTCCCTCGTGTTAGCACTCAGAGCCATTGAACATGGACTAATATTCTCCATTGTGTAATATCACATTGTTTTACTCTAACCTGTTTTGATCAGAGACAGGCTAGAGTCTGTGGACCTTTTTTTCTACCAGATCTCTGCACTAGGCATGGGTATAGGTAATAAGAGGAAAATGCCTTGTATGTGAACAGTGGCACTTAGTTTACAAAGGGCTTATTACACATGACCATTTGCCCTAATCCTCCAACAAATGTTTTAAGGAAGGATTATTAACTCCATTTTTAAAATGAGGAAACTGAGGCCTGAAGAGGTGAAAAGGTTGGCTCAGAACCATACAACAAATAATGTCAGAGTGGAGGCTCAAATGCAAGGATTATATTTCTAAGTCCAGTGTTTGTTTAACTTATTGCATATCTCTATAGTTACCTGAAACTTAAAATAATTCTATATCATTGTAAAATCTTTTTAAACGTTTCCCAGTGACCTAAAAGAAAAGAGAGAATAGATGATACACCAAAAACTATGTTTCCATGTTTTTCTGAGGAGCTCTTTTTTTTATTTGATAGGAACATAGAGAAACTACAGAAGAGTCATAGAACAGAGGACAATTCCCTGGAATCAAAGAATACAATTAGGCTAATTTGTTTTTAGTGCACCAAAATATATCTTATGAACAAAGTAGCTGCTGAGCCAAAGCTGTATTCATGGTAGTGATACACACAGGCATACACAAATTGTGATGCAGATAACCAAGTCTCTGTGGTCACTGGAGTATGTGGGGCAGTGAAGGTGAAGCTCATTGACAAGTGTGGTTTGGTTTCTTCCCAAATTTCTCTACTTTCTGAGTTTCTTATTTTTGACTCTATAGGTAATTTTTAAATTATCTAACTACAGTTCTGAGATGTCTATTAATTATTATTTTGCCTTAAAATAGTCTTAAAAAGATGTATTGGATATCTTGTGTTTTTAAATGGTCATACACAAAAGATTCTCTTTCTTTATAAAATGTTATTTCTTTGCATAAAAAAGGTATTTATTTTAATTAATTGATTTTACTCTACTCACATTTTACTTTACTCACATTTTAAATTCCAACGCTCCAATTCTCATCAACTATCAACTAGGTCAATAACACTTATATCTGCATCTTCAGTGCTCACTTCCTCTCTGTCCATTTCTTTCTCATACTTCCTGGTCACTGATTTACCTCTGAAACATTCCTCAAGACTGTTCATATTGGCCTGCTTTCCTATAACCCTTCAACATTTATTACTTGAATAGCAACAATCTCCTACTTGGTGTTCCTATTTCCACCTCTCTTTCTTCCATTATAAAGACAGAACCTAACTTTTGTCAAAATTTAATAAAAACCTCAGTTAAGTAGAGTCAGGGGACCAGAAAGGGGAGTTCTCATGCTCTACCACTTTGTGGAGCCCAATAGGGAGACAAAAAACTTCCTCTTCTTGCCTGGCAAGAGCTCAGCCAATGAGAGACTATCACAGCTCAGCCAATGCAAAGTCCTGGACTCTTTGTTTACTATAGCTCTCACAACTTCCTTTTCCACTCTATAAAAGAGTTCTCCTCATTTTTGCTGGGGGATTGCAAGTGCCTTGCCATGGTTGCAGATCTAAAATTGCAGCTCTTTGCTGATCCTGAATAAACCCAATTTTGCTGGAGAAATAATTGGCAGCCTATTTGGTTTATGTAAGCACTTTCTAAAATGTAAATATAAGTATGACAATCTTTTATTAAACTGTCTAATACTTGAATAAAGAAGGAATTTAAAATATAAAAATATTTATGGGACGGTATTAAATAAAAGAGTAAAAATGCTGTATGCAGTGTTAGACTTAACTAGGTAAGTATAATGCAAGCATGTAGGTAGCAACACACAAACTTCTCAGGCATTGTGTTTATTGTGGAGGATGCAAAAATATTTTTTAATGATATCTTTTATATTTATTTCTGTATAACTTTAAAATTAAATAATAAAAATGTATATTCAATAGCTGTGTTGCCTAGCATATTTAGTCTAACTGTATCAAAACAACACAGAAAATTCTTTCAAAGCTGAACTCAATTTAATTTTCCGCAGACACAAATTAAAAAAATAATCGTATCCAGGCATACAATGCTATTCAATCTTTTAAAAATATGCCTTGTTAATTCCTCTTCCTATACTTGGCACATAAATCCCATTTTTCAAAGCTTGTCTTTTATTTCTGTCCTAGATCCTACCCAAATTTTCCAGGCGGTGAGGTTCTTCATCATCTATGTTTCTAATGCTCTGTTCAGCCATAAAAAAGAAGGAAATCCTGCCTTTTGCCGTAACATGGATGGGCCTTGAGGGAATTATGTTAAGGAAGTCAGCCAGAGAAAGACAAATGCTGTATGATTTCATGGATATGTGGAATCTTAAAAAAACAAACTCATAGATACAGAGAACAGATTGGTGTTGTCAGAGACCAGGGTGAGGGTGGGGGAAATGGGCGAAAGGGGTGAAAAAGTACAAACTTCCAGTTATAAGATAAACCAGCCATGGGAATGTAATGTACAGCATGGTGACTGTAGTTAACAACAGTGCGTTGTGTATTTGAAAGTTGCTAAGAAAGTAAATCTTGAAAGTTCTCATCACAAGAAAAAAATTTTAACTATGTGAGGTAATGGATATGGACTAAACTTACTGTGGTAAACATTTTGCAATATATACATATATCAAAGTATGTTGTACACTTTGGACTAATACAATGTTAAATGTCAATTATTACCTCAGTAAGACAGGGAAAGAAAGTCCTTGACATATTGGGCCCATCACTGGACCTCCTTGAAATGAAGAACCTTAACTTTTCATTTTTGAATCTCTCATTTAACCTATAAACTCCTCTAGAGTACTTCCTTGTCCTCCGAGTAACCTCTCATCCCTATTACCCCTAGCCTGAGTTTACAGCATTGCATCTGGATTGGAGCTGAAGCTGGAGCTTTCTGATGAAATGATGTATTCCCACAGACTTATAATGGTTATAAGTTGAAACAGAAGAAACATCATTATAAAAAATAAAACAGAACCCATGTGAAGCTGTGACCCGTAGTCTGGTCTAATGTGTAGAGGAGCTAACCTTGGAGCATCTTTTCATTTCCTATTATGTGAAATAGTTACTAGGCCTTATAAAGGTATCAGAGAACAACAATGAAGACACATGAAAGCCAAGAATCCAATGAATAATCCCTAGCCATGTCTAGCTATAATAAAGAATATGGGTTTCTTTGGTGAAGGACTATTCTGGGTCTTTTGCAGATTTCTAAAGTGCTTAGTATAGTGTCTGCCTCTCCGTATGTGTTCCATGAATATTATGCATTATTATAATTATATTATTGGGTCCCTGTGGTACATCAACTGCTTCCTCTGACCATATGATTCTATTTCTTGAATCATTGCTCTGAGTTGCCCAATTGCAAACACAGATAACCTCAGATCAAATTTTTGTACAGGGGCTTCCCTGGTGGCGCAGTGGTTGAGAGCCCGCCTGCCGGTGCAGGGGACACGGGTTCGTGCCCCAGTCCGGGAAGATCCCACATGCCGCGGAGTGGCTGGGCCCGTGAGCCATGGCCGCTGAGCCTGCGCGTCCGGAGCCTGTGCTCCGCAACGGGAGAGGCCACAACAGTGAGAGGCCCACGTAACGCAAAAAAAAAAAAAAAAAAAAAAAAAAAAATTTTTGTACAAACCATCATCCTGTAACAGAAACTCACCTTACCTATTTTGCCTTACTTTAAAGTTAATAGAAAAAGTCACCTCTTGAAAGATAATTCTTGAGCTCATGTCCAACTTTATTTAATATCTTCATCTGGATCTATACTATTATTATGAGTCTCCTTCAAGTTTACATGTTGTGATAAGCAAACCACTAGGTAAAGTTACAAAATTTCATAACTATACTCTCTTGATTGTAATATCTTTTCTTTAAAAAGCAGAAACATAACTTGTTGACTGTAAAGAAGATTCAGTAAAAGTTAAAAACAACTCAGAATACATTAAGTAACATAATGAAGCATATTTTCAAAATATGAGAGAACTAGGTCTGGCTTGGAAATCAGTTATAAATGCATTATTTTAAAAAATTTACTTAATAATAAACTCAGAGGTCTAATCATTGGCAAGTCCTTAACTAGCATGGATTTTTCTTTTTATGAAAAATTAATGAAATAAGGAATGATTTGGTTAGGTTGGGGTCCACCTAGTTTTCCAAACAATATGGTCTTGAATCTTAAATGTTTGGATTATGTTCTAAGCAAGAAAATCAGGTTTCCAACTCTTGACTGGGGGTGTGGAGACATCTTACACATTTTCTATATAAAACTTCATGAAGAAAGCATTAAATGACAGTAAATTAACTATGCTAATGCATATGAAATTGGATGCAAAGTTTATGTTAATTGAAAGGTCCAGGAAGTGCTTACTAAAAGCCTTGCTTTTAACTTGGTCACAAGTACAGTAATTTTAATTATTTTTACTGTTAGATTATTAACTCAATGTACATTTGAAATATTGGTTAATTTCCTTCAGTGTTAAATCACAGACTGTCCTCTGCCTCTCATCATGTATACAAAGAACACGTGAATATGAATGCAGAGCATGAGAATGAAGATGGCACAAGGGAAGTAAACAGGGAACTAGGAGTTACTAATCATCATAATAACAGACTTAGGTTAGGTACATTGAGGCCTTATTCTACAAATCATTTTTCATTTGGCAGCATTTGACTTGTTTAACAAAAGGAAAGTTTTTACATCATCTTAGTCTTTGAGTTTTCTCAGCTAGAAAATATTGCAACCATAAGTCACATTCCTTGGAGGCTCCAAGACCAAATCATAAGAACTCAGTTTAAGGATAGACTTTCCTTTTGTGTGCTAGGTCAGTGGTCCCCAACATTTTTGGCACCAGGGACCCGTTTTGTGGAAGACAATTTTTCCACGGACGGGGTGTGGGGGCGATGGTCTAGGCGGTAATGCGAGCGATGGGGAAGCGGCAGAGGGAAGCTTAGCTCTCTCAACGGCCATGCACCTCTGGCTGCGCGGCCCGGTTCCTGACAGGCCATGGACCAGTACCAGCCCACGGCCCAGGGTTGGGGACCCACGTGCTAGGTGACTCTGTCTTAAGTAGAACTTTACAGCTGTATCTTAGTGCCTCCATCTACAAGGGAAGGAAAATGCACTCTGTCACCTACTTGAAGTACACAGAATCAATAAAGCATTTAAGTCTCTATAAACGTAGGTAGTAGTATGATTTTAGAGCACTTCCCTTCACACACAATCTCTCAGTAAGTGATAAGTTATTGCCATTCTGATACACACACTCACTTATATAGTCACACTCTTTTCGTCTCCCCAGTCTGTCCTTACTTTTCCTTTCCAAGCACTGTGTTAACATCACTTAGTTTCACATAGGTAAAGTCAGCACTGAACCCATACTTTCTTCATTCTCATGTGTTATGTTACTTCAGCATCATCATCACTATCATATATCGAGTACCTACTACATAAAGGCATTTTCTAATGACAGAATAAAATGGGTTTGAGGGGAAATCCACTTTTCTCCCACAAGTTCAGAAGCATGATTAACAGCTTCTCATAGAACAGTGTTTAATCATGATGAGTCACAGAAAATCTTCTTAAAAATGAGCCCATTAAAAAAAAAAAGTAACATGGTAGACCTCCCTTTTCTATGACCAAATATGAGTGACACCATGTCCTTCCTCTTCCTCACCACAAGCAGATTGATAGACCTATTCCTTCTTGAGAGGCACATGCAACACACCTTTCTACTAACAAGTTCTATGTACCCATACATTGCAGTAGACTTTTTCTGCTTCCTACTTGTTCCTATAAGATGGAGGAACATTTCTCATTTTAATCATGTTGCTCTCCACTGTTTATAAGAGCTATCTGACACTGGCTTTAAAAGCCAGAAATAAAGTGCATGCTTGTTATTTTAACCAAGTTCATTCCTTTAGGCAGAGCAGCAAAAGGACTACAGGGCAGTTTATTCCAATCTCTTTACCAGATACCTCCCACACTTTAATAGATACCCAGCTTTTCACAAGCAAAGGCTGTTCTTCAGATGTACAACCACACTCCTAAGGGATTCTTCTCCACCAGCTATTCAAAGAGTACACTGTGGGATATAAAGATATTTTAATTTGATCCATTGACTGCCCGATATTTTTAAACATTTCTGGTTTTTAACCAAATTATCATAATTACCAGAGTTTGGTTCTTTCTACCCTGTCTAAATTATTGCTATATTCTACCTTGCATTCTTTTCGTGGAGCCTCACAAGCAGCTAGATCTTCCTAAATGTACTTATTCCAACAAACTGAGAGGAAGGGGACCTAACGTAAATCTGCACAAGGACACAAAGTGTGCTGGGAGGATGGTAAAAAGACCACTTAAAAGAAAACCAAACACTTCATCAGTGACTGCACTTTAAAAGTGTCAAGGTCATACAAAGATAAGAAAAGGCTGAGGAACTGTTACAGACTATAAAAGACTAAGGAGAAATCACAACAACATGATTCTGAAACAAAAAAAGGCCATCAGTGGGAAAAATGAAGAAAGTCAGATCAGTTCAATACATTAATAGTTAATACTATTTTACCAATGTTAATTTTCTGTTCTTACCACTGTTCTGTGGTTATGTAAGATGTTAACATTAGGGGAAGTGAATGAGGTGAGGAATATAAGGAAATTATTCAGACATTTTTTTGGGCAACTTTTCTGTATTTCTAATATCAGTTCAAATTTAATAAACAAATAAATAAATAAAATGAAAAAAATGTAAAGCCCATGCACAAACCAAGGTCATGTTCCAAAAGTTTTGGTTGAAGCCTAACTTTCAGGGAAAATGGAGAACCTAGACAGGGAAATGATTAGACAAATATATGGAAAATCAAACTTCACTTTTTAGCAGAGCCACCTAAATGAATCATCTAACAAGTTCTGGAGAAACAGCAGATTAAAGGGCCAGGCCTAGAAAGCAGAGAGCAGGGAAACATGTTTCCTCACTGTTTTCTTCAACATTACCAGCAACAGAGGAAAGAAAGCAAGCCTAAGTAAGCAGCAAGCCATGTGTTGCGACTCTGGGAAGGCTTCTCCTCCCTCCACCCTCATTTACTTCATGCTCCTTAAAAGGAAAAAAGTTTACTTGGTTACTGTGATGGAATGTCTTTCATTAGGAGGATCTGAAACACCTACCAATATTAACGTTTATGGAGATAAAAAGTATTCCTCTTTTAGAATCCCAGATATGATACCAAGGTGAAAAAAAAATCCAGTAATTCACACAAATTGTCTTGTGCAATGACGCCCTAAACTGAATACATAGATTTTGAATAGCCTCGATTAGCAGTGATAAAATATGAGTATCTATCCTTAGAAAAATTTTAGTTGTTAATAGCATATTGCATTTGCTTAGCACAGTAGATATCCAAAGTGTTTCAAAATATATTATGCCATCATGACATCCTTATAAAATATCAATATATCTAAATTTTCATATGAAAAAAGTGAAACTTCACAAGGTTTATTAACTGCATAACCTACATATGGCAGTAACTGACATTTGGCTTGAGTGCAGAGGAACTCCACGGGCATGGTAAAAAAAATAGCCTATGCTCCTTGGAGGGAGGAAGCTGATATACAGCTCAGAGCTGGCTGTCATGCAGGACTGCAGGCCTGATGTGATCTGCTAATTATTCAGCAGGAAATCAAAGTTTCATCAAATAAAATTCTGTCAACCAAAAACTGACTGTCTTGTTTCTACTCCAACTCAGTTGGAGTCAGAATGGCATTTCTTTTTTTGTTTTTTTTAATGAATTTACTTATTTATTTTTAGCTGTGTTGGGTCTTTGTTTCTGTGCGAGGGCTTTCTCTAGTTGTGGTGAGTGGGGGCCACTCTTCACTGCGGTGCGCGGGCTTCTCACTATCGCGGCCTCTCTTGTTGCGGAGCACAGGCTCCAGACACACAGGCTCAGTAGTTGTGGCTCACGGGCCCAGTTGCTCCGCGGCATGTGAAATCTTCCCAGACCAGGCTTGAACCTGTGTCCCCTGCATTGGGAGGCAGATTCTCAACCACTGCGCCACCAGGGAAGCCCCAGAATGGCATTTCTGAAATATATGTATTTCTAGATACAACAGTACATTAATTTCCTCATCAACTATCACTTGAAGACTAAAAAGTGGGATAAATTTGTGGCTATTTTACTGTATCTATTGTGAAATACATAACATTATACATCATGTAAATATTATGTGATATTTCTTAATATTCAAGGATTCAAAAACTTAGTTTTTTAAAAAATAAAGTGCCAGGGGACCTTCAAGATGGTGGAGGAGTAAGACGTAGAGATCACCTTCCTCCCCACAGATACATCAGAAATACATCTACATGTGGAACAGCTCCTACAGAACACCTACTGAACGCTGGAAGAAGACCTGACTTCCCAAAAGGCAAGAAACTCCCCACATACCTGGGTAGGGCAAAAGAAAAAAGAAAAAACAGAGACAAAAGAATAGGGACAGGACCTGCACCTCTGGGAGGGAGCTGTGAAGGAGGAAAGGTTTCCACACAGTAGAAGCCCCTATGTGGGCGGAGACTGTGGGTGGCGGAGCGGGGAAGCTTCAGAGCCACGGAGGAGAGTGCAGCAACAGGGGTGTGGAGGGCAAAGCGGAGAGATTCCCACACAGAGGATCAGTGCCGACCAGCACTCACCAGCCCAAGAGGCTTGTCTGCTCACCCGCCGGGGCGGGCAGGGGCTGGGAGCTGAGGCTCAGGCTTCAGTCGGATCCCAGGGAGAGGACTGGGGTTGGCTGCGT
The DNA here is from genome assembly GCF_025265405.1 of Mesoplodon densirostris. Lineage (NCBI taxonomy): Eukaryota > Metazoa > Chordata > Mammalia > Artiodactyla > Ziphiidae > Mesoplodon > Mesoplodon densirostris. The sequence goes on along the minus strand of NC_082661.1, from coordinate 218,758,119 downwards.
GAACACAGCCTTAAGGGGCTAGTGTGCCACAGCTACCCGGGAGGGAGTCCGGGAAAAGGTCTGGAGCTGCCCAAGAGGCAAGAGACCATTGTTTTGGGGTGCACGAGCAGAGGGGATTCAGAGCGCCACCTAAACGAGTTCCAGAGATGGGCATGAGCTATGGTGATGAGCGCGGACCCCAAAGATGGGCCTGAGATACTAAGGCTGCTGCCACTGCCACCAAGGAGCCTGTGAGCCAGCACAGGTCACTACCCACAACCCCTGGGATCCTGTGCAGCACGCCACTGCCAGAGTCCTGTGATCCAGGGACAACTTCCCTGGGAGAACACATGGCGCACCTCAGGCTGCTGCAATGTCATGCCGGCCTCTGCCACCGCAGGCTTGCCCCCCATTCTGCACCTCTCCCTCCCCTCAGCCTGAGTGAGCCAGAGCCCCTGAATCAGCCGCTGCTTTAACCTCTTCCTGTGTGGGTGGGAATAGACGCCCTCAGGCGACCTAAATGCAGAGGCGGGTCCAAATCCAAAGCTGAGTCCCAGGAGCTGTGTGAACAAAGAGAAAGGGAAATCTCTCCCAGAAGCCTCAGGAGCAGCAGCACATTACATCTCCACAGTCAACTTGATGTACCCTGCATTTGTGGAATACCTGAATAGACAACGAATCATCCCAAATTGAGGCAGCGGGCTTTGGGAGCCCATAGAGGTGGAATTTGCTGTCTGCCACTGATTTCTTTCTGTTTTATGTTTATTTTAGTATAGTTTTTAGTGCTTGTTACCATTGGTGGATTGTTTATTGGTTTGTTTGCTCTCTTCTTTTTTTAAAAATTATTATTATTTTTTTTAATTTTAAGAATTATCTTTGTTTCTCTTTTTATCCCTTTTCTCTGAGCAATGTGGCTGACAGGGCCTGGTGCTCTGGCCTGGTGTCAGGCCTAAGCCTCTGAGGTGGGAGAGCCAAGTTCAGGACATTGGACCACAAGAGACCTCCAGGTCCCTCGTAATATTAATCAGTGAGAGCTCTCCAAGAGATCTCCATCTCAATGCTAAGACCCAACTCCACCCAACGGCTAGCAAGCTCCCATGCTGGATGGCCCATGCCAATCAACTAACAAGACAGGGACAAATCCCACCCATTAACAGAGAGGCTGCCTAAAATCAAACTAAGTTCACAGACATCCCAAACACACCACTGGATGTGGCCCTGCTGACCAAAGACAAGATATAGCCCCACACACCAAAACACAGGCAGCAGTCTCCTACACCAGGAAGGCTACATAAACCACTGAACCAACCAGACCCACTGAGGGCAGACACCAAAAACAATGGGAACTACAAACCTGCAGCCTGCCAAAAGGAGACCCCAAACACAGTAAGTTAAACAAAATGAGAAGACAGAGAATTATGCAGCAGATAAAGGGGCAAGGTAAAAACCCACCAGAACAAACAAATGAAGAGGAAATAGGCAGTCTACCTGAAAAAGAATTCAGAGTAATGATAGTAAACATGATCTAAAGTCTTGGAAATAGAATGGAGAAAATACAAGAAATGTTTAACTAGGACCTAGAAGAACTAAAGAGCAAACAAACAATGATGAACAATACAGTAAGTGAAATTAAAAATTCTCTAGAAGGAATCAAAAGCAGAATAATGGAGGCAGAAAGGTAAAGTGACCTGGAAGATAAAATAGTGAAAATAACTACTGCAGAGCAGAATAAAGAAAAAAGAATGAAAAGAACTGAGGACAGTCACAGAGACCTCTGGGACAATATTAAATGCACCAACATTCGAATTATACAGGTCCCAGAAGAAGAAGACAAAAAAAAAAAAAAAGGGACTGAGAATATAGTTGAAGAGATTATAATTAAAAACTTCCCTAACAAGGGAAAGGAAATAGTTAAGTCCAGGAAGTGAAGACTACCATATAGGATAAATCCAAGGAGAAACAGGCCAAGACACATATTAATCAAACTATAAAAATTAAATACAAGGAAAAAAGGTTAAAAGCAGCAAGAAAAAAGAAACAAATTACATACAAGGGAATCCCCATAAGGTTAACACCTGATCTTTTAGCAGAAACTCTGCAAGCCAGAAGGCAGTGGCAGGACATATTTAAAGTGATGAAAGGGAAAAACCTACAACCAAGATCACTCTACCCAGCAAGGATCTCATCCAGATTTAATGGAGAAATTAAAACCTTTATAGACAAGCAAAAGTTAAGAGAACTCAGCACCACCAAAGCATATTTACAACAAATGCTAAAGGAACTTCTCTAGGCAGGAAACACAAGAGAAGAAAAAGACCTACACAAACAAACCCAAAACAATTAAGAGGAACATACATATTGATAATTACCTTAAATGTAAATGGATTAAATGCTCCAACCAAAGATATAGAGTGGCTGAATGGATACAAAAACAAGACCTGTGTGTATGCTGTCTACAAGAGACCCACTTCATACCTGGGGGGACACATATAGCCTGAAAGTGAGGGGATGGAAAAAGATATTCCATGCCAGTGGAAATCAAACAAAAGCTGGTGTAGCAATTTTCATATCAGACAAAATAGACTTTAAAATAAAGCCTATTACAAGAGACAAAGAAAGATAATACATAATGATCAAGGGATAAATCCAAGAGAAAGATATAACAATTGTAAATACATATGAACCCAACATAGGAGCACCTCAATACATAAGGCAAATACTAACAGCCATAAAAGGGCAAATCAACAGTAACACAATCATAGTAGGGGACTTTAACACCCCAGTTTCACCAATGGACAGATCATCCTAAATGAAAATAAATAAGGAAACACAAGCTTTAGATGACACATTAAACAAGATGAACTTAATTGATATTTATAGGACATTCCATCCAAAAACAACAGAATACACTTTCTCTCAAGTGACCATGGAACATTCTCCAGGATAGATCATAACTTGGGTCACAAATCAAGCCTTGGTAAATTTGAGCAAATTGAAATCTTATCAAGTGTCTTATCCTACGACAATGCTATGAGACTAGATAGCAATTACAGGAAAAAAACTGTAAAAAATACAAACACATGGAGGCTAAACAATATGCTACTAAATAACCAAGACAACTCTGAAGAAATCAAAAAGGAAATCAAATTACCTAGAAGGAAATGACAATGAAAACATGACCATTCAATACCTGTGGGATGCAGCAAAAGCAGTTCTAAGAGGGAAGTTTAGAGCAATACAAACCTACCTCAAGAAACAAGAAAAATCTCAAATAAACAATCTAATCTTACACCTAAAGCAATCAGAGAAAGACGAACAAAAAAACCCCACAGTTAGAAGAAGGAAAGAAATCATAAAGATCAGATCAGTAATAAATGAAAAAGACATGAAGGAAACAATAACAAAGACCAATAAAACTAAAAGCTGGTTCTTTGAGAAGATAAACAAAATTGATAAACCATTAGCCAGACTCATCAAGAAAAAAGGGAGAAGACTCAGATCAACAGCATTAGAAAGAAAAAGGAGACGCATCAACTGACAATACAGAAATACAGAGGATCATAAGAGATTACTACAGAGACTGTATGCCAATGAAACAGACAACCTGGAAGAAATGGAGAAATTCTTAGAAAAGCACAATCTTCTGAGACTGAACCAGGAAGATACAGAAAATATAATCAAACCAATAACAACCACTGAAATTGAAACTGTGATTAAATATCTTCCAACAAACAAAAGCCCAGGACCAGATGGCTTCACAGGTGAATTCTATCAAACATTGAGAGAAGAGCTAACACCTATCTTTCTCAAACTCTTCCAAAATATAGCAGAGGGAGGAACACTCCCAAACTCATTCTACAAGGCCCCCATCACCCTGATACCAAAACCAGAGAATGATGTCACAAAAAGAGAAAACTACAGGCCAGTATCACTGATGAACATACATGCAAAGATCCTCAACAAAATACTAGCAAACAGAATCCAACAGCACATTAAAAGTATTATACACCATGATCAAGTGGGGTTTATCCCAGGGATGCAAGGATTCTTCAATATATGCAAATCAATCAATGTAATACACCATATTAACAAACTGAAGGATAAAAACCATATGATAATCTCAATAGATACAGAAAAAGCTTTCGACAAAATTCAGCACGCATTTATGATAAAAACTCTCCAGAAAGTAGGCATAGAGGGAATCTACCTCAACATAATAAAGGCCATATATGACAAACCCACAGCCAACATCATTCTCAATCATTCTCAACTCACTGCTATTATTCAACATAGTTTTGGAAGTTTAGCCACAGGAATCAGAAAAGAAAAAGAAATAAAAGGAATCCAATTTGGAAAAGAAGAAGTAAAACTAACACTGTTTGCAGATGACATGATACTTACTGTACATAGAAAATCCTAAAGATGCTACCAGAAAACTAGTAGAGCTAATCACTGAATTTGGTAAAGTAGCAGGATACAAAACAAATGCACAGAAATCTTTTGCATTCCTATACACTAATGATGATAAATCTGAAACAGAAATTAAGGAAACACTCCCGTTTACCACTGCAACAAAAAGAATAAAATACCTAGGGATAAACCTACCTAAGGAGACAAAAGACCTGTATGCAGAAAACTATAAGACACTGATAAAAGTAATTAAAGACAATACAAACAGATGGAGAGACATACCATGTTCTTGTATTGGAAGAATCAACATTGTGAAAATGAATATACCACCCAAAGCAATCTACAGATTCAGTGCAATCCCTACCAAACTACCAATGGCATTTTTCACAGAACTAGAACAAGAAATTTCACAGTTTGTATGGAAACACAAAACACCCCAAATAGCCAAAGCAATCTTAAGAAGAAAAATGGAGCTGGAGGAATCAGGCTCCCTAACTTCTTACTATACTACACATCTACAGTAATCAAGACAGTATGGTACTGGCACAAAAACAGAAAGATCAATGGAACAGGATAGGAAACCCAGAGATAAACCCGCACACATATGGTCACCTTATCTTTGATAAAGGAGGCAAGAATATACAATGGAGAAAAGACAGCCTCTTCAATAAGTGGTGCTGGGAAAACTGGACAGCTACATGTAACAGAATGAAATTAGAACATTCCCTAACACTGTATACAAAAAGAAACTCAAAATGGATTAAACTTCTAAATGTAAGACCAGACACTATAAAACTCGTAGAGTAAAACATAGGCAGAACACTCTATGACATAAATCACAGCAAGATCCTTTTTGACCCGCTTCCCAGAGTAATGGAAATAAAAACAAAAATAAACAAACAAAAAATAAACAAATGGAAATAAAAACAAAAATAAACAAAAATAAACAAAGTTAAAAACTTTTACACAGCAAAGGAAACCATAAACAAGACGAAAAGACAAACCTCAGAATGGGAGAAAATATGTGTAAACAAAGCAACTGACAAAGGATTAATCTCCCAAATATATAAGCAGCTCATGCAACTCAATATCAAAATAAAACAAACAAACCAATCTAAAAATGGGCTGACCTAAATAGACATTTCTCCAAAGAAGATATACAGATTTCCAACAATCACATGAAAGGATGCTCAACATCACTAATCATTAGAGAAATGCAAATCAAAACCACAGTGAGGTATCACCTCACACCAGTCAGAATGGCCATGATCAAAAAATCTATAATTAATCAATGCCAGAGTGGATGTAGAGAAAAGGGAATGCTCTTGCACTGTTGGTGGGAATGTAAATTGATACAGACACTATGGAGAACAGTATGGTGGTTCCGTAAGAAAGTAAAAATAGAACTACCATATGACCTAGCAATCCCACTCTTGGGCATATACCCTGAGGAAACCATAATTCAAAAAGAGTCATGTACCACAATATTCATTGCAGCACTATTTACAATAGCCAGGACATGGAAGCAACCTAAGTGTCCATCAACAGATGAGTTGGTAAAGATGCGGCACATATATACAATAGAATATTACTCAGCCATAAAAAATGAAATTGAGTTATTTTTAGTTAGGTGGATGAACCTAGTGTCTGTCAGACAGAGTGAAGTAAGTCAGAAAGAGAAAAACAAACACCATATGCTAACATATATATATGGAATCTAAAAAAAAAATGGTTCTGATGAACTTAAGGGCAGGACAGGAATAAAGATGCAGACGTATAGAATGGACTTTAGGACACAGGAAGGGGTAAGGGTAAGCTGGGATGAAGTGAGAGAGTAACATAGACTTATATACACTACCAAATGTAAAATAGGTAGTGGGAAGCTGCTGCATAGCACAGTGAGATCAGCTCGGTGCTTTGTGTCCACCTAGAGGGGTGGGATAGGGAGGGTGGAGGGAGATGCAAGAAGGAGGAGATATGGGGCTATATGTATACATATAGCTGATTCACTTTGTTATACAGCAGAAACTAACACAACATTGTAAAGTAATTATACTCCAATAAAGATGTTAAAAAAATAAATATACAATTATAAAAAAAAATAAAGTGTCATGCAGGCCAAATTTTGTGGGTAAAACAAATTACCTGAGTTGCACTTTTTATAAAAATTATTGAGAATTTTTAAAGAGGAAGAAAAAAAAAACGAACTGTGGAATAATTTCTCTCTCAACTATGTTATTGGTTTGTTACCAGGATCAAGTAAGAAAATGCATGTGGAAGGGATGGTATTTTATAAAATCTGTACAAAGATAAGGAATTATCATTATATTTGTACTTTATTTTACTCTATGAAAAACTTATGTTTGTCCCAGAACTTTTATCCTGGCAGTTCATATACTATCACAGTATATGACCCCATGTGAGTAAGAGTATACACAGGATCCAAACACAGAGCTGAGTTTGCTTCTATGGATTTGTGCCTTCTTGCTTACAGAAGCAAATATGAAGAAATGAAAATAGTAGTAGTAGTAATATTAAAACATAATGTTCCGTGTAGGAAATGAGTATAATGAGACAGCTAAAACTTAGCTTTCAAATTAGAACTGATAAAAAATTTAATGCATATAATATGTATCAACATGAATTTCAAAAATAACCATTGTCAAATGTCAGAATAGAAAAAATGAGATTAATAGTTTGCTCCACCAACTAGTCAATTTTCTATGAGATAAAATTAATAACCCAATATAATTCATATCACTTTCCAAATACATGGAAATATCAGAAAAATAACAGAGAAAATTAAGCAAATATGTATGTGTCACTGCATTTCTTTAAAAGGCAGGGGTAGTAAATAGGGACTTATTTTGTAGAGATAAACTTGGATAGATGGCCCTAGGGCCAAACCATAGTCCCTCACAGCTCATAGGATCTCTCATGATGAACTTGCCCTGCCTTCACCCCTTCCAAGAAAGGAGAATCTGAAGCAGGTTTTAAACCCCACTTGTTATGGAACTTTCCATTCAGGCTTTAGGGCCAGACTGATTAGATTCTGAGTTCTGTCATTTACTGTGAGACTGAGCAAGTTATTCAATTTTCTTATTCTCAGGTTCTTGATATGTAAACTTTTGGCATTAAAAGTACTTACCTGTTAGGTAAGGAACATCTAAAATTGACTCCAATTTATTAACAAAGAATATTTTTAGATTTTGTGCTCTCAAGGGACATAGCTATTTTTCAAATAGAAAAGGAGATTCTACTCTGCATTGCCTGCTGCTGTATGTTAATTTGACATAAAAGAAATATTCTCTGTGTGGGTTTTGATAGTATTCAAGAGAGATTTATTATTCTCTTGACTTTATTTAGTTTTAGAAAAAGCCAATTTCATATATATATATAAATTATATGCTAAAATTTAAATATTAATAAATTATATATGTAACTCTCAATGTCCCAGTGTATTTTTTTTTCCACAATGTAATTGCCATTATTCAAAAATATTCTCTGTGAACAAACCGGAGTATGTTTTAGATACTAATAGCAATACTTATTAGCAATTACTTGAGAATCTCACTGTGTGACAGGCACTGGGCTAAACATGTTACACACAACATTGTGCTGGTGAAGGAACAAAAGTAGAAAGTTTGGAGTAAGTATCCTGAGTGCAAATCTTGACTCTGCTACTTCCTAGCTGAGTGAATAAGGGAAAATTATGTAACCTCTCTGTGTCTCAGTTTGCACAACTGTAATATGGATCCCATGTATAGAGTGTTATAAGGATTAACGCAGTTAATTAGAGCTTTCAGATCAGTGCCTGGCAAATATGAAGCACAGAATTAATGATTATTATTATTAAATATTTTAATTGAGACTTTTGTTTTGTTTTCAGAATCACTGTAGTAAGCCTAGCAGCAAAATTTGCATTGAGAAGACCTGAATTTCAATTCCAGATCCAGTTTCTAATATCTGTTGTGACCTTGGTTGAGTCATATGAAGTCACTGAGCTTTAATTTACTTATCTGTAAAATCTGAATAACAACATTTGACTAATCGCCTACTATTATTGTCAAATAGAACAATGTAAGAAAAATTCCTCATAAGGTATAAAACCATAATGAAAATATAAGTATCCTCTTACCTAAACATAGAAATATGAGTATTTATTGTCTTGCCTTTTCTTTCATGACACTTCCCTCAGTCCACCCTAACCCTGCTCAGTGGAGGGTTTCAAAACTACAAACCCCAAATCACAATGGTTTCTATGTGTTTGAAGATACAGTGTCCCTAACAAGAAATATTTAAAGCAGCTGCTTTCTTTCTTTTTCTTTTTCTTTTTTTTAAAGCAGCTGCTTTCTTAAAGAACTATAATTTGGAACAAGTTCTTCCATGTGCAAAAATCAAATAATGGTATGCATTTCCCAATTCACAGGAGGAAAATGACAGCATTTTCTCAAGATTGAGACATTCTTTCATTTATTTTTTTCTTGTCTTTCCTTCTTGCTATTCTTTATCTGTTAGGGAAACTGAAAGTGACAAAATGAATTGTTGAGTATCAAACACACATTAATTAAAAGCCTCAGCCTCGGCCATCCTTTTTCTTTGGCAGCAAGTTTTCTGATTGATACATGTACTTGTGGTTTTGCTCTTATATTGTGTTGATAAAATGTCATTTTTCCCTGCTATTTAATGGTTATGACAATGGGTGGAAATGTTTCAGGGTAAAACATTCTCCAAGGAAAATCACATATGGTGTTTCCCACACTAGGCAGAAGAATTTTTCAGTAATTAGGTAGGATTTTACCAATCCAAGTAGAGATTTCTGAAAATAACTAGAGATATTCTTTCCTTGGGATGGAAAATTTTTAAATGATGAAAGTGAATTATATAGTTAACTAAAACTTAATTTTTTCCAACAGCTCTGGAAACCATACATTGGTCTGATTTTTTAAAAGCTTAATCACTAAATTACTAGTAGGAATCAGTATGTGACTTGTCATCAGATATGACTAATAAAATTTTTCTCTTATTTTTCCAGTAGAGAAGAAAAAATTCTGACAAGTCAGAATTTATCTGAAAGTCTTTTCAGTGGAGACCTGTGATTGGATGGTGTTTTGGAATTACACTTGGTTATGTAATTCTTCTAAATCTTTTCTCACTGTGTACCCTGAAAGTAGAAAAATGTGTTCTTTGGATGCTCTGGGCTGATAAAGCATGAAATTTCTTTGAAGTTTGCTGTTTCATTTTTTAAATTCACGTGAACTTTGCACTGTATTCCTTAATATAGGTAAATCTCTTTAAAAGGAAAAAATCATTTTAAAGATAAAAATAATAAAATTAATAGTAATGTATACCAGGAAGATGTTTATCATGATTGAAGAAAGTGTTTCAAATTTTAATGTCCATACAAATCTCCTAGTAATCTTGTTAAGATATAGATTCAAACCCAGTAGTCTTGGTAAGGGCCTAAGACTCTCCATTTCTGAAGGCCCCAATGTGAGGAGATGCTGCTAGTCCCCAGACCATATTCTGAGTAGCAAAGTTTTTTTTTTTTTTTTTTTTTTGCGGTATGCGGGCCTCTCACTGTTGTGGCCTCCCCCGTTGCGGAGCACAGGCTCCGGACGCGCAGGCTCCGGACGCGCAGGCTCAGCGGCCATGGCTCATGGGCCCAGCCGCTCCGCGGCATATGGGATCCTCCCAAACCGGGGCACGAACCCGTATCCCCTGCATCGGCAGGCGGACTCTCAACCACTTGCGCCACCAGGGAGGCCCCTGAGTAGCAAAGTTTTAAAGGACAACTGAAAAAAAAAAATCCAGATGAGTCTCATGTAGACTCATTCCAGTGGTGTTAATTCTGAAGTCATGTTGAAATATACAGGTAATGCATAGGAGTAGTGATTTCTGAATTATAAACAAAACATAAAAATTTCTCACTTCAATTACATTCTAGCTACTTAACTAATTTCAATTACTCAAAAGCTAATTGGTATCACTCAGTTTACACATACTCTTTAGATTCTAATTTAGTGTTATATTGAACTGAACAGATTCCTTTATGCCCTTTCTAAGTAATGCAACTCATTCCTCCAATGAAACCAGTTCTACCACTCTGGCCCTAGCAAGGGTCTAAGGATCAGAGTCAGAACCACAGGTTTATAAAGCCCCAGAAACAGTAAATGATGGGTCTGGAATTTTAATCCAGTTTGACTACAAAACCTTGCCATATACCTGTATAAGACAATGTTTATTTCCTGTGTTATAAACACCAAAACCCCAAGTTTGTAAAGGCATTAAAAATGGAAGAAGTTAATATATTGAATATAATTATTTTCTTGAACTTATAGCAGTTGATAGAATACATCTTTATAATATAAGGTACTGAAAATATGTTGAACTGAATACATTTTTTAGGTATGTTCTAAAATAAAGCAGCAGAATTCCATAACATCTGACGCAGATAATGGATAATATCCAGTCTCAAAAGTTTGACTTGATGTTAACCTAATACAAAATAACAGCATAATCATGTTATGAGAAAAGTGAGGATCTGAATTCACACTAAAATTGCTTGTTAAGTCATTCTAGAAGAATTCTACCATTTTGAATAGTTTCAAATAAACTTGTATTTTCCTGCTCTGGGCAATAGATGTTTATATGTCTATTTATCAGAGATTATCTTTTTCATAGTACCTTTAAAATCAGTAATTTGAGAGAAGCGGTACTGAGTGTCGAAAAATGCTACTATTTGTTAGTATTAGTAAAATACCAAAGTGTGAGAAAATCATCTAACACAGCTATACTTTTCTCCAAACCTAAAATGGCTTCTGAGAGCTTAGCCTGTGCAATTAGATCAGTGACAGCTGAGGAAGAGAGAAGTTCAAAGAGTGGCTCAATCAAACCACTAAACCAGGCAAGTGGAAAATTGCATTTTGTTGCTTTGAGTTAGGTAGGCTATTACCTGAATACGTATGCACATATTTATTTTCCATGTTTATTAATTTGGAGTTCTTCACTTTTCTTTTACCCTTTCTATAGACCCATATTTAAACAAGTTGATGTTTTGGTTTTGTTTCTTTAATCTCTCGATGGCATTTCTCACAGTATGAGGTTTTCCACATCTCATGTTAATATCATTTAGTATTTAAGAAGAGTACCTATTTGTGAACCCCAGTTTATTAGTCATGTTCCAAAGTAAACATTCTGTATGAGCCCTCTGGAAGCACTGAAATTAAACTAGAAAACACTAACTCAAATGAATACAGGGCTGATGTGCATTCAGTCAGATAACAATGTGCAACAAATGATCCCATTTTGATTATTTGTGTGTCTTCATGCAAAACAAGGGTGTGCTGTAGACCATGGTATTTAACCTGGACTCCACAGGCCCATGAACTGATTTCAGGGATCCATAAACTAGCTGATATTGGGTGGAAATTTTGTATATATATGTGCATGTGTATATTTCTGGAAAGAGGAGATGCTGCTTTCAGGAGCTTCTCAAAAGGGTTTAAAGCCACCAGAAAGATTAAGAATCACTGTCATAAACCAAGAGATATGTGATCTGACATTTAGATGTGGGATTTAGAAGGTTAACAGAGAACACAAATAATGCAAGCTAAGGTCAGATATGGAAGAATGTGGCAAACATCACCAGCAGTCCTAAAAATCTTCAGTTGGGCAGAAAATACTATCATTGGTTGAACTACTACTACAAGTCAGGCACTGTGTCACATGCTTTTTATATCTCATTATATCTTAACTACACTTCTGTGAGATGATTCTCCTTTACTCCATTTCACAATTGAAAAATTTGAGGGTCAGAATAATTAACTGTTTAGCCATTAGACCTCAACATTTATTGACACCATTATTTGTGCCAGCCACTACTTCATGCGTTATTTCATTTAATCCTCACAACAACCCTATGAGGAAAGCACTATCCTTATTTAATAGATGAGTAAACTGAAATTTAGAAATTTATGTAGCTTACTCAAAACTACACAATTAGGGAAGGGCAGAACCAAGATAAACTCAGACATCAAATTAAACAAATTCTATGCCCATAATTACTATTTTAAACCAGGTAAAACTCAAAATTCATATTATTATTACTAGGGCACAACTCCTAAGAAAGCAACAATGTTAATTCACATTTATAGTCTACCAAAACGATTTTATATCTTAAAGGGGATTAGCAGTAGGAGAGAATAATTTTTTTAGAAGACCTGTAAGAATTAGGTCAAACTCTTTAGATGAGAGATGAGTTCAAGAGATTCTTCTTTGCTTAGAGTTTTAGGCTTGAAGAGAAGTACCTTAATAGAGTCTAGTCCAACCACCATTTGATGCTGAGTTTCCTCTATCTCCAAGTCAGTATCCAGCTCTTGCTTAAAATTCTCATTGGGTATGAAACTCATTTTCTCTTGGTTAGCCCATCATAACTTTTAAAATTTTCACACTGGTAAAAATTATAAAGGGAATAAATTATTTCCTGACCCAGAATATAATTCAACTAGGTTGGGCAATCCAAGCCTAAACTCATAGAGAGCATGTAAATATTCTTTTCCTTTATTCGTTCCCCTTGAGCATCCATCCTCTCTTTGGTTTAGTATATCTTCTTTTGTTTCAAGATTATTTTTACTGGCCAAAAGCATAGGTGCAAAATGTCAAAGATGTCTATTTTTGGTCACTGACTGCCAGCAGCAAGCTTATCCCTTCTTTGATTTTTAAAATACAAATTTTAAAACCCAAATTTATCTGAGAGCTGCTTGTGCAGTCAGATGGCTCTCTCTGGGAAACTAGCCCTTCTCTTACTCATCAGAATCATTTGTGATTGCAGAGTTAGAATTGCATTTGTGATAACATTTTCATCTTTTAGAAGCCTCATGACACATTCTGACTCATAATTCTTTTGTTTATTTTGTTGACAGAAAACTCAGAAAAGAAACATTTCCCTTCCTACTAACTGCCCTATTTTTTTCTCTAATGTTTTCCTGTGTGACAATTGTCAGGGTCACTCTCAGATAGGTGCTATATTGGCAAATAACAAGTGATTAGATCAGACTAAGAGAAGATGTTGGCACTGAATTACGAAGAAACAAAATACAAATTGCTAATAAGAAGATTGTATTACCTTCCCCAGTGTGAAAAGAATCTGAAAGAATGAAAAATGTCTTCCAGAGGACTTCCGGGGAAGATGGCGGAAGAGTAAGACGCGGAGATCACCTTCCTCCCCACAGATACACCAGAAATACAGCTACACGTGGAACAGCTCCTACAGAACACCTACTGAACGCTGGCAGAAGATCTCAAACCTCCCAAAAGGCAAGAAACTCCCCACATACCTGGGTAGGGCAAAGCGGAGAGATTCCCGCACAGAGGATCGGTGACGACCGGCGCTCACCAGACTGAGAGGCTTGTCTGCTCGCCCGCCAGGGCGGGCGGCGCTGGAAGTTGAGGCTCGGGCTTCGGTCGGAGCGCAGGGAGAGGACTGGGGCTGGCAGTGTGAACACAGCCTGAAGGGGCTAATGCGCCACAGCTAGCCGGGAGGGAGTCTGGGAAAAAGTCTGGACCTACCAAAGAGGCAAGAGACTTTTTCTTCCCTCTTTGTTTCCTGGAGCGTGAGGAGAGGGAATTAAGAGCGCTGCTTAAAGGACCTCCAGAGATGGGCACGAGCCGCGGCTGAAAGCACGGACCCCAGAGACGGGCGTGGGATGCTGGGGCTGCTGCTGCCGCCAGGAGGCCTGTGTGCAAGCGCAGGTCACTGTCCACGCCCCCCTTCCGGGGAGCTTGTGCAGCCCGTCACTGCCGGGGTCCTGGGATCCAGGGACGGCTTCCATGGGAGAACGCACGGTGCGCCTCGGGCTGGTGAAACGTCACGCTTGCCTCTGCCGCAACAGGCTCGCCTCGCACACCGTGCCCCCCCCCCCCGGCCTGAGTGAGCCAGAGTCCCAGAAGTGGCTGCTCCTTTAACCCTGTCCTGTCTGAGCGAAGAACAGACGCCCTCCAGCGACCTACACAGAGAGGCGGGGCCAAATCCAAAGCTGAGACCCGGGAGCTGTGAGAACAGAGAAGAGAAAGGGAAATCTCTCCCAGCAGCCTCAGAAGCAGCGGATTAAAGCTCCACAATCAACTTGATGTACCCTGCATCTGTGGAATACATGAATAGACAACGAATCATCCCAAATTGAGGAGCCAGGACACAGTGCTGTCCCTCTGAGGTGGGAGAGTCAACTTCAGGACAGTGGTCCACAAGAGACATCCAAGCTCCACATAATATCAAACGGCGAAAACTTTCCAGAAATCTCCATCTTAACACCAGCACCCAGCTTCACTCAACAACCAGCAAGCTACAGTGCTGGACACCCTATGCCAAACAATTAGTAAGATAGGAACACAACACCACCCATTAGCAGAGAGGCTGCCTCAAATCATAAAAAGTCCACAGACACCCCAAAACACACCACCAGACATGGACATGCCCACCAGAAAGACAAGATCCAGCCTCATCCAAAAGAACACAGGCACTAGTCCCCTCCACCAGGAAGCCTACACAACCCACTGAACCAACCTTAGCCACTGGGGACAGACACCAAAAACAACGGGAACTACGAACCTGCAGCCTGCAAAAAGGAGACCCCAAACACAGTAAGATAAGCAAAATGAGAAGACAGAAAAACACACAGCAGGAGAAGGAGCAAGATAAAAACCCACCAGACCTAACAAATGAAGAGGTAATAGGCAGTCTACCTGAAAAAGAATTCAGAATAATGATGGTAAAGATGATCCAAGATTCTATTTCCAAGATCCAAAATCTTGGAAATAGAATAGACAAAATGCAAGAAACAGTTAACAAGGACCTAGAAGAACTAAAGATGAATCAAGCATCGATTAAAAACACAATAAATGAAATAAAAAATACTCTAGATGGGATCAATAGCAGAATAACTGAGGCAGAAGAACGGATAAGTGAGGTGGAAGATAAAATAGTGGAAATAACTGCTGCAGAGCAAAATAAAGAAAAAAGAATGAAAAGAACAGAGGACAGTCTCAGAGACCTCTGGGACAACATTAAACACACCAACATTCGAATTATAGGGGTTCCAGAAGAAGAAGAGAAAAAGAAAGGGACTGAGAAAATATTTGAAGAGATTATAGTTGAAAACTTCCCTTATATGGAAAAGGAAATAGTTAATCAAGTCCAAGAGGCACAGAGAGTCCCATACAGAATAAATCCAAGGAGAAATACGCCAAGACACATATTAATCAAACTGTCAAAAATTAAACACAAAGAAATCATATTAAAAGCAGCAAGGCAAAAACAACAAATAACACACAAGGGAATCCCCATCAGGATAACAGCTGATCTCTCAGCAGAAACTCTACAAGCCAGAAGGGAGTGGCAGGACATAATTAAAGTGATGAAGGAGAAAAACCTGCAACCAAGATTACTCTACCCAGCAAGGATCTCATTCAGATCTGATGGAGAAATTAAAACGTTTACAGACAAGCAAAAGCTGAGAGAGTTCAGCACCACCAAACCAGCTTTACAACAAATGCTAAAGGAACTTCTCTAGGCAAGAAACACAACAGAAGGAAAAGACCTACAATAACGAACCCAAAACAATTAAGAAAATGGGAATAGGAACATACATATCGATAATTACCTTAAATGTAAATGGACTAAATGCTCCCACCAAAAGACAAAGATTGGCTGAATGGATACAAAAACAAGACCCATATATATGCTGTCTACAAGAGACCCACTTCAGACCTAGAGACACATACAGACTGAAAGTAAGGGGATGGAAAAAGATAGTCCATGCAAATGGAAATCAAAAGAAAGCTGGAGTAGCAATTCTCATATCAGACAAAATAGACTTTAAAATAAAGACTACTAGAAGAGACAAAGAAGGACACTACATAATGATCAAGGGATCAATCCAAGAGAAAGATATAACAATGGTAAATATTTATGCACCCAACATAGGAGCACCTCAATACATAAGGCAAATGCTAACAGCCATAACAGGGGAAATCGACAGTAACACATTCATAGTAGGGGACTTTAACACCCCACTTTCACCAATGGACAGATCATCCAAAATGAAAATAAATAAGGAAACACAAGCTTTAAATGATACATTAAACAAGATGGGCTTAATTGATATTTATAGGACATTCCATTCAAAAAGAACAGAATACACATTTTTCTCAAGTGTTCATGGAACATTCTCCAGGATAGATCATATCTTGGGTCACAAATCAAGCACCGATAAATTTAAGAAAATTGAAATTGTATCAAGTATCTTTTCCGAACACAATGCTATGAGACTAGATATCAATTACAGGAAAAGATCTGTAAAAAATACAAACACATGGAGGCTAAACAATACACTACTTAATAACGAAGTGATCACTGAAGAAATCAAAGAGGAAATTGAAAAATACCTAGAAACAAATGACAATGGAGACACAACGACCTAAAACCTTTGGGATGCAGCAAAAGCAGTTCTAAGGGGGACGTTTATAGCAATACAATCCCACCTTAAGAAACAGGAAACATCTCGAATAAACAACCTAACCTTGCACCTAAAGCAATTAGAGAAAGAAGAACAAAAACACCCCAAAGTTAGCAGAAGGAAAGAAATCATAAAAGTCAGATTAGAAATAAATGAAAAAGAAATGAAAGAAATGATAGCAAAGATCAATAAAACTAAAAGATGTTTCTTTGACAAGATAAACAAAATTGATAAACCATTAGCCAGACTCATCAAGAAAAAAAGGGAGAAGACTCAAATCAATAGAATTAGAAATGAAAAAGGAGAAGTAACAACTGACACTGCAGAAATACAAAAGATCATGAGAGATTACTACAAGCAACTCTATGCCAATAAAATGGACAACCTGGAAGAAATGGACAAATTCTTAGAAATGCACAACCTGCCAAAACTGAATCAGGAAGAAATAGAAAATATGAACCGACCAATCACAAGCACTGAAATGGAAACTGTGATAAAAAAATCTTCCAACAAACAAAAGCCCAGGACCAGATGGCTTCACAGCCGAATTCTACCAAACATTTAGAGAACAGCCAACACCTATCCTTCTCAAACTCTTCCAAAATATAGCAGAGGGAGGAACACTCCCAAACTCATTCTACGAGGCAACCATCACCTTCATACCAAAACCAGACAAGGATGTCACAAAGAAAGAAAACTACAGGCCAATATCACTGATGAACATAGATGCAAAAATCCTCAACAAAATACTAGCAAACAGAATCCAACAGCACATTAAAAGGATCATACACCATGATCAAGTGGGGTTTATTCCAGGAATGCAAGGATTCTTCAATATACGCAAATCAAACAACGTGATACACCATATTAACAAATTGAAGGAGAAAAACCATATGATCATCTCAATAGATGCAGAGAAAGCTTTTGACAAAAT
Source organism: Mesoplodon densirostris (assembly GCF_025265405.1). NCBI lineage: Eukaryota > Metazoa > Chordata > Mammalia > Artiodactyla > Ziphiidae > Mesoplodon > Mesoplodon densirostris. Next base: position 218,740,281 of record NC_082661.1, on the reverse strand, counting down.
TCAACACCCATTTATGATAAAAAACCCTGCAGAAAGTAGGCATAGAGGGAACTTTCCTCAACATAATAAAGGCCATATATGACAAACCCACAGCCAATATCGTCCTCAATGGTGAAAAACTGAAACCATTTCCACTAAGATCAGGAACAAGACAAGGTTGCCCACTCTCACCACTCTTATTCAACATAGTTTTGGAAGTTTTAGCCACAGCAATCAGAGAAATAAAGGAAATAAAAGGAATCCAAATTGGAAATGGAGAAGTAAAGCTGTCACTGTTTGCAGATGACATGATACTATACATACAGAATCCTAAAGATGCTACCAGAAAACTACTAGAGCTAATCAATGAATTTGGTAAAGTAGCAGGATACAAAATTAATGCACAGAAATCTCTGGCATTCCTAAATACTAATGATGAAAAATCTGAAAGTGAAATCAAGGAAACACTCCCATTTACCACTGCAACAAAAAGAATAAAATATCTAGGAATAAACCTACCTAAGGAGACAAAAGACCTGTATGCAGAAAATTATAAGACACTGATGAAAGACATTAAAGATGATACAAATAGATGGAGAGATATACCATGTTCTTGGATTGGAAGAATCAACATTGTGAAAATGACTCTACTACCCAAAGCAATCTACAGATTCAAAGCAATCCCTATCAAACTACCATTGGCATTCTTCATAGAACTAGAAGAAAAATTTTCACAATTTGTATGGAAGCACGAAAGACCCCGAATAGCCAAAGCAATCTTGAGAACGAAAAATGGAGCTGGAGGAATCATGCTCCCTGACTTCAGACTATACTACAAAGCTACATTAATCAAGACAGTATGGTACTGGCACAAAAACAGAAAGATAGAAAATATGGAGCAGGATAGAAAACCCAGAGATAAACCCATGCACATATGGTCACCTTATCTTTGATAAAGGAGGCAGGAATGTACAGTGGAGACAGGACAGTCTCTTCAATAAGTGGTGCTGGGAAAACTGGACAGGGACATGTAAAAGTATGAGATTAGATCACTCCCTAACACCATACACGAAAATAAGCTCAAAATGGATTAAAGACCTAAATGTAAGGCCAGACACGATAAAACTCTTAGACAAAAACATAGGCAGAACACTCTATGACATAAATCACAGCAAGATCCTTTTTGACCCACCTCTTAGAGAAATGAAAATAAAGACAAAAATAAACACATGGGACCTAATGAAACTTAAAAGCTTTTGCACAGCAAAGGAAACCATAAACAAGACCAAAAGACAACCCTCAAAATGGGAGAAAATATTTGCAAATGAAGCAACTGACAAAGGATTAATCTCCAAAATTTATAAGCAGCTCATGCAGCTCAATAACAAGAAAACAAACAACCCAATCCAAAAATGGGCAGAAGACCTAAATAGACATTTCTCCACAGAAGATATACAGACTGCCAACAAACACATGAAGGATGCTCAACATCTTTACTCATTAGAGAAATGCAAATCAAAACTACAATGAGATATCATCTCACACCAGTCAGAATGGCCATCATCAAAAAATCTAGAAACAATAAATGCTGGAGAGGGTGTGGAAAAAAGGGAACACTCTTGCACTGTTGGTGGGAATGTGAATTGGTACAGCCACTATGGAGAACGGTATGGAGGTTCCTTAAAAAACTACAAATAGAACTACCATATGACCCAGCAATCCCACTACTGGGCATATACCCTGAGAAAACCATAATTCAAAAAGAGTCATGTACCAAAATGTTCATAGCAGCCCTATTTACAATAGCCCGGAGATGGAAACAACCTAAGTGTTCATCATCGGATGAATGGATAAAGAAGATGTGGCACATATATACAATGGAATATTACTCAGCCATAAAAAGAAATGAAATTGAGCTATTTGTAATGAGGTGGATGGACCTAGAGTCTGTCATACAGAGTGAAGTAAGTCAGAAAGAGAAAGACAAATACTGTATGCTGACACATATATATGGAATTTAAGAAAAAAAAAATGTCATGAAGAACCTAGGGGTAAGACAGGAATAAAGACACAGACCTACTAGAGAATGGACTTGAGGATATGGGGAGTGGGAAGGGTAAGCTGTGACAAAGCGAAAGAGAGGCATGGACATATATACACTACCAAACGTAAGGTTGATAGTTAGTGGGAAGCAGCCGCATAGCACAGGAAGATCAGCTCAGTGCTTTGTGACTGCCTGGAGGGGTGGGATAGGGAGGGTGGGAGGGAGATGCAAGAGGGAGGGGATATGGAAACATATGTATATATATAACTGATTCATTATGTTATAAAGCAGAAACTAACACACCATTGTTAAGCAATTATACTCCATAAAGATGTAAAAAAAAATGTCTTCCAACTTTTAATCTATGTCTTCAAGTTCTCATCATGGTTGATCATGAATCTGATAATCTAGTGATGACATCTTTAGCTTTGTGCCTACTCATTTTTATGCATTTAAACATTGAGTAATCTGATTTTCTCCTTTTTTCCCATAATATGTTTGCAGCTCAAGCTTCTAGAAAAGTCATGGTAGAAGCCTTTTGTACCCTGTGGTTCTGCCTAAGCTATCTGAAGTTTCTTTAACAGGAAAGGGCTTTTTAAGCCATATTTTGTAAAGAAAAAAAACCCAACTCACTAGAATTCTCAACCATCATCTTCTTTCATGTGTCACAACAATGTAGGCTTTAGAGGAAAATGTAGCTTTTTGTCCAAATAAAAAATAATAACTATAGTACAGTAATCTGGCTCCCTCTACTTACTTTCTTCCATATAACTGAAAGAGCTTTCATGAATATTATCCCATCCTGAAGATATGGAGGTACCAGTTTTATGGTCGCCATTTTTTCTCTTGAAACATTCCTACAGCATTCCTTTTCTCACTGGCTCTAAACTAACTCTTATCTCCCATAACCAAAAGTGACATAATATTTTGCTTTTATCTATTTTCCTTCTTATATATGTTGTTACTCAATATCATCTTCTGCCTTTACAACAGTCTTCAAACCTGTGTCATCATCACCATTGTTAACATCCTTCCACAGAATGTAATCTCTTCTGAAGAATGAGCTTTCAGCTTTCTACATTCTCTGTTTTGTCCATTATCTACTTCAAGAGGTATAATATAGCAAAAGTCACTAAATGGCATAAAACAACTTGCTTGCAATAAATACATTACATTAAAACCAATAATAAGATATTATTCTATATACTTCTTAAGTTTAAAACGTAATTTAAGTTTGTTTTTCCATACCCCATACCTTTAGGGGTATGGAAAATACAAAATCAACTGTCCTTTTGCCTTGGTCCAGTCCCTTGTGACAGCTTAAATATTTTAAACATGCATGTAATATCTGGAAAAGAGTAATTTTCTATCCACCTTCCTGCCTCCATAGAATCTATCCAAGGTGTGTAGGCTTCACTTCCTAAGTAATTTCTGGGGCATGTTGTCACCTAAATCAGAAAAAGGAAGTTCTCTTCTGAGTCTGGAAACTTGTAACTTTTCTAAATCTCATTAGAATGTATTCTGTTTGAGAACAGGTAAAGAAGGGGTGGAAGATGACAAAATAAGCCCCAAAAAGGAAGGCACTAAAGCAAGCAATCTGGTTCCATTAATGCGAGAGCTATCAGAAACATAGCTTGTAGTAACAGGAACAGCACCTCTTTCAAAGCCTAAACTTAAAGCTTCAACAGTAAGCAGGAAAATATTTACATTGGGATGTAAATTACAGCCAATGACACTGTTCATTTATATAAGACGGGTTTATTTTGGTGTTCAGAAATATAAGTTGAAACCCTGTGTTTTCTTTTAGAGAGACTCTGCATAGAAAGTAAAACTTAAACTTGTCCCTGATATACCAGGAAAATGCAAAGGCCACTTCACTGCCTAAATGTGAGTATTAATATAGTGCAAAGGTAATCCTATTTAAGAGGAAATCTACATTAGTTAGATTATTTCCTAGTTCTCTTGTAAAGGCAATTGCTTTTGAGGCAATGGAAAGTCTATAAAACAGTAAAGCCTTCCATACAGAAATATGCAGACGAGACAAGTGATGTATTTTATAGAACTAAAAGACTGAAAGAGAATTTAAAATGCTATTTAATTTGAATTTCTATCTCCTGGTACAAATAGATTATAGGTTTATTTTTTCCATACAAATTCCTAGAAAAGATGATTCTTTAATACCTGTGGTACTATATTAAAGCAATCACAACCTTTATCATAAGGAAGTTTGGGAGACCAACTCTAACCCTACCTCCTTCCATTTGGTACACTGACTAAAACATTCCTTAGTGGAAACTCAAAACAATGATCAATCACCATACAGTGCACATTTGTATTTGCCCCTTCAATAACGCTCTGCATAATTTTATGATAGCACCAATCACATTGGAAAAAAGTTACACCTGTCTCTCTCACCTGCTGGATTGGTCACTCTTTGATGGCAGTGTATCTTCCCAGTGTCTATCTTAGTAACTGGAACACAGTATGCATTCAATAAATGTTGAGTTATGTTATGTTTGTTATATTCAATTATGTACACTATTTTTAATCCAAATACTTTCAAGTACTTCAGCTATTAAACAAGAATTATTTCTCAAACTCTTTCTAGAATTCATCAACATACTTTATCAACAGCATCCCAATAAATGTTTTGTAGTTATGATAATAATGCAAAATATAATTTATGAGTTGCTTTGTTATTTTCAAGGCCCATCAAGGTGTCATGTTATACATTGTTTATAGTACAATCTTTTTGACTGATATATAGTCTATATTTGAGATAATTTGGGGGGAAAGTAAGAGCTGCTTGGTACAAAACCACACTATTTGTTGTGATTCCACCTTAACATCTCACTATAATCCCCAGGTATGTTGGAATAAAAATGATCAGGGCAACTTTAACAATAAATAGAAGGCAAATATCAGTCACAATAATAGTTAAAGAAGATAGAGATAATGTCAAAGCTATTTCGAGAAGTTGTCTTCTCATTGCTTTAGAGATTGTGACAATTCTCCCTCAGGTTCCAGCTGATCAGACCGCCTCCATCACCTTTCCCACTTTGGCACCCTGAGTGGCTTGGGCAAATCTCGCACCAGCCTTGCTGCAGCAAGGGTATTCCCAAAACACCAAGCTCTCTGTAATATAGCTCCACTATGATCAAGATTATTAGTTCATTCATTCAACTAATATTTTTGAAGCCTTTGTCATTCATCAGACATTTTTCTGAACACTAAACAATTATTAAAAAGAAAAATTCTTTATTAGGGAGCTTATGTCTAGTACAGGCAGACAATAAATATATGTGAATAAATATACAGTATATTAGATTGTGCTAAGTATTATGGGGAAAAATAAACAGGCTGAGGCGATCATACAAACCATTGTACAAAATGAGAGATTTTTGAACATTAAAGAAGGAGTATTTATAATAACACAAGTAGTCATAAACCAGAACTGTCTCATGTAACCAGAGCATGTAGCCACTGTAGGTGAGGGAGATGAGAAATGTGTTGGGGTGCAAGAAAATGCCTTAATTCCTAGGATCTAGAGACCTGAAAATTAGGTAGTTAGCTTACAGGTATTGAGTAGCAGGAACTGTTTAGAGTACATTGCCCATAGTAACTCATTTCAACATTATCATAACATTATGAGACAGGTGCTACTATAATTTCTATTTGATGGTTCAGGAAACATATGCATAGAGATTTGAGAGCAAGTTTTTCCTAGGATCGCTTTTTTCATTACTTCCTTGTTCTACTGCCTCCTCTGGATCCTTTTTCCCATTAGCCTGAAGTGCCCGTGACCACATTTTCCCTTTCAAGGAGGCTTCTGCATGTGATTCAATAAGACACCATGCTTACCAAATATGGTAAGTTAAAATAAAGACACTGAATCCTCATCATAATTAAGGTGCTTGTGAAGCTGGGGATATAATTCTTTTCATGGGTCCTCTTTGGTAATTAAAGTCTTTAGACAGAGCCTCTGGTGTTTGGCCACAAAACTATGTTTACTTTCTCCCTATATCCCTCTGTACTGAGATTTGATGAATTGCCTTCATATCATATGCATAGTTTTATTTCACTTTTACATATATTAAGAAAAGAGGAAATATAGTCAGTTGTTAGACAAGCCTAGTTATAAAATCAAATCTGTACCTTTTCTCTAGAGGTATCTGTAAGCAGAAATGTACCTTAAAATATTTCCTCTAAGTATTTATCATTTTAGGAAGTTATTCCTCTCATTAAATGGTAAGAAATAAACATATGTTGCCCACATATGAGTCAGTGGATATCTGCATTTTTACTATAATTAAATCAATAAAACACAAGGAAGTCAATAATGAGATATTGGATTATTTATATTATACGAAAATAATAAATATTCTGAAAATATCCAGTGTTGCAAGAATATTATCACATGAACACAGGCATATTTTTTGGTAGCAGTATAACTTGTTATACTCCTTCTAGAAAGCAATTTGTCAGTACTTTTCAAAAAAAAAAGGTAGAATTCATAATCTCAGCACCTAGACACAGAAAAATTACCTTAAGAAAAATAAACAAATTATGTATAATTCTATTGGCATAAATAAACAAAAGTTGGAAACAATCTAAATGTTCCAAAATAAGATTAATTAATTCACTGAGTTCTATCAACTCTATAGAATATTTTATAGAAATTAAAAATCTTCTTTTGGAAAGCTATATGCCATCAAAGTAAGGCAATCTGATATAGAAATATTAAACTAAAAAGAAGAAAATATAAAGTTTCATTTGTTATATAAATATCTTTGTGTAAACCATGGATATTAGTGGGAATTGAAAGAAAACATGCAATATTAAAATAAAGTAGACGTATTAGAATTATGGGATTGTGAGTAATTTTTAATGAGTATTATTATTATTAAAGATTGCAAAATAAATAGAATTTTTAAAAATCACCAAGCACAAGTCTTATTCACATTTTACAATCATTCGAGAGGCGATTTATGATCCTTATATTTTTAGAAGCCATGTAAATTAAATGGTACTCTTTTTATATGATACATGGATTGGTTTAAAGCCTTATCTATTAGTTAAGCATTTTAAACTTACACAGAATGAATTGGAGAAAGGGAACACAGTTGAGTAGAAAAATTGTTAGAGAGCTTTGATGAAATCTGATAACAAAAGTAGACTCTGATAAAGTGTTTTAACAGACATTTTTAAAGTAAAAGTCTATGATTTGACATCCAGTCCATTTGTGTATTTTGAGAGATGTCTGGAGAATTTGCTGGTGCCCTGCAGAGAGACAGATCCATGATACTGAGAAAAATAAATGTCTCTGATAGTTCTTCGTGGATAAAATTTGAAGGTTATTTATGCCCCACAGATCAGTTTTTTTTTTTTTTTTTTTTTTTTTTTTTTTTTGCTGTACGCGGGCCTCTCACTGCTGTGGCCTCTCCCGTTGCGGAGCACAGGCTCCGGACACACAGGCCCCGCGGCCATGGCTCGCGGGCCCAGCCGCTCCGCGGCATGTGGGATCCTCCGGGATCGGGGCACGAACCCGTGTCCCCTGCATCGGCAGGCGGACTCTCAACCACTGCGCCACCAGGGAGGCCCCACAGATCAGTTTTAAATTAATCACTCCGAAGCTATGATAGTCTTTATATATCACTCTTCAAGTTGAAGCTATGTAAATAAATATATATTAAAAATTTTATTTAGGGCTTCCCTGGTGGTGCAGTGGTTGGGAGTCCGCCTGCTGATGCAGGGGACACGGGTTCATTCCCCAGTCCGGGAGGATCCCACATGCCGCGGAGCGGCTGGGCCCGTGAGCCATGGCCGCTGAGCCTGTGCGTCCGGAGCCTGTGCTCCGCAACGGGAGAGGCCGTAGCGCTGAGAGGCCCACGTACCGCAAAAAAAAATAAAAAATAAAAAAAATAATTAATTAAATACATATACGTTCAAAACTGCTAGCTCTCTGCAAAGGAAGTATTTTTAAAAGGGACTTCCCTGGTAGTCCAGTGGTTAAGACTTTGTGCTCCCAAGGCAGGGGGCCCAGGATTGATCCCTGGTCAGGGAACTAGATCCTACATGCCACAACTAAGAGCCCACATGCCAAGACTAAGACCGGGCACAGCCAAATAAATAAATAAAATAAACAAACAAACAAACAAACAAATAAATAAAATATTTGGAAAAAAGAAAAGCAAGATTAGAGGATTGAAATAAACAAGTTAAGAACATTTAAATGTCTTATCCTTGCAGAGAGACTGTACATTTGTCATTCAATATTTAGAAAAACAGCTCTTTGACTTTGACATTTGAAAAACATTGTATGCATATGTTCATTTAAAAATGCTGCCTTATCAATGTTGTCTAGGAAATTGAGAAAGTACTTTTTGTCACTGTCCCCTTCTGGAAGATGAATGAAAGCAGATGTTGAACCAAGAAAGGAAAGATTACTGCAAGATACGTGTACGTGGGCGCTTTTGAAGAGAAATAATATTGCATATATTTATGTGTAGGCATTGAATATTAATTGGCTCAAAGTGTCTGTTAAATTTAAACAAATGTTATACTAAGCCTTGTGATATAGCCTTTAAGGTGTCTTATTTTCCAAGTACTACTAAACTTTGTCAGCTTCAGCAAGGCAAATAATGCAAAGCCTCAGCAAGATGAATAATAATTAAACACCCCTCTGCTCCAAACAGTCTTTGAGTAGGTCTTAGGGAGACAGGAGACAGAAAGAATAAGCACTGGTCTGAAGCTGGTCTTAGAGCCAAGAGGGGGATGCTCTAAGGTGACTTACTCATCCAGATAATCTTTTATAGTGAGTGTGTTTTTGACAACTCCCTCTTTAAATTGAGAAACCTACCCATACTATTAGATCAAGTAACTCAGCCATGGTCAAGCTCTGGTTCAAAAATATTATCAATACCACATCTAGGATATCCATTGTCAATCCCTTAACCAATCCTCTCTATGGCCAGACCCCAAGGTTGAAGAATGAAGGACTGGGGGAGGAGGGCATAAAACTAATTCCATTTCTATGCTTTCATTCTTTGTATGCAGGCTTTCTTTCAATTAAGACAACATTAAAATATCACCCACCCTCAAATCACAAAAACAGTAATCACTTGTTTGGTGCTTCCACCACAATAATGATCAGCACAAGAGTAACCACGGGAATGAACTCTATAGAAACCAATTAGAATGCCATTGTATGCCGTGGGATGTATGTGTATGAGGAAATGTTTTAAAAGTGCATCACTGTATTACAAGACGTTCTCTATAAAATTAACAGCAATGTTTATGGATAATTTAAGCTAAACATCTAGTTAGCAAGCAAAACAGAAAGTTCAAGGTAAATCAATACTTTTGATGTAATAGGAGTAGGAGCATTCCAGTGCGTTTAGCCTAAGTACATAAGCTTTACTAACAAGAACATTTGTTTAGTCTTTTCTAAGGCTCAGTGGCCATGGTTTATGGGCCCAGCCGCTCCGCGGCATGTAGGATCTTCCCAGACCGGGGCACGAACCCACGTCCTCTGCATCGGCAGGCAGACTCTCAACCACTGCGCCACCAGGGAAGCCCGGCAACCACTTTTTAAAGACCTAGGCAAATACATTTAATCAATAGACAGCTGTTTCCTAAACACTGTGTTAGGCACAACTGGCACCAAAAATATGCAAATGTATTCAGTACAATCTGTAATACTGTGTTCATGTTACAGAAATATCTCTAATACTCCAAGGAATAGAAGTGACACGTGATGTAGAGATAATAAATGATAGAGGAGTTCATGATATTTGACTAGTAAAAACATGTTTAATGACAAAGAGTGTAATTGAGTTAGGCCTTCCTTAATACAGGATGAGAATCTGGAGTGGTAAAAAGGAGAAAAGAAAGGCATTAGGGGATACAATGTGCAAAGTCCACGGACACTTGACAGACTGAGAGGAAATTATTACAGCTAAAACAAAGACTAGTGATTAACCTTAGAATATGTAAAGAACCCAAGTGAATGAAAAAGACAAGAAGCCTAACACGGATGTTAACAGGCACCAAAGGGGAAACCCAGAGTATAAGAAGATATGCTCAATCTCATTATGAAGACAGGAATGAAATTAAAACATAGTGACCATCCCTTTTGCAAACATTATTTAAGCAACATGGTCGGACTTAAAGATAATCATACTAAGTGAAGTAAGTCAGACAAAGACAAATATCATATGATATCATTTATATATGGAATCTAAAAAAATGATACAAATGAACTTATTTACAAAACAGAAAGACTCACAGACATAGAAAACAAACTTACAGTCACCAAAGGGGAAAGGTGGGGGGTATAAATTAGGAGTTTGGGATAAACATATACACACCACTGTATATAAAATAGGTAATAAACAAGGACCTACTGTATAGCACAACTATATTCAATATTCTGTAATATTGGGAAAGAATCTGAAAAATAATGGATATATGTATATGTATAACTGAATCACTTTGCTGTACACCTGAAACTAACACAATATGTAAATCAACTATACTCCAATATAAAATAAAAATTAAATTTAAAAAAATCAAGCATGATACAACAGTTTGCAACTCAGATTTAAAAGATGAATGTTTTCTCAGTAGGCAAGAATCCTCAGTGGTAACATTTAATGTGCATGTGGAAAGGTATAGAAGGGCACAGATTTGCCTGCTCCAAATTTTCTTACCACTGTGTCACTCTGGTTACATCCACATTCCCTGGAAGAAGTTGGGCAATTTCTCTTCTCCTCGGCTTTGGCCTGTTGCTCTCAGTATCTTCCAAACCACAGCCATTGCCTCCTAAACAGTGCACTCTCTGAACCCAGTCCATTTCCCCCCACCTTTTTCTCATGTCTATATTTCAGAAAAAAAACAAAAAAAACAAACACACACACACACACACACACAAATTTCAAGGCTCTTTTCAAGGCTCTCAACCAGGCCTATAATCCTGCTGATTTAAGCCATGTATTATAAAGTCCTTGTTAAAAAATTCAAGATAATGTTAACCCAATTTTATTCCTTTTGCACAGAATTATAACTGTATGCCAAGAAAACACAGAGGCTGACTATTTGGCTTTCCTGTTTTGGGGACCCAGGTATTAAGAGTTGAGTACTCCCCAGTTGATTGTCCCTTTCATCTCTAGTCTCTGCAAATCACCCTCTTTTATTTTTTTCTTTCATCTCAGAATCCTTCTTATTTACCCTCTCCTACTGTAGGTATCTATTCCTTCTGTTTGCTGTATATCTCTGGATATGTATGTAAGGACTATCAGTGGTCCCCAATATTCATCCCAGTCTCTGACACTGTTTGCCAAGGTTGTTTCCTTTAAAATCAAAGGAACTGAGATTTTAGTGTCAAAGCATTTTTAATCTAACTGCCTCAGAATCTATATGCTACCTGAGCATACTGTGCTACCTACTGCACATTCTTCCTCAAGCTCCTACCCTACTCAAATCCATCCCCAGAGATTTTCTAGGCCGTCTCTCTCCCTTTTAAGGCCCACCCTTGGCTCTTGGCCTCAAATTTCATCTTCTGCCTATCCAACATAATTCCCCCATTCTTAAGACACTGGCCCAATGCATCATTCTGATTCTGATTCTGTGGTACAAGTCTGCCCTTTGATTCCTCCCTTGAAACATGTAAGCATTTGGGGAGTTGTGAAAATATTGGTTTGATGGTTTGAAGAAGGACATGAATGGGGAAACAAACACAGAGGAGACTCCAGAGTATAATGTTTTACTTTGTGTGAGAATTGAAGTTGAATCTCCTTTCCTTTTCTTCAGCTGATATGAGCTAGGAATTGTTCTTATCACATGAACCACCAAAACTCCCAACACTGTTTGAACAGCTTCTCATCAGATCACTGTGAAAAGGGAGTGACACTGTACAAACTCAAACTCACAAAAAGGCATTTTGATCATTGACTTTCATGTGAGTTGCTTACAATTTTATACCTAATTACTATGCTATAGAATAATGATTATGTAGACCATTAAATGTTTCCTTAACATTTTATGTCTTTTATTTGATTAGTGCGGGAAACTCTATTCATGTGTGTTCTGTGTTCATAGTTTATTAAATGTGCAACAAGGTTATCTGCCCATAGAGCTTGATCTCCCCTGGTGTACACATAAGGAAATTTTCAAATGTATAGTCTTTTTTTTTTTAATTTCCTTTTTTGCCTTATGTTGGAGTATAGAGATGGAACCACGAGACAGAGTTACCAGAAATTTCATATAAGTATAATGCAGTAAAAACCAACTTAAAATAACCTTTTTGAAAAAATGAATACTTTGGATATTATAATAAATGAATTGCGTCTTTCTGCATCCCAGCTCCAGACTTTCTGTCCTGTAGCATGAGTACAAGTGCCCTCATTCTGGGTTACATAGTTCAGTTAAATTGAGCGTGTGTTAAATGGCAGCATACATTTATAATGGTGACAACAAATAGAAGCATGTCCTTCTAAAAAACATGAAGGAACCTAGGCTTGAGAACCTTATAACACTTTATTCATTCCCTTTAACGAAACTAAAAGAACTCTGTTTTATAGATAAGAACATTTCATGTACTTGATGAAATGCTGATTTCATGTAATTGATTTATGATAATAAATCCAAATTCAGGACTCAATATCCCATCTTTATTTTTCATTAGTATGACTCCAAACATTGCCCAATATCAACCATTTTAAGAGAGTGACTGAAATTGAGATTAATTTGCATTTTAAAATTAACAATTAAGAAAATAGAGATTGTACTTGAACCCTCATCTTGTAAGAAACTAGTTCTTGCTTAACCTTTGAATTTCTTTAATGGACTTCAACAGCATGAACCTATAAACCTCTGCTCATGCTAACTGTTCTAGATTCCCTTTATTTCTCAGTTATACTGTCATTCTGCTTTTCTAGCTTGTTGATGTCCTTAGTCTCTCCACAGTAGTTGTAATATTTTTTCCTAATAGTTCCAGATCTCCTGTGACCTTTCACTTGATTTATGCAATCTCATTTGATTTATGTGAGAATTTATTCTCAATAACCCCTGCAGTTTGAGATGTTTCCCCCTATTTTTGGCTTGGCTAGTTGTAGCAATGAAAGGAGAAAGTATTTAATTTATTGCAATCCTAAGACATCTTTTCTTTCTTTACCATTGTCACATACATCATAATGATGCAAATTTTATTTGTTGCAAGAATATGAGAACAGTTTGCAAATGATGAAGACAGCATTTGAAATTTTTAAAAATAAGTACAAAAATATATACACAATGCATTTTGTTAGGTTTGTCATTCCTAAATAACAATATGAAAACAGACTGAATTATCCAAGATTAGGAAATATTATCACAAGAAGGTAAAGAAACAACAAAAGCAGACTCTCCTGAGAGAACTTAGAAGCTCAGCATTAATACAGAAAAACAAGGAAGTTTGATGGCTGTGATGGTTAATTTTATGTGCCCACTTGGCTAGACCATTGTGACCAGTTGTTTGGTCAAACACTAATCTAGATTTTTCTGTAAAGGCATTTTTTTTAAGATGTGAATAATATCTATAATCAGTTGATTTTAGGTAAATTAGATTACCCTCCATAATGTGGGTGAGCCTCATCTAATAAATGAAGCACTTAAGTGAAAAAAACTGAGGTTTCCTGAAGAAGAAGGAATCTTGCCTCCAAATGCCAAAATAAAAATTTTTCCTGAGTTTCCATCCTTTGGACTCAAGACTGTAACATCAACTATTTCCTGAATCACCAACCAGCCAGTTTGCCCTAAGGATTTTCAACTAGCCACCTACCAGCCCTAACAATGGCATGAGACAATTCTTTCAAATCAATCCCTCTCTCTCTTTCTCTCTCTGCCTCTCCCTTTCTCCATCCCATTTCTTACTGGTTTTCTTTAGAACTCTGACTAATACAATGGCCACTAAAGAATCTTCCAAATTTTATCATAAAAAAAACAAACAGGACTTACCCAGATCATAATTAGTCATAGTCAAGATATAAGATGTTTTCTCTCCTTTGTGATCAAATCATTTTCTTAACAGAGGTCTCAAATATAACTATCATTTGCAAAGGGTCATTAACACAAATAGTTATTTTATTCTGAAAGTTGATATATTAATAGAAATCTTGTGATGTTTGCTCAACCTATGGTCTATTTTATTTTTCTGAAAATTTCCCTCCCATCCCATAGTGTTAGACCACTTCCTGTCATGTTTGCACTATGTGAAACCTACCTCTGGTCATTGCTGATTGGTCCAGAGATGGGCACCCAATACAGGCTGGATTCACCATGTCTTTCTCTCTTAGGGATCTGCAGGTTGGTTTCAGTCAATAGCCTCTGTAAGTCTTCTTGGAAATGGAGACAAAGCTGGCTTCAGAGAAAAAGGAGACAAGAATAAATTAAAATGTAACAAAAAGCAGAGACAAAAACTTCAAGACCCACAAAAATGGGAGAAACTAAAATCCTAAAAATTAGTAATTTTAATTGCAATTAATGATTACATTTAGTAAAAATAGAATCAATAATAACCAGATTCAGTTCCTGAGGAGGTTTGGATACATGTGTTTCTTTAGATTCCATGAAACATCTCAGAAAGCTTATTCTGAAGACCTTCCTCTGGTTTTTTTTTTTTTTTTTTTTTTTTTTTTTTTTTTTTTGGTGGGGGTGTACGCGGGCCTCTCACTGTTGTTGCTTCTCCCATTGCAGAGCACAGGCTCCGGACACACAGGCTCAGTGGCCATGGCTCACCGGCCCAGCCGCTCCGCGGCATGTGGGATCTTCCCGGACCGGGGCATGAACCCGTGTCCCCTGCATCGGCAGGTGGACTCTCAACCACTGCACCACCAGGGAAGCCCAGTCCTTCCTCTTTTTAATTCTCCTCCTACTTCTTTGTTTCCTTCTTCTTTGAGCAAATTTGAGTGGCTTAATCACAAGAGTTCTGATTAAGATAAACAACCAGTTTCCTTTTGATAAAATTAACTATGATTTTAGCATTTGCTGCCTTATACTTCCATTTTCAGCATTTTGAAAAGATAAATACCTTTGCTTTTAATTCACTGTCACCTCATTGAAACACATCATTTTGATTCATTTAAAGAGTTAAAGGTAAGAGGAGCTTCAAGATGGCAGAAGAGTAAGAAGTGGAGATCACCTTCCTCCCCATAAATACATCTACACGTGGAACAACTCCTACAGAACACCTACTGAATGCTGGCAGAAGAACTCAGACCTCCCAAAAGGGAAGAAACTCCCCACATACCTGGGTAGGGCAAAAGAAAAAAAAAAAAAAACAGAGACAAAACAATAGGGACAGGACCTGCAACAGTGGGAGGGAGGTGTGAAGGAGGAAAGGTTTCCACACAGTAGAAGCCCCTTCGCGGGCAGAGATTGCAAGTGGCGGAGGGAGGAAGCTTCAGAGCCATGGAGGAGAGCGCAGCAACGGGTGTGGAGGGCAAAGTGGAGAGATTCCCACACAGAGGATCAGTGCCGACCAGCACTCACCAGCCCGAAAGGTTTGTCTGCTCAGCCGCTGAAGCAGGTGGGGGCTGGGAGCTGAGGCACAGGCTTCGGAGGTCGGATACCAGGAAAAGGACTGGGGCTGGCGGCGTGAACACAGCCTGAAGCGGACTAGTGCACCACAGCTAGCTGGGAGGGAGTCCGGGAAAAGGTCTGGACCTGCCTAACAGGCAAGAGACTTTTTCTTGCCTCTTTGTTTCGTGGTGCGTGAGGAGAGGGGATTAAGAGCGCCACCTAAATGAGCTCCAGAGATGGGCACGAGCCGCGGATATCAGTGCCAACCCCAGAGATGGGCATGAGATGCTAAGGCTGCTGCTGCTGCCACCAAAAAGCCTGTGTGCAAGCACAGGTCACTCTCCACACCGCCCCTGCCAGGAGCCCGTGCAGCCCACCATTGCCAGGGTCCCGGGATCCAGGGACAACTTCCCCAGGAGAACGCACAGCGTGCCTCAGGCTGGTGCAACGTCATGCTGGCCTCTGCCGCCACAGGCTCACCCCGCATCTGTACCCCTCCCTCCTCCCGGCCTAACTGAGCCAGAGCCCCCAAATCAGCTGCTCCTGTAACCCCATCCTGTCTTAGCGGGAAGAGACGCCCTCAGGCAACCTACACACAGAGGCGGGGCCAAATCCAAAGCTGAAACCCAGGAGCTGTGTGAACAAAGAAGAGAAAGGGAGATCTCTCAGCAGCATCAGGAACAGCAGATTAAATCTCCACGATCAATTTGATGTACGCTGCATCTGTGAAATACCTGAATACACAGCTAATCATCCCAAATTGAGGAGGTGGACTTTGGGAGCAAAGACATATATATTTTTTTCCTTTTTCTCTTTTTGTGAGTGTGTATGTGTATGCTTCTTTGTGTGATTATGTCTGTATAGCTTTGCGTTTACCATTTGTCCTGCGGTTCTTTGTGTCCACTGTTTTTTGTTTTTTTTAGTATAGTTGTTAGCACTTATTATTATTGGTGGATTTGTTTTTTGGTATGGTTGCTCTCTTCTTCCTTTCTTTTTTTTTGTATTACTTTTTCATTTTTTTAATTTTTGATAATTTTTATTTTAATAACTTTATTTTATTTTATTTTTTCTTTCTTTCTTTCTCTCTTTCTTTTTTCTCCCTTTTATTCTGAGCCGAGTGGATGACAAGGTCTTGGTGCTCTAGCTAGGCATCAGGCCTGTGCCTCTGAGGTGGGAGAGTTGAGTTCAGGACATTGGTCTACCTGAGACCTCCCAGCTCCACATAATATCAAACGGCAAAAACCTCCAAGAGATCTCCATCTCAATGCCAAGACCCAGCTAAACTCAATGGCCAGCAAGCTACAGTGCTGGACACCCTATGCCAAACAACTAGCAAGAGAGGAACACAACCCCACCAATTAGCATAGAGGCTGCCTAAATCATAATAAGTTCACAGACACCCCAAAACACACCACCGAACGTGGTCCTGCCCACCAGAAAGACAAGATCCAGCCTCATCCACCAGAACACAGGCACTAGTCCCCTCCACCAGGAAGCCTACACAACCCACTGAACCAACCTGAGCCACTGGGAGCAGACACCAAAAATAATGGGCATTATGAACCTGCAGCCTGCGAAACGCAGACCACAAACACAGTAAGTTAAGCAAAATGAGAAGACAGAGAAATGCACAGCAGATGAAGGAGCAAGGTAAAAACCCACCAGACCAAACAAATGAAGAGGAAATAGGCAGTCTACCAGAAAAATGAGTAAAGATGATCCAAATCTGGGAAAAAGAATGGAGAAAATACAAGAAATGTTTAACAAGGACCTGGAAAAACTAAAGAGCAAACAAACAATGATGAACAACACAATAAATGAACTAAAATTCTCTACAAGGAAACAATAGCAGAATAATGGAGGCAGAAGAATGGATAAGCCACCTGGAAGATAAAATAGTGGAAATAACTACTGAAGAGCAGAATAAAGAAAAAAGAATGAAAAGAATTGAGGACAGTCTCAGAGATCTCAGGGACAACAGTAAACACACCAACATTCAAATTATGGGGGTCCCAGAAGAAGAAGAGAAAAAGAAAGGGACTGAGGAAATATTTGAAGAGATTATAGTTGAAAAGTTCCTTAATATGGGAAAAGAAATAGTTAAGTCCAGGAAGCGCAAAGAGTCCCATACAGGATAAATCCAAGGAGAAACATGCAAAGACACATATTAATCAAACTATCAAAAATTAAAGACAAAGAAAAAATATTAAAAGCAGCAAGGGAAAAACAACAAATAACATACAAGGGAATCCCCATAAGGTTAACAGCTGATCTTTCAGCAGAAACTCTGCAAGCAAGAAGAGAGAGGCAGGACATATTTAAAGTGATGAGGGAAAAACCTACAAGCAAGATCACTCTAACTAGGAAGAACCTCATTCAGATTCAATGGAGAAATTAAAACCTTTACAGACAAGCAAAAGCTAAGAGAATTCAGCAACATCAAACCAGCTTTACAACAAATGCTAAAGGAACTTCTCTAGGCAGGGAACACAAGAGAAGGAAAAGACCTACAAAAACAAATGCAAAACAATTAAGAAAATGGTAATAGGAACACAGATATCAATAATTACCTTAAATGTAAATGGATTAAATGTTCCAACCAAAAGACATAGACTGGCTGAATGGATACAAAAACAAGACCTGTATATATGCTGTCTACAAGAGATGCACTTCAGACCTAGGGACACATATAGACCGAAAGTGAGGGGATGGAAAAAGATATTCCATGTAAATGGATATCAAAAGAAAGCTGCAGTAGCAATTCTCATATCAGACAAAATAGACTTTAAAACAAAGACTACTATGAGACAAAGAAAGACACGACATAAGGATCAAGAGATCAATCCAAGAAGAAAATAGAACAATTGTAAATATTTATGCACCCAACATAGGAGCACCTCAATACATAAGGCAAATGCTAACAGCCATAAAAGGGGAAACCGACAGTAACACAATCATAGTAGGGGACTTTAACACCCCAGTTTCACCAATGGACAGATCATCCAAAATGAAAATAAATAAGGAAACACAAGCATTAAATGACACATTAAACAAGATGGAATTAATTGATATTTATAGGACATTTCATCCAAAAACAACAGGTTACACTTTCTTCTCAAGTGCTCATGGAACATTCTCCAGGATAGATCATATCTTGGGTCACAAATCAAACCTGCTAAATTTAAGAAAATTGAAATTGTATCAAGTATCTTTTCTGACCATGATGCTATGAGACAAGATTTCAATTACAGGAAAAATCCGTAAAAAATACAAGCACATAGAGGCTAAATGATACACTACTTAATAACCAAGAGATCTCTGAAGAAACCAAAGAGGAAATAAAAAATGTTAGAAACAAATGACAATGAAAACACGATGACCCAAAACCTATGAGATGCAGTAAAAGCAGTTCTAAGAGGGAAGTTTATAGCAATACAATCCTACCTTAAGAAACAAGAAACAACTCAAATAAACAACCTAACCTTACACCTAAAGCAATTAGAGAAAGACAAAAAACTCCTAAGTTAGCAGACGGAAAGAAATCATAAAGATCAGATCAATAATAAATGAAAAAGAAATGAAGAAAACGATAGCAAAGATCAATACAACTGAAAGCTGGTTCCTTGAGAAGATAAACAAAATTGATAAACCATTAGCCAGACTCATCAAGAAAAATGGGAGAAGACTCAAATCAATAGAATTAGAAATGAAAAAGAAGAAGTGACAACTGACACTGAACAAATACAAAGGATCATGAGAGTTTACTACAAGCAACTCCATGCCAATAAAATGGACAACCTGGAAGAAATGGACAAATTCTTAGAAAAGCACAACCTTCTAAGACTGAACCAGAAAGAAATAGAAAATATAAACAGACCAATCACAAGCACTGAAATTGAAACTGTGATTAAAAATCCTCCAATGAACAAAAGCCTATGACCAGATGGCTTCACAGGTGAATTCTATCAAATATTTAGAGAAGAGGTAACACCTATCCTTCTCAAACTCTTCCAAAATATAGCAAAGGGAGGACACTCCCAAAATCATTCCACAAGGCCCCCATCACCCTGATACCAAAACCAGAGAAAGATGTCACAAAAAAAGAAAACTACAGGCCAATATCACTGATGAACATAGATGCAAAAATCCTCAATAAAATACTAGCGAACAGAATCCAACAGCACATTAAAAGGATCATACACCATGATCCACTGGAGTTTATTCCAGGGATGCAAGGATTCTTCAATATACCCAAATCAATCAAAGTGATACACCATATTAAGAAATTGAAGAATAATAACCATATGATCATTTCAATAGATGTAGAAAATGCTTTTGACAAAATTCAACACCCATTTATGATAAAACCCTCCAGAAAGTAGGCATAGGGGAACTTACCTCAACATAATAAAGGCCATAAATGACAAACCCACAACAAACATCATCTTTAATGGTGAAAAACTGAAACCTTTCCACTAAAATCTGGAACAAGACAATGTTGCCCACTCTCACCACTCTTATTCAACATTATTTTGGAAGTTTTAGCCACAGCAATCAGAGAAGAAAAGGAAATAAAAGGAATCCAAATTGGAAAAGAAGAAGTAAAGCTGTCACTGTTTGCAGATGACATGGTACTATACATAGAGAATCTAAAGATGCTACGAGAAAACTACTAGAGCTAATCAATGAATTTGGTAATGTAGCAGGATACAAAATTAATGTACAGAAATCTCTTGCATTCCTATACACTAATGATGAAAAACCTTAAAGAGAATTTAAGGAAACACTCCCATTTACCACTGCAACAAAAAGAATAAAATACCCAGGAATAAACCTACCTAAGGACACAAAAGACCTATATCCAGAAAAATATAAGACACTGATGAAAGAAATTAAAGATGATACAAACAGATGGAGAGATATACCATGTTCTTGGATTGGAAGAATCAACATTGTGAAGATGACTATACTATACAAAGCAATCTACAGATCCAATGCAATCCCTATCAAACTAGCACTGGCATTTTTCACAGAACTAGAACAAAAAATTTCATAATTTGTATGGAAACAGAAAAGACCCCAAATAGCCAAACCAGTCCTGAGGAAGAGAAATGGAACTGGCGGAATCAGGCTCCCTGACTTCAGACTATACTACAAAGCTACAGTAATCAAGACAGTATGGTACCGGCACAAAAACAGAAATATAGATCAATGGAGCAGGATAGAAAGCCCAGAGATAAACCCATGATCACCTTATTTTTGATAAAGGAGGCACGAATATACAATGGAGAAAAGACAGCCTCTTCAATAAGTGGTGCTGGGAAAACTGGACAGCTACATGTAAAAGAATGAAATTAGAACACTCCCTCACACCAAACACAAAAATAAACTCAAAATGGATTCAAGACCTAAAGGTAAGGCCAGACACTCTCAAAGGCTTAGAGGAAAACATAGGCAGAACACTCTATGACATAAATCACAGTAAGATCCTTTTTGACCCACCTCCTAGAGAAATGGAAATAAAAACAAAAATAAAAAAATGGGACCTAATGAAACTTAAAAGCTTTTGCACAGCAAGGGAAACCATAAACAAGACAAAAAGGCAACCCACAGCATGGGAAAAAATATTTGCCAATGAACCAAATGACAAAGGATTAATCTCCAATATTTACATGCAGCTCATGCAGCTCAATATCAAAAAAACAAACAACCCAATCCAAAAATGGGCTGAAGACCTAAATAGACATTTCTCCAAAGATATACAGATTGCCAACAAACATGAAAGACTGCTCAATATCAGTAATCGTTAGAGAAATCCAAATCAAAACTACAATGAGAAATCACCTCACACCAGTCAGAATGGCCATCATCAGAAAATCTACAAACAATAAATGCTGGAGAGGGTGTGGAGAAAAGGGTACCCTCTTGTGCTGTTGATGGGAATGTAAATTGATACAGCCACTATGGAGAACAGTATGGAGGTTCCTTAAAAAACTAAAAATAGAGTTACCATATGACCCAGCAATCCCACTACTGGGCATATACCCTGAGAAAACCATAATTCAAAAAGGGTCATGTACCACAACGTTCATTGCAGCTCTATTTACAATAGCCAGGACATGGAAGCAACCTAAGTGTCCATCAACAGAAGAATGGATAAAGAAGATGTGGCACATATATACAATGGAATATTACTCAGCCATAAAAAGAAATGAAATTGAGTTATTTGTAGTGAGGTCGATGGACCTAGAACCTGTCATACAGAGTGAAGTCAGTCAGAAAGAGAAAATCAAATACCGTATGCTAACACATATATATGGAATTTTTTAAAAAAATGGTCATGAATTACCTAGGGGCAGTACGGGAATAAAGATGCAGACGTACGAGAGAATGGACTTGAGGGCATGGGGAGGGGGAAGGGTAAGCTGGGACAAAGTGAGAGAGTGGCATATACATATATACACCACCAAATGTAAAACTGATAGCTAGTGGGAAGCAGCTGCATAGCACAGGGAGATCAGCTCAGTGCTTTGTGACCACCTAGAGGGGTGGGATAGGGAGGGTGGGAGGGAGGGAGATGCAAGAGGGAAGAGATATGGGGATATATGTATATGTATAGATGATTCACTTTGTTATAAAGCAGAAACTAACACACCATTTTAAAGCAATTATACTCCAATAAAGATGTTAAAAAAAAAACAATTCATTTTCCTAACAGCATTGAATGTATTACCTAACACAAAAAACTCAGATGACACCAAAATGTAGGTTTTGATTTTTACTGATTGTTTCACTTAAAATCTGAAGAACAAAAGGTTTAGAAATCAAGTGGTGAAAAGTCTGGAATTGATTAAATTGTGAAATAGCTGCAAATAGTCCAAAACACACCAACTAGAAAAATGATTCAAAATAATTAGTATATATAATTTATCAAAGAAAGAAAGTGATTAGAACTTATATTTGATAGCATTTGAGGTAGGAGTTACAGTAGGGTATATCCATAGACATTTTTTATCCAGTCTTCTGGACCTCATCCAATCTCATCCAATGTTATCCAATCCAAAAAGGACCTTTACAATGGGCAATGCAAGAGTGCAGTAGGGGCAGACGGAGTAAATATAGAGTTCTGACATGGCAATTTTGGAGATCCATAAGTTTGTGAGATAGAAAGTCAATACCCTTAGCAATTATCCAGCTTGTCCATTGCTTCGGTTTAATCAAGAAACTGTATGTATAGTCCATCTGACAGTGGCCTGGGCTTCCTCAAAATAGAGGTTTGGATTAGGAATACTGTAATCTCTTCCATCATGATACATGATTTTCTTTTATGAGAAAAGTTCACCAGAAAAAGCAAAATCTTGACTCTTCCCCAGAAAATATGTTCCATCTCAGAAGAGGCAGTAAAAAAGTATGTAAAGCATGCTGCATAAGAGATAATGTTTAAGAAGAGCAAAAATAGTAACTATCCATTTTACTATTCTAGAGAGGAAGTGATATAATGACATTAATGTACGCAAAAATTTAGGGATAAATACTTTAAGTAATGAATTTGTCATCTCAGATTTGTGTGACAAAATTTTCAATGAGCCAATCAGATCTGAATGTTTCTAAGTAATAATTACACTGACGTCAGACATACTTAGCTGATTAGTGTATCAAAATCTCTTTAAAATAATTCATAAATGACTCACCATTTCATAGGCTGAATCTGTGCAGTGGAAAAACAGCTGTATTTACCCAAAAAAAAGTGTCTTCTAAAGGTGTTCCCAAATGGATGACCTTCGCTGTTTGCTTATTTTAAAAATCTTTGTACTTATAAGGTGTATATCATATAAATTTAAATGAAGATGTCCATGTAGCACAATTCTACTGAATAACAAGGTTTCCTTTATTGATATGGCTTTATGTTTCTTTGTACTAAGGCAACTACAGCATCAAGTATTTCCTATGCAACTCACAGGAGCATTGTATTATTTGAGCCTAATGTAAATATCCTTATAAATCCTAAGTGAAGGAAGTCAGTCTCAAAATCTTTGTATAATTACAGTGCTCTGTGGTTGAATGAAGAGCAATGTTGAGTACAAAATGGCATCTACTATGCAGATTTGTTCTATGCACCTGCCCCCATCCTCATGGGCCCACAGATTAGTTGTCTCAGGGAAGTCTTCAATTTAAAAGGAAAAGAACTTAGATGGTAGTTCACATAACACTTTCTGTGGGATACAAGGGCAGTAGAACAAATAGGCATGGCATAGGAGAAATGAATTCTCTTCAACGCAGTGCTATGATATTGGCCATGCCTTAAGGCAACTCTGTATCATAGGCGGTACTAGTGACAACAGTTATGGTGGCATCAGGTTCTGATGACTTAAGTGTAGGTGGTAGCAGTTAGGATTGCAGTACCTCTATTTTTGCTAGAGCAGGTTCTTTTCAATGAGCTTTCTTGGAAGCCTAGCACAGTTTTGGACCTTTCAGAGTGATGCATTTTAGCAGCTCTCACCACTCTGACAACAATAAGATCCAACATTGACTACGAGACCAGCAAGAGAAGGCAACTCCACAGCCAGCCTCAGTGGCAGGAGTGAAGGTTCCTCCTTGAAACTTGTGGAAAACAGGACTTTTTGAATAAACTTCAATCCTTAATTAGCGCACATCTTTTCATCTGCCACAGACTACACATCAGTTCCTCAGAGAAGCCGTCTTCAGCTCTCCACATATGCTTCTGTGGTGGTCTTTTTTTTTTTTTTCTTTTGTGGTACGCAGGCCTCTCACTTCTGTGGCCTCTCCCGTTGCGGAGCACAGGCTCCGGACGCACAGGACCAGCGGCCATGGCTCACGGGCCCAGCCGCTCCGCGGCATGTGGGATCTTCCCGAACCGGGGCACGAACCCGCGTCCCCTGCATCGGCAGGCGGACTCTCAACCACTGCGCCACCAGGGAAGCCCAACACTCTTTCAATGAACACTTTTACTTGCTTAGTGCCTACCTCCTCTCCTAGTTCCTAATTGGCAGGAGAACATTTACCTGGCTTCTCTTGTTCCCTGCTCTATCCCCAGAGGCTGGCATATAACAGGGGCTCGGAACCCATTTGTTGAATTAATAAAAAGGATATCCTGGCTGGGCTAATCCCGATGTCGCTAGAGGTCTTCGTATATAATGAGCAAATAAAGCCACCTTGAATATAATAGGATATTTTGTGGTACATGAATAGGGGCTGAACTCTATGTCTTAATTAGTCAGGAGCATAGGAAGCCCCTGGGAAAGAATAACTATGCCTTCAATCAGGGATCATACACATGCATTTGTCTAGTGGTCTGATAGATAGATGCCAACAATGGTACTGGGAGAGGGCATGGTGGAACTGGAACAAGTTAAATGGTCAGGAGACCTAACTTATCCATGAGATAAGATCACCTTTAACCCAAATGTTCTCTGGGCCCTTATGTGTGTGGGTCTTACATAATGTCAGTTATACAAATTGCTCCCCAGATCTGTTGAAAAGAGCTCTTCTTCATGCCAAGAGAAAAGACCACAATCATATCTATTTATAAAACTTTCTAGAAGTGTTCATGCAAATGGGTATGAGGAGGACGTTCTCATATATAATTAGAGCTGCTCTTTTATCTTCTTTGGCTAAAGCTCTTCCAGTCACTGATGCTGTTTTTCCCTGAACCTCATAGTATGTGTCAGATTCTATGCTAGTCCCTCAGAACCTCCTACTATGAGTAAATATTTAGATCTATTATTTAAATCTAGTGAAAAGAAAGTTGTACTTCCTGGGGGGATTAGGAGATGTGAAGACCCTTTTAAGTTATTGAAAATATGTGCAATGTTCTAAATAATAGCAAATATTAGTTGGAGGTAATTTTCATGGTTTGGTTATTCAGCTGAACTTTGAACTGTGGCTTATTTTACACATGTTGATATATTGTTTCTGATTGTTTTCTATGGTTTAAAAATTCTGCCTTTAAAAGGAATTCAGAAAATTCACGATATAAATATAAATTTCTTAGGAGGTCAATGTATTATATTTGTATGTATTATAATTGTGAAGAAAACAAAGCAAAACAAAACATAATTTCTGCCAATGAACGTGGTCTAGTAGAGCAGACAGACATGAAAATGGCCCATTACAAGCCCAGTTTGTAAGTACTGTGATCAGACTAAACACAGAGGACTCTGGGAGCAGAAAAAGGTCACCCAAAGTATTATCAGAGAAGGATTCTCAGAGGAAGTGGCATCTAGGTTGAGACCTAGAGAATGAATAGTAGGAGGTTACAAGGTCTATGCTGAGGGCAAAGCCTGTGCAAAGGTTTGCACAGCATAGTGTATTAAAGAAATACCAATTGGCAGGTACAAATTACTGTGTATAAAACAGATAAACAACAAGGTCCTACTGTATAGCCCAGAGATCTATATTCAATATCCTATGATAAACCATAATGGAAAAGAATACAAAAAAAGAATATATATGTATATATCTGAATCGCTTTGCTGTACACCAGAAACTAACACAACATTGTAAATAAACAACAATTCAGTGGAATTTTTTTCAAAAAAATAAATACTAATTGTTCAGTAGGGCTAATTGATCAGAAAGTCAGAAGTGGCAAAAAAGGTATAAGAGAGGACTGGGAGATAAACAAAGCCAGATCATGAGGGCATTAGAAGCTATGGAAGTACTTTTAAAAATGGTAAATTTCATATATATATATTTCATACATATATATTAACATATATTTTACCACACACACAAAAAAATCTCAGCTTTCCTTTCCAACCAATATAATGAAATAAAGAATTGTGGCTCTTCCAAAAAAAAAAAAAGAAGATGCTATGGCAAGAGTCTGGACTGCTGGACTTTACCCTCAAAGTATCTGAGACTTATTAAGGGTTTTAAATTGGAAGTGATAGCATCAGTTTTGCACTTTAGAATGATGCCTCTGGCCATAGATAGTAAAAAAAGGATCAGCGCATGAAAGGCTAGATGTAGAGAAACAAGTTTGGAAGCTCCTGCAAAGTTCTAATAATACCTATAGCAAATGAGAATGGTTTGAATGCAAAGACAGAGGATATGGCAAACTTGAAAGAGTAAGTCTCAACAGCTGTTAAGGACTGGTTGATTGATCTGAGTGAGAGGATAAGACAAAGGGAAGATTCTTGCTTGCACATTTGTGTGAATAAGAGATTTCTGGCTCTGAGAAGGACAATCCACTGGGCCTGAAGAAGGTTAGCCCATGGCTGGTACGAGTGTGGTACAAGCCTGCCCCATTACATGGGTACAAGGAAGTTACTGACAGAAACCTTTCATGGTGCTGAGGGGCAAGCCCCCCACATTTCACAGTTCTTCCAGGGACAGCGCCACTGTTTTTGTCTACTGCAAGTTTTAAGAGACAGATCTTCAGGAGCTCTTTATACAACTACCCCCAGCTTGCCTTTGCAGAATTAATATTGTTTCCACAATCTGGTTAAGAAACCAAGGCCCCTTACCTGAGCACACTGCTTCCCCTGACACTCTCCGAAGTGGCTACTTTCTGGTATTCTTTTCCACATCACGGTTATTAGTGCACCTGGAGATGGTTTTCCCTTTTTTATTTCATAGAAACATAGAAGCAATGGGAAGAGAACTTATAAACTCTACCAAAGCCATACTTCCTTATCTACCTGCATCTGAAACCGCAGACTCTGACTTTTCTCCTGTCACTGGAGATGAACCATTTCTTTCCTGGGTTCTAATACCTCTCACTTGTTTGTGCCTTCTCCATCTTCATGTTCTCAGCAAATAATGTCTCTATTTATCCATGATCTCAGGAGAATGCCTTGTAATCCTTGATTCCTTGCTTTTTCTTACCCTATGTATCCAACCCAAATATGATCCCTGGGAGCTCTATCACCAAAATATATCCTCAAACCACCCACTTCTTTGGCACTTCCTCTGTCACTACTCTAACCCAAGCCACCATCAGCCACTGCAGAGACCCCACTGTGATGGCTTGCTCCCAGGTCTTCCTCATACTGATCATGACCCCTCAGGTTAATTTTTCATAGAGCAGCAGCAGTTAGCTTTTTTTTTTTTTTTTTTTTTTTTTTTGTGGTACACGGGCCTCTCACTGCTGTGGCCTCTCCCGCTGTGGAGCACAGGCTCCAGACACGCAGGCTCAGCGGCCATGGCTCACAGGCCCAGCCGCTCTGCGGCATGTGGGATTTTCCCGGACCGGGACACGAACCCGTGTCCCCTGCATCGGCAGGTGGACTCTCAGCCACTGCGCCACCAGGGAAGCCCAGAAGTTAGCTTTTAAAATATACATTTGAGCACATTAGTTCACTTCTCAAAACCCTCCAATGACTTGCCGTTATACTCAAATAAAACCCTAACCCTCTTCTATAGCCTGCAAAGCCCTACAAGATCTGGTCTCTGTCTTTTCCTGCATCAACCATACACAACCCTCTGATCCATGAATTCACATCAGAAACATAGGACTTTTTTCTCTTCCTCAAACTCTCATTTCTGCCTCAGGGTCTTTCTTATCCCTCTGCCTAAAATAGTCTGTCTGAAGACCTTAAAATGACTCATTTCTCCAGTTTACCAAGGACTTTGCTTAAATGTTAATATATCATTTAGAGTTCAATCAGAGAAGCAGTAGGAATATGTATATGTGTGTATATATATATATATATATATGAGATATAGAAAGAGAACTTCTCTATATATATAGAGAGAAAAGAAGTATCTATCTCTGTCTCTCTATATGGAGATATTTATCAGAGGAAAGGGCTTATGCAATTGTGGAGGCTGGCTTAGCTAGTCCACAGTGTGTAGGGCTGGCCATCAGGAAGGAAAGATCATGAGTAGAATGACTGTATCTCCACAGGCATGAAACTGTTGTCCACAGGCAGAATTGCTCCTATCTCCCAAGAAAGCCTCAAATCTGATTTTAGAACTTCCATCTGATTAAGTCAGGCCATTCAGCATAGTTACTCTTATGTAAAGACAACAGATAAGAAACTTTAATTACACCTGCACAATTCTTTATAGGATCATCTAGATTACTGTTTGACTGAATAGCTAACTGGGGACTGTAGCTTAGCAAAGTTGACACATCAAAAAGCCATCACAGTCACCTATTCAGAGAGGCCTTCCATAATCATAGCGGCCATATCAGGACCCCATCAATCTCCTTACTCTCTGTGTCCATAATCTGCTTTGTTTTTCATAGCATGTATCACAAGCTGACATTAATTTTTTATTTATTCATTTTATGATTTCTCCAATAGCTCCAAGAAAGCAGGGACTTTGTTTCATTTACTACTTTATTGTCATTTTAAAATTTTTTAGATGAATGAATGTATTGGCCAATGAAATGATCACTATTAATGTAACTCAGAGAGGGAGGGTGATCTTCAGTGTGTGATATAATTCTCTACTCAAAGATATGTTCACAGTGATTGGCAATGAGTGTGGTTAGATCTTTCATTAGGGACTTGTTGTCAGAAAAGTTTGAAGGTGTTGTCATCTACAACCCAAAGTAAGAAAGCAAGGACTGGTCATGATCTATTTAATTTTAGTCTAAAATGTTTTTAAAGATATTTGATTTCTAATGCATGATTATTTCACTCTGATCAGGACTTCTGACATCTGTTAACACTTTTTCTCTACAACTTAAATCTTAACTTCTCTTCTGACCATAAAAGAGCAGCATTTATAGGTACAGAAATTAACAATGTAGTTTCCAGATATAAGAAAGAGAAAAAAAGAAAAAAGAAAGAAATGAAGGAAAGAAGGAGGGAGGAGGGAGGGAAGGAAAGAGGGAGGAAGGGAGGGGCCAAAATTAATCCATGGTCAATTTCAAATTTTTTTGTTGATAAATTTTCCCTTTTGTTTCAATGTTCAGAATACAGTAAACCAAAGTGCTGTTTATAGTCTCTGTGTTTCTGTTTCATATAAGTATCTTTAAAAATATAAACAACACTGTTGTCAATAAATTTTATTTCATCCAGTTTCCCATTACAATGAATGGCTGTGCAGTCTGAAAAGAGTGAAAATGGTGATAATTCAACTGATTTGTACCATATACTGAAATTCTATTACATGATAGGCACTAAGTAGGTGGTATGAAGGATACCAAAAATAACCTCTGCTTTTCTGTACCTCATATTTATAATATGTATAAATCTTTCTTTCATTTTTCTCTGAATTTAGAAAGCACAAATTCCCTTTGCCATACCTACATTTGTTTTGAATTAACTTCAGCTAAATGAATAAATAAATAAATAAATATATACATAAATGAATAAATAAATAAATGTCACAAACCCATTTAAAACATTTATCTTTGCACAGGGGACCTATACACACTACTATTGATATGAGAGATTAGGACATATAAAAATCAAAACCCAAAGCAAAACAAGCAAGCAAACAAATTCTGAGTTCCTCAGAAGGAAGAAGCTGTGGGTATACTGAAACTAAATACTTCATTAACCAATTCTCTAGTTGGATGAATGGATGAATTATTCCCAGGGAGCAGTAAGTTGGGTCATTGCAAAGGTCTAGTCTCTCAGGCCACTAAAGAAAATGAAGCTGTTGTATATAAACTGTACCAGACAGGTTAGAAATCAAAATGCCTCCCTATCTCACTCATGAGGAGAATCTGGCAGATTGAGAATTGTTCCAGAAGAAAGCATATTAGGCAACAAATAGCTTCTTGAATTATACCCAGTGTAGGAAATTAGAGATGTTAAGAAAAACTCCTTATATGAAGATCCTTAGAAGAGCAAAAGGTAGGGTTCCAGAATAAATGATTCTCAGTGGATTAACATCTTATATCAAATTCCTACTAAAAGAGAATTTCAATGCTTGCATGAGTGACTGCTCAAAGGCTCCTAACTGTTACTTTCTGGATGGGAGGTTCTCAATGTTTTGTACTTGTTGCACACTTTCAGATACAGGCCTTTCCCTCATGAGCCAAGTTTTCATAATGAAAATTTGGTATGACTTGATCAATTAACTTTGGAGAATAATTAACTCTATAATTTCTATCATACAGAATAGGATAATAAAACGTGCTATTCTAGAGTTCATAAGAAAAGATTGCTCCAAAGAAAATAGATGCAATCAAACACTGGGTCTCTCAATGAGATTTATATTAACTTGTAACAATTAAAAATAAAATTATCACTGAAACTTCCTGTGAATCATTAGATAGCCCACACATGAAAGTGGCATTTGGCATTTCTGTATCATTAAGAATCAGCAAAAAAAAAAAAAAAAAAAAGAATCAGCATTATTTACAGTACCCAAGACATGGAAACAACCAAAGTGTCCATTGGTGGATAAATGTATAAATAAGTTGTGGTATATATACATACAATGGAATATTATTCAGCCATAAAAAATGAGGAAATCCTACCGCTTGCAACAACATGGATGGACCTTGAAGGCATTATGCTAAGTGAAACAAGTCTGAGAGAGAAAGACAATGACTCTATGATTTCACCTATATGAGCAATCTAAAACAAAGGAACAAACAAACAAAGTCATAGGAAAAGAGATCAGACCTGTTGTTATCAGAGGCAGAGGGTGGGGGAAAGGAATTGGAGGAAGGTGGTCAAAAGGTAGAAACTTCCAGTTATAAGAAAGTGCTAGGGATAAAATGTACAACATGATGACCAGAGCTAACACTGCTGTATGATATATAGGAAAGTTGTTAAAAGAGTAAATCCTAACAGTTCTCAGCCCAAGGGAAAAATTTTTCCTCTTTTCTTTCTTTTCTTTTTATTGTTCATATGAGAAGATAGATGTTAGCTGAACCTATTGGGGTAATCATTTCACAATATATATAAATCAAACCATCATGTTGTATGTCTTAAACTTACACAGTGATGTATATCAATTATTTCTCAATAAAACTGAAAAAACTGTAAACTGTAACATATTTGCCAAAGTAAAAAAAATTAATATTTTCAGTATATTTCTACTCATGTCACCATACCCTATTTCCGTCTTTTTTATGTAAGTTGACACATAATTTATATACAATAAAATAAACCAACCTCAAATGTACAGTTCAATGGTTTTGCCTGTTTTAGAATTTGCATAAATGGAATAATACAGTATAAAAAAGAAATGGGGACAATTTTAGGCCCTCTTTCATTTTATGTGAGATACATCAGGATAATCACAGGTTAATATATAAAATATTTATAGAAATATCAACATAAAATGTACATCAATTTGTTATAGAGACCATCCCTGATCATCTGAATTATAATTGCTGATATTTATTGATAACTTATTAACTTTCCTGCTTAAAGAAATTGACATATTTACATATTATTTTTTCATCCTTAGATGACTCTATGAAGCAAATACTATGTTATTACCATTTTATAGATGAGAAAATAATATACAAGGAAATGAGACAATTTGCACAATATCAGAAAGCTTAGAAGTGGGGGAACCAGAGCCTAAGCAGACTTTAGAAGATAGGTTCTTAATCACTACATAATATTGCTTTTATAAACTCACTTATTTCTCCTCATTGTATTCATAGAACCTTTCTCTTACCATTCATAGCATTCATCACAACTTATAAATATACATCTAATTGTTCTCTTATTGATTTAGTATGTCTTTCCCTGCGGTCTCTAACTCCCAGTAGACTGGGCCATGTCTGTAAATGCAGTTTTTGGCACTGAGAGAAACCATCATAAAGATATATTGACTATGTGAATGAATGAATGAATGAAAAGGATGGATGAATAAATGAACAAAAAATCATTTAAAATTGTTTTGCCTAATATTATCACCATTTTTTCAATTGAAACAATTGCAAGCAAAACTTAGTTTTGATATCAAGTTAACCTAGTAAACTTTGGTCACTTGACGGTTACTTTAGGGGAGGCATTAAAGGCAATTTCATAGTACCCATCAATGGCTCGCTAAACCTAATCAACCTCAGCTCTGTTGCACTGTCTAAATAGAACTGACTGCCTCTTTTATAATCACAAGGCAAAGTTCTCATATGCTCTATTAAATATACACTCCTTTATGGCTGTTCAACTTGCACTACCCATACCTCTTACTCCTGGCAGGTAATCCCCTGAATTACATTCACAATGATCCAGTATCTCAGTGTATATGAGAAACACGGTCATACTAATATCTGCCTCATTATGGAAAAGTATGTTTTATAACTCATAAAAGTTATGAAGGGAAATTAGTGGTGATGTTTAAAAAGAGTAAAAAGTTGGTGGAAACATAAGTAGAAACTAGAAATATGTGAGAAAAAGGCAACACCTTGGAGGTATCAAAGGAAAATATTCCCTATGATCTGCTTAAGCTAGTCAGTGACATTCTTCTCATTATTACCAATTCCCCAAACCTCACTTTCATGATTTTTTTAAAATTTGAGGGTACCCTTTGTCCCTTATTAGATTGCAAGCACTTCAATGTTAATGGAAGGAACTACCTTCTATATATGTACAGAGACTTAAATGTTGGGAGAGTGGTCAGGTCTCATGGAAAAAGCATACGATATGTACTTTGGGGCCTATACATGTGAGAAAGTAGCACGAAGAGTGTGGGATGCCTGAGCAGCAACTAGGAAGAGAGAGTTTGCTGTGACAGGGTGCTAAGGTTGTGGTGAAGGGGCTGTGTTGGGTGAGAGAAAGCGGAAGGTATTCTAGGCACTCTTGAGAGTGTAAAAGATTTAAGGAGATGATGGCAGGCCCAAAATAAATTTTAGAAACGTTTTGTATGATTCATTTTCATCCAACTGTTAAGAAAACCTTTGATAATATCTAAGTTATTCTCTGAGGTCTCTGAGTTCATGCTATTCTTTCTTCACCTATGACTGAGGAATTTGGGCCATGAAGTAGGTGGAGAGCTCTGTGTGACCTACACGCAGTTCCATTCCTTGATACTTTATAGAGAGCAGTTTTTTTTTTAATTGCTTTTTGACTCAACACATAACTTAAAAATAAAGAGGAGTAAGAATGCAGGCCTGAACATAAAATAATAAGGTCTGCCTTTTCTTAGGAAATACAGAGACATTCACATGAGAAGACTTATTTGTGATTTGATTTAGACTATTTCACAAAAGAACTGCATTGCATTCCAGACTCTAATGCTTAGCAGATAGATGGTCAATAAATGTATAAAATGAAAGATGATCAATAAAAAATATACGATTTCATTCAAAACACAAAAGACTTACAAGGCCAGAAAAATAAGAACTTTTTATCAGCACCAGTTAATAGAAAAACAGAATTTTATAAGTTGAGGCAAAGTGAGACCCTTGTTGGGATAAAATTCAAATCTACATCACCCAGATGACCCATACCTACAAAAACAACTTGCCCTTCCCCTCTCGCCATGATGCAGTAGCTGATGCAATAAAATTGAAAATTTTACATATATATTTTTTCTGTGTTGCATTTAGTATGAATTTATACAGCCTCATAGATTATTCTCTTGTCTCTTTCATTTTGGGGGTAAGGAGTAGAGTTTACCAGGGCACAATAATCATAATGAAGATGTGGCTGAGTCCCCAAGAACTCAATCTGAGACCAGACGTGCCCCTTAAAGCCTTGCAACCTGTTGCAAATTTCCAACATTTGTAGAAGGTTTGTCAAAGAGAAGTTGATATGTACTGCTACCAATTTTCTCCACCTTCTTGCAAGTCAACAAGGCCTTTCTCAGCTGAAAAATGACCAGAACCTGTTTATTAGTCAATATATTGAATTACTGCCTTCTCATTTTTTAGAAATTGCTTTGAATCATTTAATTATTCTATAGCTCAAAGTATAGCAACCTATGACCCATGGACTGAATCATTTACCTAAGCTTTAAAAATGTGTTTATAAAACCATTTAGATAGCAAACGCCTCAAAAGTAGAGACTCTAACATCCAATTTGTTTATGTCTAACAATAATACAGTACTATGACTGTTAAGGGATTCCACAATGATATGTATGTGTGTGTATCCCCAAATTTGAATTAAATTATTTTGCTAGGTAAGGAACTTAGCTTTCAGAGCACAGAAATATAGCTCATTCTGTCATCTGTTAGATTCAGGCATGACCATTACTGTGTAGTTATTCTGAAAGCTCAGGGACAAAGGGACCCTGAAATCTAGCATCATTAAGACTAATCTTTTATTTTTCTCTCATATTTCCTTTCTTCAAATTCCATGTATATCATTCATTCATTTACTCAACATACATTCTTAAGGCCCTATAAGTATCAAATATTGTGCTAAAATTTTATCCCTTTCTCATAGCGGCGCAAATGTGATGAAGAGAAACATGTAAATGCATGATACAACAGAGATTGCTATGGATAGTATTTAAATCAAAGAGGAGAGTAAAATGATGAGCACTGGCTCAGGGAATAGAGATAATATTTGAGTCATGTTTTGAGACTAAGTAGGGATTTTCCAAAGAGGCAGAGAAGGGCAATACCATAGAGGAAAAAGAATACATGATTTTTCAGAGGCAACAAAATAGCACAGAACTCTTAAGGACATGGGTTGCTTCTAACTCATCAAAAGGAGTGTTACTTTCTCTACTTCACAATTACTTTTTAAATCCTTAGAATTGGGGGCCAAAGCCTGAATACTTGAAATTATAAGGCAATATTTCCATACATAGAGAATAATCTAGTGGTACAGACAGAAAACATATGAAAATTTTAGTAATATGAAATAGCATTTGAAATTACATGTTGTGAGATGTTTAAAGGAGAGAGAGAGGGAGAGAAGGGCGGGGAGAGAGAGATAGAGGGACAGAAAACACAGTATTATAGCTAGGGTAGGACTTTGAGGATGGGTGGGGTTTAGGCAAGTGATAAAGAGTGGAAGTATGATGTCAGTGAAGGATGTCCAAGCAGGGAGACAGTGCTGCAGAGTTCTACAGCATAAAAGTCTAACTGAAATTCTGCTGCAGGGAGAACCATTTGCATAGACTAAAACATGAATACGTCATTCCCATTTACCTCCTGGATTTGTTCAACTCAGCAGCACCAGATAACCCACCCTGGATGTCGTCTGAAAGCCCAGCCACAGAATTTGAAATTTAGAGCATCAAAACTTGTTTAAGGCCTAAGGAGCCAATTTCTTCTCTGAGTTGGGATCAGGCCACCTTAACACTGAATCTCAAGAGAGTCCTAAAGGTCACTAGCTTTCTGTACCTTGCTTTTGCTTACCCAGCACTTAGAATTTTCATTTCCATTCTGAAACCAATAAATCAGCATATCTTGCCAGAGGAGTTTTAACCTCTTAAGATGCAATCAAATTGCTCAGTCAAAATGACTGCTGAAATTGATCTGCACATTGCTAAGACTGAAAGAGAACT
Organism: Mesoplodon densirostris; assembly: GCF_025265405.1. Lineage (NCBI taxonomy): Eukaryota > Metazoa > Chordata > Mammalia > Artiodactyla > Ziphiidae > Mesoplodon > Mesoplodon densirostris. The sequence continues at coordinate 218,704,346 of NC_082661.1, read as the reverse complement.
TTCATGTTTCTAAGGAATATATATCTCTGATTTATAGGATAATGTTGGCTGGATCCTGAAGGATTGAGTAATGCTGTTATAATTAGAAAGATGTGAAATTATCTATACCAAATAGAACAGAAAGTTGCCCATCAGTGATACTTACCAATTGTACATAGATAACCACTGTAATCAATGTGTTTGCTGATACATTGTTTTCTAATTATCTCCATTTCAACTTGAATGTTTACTGTCTTTGATCACTGTTAAGAATGATAAAAAACACAAAATATATCTTTAATTTCTGAAGTACCTCCCTTGGTGCTTTAAATAACATACCAAAGGCTTGAAAGTTGTTTTGAGTTTTGTTTGTTGTTTTGGGGGTTTTTTGGCCACCTAATTTTAATTTTTTATCCTGATTTTTTTTCTAGTTTGACTCAACAAATTATCAATAAATAATTTTCACCAAAATTAGGTCTTTAAATGAAACAATTTTATTTTGAATATGTTAAGTTTCTCATTCAATATATGTTTCAAAGCAATAGCTTTATCAATGTGTTCCTTCTCAGTTTTTTTCATCCCAATTTTGCCTTATTTCTTTAGTCAGGGCTGGCCCAGCCTCACAAGAGAATCTTAAAAAGATCATTTATCTCCCTGCTTAAACATTGGGAGGGAGTTGAGAAATGACCACCTCTCTTGGGACCCTACTTTCCCCATTAGTGAAGCAATAGCCATCTAATTAATTTAATCAGCTATCACAAAGATTAGCAAGGTAACATGTCCCAAGTGTCCCGTGTTAGTTAGAGAAAGGTATTATGTATACAGAAGAAACAGCATGATGTTATCTGTGCATTATTCCCTCAGCCCTTAAACTGGCTGACTGTTTTTCAGCTTCAGTGCTCAGGATCAAGTGAGCATAATGTACATTTAGGAAGAACACATGAATTGCCAACCAACCACCAAAGATCACTAAGTAATATGTGAAACATATGAACATGAAAAATCAGTCTGCTACTGGGAATCTCATAATAGTATTTTTTTTCTTATAGACTTTAGCACTAATTTCTCCCCTCTTCCATTGCTGAAATGTCATGTAAAAAGTAATCTGTGCATGCTTTACTAAACTAACAAGGCAGGTAGAGTTGTTTCTGTCTTCCTGGGGAAAGGAACGCAAACCTGTCCCATTGTTAGTGAGGTAATCAGGTAAGTATAATGGAACAATCTTTTCCTATAAAGTTTTGTATTGTTATGAATATAAAATAATAATAGTGTTTTTGTTAATGTTGTTATCACCAACTCATTTTCTGTTTGAAGTCAATGACTGCTAAAATATAAACAGGAAAAGGGGATAGAAAAATGAAAGGAATCATTAAAAGAGGGTTTTAGTAATATAGCTGCAATGCATTAAATTGTAGTTTAATTTTATTTCAAAGTTTTCCTCAGAACACTTAAGGGAGAATTGTAGGCATTTTGGAGAGGAAAGGCCAATCCGTGCCAGGCATTTTGAATGAAAGTATTCTAAGCTTCTCTACTTCTGTTATTTTTCCATCTGCTTTCTGTAGCCCACAGAGGAAGGAAAGGAAGGAGTAGATACCATATTCATCCCTATGGCCTAGATCTTGGTTGCAAAAGCCTCAAAAGCATGCTGTCCCTTTGAGCTTGCTCTGTAATTATGATACGGGCTTTTCTATGGAAAAGTCTGAAGACTAATCTTCTAGTATCACTTTGCACAGAAGTTGTTTTCATCTCATCAGAAGCTACAAATAAATTCCTTCTTGGTTTCTCAAGAATCGCAGAACTTGAAGCTGATATTAGGGGAAACTACTCTTGTTCACATTTAAGAATTTCTGAAAGTGAAGAGTCTGTATACAGAAAGAGGAATATCAGCATTGGGCAGGGTACCAGCTCTGACAAGTTCCCACAAGTCAATTGTTAAATGTTCTGGCATTTAATGAGTCAGTTTTTAAGCCACTGGTAGCTTCAAATTGGGCTTGACAGGAGTATTTATACCGTGGAAGCTGATTAATACTACACATCAGTTCCCCAGTTTACCAGCATCCCAGGATGCTGAAAGAAGAGGCAGCTAGAATAATAGTGACTGCCATCTGGACCTTATTTTCTTTAGTAAAGACACTTGAGTATAAGAGGATTAGTGTGGAAGGCTCTGTTAGTCTTGAGATGATCATCACAGCAGCTTTCAGAAAGACAATGGATACCAGGATGATACAGCAGAAGATAATGCAAGAAACAAATGTCTAGAAGTTTTTCAAAAATGGTCACTAATCACCCGTGACAGATATCAATCCCTAGATAGGAAACTTTGCCTCTAAATACCACCATGCTTGATCGTTTTAATTAAATGTTGTACAAAATTGCATGCAATTTAACCAAATTTCCTCTCCACCTACACCCACCCACAAACAATTCTCTTAGTGGTGTCCTAAAGCTCAAATTTCAAAAAAAAATCCTTTTAGGTTTTGTTAAATCAAAATACAACCTGAACTTTCTGGAGGTCACTGCCTCAGGCTTTTGCAGACAGTAGCCTAAATGGGTAACTGAGCAAATGTAGTGTTTTATTTATGCTCATGAGTGGACAGTTGCAAGATAAATAACCAATACAAATTTCAAATTATAGTTAACACTTATACATTGCTTACTATGTACTACATGTATGAAATACTACAACCTCATATGATGTAACTACTGCCATTTTACAAATAAAAACCAAAAACAAACAAAAAATGAAAACCTGGATCACAGGGAATTGAATTACCTTGCCTACTATTTCACAAAAGCAAGTTTGGAGCATGGTTTTGGATCTAGAAGGTCTGGCTCCAGAAGTGAAGAGCTTAACCATTACACCAATGCTCTTCATGGAACCATGATGTTTGTGGCATTCAGAAGCACCACTGACTGAGAACGTTCCAATTCAGTTGCCTCTTTTACTAGAATGCAATGTGCATTATATTTTCTCTTTCCTTTTTTTTAAAAAAATAAATTTATTTATTTTTGGCTGCGTTGGGTCTTCATTGCTGTGTGCAGGCTTTCTCTAGTTGCGGTGAGCAGGGGCTACTCTTGTGGCGGAGCACAGGCTCTAGGCACGCAGGCTTCAGTAGTTGTGGTACATGGGTTCAGTAGTTGTGGCTCGTCAGCTCTAGAGTGCAGGCTCAGTAGTTGTGGCGCACGGGCTTAGTTGTTCTGAGGCATGTGGGATGTTCCTGGACCAGGGCTCGAACCCATGTCCCCTGCATTGGCAGGCAGATTCTTAAGCACTGCACCACCAGGGAAGTCCCTCTTTCCTTTTTACAAAGAATGTTAGTTTATATGTCACGATTTTGACATATTTATCACTTGCTATGATTACTATAGTCATTTGTAAAAATGTGAATTTATCTACTTCAGTTGGGTTTAATAAACAATTAAGAACTTACTAGAAGCTACACACTCTACTGAGAACTAGGAAGAATAGAAAAGCAGGATAAACAGTAACATGATCTCTGAACCAGACATTGTTACAACAGAACTTGAGGAGCAATGCTTACACACTTGGCACATTGAAGACTGGAACAAGATAATACACAATAAAGCGCTTCCCCTAGGAAAATTTGTCTAAGAGACAGTATTAAATCTAGGTACAATCCATAAATATTTTTATAGACAAAAACATAAGGTGAAATAATTAGGCATTAGCAAAATAAATGAGAACTAAACTGTCACTTTGATATATAAAGATGAATAAAATAAATGACGATATAAACAAAGGATTTTCTAAGAAAAGTTGATACTGAGGAAAAAAGAAAAAACTGAGATTAGATAATGTATAAAGGAAACATTGCACAGAATCCTGAACAAATGGAAAAGAAAAGTGTATAATGCAAGAATAAAGCAGAGCTGTAACTTAATACAAAGCTGAAGGGAGAAATTTATATTAGAAATTCAAGAGGTGCCAGTATTTCTTTCAGTAGGTTGAGGTAACTGGATTAACAGCACTGACAACTCTCAAAGCCTATAAGTATGGTTTATATTCATTGAAAAATAGTATTTTAAATTAATATTAATTAAAAATATATATTTTAACATTTGATATCCTTTGATGATTGTATTGACTGAATTTAACTTCTATTTGAATTAAAATAACAAAATTATTGAATTTAATGGGTTATAAGATCAGTTTCTTCTTTAGTGTCCATGTTAATGGAATGACTGAGGAGCTACTAGGCATTTGAAAGATGAAGAGAGAAATAAGGGCCATGGTGTCATCTGAGGAAGACATTAACTCAGAAAAAAAGTAATGGAATTGACATGTAGTAAAATATTTCCCAATAAATAAAGAAATTGGTTCAGTATTCTTTCAAGGCCTGGAGGTATACATGGGAGGATAAGGTCAGAATAGCATGTGTGGGAACAGAAATTCTAGAGAAATCAAGCAACTTTCATGATAGAATTGGATGATTTTTGATCTCTTAAGGGTAGTTATTGGCAAATTGATCACAAAAAGTAATGGTGAAATCCTGAAGCCTATCATCAAATTGAATTTTATTTATTTTTAGTCATAAGTGTATATATAGTGGTTAGGCTAATGGCACAAGTATTAGTTACAGTAAGCAACACTTGCTATTGCAACAGATAAATCCTGAAATTTCAGAGGCTTAACAAATAAAGATTTATGTCTCACATGTGCAAAGTCTAACATGGGTCAGTCAATGCTCCTCCATCTTTCAGTTACATCATCTGTAGTACTTGGCCACCAGTATCACCACAAGAAGGAAGGTGTGACCTGGAGTTATACAGAATTTTTTTAAAGTTCAAGCCAAGAAATAGCACACATTGTAACTGTCCATATTGCATTGGTCAAAACAATGACACAACCTAAGAGCAAGGAAGTATATTTTTCCTGTGTGTCCAGGAAGAGAATATATTAAAGAGGCAAATAGCACTTTTTCTGCCAATATAAATTATTAGCATATAAGAAACAATAAATATATTTATGCTTGGAGAACATTTTGCTTTTTACTACTCATGAATGGGAGAGAAAACTGAGCAATGGGATAAACTAGAACAACTAATCACCAGTGTCTTCACTAGGAAACTGAAAGACCTGTGAGCAAAGCAGTGGTCTGACCAATGCATGATGAGCCAGTCTTCAGAGAAAGAGGAGGGTGCTAACTAGTCAAATAAAAAGTGTAGCTTATCAAATATCAATTATCAGTAAGAATTTATATATAGGCTCTCTCTATATACATACTGTCTGGAAATCCTTTAGTTTCTGTGTCCCTGTACCATTCTAGATGCACAGTTGGGCCTCTCAAGATTTTCCAAGAAGTCATCCAATGTAGAATTAGCTGATAATTTCATGGAGAAAGGTACACCACAAGGAATAACTTGATATGCTCACTGGGATGCTTCAAAGTTTGTCTCCAATCTGCACTCAGTTTTGCTAACTACTGCTTATTTCTTGAACCTACTTTTCCCAATAATACATCTTCATTATACACAGAAGTTTACCTTTGGAGAAATGGACTCATAAATTTGAATACTCAGGGTCATAATTTTTCCCAGGGAAAAAAATAAAAGCTTGGTGAAATTATGAAGTCCTTCACACCTCACTCTTTAGAAGGAAGAGGAATAGTAAGTAAATGTGTAAATATATTTTTCTGTTTTACTGAAAGGCAAGGGGGGAGGGAGGGAAGGAGAGAGGGAGGAAGAGGACTGGCTGTCTCAGAAGATCAGACATCTCTATCCCCTACAATAACTGGATCAAGGATGGACACATCCAAACAGGCCAATTAGAGTTATGCCTGAAATTTTTCTGAAACTGTCAAGAAAGACATAATCTTTCCTGATTTGCCAAGTTGTGATAATATAAGATGGTAGATAGAGAGAACCCTTGTTCCATGATATATAGAAAATCTAAGAATAAATTTTTTAAAAGTAGACAAAATAGCCAACAGATAGAAAAACAGAGAGGGAAAGAGTGGAGAGAGAGAGAGACAGAGAGAGACAGAGAGAGACAGAGAGAGAGAGGGAGAGAGAGAGAGAGACATGAGTCCTATATCCTTCCAGGACTGAAGCCATTTCTCAACTTTCCAATTACTGAGCTAATAAGTTTCTACACTATGCTACTTCCACAATTCACATAAAGGGTTGTTTGTATATATAATATAATATATGTGTATCTATTTAAGAATTAAATTGTTTAACTTTACTAGAGAAATATATACATAAGTAGAAATAAAGGATGAATATCAGTAACTACAGAATTTTATAAAGAAATATTTTAAGGATTCTGTGTTAGTGCTTAAAATGCTTTACATTTATACAGTCCTTTGTACTTACAAAGTTTTCCAAAAAATTAGCTAATTTAACCTTAACATAACCGTACAACAGTTATTATAATCCCACTCCAGAAGAAGTAAAATTGTGGCTCAGAAAAGGAAAATGATTTGCTCAAGGTCATGTAATAAGAACCTGAATAAGAACTCAAACTAATGCCCTCATTCCCGCTATATGATTACAAAATGTTCATCTTAGAGTCAAGAACTGCAAAGTCTAAATTAAACGTAATAACATATGGTCAAAAAGGTAACTTCCTAAAAAAATAATAATGGAAAAAAATAATTATAGAGACGAATTTATTTTAGTCAGTCATCTTGGTTTGAGTTCACTGGAAAGCAGAGCCTGAGACAAAGACTTGATGCAGATACTTTATTTGGGAGGTGATCCTAGGGAGCTAGAGTGAAGGAGTGGGGAGAAAGAGACCAAGAAGAGAAAGACACTAAAGGAGGAAGTATTGAGCTTGTCATCACTATGAGCAACTAAAGCTCAATCCCACTTAGGAACCTCTAATGAATCTTATTGCATATACACAAAACTTTTGTGGGAAGGATTGGAAACTGGAGCTTTTATCTACCAACACTGGATTTTTACTGTTTAAAGCCCACACCTCTCCCCTGCATGAGTACTTCCACCAGCTCCTTGATGCCACACCTGCAAATGGGCCATGAGTACTTGTCTCTGTTGCTTAGAGAAAGATCTAATGGAGAGTTGGAAGGAGGTCAGCATTTCAGTGAAGAGTCCCTCACAGCTACAATGAGTCAGAGGTGGGATATGGGTACCTGGCACAGGGTACCAATAGTGTCTGCTACAGACATACCCCAAATAGATTGGCATTAAAGTCAATGTGTTACCATTAGTCCAAGATTTGATATGGACTTGGTAACTACAGAGAGAAAGAATAATGGAAAAGTCTATGTCAGCTCTCATAGAAAATAGGTAACATTTTTTTCTCCTTATCAATTAAAGTTCAGCACACATCTCTCTAAAACAATTTGTAGTTCCAGAGAGATTCCATTTCTGACTTGAGTGATAAATAGAATTATTCATAAGCAAATAGTGAAAATGAGTTAGAAGAAGACCAAATTATTATATACAGATATAAATGTCTCATTTCTATCTTTAATGAGAAGTTCTAACAGATGTTGCCACTACAAATGAGTCATAACTCATGGACTAAATTACCCTTAACACATACATCAGGAAGGCAACTACTTTTGGGCAGTAGACAAAGATAAACATAAAAATGTCTGAAGAGAAATACAAGGACTTACATCTTTATGGTGTTACAAATGAAAGATAAATTTTGTAGTGCTAAATTTAAAATCTGTACAGAAATCAAGTTTGTATAGTTTCAAAAGAAATTTGAATTGTAGAAACTTAAGTCCTTCTATTTAAAATATCCTGTTTGTTTATAGCCTTAAAAGTCTTCATAGGGGCTTCCCTGGTGGCACAGTGGTTGAGAATCTGCCTGCCGCTGCAGGGGACACGGGTTCAAGCCCTGATCTGGGAAGATCCCACATGCCACGGAGCAACTGGGCCCGTGAGCCACAACTACTGAGCCTGCGCGTCCGGAGCCTGTGCTCCACAAGAGAGGCCACGACAGTGAGAGGCCCGCGCACCGCGATGAAGAGTGGCCCCTGTTTGCCACAACTAGAGAAAGCCCTCGCACAGAAACGAAGACCCAACACAGCCAAAAATAAATAAATAAATAAATAAAGTTATTTTTTAAAAAAGTCTTCATAAGCATCAATACTTCCAAAATATTTTTAATATTTGCAAAGAAGTCAGGACTAAACAAACAGAAAATGGAGATTTCTATTGGGTAAGGCATGTATTAGTAATGAAACTGATGTGTTATCAACTATGCCAGCCCTTCAAGTCCCTTACTAAATTATGTTTCTATTGACTTCAGGAGTTAATACTCAAGATCACATAAAAAGAACCAGACAGTTGTTTAGGCATATCTCTCAGGATAATTTAACTTGAGATAAATTAATCCAAGCAACTTTAAACATCAGACAAAAACTATTAAATAGAGCTAGCATTTTAAAATCCTACAAACTTTTTTGGGCTTCCCTGGTGGCGCAGTGGTTGAGAATCTGCCTGCCAGTGCAGTGGACATGGGTTCGAGCCCTGGTCTGGGAAGATCCCACATGCCGCGGAGCAAATAGGCCCGTGAGTCACAACTACTGAGCCTGCATGTCTGGAGCCTGTGCTCCGCGACAGGAGAGGCCGCGACAGTGAGAGGCCCACGCACTGCGATGAAGAGTAGCCCCCGCTCGCCACAACTAGAGAAAGCCCTCGCACAGAAACGAAGACCCAACACACCCCAAAATAAATAAATAAATAAATTTATAAAATCCTACAAACTTTTTAATTAAAATACTTGAAATTAGATTGATTTTATGAATCTTTCCTACTAAAGTACAAAAGCTTCACACAGAAATTATAATCCTAGAAACAAGAAGATTAAGGGAATTTCCCATATATTCAGGTATATCTGTATAGGTATTATTCATAAATATTTTTAAAATTTGTATCAACCTTATTGAGGTATAATTTATATTCTATAAAATATACCCATTTTGAATGCACAGTTTGACAAGTTTTGACAAATGTATTCCAGTAACTACCACCACAATCAAGATATGGAACATTTCCATCACCTCAAAAAAGTTCCCTTATATCCTTAAGCAGTCAGCCTCCACCACCACACACCAGTGCTGGCCCCAGGCAACCACTGTTTTTTGTTTTTTGTTTTTGTCACTGTACATTATTGTTGCCTGGTGAATTGCATATAAATGGAATCATATGTATTATATTTTTTGGCTTGCTGAAATAAGGTCCTAAACATAGAATTAAAAAAAGCTGAGAATTATTGTCCCCCTCATTGAAGAATGAGTTAGAAAATGGAATCTTCCCTTGGAAACGACCCATCAGGGAGCTCTTAGGATTTACAGGTGTCAATAGCGATAGCTGGTTGCTTACTACAAATTTTCACTTGGTCGTTCTCTCCTCCACTTGGGGAAACTCTGGGAAAATTTTTGCTTCTAAATTAGAGTTTCTACTTCTTTTTAAAGTCTCCTGTTCTAAAATCTGCCAAAATCTAGACACTACTCTTTTGGGGATAGACAGTACTGATTCATCTATTCAAAATGAACAAAACACTTCAGCACAACAAGCAAATCGGAGTAAAGGCTATCCTATAACTATTTATTCCCTGTCAAAAGTAAACATCCTGCAGTGATTTCATTTCTCTTCCTGAAGAGGAGAAACTTCATTTTTGTCAGGGGATCCTGTGGTCTGAGCAATAGTTGCTTGATGATGATAATCAGCGAGGAGGCAAAAGGGACTGAATGAAGGTACAACAAGTGGGAAAGGAATAATCTAAGCCTTTCATATTTTGCTGGGGAAGTGGGTTTGGGCCTCCATCTACATCCCAATCCATAGGGTTATGTCCAGGCAAATTCTCATTTTGCATGATTTGTGACTATTTTTTCCTTAGTATTGTGGGGAGGAATACATATTAAAAAAGGGCAAGCCATCTGGGTTTCTATACAAATGAATTTTAAATATGGAATCTGCATATGTTATTTATTCTCTCTCAATGAAAACATGTAAATGTCTTAGGGGAAAGGCTGCAGTTAATTTTAAAATATCTTACTTAAGAGTGATGTTTATAATATTCATACACTTTATTCTCATAAAAAAATCTTTATATGATTAGGATCATGGAATTTCAAGATACATTTGGAGAGGGCCCCTGAGTCTTCCAATAAATATCTATATAATTATGTAAAGTCAATACTTTGACTTAATACTTGAGAACTTCAAAACTTTCCTTTTCCTAGATTTTAGTTTTTGGTAAGCCTATGGTATTCCCCCAATTGCTCTTCATACCATAAATTAAACATTGAATTCTTAAGAGAATCTGATGAATTCAGCCACTGTAATTTAGTCTGACAATCTATGTCCTTATTTTTCTTGACCTTGCCTTTCCTCCTTCTGAAAGCACCTGTTATTTCCCCTACTTTACTTCCTCACTTTATCTCCTCTTTTCAATGCAGCACTCAGGAGATTGTTGAAGTCCAATGAGCGCATAGTTAGCCACAGGAAAATGTGTAGAAGAGAACAGAAAAAAAAATGAAGTCATTGGCATGTATTAAGAATAAGGAAGCTTATTCATGGAGATGGAGAAGACATAATGATGAAGATCAGAGAAAAATGATACTGGGAAGAGTCATGTAGGTAAGCGAAAAAGATCATTAGAGAAGTGGTGGCAGTTAAGATTTGTGAGATAGATGACACCAGATCTTGGATGTCCATCACTGCCAGGCTGAAGATTTAGATATAACTTTATAGATAATGGATTACAACTGAACCTTTGAGCAAGAAAGGAGTGTGAAAAATACAAAGCTTTGTTTTAGAGAAATTCATCTGGAAGATACTTGTAGCATGGATTTTATCTGTGTAGACTTTGTTAAATGGCTATAATGTACCCTAAACTGCTTGAGTTGAGTGACGTGTGTGTGTATAAGTTAACTTTAATCTATACTTTAAGGGCAGTTGGTTAATTTAAATGATCCTAATCAGGATTTACCTACTCCAGAGATTACTGGTTGGTTAGCTGGAGTTCAAATCCCAGAACTGACTACAATTTCTTCCATTATCTTTGGTTCCTTCTGCTCTTGTGGGTTTGTTAGCTAATACAAAAGACGTATGAAATAATTTTTCATTGGTGATACATGTTATTCAAAGTATCTTGATTTGCCCAGCAGATTATACATTTCAGAGTAGTACCATAGACCCAATACTTTTAGTTCAACCTTTGGTTCAGACATTCAATGAAGGATTCTGTCAGTGTATTCCAACCAGGACAGCTGGATTCTACTGCTAGAAGATTGTCACATATGCCTTGAGCTAAGCTTTCATGTAACAGTCTCACCAGTATGCCTAAATGATAATAAGCTGTACTCCACTGAACTTACAAGAAAAGGTTATATGACTGTTTTTGTCACTGTTTCTTAATAAATGTTTCCATAAGTAGCGGTATTTCGAAACTCGCATTTATCATAGTTACTATCAGGTAGAAGCAGTGTAAAAAAAAAGCATCTGGAGCTATCTCACCTAATAATTTAATTGGAGACTACTTATAAAAAATGAAAACCAAAAACCTAATAATTGTGAATGGCTAAATTGGCTTGGGCCAGCATGCAACAAACATAAGATATAAGACCTATTTTGAAAATAGTATCCATGTGAGGGAATGATGGACTCAGTTGTATGTGGGAATAGAAATATTTGGGAAAGGCTGAGCTCAAAGTCTCTTTGAAAGCATTAAACAAAAGAAATTTAACCTCAGATTTAATTAAACTTTCCAACTTAAAACATAAATTTAATTCAAGAATATCAAATTAAGAACACTATTATAAAATGTAAAACTATGTGTCAAATTTTATTTAGTCATTTTGATTAAAATAATAAAAATGATGCAGGGGATACGGGTTTGTGCCCCGGTCTGGGAGGATCCCATATGCCGCGGAGCGGCTGGGCCCGTGAGCCATGGCCGCTGGGCCTGCGCATCCGGAGCCTGTGCTCCGCAACGGGAGAGGCCACAACAGTGAGAGGCCCACATACCGCAAAAAGAAAAAAATAAAAATAATAAAATAAAATAATAAAAATGAGTAAGAAAGTGGAACTGGAATAATACAAAAAGAATTAGAAAAAATAATTATATTATGGGGAAAAAAAGGCAGAATTCCAAAGATTGCAAATGGTTTATCTACAGGTATATTACAGGTCCTGTGGAAGAGTTTCTAGCATTGTGTGGGATGATGGAACTGCACTGTGTTATGAAAACACAGCTGCACATCCTGTTCTATATAAAATGCTATGCTAGGGTGACAGATTGTACATAGGTGCAATGTGTACTCAGTTTGTTCTTATAAAGGACAGTTTTATGTTGTGCCATTTCTAGCATAGTTTAGTCCATTCTGAAAATTACTCTCCATCATCCCCAAGGAATGGCAAGAGAATTTTGGATTGAAATATTTTCTTTTTTAAAAAAGGCAATTGAACATTCAGGGGGAAAAAAAGAAAGTAAATTTCATGTATCTCACTCTATATGCTCCTTACTTAATGAGGCTTCTCCCCCAAATTTGACTGGCTCTATGGTAAGCAGAATAAAAACTACTTATATGACATGACTCCCAAAGTATGAAAAACCCCTTCAGTGCCCAAAGGATTTCTAAAGTACTTAAAAATATTATTGTGTTTGACATGAAGAAATTAGATGAAGTTATAGTTACACATGTAAAATTTCACCTGGTGCATAGTAGGTATCAATGAATCATGTTAAATTTAAACGCACATATTGGAGTGAGAAGTAGAATAAAGATTATTAGCTCCTGGACTTCCCTGGTGGTGCAATGGTTAAGAATCTGCCTGCCAATGCAAGGAACACAGGTTCGAGCCCTGGTCCGGGAAGATCCCACATGCTTCAGAGCAACTAAGCCCATGCGCCACAACTACTGAGCCTGCTCTCTAGAGCCCACGAGCCACAACTACCTAAGCCCACGTGCCTAGAGCCCGTGCTCTGCAACAAGAGAAGCTATCTCAATGAGAAGTCTGCACACTGCAACAAAGAGTAGCCCCCACTCGCCGCAACTAGAGAAAACCTGCACGCAGCAATGAGGACCCAACACAGCCAAAAATAAATAAATAAACTTATTAAAAGAAAGATTATTAGTTCCTTTTTACAAATCAACAGAGATTAGTTTACTGTATTAGCATTAGTTTCTTCTTAGAAGAATTACATCCTTTTTTTCAAGAAAATAAGAGCAAGTTAGAGTGTGTCTGAACCTCAGACAATTATCTAGGGATGCCAGGCCAGGCAGTGGGGGAGTCTGGAAACTGCCAAAAACTGAATGGGCAAGACCAAAAGATTAATAATTTAATATTATTTAGTTCAAATTATTGTAATATTAGAATATATTGCAAAATAAAAAATGCTTTATTTACTAACTCTAATTATAGAAAGAAATAAAATAAAATACATTAATGGCAGACTACTTGGTTAAATCTTTATAATTATTTTTAAAATATTCTAATTCTAGTTAGTAATTGAAAGTTAATATAAATTTGAAACAGGAGGGAAGGGGGCAGGGCACAACCTTTAAAAGAATAAAAAAGCCCTTGAAGATACAACATAAACTGGTTAGAACCAACTAGGTCCAAGATGGTGGAAATTTGACTTCCAGTAGACCTTGAGCCTCATTATACTCTCATCGTAATTAGCATTGTAATTAGCGTTAGCATGGTAAACGGCATACCTGCAGGCGCCATGACAGTTCCAAGGCCGACCATAAAAGGCCAAAAAGTGGGTGGTGGCCCAATTCTTGGAAATCCCTGTCCCTTCTCCAAGATAGTTGGAATGATCCTCCCACTCATTAGCCTATGAAATTACCCAGCACATAAAAACTAACCACCCCATATTTTGGGGCCTCTCGCCTTCTGAGATGGCCCATGCACACTCTGTCTGTGGCATGTGTTTCTCCCATGGCTTCTCTCATTTTCCAAGACAACCCCATGCCCTGGGGCCACTCTCGCCTTTTAAGACAGACTGCGTTCTGTCTATGGAATGTGTATCTCTCTAAACAAATACACTTCTTACCTACCACGTTGTTTCTCACTGAATTCTTTCTGTGATGAGACACAAAGAACCTGAGCTTCAGTAAGTACTGACACCAGGTGAGCAATTTTAAGTAAAAGACAGTAGGTTCAAGTTCCAGTCAGAGTTTTGGCTGAGTTAGAGTCTCAGCCTGTGGGTTCAAGTCCCAATCTGGGTGCAGGCTGGGTTCAAGTACCGGCTGAGTCGTGCAGTTTTAAAGATGCCTAAGTAAATCAATGAAACAGAATAGAGTCCAAAAATATATGAAAAATTGATTTTTGATAAAGGTGCAAAAGCAATTTAGTAGAGAAATAACAGATTTTTCAACAACAACTGGTGCTGAAAACTAGACAGCCATTAAAAAAAAAAGTACTTCAAACCATACCTTGCACTAAAAGAAGTTCATTAACTTAATATAAAATCTAAAACTTAAGAAGCAAACAAATCTTTGATTAGGAAAAGCTTTCTTAAATATAGCTATAAAAGTATGATTCAAAAAATAAAATTATTGATATGTTGTACTTCATAAACATAAGAATTCTGCTCTGTGAAAGAAACTGAAGAATGAAAAAATAAGTCATAAATTAGGAAAACAATATCTGCAAAGCATATATCGGATAAAAGATTTGTGTCCAGAATATATAAAGAACTCTCATAACTCAAAAATAAGTAAACAAAAAACTTAATTTAAAATGCACAAAATATTTGAATAGAATTGGCAAATTAGACCATGAATAGATGTTTAACATCAGTTATCATTAGGAAAATGAAAATTAAAGCTACAAACAGATAGCATTACATACCTATTATAATGCTTATAATACAAAAGACTGACAATACAACGTAATGTCAAGGAATGTGGGGAAATCAGAACTCACTGCTGGTGGAAACAGTACAACTACTTTGGAAAACAGCTGACGGTGTCTTAAAATGATAAGCATACACCTGTCATATGACCCAGCCATTCCATCCTTAGGTGTTTTCCAAAGAAATGAAACATTTCCATAAAAGTGTCCTTAGCGACTTTATAAAATTATCCCCAAATTGGAAACAACTCAAACATCCATCAGCAGGTAAATCCATAAACAAGTTCTGGTATATCCCTTCAATGGAAATCTATTCAGTAATAAAAATTTCGGGACTATTGATACAAGCAACACCATGAATGAATCTCAAAATAACTATGCTGAGTGAAAGAAGTCAGACAAAGAAACAATACCTACTATATTTTTTTTCTAAAATTCTAGAAAATATAAGCTAATCTATACATAGAAAAAGCAGATCCATGACTTTCTGGGGATGAGAGATAGTTGGGAAAGGCCGGGAGAGGGGAATCACAGAGCAGCATGAGGAAATTGTGGGAGGTGATGAATGTATTCATCATTTTGCTTGTTTATACACACACACACACACACACACACACACACACACACACAGAGGAATATTTTACAGTTTAAACATGTGAAGCTTACTGTATATCAATTACACCTCAATAAAACTGGTGGTACTCAACAAATGTTGGCTAAAGCATGTTTTTTGTTTGTTTGTTTTGTTTTTTTACATGGGAGAATCTCATTTTTAGTGCATTGAGATTTTATACTAGGCAATATTGGTTTAATAAAAAAAAGCAACTCTCTTCTCTGGTAGCAGATTTCTACTCTTTCATAAGTGAGATTAATAAAGTGAGTACAGGACTACACAAGAGAAACCAGATACAACAGAGGCATCACCAAGACAACCAGAATAGAGAGGTTTATTAGGACAGAGGCCAACAAGCTATGGAGTTGAAACATGACAGAAATGCAATAGAATCATAGAGAAGGCAAATAACTTCCAAATCAGTAAATCAATCTGATGCAAAGATTCGAAGGCCCTTCATAATTCCAAGGTGTTACACTACTCAGAATAGTAATAATGCAGAGTAAGGAAATAATGCAATGGACAAAACTAATAAGCTGAGGGTATGGGTTCTCAGTAATAAATGGCAGTGAAATCGTTAAAGGGCAAGGAATAGCAAAGACAAGCATGGGGATGAGAGATCTGTTGAAAGGTTACCAAGGATACAAGGAAACTGAGAACATTGTCACTTGAAGGGTTTGGGAAGTTTGATAAGTGGAGTGAAGGATATTTAATCTGCCACTTCTCAGGAATATTGAGGGTGGGGCACACATGCACATTAGCAGAGGGTTAGAGTAGATTTGGACTTTAAGGTAAATGAGCTTTATTTTTACCTTTGGACCATATGTAAAAATGAATTGCCTAGAAGCGTAAATAAAGGAAACATAAGTAGCCAGAAGTTGGGAGACCAGAATCCTGATCACATCAACACCACTTTCACTACCCGATACCAAATGCATCCATAACATGTCTCTTCATCACACCTTATATTAGCTTCCTAGGGCTGTCATAACAAATTACCATGAACTCGGTGACTTCAAACAAGAGAAATGTATTTTCTCATAGTTTTGGAGTTCAGCAGTACAAAATTAAGGTGTTATCAGGACCACACTCTCTCCACAGGCTCTAGGGGAGAATCTGTTTCTTGTCTTACCCAGCTTCTGGTGACTACAGGCCAATCCTTGGCTCCTCCTCCTTTTCTGGGTCTTCTCTGTGTGTCTGCTTTATTAAGGATACATGTGATTGCAATTAAGGCCCACCAGGATTATCCAGGATAAACTCCTCCTCTCAAGATCCTTACTTAATCATACATTTGCAATACTAAGTAATATTCATTCTTTCGCCACATTATGTTATATTCATAATAAATTCTGGGAATAAGACATATTTTGAGGGGACTACCATTCAACCTACTACTACATATCATCTCTCTGGGAAAAGATTCATATATATATAATAAAGGGAGTATAGTTACAATTGAAAATAATAATAAAATGCACAATACTATTTATTGTAAACTCTATTTTAGTCGATTCTCAAGGAATGCTTTCACTGATTTTTGCTGAACTCTTGTATCCACAGCCAAACCACGATTTCGGTTAGCAAGGACTGTTGCTTGACATTTTAGTTTATATTTATAAGTTATGTGAGGGTGAAATAATGAGGACAAATGTGGGAACTTTAGTCATTCACCAATGCAGTGAGCATATTTTTCCTGAATTTACTGATAGTTTTTTTTTTAATACTGAAATGGTATTTCCTCAAATATTTTTATGCTAGTCACAAAGTAACAGCTACAGGTGGCACATAATTTGAAATTTAATCTGCATTATTAACATTTTCTCCATCACTTTCTTAGGTCCATACAATTAGCAAAACAATAATCAAGTTCTGATTTGTAGCATTTGCTGATTTCCCTGGTGTAAATATTTCCAACATGACTGAATTCAGGCTACTAATATGAAATCACTAAATGCAGAGTTGGGAAGAGATAGTCAATAGCACATAATTATATAGTATTTCCTCCATTTAGATACATAGAGTAAATAACCTCAAGAGCGTAATAACAGTAAAATATCCTAAAATAATTAAGAAGTAATAAACTTTGATATTTGTTTTGGTTTCAACACAGTTTTTGAATTTTAAGTTTATATAATTTAATTTTCAATAATGGTTATGTTTAAAAACTGTCTTTTACTATTCCTGAAAATTTAAGCTGGCTCTCACAAGTTATTATGAGCTGGTTCCAGCATGCTACTATATAACATGACAATGAAGAATCAGAAGAAACATTTTCAAATCTTTACATCAGTTACACTAAACATTAATGATAGGCTAGCAGGTTTAGCCAGAGCAAATGTATCTTAAAGTCTTCAGTCTTTTCCAGGACTATTGATACAATTATCAGTCAGGGCTGACTCCAAAGAAAAACACCAAGTTTTATGTTAAAGGTCTCAATAATTCAGTTATAATAAGCAGAACAAGAAGCCGACTTTCCTGCTCTACACTTCTAAAAATTTCAGCTATACCTACTGATGAGTCTCCAGATGAATTTCATAAGAGGAAGCTTACCGATGAGTTCTAATTATGCCTAATTCCATATTCACCAACAAATTGACAGTTTTGTTGTTCTGTTGTGTGACATTAGGCAAGTCACTTCCTTTTCCCTGGAGATTTCTTAATCTACAAAATGTAGATATCCTACCTCACAGGGGTGTACTAAAGTATGACAAATTAAAAAAAATTACATATCCAAAATGCAATTGCACAACTTAAAATAGTAATTAAGAAAATTAGTAGGAAACTATGACAACTCCTTTGGAACCAAGCCATTAATTTTTAAATAAGGAAAGGAGAAACATAAAGGAGTAACCTCATCAGGATCTTTTATAACCTCTCTTTTGGGAGAAAGGAATCAGGCAACACTTATTCTCTCACAGAGAAAAATAGAGAGAGGCATGTGACCCCCGGCCTGTTTCTATTATGCTAGCATCTGCAATCATTAGGTTCAGGTGACATTTTAAAAAATTATTTTTTGCAAAAGAGTCCCAAGGAAACGATAATTATCATTTAATGGGATTCACAGTGGCACAATAATATCACTGCTCTTCCCCACCTGAGTTCTGAACCAGTTGAGAAAGGCAGATGGGCACCAAAATACCATCTTTATTACTCATAATGGAACACATGGCTTTTATTGGATGGTAAGTGGGCTTATAATGAACACAACAGTAAAACTGACTTACCCACCATGACAAAGGCAAAATGGGATCACTGCATACTTCTGTCCTAGAACAAGGCTCTTGAAAACTTATAGCATGACAGATATGCACAGGATACATGCTTCCCAAGACAGGGAGAGACAAAGGGTCAGCCCTTCACACCTGGCTTCTCCTTCTAAATTCACCCATCAGGTAAATCCTGCCTCTTCACTGGGAGATAAAAGAGTGATGAGGCAGAAAAAGTCCTAGAATGTTATGCTAAAGAAGCTCCCTCTATAAGGAAGGAAACCTCAGGAGTAGAGAAAGCTCATCCTTTTCAACTCTTTC
The DNA here is from genome assembly GCF_025265405.1 of Mesoplodon densirostris. Lineage (NCBI taxonomy): Eukaryota > Metazoa > Chordata > Mammalia > Artiodactyla > Ziphiidae > Mesoplodon > Mesoplodon densirostris. The sequence goes on along the minus strand of NC_082661.1, from coordinate 218,685,416 downwards.
CCACCACCATTCAAAACTACTGGTGTAAGAAAAAAGAGAGAGTTAGGAGTTGTCCATGAGGTACGCACACCCCAGCAAAGAATTTGGGATCAAGAAAAAGGATAGCTCCCTTTAGTTCACCTCTCATGATGACTGACTCAGTACTAGGTGCTCAGAGAAGTCAAGCAACTTAAGTAAGGTCACACAGCCAGCAATGGTGTATGATTAGACTATGTGCTCTTTCAATGCAGAGATTATACCTTAATAACTATATATAATAACTATAGTTTAATAACAGCCTGGAACATTGTAAATATTTGTGGAAGGAAGTAAGAAAGGAAGGAAGCAAGGAAAGAGGAAGGAAATAATTGAGAGAAATCAATTTAAACCCAGGTCTGAATAGATCCTGTCACCACTCTACGTTGCCTGAGTATGGGTGTTATTACTGGGCCTTGTGACTCCTAGCATTTTATCACACATTTAGGAAGAAGGCACTCTTGAATGATCATATTCTTATTCTTAAGAACAGTAAGTCTCTCTAAGGGAAATATGCTCAGTGTTCCAACCAACTCAGATATTGTTCTGGCTGCATGCTGAGATGATATATAATCTCACGGGTCCTCAAACCAGATGAGAAAAACAAAATGAATTGCATCTAATACATAATGGTGTTTATAATCATACTTAACATCAGCATGTTATGCCATAAATAATAGTATAACTACAAGCTTGCATTAGTGTACTTTAGGCATCCTCTCTCAACACAGTATACAAAGCTAGGGTTGTCATTCTTTTGCTGTTAAAGATTGTTCTTATAACACTGACAAGCAATGATATATGGGATTAATCCCTTTAACTCATTTACTCAAGAGATTATTCTCTACCATGTCCATGGCTGAATAAGCAAACAATAAATATCATTGAAAAATCATAGGCAATCCATTGGTCAAAAAATTCAGGTAAGAAAAGAAGTCAGTCATAGAGCTCAAGTAGTTTTTCTGCTCTTCACATATTTTGGGATTGAGGGATACTATTACTTACAGAGAAAAACAAAGCCCTCAGTATGTATGATGAGCTATTTAAAAACTAAAGTGAAATTTCAAAGTGTTCTATATTAGAGAAACATATCAATATACCTTTTAAACTTATATATTTGGTAATTGTGAATATCTCCTTTTTTTTTTTTTTTTTTTTTTTTTTTGCGGTATGTGGGCCTCTCACTGTTGTGGCCTCTCCCGTTGCGGAGCACAGGCTCCGGACGCGCAGGCTCCGGACGCGCAGGCTCTCAGCGGCCATGGCTCACGGGCCCAGCCGCTCCGCGGCATGTGGGATCTTCCCAGACCGGGGCACGAACCCGTGTCCCCTGCATCGGCAGGCGGACTCTCAACCACTGCGCCACCAGGGAAGCCCGAATATCTCCTTTTTTGAAGATTCTCACATAAATGTGTTATCAGACCTGCATTTTAGAGTCTACTCTGTTGATGACTAGTGGGACCACCTTAGACATATGACGGCTCTCCTTTGGGTCTCAGTTACAGTATTTTGTTCATAAGGATGACAGTAACTGGCTACATGAAGACAGAGGCCTAGATCAAGCAACCTCTTTATATCTTTTATAGCCTTAAACATCATGATCTATGATTATATGTAAAAAGCTGCAATTTCAGACAACTGGGGTCTGAGGTAGTTAAGTGGCAAAACTGCTGTTCTCATGCAGCTGCCCTCATGCACCCACGGCAGCTTCAGGAGCCGTGCCATCTTCCTCCGACTTAAGAGTGTCGCTGTGTCAACCTCCACTGCGGTAACAGGAAGGTTTATGCCTAAGTGAAGCTTTATCCTCCACTCCAGACAAGCCAGCCCCCTTTAGTACAGGAGCACTCCACAGTCAGGCCTGCAATTCAGTTCTGCCTACACAACTCTTATTCAAGTCCTATTCAGGCTATAAATTCCACCTCCCCAGTATGTTTCCTACTGCTACTGAAACACAAACTTAGTGGCTTAAAACACCACACATTTATTATCTACAGTTCCTTAGGTAAGAAGCTCTGCATGGGTCTCTGCACTAAAAGATATAACAGGGCTGTGTTCCTCTATGGAGGTTCTGGACAAGATCTATTTCCTTGCTAAGAGGCTGCCCACATTCCTTGGCTCACGCCTTCTCCACCATCGCCAAAACTGGCCACTGACTCTTCTTCCATAGTCATACTAACCTCTAGCCCTAACCAGGAAAGTGTTTCCATTTTAAGGATGCATGGGATTAGATCAGGTCCACCTGGATAACTGAGGATATTCTCCCTATCTCAAGGTTTCAAGATCCCTGTTCTTAATCGCACCTTCTAGATCCCTTTTGCCATTGTATTAGGGTTCTCCAGAGAAACAGAACCATTGTGTGTGTGTGGGGGGGGGTAAGGTGGGGTGGGTAGAGAGAGAGATGGATTCTTTTTCAGGAATTAGGAGTTGGGTTACAGGATCGTGGGGGCTGGCAAGACCGAAAGCTGCGGAGAGGCCAGCAGTCTGGGAACCAGGGGAAGAAATGATGTTTCTCAAACCCAAAGGCAGTCTGAAGGCAGAATTCCTTCTTCCTTAGGGGAAAACCTTCAGTCTTTTTTTAAGACCTTCAAATGAATAGATGAGGCCTACCGACTCATGAAAGTTAATCTACTTTACTCAAAGTCTATTTAAATGTTAATCTCATCTAAAAAATACCTACATAGCAACATTTAGACTGACCAAATATCTGGCTACCCTGGCCTAGCTAAACTGACACATAAAATTAACCATCACAGCCATGTAAGGGGACGTATTCATAGGTGCCAGGGATTAGAGCAGAGACATCTTTGCAGGGATGGAGTATTATTCTGCCTGTCATCTCCTCTATGAAACTTCCCATAACCATTCCAGCCTTCACTTATTAAACTGTGCCTGCCACTACTGGAGTCTATGTTCCCAATTATTTAACAAGTCATTAATTACTGCCTTTTTCAAATCAGATTGTTTTAAAAGTGGTGTGGTAATTATCATCTTTTGTAAGAAGACTTTCTGCTTTATGTGTCCTGTGTCTTCTCATTCTTTCCCTTCCATGTTCACAGTGCTAAGTGCATAATAATCAGCATATTTCTTAGATATTTCTTTAAAAGGAAATAACATATTTTGTTTTTGAAGACACTTTATGTGATATTATCTTTTTTTTTTTTAACTCAAATTGAGTACCAGAAAAATAAAATGAACATCTAAGGTGACATGGAGTAAGACACAGCATGTAGGACCTTATAGGCCCAATCAATACTCTTTCTGTTACCTCAAGTTAAATGTTTATAAATAATAATCTTACAATCATAAGGCAAGGACATTGTACATGGGTATAAATTTCCCATGATTTTTTTTTAATTAATTCATTTTTGGCTGCGTTGGGTCTTCGTTTCTGCGTGTGGGCTTTCTCTATTTGTGGCAAGTGGAGCTACTCTTCATTGTGGTGTGTGGGCTTCTCACTGCAGAGGCTTCTCTTGTTGCGGAGCACAGGCTCTAGGTGTGCGGGCTTCAGTAGTTGTGGCACACGGGCTCAGTAGTTGTGGCACACGGGCTTAGTTGCTCCGTGGCATGTGGGATCTTCCCGGACCAGGGCTTGAACCCATGTCCCCTGCATTGGCAAGCAGATTCTCAACCACTGCACCACCAGAGAAGTCTTATTTCCCATGATTTACCAGTATGAACATATACCATTTTCATAACCAGTTTCATATATCATACTGCAAGAAATGTTTTAAACAAAAGAATATAAAGAATATTCTAAATACCCAGGACTACTATGATTCAGTATTATGGTTATTATTCCTTTAAATTCTTATTGTTATGTACTATGATTTTTAACATGGCTTAAGTTCAAAGTAATTTGCAGAAATGAAGTCTTGCTGAAGTCTTCCCTATTCCCTGCCAGTGTTTTAATGCTACCCAGTTAAGAAAAGAAAAACTTACTATCAGTGTCCACAAAGAGTACTTTATCCCTGTACAGTTCAGTCACTAAAGTCTGACTGGTATTAAGAATTTTCTGGGTCAATATTTAAGCAACATTGAGGTTAATCAGTGATCCTTCAAGAATTTATAGCTGGTATAAAACAGGTAAAAGAAGCAAAAAATACCACAGAAAACCCAAAACAAAGCCAAAACCAACACACACACACATACTCTCCTCTCTCTCTCTCTCTCTCTCTCATACACAGCTTCTAATTGCCTACAGTGAAAAAATGATAGAATATATTTTCTAAGTGATCTGTAAAACAGGGATTCTTAAGATGATCTCATTTGACTTAAAGATATAGAGCCCCCCATTCAATTAAAAAGTGGTAAAGTCTTCATACAAGCACAGTCTGAATTTAAAATTCTGTAATATATTTAAGTAAATAAGATTCACATTTACTATACAAACATTATTTACTTCTCCCAAATTCTTATATTGAAGCCTTAACCCCCAATGTGATTGTATCTGGAGATAAGGTCTTTAGGAAGTAATTAAGGTAAAATGAGGTCATAGGGCAAGGCCATAATCTGACAGAATTGTAGATTTATAAGAGGAAGAGAGAGATTTCTCTCTTTCTCTGCCATATGAAAACACAGCAAGACAGCCATCTTCAAACCAAAAAGAGAGCTCTCATTGGAAACCAAACCCTGCTGGAAACTTGATTTTGGATTTCCAGTCTCCAGAACCGTGAAAAAAATTTTTTTTCTGTTTTTTAAGTCACCCAATCTATGATATATTGTTATGGCATCCTGAGCCAACTAATACAACTTTTAATTTATGAAATGGCTTCAATGGAAATCTAATACAACTAACTACAACAATTTAGTATATGTAACTCTCTCCAGCAGGAATAAAGAAATTTCCAATCAATAAAACAATAGGTCTTGTTGAAGCACAAATAAAAAAATAAATCTACATGCAGAAAACCCCCCAAAAAAACAAAAAACAAAAAAATCGAAAAAACTAGACACTCACCCTAAACTGTTCACAAAAATTAACTCAAAATGGGTCAGAGACCTAAATGCAAAATGCAAAAACTGCAAAACTATAAAACTTCTAGGAAACAATAATGGTGAAAATCTAGGTGACCTTTGGTTTGGCAATGACTTCTTAGAAAACAACTCCAAAAGCATGATCTGTGAAAGGAAATTTTGATAAGCTGGATTTCATTATCATTAAAAACTTCTGATCTGCAAAATACAGTATTAAAGTATGAAACAACAAGGCACAGACTGCAAGAAAAATATTTGCAAAACTCATATCTCATGGACTATATCCAAATATACAAAAAACCTTAAAAATCAACAATAAGGAAACAAATAACCCAAATAAAGTGTGGGTAAAATATCTAAATAGACACCTCACCAAAGAAAATATACAGATAACAAATAAGAATATGAAAAGATGTTAAACATTATTTATCATTAGAAAATTTCAAATTAAAATGAGACATCACTATGTACCTATTAGAATGGCTAAAAAAAAAACAAAACTGACAACATCAAATGCTGATGAGGGTGTAGAGCAATAGAAACTCTTATTCATTGCTAGTGAGCATTCAAAATGGTACAGCCACTTTGGAGGACAGTTTGGCAGTTTCTTACAGAGCTAAACACTGTCTTACCACATGAGCCAGCAAGCACATTCCCTGATATTTATGTCAAGGAATATATGAGTTGAAAACTTATGTCCACACAAAAACCTGCACACAAATATTTATAGGAACTTTATTGATAATTACTGAAACTTGGAAGCAACCAAGATATCCTTCAATAGGTAAATGGATAAACAAACTGTGGTATATCCATGCAATGGAATATTATTCAGTGCTAAAAGACAAAAGGAGCTCTCAAGCCATCAAGCCACAAAAAAGAAACAGAGGAACCTTAAATGTATGTGTGTGTATGTGTATATATATATATATATATATATATATATATATATATATATATATATATATATACATGAAAGAAGCCAGCATGAAAAGGCTGCATATTGTATGCTTCCAACTATATGACATTCTAGAAGAGACAAAACTATAGAGACATTTAAAAGAACAGATGTCACAAGTGGTTTGAGAGTGACAAATAGGTAGAGCACAGGGGTTTTTTAGGGCAGTGAAACTATTGAGTATGATGCTGTAATGGTATGTGATGGTGTAATGGTGGATACATGGCATTATGTGCTTGTCAAAACCAAAAAGAACAGTACAACACAAAGAGTGAAACCTAGTGTAAACCATGGGCTTTAATTAATAATAATGTATTGATATTCATTCATCAACTGTAACAAGTATACCACATCTATGCAAGATGTAAATAATAAACGAGGGAGAGGGAATATATAGGAACTCCCTTTATTTTCTGTTCAATTGTGTGCAAGCCTAAAACTGCTCTAATAAATAAAGTATATTAATTTTTAATAAATAGGCAAAATCAAGATATAATCTATAGCAAATAAAAAGTTTTAATCTTGTAATAAAACTACTAAACATAGCAGTCAGATATTTCTTTTATATCCATTATACACATATGCATATATTACTAGAAAATACAATTCTATGACATATCAGCTCATAATCCTAATGGAACAAGAACAATGGGGTAGAGAAGAAATAAACACAACTATAGTTATATGAGTGAAGTCTCTAAAAATATATATATTTATACTCCAAAATGCCTTTACAGCATGAAAATTGATTATATTTTAACTAAGAGCAACATAAAAGTAGAATGAGTAGAAGTTATGATATTTAGATTCTTAACAGAAGAAAGAATCCGTAACTTGAGTGATGAACAGCACTGGAGTATGTTCAGTGAAAGGCTTTCAGATATTCAAATTGTTCTCTACAGAGGCTATGGGATGCTCTCTGGTGTCTGTCTTGCTGGATCCTCACACTGGGAAGAAGAAGTCTTTGTTCTTTACAACGGTGGGTCAGAAGGAGAAAAGTTTTGCAAGCTCCTCTCTCAGAAGTAACTGCAAATTTATAAATGTCATGTACCATCTCAGAAGGGAGATGGGACAAGTACTGTTTGAATGTTGTAAATTTTGTGACTTCTACTTGCTCATTATTTTTATTTATACTAATGACAATTTTTGAGCCCTTTAATTGATTTATTCATTGATTCATTCATTCAGAAAATAGCACAGGAGTTTCTACCATCCATTCTAGACACTGGCAGTAGAGCAATGATCAAAGTGCACCAGATCCTTGGTCTCAACAGATGGAAATAAATCCTTAGCTCTTTCAATGAAATCCTGTGTATGTATGTATCACTCAGGAATGATCACGCCACTGTCTTCTGGTATCTGCTGATGGAAGTGAAATTACTCCTTTCGGTCTGTTGTTTCTTGAAAGTAATCAGTTTATTTTCTCTGGTGACTTCAATATTTTTATCTCCCAGGTTCTGTAGTTTCATTGTAACATGTATAAGTGTGGATTTGTTTTTATTTATCCTTTGTATGCTTTGTATATTCCTCCAATCTGGGAAACTTTATGTCATTGCCTCTTGAAATACTGATGTACCTCCACCCTCCCTCTTACTTTTCAAATGTTCTATGAGAACTATTTGGGGCTTCTCATTCTACACACTGTACTTCAACTGCTCTTCCATTTTTTTCCATTTCTTTTCCTTTGCATGCTATATTTGCCAGATATTTCCTCCAATTCACTTATTCTCCCTCTCTTGGTATCTACTGTTTGATTCATCCATTGTTAGATATTTCTAGAAATTCATTTCATTTTCAGAGTATATGTTTCATTTTTTAATAAATTTTTTCAATTTCCATATTTCCTTAAACAGTAAGCAATGAAAAATGTAAAAAAATATGGGAGAAGAGTTTGTTATATTTAAGGAACAAAAGAGTGGTCAGTGTGAGAGGGAAAGAGTGGTATAAAATGAGGTCATAAAAGGTAGGCAATAAATAACCAGATCTTGCTGGGTCATCTAGGCCATTTTAAGGAGTTTAGATTTCATTCTGAGGGTGAAAACAGTGTTTTAAACTGGAACATAATATGATTTTATTTATGTTTAGAAACATGTCTTCTATGAAAATAGGAGAGGAATGAAGGGAAAAGTGACGAACAGTATTTCAGAGGTTTAGAAAAAAGATTATAGTGGTTTGGATTTGATCATTATAATGAGAATACAGTGCAGTGAGAAGTGATCCTTAATGTATGTTGGCCAATGCTCAACAGCTTTATGCACATTATTATTTTTAATCTTCACAACAGTTTTTAAGTTTTTACTAGTCCAGTTTTGTAGATGTGCAAACAGAGGCTTAGTCATACTAGATAACTTACTAAATTCACAAAGATGCCACATAGTGTAAATAGTTTTTGACTAAAGTCTCTCAGTCTAGTCATTTTCCTGAGAGAGATATAATGAACAAATAGACAAGGTATATTCAGATTATGACATGTGCTGTGAAGAAAATACAACAGGATAATTGATAGAGACCAGTTGTTGGGGTGGTGATCATTCAGCAAACTTTGAATTTGAGAACTGGCTGACAAAAAGGCATGAGGAAATCCGGTGGGAGAAGGATTTTTGTGAAGATTAAAAATTGAAATTTAAAAAAAACTCTCAGCATAACACTCAATATTATGAGTTCTTAGCTCCAACTAAGAGTCACTCTTTTGATGTGTTTACTTCTCTCCACATCTGTAGTGAGTAACACCTTAGTACCTGCTATCAATTTCATATCTTATCCCTGTGTCTATTAATGACATATCCCTTAAAAAGAAAAGGACCCCCCCCCCTTGACTTTGGGAGCAGTCTGAGGGGGTTGATTGCGAAAAGAGTAAGGGGACTGATAAAGGAGACCCAAATTCCAATATACATCTATGCATGGTGAAGAATTTCTGGAAAGATAATATCAGATAGCTACTGAGAATAAATGACAGGTGCTTGCCTTATGGAAGGAAAGCAGAGAAAACAGACAAGGTCTGAGAATAAGGCCTTGGCTTCTAACAATATTTCTTGATGAATGAGTGGCCCTTGCAAAATTCACTTCTATCCTAAAAGTGTATCAGTATTTTAGAAGTTGTCCATCTGTGTCTTTATGTTCACTGGACAAATCAATATGCTTTTAAGCAAAATAATTACTATGCTTAAATTACATAATTTTAAGTTTTATCTTGGCAGTCTTTGCTTTGGGAATTCAACAGCATTAGAAAGAGGCAGAGTTAGTAATAAAAAGTGTGACCTGATGTATATCTCAATGTATTTTAAATTTTAGAAAAGTTACATAATTATGCAAGTAATACATGAACATACAGACACAGGTATACATGCACACATATGCACACACACACACATACACAATCACTCAGTATGTTTCTGCCTGGCAATCTTTTATTTACTGATACCAAGCTGTGCATTTCTTAGCCTAGTCTTCTGGAAATCCTAAAGAAGCTTAAAAATCACTCCCTTGACCTGATAGATGACAGAACTGAGAAACAGAGTTCATGTGCTTCACTGCTGTAGCTGCAATCATTTTCACTTAGTGACAAAGCACAAGTCTATATCTGAGAATATTTTATTCACTGTTCACCAGCTATAAAACCAAAGACAATGTTCTCTCTCATCAATAGCGCTGCAGAAAGAAAACTGTCTGGATAAGGGGAATGGCGGCATTGCCATGAACTAAAGCCCTGGCACTCTGTCCAGAACTCTATGTGCTTTTAAAAAACTGCACTTAATTCTTTTCCATATGTGAGATGAGGAACAGTAAGAAATCCAGCCATGCAGTATCAATAGCTCATATTCCGGAGTCAGAATACCCTGTGTTTCAAATCCCCTGTGTGCTTCTTGTTAGTCAGACGTGCTTGGGCAAGTGATAGAATCACACAAAGTCTCAGCTTCCTCCTCAGCAAATGGCTTGAATAACTGAACCACTCTCTCCACACAAGAGATGTTGTGAGGATTAAATGAGGATAACGTGAATGTTCCATAACTGTGTGATCGACAGAAATAATTTTCAAAGCACTTTCTTCACATACGACATAGAATAAGTAATTAAATAAGTAATTAAATTATCATTCTGTAATGAGAGACTTACTGCTAATTGATATGGGTACCAGGCCCTTGACTAAAACTATTTATTGAATCATACCCAATATATGTGACTACTTTAGTGGTATTTGATTTTCTTTCAATCCAGGACCTTGTAAACAGTCAGTTATAACTGAAGCTACATAGTGGAAGAAATTACATACTGTTCACTAGACAAGTATTAACTCAAACATAAATATATATTTAACAAGCTACAAGTAGTATTTAATTTTGTCAAATTACATTGATTTTCTATTTCCCCTTTCTTGAGTTAACAGGACATTTTAGCCAGAAGTCTCTGAGTACCTCTTTCTTCTGGTTTCACGTATATCCCCATCTTTCATTGTTGAATCCTATAATGTCCCGAGTAACTCTCCTGTGTGTTCAATGCAGTATTAGAGCTTTTAATACCAATTTTGGGGATTCTTTGGTCTCTCCTTCCTCAATAACTGCTCTGTGCAGTGCTGGAATTTAAAAAGATTTTTCTATCCTTCAGCATTTTCTCTTTAAAATACTGACTACAGATGCTTATCCCTTATTACACAGGATACAACCCAGGAAATGACTAGTCCCTTTATTTGCAAGGTACTGCAGTTCTGTACAATATCTCTTGATCAGAATTCAAGATTCTATAATCTTGACCCTGTGTCATCATGAGAATGGAAGAGAATTTTATTACTGGTTGCTTTGAGCCAAGAGCAAAACTGTTTCTGGGTCAAAGAACATCGAGGTAGTTAATGTGCTACCTGGAAAGTAAAACTATCCTTACTCATCAGATGTAAAGACATTATTGGTTTACATAATCCTTACAATGTAGCACTTAATGTGTATGAATGTTTTTCCTAAGAGTCTCTCAGAGTTTAAACTTTAAATTGTTTATTACTCACTTTCACTTTTTGCTTAGGTTACACTTTCACATATATCACAAACACTGGATCACCATAAATACCCTGTGCAGTGGGCTGAGAAAGCATCTCCCTACAGGGACACAAAGGCTTGAGAGATGCCCTGAAAATGACGATCATGGTGACTGAGGAGCCAAGATGAGGACAGAACTGTGGTCCACATCCAGTGCACGTTTCACATACCACAATGCCTTCATCATGCGTAATTTTTACTGAACACCAGTCAGCCCAGTACTCGTTTTTAATCTTCAAAATAAAGTTCACCAAAGGAAGAAACTAGTTCTATACTTCTATGTTTCTTCTTTTCTGTCATTAACGCAAGATCTAAATGACATTTAAAGCATTTGGGCAGACAGTGGTGGAGTAGGAGGATGTGGAACTCACCTCTCCCCACAAATATATCAGAAAATACATATACTCGTGGAACAATTCTCATTGAAAACTAACTGAAGACTGGCAGACAGACTCCTGTACAACCAAGGCTGTAAGAAAGATACACGCAGCATCAGGTAGCAAGGGAAGAAAAGTGATCAGGTAGGGGGACATGTGCTCTGGGAGGTGACTCAGAAGAAAGGGGAGATTACGTGGGTGGAGACTCTCCCCGGAGAGTGAGTGGTTCAAGCCACACTTTGGGCGCTCCAGTCCTGGAATCCAACAAAAGGAAGACAAGCCCCCTTGGCTGGTCAGAGGGCCAGTGGGACTAGCAGGAGGACTGCGGGAAGGCTGGATTCTGCTCCTGAGAAGTATGCAAATGCTTGCTTGAACCGGAAGCAGGAGACAGGGAGTGGAAAGGGAGGACTGAAACTGTGCGGTTGACTGCTTTCCCACAACCACCCTGATAGCATCCCAGCCTGAGCCAAGCAAACCACAATGAAGCAAGGGATGCCATGACCTTGGAAACAGCATAGGAAACAGCGAGGAAACAGCATAGCTGCGAGACGCTGTGGTGGCTCAAATCCTAAGCAGCATATCAACAGGGAGGTGGCAACCACTACTGGCAATTACACAGGCAGCGTATCAGAGGCAGACCATATTTCTGACAGTGGCCAGACGACCACACCCGGTACCCTGACCTTAACCAAATACCCGTACCAGCCTCTCTTGCTCTAACACTGTCCCCCTCTGGGGTTGAGGGTGCTGGTACTGGGCGGGGAAAGAGCACACACTTAAAAGGAACTGAGCAGGCTCAGACCCAACCCTCAGGCTTCTGCTCTAGTACTTGGGACCTGCCCCTGCCCCACACCTGGCTCCAGCCCTAGCCCCTCCTTCTCCAGCACCACCTCCTACCAAGGTGATAGCTGCCAGCACATCCTGAGGAAAGATCTGACTTGTGTTCGTATCAAATCCAGCTCTCCCACCAAAGCCACTGGACACACAGACTATATAGGGATGCTCCTATGTAAGAACACCACTTCAAGACCACCATAGGTAACTGTTTTGACCTAATTTAATAAAGACAGAGAAAGATAAGCAAAATTAGAAGACAGAGGAATTTGTCTCAATTGAAAGAGCAAAAGAAAACCTCTGAAAAAACAACTACTGAAACAGAAATAAACAATTGGTTAGATAAAGAATTCAAAGCATTAGTAATAGGAATGCTAACTGAATTAGGGGAAAGAATAGATGAATACCATGAGAATTTTTAAAAAGAAACTAGAAAATATAAAAAAGAATCAGTGATAACTGAAGAATATATTAACTGAAAAAAAAAAACCACACACATTAGAAGGAATGAATAGCAGACTAAATGATATAGAAGAATGCATAACTGATGTGAAAGATAGAATAATGGAAATCACCCAGTCAGAACAGTAAAAAGAAAGACAAATTTAAAACAAATGAAAACAGTTTAAGATATCTTTGGGAAAACACCAAGCATGCCAACATTTGCATTATAGGAGTCTCAGAAGGAGAAGAGAAAAAGAAAGGGGTTGAAAATGTATTTAATGAAATTATGGCTGAAAACTTCCCAAGCTTGAAGAAGGAAACAGATATCCAAGTACAGGATGCACAGAGGGTCCTAAACCAGATGAACCCAAACAGACCCACACCAAGACATATCATAATGAAAATGGCAAAAGTTAAACATAAAGAGAGAATTGTAAAGGCAGCATGAGAAAAACAAAGACTCATATACAACAGAACCTCCATAAGGCTATCAGCTGATTTTTATGCAGAAACTTTGTAGGCCAGAAGGGAGTGACAAAATATATTCATTTGTAAATATTTTCTCCCAGTCTGTAGGTTGTCTTTTTGTTTTATTTATGGTTTCCTTTGCTATGAAAAAGCTTTTAAGTAGGTCCCACTTGTTTATTTTTGTTTTTATTTCCATTACTCTAGGAGATAGATCCAAAAAAATATTGCTGTGATTTATGTCAAAGAGTGTTCCTCCTACATTTTCCTCTAGGAGTTTTAAAGTATACGGTCTTGGGCCTCCCTGGTGGCGCAAGTGGTTGAGAGTCCGCCTGCCGATGCAGGGGATACGGGTTCGTGCCCCGGTCTGGGAGGATCCCATGTGCCGCGGAGCGGCTGGGCCCGTGAGCCATGGCCGCTGAGCCTGCGCGTCCGGAGCCTGCGCGTCCGGAGCCTGTGCTCCGCAACGGGGGAGGCCACGGCAGTGAGAGGCCCGCATACCGCAAAAAAAAATAATAAAATAAAAAAAAAATAAAAAAAAATAAAGTATACGGTCTTATATTTAGGTTTTTTATTCATTTTGAGTTTATTTTTGTATATGGTGTTAGAGAATGTTCTAATTTCATTTTTTTACATGTAGCTGTCCAGTTTTCCCAGCACCACTTATTGAAGAGACTGTCTTTTCTCCATTGTGTATCTTTTGCCTCCTTTGTCACAGATTAATTGTGACCATAAGTGTGGGGGTTTATTTCTGGGCTTTCTATCCTATTCCATTGATCTACATGTCTGTTTTTGTGCCAGCACCATACGATTTTGATTACTGTAGCTTTGTAGTATAATCTGAAGTCAGGGGACATGATTCCTCCAGCTCCATTCTTCTTTCTCAAGATTGTTTTGACTATTCGAGGTCTTTTGTGTTTCCATACAAATTTAAAATATTTTGTTCTTGTTCTATGAAAAATGTCATTGGTAATTTGATAGGGATTGCATTGAATCTGTAGAATGCTTTGGATAGTATGGTCATTTTAACAATATTGATTCTTCCAGTCGAAGAACACAGTATATCTTCCCACCTGTTTGTGTTGTCTTCAATTTCTTTCATCATTCAGCAAATATTAAACATTATGACAATTAGTTAATAACATGATTTAGTAAATCTGAGGCACAGAGAAATGAGAATGCTTTCCCAATGTCACAAAATAAATACTGCTCAAGCTGGAAAAAGACTCAAAATGAGTCTGAACAAGTACCTGAAAATGTGAAAACAGAATTTTCTGATCACGTTTTAACAAAGGATTTACTTGCTGATCACTAAGAAGTAAAATTCAGAAAATAGTCCCCCCCCACTGCAAGAATAAATCTATAATAAAACATTTGCAGTCATCCTCTCCCCTCTTCCCAAGGTGTGCCCTTTCATGTGCACTTCACTGTAGAGCCAACTGACATGCAGAAATACTCTGAAAGGCACCTGGCACTGTTGTGTTGCTCATGCCTCTGGTACACCTCCCTGGCAGGCAAGTGGAACCTTTTCTGTAGCTTCCCACTTTCAATAGAAATTTATTGGAAAATTTTCTTGATAGCAAAACACTTAAAGATTCCTTCCCCCTGCTCATCCTTCAGTTATCTACTGGAAAATTACAGAAATTGAAAAGGTTTTGCCCCCAGTTGTGATCAAAACATGGAATATTGAAGAACATCTGGGTTACTCTAAGTTCTTAGGTTATATACGTAGATATGTACAGAGGAAGTAGAACCCCAAGTTCTATTCCTTCCCCAAATGGGTAACAGAAGAGAGGATTTGATTAGAACAGCTGAAAAAACCTGATACTCATTCTATGATGGAGCAAAGCAGACTTTTTCAACCATAAACTGTGATACCACCTTGTTGGTCATAAACCCTGCAGAGATCCAACAAGATGAGCCTCAAATTTCAAAGAGAGTCAGCAGAGGATGCTAAGATATATGAACAGAAGAGAATGCTGCTAAAGGCACAGAGCAAAGAATCCCAAGGAATTTTTAGTGCCATTTTCATTTAATTAGCCAGTAGTATAGCAACCTAAAGACCTTGGCTGTGATCACACCAGGATGTTTTTATGGTACTGCTGCAGGAAAACATGATGGGCAGCTGGCATCCTCTGGCTCATGGTGCTCAGTGAGCAGCTCTAGCACCAACTCCGTGGAGAGCCTATGGCTGGGGGGTGTAGCGGAGGTATTTCTTGCCAGATGGGAGCTCTTTGGTGAAGACTCCTTTAGGGAAAAGTTTTTTGGCCTCCTCTTCAGGGATGGTTAGAAGGACCATCACACTGTCTCCATTCTTCCAATCAACTGGGGTGGCAACCCTCTTTTCTGCTGTCAGCTGGAGAGAGATAATTACTCGGAGAATCTCATCAAGGTTCCTGCCAGTGGTAGCTGGGTAGAGGATGGACAGTTTTAGCTTCTTATCAGGACCGAAAATAAACACCACACGAGCTGTTACAGGCATGCCCTTTTCGTCCTTCTCTGCTAGGTAAAGCTTGCCCAACTGGATGGCAAGGTCCCGATTCTTATCATCAATGATGGGAAAAGGTAACTTTTCTGTGGGCTCATCACCATTGTAAGCATTGATATCCTTGCTCCAGGCAAGATGGTCTTCAACACTGTCTATTGAAAGGGCAATCATCTTAACGTTCCTCTTGGCAAATTCTGGTGCCAGCTTTGCTGCTCTGCCAAGCTCCGTGGTACACACTGGGGTAAAGTCCAGAGGGTGGGAGAAGAGAATGCCCCATGAGTCTCCCACATAGTCGTGGAAACAGATGCGGCCGATGGTAGTATTAGCCTCGAAGTTGGGAGCCTTGTCCCCAAGAAGGAGCCCTCCGGGCATGGCAGCAGCGGTGACATGGAAGGAGGACTCCATTTTCTTATATAAAATGATTATTTTGATGTAGTGCTACCAAAGTCTTAAATCCTTATGCTATTTTAATACTTTAATCCTTCATAGACTTTTACAATTGAATCCTAAAATACAGTAAACACACACATGTAACTGGTGTGTTGAACAAACATGACTAAAGAAATATAGTCAACACAACTTTATGAACTCTCATTGTCCTTTCAACATTTATTCATAGAAAAGTTTTCTTGTTGTCAACTTAAAAGAAAAGTTATATGATCACTTTATTCCATGAAACCCTTTGGAATTATTTCATCAGAAATACAGTACAATAGCTTAAATCTTCATGATTCATTGAAAAGTAAAGTTTCTGGTCACTTCTCCCCACAAGCCCCAATCACCCCACCATTCACCACCAGTATTGCTGAGTAGTAAGTAGGCTGCTTCTTTTTTTATGAAGGGGTATGATTGGCTTTTTCCCTTTATTCTGTTCATAATCCTACTTCATGCTTTTAGTCTTTCTTGGGTTAGATTTTGGGGAAAATGGGATACAGAAAATTCTTGTTAACTGGTACTCTGATAAGATAATCTTTATACTCTTTGAGTTTGGCATAGGTTGAAAATTAATCCTGGTCTCCAAGTTGCTTTCCTGGAAACCTCTGAGAATGATTACTGGGACTCTCTGGACAATGCCTGAATGGACAACCCTATTTGTCCTATATCTGTCCTGCCCCAGCTGCCCCCTCACCCCCCTCACCCTCCTACTCCCCATTCCTCCACCCCTAGCTTTCTAGTTACCCACTCTTACACAGTTTCTTGGGCAGGATTCAAGAGGACTCCGTTCTTGCAATTGTTTTTATGTGGCTGATTTTTTTTTTGTTTGGTTTTTTGGCTTTTGTTGTTGTTTTTAATGGACGATTCTTACGGTCCTTTCTTCTTCTGAAAAAAAGCAGGCCACCATTCTGCTGCTAACATCACTCTGGGTTTCTTAACCTGTGTCAGGCACATTTTCTAAGCCTCCAGTGTGGGCATACTCTCTGGGTGGTCCCTTTGGGGTCACTGTAAATGGCTGAGGCTTAGAGTAAGTCCCTCCACTTAACTGGGCATCCTGTATTTTATCTGGTTACTTTATTCACCCTTCCCTTGTGGCTGAGTAGAACATAACAGCACTTCTCTCCAACATATCCTTTCCAAATCTCATTCTAACTTCCCTCTTAACCCGGGCTATATCCCTAAGAGGTAAAGGCAGGGAATTTAGTTCTTGGATTTTTTTTTTTTTTTCGGTACATGGGCCTCTCACTGCTGCGGCCTCTCCCGTTGTGGAGCACAGGCTCCGGACGCACAGGCTCAGCAGCCATGGCCCACGGGCCCAGCCGCTCCGCGGCATGTGGGATCTTCCCGGACCGGGGCACGAACCCGTGTCTTCTGCATCGGCAGGCGGACTCTCAACCACCGCACCACCAGGGAAGGCTGGATATTTCTTTTGATTAATGCATTTTGGTATATCCCACAACTCATTAAGTATCAAAAATCTATCTTATCTCAGTGTCTCAGTTGAAACTTTAAATTTACCTTCCTGGTTTAATAAATGTGATATATTGTACCTTTATGGGATAATTTTAAATTCTCTAAAACTTCATACATTTTAAAGCACACTGTGTAGCCATTTACTATTATAACAGTCTTTGATTATAATAATTTTATACATTTCTTTGATTTTATTCATACATTTATATATATTATACTTATGTGCATTTATATATTAAATTTATAATTTATATAGCTTATAATTTATATAGTAATTATAATTTTTTAATCTAATGCCTCAATTCTTCCAGGAACTGCAATAACCCCATTCTTTCTGGAATTGCCCCTTTCCTTGTTACAACCAAGATCTTCTATGACTGTTCTTTAGTCCTTTTGACTGTCCCAGGATGGGGCTGTGACCAAACTCAAGTGAACCTGAGTCACAGTTACAGTCACAGTCAAGCCAATCATTGTCCATTGGTAATTTATAGCAAATCTGAGAAAAATCAGTTAAACTAAACTTTACCATATAAAATTCAGAAGCTGTAATTAATCATATGTTTCTAGAGATAACAAGATTTTAATAACAGATATGGAGGCATCTGAGACTCTGTTCTATTTATTTCTGTGGTCTAGGTGCCGCTCTTGACCTTCTCATACATGGGATGTTTGATTTTTCTTTGTTTATTAGACTGACAAGTGACATTTTTTGCCTAATCTAGTTGGAGTTACAATCAATAGATACAATCAATCAATTGTATCTTACCTTATAATCAATAGATTGCTTAAATGTTGCAATTCAATTCATTATTTTAATATTGTGTCCAACAAAATACTACCAAGGCTTTTACAAAATGTCATAAGTTAGGGAAGATGATAGGTTTCAAATAGCTAAACTAAAATAAATTGGTCCTATTTTAGGAATATAGTTAGAAGAGAGAGAAATAAAAGAGCACCACAATAGACACAGTTAATACTTGAATACACCCCACACAAATATTCAATCCACAAAATATTTATAAAGCCATTATTAAAATGGGTGGTAATACCTGAGTAGAACTGTAATTAAGATAAGAAAATAAAAACTAAGAGTACAAGTTCTAAAAATTCTTAAACAAATTATCAAATATTCTTAGCAAAACATTTTTTTAAAAATATATTTTACGTAAGGAATTAAAATTAGAATGAAAATCCCTTCATATATGAACATTGAGCAATGGCATTGTTTGACACTTTGTGTGTGTGTCCCTAAACCACACTTCTCACAATGACAGGCAAATAACTGAAAACGTACAATTACCTACTTTACCTTCATTTTAGCATTACATCCAGTCTTGGCTCTAAGAAATATTTTAGGCAAATGGTTTGGTAGTCTATTCTTTGCCTCTCTCAGAGCTTTTCCCCTCATTTCATTAATGTCCCTCCAATAACTTCCTAGTTCTCTTTTGCTATCTTATTTTCTGTGGCACAGATACTTAATCCGTTACTTCTGCACCAGTCTTGACCCTAAGTCTAAAGCCGCCCTTCTGAATTATCACTCACAATAGTCAGCACATCATGACATAATCAGGTGTGAATCAAGTAAATCACCTTTACAGACATTCAACTACAGTGTCTTCTTTTGCAGGCAACACACTGATGATATAAAATTTTGCCTATTTTACAATTTTTATTTCCATTTTTATATTATTTTATTCACATTTTCTAAACAGAGGAAAAAGTGTTTCCTCTTTCAGATCTACCATTTTGCAATAAAGTTCACAAATTTTATGAAAGGACCTTAACGTATAGAATTAATATATAATTATACTTTATTTAATATTTATCAAGTTTGTTATGTATCTTCCTTGATTTCGGAGGTCACATAATCATAAAAGAAACAGAAAATAGGATGTGAGATGGTATTAAAACATATATATTGTAAACATGGTAGAAAGCTGCAAATATTCCAATTGAAAAAAGAAGTGTGAAATACCTGTATTCTGAAGAAACCAACATGCAGCTGTATTAGAATGATCTTTTTCTGTGGTGTTCATACTCATATTAAAAATCAATAAAAATGTAATGGTAAAAATATGGAGCCCTCTAAGAAGAACTTTGCCTCTGAAAGAACAATAGAGGGGAAGGAGGTGATGGGTAATGACATATTAAAAAGAAAAGAAGGAATACAAAGCAAAATAGCTAGTGAAACACAAGGAGGGAATCAGATTCTCCAGTGGGGGTATACTTAACGTCAATCTGCTTGACATATGAAAGTCACACAATTGGGAATGGGAGATATTACAGTTAACAAAGTACTTTTTATTATTATTGCAGTATGGATATAGAAAATAATAGCTGTCACATAAAGGGACTTTGAAAGGGCCTGACTTTAACATAAATGAACTAAGGTGAGGGGAGGAGGTCTCCTTGAGAGAGCAAGCATTAGGAACTCATGCTTTAGTTAAGTAATTAACCTAGCAGCGGGCTGCACACTGACTATTTCAAAGCAAACAATGAAGCAGGTAGCAGGGGTGGGCGGTTATGGTACATGGCATTTAATTTCTCACACTATACTTGAAAAGAGGAGAATTCAAGATTATTTGTAAATTAAGCTAATTAATTTTACTTAAAGGAAAAAAGAAAAAACATGAAAGAAAAAAGTTGCCTATCTGCATAGTCTATATTTTGATAAACAATTTCCAATTTTGTTTCTCTTATTTAGCTATTAGATACATAGTGTTCTAATTTCTACTTTTAGTTTAAAAATTATTACAGAATTGATATATTATATATCAGTGGTATGGTGAAGTGAGTACATGTTTATCTTTCTAATATTTTGCCTTTGAGGAGCCACTCCTTCTGGATCTATGTTTGGACCTGGGTCCTGCAGTCATAGTGACTTTCCCTGCATTTACCTCACCCCCACCTCATTACCTGGCTCCAGCAAGTGGTGATCCTCTGATCCACAATGACCAGTGCGTGGGGCCACTTTATACAGTTTGTTGCGCCTGAGAATGTCTGGCCAGGGCAATGAGTGGGGTCTGAAATCTAGCCATGCTTCTCTCCCCAAGCTGTGTACCTTGGCATGGGGTGTATATGTCTGAAGAAAGGTCACCTTTCTCTCATCCTCATAAAGGCTCCATCTGCTTGCCAAGCTGTTCACCTGCAGGGCTGCCTCTACCTAGTAGGGAAATCATTTGCTCATTTGTACAAAGGCTATGGAGCCATATGGGCTAGCAGAGACCCTGCCAATGAGAGAAATTCCATACTCTTTGCCTCAGTGACTGTTTTGTGGATGGACCCAAGCTCAAATCTGGTGAATCAGAATTCTCCCCTGAACTTTTATTTTACTATTAGCTTGAAATATTGCATTTAATGGCTTGGGTTGCTAAATTGAAAGGATGGTTGCAGCCATATTCCTCACTATTTGCAGAGTCTGTTTGCAGCATTAAGCAAACACAAGGAAGAAAAGAGCACTAAGAGATGGAAAAAAAGAGAACAAGCTCTTGTTTGAACCCCTGGTTCCAGCCCTCACAGAAATCTCTACCAGCGTTTCCCAGCTACAGAAGCCAATGGATTCTTCCTTAATTAACTTAGTGCAAGTTGAGTTTCTGTCATGTTCAAATGAAAGAGTTCTTATATACACTGATGGTATACTGATTAGTTCCGTTGTTGCAATTCACTAGAAAGGATATTGTGCATAAGGAACGCTACTAATCTCTCCCTAAGAGCAGTACTCCAGTTACTATGTAACAACAAGCATCTGTTGCCTTTCACCTTGAACCTGTATGTAAATGCTGATGTTTTCAGAGTAAGTGACTAATTACACTGGGATGAAGTTAGGAAAGGATCTCTGAAGATAGATGGGTGCTTTTGCCTAATCCCAAAGCAATGAAGTTGGATTGGCAAAAGAATGCAATGGAACATTCCCCCATTTGAGGAAATAGCATGAGCAAAGGCACAAAGAAGCAAGTTAGAGACACATATTATGACTCTTTTAAGTTTCAAATGAATGAATTTATTAGCTCACTACTGAAAGTCATCATGGATAGTCCGGAAGCAGGATTGCTTTGATTCCTATTTAGATATGATTGTCAGGAATCTCTTTCTCTCTCTCCTCTTGGAGAGGGAACAGCTCCTCCTCTGTTATTCTAGCACAAATCTTAGGAGTAATTATGACTGAGCAGTTAGGATGCTTAGGTCCTAGGTCCAACCTTCAGTGGATCTGACTGGCCAAGGTAATATGAGGCTCTGGTCAGTATTGCCTGTAGCCGAGTGTGGAGGCAGCACCATCTGACCAAACTCATTGATAAGTGTTTGCCCAAGGTAGGAGTGGGAGCCATTACTAGAAAAAGGAAAATAGATGCTGGATAGGTAAACACCCAAGGTCCAAAGAAGAGAATAAGCTGGCTGGCTAGGTGATAAGGAACGAATTTATTTGCCAGCATGAAAAATGAGATTGGATAAATGAGGGGACCAAGTTCAAGAAATATTGGAGTGTTTTAAATCTGAGGTATTTGAATATTAGTATTGCACATAAAAATGGAGTTTACACACAGTAATCTGTTTAGCACTAGAGAAATAGCTGGGAAAAGGTGCGCCTCTTTTGAATAGGGAGCTCATGTAATTTATATTCCAAGCTGTGACACTTTCAAGAGTAAAAGGGGGGTAGTCTTAGTGATTATACTGGAATAAGAGGCATAAATTGGGACTTTACCCCAGAAAACTAGGGCAAATGGCTGCTCTTTTTCTCAGGAAAGTGGTCAGAAAGAGTAGCTTATACACACATTTTGTGTGTAGTGTCTCTTGATGCTGTAATCATAGCCAGAATCAATTCCAAGCATCTGTGACTAACCTTTAGGCAGTCACCTATAGCTAAATGTAAGAGGAGCCAGGTGATTGACAGGAAAATCTGTGCCAGAATGGACACTTGATCAGATGGTAATCTACAAAGCCAGTTGGATCCTCTCCTTAGAGAAATGTTAGATGCAAGATACACAGAGCAAGACTAGTCAGAATGAAACAGAATTTAAAAGAAACTCACAGATAATGTAGTGTATTAGCTGGTGTGGGCTAAAGTTCTATAAAAGATAGAACCAAATATTCGTGTCTCAACCAAGAGAAGTTATATCTTACTCCCATGACAGTCCAACGTGAGCGTTCCTAGTCAGTGGGAAACTCTCTTCACACAGGGAACCTGAGAGTAGGACTTTTTCCACTTTGTGGTTTTGTTGTCCCCAAATCACAGATTAGGATTAACATTTGTACCATCAGGAGGGATAGATAAGACATTGGAGGGGCTTCCCTGGTGGCACAGTGGTTGAGAGTCTGCCTGCCAATTCAGGGGACGTGGGTTCGTGCTCCGGTCCGGGAGGATCCTGCGTGCCACGGAGCGGCTGGGCCCGTGAGCCATGGCCGCTGCGCCTGTGCGTCCGGAACCGGTGCTCCGCAACGGGAGAGGTCACAACAATGAGAGGCCCGCATACCAAAAAAAAAAAAAAAAAAAAAAAATGACATTGGAGGAACCAAAAAGTTTTTCTTAAAATTCTTAGCCAGGAATAGTTCACTCATTTCTACTCACTTTCCATTGATGAGAAGTAGTCACAGGAGACAGCTACAACTAGAAGCAAGGAAAGGAATAGGGTCCTTTCCTGGAGAAAGGTAGTATGGCTGGGACACCTGTATACCAAGTAAGGGACTTTAGAAGACTACCAGTGGTCTTTGTCCCAGGCTGTAAGTAAAACCCTCAGCAAAAAACCCGAGAGGTGGAGAGATGGACAGTTGTGAGTGGGTTAGAAATGGACATTTGCATAAGAAGCAGAGACAGAGAGATGCTGACTGAGCCTTCTCAGACCAGCCTCCATAAATTGGTGTTAAAGGATTTTTTCCTGACTTGCTCTTTTTGTTTACAACAGTCACTATGTGCTTACATGCGTTAATCTGGGGAAAATTATCTAAGAAGTCTGTGACCTGATCAAGCTTAAGACCGACCTCTCTTAACTCCCCAAGCAACACTGTCCACTTTTATGGCTTCAATGACACTTTACATGGTGATGATTCCCTCGGACAGACTTCTCTCGTGAGCTCCAGCGTGGCATACCTAGTAGTACTGCACAGCTCCACTGTTTCTCATAAACAAATAACAGCATTCTGGCACTGAATTCATCACTCATCCTCCTCCAGCCTGCACCTCTTGTACTCTGCATCTCAGTGAATAGCACTACCGTTCATCTGGATGTTCGGATGGGAAAAATGGGAATCACTCCTGGATCCTCTTTCTTTCTCACAGCTCATAGAATTGATCAGGACAGGAGCTCACCTCCTTCTAAGGCTGGAATCCACCTACACATCGCCACCTACTGCAGGTTTCATAACCCAGGTCATCTCTTCTTGCCCAGATTTTCACAGGAGCCTTCTAACTATTCCTCCTGCCACCAGTTTTGCCCTTCTATTTATTCTTTACCCATCAGCCAGAGTGATCACTTTGTTGTAGATATACAACTAAGTCACAAGTCCTGCTTAAAATATTTTTTTGCCATCACTTCTAGAATAACTCTTATTTACCATACATGGCCTGTAAAAGTCCCTTTTATTAGTCAGGCTCTAATCAGGAAAACAGAATCCACAGAAGTTAATTCAAAAAAGGATAATGCATACAATAAACAATTACAAAGGAGTTGAGAGAAACAAAAGAAACACAGGTGATGCTGAGACAAGCAGAAACTGGCAATAGCAGGAAGCCACTACCACTCCAGGGTGGCATGAACAAAAAGAATAAGTAATGTTATTAGAGTTCAGAGTGAGGAATTCCTAGAAGAAGATGGAAATTCTGCAGGAACTTGTCTGACAGAAGCTGGGACCATGGATGAGGAGGGTCTGGTGAAAGCTATAATCATGAAGAAGATGCAGTCTCTTTAGAGAAAGAGAGGGAAAACCATTCTGGCTTCTCTTCTGCTCTGTACTCTTGTGCCCTCAATCACTGAATTTACCTGGAAGCCAACTGGCAAGGGAGCCTGCGTGATGTACTTTTCAAAACACAAGAAGGTTAGGAAGTGAATGTGCACAACTTCATATTCTGGCCCTGCTTATCTTTCTAGCTCAGCCACCACTGCTCCCTTCCCTGTATACCCTGCATTTCACCTCAGGAAACTCATTTCAGTTCCCTGCCGTACTCTGTTCTCTCTGCGTTTGTACATCCTATCACCCCAACTCAGAAAGGCCAGAAAAGAGGTCACCCTTTTGCCTTCTCCCAATTGCCTGAATATCCCCAGCAATGCTTTGGGTCTCAGCTTAAGTATCACTCTTCTGGAAAGCTTATTTTGGTCCCCAAATCTGAACTAAATACCCTTAACATATGTGCTCTTAATAGCCGATAAATTCCCATTACAGCATTTATTAAAAACATTAAAACATGATATAAAAATCGATTATGGTTTACAATTTACCTGTCTATATCCTGAGTCAGCCTACAAATTCTGTGAGAGTAGGGGCCCCATATCTGCTAGTCACCACAGCACATAGAAGGTGCTCAGTAAGTATCCAATAACTGAATGTATGGATCAACAGATGAATGTGGTGAGTCAGAAAAGAGCAGTGGTTGACAGGGAGTGGTGCCAGTCCCTGATCTGGAATTGCAGTGAGGACCACACTGCTTTGAAAGACAAAGGACATTGTTCAAATTTTCTGTGATTTCTGAATGTGTGATTGCTACTTGGGCTTTAGGCTACCTTATTTCACTTCTACCCTTACAATTACTTCCTCACTCCTTGACTCAGGTAACACACGTCTTACTGTATTAAACAGCTGAAGGAGAAAGACACAAGAAACCAGAAGCCCAGCTAAAGGGCTATTGTGGAAATTTATGTATGAGTTTATAGGAGAAATAAATTAAATATGAGGCAAGAAAATAATGAGGATATTATTTAAACATGAAAATAGTTTAATTTGGAAATAATTCTGTAAGGAGTACTCACAGAAGGCCATGCTTACCTGAGGAAATACTGGGAAAATTTATTCCAATCTAGTTTAGATGCTTCCCTTTTAACTCATTTGTGAAAAAACAACAAAAAGATTAGCTAAAGAAAAGCTAATACTACCACATTCTGGAAAAAAGTACATAGTTCACTAATAGTTATTTTAAATACAATATATACACCAAATTACAAATAAGAAACAGTATGGCTCTGGCTTTAGTCATTATTTCCTCAGCCACAAGTAAGTCAGGTGGTGTTTCTGTCCTCATCTCTATCGCTCTTATTTCCACACACCGACTCTGCTGCTGGAAGCTGAGACAACACTCTTAGGAAGTGCTATTATCGCTCTCTGTTGGAATGATCACCTTTTATTATGATAGTCCATTTGTCTGCAGTTTTTCTTTCCATTTTAGTTCATAGATAATTTCTTCCTTAGCCATGTAGATTTGTTCTTATCTTCTCCATTTCTATACCTAATTTCTGTTACACAAATTTATCATGATGAAATTCTCCAGGGTTTCTAGTGTGACTGACTTAATATGTGAATGTGCTATGCTTGTAATCTTCTCTTCTGTGTTGGAGGGGATTTCAATTACTCCTATCTGTGAGCAGAACATCTTCTAGAGTAGTCCATGATATACAATGCCTTTTTCCAATGGCTTCTTGTCTCTATACTATAGTTATTAACCTGAGCAGCTAGAGATAAAATCTCTTGCTCTGTAATAAAACTCTGCCTCACTAGGTCTTTGCTTACTGTATATTGGTTCCATATATTCTCAACATTAAATAAAGAAGCAAAGGAAGATTGAAGTAGGATATGTTTATAAAAGATTACAGAGTTCAGTCATAGGTATGATATAGGGTTTTCTATGTTCTCGAACAAACACTACTTGAACAAATTTGTCATTAAATCTGACCTTGTGAAAAGGGATATTCAAAATCAATAACATATATGCCTTAAAATATAAACTCAATGATTTTTTAAATTCAAATATAAGATCAGTAATTATATTACTTGTAAAATACCTCAATAGTTTGAAACTGGATTTATGAAAAATAAAAAAGGTCTTCAGACAAGAGAAAGTAACCCTGAACTAAAGGTAGAAGTCAGATTGCATGACTTCCCAGGAAAAATTCTTATATCTCAGATATCTTGTCACCCAATTGCCCACGCAACTGTCCACAAAGCAATTGTGTAGCCAAGAAAACAAATAACAAATAAAAACATAACCATGGGCTTCCCTGGTAGCGCAGTGGTTTAGAGTCCTGCCGATGCAGGGGACATGGGTTCGTGCCCCGGTCCAGGAAGATCCCACATGCCGTGGAGCAGCTGGGCCCATGAGCCATGGCCGCTGAGCCTGCGCATCCGGAGCCTGTGCTCCGCAACGGGAGAGGCCACAGCAGTGGGAGGCCCGCGTACCGCAAAAAACAAACAAACAAACAAAAAACATAACCACAAGAGTTCACAGCTGGAGTTCAGTCAGCCAGGAGTTCTACTGAGGAGGCTGATTTTATGATGTTGTCTGAATGATATAAAATACATTTTCCAAACACAGGCATAGCAAAGTCACCTGAAAATTCTAGCTAGATAGAAACCACAGGCAATTTTTATCTAATGGAGATAAATATACTTACCTCATAGGGTTGTTGTGAGGATTAAATAAGATAAAGTACATTCAATACCTGTTATGGGTTGAATTGTGTTCCCCCCTAATTTATGTTGGAGTCCTAACCTCCAGTACCTCAGAATGTGATCTTATTTGGTACTAGGGTTGTTGCACATGTAATTAAGATGAGGTCACACTGGAGTAGGGTGGACCACTACTCCAGTATGACTGATGTCCTTATAGAAAGGCAGATGAAGGCAAAAAGTGCCTTCAGTCTTCTACAAGTCAAGGAAGACCAAAGATTGACAGCTAATTATCAGAGGTAAGCAATAAGCCTGGAACAGATTCTCCATCACCGTTCTCAGAAGGAACCAACACAGCAATACCTTGATGGTGGACTTCCAGCCTCCAGAAATGTGAGACAATGTATTACTGTTGTTTAGGCCTCCCACTCTGTGGTATTTTGTTATGGTAGCCCTAATAAGCTAATACGGTACCCTAAGAATGACTGGCACATAGTGGAGGCTCAACTGATGCCAGTGCATCAGTGACAGACCCGTGTGAACACATTCATGTAAGTGAAGGGATGTAGTAGTATATATTCTTGTGTAAAGGAATGTAGTATATTAAGTGTTGCATCAAAAGTTTCATAGCAATTTTGAGGGCTAGGATTCAAAATCTCTAATTTCCTGGAGGAGAAAGGAGAGCTAGACAGGAATCTGAGACCAAGGGAACTGAGATATTTGCCAAGACTGTAGCAAAGCACTCATAATATAGGAATTCAGCTGTTCATTCAATTGACAGAATGAGCTTTGGACACAAGGAAGAATGAAAAATTTGTGTACTGGAATTAGGGTCACATTAGTCATTCATCATTTCTAGAGTATCCGTCACATGTTCAAGCATTTTGCTAGATACAGAGGGCACAAGAATAAACGACTCCTGGCTTTCATGTTCAAGAGCTAACAGCCTACTTGGGAGGAAGTTATAAAAATGTCATAAAAAATACCATTGGGATATAAAGTAGAAATGATTGGTAATAAGTAAAATAATTCTAGATACAATGAGGATTCAGATGTGGCAGGAAACCGTATGTGTCTAATGTTACCAACTGTCAATATGAAGTTGTGCTGAGCCATTAGAACACTTTACGGAGCTCCTTGCATCTTTTTTAGATAGAGCAATGTTGTTGTTTGGGCCAAACTGTCATCATTGGAATTGAATGAAGTCTGAGTGAGTAATTCATTACAACATCCGTTCTCCAGAGTTTGCTATGTACCTGACACCTAAGGCACAAGTGCT
This sequence comes from Mesoplodon densirostris, assembly GCF_025265405.1. Classification (NCBI taxonomy): domain Eukaryota; kingdom Metazoa; phylum Chordata; class Mammalia; order Artiodactyla; family Ziphiidae; genus Mesoplodon; species Mesoplodon densirostris. The sequence continues at coordinate 218,657,068 of NC_082661.1, read as the reverse complement.
TTTGGTGGGTGATTTATTTGTTTCTGCTGTCCAGCAGCATCTTTATTATAAGTACAAACATTATTTATGCAGGTCTAGTTAGAATATTTTCAATTACCTTTCTTAAATATTCTACAAAGGTAGATACTACAAAAAACTTCTTTCCGTGGCACCCACCACAGAGATTAGCTGCATTTAATTCATAGCTATATAACAGAATTTGTCATAATATATTATGGTCAGTCATTTCTAGTTCTTTGTTTTTAAACACTGTGTACAATGAGGGGAAACAATTTACTTTTGGACTTCTAAATGTGTTATTTCTTTAACAGCCCAATATATTGCTTTGTGTGCAGGACCCACACCATGAAGTGCATCCTCCTTTTGTTGGGGAATAATACAAGAATAGGAAAAAATCAAGGCAACAGAGGGTAGTATCAGGAGCATATAGTGTGATTCTTGTTGCACAGGGCATGCCCTTGGTAGGAGGTGGGCATGCATGCTGACATAGCATAAAGGAGCAGTCTAGCAGCCTACACAGTTCAGAGGTTCTACATACAGGTGGAGGTGGGGTGATGGGTTTGGCAACAGGTCTTGAGGCTAGAGGCTCTGGAGGCTCAGGGACAGTACTTGGTTCTGGGCCATGTGATGAAAGTCTGAGTATGCTGCAGGTGGTGACAAAATGACTCCAGCTCTTGGGACTGGCAGAGGTGAAAAGACATGCAGAATTACACAGACCAAGAAACAGGAGCAAAGAGTCATACCCCACAGGATCAGGACAAAAAAAAGTACAGCATACAGTTCAGATCCTCCCTAAAAGAAAAGGATCTAGATGAGAGGGGTGGCAACAAGCTGGGGACAATAAGCAACAAAGCAACATGACCGCAATGGTGACGATAATATACAGACTTCCTGAGCCAAAAGAGTCTAATATTCCTCCTGCCCTCCTTCCAGGGACTAAAAATGGCCTCAGCCAAATGGATGCCAGCAAAAACATCTGGTGAAAAGAGGTGTGAGGATGCCAAAATGAAGGCAGTTTATGAAAAAAAAAAAGTACATATTTAGAAAGATAAGAGTAACATATAGTTTGTAAATTGAGTTTTAATGATGGAATTTTGAAAAGCTTCTGAAAAGTTTTTGATTCATGTTTAGCCAAATTAACATAATCCTGATTCATGTATGTAAGGGTATTACCACCCCCTTTAAATATAGCTAACATATCTCATTTACATTTTATAGGGAAAAAAAAGATAATGGTGCAGGGTAGCAGACGTCATGCTACTGTCGCAAGAAACTCATTTTCTTTTCAGGCTAAATTCAGCTACTAAAACTTTATAGTCAAGCATTAAAATGCCTGGGGAAACAAAGGTACTGGGCAAAGATCCTAGCAGATACTTCTGGAAGCATGAGAGGGCAGGTGATCTTGAGTCTAGAGTCAAATGAAATCATGAGTATAGATTTAGAACTAACTTTGAGTCATTAGGAAAACCAAAGAATCTCTATGTATTTGAAATAATAAACGTTTGATTAAAAGAGAAGATGTGAATAACTTTAAGTTGATTTTTAAAAATTGACTCAACATTAATTTATTTGAGGGCAGTGTTTCTCAAAGTGTGTTTATGGAACCAATGGCACCAATATCTCCTAAGAAATCTGTTAGAAATGCAAACACTCGGCCTACTTCAGATCTGCTGGATCAGAAACTCTTAGAGTGGGGCTAGCCATCTGTGTTTTAACAAGCCCTACAGGTATAAAATTGCCACATTGAGCAAATAAATGTACAGTATACACAGTTGAATGGAATTTCAGATTAAAAAATGAATAATTTTTACTATGCCCCATATGGTATTTGGGACATATTTATACTAAAAAAAAATACGCTGTTTATCTGAAATTCAAATTTAACTGGGCATCTTTCACTTTATTTTACAACCTTATCCAGGCGACTCTGATACAAGTTAAACAATGAGAATTTTAGGGTAAAAATAACAGAATGTTAAAAAAAAATAGTATTTCCTATGCCTATAGAGCAGATAATGCTGAAAGCATTAATGTCTGGTGCAGGCATCTGTCTGCATCTGTCTGATAGAATGTTGAATTCGGTTTTAAAATATTCTTGGCCAAATGTATTTGTATTTATTTGTTCTTTGTGTTTGGACGTTTGGATTAATTGCAATATTTAAAATGTTGTGAAATTTCACATAAAATCATGATCTGGATCACATACCAGTATGGCAACAATTGAGACTTTTAACAAGTGGGTCCAGTGTTCCACAGTCCACACCACTCCCAATGGTGTCTCTACCATAAATCTAGACATTGCCTGTCATTTATATCTGCTATTGCACAGTTTTAATTATCCCAGGTTGGGAATATATTACTTGCCTCCGTCCTCATAGTCGTGTAAGTTTGCATCCTCTTTTCATTAAAGGTTTCCCCCTACATGTGGACTTTTTGGAATATGAAACATCTCAAAAGGAAGGTCTCACATGGGAAATGGGTATCATGTCTTTGGCTACATCTCCCAGAAAACAAGTTAGTAGAATTAGAAATCAGGGTTGTAATAGAGTTTAGCCTAAAACAACAAAGCTTGACTTACACAAGGACCAATTTAGAGGAAAAAAATATTGGGTTGCTTTTGTTTGTTTCATTTAAATTAAAAATATGGTTATTGATTTTCCAGGTAAAAATGCATATTCTAAATTTGATGATATGTTTTAGTAGTGAAAAGAATATCAATATAAAAATTAACAGTGATTTCTAAGGACTAAAATGTTAACACTGCAGAGTATTTAAGAAGCAAAACACAAAGGGTGATTTTCAATCTTTCACATAAAACTAAATTTTGGGTGATATCTTGCATTTAGGGCATGTACATGCACCCTAAAGATTGTGACTTACTAATCATTTCTCTATACCAGCTTGAACTAACATGTGGGCATGTGGGCATGTAGAATCAGTAGCTCACGCTTTGTTGAAATTTGGTTCCTGGCGCACTCCAAGAACTGCTGTAGACACACTGTTTAATGCACTGCTCCATTTATTTTAAGTAACTGGATAAGTACTGAAGAAAATTCACCTAGTTTGTACTTAATCCAACTTTGTGCCTTGAAGATCTGAATTCTGCAAAGTTGCTTTTGATTCAAACTTTTGCAGCAATGTCCCTTTTACTATCTCAACAGCTTTCCCAGAATAAATCTTTCCCCTTACAAGCTAGGCTTGGAGAACATGTGCCAGGCTTTTGTGACATATGGGCCTGTCTACAGTAATTAATTCCTAGTTTGTCTGACCTAATTGCTCCATGTTGGCAACTCTTGTTATCTTATTAAAGGCAACATTGTTAAATATAAACAGAATATTGCCAAAATAATGATTATTTTTTCAAAGCTGCACACGTTTCATAATTCCTCTACTGTATCAATTATTAAATTCTCTTTGTTCACTAAATATTTCCTAGCCTCTGATCTCAAATGCTTTGCATGTTCCAATTTAATTTATCTTTTTAATTATATTGATGATTAGTTGTGTTCTAAATCTACTGCGGAGCCAGAAATTAGATTCAATTTTCTTTTCCCACGCTTCTAATATCTATATATCTATTTATATCTACTTATATATTTATATATCTATATCTATATATCTATGTATCTATCTATATCTCCTGTTTTATTCTCACCAGTCAGGAAAGTAGAAAACCCAAGTGTTTCCTATTTTTATGTAAAGTAGATTAGTGTTCCTCCCTGGTTGATGAGGAAGGGCATTTTGTCCACCTTGAACTCCCTCATTTCGAGTTGGTATATGCATCTCAGATCCATCTGGACTTTTTTCTCCATTCACTTGTACCTCCGTTTAATCCGAACTCCAGAGCAGTGGCTTATAGTAAAATTTGGTTTGAGGCAGAGTAAACAATTCAGGCATTTATGAAGCTTGATAGTTGTTGCTTTGTCACAATTTACAACAGAGAAAAATCCCTGAGGGAATGAATTTTATCTATCACTCTGCAGACTTGTGAGACATTTTTCCAGCAGTTCCCTAGGTCTCATGTAGTATGTTACAGGATGCCCTTATTCTACATGCCTGATTCTAATGCTGTCCCTTAGGCATCAAAATATACCTTATATATAAACAGTAAAATAGTTATAAACTCACACAGTTCTCACTTCTGAATTCTAATATATTACGCTTTTGAAAAATCATATGGAATTTGTATAGCCTTCACAAAAATTTTCATCTAGAGCAATCAGTTACACCAGAGAGGACCTCTCAATTTACGAAAAAAATCAGTCAGGGTATACAAAGGTATAGGTGCAGCAGTGGGAAGATAAAACAGAGCAGTATCTCCTTCTCTCTATCTCCCCCCTCCCCAGCAATCATAAAACTGGAAGAGAAAAATATTTCTGAAACATTTTCACTTGAATTTGAATATTCTATAAATCTTGATGCCATGTGAATCTCTCACCCATTAAAAGCAATGGGTTCTGATTCTTCAGAGAAGAGACAGATACGTGCTAGAACAAGGAGTTATATCTCAGCTCTCACTGTCAGATTTGATTTTGTAGCAAGACAGCAGGCTTGAAAAACAGGCCTTGTTAAGGGATGGAGGATGGAGATTCTAAATTCTTTTAGCCTGGACGATTTAGGCGGAGCGGCTCGGCCCGTGCACCATGGCCGCTGAGCCTGCGCGTCCGGAGCCTGTGCTCCGCAACGGGAGAGGCCACACACAGCAGTGAGAGGCCCGCATACCGCAAAAGAAAAAAAAAAAGCTAAATGTCAAGGTCATGAGGCTCACCTTAAAGTCTAGGACTTCAGAAGATCATCTCAAAGGCCGCCCGGCACGAGCTTCAGAGGACCATGCACAGTGAAGTAAGTGCAGCTCAAATTAAGAAGAAAGGCCAAGATTCAGCTCTTCGGTCCATTCACTCCCCTCGTGATGAGGATAGGTTTCAAAACATCCCACTTAGCCTTTGGGCACACCAGAAGCCAGTTAAACCTGATGAGCTAAATTGGATACACTTGATGGGGAAGGGCACGGTGGGCGAGTCGTGGCTGGTGGCTGCGTGGAGGTGGGCGACGGAAGCGGCGTCACCAAACGTTGGCTGCCCTTGCTCCGGCCTGCCGTCACTGCCCCAGAGTCGGAGCTCTACAGTGACCGTGGGAGAGAGCTCTCACTTGGACTGGGAGTCCAGGGGGCACTGGCCTCGCTGGGTTCGGGCTGAGCGATCCCATCATCCCCAACGGGATGGCAGCTGACAAGGGCGACAGAGCTGGGGCTGAGGAGTCCTCAGAGAACTCGGATACTCGAGTGACAGGCATGGCTGGCTGGTGAGGTTCAGCAGGCGAGGTTTAGGCTGCGTACGGTGGCTGGAAGCTTTGGGCGGCCTCAGGGGAGCTGTCGCCAGGCCCTGCCTTTGGCTGGTGCCCATTCATGAGGACGCACAAGTCTGAGGTCCTTCTTATCGCCTCACTATCTTCTGCCACGACCGCACTCAGGCCGCAGCCCAAGAGTAAGAAGATGGCGTGGCTGGCGAAGTATGCAATGCCCAAGCAGGGCGCGCGGTCCCGGACCCCGGGGGCCAGGGCGTTTGCCTGGCTGTGGTGGGCGTGCCTGCTGCGGGGTCAGGCAGGCCACCAAGCCCAGCGCCTCCACACCGGGCGTCAAGCGCCGGAGCTGCTCCGGCAGCGTCTAGCTGTCACGCAGCAGCTCGGCCACTGCGCTTGCGCGTTGACTTCTGACGCTGCACAGCGCGGCCGCACGGGCACGTCCTCGTGCTGCGCGCGCCCGGCGTCCCGAGCCTGCCTCCTCGGCTTCTGGACGTTCCATGGCCAGCAGGGAGCGCTGGTGGGAGAGCGGCCTACCACGGAGAGAATCGGCAGAGACCTGTGTATGTAACTATATTTATGTTTCTATATTTATATTTATTATAGATGTTATATATAACATATTTTATATATATTATATATATAGCCCTTTGTTGGGCCGCGGCGGGAGTGTGGCCCAACAAAGGGCCATATATATTTTTTATATATATATTTATATTATATACTAAATATATTTAATATAATTTAATATATTAATATAATATGTTTTATATCTTATGAAATATTATGTATAATATAAATCTATATATAAATATATTTTTAAATAAAATCTAGCATCATCTCATGCTCCCTCATGCCCCTGTGGAACTTTCTGAAGCATTGATAGCCTGCTGGTAGGGCTACAACCTGGTACAACCATTTTGCAAAACAGTTTGTAGTAGTTACTGAAGTTGACGATTTGTGTGTCCGTGTCCCAGTAATTTAATATCTGGTGATTTAGCCTACAGACCCGCGTGCATGGGTGTGCCAAATTATAATTCAAAGAGTTTCTATAAGTGACGTTTATAGTAGCACAAAATTGGAAAAGACATTGCCCACCTAACGTTAAAATTAAGTTTGATATGTTCAAACAATGGAAAATACTACAACTTACTTAAAAGTTATATTTGATATGTTCACACAGTGGGATACAATCCAGTAAAAAGAAAAGAAAAAAAAATAGAGGTGTGTGTGACAACATGGATGGATTTTGCAATAGTATTATGGGCAAGAAGCAAAACCCAAGTGTTTACTTATGATTTGTGTAAATTTTAAAGGCAGGAAAAGCTAAGCTATACATTATATTGTTTAGGAGTGTATATTTTGGTGTTATATCTGTACGGGAAAACAATAAATGAACTGCCACAATGGTCCTGGTAGTGGTCACCTCTGGGAGTTGGAGGAGGAGGACGTTTGTAGGGGTGCATAGAGGCTTCCAGCATGTTAGAAATGTTCTGATTTTGACCTGGGTGGTGGTTACATTGCTGTTTGCTTTATAATCATTCTTCACACAATTTATGTTTTATGCATGTTTCTATACATTTTTATTGTTTAAAATTAAAACAAAACAATTTTAAAGCTGGGGAGTTTTTCAGACACCACAGAATTATCAAAGTCTTCTTGTAGCAGAGGACTCACAGTGGGCTGACTGCTGGGCCTGGCACCCATGGTCCTCACAGCCTGACCTGAGGACATTTCCCCGGACCGGGGAGGACTAAATGAGGCCAGATCAACCAGGAAGGACTGTCAGGCCCTGTCAAGTCCAGGGAAAGAAAGACCATGAGTTGTACCAGCCACAGTCCTCCAGATGCCAGCCAAATCTACCCTTGACAGTAGTTCAGCGAGGAGCCCATACCAGCCACCCCTTGGCAAAATGCAAAGATTATTTAGAGGACAGCATATTTATGCATGGTTACCAGCTCCCTTCGTTACCATATTACCCTGCAAAACACTCGGACACTACCTTGGGGAGGAGCAGGGTAGGACTCTGAGCATTTTTATCTAAAGAGGCTAAGCATTTACCTAAAAGGACTGTTTAAATGATTACAGCCACAGTGCTTACCCAGCTAGACTAAAATTTATGTGTTTTTTTTTTCCACTGCGCTGAAAAGTGTGAACTGTAAAGAAATTCTTATCAGTAACACACAAAATAAACTGCATTTTCTTTGGACATCTAAATGTAGTAAATCTTTGAGTAAATCTTTGACCTAGCAATAAATATATGTGCATTTCTAAAGGAGAGTGGGGAGGAAAGAGACAGTCTGCATTGTTTTAAGTATTTCATTGGAACAACATTGGGATCCAATTTACTCAATAATTAATTGCTGTTGCAGATGATTCTCTCACCAACTTTAATTATCAAGGTTGTACAGCTCTTAAATTTGGTGTGGCAAAGTTTCCTATGTGTGCTTTGTTTCTTGAGCTATGGCCTCCATGCAGAACTATACTTGATTATAGTTAAACCTTGTATAAAGAACATCAAAATATGAATATGGACATTAACAGTTAACTGAAGTATTGCTTTCCTTAATAACATTGTTAAAATTGTGAAATTAAATAATGAAGCAACTAAAGATGCTTGTGAGTCTTTGAGAAAAAATAAAGGACTGCTTTAATGATTTTTAAATCCCTTATATGACATTCTTTTTGTTATTCTGTTTGACTCAAATAATAATATCCTAATGTTATAAAAAGTTATAAATAAAATTATGAATTAGAATAGAAGCTTTCTATAACACATAGGCTGATATACAGTGTAGCTGTAACACAATGAGATTAGCTGTGTGCATGGCTCATTCCAGAACTCCTCTGAAACAAGAATCCTATTTAATACAGTGGGTTGTTTTTAACATTTTTATTGGAGTATAATTGCTTTACAATGGTGTGTTAGTTTCTGCTGTATAACATAGTGAATGAGCTATACATATACATATATCCCCATTTCTCCTCCCTCTCATGGCTCCCTCCCACCCTCCCTATCCCACCCCTCTCGTTGGATGGAAAGCACCGAGCTGATCTCCCTGTGCTATGCGGCTGCTTACCACTAGCTATCTTTTTTATATTTGGTAGTGTATATATGTCCATGCCACTCTCTCACTTCATCCCAGTTTACCTTTCCCCCTCTTCATGTCCTCAAGTCCATTCTCTATGTCTGCATCTTTATGCCTGTCCTGCCCCTAGGTTCTTCAGAACCATATATTTGTTTTATTAGATTCCATATATATGTGTTAGCATACTGTATTTGTTTTTCTCTTTCTGACTTAACTGCACTGTGTATGACAGTCTCTAAGTCGATCCACCGCACTACAAATAACTCAATTTTGTTTTGGTTTATGGCTGAGTAATATTCCATTGTATATATGTGCCACATCTTCTTTATCCACTCATCTGTTGATGGACTCTTAAGTTGCTTCCATGTCCTGGTTATTGTAAATAGAGCTGCAATGAACATTGTGGTACATGACTCTTTTTGAATTATGGTTTTCTCAGGGTATATGCCCAGTAGTGGGATTGCTGGGTCATATGGTAGTTCTATTTTTAGTTTTTAAGGAACCTCCATACTGTTCTCCATAGTGGTTGTATCAGTTTATATTCCCACAAATAGTGCAAGAGGGTTCCCTTTTCTTCACACCCTCTCCAGCATTTATTCTTTGTAGAATTTTTGATGATGGCCATTCTGACTGGTGTGAGGTGATACCTCCTTGTGGTTTTGATTTGCATTTCTCTAATGATTAATGATGTTGAGCATCCTTTCATGTGTTTGTTGGCAATATGTATATCTTCTTTGGAGAAATGTCTATTTAGGTCTTCTGCCCATTTTTGGATTGGGTTGTTTGTTTTTTTGATATTGAGCTGCATGAGCTGCTTGTATATTTTGGAGATGAATCCTTTGTCAGTTGCTTCATTTGCAAATATTTTCTCCCATTTTGAGGGTTGTCTTTTCATCTTGTTTATGGTTTCCTTTGCTGTGCAAAACCTTTGAAGTTTCATTAGGTCCCACTTGTTTATTTTTGTTTTTATTTCCATTTCCCTAGGAGGTGGGTCATAAAGGATCTTGCTGTGATTTATGTCATAGAGTGTTCTGCCTATGTTTTCCACTAAAAGTTTGATAGTGTCTGGCCTTACATTTAGGTCTTTAATCCATTTTGAGTTTATTTTTGTGTATGGTGTTAGGGAATGTTCTAATTTCATTCTGTTACATGTCCCTGTCCAGTTTTGCCAGCACCACTTACTGAAGAGGCTGTCTTTTCTCCATTGTATATTCTTGTCTCCTTTATCAAAAATAAGGTGACCATATGTGTGTGGATTTATCTCTGGGCTTTCTATCCTGTTCCATTGATCTATATTTCTGTTTTTGTGCCAGTACCATACTGTCTTTATTATTGTAGCGTTGTACTGTAGTCCGAAGTCCAGGAGCCTGATTCCTCCAGCCCCATTATTCTTTCTAAAGATTGTTTGGGTGGGCTTCCCTGGTGGTGCAGTGGTTGAGAGTCCACCTGCCGATGTAGGGGACACGGGTTCGTGCCCCGGTCCAGGAAGATCCCACATGCCGCAGAGCGGCTGGGCCCATGAGCCATGGCCGCTGAGCCTGCACGTCTGGAGCCTGTGCTCCGCAATGGGAGAGGCCACAACAGTGAGAGGCCCGCGTACCACAAAAAAAAAAAAAAAAAAAAAAGATTGCTTTGGCTATTCGGGGTCTTTTATGTTTCCATACAAATTGTGAAATTTTTTGTTCTGGTTCTGTGAAAAATGCCAGTGGTAGTTTGATATGGATTGCATTGAATCTGCAGATTGCTTTGGGTAGTAAAGTCATCTTCACAATGTTGATTCTTCCAATCCAAGAGCATGATATATCTCTCCATCTGTTTGTACCATCTTTAATTTCTTTCATCAATGTGGTATAGTTTTCTGCATACAGGTCTTTTGTCTCCTTAGGTGGGTTTATTCCTAGGTTTTTTATTCTTTTTGTTGCACTGGTAAATGGGAGTGTTTTTTTAATTTCTTTTTCAGATTTTTCATCATTATTGTATAGGAATGCAAGAGATTTCTGTGCATTAATTTTGTATCCTGCAACTTTACCAAATTCATTCATTAGCTCTAGTAGTTTTCTGGTGGCATCTTTAGGATTCTCTATGTATAGTATCATGCCATCTGCAAACAGTGACAGTTTTACTTCTTTTCCGATTTGGATTCCTTTTATTTCTTTTTCTTCTCTGATTGCTGTGGCTAAAACCTCCAAAAGTATATTGAATAATAGCAGTGAGTGTGGGCAACCTTGTCTTTTTCCTGATCTTAGTGGAAATGGTTTCAGTTTTTCACCATTGAGAGCAATGTTGGCTGTGAGTTTGTCATATATGGGCTTTATTATGTTTAGGTAAGTTCCCTCTATGCCCACTTTCTGGAGGGTTTTTATCATAAATTGGTGTTGAATTTTGTTGAAAGCTTTTTCCACATCTATTGAGATGATCATATGGTTTTTCTATTTCAATTTGTTAATATGGTGTATCCCATTGATTGATTTGCATTTATTGAAGAATCCTTGCATTCCTGGCATAAACCCCACTTGATTATGGTATATGATCCTTTTAATGTGCTGTTGGATTCTGTTTTCTAGTATTTTGTTGAAGATTTTTGCATCTATGTTCATCAGTGATATTGGCCTGTAGTTTTCTTTTTTGTGACATCTTTGTCTGGTTTTGGTATCAGGGTGATGATGGCCTCATAGAATGAGTTTGGGAGTGTTCTTCCCTCTGCTATATTTTGGAAGAGTTTGAGAAGGATAGGTGTTAGCTCTTCTCTAAATGTTTGATAGAATTTGCCTCTGAAGCCATCTGGTCCTGGGCTTTTGTTTGTTGGAAGATTTCTAATCACAGTCTTAATTTCTGTGCTTGTGATTGGTCTGTTTATATTCTCTATTTCTTCCTGGTTCAGTCTCAGAAAGTTGTGCTTTACTGAGAATTTTTCCATTTCTTCCAGGTTGTCCATTTTATTGGTTTTTTTAGTTGCTTGTAGTGATCACTCATGATCCTTCATATGTTGCAGTGTCAGTTGTTACTTATCCTTTTTCATTTCTAATCTGTTGATTTCAGTCTTCTCCCATTTTTCTTGATGAATCTTGCTAATGGTTTGTCAATTCTGTTTATCTTCTCAAAGCACCAGCTTTTAGTTTTATTGATCTTTGCTATCATTTCCTTCATGTCTTTTTCATTTATTTCTGCTCTGATCTTTATGGTTTCTTTCCTTCTGCTAACTTTGGGGCTTTTTTGTTGTTCTTTCTCTAATTGCTTAAGGTGTAAGGTTAGGTTATTTATTTGAGATGTTCCTTGTTTCTTGAAGTAGGATTTATTGCTATACAGTTCCCTGTTCAAACTGCTTCTGCTGTATCCCATAGGTTTTGGGTCATCATGTTTTCATTGTCATTTGTTTCTATGTATTTTTTGATTTCCTCTTTGATTTCTTCAGTGATCTCCTGGTTATATCGTATTGTATTGTTTAGCCTCCATGTGCTTGTACTTTTTACAGATTTTTTCCTGTAATTGATATCTAGTCTCATAGCACTATGTTTGATACGATTTAGGTTTTCTTAAATTTACCAGTGCTTGATTTGTGACCCAAGATATGATCTATCCTAGAGAATGTTCCATGAGCACTTGAGAAGAAAGTGTATTCTGTTGTTTTTGGATGGAATGTGCTATAAATATCTAATATAGCTTTATACCCTTCATACCATATAATATCTCAATCATTATTTGAATGAATTAGTGAACAAATAATGTGAAATCTTGCCCAATTTGGAATTTATAGTTTAAAGTAATATAGTAATTAATTTCAAATTTATTTTAAAAATTCAAATTTTGATGAAGGTTTAAGTATGTTTTATATTTATTTGCATTATACCCAGGTGCATTCCTTTATTTTTTTATTCAAATATAATTGACCTATAACACCATGTTAGTTCCAAGTGTACAACAGAGACATTCCCTATTTCTATACATTACAGAATGATCATCACAGTTAGTGTAGTTACCATCTGTCACCATACAAAGTTATTAGGGTATTGTTGACTATATTTCCTATGTTGTACATCTCACCCCAGTAACTCATTTACTTTTTTAAATTGGAAATTTGTACCTCTTAGTCTCCCTCATCTATTTCACTTATCTCCCCACCCCCATTCCCTCTGGCAACCACCTTCCCACCTGTTTGTTCTCTGTATATGTGAGTCTGTTCCTGTCCTGTTATGTTTGTTCATTTGTTGTATTTTTTTCGAGTCCACACATAGTGAAATTGTATGGAATTTGTCTTTTTCTGTCTGATTTTTTTCACTTAGCATAATGCCCTCCAGATCCATCCATGATATTGCAAATGGCAGAATTTCTGTTTTTATAGCTGAGCAATATTCCATTCTAAATGTGTGTGTGTATGTATAACTTCTTTATCCATTCATCTGTCAGTGGACACTTAGGTTGTTAGGTTGTTTCCATATCTTGGCTATTATCAATAATGCTTCAGTGAACATAGGGGTGAGTATAGCTTTTTGAATTTGTGTTTTACTTTTTCTTCAGAAAAATACCTGTAAGTGGAATTGCTGGATCTGCTGGATTGTATGGTAGTTCTATTTTTAATTTTTTGAGGAACTTCCATACTGTTTTCCATAGTGGCTGCACCAATTTACATTCCAGCCAACAGTACATGAGAGTTCCCTTTCTCTACATCCTTTCCAGCACTTATCTTTTTGATAATAGCCATCCTGATAAGTGTGAGGTGGTATCTCATTGTGGTTTTGATTTGCATTTCCCTGATGATTAATTATGTTGAGCATCTTTTCATGTGCCTGTTAGTCATCTGTATGTCTTCTTTGGAAAAATGCCTATTCAGGTCCTCTGCCCATTTTTAAATTGGGTTGTTTGTTTTTTGATGTTGAATTGTGTAAGTTCTTTGTATATTTTAGATATTAATCCCTTATCAGATATATTGTTTACAAATATCTTTTGTCATTCAGTAGAATGCCTTTTTGTTTTGTTGATAGTTTTCTTTACTATGAAAAAGCTTTTTAGTTTTATGTAGCCCTGTTTGTTTATTTTTTATTTTGTTTTCCTTCCTGGAGGAGACATAGGCAAAACGATATTGCTAAGACTGAAGTTAAAGAGCACACTGCCTACGTTTTCCTGTAGGAGTTTTGTGGTTTCAGGTCTTACCTTTAAGTCTTTAATATATTTTGAGTATATTTTTGTATATAATGTGAGAAAGTAGCTCAGTTTGATTCTTTTGCCTGTTTTTATCCAGTTTTTCTAAAACCATTTGAAGAGACTTTCTTTTCCCCCTTTGTATATTCTTGCCTCCTTTGTCACAGATCAACTGACTCTAAATGTGTGGGTTTCTTTCTGGGCTCACCATTCTGTTCCATTGATCTGTGTGTCTGTTTTTTGCCAGTATCATAATGTTTTGATTACTCTTAGCTTTGTTGTACAGTTTGAAATAAGGCAGTATGATACCTGCAGCTTTTTCTTCTTTCTCAAGATTGTTTTGGCTACTTGGGATAGTTTGTTTCCATACAAATTTTAGAATTATTCTAGTTCAGTGAAAAATGTCATTTATAGTTTGATAGGGATTGCACTGAATCCGTAGATTGCCTTGGGGAGTATGGTCATTTCAACAATGTTAGTTTTTTCACTCCATGAGCACAGTATATTTTTCCATTTGTATTTTCTTCAGTTTCTTTCATCAGTGTTTTATAGTTTTCAGAGTATAGGTCTTTTACCTCCTTAGATTTATTCCCAGGTATTTTAGTCTTTTTGATGTAATTGTAAATGGGCTTGTTTTGTTAATTTATCTTTCTGATAGTTCTTTGTTGGTATATAGAAACACAACAGATTTCTATGTATTAATTTTGTATCCTGCAACTTTACTGAATTCCTTTATCTAATTCTAATCAGTTCTAATCGTTTTTGGTGGTGTCTGTTGAATGTGCTATCTGATTCCTCTCACAGACAATTTCTGTGGCCTACTTTTTTCCTGTGTCTGAATCATGTGTGGCATGTCTCATTTTTTTTTTGTTAAATACTAGCCATTTTACATTATATATTGTAGCAACTCTGGGTGATGATTTTCCTCCCTACTCTCTGGGGATGTTTTGGTGGTTGTTTGTATCCTTATTTGTTTTGTGACTTGACTAGGCTACTTGGTAAAGTCTATTTCCCTTGCACCATTAAGCCTTTGGCATCAGTCCTCTGAGGACATAGCTTTGGGCATGTGGCCCCTGCCTAGGATAACAGTGATTTTACCAGGGCTCTCTTTGATTGCCTTTCTCTGATCTCTCTGATAAGCCATCTACTTCCTTTGGTATTACACCCTGCTCATTAGGCTTTATTAATTACTGGCTGGTTTCTCTATTATTTTCAGCATCACCCTACAGCATAAATTGCTCAGCAGTCTGGTCCAATTAATTTGGACAGTGTTCATTTTTAGGGCAATCTTTAAGGTTTTTTGCTGTCCCTGGGAGGGCTCTTTTCAACTGTTTCTATCCATGATTCTTTCTGGAAGATTAGGTGGCCAATGGTTTAGCATGTTACTCTTAATTAAGGAAAGTTATTACTTTTGAGAGCACCCTTCAGCTTGATCTCTCGTTCAAATGAAGAACCTAAGTCACTCCTTTAGATAAAGTTTCAGAGCTCTCTTCCTTATGGACTGCCTCTTCCCCTGGGAAATCTCTGAGCCACTACTCTGGGTTCTGCGTGAGGCAGTAACCTCTGGTTTTCTTGGCTTGCCTCTTCCAGAGTGGAACTCTGCTCTAAGAAGGAGCTGGGCTTAGTGCCATAGGGGCTTCAGTATTCTCAGCTTGCTGAGGGTAGAGCCTCTGTCCTATGAATAGGAACTGAGTGGAAAAGGAGCCCCTCAGTTATTAGCTGGCCCTCACCAGGAATTAGCCATTTCAACTTGCAGTTGGAGTGGATGAGAAATACTGATGACTTATACCTTCTGGTGAAATATGGTAAAACTTGATTGGGAGCTGAGGGAAAAGGGAACCCCATCCTCTTAGGCACACCTACCTGTAGTGGAGCTTTCATCAAACTGAGTTTGGTGGGTGGAGAGAAGCAGTGAATCATGACTCAAATGCCACAGTTTCTCATTGTTCTTACTGAGAAAAGTAAAAACTCACTTTATTCTTTTTTTAAAATTATTTATTTATTTATTTATTTATTTATTTATTTAGGCTGTGCCAGTTCTTAGTCGTGCCACATGGGATCTTTGTTGCGGCATGCGAGGATATAATTCCTCGACCAGGGATCAAACCCAGGCCCCCTGCATTGGGACCAGTGCAGAGTCTTCCCCACTGGACCACCAGTCCAGTTTTACATGGTTTTATTGTTTTCATTAGCTTTGTTATTTCACTGAGGAGTGGGTCTGCAGGGTTCTTCACCTTGTTATCTTGAAAATGGAGCCCCTATAATCTCATTCTTTAAAATTTTATTTGCTTTTTTTTATTCCAAGGAAATATGAGGTGAATGTGAGGTATACAAATATGTTCAGTTTGTCATCTTGATCTAATCCCTTTCATCTCTTTTTAAGCATTCCTCTCTTCTTTCCAGGTCTCCTTTCTTGCCCAGGTATGAGAAATTGACTTGTACAGTCCTATTACTAGCACTTGAGAGAACCTGGTCCAGAAGCTCTCTTAGTAAACTTGATTTCAAATTCAGCCTTCTCTACTAAGTAGTTGTTTGACTTTAACATCATATGGGCTCTTTGAATTTCTGTTCCTTCGCCTGTAATAAAAAAAGGAAAGAATGCCTACCATGTGTTGTTGTCATTAGAGATAATGTAAAATGTTAATCTAAATATCACTTTTAAAGAATCCAGATTATCTCATCTTAATTATGGAAAATATAAGAAAGAATGTGGCAAAATTATTTTAGCTTCATTATCTAATAAGCTTCAAACTACTTTTGAATTTAAAAAAAAGTCATCTACACACAGCAATTACTGCTTCATTAAAAATGTTTCAAAAGAATGCAATCAAACCTATTTTTTGATTTTTGATTAATCTCTACAGTGCCTTGAATTCTCATGTAAGAAGCATTTAAGAGCTCATGACTGGGAAAAATAATTTTGTTTTTCATATGAACACTCTCAGATATTTTGGTGCTGTTTTGTATATAGGTTTAGACAAAACAGAATGATTTTAAAATTCTAGTACCAGAGGGTTTCATTTCAGAAACCATTACTGTTTAATCCCACAGTGACTGATTCCTGTATCTGGAGTGCTTGATTTAATTTAAAGGTCTATAACTTCAGTGATTTCCATACTGTTAAGAAATGCCATATTATTGTATTTAAATTTTACTGATTATTACCCCATCTGTTTGAAATTGGTAAAAATTTATACATGGATTGAGTGAAAATTTGCCTGTCCTATTTTTTTTTGAAGTGAGTTTTCTAAACATTTGTCAAAGCAAAACCTAGTTGCGAACCCTACAAAAGTAGGTAGTCAATTGCTATATTTAATAAATTGCTGTATTTAATAAACATGCTCCTAGATGAGGGAAGCATTTGATAAGCAGGGATTTGCTGTACATTTAGACATGTGACAAATAAATTACACATTTCTAAAAATTTAGAGTATAGGAAAGGCCTTCAGGACCTTGCCTAGCAATACCTTCTTACATCAATTGGTGTCTGAGGGCTGGAAGTTGCTCCATTGTTTAGACATTTATGTGGTTTTTAAATGGTGCATCAATAAATCTTTGCAGACTTTTTGAGGCCTCTTAGTGATGGAAATTGGTGGTTTTGAAGTGGGAGGTGTTGTCTGTAAAAAATTCCAGGAATTCATCCTGCTTCAACTGTTGAGCTTTTATTGATTTTTACATATGGATTTCTATATAATGCTTCATTCATTCAAACAAAGGGTCCTGTGGTGGTTAATTTTATGTCCATTTGATTAGACCTCAGTAACCAGATATTTGGTTAAACACCAGTCTGGATATTGCTGTGAAGTATTTTTAAGATGAGATTAACAGTAGAATCAGTAGCTTACTCTCAATAATCTGGGTGAGCCTTATCCAATCAATCGAAGGCCTTGAAAGAAAACAGACTGAGTAGAGTTCCTTGTGCTATACAGTAGGTTCTTACATGGGAAAAGAATCTTAAAGAGTAGATATATGTATATGTATAACTGATTCACTTTTCTCTATAGCAGGAAGTAACACAACATTGTAACTCAACTAAATTAAATTTAAAAATTTAATTCAGACTGAGGACTCTGAGGAAGAGTTTTGCCTCCTGACTACTTTTGGTCTTGAGCTGGAATATCAACTCTTCCCTGGGTCTCCAGCCTGCGAGCATGCTCTGCGGATTTTAGATTTGCTGGCCTTCACAATCACATGAACCAATTCCTTAAAATAAATTCCTCTCTGTCTCTCTCTCTCTTTCCCCCTCCTTCCACAGACACACACACACACACACACCCCTTACTGGTTTTGTTTCTCTGGAAAACCCTTACTGATACAAGTACAAGTCTATGTTAAAAAATCTTGACTTGGTTCAATCCCTTCTTTTTCCAAGAAAGTCTTATTAAAACACAGATTGCTAAGTTTCACTTCCTCCCTGTTAGAATTTCTGGTTCACTATATTCATAGTAGGACCCCCAAATTTGCCTTTAATTTCTGACAAGTTTCCAGGTGATGCTGACCCTGCTAGTTTAGAGACCACACTTGAGAACAGCTCCTCTAGATCACAGTGTAAAATGTTGGAAAGTGATGAAGGAGCTGCAGTATACTAGAAATTTTAAAAAAATCATTAAATAAATTATTTGATATGGCCCCTTTCTTGGCCTCTTGACTGGAATCTACTGCAATTTTACTCCATATTTCTGGGCCTCGGATTTCTTATTAATAAAATAAGGACTTTGGAGCAAATGATATTTGATGTTCCTCCTAGTTATAATTTATGGGATTTTATAAATACTGCTACTCCTTGCGAGAATTAAAGAAAAACACAAGAAAATAAATTCTGGAATTGTCTGCCTGTAACAGTGAGGAATGATTTGGCAGCAGGTAACTGTGAACTTTGCAAGTAACTGTGAGTTGAGTAAATTGTTTTCTCACATGAAAAATGTCTGAAAGTAGATGACTCATTATTGTTTCCATGATTGCAGGTTGGGTTCTCTGGAACAGAGTCTGAGATGCAGTTTGGGTTATAAAATGCTTAATAGGGATCAACACCTATGAGGAGAAGTGGGAACAAGCAGGATTGGACAGATAAAAACTGGAATGCGTACCCAACAAAACCTCAGCCATTCTGGCAGGGAGCTCTAGAGTGAACATTGCCTGGCAGAGGGTCTTGTGTTGGCCTGAAACAGCCGGATCTGTCTCAGGGTATAAGCTCTATCTCACTCTCTCACTGGAAGAGTGTGACCTCGGCTTAGTAGCTCTCAGCAGCTGAGTTAGACCCTGAAGAGCTGATGTTTGGATGCTGTCTGCTGATCCCACTCTCCACACCTAGCAGCCATTTCTTCCTTAAAGGGAGTTACGTGGGGTACATCTTTTGTCTACCACACATATCAAGACAAGTCCTCTCTGGCTCTCCTTACCTTTCTCTCATGTTCAGAAAATGGCTCCTGCAGTTGCAAATATTACATGCCATTCAAAGCATCAAGGGAGGGGAGAAGCAGTGATGTCCATCTCTTTTATCAGGAAATAAAAAGCTTCTTAGAAACCATTGAGCAGATTTTGCTTATGCTCACTTACCAGAAAGTTATCACATGACTAGATCTGTAGAGGTTGGAAAGGTGACTAGTTAGTGTCTTTATTCTCTACAGTGGAGAAATAAAAGGGAAAGATGGTTGGGATGGATGTGGGATTCCTTGAAGGTCTTTGTCACTCATTTTAGTAATCACCTAAAATATCTCCCAGTTACTCTTCTAGGTACTATGTGTTAAATCCCACAGAGGTGTGCAGAATTAGTACTGTTATTCCCTATTCCCAGGTAAAAGCCCGAAAACTAAATTCTTGCTTTTTCTTATGCTTTTTTTTTTCACATTTTCCTCAGTCATTGTCATGGAATCCAGAATTAACAGTCTTAGACTTTAAAGAATTTACTGGAGCAGCAGAAAAGAATGTGTTTTCTGGCAATGTATATAGAGTGCAGTTTTACTAAGAACATGTACATGCTCCAATTGGGGAAAAATAGCATTTACTAAACTTAGTATTTTTATTTTTATTTTTCCTGTAGAGTCCAAATAAGTTTTCTTTTCTCTCCTGAGAAAATGTGGGCAGGCAATTCACAAATGTGTCATGAACTGAAGGATACAGGGGCTGTAATTTGCATCAAAGCCAAATCAACAGGACTCCTGTCATCTCCTTTTCAAAGCAGTATTATCCCAAGGGATGTGCTATTTCACTGTAAACCAAGGAATTCATGCTCAAACATGCAGTTGCCAGTTCACAATTTAACATAAAAAGTCTTAAGAAGAAATCAAGAAAGTAGGTGGGAAAGAAGCCCTACCAATCTCAGGAATCTCTCCTGTTCTTAAGTAGCAGGCATTGTGCTAATAAACAAATGAAGATGAGTAATAACTTAGTGAATTACAATAATGCATATTGTCAAGTGGATAAATCATAACTAAAAGTAAGGACCATGCTTTCACAATTGCTGAAGTGTATAGGAAGAAGGAAGAACCTAATTATCTTATTTCTGTAGCTTGTCTGATTGAAATTTAGCCATATTCAAACTCACTTCCCTGTAAATTTATTCCTGGGGTCAATGATTTTGACCAGGATTTATAATTTTTTTTCAAAAACATTTAAAAATTATATAGAACAGCAGAATAATGTCAGAGTTGTAATGTAATATCAAAGTTATTTTAATAAGAACTATGTTTTAACACAGTGTATAACTTCTCAAAATAACTTAGATAACTGTTTTTCATGGGTGCTTTTAGAAATTGTTAGACGAATAAATACTTTGACGTATTGGAGAAGAATATACTGTTTTCATAGTGAAATTGTAAAATCTCTCTGCAACTTTAACAACCAGAATAGCCCAATCAATGAGCACCTTTGAATGAACTGCCTTTCAGGAGACAAAATAAGCAGTGGTTTAAAAAACTTGTTTTTTTAAATAAAAACAGTAAAGGGCTCTAAAAATAATGAAACAATCAACTGCAAAAGCTAATTCAATTGAGTCCCAACTAGGTATGACACATTTTACACACATTATCTCACGTATAAAAGAAATATATAAAGGAATCATAAAAAGCAAGTTGTTTGTGAATAACTTTCCATACAATATTATTTATCCTTTTAAGCCATTCCTTAACTATTTTATTTTTTATTATTTTTTCAATAAAAATTCCACAGAAGCAATTTAATCACTTATAGAAAGATTTCAAACATATAGTCTCTTGAATGAACTGCATTTCAGGAGACAAAATAAGCAGTGGTTTAAAAAACGTGTTATTTTAAGTAAAAACAGTAGAGGGCTCTAAAAATGATGAAACAATCAACTGCAAAAGCTAATTCAGTTGAGTCCCAACTAGGTATGACACATTTTACACACATTGTCTCATGTATAAAAGAAATATGGAAGCTATGAATAAAGGAATCATAAAAAGCAAGCTGTTTATGAATAACTTTCCATACAATATTATTTATCCTTTTAAGCCATTCCTTAACTATTTTATGTTTTTATGATTTTTCAATAAAAAGTCCAAAGAGGCAATTTAATCACTTACAGAAAGATTTCAAACATATATATTCTCAAACATATATTCACTTACAGAAAGATTTCAAACATATGTTATTTCTTTAGGGAATAGTATTCTCTATCTTGTTTCAATATTGATTTATGCATTAATTTTTTTCTGCCATGGAACATCAGTGGATATATTTTTCAAGGGGCTATATTTCTAAATTATATTAAAATAGAATTTGTCTACTTTCATAATTAAAGTTCCAGGAGATATTTTTTCACAGGAATATACATATAATTTTTAAAATCCTTCTAATGCTACTAAAAATAATTGCATTATTTTCCTAGTGAACTACTATCACCAAGGCTCCATGTTAATAGAACTGTATTAATTCTGACTCAGAATTTTGTACACATATTTCACTCAGGTAATTTTCTAAATAGAGGATAAATTTACTCAATATGGAAAATATATATTGAATGTTATTTTTAAGCTGCAATTATAAATTTGGTAATTAATAAGATGGAATCAATTGATTATATTTAATGTTTAGCAACATCCCTCTCCCCTACTATAGATGATTAGGGAGCAACAAGATGGCTGAACATCTGAATTGCTTATTTTTTCTTTCTTCAGAGTTCCCAAAGGTATATATTAAAACACAGAAATGACAATTTTAGAACCATAAACACATACAGAACCCAAGATAAGTCCTTGTGGAAGGAATTAATGGCAGTGTAACCAGAGTTGTAATGTTAAATATTTCTGCGATATGAGAGGCAGCATAATGTTATGATGAGGAGCACAGACTCAGAGCAAGACTGCCTGAGACAAAGCTGGGCTCCACTCACCATCTGCATGCCTGTAGGCAAGTTGGTGCCTCTCTATCAATGTGGAACATTACCATAATACACTTACTATTAATATACTACTGACTTAAAGCATTAACGTAACCTCCCAAGGAACCTATTTTATTAATAAGAGCCCAGTTTTAACCCAAGGAAAATTGAGTTCAAATAATAAAGGATGGTTAACTATTTCAAAGTGTTCAAATAATTTTTAATTTTATGATATTAATATGAGTCTGGAGTAATTCATGTATTTGAATCTCTTATTTCTATTCTTCAAAATTGATCTCTTCTGTCTCTTCTCTCTTTTAGCTGTAATTTGACACAGAGACAGGACAAAAAGAAAATGCATACTCCTAGAACATTTCCTAGAAACAGTATAAGTCCTGTGAACATCATACAATAACTTTTTAAATTGGAAGATTAAGAAAAATATCTCAACTACAAAAACCAAAGGCTAGTCCTATTCTTTTTTTATTTCCTAGGGTAAAAGTCAGAAATATTAGGATTATATACAAAATATATGTAAAATGAAAAACCAAATGTATCCTTTCTCTCATTTTCCTCTACCCTTTTTTATTTCTCTTACACATAATACCTCTATTAAACTAAAAAGATGTTTTGTCAGTTTTTATTTTTCATCAAGCACTCTCAGTTAGCATGTGACACAACAAAAAGCATTGTCAGATGATATTAAAGATAGGCAACATTCTAAATGGACACAAATTGAATGATTCAATTATCTGCCACCAGTATTATCAGTGTACCTCTGTTGTGCTTCTCCATTTTATAGGAAACAGCTGCCTAGCCAGTTATTCCTACCTATTTGTGGAAACTCAAGACCTAGTTTCATTAACAGCATAGTTACTGGACAACAGAAATAGATCCTTTTTCTAGTTTATGAGGTAAACCCTAAAAAAGCTTATTCAATTAATCATGGAGGGATTTAAGTAAAATCAGTGTATTTTAGAAAATGATTTAATGTTAAAGGGCATAGGGCAGGGACTCAGGTTAGTTTTAACTAAGTGTACTTATCTATTTGCCTTCTCTTATAGAAGTGAGAGAAACAAAGATAAATAGATGTATTAGCTGTAAAAATCTATGGCTCAAGGAAGGAAGTTGATTGTGCTAGGGAAATGAAACAGTTTTTACATTGAGTAAAAATTGCACTTATATGTGTGGGTGTATACATACACACATGTATAAAATCACAGCACTATATAATTACAACTTCACTGTGGGAGTTAGCTGTAAGAACTATGGGGTCTTTGAAACCCTGAGATCAGCATTGAGATAAATAATATTCTGAAGAAGAAACAATTAGAAAATACTGTTTGATCTTACACTGTAGAAGAACTACGGTGTTGGGGTGGGAGAAACTATACCTGATTTTAAAGTTTTTACATCGATTGACATATGTATATCCTCAAGGCTCCCACACACAGTTATTTTATAAATCTCTTTTGGTCTTAATATTTCTGTTCTGAGAGATAAGTGAGCATGAGGGAGGAAGAGAGAAACTTCAAATACCTTAGTTCTACTGTCACCCTTAGTAACCTTTCTATTTTGTTACTCAAAGCCTTTTGCATTTAGCAAGAGGTCACTTACAGAGGTAGAAAAACACTTATTTTCTCTGAGACTCAATTAATTGTTTTGCTCAGTGATGAGGTTTGATTAGATCTTCTCTTAGTCCCTTTTATCTCTAAAGTTTATGATTAAAATGCAGAATAGAAAATTACCACAGATTCAGAATGTCTTAGAGGCACACTTGCAGATATCAATACTAAAACTTAACCTGGAGAGAATAAAAAGGGAAAGACTGAAATCTGTGTGCATGGAAGTCTTGGGGGTGTGAATGAAAAAGTCATTGCTGTTGAATTCTTTTCATATATTCAAACTAGTAAGGCGTAAGTATATTTCAAGGGATTTCAAAACTGACTGGAACTTAAATAATATCCATATGGACTCATTCATGTTATGAGTGAGAAAACTATAACTGAGGGAGGATAAATGGATTAAAACATGGTCTTATCACTAACCTTTTCATTAATTCATTTTTCATTCATTTAAATAAACATTTACTAAACACTTTTGCATGGAACACTATGTTAAGCACTAGAGAACAATACAAATACATCATTGTCCCTGCCCTCAAGAGTATTTTATGTTCTTGGAAGAAAAAAAGCAAATTTCCCACAGCAAATGACTCATAATTAAAGAGAAAGTTATTCATAATTAAAACTGTTCTTTGGGGCCTCCCTGGTGGCGCAGTGGTTAAGAGTCCGCCTGCCGATGCAGGGGATACGGGTTCGTGCCCCGGTCTGGGAGGATCCCATATACCGCGGAGCGGCTGGGCCCGTGAGCCATGGCCGCTGGGCCTGCGCATCCGGAGCCTGTGCTCCGCAACGGGAGAGGCCACAACAGTGAGAGGCCCGCATACCACACACACACAAAAAAAAAACAAAAAAAAAAACTGTTCTTTGATTTAAAAAAATCCATTAACGTGAGAGATCATTGTAAGCACACCAATTTTAGAAAGCATAAAAGTAGTTTAAAGTGTTCCAACAAAGAACAGTCCAGTCCCACATGGCTTCCATAGTGAATTCTCCCTAACATTTAAGGAAATAAATACCAATTCTATACAAACTCTTTCAGAAAATAGAAGAGGAGGAAATTAATTTCCAACTCATTTCATGAGGTCACTATTAGTCTAATGCCAAAACTAGACAAATACATTTGAAGAAATAAATGTTATAGACCAATATCTTTTTATGAATTTGCACACAAAAATCCTCAACAAAATATTAGCAAAATCAAATCCAGTAACATTATAAAGGCCAGTACATCATAACCAAGTTGGACTTACCTCAATAATGTAAGATTGGTTTAACATTCAAAATTCAATCAGTGTAATTTGCCATATTCACAATATAAAGAAGAAAAGAATATGATCATTTCAATAGACGCAGATGTATATTTGATGAAATGCAGCACCAAGTCATTTCTAAAACTTTTAGCCACATACAAAAAGAGAACTTCCGGGCCTCCCTGGTGGCGCAGTGGTTAAGAGTCCGCCTGCCGATGCAGGGGATACGGGTTCGTGCCCCGGTCTGGGAGGATCCCATATGCCGCGGAGCGGCTGGGCCCGTGAGCCATGGCCGCTGGGCCTGCGCATCCGGAGCCTGTGCTCCGCAATGGGAGAGGCCACAACAGTGAGAGGCCCACATACCGCAAAAAAATCAAAAAAAAAAAAAAAAAAGAGAACTTCCACAAACTTCTAAGGGCCATTTATAGGAAACCTACAGCTAACCTCATATTTAAGTGTGAATATTTGATACTTTCTCCCTAGGATTAGGAATAAAGCAAGGATGTCTGCCCTCCCTGTTACCATTCAACCTTAATATTGCAGGTCCTAGCTATTGCTATAATGAAATTAATAGCATAAAAGGCATAATGATTGACAAGAAATATGTAAAAAATATTTCTATTTCCATAAGACGTGATTGTTTACATAGGAAATCCTCAAGGACTCTACAAAACAACTACTGAAAATAATAGGTTAGTTTTGCAAAGTGGCAGGGTACAAGGTTAATATATAAAACTTTTGTATTTTTGCATTTTTATATAACAAAGGAAAACAATTGGAAAATTAAAGAATATTCCATTTATAATAGTGCCAAAATATAAAAGAACTAGTAATTAATTTAATGAAAGATAAGCAAGGCTATATACACTGAAAACTATAGCATATTGTTGATGTAAAGAAGACCTAAATAGAGATATTTACTATGTTCATGGATTGGAAAAGTTAACATTGTTAACATGTTAATTTTCTTTAAATTGACCTATAGAATTAATCCAATCTTGATCAAAATCTTAGAGCCTTTTTTGGTAGAAATTAATAAGTTGATTTGAAAATTTATGTGAAAATGCAAACAATTCAGAAGAACCAAAGTAATTTTTAAAAAGAACAAAGAAGACATACATTACATGAGTTTAAGACTTGCTATGAGGCTACAGTAATCAAGACAGCATGGCCCTGGTGAAAGAATAGATCTATCAAATGGTTAATAGAACAGAATAGTGAATCCAGAAAAAAAACTGTACATACATGCTCAATTGATATTTGCCGAAGGTCCCAAAGCAATTCAGTGGGTGAAAGAAAATCTGTAACAGTGTTGGAACAACTGGATATCCCTGCAGAAAAAGTAAACATCAAACCTTAACATACACAATACACAAAAGTTAACTTGAAATGCCTCATAATTGCAGTGGTAAAAATATAAAACAGCAGGAAAAATATTTGAAAATTTGGGTTAGGCATTGTTTTCTTAGAACATAAAAGGCATAAACCACAAAGGAAAAAAATGAAAAATTTGACTTTATGAAAATTGACATAGAGCTCTTCGAAAGACACCTTAAGAAAACAAAAAGGCAAGCCATATAAATGTGAGGATAGATATACACAGCAGCAAGTAATTGGAAAGTGATTCACCATAGTGCCAAAAACAATATAATTTGAATAAATATATGGTATGAGGAATAAT
The DNA here is from genome assembly GCF_025265405.1 of Mesoplodon densirostris. Taxonomy (NCBI): domain Eukaryota; kingdom Metazoa; phylum Chordata; class Mammalia; order Artiodactyla; family Ziphiidae; genus Mesoplodon; species Mesoplodon densirostris. The sequence goes on along the minus strand of NC_082661.1, from coordinate 218,630,651 downwards.
TTATAATTCAATAATAAGAACAATTAAGCCAAAGATAATGGACACAAAGATTTGAACAGATTTCACAAAGGAAAATATTTGGCCAATAGGCTCATGAGAAGATACTTAGCGTAAGGTTGTAAAGGTCATTTATGTAAATCATAAAGAGTTATCAGCGGCGGAGGGGACGGCGGGCACCACGGGAGCTGTGCAAGTGGCTGCAGCGCGGACAGGCGGGTCGGGGCACGCGATGCCGCCGCCTCCTCCTCGCCGGCCAGGCTGAGCCGCCGCTGGAACCGCGAACCGAGCGGCTGCCGGGCGCGCCAGCAGCACGGGAGAATGGGCTGCGGCGGGAGCCGGGTGGATGCCATTGAGCCCCGCTACTAGGAGAGCTGGGCTCGCGGGACGGAGTCCACATGGCTCACCTACACCGACTCCAACGCGCCGCCCGAGACAGCGGCCCTGAGGCGGGTGGCCTGCACGCAGGTGTGCTGGAAGATGGCAACGGCGTGCCCTGATCGACAGCCCCAAGTGGAATATCCAACTCAGAGAAGATGAGCTGTGGGACCTAGTGCCCAAATCCCCAGGGCCTCAGCTTAGGCCCCCTGACCCAGAAACAGAATGGCCTCCAGACCACAGAGGCTAAAAGCGGACGTCTGCAAAAGAAGTCACCGTTAATGTCGCAGACGGCATCCAACAGGTGGACAGAAGTCGAAGAATCCCAAAGAAGTGCGGCACCTAGCAGAGTGTTCAACCAGTTGAAGGGCAGAGGGACTTCTTTGGTGCCCTTCACATCCTGGACCCCATTGGGGAACCTTGAAGGTGTGGGTGGCCCTTGCTGTGTGGGAACGCTGCTGAGTGCCTTGGGAGACTGTCTTAGCCTGTTGGGACGTTCTCAGCCTCTTATTTATCACGTACATGTATTGGCATAATACTCCCACAGGGTAACAAACTGCAAATGTATGTTCAGTTTGCTTCTTGCAACTCCTGAAGTGTGGTCTGATGGAAAAGTGGCGAGCAAAAGCCACGGGCCAGTTTAGGAAACGGAAAAGTAGCAGGGGTAGGTTCCTGGCTGAAAGAGTCACAGTCGGTTCTGAGCTCTCCTGGCCATGCTCCTGCGCACTGCTTCAGACAGGCTTATTCCTTCATTCTTCCTTTTTGATATACCACCATCACAAAGCTTACCGTGTTCACTTAAACGTTGGCTTTCACCCAGCTCTAAACCCACATGTATGAGGAATCAAGAAACAGGAAAACTCTGTTATTCTTGTTTCCTTAGCTCAGGATGAGACAGATTCAGATCCAGTTTTACACAACCTAACCCCACCAACACCCATGGTGTGTTCCAGGGAGGCCTCTGTGATACAGTCACACCCATTTCTCTCTCATCTAATTCAGCATCCCCCCAGGTCAGGGTCCACGCCAGCCTCTGAACCATAATATCACGGTAGTGGTCACCTCGGAGCCCTCAGGGCTCAGCAGACATTGCATTTTTCCAGCTTTCCACTTCCCTTTGCTTGTGTTCTTGAGTGTTTTCTCTCTCGAATAAGGCCATTTGCAGTTGTTATTCAAAGACCAGGCTCACAAGAGGGAGAAAATCTGGAACATGTTGGATTCCCTTTGGCCTCTCTGCACAGCCCAGGACTGTGTCATTTGGTATCTGCAAAGGAATTGCTTTAAAAAGTCAGTAACTAGTTGGTGTGCATTCACATGGACATTAGATTCACATGCACTGTGTTAGAAATCAGTAGCTGAGGCAGTAAAAAAAAAAAAAAAAAAAAATCAGTAGGAATAAAATTTTCTAGCATTTCTTTAGACATACTAAGGTGGATTATTTTCCTCCAAAGTAATGTAGCATGATCTTTAAATGACTGTTAACATGCCTGGGATTGGGAAAGGAAGGACTAAAGTTGTACTGAATTATACCAATAAACTCCATGTTTATCAGAAAAAACAACAACAACAACAACAACAAAAGTTATCACTATCCATTCATTAAAGTGACTAAAATAAGTAATGACAGTACCAAGTGCTGGAATGGGTGTGAAGCAACTGAAAATCTCATATACCACTTTTCAAAATGTAGAAGTGGAATAACCTCTTCATAAAACTTTAAGACAGTTTCTTAAAATATTAAATATGTATCTGCCTTATGAAGCACTATCGCATTCCTAAGAATTTTTCCAAGAGAAGTAAAAAGATATTTCCACATAGATTTGTATGTGAATATTGATATCAGCTTTATTCACAATAAACAAAAATCCTACAAACAACTATGCTATATTAACATAGCATAACAGAGAGGGAAAGGGGCCTTACTTTTCTTTCTTTCCTTTCCTTTTCCTTTATTCTCTTCTCTTCTCTTTTTCTTTTCTTTCACCATTAGATGGCTGAGCAACCCTTATATCTTAGTGTTTGAGAATATTTACCAGCTATATCTTGGATGGAATCATAGTGTGGCAGCGGCAGGTGGTGATTTTGCTGGTTCAGAGCAGCAGAGTGACCACCTCAGAAGTGGAAAACATCTGGAACTAGGGTGAAATAGTGTCACATAGTGGCCTGGATGGCATGCTGAAATAAGGGCCTTTGAGAAGTTGACTGGAGGAGACAAACATGAGGTGAGGTGAGAGAAGCAAAGAGCAGAAGCAGGTCCAAGTTGGATTTCATGTAGCAGATGGCATGTGCAGTACACCTTAAAAGAGGATTGAAATCCTCCTTATCAGGGTAATGGGGAATCAGATTAGTACATTAACAGTAATATCAATTTTTTACTCTAGTAGAGAAATTTGAGGAATTTTAAGTTAATTAAAAATACAATAGGATTCCTAGCAGCAGTCACAAAAATTCGGGTACCAGACATGGCTGTAAGCATCTTGTCTCACAGTGCATGTCTTTAGAGTTGGGATGACTGAAGTAGGGTTCAAACCCTTCTTTCCTCAGGGAGAAGCTCTGGGTCCTAAGTTCCCTCGTGACTGTGGGCCATTGCACTGGGGGTGGGTTTTATGGTGAGATTGTGTCCCAGTCTCTCTTGCCTGCTTCAATGTGGTTTTCTTCTCATTTGCCTGATGTGTAGTTGTCAGTTAGCCAGTATTTAGGTTTTTTTCAAAGGAAATTGTTCCATATTGTAGCTGTAGACTCAATGTGTCCATGGGAGGAGGTGGGTTCAGGATCTTTGTATATCACCATCTTGAACTGGAACCTCTTTCCTAACTTCTACATCCCCACCTCTACATCATCTGGCTTTGGTGGCCAGTGGGGCTTATGTTTGCTCATGGGTCTGTCCCACAGGACAGTGACCAACAGAGAAGGAGTCTTTAAACAGCTACCACCACTGGGGCACATCAAGAGGTAACAGATCCAGGAGTTCAGTCTTTCTGTGAAGGAGGCCTATTAGCTAATCACTATGATTGAAGCCTGAGGGGCAGGCTTCTAATTAAACATGTATCTAAGGGCTGAGTGTAATTCTTTCCAGAGACTTAGGAGGGGGGCACTATCTTTGCACTCATCCTCTATCATGCTCCAGAGCACCAGTGTTTCCTAAAGGCAGCTTTACATACATCTGACACCTGGTTTGTAGGTCTAGCACCCTGTTTTATGTAGCTGCCACTCAGGGGATGCCTCGTGATCACCTGGCTCTGGTGACCAGAGGGACTTGTATTCTTGGATCCCTCAGGACTGTGGCAATCAGAGAAACAGTTACTGCAGGCTTCCACCGCAGAGCAGTGCACAGACAGTGGACAGAGGCACTCCCCCAAGTCTTTTTGTGAAGGAGGCCTCTTTGCTTAGGCCTGAGGAGCAGACTTCAGATTTAGCATACATTTAGTGGCCTATACAGCTGCTCTAATAGGAACATAAACTGGACACCATCTCCTTCTGCCTTGCTCCAGCTCACCAATATCTCCCAGAAAAGAGCTTATACACTCATTTGGAGCCCCAATTTTTGTGACTGCTGCCAAGGGATCACCTCCAGATCACCTGTTTGGTGGCCAGTAGGGCTTACACTTGTGGTCTTACAGCACTGTATATATTCGCATACTTTTAAAAGCTGCTGCCTAAGGGCCTTGTTTCTAGTCAGCCTGAGCCTAGGTGTTGATATTCTCTCTTTCGGGACACTGACAGTTCTTGGTATATCATCAACTACTGGGAGCTATTAAAAATATAATAGGCTGCTTGGACAAGCACAGAGGTTTGAGACGTGACAGAGAACTGAGGTAGGATTAAACAACAAGGTTCATTTCCAACATGAGGTCACTCCCTCCACTGGGGGAGGTGGTTGCTTCAGCTATTGTATAGAAACAAACACATAGAGTCAAGCAAAATGAAGGAACAGAGGAATATGTTCCAAATGAAAAATACGATGAAGCATCAGAAGAAAACATTAATGAAATGGAGATAAGTAACTTACCTGCTAAAGTGTTCAAAATAATGGTCATAAAGATGCTTACTGAACTGGGGAGAAGAATGGATGAACACAGTGAGAGCTGCAATAAAGAGATGGGCAATATGCTGCAGGACACAGTAACAGAGCTGAAAAATACACTAGAGGGGTTCAGCAGCAGATTAGAAGAAGCAGAGGAAAGGATCAGTCAAATCAGAGACAAAGCAGCGGAACTCACCCAATCAGAGCAGCAAAAAGAAAAAAAGAATGAAAAAAAGTGAAGATGGTCTGTGGGACTTATGGGAGAACATCAACCAGACTAACATTCACATTATAGAGCTCCCAAAAGGAGAAGAAAGAGAGAAGGGGACAGAAATCTTATTTGAATAAATAATGGCTGAAAACTTCCCTAACCTGGGGAAGGACACAGACATCTACCTCCAAGAATCCCAGAGAGTTCCAAAGAAGATGAACCCAAAGTGACTCACACCAAGACATGCTATAATTAAAACATCAAAAGTTAAAGACAAGGAGAGAATATTAAAAGCAACAAGGGAAATCAGCTTGTTGCATACAAGGACAACCCCTTAAGACTATAAGCAGATTTTTCAGCACAAATTTTGTGGGCCAGAAGGGAGTGGCACAGTATATCCAAAGTGCTGAAAGAAAAAAAAAAATTCCAACTACGAATACTATACTTGGCAAAATTATCATTGAGAATTGAAGGTGGAATAAAGAGTTTTCAGACAAGCAAGAGCTAAAGAAAAGTTCATCTCCATTAAAATTTCCTTAAAAGAGATGTTAATGGGACTTTTTTAAGTTGAAAGGAAAGACACTAATTAGTGACAAGAACACATATGAAAGAGTAAATCTCACTAGAAATGTAAATATCAAGAAAAAGTAGTGGACTAATTACTTGTAAAGCTAGTATGAAGGTTAATAAACAAAAGTAGTAAAAAATAACTATGATTACAATAATTAATTAAGGGATACACAAGATACAAATACTTAAAATGTGACATTAAAAACAAAGTGTGAGGGCAGGAGTAAAAATGTTGAACTTTAGAATGGGATTCAAATTAAGTTATCAACTTAAAATAGACTGTTATAAGTTGTTACATGTAAGCCTCATGGGAACCATGAAGCAAAAACCTATGGTAAATACACAAATGATAAAAAGAAAGAAATGTAAGCATACCACTGAAGAAAGCCATCAAACCACAAAGGAAGAGAGAAAGAGAAAAAGAAAGGAGCAAGAGGAACTACAAAAACAGCCAGAAAACAATTAACAAAATGGCAATAAACATATACCTATCAATAATTACTTTAAATGTAAATAGACTAAATTTGCCCATCAAAAGACAGAGTGGCTGAAAATAAAAGAAAAAACCCAAGACTTATCTGTATGCTGCCTTTAAGAGACTCACTTTGGATGTAAAGACATGCAAGACTGAAAGTGAAGGGATGGAAAGAGATATTCCATGCAAATGCAAATCAAAAGAAAGCTGGAATAGCTATACTTAACATCAGACAAAATAGACTTTAAAACAAAGACTGTAATAAGAGACAAAGAAGGGCACTACATAATGATAAACGGGTCAGTCTAACAAGAAGGTATGATATCTGTAAATATTTATGTACCTAATTAGGGGCACCTAAATATATAAAGCAAATATCAACAGACCTAAAGGGAGAGATAACAATGCAATAATAGGGAACTTTAATACACTCACATCAATGGATGGATCATTTAGACAGAAACTCTATAAGCAAACATAGACCTTAAATAACACATTAGAACAGATGGACTTAGATATTTACAGAACATTAAATCCAAAAGCAACAGAATACACATTTTTCTCAACTGCACATGGAACATTTTCTAAGATAGATAACATGGTAGGCCACAAAACAATTCATAATAAATTCAGCTGGGTTGAAATAATTTAAAATAAAGCATCTTTTCCAACCACAGTGGTATGAAACTAGAAATTAATTGCACAAAGAATACTGGAAAATTTATAAATATATGTTGATTAAACAAAATGCTACTGACCAACCAATGGGTCAAAGAAGAAATCAAAACAGAAATCAAAAAAATACCTTGAAACAAATGAACATGAAAATGTAAAGTATCAAAATTCATGGGGCAAAAGCAGTTCTAAGATGGAAGTTAATAGTGATAAACTCCTACCTCAAGAAACAAGAAAAGTCTCAAATCAAATAACCTAACTCTGCACCTCAATGGACTAGAAAAAGAACAAATGAGCCCAAAGTTAGTAGAAGGAAGGAAATAACAAAGATTAAAACAGAAATAAATGAAAAGAGACTAAAAAGATAATAGAAAAGAAAATGAAACTAAGCTGATTCAGGGTTTTAATAGCTCTGTGTCAAGATTCTCAAATGTTTGTTGCATAGTTTTGTTTTGTTGTGCTTTTTTTTTTTCTTTTTTTGCGGTGCGCATTAGTCAGACTTTCCCAGAGAAACAACCAATAGGTGGTTATATATATATATGTATATAAAATATACATACATTTAGATATGAAGGGATTTATTATAAGGTACTGGTACACACAACTGTGGAGGCTGAGAAGTACCAAGATCTGTCATCTGCAAGCTGGAGACCAAGGATAGCTTGTGGTGAAGTTTGTAGGCTGTGTAATGGAGTTCAGGAATCATGGTTCTCAAACATTTCCTTTGTACGTTCTGTCTATGGAGATGTGGATTTAAATTTTCTTATATCCCCCCCCTTTTTTTTGGTTCCTTGATTTTTCTACAATTTAATTTTTATGATTCTTTTTTATGTAAAATTTAGATTCTGAAACAGTTTCCTCATGTCAAAAATAGGTATTCTAAAATGGTGCAAAATAAATAAATAAATAAATAAAAATAAAATGGTGCCATATTCTAAATATTGCAGTGTAGTGTCATAAGAAACACAGCACCTGGACAGTATGACTTTCTGAATTACTCATTCTTGCTCAACTACCAGATAGGTGACTTGGATAACATATTAGCTAAAATTATCTCTTTATAATGTGAGGTGATGACATGAGATGATATCCAAGATCCCTTCCAGCTCTAACATGTTTACTTCTATAAAAATAGTAATATTATTTTTATCACAAGCAGTGAGTACTACGTTGGAAAGAAAGAACAGTTATAAAGAAGAGCAATGCTATTGAAAAATATAGACAGTGAAAGTATTTTCTCTTACCACCACTAACAGGATTAAGTTGTAACAAGAACAAAGAGCTTATAGTTAATATAACTTAGTTAATGTCCTAATTATACCTCTTGTTTTAACCATTTGTAAACTGATATTTCCTGGTAATTTCTCCAATTTCTATAATGACTTCAATACCCTCAAAAGTCTCCCCATCCTAATTAATTCTATGCATTCCCTGGGCATGTTTTGGATGTGAACAGAAATTATCAGTCAACTATCTATCCTCAGTACTCTGGCCACCTCTAGTATCAGCTGCTCCTCCCTTAAATGCTCATCTTTGAGGCCATTCTAGTGGATTCTGTCTCTCCCACTAAGCTATTTACTGTCAGGCATCACCGTTATTGCCTCCCTCTGGGTATCACCATTGCTACTGTCAGTATCCACTTTTGTTTGTGCTTTTTAAAGACCTTTCTTTGATAAAGTCAATGTGTGAAACTTATAGAAGCTGGCAGTTTTCCTCTCTCTCTGCTTGAGTGTTGTTTTTATCCTCAGGGGTACCAAAAGCCTTAGTGCTTATACTGCAATATCTTAGAAAAAATTCTGTGAAATATTTGGCTTTTATTGGTAACTACTGTCATGTACTCCCACTATAAATACACATACCATTTCTCCTTGTCCTTTGTTAAGAATCATAAGAATGGGTGAAATGAGAAAGTAAACAAAAATTAGTTATTGTGATAAATGAATGATAATTTATGCTCGGATTCTAAGTTGATCATGGGGAAAGAGAAACAAGAACAGGCATAGGCACATGAAGAACAAGAATTCATGAGTGTGTAGTGTGCATGTATTATGGCGCTTAAGAGGTATGTTGTGCTGTAATGTGCTGTACATATAAGAAATGTCATCTAAGAACTAAATCAAGAGGGAGTTGTCTCAGAGCAATGTGGTCTGTATTCATCTGAGGGAGATGACTAGGGGACATACAGATTATTTAGTGTATTCATTATTCAGTACACAGTTTTGATCAATTGGATGGAAGGTAAAAATATCATATAGAGTTATATATGATATAAAGCTGTATAGAGCTATATAGAGTGAAGGGGAGCAGAAGACGCCACCCCCAAATAGGCCACTTTGGCATATTAATTATTTGGAATTAAAGTTACTTAAGAAACAGCCAGTTCAAGGACACTCTGACCCTCCTTTGTCACCCTGAAAGCAATAAATAAATCTCCCATGAAAGGTACCCTTCTTGTACCAGGAGGGTAGAAGGTATCCTTACCACCAGAGTTAGGGAATTCAGGGCTGAGAAGCCTGTATAAATAGACCTTGTTAGTTCTTCACTAATTTTCTATCCCAAGCCCAAACCCCTTTGTCTTATTAATTCTTCACAAATTTATTGTATCTTTGTCTGAAAGGTATAAAAGCTGCCCGCTTTGGTCATGTCTTTGTATATCATATTTTTATGAACTCCCGTATGTACAAAATAAAATTTGTTTTTCTCCTGATAATCTACCTAATGTCAATTTAGTTATTAGGCCAGCCAAAAAATGTAGAAGAGAAGAAGGAAAAGTTTTTCTCCCCTACAAGAGCTTTATAGCTACTACTTTTAACATCAGGAGAAGGGGAAAAATATTGGAGTTGTTGATGTTTGGGTTCTTAATTATGTCAATTAATTTAATTAATTAAATATGTAATTAATAGCTTGTGCTTGTGTCCTTCAGTGTAATTTTGGACCAGTGCCTGTGGGTTTTGAAGGAACCACACATCCCCCATGAGGGAGTGAGCCTAGAGATAATTTGAGTTACAAACACTATGCTAAACTCTTATTGTCTCCTGCCTATGATGATTAAAGTTTTATTACTAGGTCAGATGTGTCTTCTTTGCTCTCTTTTCTTGGTAGAAATGCACTCCCAAGAGGCTTTTAAGTTCCTCATGCAAATATTTGTTTAAAAGCATAAATAATCATCAAGATTCATTTTGTTATGAGACTTCATCATCTTAGTTCAATTGGGAGACAGTGAATTGCTCCCACATCAGAAACAAAGCCATATAAATTATAAAATTATAACTTTTTTACCCATTAGAGATTTTGTAAGGCTGAAGTTGTAAGGCAAGCAGATGAACTGAATTCCACAAGGTAACAGCAGAGGAGGAGATATAGGGTATACTGAATGTTACACATAGGGCAGATCGTGGGAGGAAGAAGTGTTAGACATGAATGCAGGTGCAAAGTAAATCTGTGCATGCAGGCATGCAGGTGGTAATTGGCTGATGCTGGGGGACAGGACTGAATAATGCCTATGTATTGGAATTTCTCTTCTGCAAAGCAAAAGCTGACTTATCCTTGAGGGAAAAGGACAAAAGTCTTTCACACCATGGCCCCAGAACAACATCCACTACCACTGGAAAAAGGATAAAATCAGAAGCCCTCTAGCACTGATGGAAAAGCTAGAACCACCCCTACCTCCCCAGTACTTCTGACCCAAGAAAATCTTGGCAGCTGCTTGGGAAGAGGAGGCCTTTCCCCATCCATCTTGCACTGATACTAGAGAAAGGGCAGGAAACCCACTAGTATTGAGGATCCTTCATTGGTTCCAAGCAGAGATTGCCTGCTGCTGGTGTAGCATTAGAAAATAGGAAAAAATCATCAACTGATTTATTATTAAGCAATAAATCAATGAGTAGAACCATACCAGAGACTGAGGGTTCATAAATTGGAACCATCAGACAGGGGCTTTGAAGTAATTACAGTTGATATATTGAAGGATATATAGTAGAAAAAGTTAAAACATGAGCAAAAAGAGTAAGAATTGAATGAGAGAAATGAAAAAGATTTTAAAATGAGTCACAGAAATGCTTGAAATTAGAACCAACTAATCAAATAAGACAAAGGAAAGCATTGTATCAGAGATTGTGTAGTCCATATCCTCTGAAGATAAAACATCAAGATGGCATTAGCCATGGAAGAAATGTATCAATAGAAATCCTTATGAGAGAAAATGGAGAGTGAGTAAAGGGATGCTGGCAGAGCCATCAGACCACAAAGGAAGTGTGATTCTATATGAAGGAGAGGGGAAAGGATGGAAGGAATGGTGGGTGGAAGTTTCTTTCACACATGGGTTATAAAGAAACTTCAAGCATGCATAGATAACTTATATAAGAATGTTTAAAATGCTTTTAGTTTTTGTAACAAAGAAGTACAAGCAACCAAGGCATCCCTTGCTACAAAAAATGAGACATTAAATGTAGTATGAGCATGTATTTCACAAAACACTGTATATTTTCAAGGATACATTTACAACTAAATAAGCATATTGATTGGCAATGAAATGGATTGAAAAACTATGCATTCAGTATTCTAGAGATAGGAATGAAAGAAGAGAGGAATATGCCTGGAAAAGGATGAGGACAAAGAAAAATAAAACAAAATTAAAATAAATTAAAGAGGGGCTTTGGACATAATGATGCTTATATTATGCCATGAACTTAATTCTGTGTATATGTGATTTTCTTAAAAAAAAAAAAAGAAAGGAAAGATCTATATCTTCTTCCTTCAAAGTTAAACAGCATTTCCTGACTTCTTTCTGTGAAGGTGAGGGTATTGGTATGTGTACTCTTCCCTCTGCCTTCAACTTCAATAATATGCACCATTAATTTTATATTTTAAACATTGTTTATATTAATATTCTCTTCAGCATCTATATTTTAGCCTTCCATATTTTGTCTACAAGTTGATTCTAAGAAATAACAACTACTGAGGAGCTTTTTAATCATTTTGACTATGTAAATAGTATGCATTGCAAAGCCAAGTAGTATCCTGGATTGTGTCTTCTACTCTAATTGTTGAATGTTAACAATTACCAGACCACTAAAATGGGAGTGTTCCTTGGATCCACGTCAAATAGTTTAACTTTTCTTATTTAGCATCAACCACACAATATATGGAGCCATTTTTATTTCCATCATATATGGACAATACTGTTTTTTGGAAGGAAGTGATTTCTAATTTTTTAATTTTTAATTTGTTGAGACTAAAGACATATGCTCTCTACTAATCCATTAATATCATCCATTTCTCAGTTTATCTATTATGTGGAATGTAGTCCAATATTCTTGACGACATTCTTCTTTTTTTAAATATCTTTATTGGAGTATAATTGCTTTACAATGTTGTGTTAGTTTCTCTTGTACAACAAAGTGAATCAGCTATATGTATACATATATCCCCATATCCCCTCCCTCTTGAGCCTCTCTGCCACCCTCCCTATCCCACCCCTCTAGGTGATCACAAAGCACCGAGCTTATCTCCCTGTGCTCTGCAGCTGCTTCCCACTAGCTATCTGTTTTACATTTGGTAGTGTATATATGTCAATGCTACTCTCTCACTTTGTCCCAGCTTACCCTTCCCTCTCCCCCTGTGTCCTCAAGTCCGTTCTCTACATCTGTGTCTTCATTTCTGTCCTGTCCCTAGGTTCATCAGAACCATTTTTTTTTAGATTCCACGTATATGGTTTAGCATATAGTATTTGTTTGTCTGACTTACTTCACTCATTATAACAGACTCTAGGTTCATCCAACTCATTACAAATAACTCAATTTCGTTACTTTTTATGGCTGAGTAGTAGTCCATTGTATATATGTGCCATATCTTTTTTATCCATTCATCTGTCGATGGACATTTAGGTTGCTTCCATGTCCTGGCTGTCGTAAATAGTGCTGCAATGAACACTGTGGTACGTGTATCTTTTTGAATTATGGTTTTCCCTAGGGTATATGCCCAGTAGTGGGATTTCTGGGTCATGTGGTAGTTCTATTTTTAGTTTCTTAAGGAACATCCATACTGTTCTCCATAGTGGCTGTATCAATTTACATTCCCACCAGCAGTGCAGGAGGGTTCCCTTTTCTCCACATCCTCTCCAGCATTTATTGTTTGTAGATTTTTTGATGATGGCCATTCTGACGGGTGTGAGGAGATACCTCATTATGGTTTTGATTTACATTTCTCTAATGGTTAGTGATGTTGAGCATCCTTTCATATGTTTGTTGGCAATCTATATATCTTCTTTGGAGAAATGTCTATTTTGGTCTTCTGCCCACTTTTTTTTTTTTTTTTCTTTTTGCGGTATGCGGGCCTCTCACTGTTGTGGCCTCTCCCGTTGCGGAGCACAGGCTCCGGATGCGCAGGCCCAGCGGCCATGGCTCACGGGCCCAGCCGCTCCGCGGCATATGGGATCCTCCCAGACCGGGGCACGAACCCGTATCCCCTGCATCGGCAGGCGGACTCTCAACCACTGCGCCACCAGGGAGGCCCTTCTGCCCACTTTTGAATTGGGTTGTTTGATTTTTGATATTGAGCTCCATGAGCTGCTTGTATATTTTGGAGATGAATCCTTTGTCAGTTGCTTCATTTGCAAATATTTTCTCCCATTCTGAGGGTTGTCTTTTGGTCTTGTTTATGGTTTCCTTTGCTGTGCAAAAGCTTTTAAGTTTCTTTAGGTCCCATTTGTTTATTTTTGTTTTTATTTCCCTTTCTCTAGGAGGTGGGTCAAAAAGGATCTTGCTGTGATTTATGTCATAGAGTGTTCTGCCTATGTTTTCCTCTATGAGTTTGATAGTGTCTGGCCTTACATTTAGGTCTTTAACCCATTTTGAGTTTATTTTTGTGTTTGGTGTGAGGGAGTGTTCTAATTTCATTCTTTTACATGTAGCTGTACAGTTCTCCCAGCACCACTTATTGAAGAGGCTGTCTTCTCTCCATTGTATAGTCTTGCCTCCTTTGTCAAAGATAAGACGACCATATGTGCGTGGGTTTATCTCTGGGCTTTCTGTCCTCTTCCATTGATCTATATTTCTGTTTTTGTGCCAGTACCATATTGTCTTTATTACTATAGCTTTGTGGTATAGTCTGAAGTCTGGGAGCCTGCTTCCTCCAGCTCTGTTTTTCTTCCTCAAGATTGCCTTGGCTATTCAGGGTCTTTCGTATTTCCATACAAATTGTAAAATTTTTTGTCCTAGTTATGTGAAAAACGCCATTGGTAGTTTGATAGGGATTACATTGAATCTGTAGATTGCTTTGGGTAGTAGAGTCATTTTCACAGTGTTGATTCTTCGAATCCAAGAACATGGTATATCTCTCCATCTGTTTGTATCATCTTTGATTTCTTTCATCAGTGTCTTATAGTTTTCTGAGTACAGGTCTTTTGCCTCCTTAGGTTTATTCCTAGGTACTTTATTCTTTTTGTTGCATTAGTAAATGGGAGTGTTCCCTTAATTTATCTTTCTGATTTTTTGTTGTTAGTATATAGGAAGATAACATTCTTCTTAATGCTGATTTTTTTTCAACTTCACATGGAAAAAAGTTTTAAAAGTAGAAAAAACATGGGAAATACTAGGAAAAAAACAAAAATCAGCCCTAAATATAGAGAGTAAACCCATATGAGTTTATTTCTGAATTTGCATTTAGTGATTAAATCTGGTTAGGAAACAACTTATTCTGATACTGTGAAATTGTTTATTTTATAATTAATCATAAGAAAAATGACAACATATATTGTGCATTTACTATCTGATATACTATATGCTAAAAGTTTTACATACCTTATCTCATTTTTCACAACATTTCTAGTTTGGGGTTTAATCATCATTCCTATTGAATAGATATAATGAGACTTAGAGAATTCATATGCTTTTTACAAGGGCACACAGCTTGAGACGTAAAATGATTCTGGTTGTCATGGACTGAAGCAATGAAGATATGGGGGATATTGTTGTTAATGTAAACTTTTTATCAGTTAGGATTATAGGTGACTGTATACAATAGTTTGCTAGTGCTGCCATAACAAAATACTACAGATTGGGTGGCTTAAACCACAGAAATTTATTTTTTCATGGTTCTGGAGACTAGTAGTCCAAGATCAAGATGTGAACAAGTTTAGTTTTTTCTGAGGCCTCTCCCCTTGACTTGTGGTTGGCTGCCTTCTTGCTGTGTCCTCACATGGTCTGTCTTGTCTGTGTCCTAATTTCTTTATAAGAACTCCAGTCACATTGGATTAGGGCCTACCCATATGACATCATTTTAACTGATCTCCTTAAAGGCCTCCTCTATCTCCAAATATAATTATGATTCTGAGGTGCCGAACTTAGGACTTTAGAATTTGGGGGGAGCACAACTCAGCTCATGACACTATATATTCTTAATATATTTAGGGGCAGCTAGAGTATAGCAAATGGATTAAGAAAATGGATTCTAAATCAAACCATGTTCTGTGAGATTTCTCTGATCTATGCTGGATTTCTTCATTTGTAAAATGGGAATAAAAATACAATCTTATATCAAAGGTCTATATAAAAGATTTTCCTCAGTACATGCATTTAGAATATAGCCTGGTGTGTCATAAATAGTGAATAAAATTTAGCTTTAAAAATTCACAAAATGTGTATAATTTCTAAATAGGTTATATAAACATGGCACAGAGTTTGCCAGTATGTATTGAGCAGATGATAAAGTGGGAAATTCATACCAAAAATATTCATGATTAGACCCCAGATATTGCCAGAATTCAAACTTATATGTTTTCAGAGATGTAAAAAATCCATGAAATTAATTTTAAATTAAACAATAAATATGTAATTTATAACAATAATAAATGTGTCAAAAAACAAATAACAATAAAAGATAATAGCAAGATCTATCTTGACAAGTTGATTTATAACAAGGGTTCATGATAATTATGGGGTTTTCACATTACTATTTTTGAAGATAAAGGGTAAAACGCTGTTAACTTAGTTTTAACCACCAAATATCCAGTCAATTTTTTAAACTTTTGTAAAACAAAGATATTATTACCCAAAATAATTATTTTATTTGTTTATTTATTAATTTGATCTGGTAATGATGAAAAATGAAAAAAATTAATTTCCTCAATTCAGGTAATCAGTTCAGCTTTTTAAAAAACATTTCTATTTCATACTGAAAAAGGGCCATATTTAAACTTAAGATAAATAGAATTCACTAGTAAAAAAGATAGAGAAAATAAAAGTACATAGAGTATTTTATGTTTCAGGGAGAAGTCTCAGATCACTAGCTTTATATCTAGACTTTTCTTTTATCCACTTAAAGTGTTTCAATCCACTTGAGTAGCTCTCAGACAAGGTAGAATCTGTAGTGTTTTACTTCGTGTATGTGTGTGTGTATCTGTATTTTTTGACTGACTCTATTGGAATTTCTTTTTTTTTGTGTGAGGGGCAGTTTTTACTTGGATTTCTATTTGTTTGCAATTAGACTGTGTTAAAGAAAAATAGCTGTGCTTTATGAAGTACTTCTCAGCATTGAGTGCATATTGCTTATCCTAAGAACCTATGGATTATAAAAGAGAAGAGAAAAGTAGAAAACTAACATTTCTGGACTTATGTGCAAAGTATTTAAGAAATATATTTCTTTAATAGAGAAGTTAAGCACCCTGTCCATGGTTACGTAACTAATAATTTTCAGAATTTTAATGATCACTTCACTACAAGTCCCATAAAGATTTGGTGAGTATATTTATGACAATCTATCTTTATTTATTGCTTTGTTAATATTTTTACTTTCATAGTTTGAATAATTTTTTAATTGTATATATCTAATGACACTATAGGGAGGAATTTTTTTTTTATCTTCAAAGGTTCTATGGGTCTATGAAATAAACTGACAACAGACAAAGTAACAGGAAAAAAGGTATACAAATTTATAAATTAAAAAAAACTCAATCTATTTAAACTGAAAAAGAAAACAAAAGCATTTTATCCCCCATTTCTCTGACATCACAACCCCTCCCACATCAGGTAATCAATAATTTGTTCTCTGTGTCTATGAGCTTTTTTTTTAATTAATTTATTTTTAGATTTCACATATAAGAAAAATTATACAGTATTTTTCTTGCTTAGTTTGATTTATTTCACTTAGCATAAAGCCCTTAAGGTCTCATGTTGTTGCAAATGGCAAGATTTCATTATTTTTTATGACTCAATAATATTCCATTATGGGGTGTGTGTGTGTGTGTGTGTATGTATATGTCACAGCTTCTTTACTCATTCATTCATCAATGGACAGTTAGGTTATTTACATATCTTGGCTATTGTAAACAATGTTTCAATGGATATGGGGGTATATCTATCTTTTTGAGTTAGCGTTTTCATTTTTGTTGGATAAATACCCAGAAATGGAATTGCTAGATCATATGGTAGTTCTACTTTTATTTTTTGGAGGAACCTCCATATTGTTTTTCATTGCTGCACCAGTTTACATTCCCACATATAGTACATAGGTTTCCTTTTTTTCCACATCCTCTCTAGTACCTGTTATTTCTTGTCTTTTAGATAAGTAGTTATCCTAATAGGTATGAATAATATCTCACTGTGGTTTTGATTTGCATTTCCCTGATGATTAATGGTATAGAGGAACTTTTTCTGTACCTGCTGGCCATCTATCTGTATGTATACTTTGGAAAAATGTCTATTCAGCTCTTCTGCCCATTTTTAATGGATTTTTTTGCTGTTGAGTTATATGAGTTCTTTATATATCTTGGATAATGCCCCTTTATTGGATATGTTATTTGAAAAAACTTTTCTCCATTCAGTAGGTTGCAGTTTCATTTAGTTGGTGATTTTTTTGTTGTGCAGAAGCTTTTTGAGGTCATCCTCTTTTTTAATTTTTGCATTTGGTGCTTTTGCTTTTGTTATCAGATTTAAAGAAAAAACTCATTACCAAGATCTCTGTCAAGGAGCTTATCACCTATGTTTCCTTTTAGGAATTTTACGGTTTCATGTCTTACATTCAAGTCTTAAATCCATTTTTTTTTTTTTTTTTTTTTTTTTTGCGGTACGCAGGCCTCTCACTGCTGTGGCCTCTCCTGTTGCAGAGCACAGGCTCTGGACGCACAGGCTCAGCGGCCACGGCTCACGGGCCCAGCCGCTCTGCAGCATGTGGGATCTTCCCAGACTGGGGCACGAACCCATGTCCCCTGCATCGGCAGGCGGACTCTCAACCACTGCACCACCAGGGAAGCCCCTTAAATCCATTTTGAGTTAGTTTTTGTGTGTGGTGTAAGATCATTGTCCAGTTTCTTTTGTTTGTGGCTGTGAAGTTCTCCCAATGCCATTTATTGAAGAGACTGTTCTTTCCCCATTGTATATTCTTGGTTCCTTTGTCATAAATTAATTAACCATATATGCATGGGTTTATTTGAGCTTTCTATTCTGTTCAATTGATCTATGTGTCTATTTTTATGCCAATACTATCTTTTTAAAATTATTCTATCATTGTAATATAGCTTAAAATCAGTTTGCATGATGACTCTAGCTTTGTCATTCTTTCTCAAGATTGCTTTTACTATTTGGGGTCTCATATCTGTGGTTACACACACATTTTAGGATTGTTCTATTTTTATTAAAAACAACACTGGATTTTTGATAGGGATTGCATTTAATCCATAGATTGCTTTGGGTAGTATGGACATTTTAACAATATTAATTCTTCCAATCTGTGAGCATGGAATGTCTTTCCATTTACTTCTGTTTTGTTCAATTTCTTTCCTTAATGTCATAGTTTTCAATATACTGATCTGTCACCTCCTTGGTTAAACTTATTCCTAGGTTTTCGTTATTTGTAATGCAATTTTAAATGGGATTGTTTACTTAGTTTCTCTTAGTTCATTATTAATGTGTAGGAACACAACATATTTTTGAGTATTGTTTTTGGATCCTGCAACATTATTGAATTGGTTTGTTAGTTCTAACAGTTTTTAGCTGGAGTCTTTAGGGTTTTCCAAATATAATATCAGTCATCTGGAAATAGTGAATTTTACTTGTTCCTTTCCTCTTTAGGTGGTTTTTATTTCTTTTTCTGGCCTAGTTGCTTTGACTAAGACTTCTAATACTATGTTGGGTAAAAGTAGTGAGAGTGGGCATCCTTGTCTTATTCCTGATCTTAGAGGAAAAGCTTTCAGCTTTTCACTATTGAGTATGATTTTTAGTTGTGGGGTTATCATATATGATCTTTATTATGTTGAGGTGTGTTCCCTCAGTATCTGATTTGTTGAGAGTTTTTATCATAAGTGGATGTTGAATATTGTTGAATACTTTTCCTGGTCTATTGTGATGGTCATATGATTTTTATTCTTCATTTTGTTAGTGTTGTGTATCACACTGACTGATTTGTGGATGTTAAAACTTCCTTGCGTCTCTGGAATAAATCCCACTTGATCATGGTATATGATCCTTTAAATATATTGTTGAATTTGGTTTGCTAACATTTTGTTGAGAATTTTTGCATTTATGTTCATCAGGGGTATTGGCCTGTAATTTTCTTTTCTTGTGGCATTGTTGTCTGGCTTTGTTATCACGCTAATAACTTATAAGATGCCTTATAAGATGATTTTGGAAGAGTTCCCTCCTCTTCTTCTTTTGGGAAGAGTTTGAGAAAGATTGTTATTTTTTTTTTTTTCTTTTTGCGGTATGCGGGCCTCTCACTGCTGTGGCCTCTCCCGTTGCGGAGCACAGGCTCCGGATGCGCAGGCCCAGCGGCCATGGCTCACGGGCCCAGCCGCTCCGCGGCATATGGGATCCTCCCAGACCGGGGCACGAACCCGTATCCCCTGCATCGGCAGGCGGACTCTCAACCACTGTGCCACCAGGGAGGCCCTGAGAAAGATTGTTATTAATTTGTCTTTAAATGTTTGGCAGAATGCACCAGTATAGCTATCTGATCCTGTACTTTTGTTTCTCGGTAGGTTTTTGGTTACTGATTCTATGACCTTACTTGTAATTGGTCTGTTCAGATTTTCTATTTCATCTTGATTCCCCACTGTCCACCAGAGACAGGTGATCTGGAGGTGACTCTGGGGGTAAGTCACAAAAATTGGAGCTCCTGATGAGTGTATAAGTTCTTTTCTGGATGATACCAGCAACATGGAACAAGGCAGAGGGAGAGCAGCAAGATGGTGTCCACAGCTTATTTTCCTTGTGAACAGCTCCATAAGCCACTAAATGTGTGTGAAATGTGAAACCTGTCCCTAAGGCTGAAGCTCCAGGACAAGCAAAGGGCCTTTTTCACAGAAAGACTGGGTGGGTCTGTGGGGAGGTGCCTCAATCTGCTTTATATGTGGAGCCCTGGGGTTGGTGGCCTGTGAAGAACTTTTTCTCTGATTGCCTCAATTCTGTGGGATCCAGGAATACAAGCCCTCAGTCATCAAAGCCAGGAGATCAAGGACTGTACCCTGAAAGGCAGCTGCAGGAACCAGGGCTTCAGACATAAAAAAGATACCAGAAGCATGTAAAACTCTCCTACAGGAGACACTGGTACTCTGGAGCACTGTGGAGGTTGAGCACAAAGATAGTGCCCACACCCCCAAGATGTCTGGAAAGGATTACAGTCAGTCCCTAGATGCATGTTAAAATTAGAAGCCTGCCCCTCAGTCCACAGTCATGATGATTAGCTAGCTAATATGCCACCTCACAGCAAGACTGAGCTTCTAGCTCTGTTGCCTTTTGCTGTGCCCTGAGGATGGTGGCTATTTAAAAACTTTTTCTCAGTTGGTTACAGTCCCATGGACTTAAGCCTCACTGGCCATAAGAACCAGGTGATACAGAGGTGTCCCCTTGAAGCAGTCACAAAAATGGAGGCCCCCAAAAGGGATATGAGGTCCTTTCTGGGTAACATTAATTATTACAGGTTATTGTAGTCCCAGGGAACCAGGAATGCAAACTCCCCTGGCCTCCAGTGCCAGGCAATCAAGAGGTGTTCCCTAGGTGGGAGCCGTAAAATTTGGGTCACCCGATGCATGTAAAAGCTCCCTTGGAGGAGTTATGAGGGCTCTGAACCATGGCAAAGATGGTGCCCACCAATTTCTGTCCCTGGGTAGTGTTCCAGCAGGCTCTTAAATGTGTGTTAAATTAGATGCCTGCCTTTCAGTCCAGTGCTTTAATATAAGCAGGTGAATCTCCTTCACTTTAAGCCTCGGCACAATTGGCTGCCTCTGAGCTGTGCCCTGAAATGGGTGAGTCCACATGTGCAAGTCCTTTCAGAGCATTTTCTCAGATTGCTTCAGACTTATGGGTCTTGGGACACATGCCGTTTGGTTTATAAAGTTAGCTATTTTGAGGGCTCATCTCTCAATTGTGTGTTTTAGAAGTTGGGATGACCAATGTGAGCTTTGAGCCCTTTGCTCCTCAGAGAGAAACTCCAGGTTATGAGTTCCCTCCAGTTCTGGGTCACTGTGCCAGGGATGGGGTTTATGGTAAGATTGTGGTCCAATCTCTCCTACCTGCATCAGTGTGGTTTTCTTCTTGTTTGCTTAATATGTAGTTGTCATTCAACCAGGCTTTAGCTTTTTTAAAGAGAAAATTGATCCATATGTAGCTGTAGACTCAGTGTGTCCATGGGAAGAGATGAGCTCAGGATCATCCTGTGTCACTACCCAAACTGGAACCCCCCAGTTTACTGATTTTAAAAATTATGTGCATGAGGGTATATAGGAAAACAAAAGTGGATCCTCAAAACTGGTGCTATTTGGGAGCTTATGTATCACCTAAATAGGGGAAAACGAAGAGGGGATGTAGGCAACTTAGGGTTGAGGGAATGATTTTTAGGAAAGATGAATGGGCCTTTAGAAGAATGAATGGGAGGTATGATAGTTTGTGACAAAGTTGTCTGAATGTGATGTGGATTTCTAGTGTCCTCTCCTGTGATAAGAGGCAACCTTCCATGTTGATGAAACCCCGAAGGAGGATGTCTGTGATAGTTTAGTACATTTTGGAGGCTCTGTCTTTAGGCAGTTAGGAGGAGTCAGAGAAAGTCTCTTCCTGTTGTTTTCCCAAGTGTCTTCAAGCTCAAAATAATCAATATACCAAAGTCTCATATTGGTGGTAATTTTTCCTGAATTCTTTCAAAACAAATAAACAAATAGAAGCACCTTTTTTTTTTTTTTTTTTGTGGCTATGCCACGCAGCTTGCGGGAATGTTCCCTCACCAGGGATTGAACCTAGCAGGGCAGTGAAGGCCCAGAATCCTAACCACTAGGCAACCAGGGAGCTCCAGAGGACCGTTTTCTTATCTATAGCATATATGTAGAATGGAATGTTCTGATAATCCACATTAATTTTTGGATAGGTTTAACTTTTATGTGTGTGTACACAAATACACTTAATAGTGTTTCCAAAGAATTGAAATGTACTGCTGATATAAATACAATTTAATATAGAATTTTGTTTAGATATTTAAATACTTTTTAAAGTGTAGCTGTTTATTTGAAAACAATTTCAAACTAACAGAAAAAGTTGCAAGAAATTTTTTTAACATCTTTATTGGAGTATGATTGCTTTACAATGGTGTGTTAGATTCTGCTTTCTAACAAAGTGAATCAGTTATATATATAAATATGTTCCCATATCTCTGGCCTCTTGCATCTCCCTCCCTCCCACCCTCCCTATCCCACCCCTCTAGGTGGTCACAAACCACCGAGCTGATCTCCCTGTGCTATGCGGCTGCTTCCCACTAGCTATCTATTTTATGTTTGGTAGTGTATATATGTCCATGCCATTCTCACTTTGTCACAGTTTACCCTTCCCCCCATATCCTCAAGTCCATTCTCTAGTAGGTCTGTGTCTTTATTCACATCTTACGCCTAGGTTCTTCATGAACTTTTTTTTTTCTTAGATTCCATATATATGTGTTAGCATACGGTATTTGTTTTTCTCTTTCTGACTTACTTTACTTTGTATGACAGACTCTAGGTCCATCCACCTCACTACAAATAACTCAATTGTGTTTCTTTTTATGGCTGAGTAATATTCCATTGTATATATGTGCCACGTATTCTTTATCCATTAATCTGTTGACGGACACTTAGGTTGCTTCCATGTTCTGGCTATTGTAAATAGAGCTGCAATGAACATTTTGATACATGACTCTTTTTGAATTATGGTTTTCTCAGGGTATATGCCCAGTAGTTGGATTGCTGGGTCATATGGTAGTTCTATTTGTAGTTTTTTTAGGAACCTCCATACTGTTCTCCATAGTGGCTGTATCAATTTACATTCCCACCAACAGTGCAAGAGGGTTCCCTTTCCTGCACACCCTCTCCGGCATTTATTGTTTGTAGATTTTTGATGATGGCCATTCTAACCAGTGTGAGATGATATCTCATTGTACTTTTGATTTGGATTTCTCTAACGATTAATGATGTTGAGCATTCTTTCATGTGTTTGTTGGCAATCTGTATATCTTCTTTGGAGAAATGTCTAGGTCTTCTGCCAATTTTTGGATTGGGTTGTTTGGTTTTTTTTGTTATTGAGCTGCATGAGCTGCTTGTAAATTTTGGAGATGAATCCTTTGTCAGTTGCTTCATTTGCAAATATTTTCTCCCATTCTGAGGGTTGTCTTTTGGTCTTGTTTATGGTTTCCTTTGCTGTGCAAAAGCTTTTAAGTTTCATTAGGTCCCACTTGTTTAGTTTTGTTTTTATTTCCATTTCTCTAGGAGGTGGGTCAAAAAAATCTTGCTGTGATTTATGTCATAGAGTGTTCTGCCTATGTTTTCCTCTAAGAGTTTGATAGTGTCTGGCTTTACATTTAGGTCTTTAATCCATTTTGAGCTTATTTTTGTGTATGGTGTGAGGGAGTGTTCTAATTTCATACTTTTACATGTACCTGTCCAGTTTTCCCAGCACGACTTATTGAAGAGTCTGTCTTTTCTCCACTGTATATTCTTGCCTCCTTTATCAAAGATAAGGTGACTATAGGTGCGTGGGTTTATCTCTGGGTCTTTTATCCTGTTCCATTGATCTATATTTCTGTTTTTGTGCCAGTGATATACTGTCTTGATTACTGTAGCTTTGTAGTATTCCTGATTCCTCCAGCTCCTTTTTTCATTCTCAAGATTGCTTTGGCTATTTGGTGTCTTTTGTATTTCCATACAAATTGTGAAACTTTTTGTTCTAGTTCTGTGAAAAATGCCAGTGGTAGTTTGATAGGGATTGCATTGAATCTGTAGATTGCTTTGAGTAGTAGAGTCATTTTCACAATGTTGATTCTTCCAATCCAAGAACATGGTATATCTCTCCATCTATTTGTATCATCTCTAATTTCTTTCATCAGTGTCTTATAATTTTCTGCATACAGGTCTTTTGTCTCCTTAGGTAGGTTTATTCCTACATATTTTATTATTTTTGTTGCAGTGGTAAATGGGAGTGTTTTCTTAATTTCATTTTCAGATTTTTCATCATTAGTGTATAGGAATGCAAGAGATTTCTGTGCATTAATTTTGTATCCTGCAACTTTACCAAATTCATTGATTAGCTCTAGTAGTTTTCTGGTAGCATCTTTAGGATTCTCTATGTATAGTATCATGTCATCTGCAAACAGTGACAGCTTTACTTCTTCTTTTCCGATTTGGATTACTTTTATTTCTTTTTCTTCTCTGAGTGCTCTGGCTAAAACTTCCAAAACTATGTTGAATAAGAGGGGTGAGAGTGGACAACCTTGTCTTGTTCCTGATCTTAGAGGAAATGGTTTCAGTTTTTCACCATTGAGGACGATGTTGGCTGTGGGTTTGTCATATATGACCTTTATTATGTTGAGGAAAGTTCCCTCTATGCCTACTTCTTGCAGGGTTTTTATCATAAATCGGTGTTGAATTTTGTTGGAAGCTTTCTCTGCATCTATTGAGATGATCATATGGTTTTTCTCCTTCAATTTGTTAATATGGTGTATCACGTTGATTGACGTGCATATATTGAAGAACCCTTGCATTCCTGGAATAAACCCCACTTGATCATGGTGTATGATCCTTTTAATGTGCTGTTGGATTCTGTTTGCTAGTATTTTGTTGAGGATTTTTGCATCTATGTTCATCAGTGATATTGGCCTGTAGTTTTCTTTCTTTGTGACATCGTTGTCTGGTTTTGGTATCAGGGTGATGGTGGCCTCGTAGAATCAGTTTGGAGGTGTTCAACCCTCTGCTATATTTTGGAAGAGTTTGAGAAGGATAGGTGTTAGCTCTTCTCTATATGTTTGATAGAATTCGCCTGTGAAGCCATCTGGTCCTGGGCTTTTGTTTGTTGGAATATTTTTAATCACAGTTTAAATTTCAGTGCTTGTGATTGGTCTGTTCATATTTTCTGTTTCTTCCTGGTTCAGTCTCAGCAGGTTGTACATTTCTAAGAATTTGTCCATTTCTTTCAGGTTTTCCATTTTACTGGCATAGAGTTGCTTGTAATAATCTCTCATGATCCTTTGTATTTCTGCAGTGTCAGTTGTTACTTCTCCTTTTTCATTTATAATTCTATTGATCTGAGCCTTCTCCCTTTTTCTTCTTGATGAGTCTAATGGTTTATCAATTTTGTTTATCTTCTCAAAGAACCAGCTTTTAGTTTTATTGATCTTTGCTATAATTTCCTTCATTTCTTTTTCATTTATTTCTGATCTGATCTTTATGATTTCTTTCCTTTATTTTATGATTTCCTTCCTTTATGATTTTCTTTCCTTTTTTTCCAAAAAACTTTGGAGTTTTTTGTTCTTCTTTCTCTAATTGCTTTAAGTGCAACGTTAAGTTGTTTATTTGAGATGTTTCCTGTTTCTTAAGGTAGGATTGTATTGCTATAAACTTCCCTCTTAGAACTGCTTTCACTGTATCTCATAGGTTCTGTGTCATTGTGTTTCCATTGTCATTTGTTTCTAGGTATTTTTTGATTTCCTCTTTGATTTCTTCAGTGATCACTTGGTTATTAAGTAGTGTATGGTGTAGCCTCCATGTGTTTGTATTTTTTACAGATCTTTTCCTGTAATTGATATCTAGTCTCATAGCATTGTGGTCGGAAAAGATACTTGATACAATTTCAATTTTCTTAAATTTATCAAGGCTTGATTTGTGACCCAAGATATGATCTATCCTGGAGACTGTTCCATGAGCATTTGAGAAAAATGTGTATTCTGTTGTTTTTGGATGGAATGTCCTATAAATATCAATTAAGTTCATCTTGTTTAATGTATCATTTAAAGCTTGTGTTTCCTTATTTATTTTCATTTTGGATGATCTGTCCATTGGTGAAAGTGGGGTGTTAAAGTCCCCTACTATGAATATGTTACTGTCGATTTCCCCTTTTATGGCTGTTAGTATTTGCCTTATGTATTGAGGTGCTCCTATGTTGTGTGCATAAATATTTACAATTGTTATATCTTCTTCTTGGATCGATCCCTTGATCATTATGTAGTGTCCTTCTTTGTCTCTTCTAGTAGTCTTTATTTTAAAGTCTATTTTGTCTGATATGAGAATTGCTACTCCAGCTTTCTTTTGGTTTCCATTTGCATGGAATATCTTTTTCCATTCCCTTACTTTCAGTCTGTATGTGTCTCTAGGTCTGAAGTGGGTCTCTTGTAGACAGCATATATATGGGTCTTGTTTTTGTATCCCTTCAGCCAATCTGTGTCTTTTGGTGGGAGCATTTAGTCCATTTACATTTAAGGTAATTATCGATATGTATGTTCCTATTCCCATTTTCTTAATTGTTTTGGGTTCGTTATTGTAGGTCTTTTCCTTCTGTTGTGTTTCTTGCCTAGAGAAGTTCCTTTAGCATTTGTTGTAAAGCTGGTTTGGTGGTGCTGAACTCTCTCAGCTTTTGCTTGTCTATAAACGTTTTAATTTCTCCATCAGATCTGAATGAGATCCTTGCTGGGTAGAGTAATCTTGGTTGCAGGTTTTTCTCCTTCATCACTTTAAATATGTCCTGCCAGTCCCTTCTGGCTTGCAGAGTTTCTGCTGAAAGATCAGCTGTTAACCTCATGGGGATTCCCTTGTGTGTTATTTGTTGTTTTTCCCTTGCTGCTTTTAATATGTTTTCTTTGTATTTAATTTTTGACAGTTTGATTAATATGTGTCTTGGCGTATTTCTCCTTGGGTTTATCCTGTATGGAACTCTCTGTGCCTCCTGGACTTGACTGACTATTTCCTTTCCCATATTAGGGAAGTTTTCAACTATAATCTCTTCAAATATTTTCTCAGTCCCTTTCTTTTTCTCTTCTTCTTCTGGAACCCCTATAATTCGAATGTTGATGCGTTTAATGTTGTCCCGGAGGTCTCTGAGACTGTCCTCAGTTCTTTTCATTCTTTTTTCTTTCTTCTGCTCTGCAGTAGTTATTTCCACTATTTTATCTTCCACGTCACTTATCCGTTCTTCTGCCACAGTTATTCTGCTATTGATCCCATCTAGAGTATTTTTTATTTCATTTATTGTGTTGTTCATCATTGCTTGTTTCCTCTTTAATTCTTCTAGGTCCTTGTTAAATTTTTCTTGCATTTTCTCTATTCTATATCCAAGATTTTCAATCATCTTTTCTATCATTATTCTGAATTCTTTTTTCAGGTAGACTGCCTATTTCCCCTTCATTTGTTAGGTCTGGTGGGTTTTTACCTTGTTTCTTCATCTGCTGTGTGTTTTTCTCTTTTCTCATTTTGCTTATGTTACTGTGTTTGGGGTCTCCTTTTTGTAGGCTGCAGGTTCGTAGTTCCCATTGTTTTTGGTGTCTGTCCCCAGTGGCTAAGGTTGGTTCAGTGGGTTGTGTAGGCTTCCTGGTGGAGGGGACTAGTGCCTGTGTTCTGGTGGATGAGGCTGGATCTTGTGTTTCTGGTGGGCAGGTCCATGTCTGGTGGTGTGTTTTGAGGTTCCTGTGGCCTTATTATGATTTTAGGCAGCCTCTCTGCTAATGGATGGGGCAGTGTTCTTGTCTTGCTAGTTGTTTGGCATGGGGTGTCCAGCACTGTAGCTTGCTGGTCGTTGAGTGAAGTTGGGTCGTGTTGTTGAGATGGAGATCTCTTGGAGATTTTTGCCATTTGATATTATGTGGAGCTGGGAGGTCTCTTGTGGAGCAGTGCCCTGAAGTTGGCTCTCCCACGTCAGAGCACCAAGAGCCTGTCATCCACATGGCTTAGAATAAAAGGGAGAAAAAATAAGAAAGAAAGAAAGAAAGAAAGAAAGAAAGGGAGAAAGAAAGAAAGAAAATAAAGATAAAATAAAATAAAGTTATTAAAATAAAAATAATTTTTAAGAATAAAATTTTTTAACTAAAACAAAAGAAAAAACAAAAACGGACAGAACCCTAGGACAAATGGTGAAAGCAAAGATATACAGGCAAAATCTCGCACAGAAGCATACACATATACTCACAAAAGAGGAAAAGGGGGAAAAATGATATATCTTGCTCCCAAAGTCCACCTCCTCAATTTGGGATGATTCGTTGTCTATTCAGGTATTCCACAGATGCAGGGTACATCAAGTTGATTGTGGAGCTTTAATCTGCTGCTTCTGAGGCTGCTGGGAGAAATTTCCCTTGGTCTTCTTTGTTCGCAAAGCTCCCCGGGTTCAGCTTTGGATTTGGCCCCGCCTCTGCTTTTAGTTTGCCTGAGGGCGTGTGTTCTTCGCTCAGACAGGACGGGGTTAAAGGAGCAGCTGATTTGGTGGCTGTGGCTCACTCAGGCCGGGGGGTAGGAGGGGTACGGATGCAAGGCAAGCCTGCGCGGCAGACGCGGCATGACGTTGCACCAGCCTGAGGCGCGCCATGCGTTCTCCCAGGGAAGCTGTCCCCAGATCACGGGGGCCTGGCAGTGGCGGGCTGCACAGGATCCCGGAAGGGAGGTGTGGATAGTGACCTGTGTTCGCACACAGGCTTCTTGGTGGCGGCAGCAGCAGCCTTAGCGTCCCACGCCCGTCTCTGGGGTGCGCGCTGATAGCTGCGGCTCACGCCCGTCTCTGGAGCTCCTTTAAGCAGCGCTCTTAATCCCCTCTCCTCGTGCACTGGAAACAAAGAGGGAAGAAAAAGTCTCTTCCCTCTTGGGCAGGTCCAGGCTTTTTTCCGGACTCCCTCCCGGCCAGCCGTGGTGCACTAACCCCTTCAGGCTGTGCTCACGCAGCCAACCCCAGTCCTCTCCCTGGGATCTGACCTCCGAAGCCCGAGCCTCAGCTGCCCGCTCTGGCGGGTGAGCAGACAAGCCTCTCGGGCTGGTGAGTGCCGGTCGGCACCAATCCTCTGTGCGGGAATCTCTCCGCTTTGCCCTCCGCACCCCTGTTGCTGCGCTCTCCTCTGCGGCTCTGAAGCTTTCCCCCTCTGCCACCCACAGTCTCCGCCCGCGAAGGGGCTTCCTAGTGTGTAGAAACCTTTCCTCCTTCACGGCTCCCTCCCACTGGTGCAGGTCCCTTCCCTATTCTTTTGTCTCTGTTTTTTCTTTTTTCTCTTGCCCTACCCAGGTACGTGGGGAGTTTCTTGCCTTTTGGGAGGTCTGAGGTCTTCTGTCAGCGTTCAGTAGGTGTTCTGTAGGAGCAGTTCCACGTGTAGATGTATTTCTGGTGTATCTGTGGGGAGGAAGGTGATCTCCGCGTCCTACTCTTCTGCCATCTTCCTCTGCTTCTGCAAGAATTTTTAAAAGAAACCCCTTGTATTCTTTCCCTAGTTTCATCAATTAGCTAAATTTGCTAAAATGGCTTTTCTAGTCTCTCTATATACATATTATTACTATTTTTTCTGAACTATTTGAGACTAAGTTGCATATATTATGCACCTCTTTCTTTTTTATTTCTATAAAATGATTTTTACTTTTTTCTATTATCTTTGAATATAACTCCGTATGAATGATATAGTGCTATTATCATTAGATTTACTGATCTAGTCATTATTTATTCAAAAAATATTTGTTGAGTACCCAGTATGTGGCTACAGTGGTGAACACATTTGGTTAAATCCCTGTTTTCATCAGTTTTACAAAGGAAAAAAAAAGTAATTACAATAAAAGTTTTGAGGGTTATGGTAATAAAAATAAAATTGATGTGAATGCCCAAAGCAAGAACATCTAATGTATTTTCGTGTATCTGAGAAATCTGGAGAAAGGTATATTTAAGCAAGGGCTGAAGAATTAAGCCCTAGGAGAAGCAGGGAAAGGGGTCTTCACTCAGGGGACTGACTGTGAAGAGCTTCAGAGGTGAGACAATATGCTCACATCCAAGAATATCCATATCCTTGGGCTTTTGTATAGTTCTTTTAGCTGGATAATATAAAATATGGTTATTAATTAGAAATATTTCCTTTTGCACATAAAGAAATCAAGGAAAAACTCTTTCACTAGTGATCTGAAGCAACAGAAGCGAGAGTGCTTCTATGCTTTTGTTTATGAATGGCAAAGTAGAGAAAGATGGACTTCTCTAGAAAGTAGAACAGCTCCCCTAATGTAATTTAATCAGATAGGAGAGGAACTTTAGGTAGCAGGCATTTCCAGGACAGCTTGTCAAAATGACTATTGCAGTTAGTCAGTTTAAGGGCTTTTTCCAGAAGAGGAGATGTCTCCTTGATACACATGAGTCAGTGTTCCAGAAGAGCACTCTGACCTGAAGAAGAGAGGTGAGTGCCTACCAGCAGAGCAGGAAACAATGTCCCCATCCACTGAGCCACCATTATAGAAGGCGACCAAGGAGAAAAGCTATCAGCCAATGAACTGACCAAAGGCACTACCTTTATACAACCAGGCCCATCCAGAGAGACCTCAGGATAACCTCAGGTCAGTCTTTTTATGGTATGATTTGAGACTGTGGAATCATGTACAATTACTCATCACCAGGACATGGCTATTGCAAATTGTGTGTCTTAGCTTTCTGTGAGAGGGCTGGAGACAGGCATATGATAGTCTCACTCTAAGTCTTCCCAGGACTAAACTAAGCTTGGTATTTTATGTGCAGACACCTCTCTTTGTGAGAGAGATTATCAAGAAATATTTGGAAGAGTTTCAATGCTTATACTGAAGTATAAGATGTGTGAAATTCAGTCATACTTCTGAAAATTCAAGCATGCTGAAAATTATACATGAATACTAATGCCTTTAGTGAAAACAGAACAGCATAAAGAAAATCTATGATGAATCTTAGAGTTATAAGTGCTCTCCAATTATATATATAGTTATATATGTATACATATGTACTGATTATTTCTGTTACAGTCTTTAATACAGTATTATAATTATTGACTGTTCTCCTATCTCTTGAGTTTAAAGTGGGGCCCCATGTATTGTTTTTCTGTGTTTTTTACATTGCCCAGTATAGCAAGGAACACTAACTAATATGAAGATGAATAAATCCATTCAGTTTTACCAAAGTCATATATTGATTGGTATTGATTTAACTAATCATTGGAATTACTATACACAACAATCATAACAAAATTAGCCTCTAGATAGGAGATATTAGATTTTATAATATTTCCCAGTATTTAAAGTAAGATATTTGTATTTTAGTTATAACCGTTTCAATAAACTAAATTTATAATTAAAAACAAAAAATAGGTTAAGGATCTAATCCCTCTTGCCTCTGTCTGTATTTAGAGTTAGAGGAACATTTTGAGAAAACTTTCAGGAATGCAATGAATTTAGATTTAGTTTTTAGAAATAGCATTTACTAAGGGCTAAATGAACTTCTTACTGAAGAACTACTGGAACTTTCCTGACTCTTCTGGTCTGCCTCACTTGAAAGTGCTAGAAAAGCAGCAAAGCTTCCCAAATGATGCATCATATTTCAATTAAACATTTGGAATTCTCCTGTCAGTCAGCTAATGAAATTTTACTTCCCAATTGTGATGAGAATAAAGAAATAGCAGTATGTTTTACTGAACTGGGTCATTCAATACCCTGACCTGAAACAAAGATGAAATTTTCAGCAAACCCCGACTCATTTTCTCTGCAAGCTGAGGTCTAAAGGGCAAGGTTATTAGTGGCGACTTCCAAAACAACTTAATATGTTTCATGGAAATGGTAAAAAAAATTCTTTTTAGTGAAGGAAATATCACATCATTTACTTGTAGGGGCTCAGTCACAAAAAGGCCAGAATGATAATATAGAGCAAATGATTATTTTAGCCTGAAGATTTTCCGGAAGTTGATTAGCATTGCTAGGAATTCATTGTATTACAGTATTCTTTTATTATGTATAGATGAAAAGTTTTTAAACTTGAACTTTTCCTCATTTTATTCTGCACAAGCAAGGGTCACAAAGGTAACTAGGGGAAAGAACTCTGTAAAGCTGTCTGGACAATATGAATTACTAGGAGATGCCTGGAAACAAGAACATTTACTGTTTTCATTTTGAAGCTTATCTCCCAAGAAATCTCCGTAAATTAATGAGTAGTACATTAGAGTAGCAAGTTGAGTCACGTGCAAAGGTTTCAGACCTTTACTCAAAAGGAATCTGTTGTTCAAACTCTCTGTGTGAATGTTTGAGCAAAAGTCAAAGGTGATATCCCTCAAAATTTTCTATTTGATTTTTCTGGTGTAAGCTTTATAGTAAGGACATTTTAACATACATGGATATAAGTAAATGGCAAATTCAAGATGACTTGTAAGGACATCATCCAGAGCACCACGTTACCATTCTTTAACAGGCACTAGTTGGATATAACATTCATTTTGGAGCACAGGCATCTGTCTGATTTCATCCCTCCCCAAGCTTTAAAACTCATTAGTAATGAAACTAATTTCTTTCATCTCTCTGGGCGCTGACAATGAAAAATTAGCAAGCAAATTGAAGTGAATATAAATATTAGATGCCCAAATATATTGCTGTTTATCATGGTGCGGGGACTGGGCATTGTGTGGATCTGGGTACATTCTACAACTTCTGAGAGAGCCATTTGTTTCTTTCAAAATGATAAGTCAAAGATCTCAACCACAAGCTATTAGCTTGTACAGGGTCTAGCTCTCTATACAAAAATGTCGCATTTTCTTTGCCTACATTAATCTTTCTTGCAAAAGGAAGGGAGGAAGGAAGGCAGGGAGGAAGGAAGGGAGGGAGGGAAGGAGGGAAGAAAGGAAAGAGGGAAGGGAGGGAGGGAAGGAGGGAAGAAAGGAAGGAAGAAACTGAAGAAACTCACAAACTGTTGGAGTCATAGATTATTTTTTCACTGTTTTTTCTTTTTCTCCTTAGTAGCTTGCAAAGAGACAAGTTTTCATCTTCTGTAGGGCTTTTGAGATGAAAACAAAGTGTAGGCAAGTTAATATTTTAAAATAATATCAACATATAATAGTGTACTCTTTATTTGTTTCATTCAGACCTCTAAGCACTATTTGCCTATTCACAAGCCTCCACTGACTCTTCATGATTAGCAAATTGAGTACAAAGTCCTCAGACTTGGCATTTGAGGTCCTCCATAGTGTGAATCCCACCTACCTCTCTGTAATTATCTCCCACTGGTCACTTACATTCCAGCCTACACGAAGTACCTAAGTCTTTCTCAGAAACTATCCTGCTTGTCTCCACTTTTGTTCCTCTGCTTACCTTATTCTTTACTATAAATTTGCCCTTACAGTATCATACCTTCAGTTTTTCCCTCTTCAGTAAATCTTACTTATTTATCCCAAGCTCCATTAGGGTGGGATTTTTTGTTTGCTTTGACTTGAGCAATATCTGGTGCATAGCAGGAGCTCAATCAATAATTGTTAAATGAATGAATTGCTCATTTACTTTGTCGTCAGTGCCTCATAACTTTGCACATAGTTTGTCCTGTAGGGAGCTTCAGCCCATGTCCTGAGCTGAGGTGTCAGCTTAGCCGTTTCACGAGGAACTCTGGTCTGAAGGACTGGGGGCAAGGCCTCTGCACAGGCCTGCTATGAGCAAGGGAAACAGACTAAGCAGCACAAGGGAAAAAACGTGGATGGGCTAGGCCTGAAGTGAGATAGCCAGATTTATGTCCTTTCCAGATGAAATGTGGATGCTCTAGCAAGAGTAGTAATGGAAGATTACCCTTAATCTGCCCTCAACTTTTCCTTGACTGATCTGGGAGTATGGAACACTTCAAAACTGA
Source organism: Mesoplodon densirostris (assembly GCF_025265405.1). NCBI lineage: Eukaryota > Metazoa > Chordata > Mammalia > Artiodactyla > Ziphiidae > Mesoplodon > Mesoplodon densirostris. The sequence continues at coordinate 218,597,262 of NC_082661.1, read as the reverse complement.
AAAACAGCTCCTAGATTTTACTGACATAATGCCAGGTGGTGGGTACTATTCCTCAACTTCATTTTAAAGGGTGTAAAGAGAGAGGACCTTCAAGATGGCAGAGGAGTAAGACGTGGAAATCACCTTCCTCCCCCCAAATACATCAAAAATACATCTACATGTGGAACAACTCCTATAGAACACCTACTGAACACTGGCAGAAGACCTCAGACTTCCCAAAAGCCATGTGGCTGACAGGGTCTTGGTGCTCCGGCCAGCTGACAGGCCTGAGCCTCTGAGGTGGGAGAGACAAGTTGGTGAAATTGGACCACCAGAGACCTCCCAGCCCCATGTAATATTAATTGGCAAGAGCTCTCCCAGAGATCTGCATTTCAATGCTAAGACCCAGCTCCACTCAACGACCAGAAAGCTCCAGTTCTGGACACCCCATGCCAAACAACTAGTAAGACAGGAACACAACCCCACCCATTAGCAGAGAGGCTGCCTAAAATCATAATTAAGTTCACAGACACCCCAAAACACACCACCGAACATGGTCCTGCCCATCAGAAAGATAAGATCCAGCTGCATCCACCAGAACACAGGCACCAGTCCCCTCCACAAGGAAGCCTACACAACCACTGAACCAACCTTACCCACTGGGGGCAGACACCAAAAACAACAGGAAATATGAACCTGCAGCCTGCAAAAAGGAGACCCCAAACACAGTAAGTTAAGCAAAATGAGAAGACACAGAATTATGCAGCAGATGAAGGAGCAAGGTAAAAACCCACCAGACCAAACAAATGAAGAGGAAGTAGGCAGTCTACCTGAAAAAGAATTCAGAGTAATGATAGTAAAGGTGATCCAAAGTCTTGGAAATAGAATGGAGAAAATGAAAGAAATGTTTAATAAGGACCTAGAAGAACTAAAGAGCAAACAAACAATGATGAACAACACAATAAATGCAATTAAAAATTATCTAGAAAGAATCAATAGAAGAATAACTGAGGCAGAAGAACGGATCAGTGACGTGGAAGATAAAATACTGGAAATAACTACTTCAGAGCAGCATAAAGAAAAAAGAATGAAAAGAACTGAGGACAGTCTCAGAGACCTCTGGGACAAAGTTAAATGCACCAACATTCGAATTATAGGGGTCCCAGAAGAAGAAGAGAAAAAGAAAGGGACTGAGAAAAAGTTGAAGAGATTATAGTTGAAAACCTCCATAATATGGGAAAGGAAGTAGTCAATCAAGTCCAGGAAGTGCAGAGAGTCCCATACTCTGGGACTTTGATAGTTTTTTGTTTTTGTTTTTGTTTTTGTTTTTGCGGTACATGGACCTCTCACTGTTGTGGCCTCTCCTGTTGCAGAGCACAGGCTCCGGACACGCAGGCTCAGCGGCCAAGGCTCACGGGCCCAGCTGCTCCGCGGCATGTGGGATCTTCCCAGACTGGGGCACAAACCCGTGTCCCCTGCATTGGCAGGCAGACTCTCAACCAATGCGCCACCAGGGAAGCCCAAGAACTGTTGTTTTAATTAAGAGACTTATCAAGAAAGGCTTCACTGAGAAAGTGGCATTTGATTAAACCTGTTGGGAAAAATACATGTGTATATATACATATGTTTAAGGTGTATAATGTGTGTTTTTATATATGTGCATGTGAGGTTTATATACATATATATGCTGTTTAAATAGATGAAAAAAGCTAAAAATTCTAAGGCAATACTCAGATTAGTATAGGACATCTGGTTAATTTGCAGATACAGTGTTTAAATATAACTGCTTCTGCCAATCAACATTAATTCAAACTGAAAAATACCCCAAATATTCAAATAATTGTTAGTAATGGAAAATTTTAGTTACTTAAAATGAGAGCTAACAGCCTATTTCTTTAATTTTTGGACGATTAATAATACATTCTTTGGTGATCAGCTCTGGTCATAAAGCTGAGTGTGATTGATCATTATAAAGTGAACTAATGATGATTAATTGTACTGACTAAACACAACTGCTAAACCCAACAACTCTTCAACTTGTCATGTTGAAAAAAATTTACCCTAAATGCAATAAGAAGCTGATGCAAGTTATTTGTTTTAAACATAACATTTTTCTGGGTTTTAATTACACTAAGTATACTTGTATACATCCCTAAATAACTTACTAATAATGACTGATATTTAATATGACTTTTAAAATAAATACATCCTAAAGGCCAAAAGCATCATGATTTGGTTATTAGTGAATAATATATCTTATAAGAAAACAGCCATCATAGCATAAGAAGTTACTTTTTTCAGGTTTTTTTTCCTATACCTAATATTTTATACAATAGTGTCATTCGTTTTGCTCTGTCTATTAACTTGCAGAAACATAAGCACGACTTTAATGCACATAAAGAAAAATTTAAATGCTTTTGATAGTGTGATCTTTTAAATGAAAACATCATCACTGCTGGAGAAGAAAGGTCTATGAACAAGCAGAATTATGGCAGAGTTTCTCAACTTCAGCAGTATTGTCATTTTGGGATGGATGACTTTTCCTTATGGAAGACTGTCATAGGCATTGTAAGGTATTTAACATCATTCCTGTCCACCACCCACTAGATGCCAGTAGAATCCCGTCACCCACCAACCTGGTCGTGACAACCAAATATCTTTCCAGACCTGGCCCAATGTCCCCTGGGGGATAAATCACCCCAGGTTAAGAATCATTGGTACTGAAAATGCCTTATATATTAATAGTTGTATTAATAATAGTAAATAGGTTAGCAGATTTATTTACTGAGCACAAATTATATACCATGTGTTTTGATAAGTGGTAAAATATATATCATCTCATTCATTTATTTCATCTATCATAAGAGGAAGCACTCTAGTGATGGTCATTTCAGAGATATGGGAACAGAGCTCCAAGAGATTGACTTGCATGTCCAAAGCCCTGTAGCCAGTAAATAGCAGAGAAAACATTTGAAGTCAGCAAGTCATAGCTGTCTGATTTCAGGGATTATACTCTTGACCACTTTTCTTAATTCCCATTTCCTTAAACCTTGAATTTAAAATGTTTTTAATGGATTCAAGAATCAAAATGTAAAAAGAGAAATTTATAGCCAGTAAAAATGGTTTAGACTTTTTAGAGACCCAGGTAAATACTATGGGTGGCATTTAGAGTGCACAAAGCATACATTATACCACATCATATTTTTCATCAATTGGTTCTGGGGAAAGTGTTTCGCTGCTTATTGGCTTTGGCTGACAGATCCAAGGAGCAGGAAGGCATGGGCAGGAGGACCTCTCAAGAGGTTGTAAAGCACTAAAGACTGGGACAAATGCCAGGAATAAAGAAAAACTGAACTGAGTGGGAAAAAAAAAAGCCTCTCTATAGAGAGTATGTTAAATCTGCTAGATCAACAGAATAAAATAGAAACATCTGACAGATCCTCTGTTAACCAGGATATTAGAACTGATGAATTGAAAGCAAAACTGAGATAAAAATTCAAGTATCATTATATTTTTTATAATAATGGGCTCTTAAAATAGGAATGTTGGACAGAGTTCTCATCAGTCAGTTGGAAGAGCTCTTGAACAGGTATATCTCTTACTTGATGATGCCAAAACGTTTAACATGATGGCAGTTTTCTCATTATGGCAGTCACTCCTTTGATTACAGTCAATTGCCAACTTAACTTTTTTATTAAAAAATTAACTTGTAACACAATTGCAAAATAAATTTTCTCATTGATGTAATGCATGTATATGCTAATGAGTTGCTTATGTGAATCATCAAATAGCAGTTAACAGGAATGAATATGAATGATACTAGAAACCAAATCAAATCAAAACAAACAAAAACCTTATCACCATGCAAAATTTTCCAATTCTAGAGCAGGAAGGGGGCTGATTTCTGAACAAGCTATCACTACAACAGGTTGACAGATGAAAATGGAAACAAATGGAGCAGAAAAAAGATCCTAGTGTATACAAAATAGTTTAATTCGTACTAAAACCCAGCAATATAGATCAAGAAGAAAAGAATGGGTTTATCATTAATTCTGTTTAATTAATTGACTATTAGTGTTCCACTGAAGCATGACGAATTACCACGAATTGAGCAGCTTAGAACAACATGCTTACTGTCTCAGTTTCCATGGGTCAAGGATAGGTTACAATCCAGGTATTAACCAGGACAGTATTGTCATCAGAGGCTGGACTGGAGAAAGATTCACTTCCAGATGCTTTCAGGTTGTTGAAAGCATAAGTCTCCTTACGGTTATAGAACTGAGGTCCTCACTTCCTTGATGGCCTTTGACTTGGGACTGCTTTCAGCTCCTACAAGTTGCTTGCATTTTCTGGACACAGGGCCCTCTCATAAGATGGCAGCTTATTTCTTCAAAACCAGGAGGAGAGAGACATCTTCCTGACAGGCTTGCATACAAATGTATGCTTGCATACTTTTACAGAGAACTACATGCTTCCATACAAAAATATATTCATATACATATATATGTGTGTATGTGTGTTTTTATACAGGGATAAATAGATATAGATGGAGATACAGATATAAATATACATATATGTATATATATACATACATTTACATACATATGTATATATATATACATATGTATGTAAATGTAATCATGAGAGTGACGTCTCAGCACCTTTGCCAGGTTTTATTAATAACAAGCAAATCACAGATCCAGTCCACATTCCAGATTAGGAGATTATACAGAATAAAAACATAGGGGGTATTCTAAATTTTGTCCAACACAACTACTCTGAAAAGCATTAGTTCAGAACAACCTATGACAGATATACAACTTTTATCTTGTTGGTTTTAAAATTTCAAATGTAAAAGCAAACAAACAAAAACACCAAAAACATAACCATGAAATTAGAAGAAAATGTTCATTTTAAAGAAAAAACTATTTTACCTCCTTGTAGAATAGAATTTCCTAAGTATAACATTAACATCTGTTTCAGAATAAACTTCTTCACTGGAAAAAAGACATATCTGGCAAGTGACAATGTGACATTTCCAGGTCTCTTTGCATGAGAGAGAAGAATCCTTAGAAAGATGTTTTGCAAAAACTTCTCTCCAGTCCTCCTTCCACTAACAGCCTGCAGGACAGTCACAAATATGTCATCAAATCTAATGTTTCCTCTCAAAGGAAATCCTGGTAATTAAATTGCTACCATACATTATTACTCAATTTGTTAAAATTTTTACTTATTAATACAACTCCTTTAGACTTAGCTTAACTAGATTTTTGTCACTCTGACTATTAAAAAAGAAAGCATACATAAAATATTGGTTAAGATTGTCATAATATTTATTCACTTTCAGATCTCTTTTTTTATTTTAAGGAAATTTATTTTAACTTTACCAAAAATTCTGTTATGTTTGTTCACTTGTTTTGTATTTTCAATTGCACATATAATTGAAATCATGCAGTATGTGTCTTTCTCTGTCTGACTTATTTCACTTAGTATAATACCATTTATGTCCATTCATGTTGTCACAAATGGTAAGATTTCATTCTTTTTTTCCGGCTGAATAATATTCCTATATGTGTATGTATATTCTATATACATATACAGAGAATTATATATATTTTTATATGTATATATATATATAATATCACATCTTCTTTATCCATTCATCTAGTGATGGACACTTAGGTTGATCCCATATCTTGGCTTATGTAAATAATGTTGCACACTGGGGTACATATATCTTTCCTAATTAGTGTTTTTATTTTCTTCAGATAAATAACCATGAGTGAAATTGCTGGATCATATGATAGTTCTATTATTAATTTTTTGAGAAATATGCATACTGTTTTCCATAGTGGCAGCACCACTTTACATCCCTACCAAAAATGCACAAGGGTTCCCTTTTCTCCACATCCTCACCAACACTTGTGATTTGTCTCTTTGATAATAGCCATTCTGACAGGTATGAGGTGATATCTCATTGTGGTTTTGATTTGCATTTCTCTGATGATTAGTGATGTTGAGCATCTTTTCATGTGCCTATTGTCCATCTGTATGTTTTCCTTGGGAAAATGTCTATTCAGATCCTCTGCCCATTTTTTAATCAAGTTGTTTGGTTTGTTTTTTGATGTTGACTTGTAAGAGTTCTTTGTATATTGTGGATATTAACCCCTTATCAGATATATTGTTTGCAAATATCTTCTCCTGCTTAGTAGGTGGGGTTTTCATTTTGTTGGTAGTTTCCTTTGCTGTGTGAAAGCTTTTTAGTTTGATGTAGTCCCATTTGTTTATTTTTGCTTTTGTTTCCCTTGCCTGAGGAGATGTCTCCAAAAAATCAGCTTAAAGTTAATGCTAACTGCTTTGACCAAACACTATAGTATTCCATAGTGTACCAATCAAAATAGAAATGCAGCAATATTGAAAGACTATTTCTGTCTTTTCTCTAAGCCAGTGGTACCTATATCAATTCAGTTAATTATTTTTTATCTTGGGTAAATAAGAATCTCTGTGTTTTAGACTGTATGTTAAATGAGGCTGTGTTGCTTTCCTAGGGGTGCCATAACAAATTAACTGCAAACTTGGTCAACTAAAACAATAGAAATTTATTCTCTCCCAGTTCTAGAGGCTACATAACTGAAATAAGAATGTAGGCAGGGTTGGTACCTTCTGAAGGATCTGAAGTGTAATCCAAGCCATGCCTCCCTGCTGGCTTCTGGTGGCTGCAGGCAGTCCTTGGCATATAGATGTTTATCACTCCAGTCTCTGCTTCTGTCTTCATGTGGCCTTCCCCTCTCTGTCTCTGTGTGTCTCAAATATCCCTCTCCTTTCTCTTATAAGGATACCAGTCACTGGATTAAGCCCCCCGGTAAATCCAAGAAGATATTAACTCAAGATTCTTAACTTAATTACATCTGCACATATCCTATTTCCAAATAAGGTCACATTCACAGGTACAAGGGGTTAGGACTTGGACATTTCTCTTGGGAGGGACACTACCAACCCATTATAGGCAACAATGAACAGTTGCTGTGTGTAAATAAAAGCAAATTCTAAATATAAAAAGCTATACAATATAAATTTTGGCATATAAAAATCAAATGTCTTTATGGTTTTAGCATTAACTACTATTACTTGATCATTTAGTCTCAATTCTCATACAGTGTCACCAACAAAATTTTATGGAGGCAAATCAGGAACCAGAAGACCAGGGGATACATGCTAATATTTTATATGCAACTAACAAGAAAATAGAATGAAATTATGCATATTAGAATTAGAAACATAAACATCAGGATTCTTAGAGATATGAATGACACATAACATTATCTTTTAAATTTGGCCACTCTTCCATTTCAGTTAAAACATGTAAAAATTTGGTGGGTAATATTGGTCACTGACAAAGAAGAACATTTAAAATGAATCTCCTTCTTTAGATGATATTTACATTTCTTCCCCTCAAAGTTAACCGTATATAAGCACTTTATAGCAAATTAAATTAAATAAATGAGTTCAAAAAGTAATTTCAATAGCTAGGTTCTTAGTTTTCAAAGGTATTCTAGTTAAACATGCAAAGATTGACTCAGTTCCTCTCCTTCAAGGACAACTGATTTCATATATTATATATTCTTAATTTTTAAGTCTTATTGTCAGAAAAAAGCACACAGTGGATCTGGCAGCAGCATTTTTTTAAATTGCTGAGGGAAATTCCATTTAAGTAGAAAACAATAATAAGTGCATTACTTCCTATAAAAATAGTCTTTCAGACACACACTTAGGCTTATAGGAATGTCTGTATTTGAAAGTTAGCATAAACATGTTCAAATATATGTATGTGCACATGCACAACTTTTGATACTGAGGATGTACATCTCCATTTATTTCAAGGTTTGTTGCGACCAACAAGCTAGCAGCTCAGGAAGCACTGCATTAAAGTGACCGCCATCAATATTTTCATATAAAAATATGATGGTAATATTAAACCAGGATATCTGTAGTTACCTGAAAAGTGGATCCCTGTAAACAGCTTACTATCTTCTTGACAAATCAGCAGACTAAGCCAGGTTATAAATAATGATAACTAGATATATTATATGGAATTCTTTACTAGATTAAGTGATTAGAGCAAAGGTTATGCTACTTAGAACCAATCCAGTTGGTTTAAGAAGTAGTGAGCTATTCCTCAGTATAAAAGCATATTTCATTTTGGTATTATTTGAACTCCTTTGATTTTCTGAGACTTTTTATAATAAGAAAAATTCATTTAGTTATTTGGAAAATATTTATTAAGTGCTAACTGCATTATGTGCACTGAGTAGGAGGCAGCCTCTAAGATAACCTAAGACCTCACTTCCTAGTGTTTATACCTTCATGTAATCCCTTTCACTCCAGTGTGGGCTGAGTCTAGTGACCCACTATTGATGAATAGAATAGGACAAAAGGAATCCCGATGTCACTTCTGAGATTAGGTTACAAAAGGACTGTGACTTCTGTCTTGTTCACTTTCTCTTGCCTTCACACTTGCTTGCTCAGATGGAAGCCACCTGCCATGTGTAAGCTACCTTACCAAAAGACTCAAATGGCAAAGAATTGATTGAGATTTCTGGCCAACAACCAGTGAGGAACTGACCTCCTCAGTCCGCCAGCTTGTGAGGACCTGGCTCCTGCCAACAACAGGTGAGTGAGCTCGAGAGCGGATCCTTCCTCTGATGAACCTTAAGGTAACTGTAACCCCAGCCAATACCTTGATTGCCTCATTGTAAGAGACTCTGAATGGGAGGACCCAGCTAAGGGGATGCACGGGAACTGTGAGATAATAAATCTGTGTTGTTTTAAGCTGCTGAGTTTTTGGATAATCTGTTATGCAGCAATAGATATTTAACACAGTTTATACTAGTGAGAAAATCAGAAATAATATGTGTAAGGAATACAGGAAGACAGTAAATTCAATATGTCAATTTAGTCCTATTTAAAGTTGGGGTGGATGAGAGTATTTTGATGTAGGAGTGTGTGTTTATGTGTGCGCACATATCTGTGCTTTTTACACTTGATGTAAAATATATGACTATTTTCCTGAAACATGTCATATTTGCCTCATAATTTTATAGGCATAGGAAATGATAACATTCAGAGTTAACTCTTGTTAAATCCATTTAAAAAGGACATGACCTTCATTTTGGAGTAATTTCTGGAATACCTTGAGACCATTTAATTTTTTTTGAATACCACCATAATTGAACTAGTTCTCAATGTCCTTAACTAAATTTATGCTTCCAGGTGGAACTGCTTTTGTTAATGTAAAAAACAAATTATTAGAAAAGTCATCAAAATAAAAATTAGTTGGTATCTTGAAAATTGTCCCCAAAATGTGAAACTACATTAGGAAATAATCCTTACTTTGCCGACTGGGTAGATTAATTGCACAGGAATATATATACTTAAGCTTACTGGAAAACTGAACAGTTCAAAATTATTTAATAACCAACATTTAAATAATTTTAACGATTCATACTAGCCAGTAATACTAATTAAAAAAATGTGACCCTTGCTATGTAGATATTTTTCTGTATGTGAAGAAAGGACATAATTGGTATTGATTAACACTTCATATGGATTGACTATAATTACACTATCTATCCCAAAATAATCCCTTTGATTGATACTAATTTAAACAGTTAACAACCAGTTTTACATGTAATATTTAAATAAAGCAGTACAGCACTATGATGACTGTTGATGGAATATAGCCTTCCTGGTAAGTTCTCATTTGTACTTAACACTGTCTCTTTAAGTGATATATTGCTCTTTCTTGCTGTTGCTATCAGTAGCTTTCATGTTGTGTGGGAGGGGAGAGGACATTTAATTTTCCTTTATAAACAATCAATAAAAGAGGGGCTAGGTAGACTATTTAGAATTTTCATGTTTTCAAGCACTGCTTCTCAAGTGTTAATATGTATAAAAATCACATGGGGAACTTATTAAAATGAAATTTTCATTCAGCAATTTTGGGATTGGGTCTGTGATTCTGCATTTTTAATAAGTTCCCAGTTACTGTGGATGCTGCTGTGGATAAGCAATTTTTTAAAGAATAAATAATAAATAATACTCTACCTTCTCTTTTGGGTTTACTAGTATACCTATGTGTATATTAGACTATGGCTAGTAAGTATACATACTCATAATGAAACTCTATATTCACCCCAAAGATAGTATCAAGATACTATTTATGGTTCTTATTTTCTGTTGTAGAATCCTTTCTTTGTTTTTTTTAATTCCATTGGCTAGTGAAAATTCTTCCCTTTGAATCCTAAACCCCATTTAGATGTTTTTCATTTTTGTTTCCCCTTAGATTTGGACACAGGCTATATCTGGATTTAGATCTAGGATAAAGACTTAGTGGTAATTGTCAATCACACTGGATATTGTATTTTACATTTAGGAAACAAGAATTTAGCAATCTGAGAATAACATAATTAGATTTCTCTGTTCTTTAACAAGTTGTCTGTCCATCTCTATCCCAAGACTTCCATGGCAACTATAAACTCTGTGTGTAGTAATTTCAGCTGGGAATTGATGTTGATTTAAGAATCTAAAGCCTTAGGCTATGATGATAAAATTTAGATGCTCATCTGAAGATCGAATTTGAAGATTGAGGCTTGCCACCTCTAATCCTGGCAATGCTTATTTCCTAATGCTGGCATGCCCAACTGCTAGTAGGGCATGCTTGGAAAATATCTGAAATTTAACACTGCCATTTAGACCAAGTTTTGTTCACTATAAACCAGAATCTGAATACATGCAATGAAACCACATGGCAATAAGTTAGTTACAAGGAGTTTACACAGAGGATCCAGAAATATTTTTATTATATTATATAATAATTATAATTATAATAATTATAATATAATATAATAATATTTTTTATTATTTTTAGATAATAAAATAAGAACATAAATGAAATCTGATACAGACCACAGAAATCCATATATTCACGTACAAGTTTGCAACTAGTATTGAATTTGGGAAGTACTATTCACAAAGTAAAATTTTTGGTTCTTGAGTAAGAACTTCTCAAAAAGAATTTTGTGGCGCCGCCTTCTTCAAATATAGTCTCAGGACCTAGGCTTATTCAAGTTGGAAAAACTCTCCGACTCTCCAGATACTTATATCGGATTGGCCAAAAAGTTCATTCGGGTTTTCCCATAGGATGTTAGGAAAAACTCGAACGAACTTTTTGGCCAGTCCAATATATTGCCTAAACTTTCTTAGTTCTTGAAATAGTTAGACTTATCTTCAGTAAGATTACACCATCATGCTCCTTTCAGACTCCACAGTAAAGACAAGTAACTTTACCTATACCATTCCTGTAACAATTTAACTTTTTTCTGATTGACTGGTGATTGAAGGTGAAGGCAAAGGGGTACAGACCAGGCCTTAACAAAGTTTTAAAAAATGTAAAACCAAATTTAGTTTGCAGACAAGCCAGAAACGATAGAGGGGTGGAATTGAATCATGGATGCCATTTGTTGAACCTTGATGTAGACAATGCATTGAGAGGATCAGTATTTGAATGACCGATGACTAAGTTGAAAATAGTGCTGGATTTCAAAGATTAGATTGAAATGTAGAGTTATGGGAGAGGTATTGTGCATAGTAGGAATAAATATAGCTGGAAATAGAGGGAAAATAAATTAGACAAAGAGAGATTTGTGTTTGGTAAGGGAGAACATTGAGTCATGATTTTGAATGTTATTTAGAAACCTTTTAGGTTTGTTTTGATGAAGGATAAGCGCCTGATGGGAACACTGCAGTAGGAAATTAATCTGATGGTGATGTGCAGGATGAGATGGTTTTACTTAAGTCTGGAAACTCTGTTAAAAGACTAGTACAATTATCCAAGTGTGAGAAATTGATCTAGAAAAGTGGTAATAAAAATAAAGAGATAATAATGAGGTTACCAGTATCAAAATAATTGGAGTCTGACCTAATGAGATATCTTAAGTTAAAGAGGGGGAAAAAGAAATTCAGACATATTTCTGAGGGTCTGAATTTGTATAACAAGAAAAATGATGGTACCATTGTTTCTGACAGTGAAATTGGAGAGATGAGCAGTTTGAAAGGAAAGATTGCGATTTTAGTTAGACATACTTTTCTTAACGAAATTAGGACTTCTAAATGAAAGTGCCCAGCTGCCAATTAATTGTAATAAAGCCAATATCTATCAAGCAGAAAGGAAAAGAAAAACTTTTGAAAGAAACTGGAGTAATTAAAACTACAGAAGTACTAATACGTGATAGTATCTCTGAGACAGGGGAGGTGTGAGGGAGGCAGTGGTGGTCCATTGTAGCAGATTTATATCTTACAAAGCTATGTTTTGGGCCCCAGGCTTACAATTCCATTTTGAAGGTGCAAATAGCCATATTCTCACCCTTTGGGAATGTTCAATTTCTATTCAAACATAAGTGCTTGCTATGTGAAAGACTGCATGTCACTGTTTGCTAGTGTGAGGCAAAGTCGCAACAGAGGTTAACAAAAGATTTTTCCGGTAGGTGTTTTTTCCTGCTAGATGAAATATAAGCTTCATAAACTGAGCATTATAATCTCAAGAAGGATTTTGCTTCAGGCTCATCTCTTCTCCCATGGGCTGTGGAGGTGTGTGTATGAGCCAATTTGCACCCCTTCACAGCACTTTCATTCATCTAAAATTACAATACAATCCTTGTGTGATTTTTATGCACCCAGAGGAATTAAGCTCATCATTACTATTATGACAGTAAAGCTCTCATAAGAAGTGCTATGTTGGAAGTTTTCCCAAATGATTCATTCGGGTTTTCATCCCTACCTCCAAGTATATAATTACCCATTTCCATTTTTAAGATACTTAACATGTATTGTAACTGGTGTTTTAAAATATTTATTTAAGGCAATTTTAGTAAGACTCACATGGTTTATAGAAAACAAACTATATTTTGGCCAACATATTCTCTGTGTTTCCAAAATGTATACATGAAGGCAGGAGTTTAGAATTACATTGTTAGCTCAAATGAAGATACGTTAAGAACTTTTTTTCCTGACTAATGCAAGCTAAATGTCTGTTGAACATGTCCTCCAATCAGAATGTATCTTGACCTTATACCTCATCCTCACTGTACCCAATTGCTATCTATGAGAAGTGCTATCCTTGGAAAAGAAACAGTTTCGGAGGAGATAGCATGTTAATAAGAAGTCCTATTATTAATAACATAATTATCTATATACACTATTACCCTATACATTATATCACTTGCTCAATAAATGGGCAAAATGGAAATTATTCCAATTTTATTGTTCAAGGCCAGAACAGAAACCTATGCTTTTGTAAACAAGCATATCACTAGAGGGAAGGTGATTAAACAGTGATGTGTCCTGACCCCTGCAAATGAGGAACCCAAGTATAGTTGAGTGGAAGCAGAAAGAATCATTCCCTACTGCCTGGCACCTCTATAGATATGATAGAGCAGAAATGTTCAGAGCAGGAAAACACTGCTCACTATGGAGAGAGTTCAGACACACCCATCTAGCTCAGAGAAACAATGTGGAAGTATGGTCTAGTCTTCCTTGGAGTGAAAATGAGAAGACCAAGAATTCAGTGGTAAGGTGTACAGAGTTTAGCTAAGCTACTCTGTGGTATTGCTGTGTTAGCGGCATCCATTCTGTTTGGCCAAGCAGGCTCTGGAGGCCTTAAACTGACACTAGCCCCTGATGCAAATGCATGCTCTAGACAGCAGCCTACAGAGTCACAAGTAAGTGTAGGTTCCTGGTATGACTTCCCCAAGGGCCCTTGTGATAAAGTCTCCCCTGCCTCCCAGGGCCTTTAACTTGTGTACTGCTTAGATATGACCCTCAGGGTCTATGATCAATCTGGCCTTAGCCTGGGAACCCAAATGCATTTCACTCACAGCTCCTGGTAAAGGTGTGTGCCCCAGTTCCTACCTTTTTCTCTGCCTGCACCCTGCCTTGACTTCCCCTTGCTGTACATCTCCTCCAAGACCTGTGAGTAATAAACTTTTCTATTTCAGTTCCCTTGTGGTCTTTTGTTGAACCTAGCTCACTATCTCGTAGATACCCTGGGATGGGGGGTTTACTTAACAAATGTTAATTTAACAAAGTCACAAAACAAGGAGATATCCTACAGCAAATTTTGCTATATTGCCTAACTAAGGATATTGCCTAAGTAAGAAAAAAAAACTTTTACCCTTTACAGCCTTTATTGTCCTTTGCACGTAAATATAAACACCAGTAACTATATTGTTCTCATTATTGAATATAGGTTCTTTTATTTCAAGAGATCTCTTTGTTTCCTTCACACAGTCTTGAGTTAAATAAGTCTGGGATATAATACTGTATTTAGATTGCTGGAATGAATGGATCAATATTTATCACGTTTAAGAATGTATTCATTTTTGGCTTAATACTATTGGTATATAAATAAAAAAGAGTATGGAGAAAAGCATACCAAAATAACAGCGATTATTCTTGTTGAGTGAGGTTAAAATAATTTATTATTTTCTTTGTATGCTTTTGCATAGTTTTCAACTGTTTAGTTACTAATAGAGCTAAGAACTAGCTAAGAACTAAGCTCTGGCTTAAACTGCCAAAATTTGATTTCCAACTCTGCCATTTAGTAACTGTGTGTTGAAGCTAATCTCTTTATATTAAGATTCCTCATTGAAATGGATGGGTTATTGTGACGCTAAGATTTAAATATACATAGACATGAAAAGTTTAATAGTATTACTATTAATTCATTATTAATTAATTAACTTATTTTGTAATGAAGGAAAAAAGAGGGATTTCTGATTTGTTTAAGTGTTAGAAATCCTGAGAACTAAGAAATAAATTGTACTAGTGGGTCTTTTTAAGCTTAAGGTATACAACACATTAATTTGATGCACTTAACATATTGCAAAATGATTACCACCGTAACATTAACTAACACCTTCATCACATCATATAAGATCAACTCTCTTAGCAAATTTAAAGTGTATAATACAGTATTATAGTCACCATACTGAACCTTAGGTCCCCGGAACTTACTTATCTTATAACTGGAAGTTTGTACTCTTTGACCAGTGTATATTGATTTACCCTGCCCTCTAGCCCCTGGTAACCACCATGCTACTCTGTTTCTGTGAGTTTGGCTTTAGTATTTTTTAACTGGACTTATTTCACCAACTGATTTCAACATTTATTATAAAGCTGCAATAATCAAAACAGTGTAGCACTGGCTCAAAGATAGAAAAATAAATGAATGGAGTAGAAAATCCAGAATTAGTCTCACACATATTTGGAAAACTGTTTTGACAGAGCTTAAAAGGCTTTTGGAGTTAACGTCCTGGAGTTGACTTTAAGATGCAGCCTACTTAGCTCATAAATAGGAATGGAAGCCTACTTTTACTAAATTGTTTTATTTTAATCAAATACATACATATTAGTGCTACTTTCTGACAATGAATACCTGTGATAGAGTATTATAGACAATCTATAATATTTATAAATAGAAAACTACAAATCATGCACTTTTAAATTCAGATGACTGGGTTAAAAAAAAAAAGAAAAAGAAAACCTACATAGAAAAAAACAATGTCAGGAAATAAAAGTATAGTGAAATGGAAAGAGGATTACTTTACTAGCAATGTGACCATGAAGGTATTTAATCTTGCTGTAAAGTTTGGATATAAAAGACTAACCACACAGAGGTGATAGAATAAACAGTATCAATAAACAGATCTTTATCTGCTTGACGGGTTAGAAGATATAGTTTAGCAATGCCAGAGTAGCTGGAAAATTAAGCATGGGAAAACACCAAAAAAATGGAGAAGCTCAAAATGTTCAGAAAAACTGTCTTCAAATCTTTGACTGACACACAGAATTGTGTAAGTGTTGGGAAGGCTCTAAGAAACCAAGTGGAAGACACGATGGAATGTTGAAAAACAGCAGAAATTGCAACTGCTGCCCATCTCATGGGAAACATAGTATCAGTATTAAGTTTGAATCCTGCCAAAGTGGAGGTACATGGAAATACCTTGGGCTTTCCATTGAAAAACCAGAAGAGACTTACATCAGGCACAAAAATACAGCCCTGAATTAAGGGATTCACTCCAAGAACAAGGGAAAATCTAAAACAGCTTGACTTTAATAAAGCACAAAACCAAGTTCCCAGTTTTACAAGGCAATAAGCCAGCAATCTGAGTGCTAAACAAAAAATAATACTCCTCAGAGGAAGAAAACAGAAGCCAGAGTGTCTACAATGTATTATCCATAATTACAGTATATCCTTGTACACTTGAAGAAACAGGAAAAGCTACCTCATGATATTATAATTAGCATAAGTGGAACTTAAAGCAACTATCAAAGAATTAAAGCAGAAGTTCTCAACTGGGGTGTTTTTTGACCCCCAAAGTAGACGTTTAGCAATGTATGGTGGCATTTTATTGTTACGACTGGTAGGTGTGTTGCTGGCTGGCATTCAATGACTAGAGGCCAAGGATCCTGCTAAACATCCTATGATGCACAGAACAGCATCCCCAAACAAATTATGTGGTTCAGAATGGTAACGCTGCTTAGAAAATCTGACTTAGAGAAAAATAATGACACAGTGAAAAAACGTCTAGGAATTCTCAGTAGAAAAGATAGGAACTATAAAAAAGTTTTAAAAATAGCCGATATCTCTGTTATTAAGGAAATGAAATTTAAAACCACAACAAGATACCATTTTTTTGGCTGTGCTGTGCAGTATGTGGGATCCTAGTTCCCTGACCAGGGATGAACCCATGCCCCCTGCATTGGGAGCACAGAGCCTTAACCACTGGACCGCCAGGGAAGTTCCAACAAGGTACCATTTTAAACTGATTATAATGGCTATAATTTTTAAAAGGCCAAAAAGTGTAAGTGTTGAGGTTGAGGAAGAACTGTAACTCTCATGTACTGGGGGATTAGACTGCAGAATAGTATAGTCTTTTTGGAAAACAGTTTGTATCTTCAAAAATAAAGCCTAAACTCACCATATGACACAGAAATATGATTCCTATGAATCTACACACAGTGAAATGTACATATAGACACACACACAAAGATTTTTACATTTAGTTCCTTAGCAACATTATTCATAAGAAGCAAAAATTTGGAACAGCCCAAGTGTCCATCACCGGTGAATGAAAAAAATATAAAAAATAAACAAAATATTATATGTTGTAATATGGGTAAACTTCATAAAATTGTCTTTAGTGAATGAAACCAGATGCAAAGGACTGCATACAGTATGATGCCATTTATAACAGCAGTCCCCAACCTTTTTGGCACCAGGCGCCGGTTTTGTGGGAGGCAGTTTTTCCATGGATTAAGGGTTGGGGGACGGTTTCAGGATGATTCAAGAGCATTTCATTTATTGTGCACTTTATTTCTATTATTATTACATTGTAATACACAATGAAATAATACAACTCACCGTAATGCAGAATCAGTGGGAGCCCTGCGCTTGTTTTCACTTGGAACTCACTGATAGGGTTTTGACATGAGTCTGCAAGCAGTTGATTTATTATGGTCTCTGTGCAGTCAAACCTCTCTGCTAATGACAATCTGTATTTGCAGCCACTCCCCAGCGCTAGCCTCATCTCTTCAGCTCTACCTCAGATCATCAGATTAGATTCTCATAAGGAGCACACAACCTAGATTCCTCACAGGTGCAGTTCACAGTAGGGTTCACGCTCCTATGAGAATCCAAAGCTGCTGCTATCTGACAGGAGGCTTAGCTCAGGCGGTAATGCGAGCAATGGGGAGCTGCTGAACATACAGATGAAGCTTCGCTCACTTGCCCACAGCTCACCTCCTGCTATGCGACCTGGTTTCTAACAGGCCACAGACCGGTACCAGTCCACGGCCCGGGGGTTGAGGACCCCTGATTTAAAAGATATGTATTTAAAAGAGAAATCTTTAAAGACAGAAAGCAGATGTGTTGCTGCCTGGGTTTGGAGGTAGGAATGGGGATCAACTGCAAAAAGGAATCATTCTGAAATGATGGAAATTTTCTAAAACTAGCTTCCCAATTTTATAAATTTGTTTTAAAGCTTTGAATTATATACTTACAACTGGTGAATTTTATGCTATATGATTATACTTTAATACAACTGTTTAAAAAAAAATAACAAATAAAATTACAATATCTGAAATGAAAAATTCACCAGATGAGTTTAACAGCAAGTTGGACATGGCAGAAAAAAAAGAGTCCGGTAAATTGCCGTCAGATCAATAAAAGTAATCTAATCTGAAGAATAAAGAAAAAATTCTTCAAAGCCTTTGGGGACTTACGGAACTGCATCAAGCAGTCTGACATGTGTAAATGAAATCCTCGTTGGAGAGAGACTGGGCTAAAGTATATATTTGAATATATAATAGCTGAAAATCCTCTAATCTTGTGAAATAAATACACTTAAAGTTTGAAGAAGCTCAGGCAACCCCAAATAGAATAAATACAAACAAAACCGCATCTAGGCACATCATGGTCAGACCGCTAAAAACTAAATTTATGGAGGAAACTTGAAAGTAGCAGAGGAAAAAAAAAGACATAAGGTAAACAGCAATATGTAAGACTACTCATTTGATCAATTTGTCAAAAAAGGAATGACATCTCTAAAGTACTAAAAGAAAAAATCGACACAGAATTCTATGGCGAAAATTTCTTCTAAAATGAAGACAAAGAAATTTTCAACTAAATGCTATATAAAGAAATTCATTACCACCAAACCTATCCTAAAAGAAATGCTAAAGAAAGTTATTCAGGATGAAGAGAATGATATCAGATGGAAACTTGGATCTAAACAAAGGAGGGAAGAACCCTAGAAATGGTATATTTGGGGTTAAATATAAAATATTATTTTTCTTAATTTTATTTAAAGATAAACCATTTAAGGCAAAACTAATACCTATGTTTTGTGGAGTTAATAACGTAGCTGCAAATAAATGAAAAAGTAGCAAAAAAATCAGGAAGATAGGAATAGCTTTACATTATACATGGGATGGTATTATATTAGTTCAGGCTAGACAGTGGTAAGTTAAGGATGCATATTATTATAATCACTAGAATAAGCACTATAAAAGTAATATAAAATAAACACCTAAAAACAAAATAGAGGAGATAAAAAAATGACAAAAACTACTTGGTTAAGTAAAAGAGAGATAAGAAAAGAGATACAAATAAAAAAGGATAGATCTAACAAAAACCAAACAGCAGTATGTTATATAGATTAAACCCAACCATGACAATAATTATATAAATAGTAAATGGACTAAACACTTTGATTTTAAGACAGCGATTGTCAGACTGGGATAAAAAGGAAGATTTAGCTGAATAGTCTTTATAAGAGAAAAATATTAATTAAACATAAAGATAGAAACAGCTTGAAGGCAAAACATTACTCATCAAAAAGCTAGTATGGCTCTATTAACGTCAGACTGTGTTTGTATTTTCAGGACTATTTTCAGAAGAAGAGAAATTTCATAATAATAATGAAATAAGTTAATCAATTATATATGCTTATTCACCTACTAACAATTTCAAAAATTTTAAAGCCAAAATTGATAAATAGTTGTTTTAGCACTCCACTCTCAGTAATTTATAAAATTAGCACACAGAAATATATAAGGACTTAGAAGATTTAAATAGCAAAGTAAACTACCTTTACCTAATTGACATTTATAGAACAATTACACTCAATAACTATAGAATGCACATTGTTTTCAAGTGCATGTGTTTAATATAACAAACCTAATGACTTAAAAAAAGTTTCTGTAAATTTCAAGTGTCAAAATAGTACAGAATGTATTCTCTGACAAAATCAGAATTGAAATGGAAAACAATAGCAAAAATACATGTAAGAAGTAACTATCTTAAGCATGCAATCACAGTTATCATCCCAAGAGTGATTTTTGAGGAAATGACTGGTAAAATTGAAGTTTATATGAAAATGCAAATGATTTAAAATAGCCAAACCAACTTTAAAAAGGCATAAAAGATGGATGATTTCTACTGCTCAAATTTTTAAAGTACTGTAAAGGGACAGAAATTAATAAGGATATATAAATAGATTAATAGAAATGAACATGAAGTCCAGATGTCTGTAAGCTCACATAACATGTGGAAATTGATTTTTTAACAAAAGTAATAAAGCAATTCAAAGAGAAAGCAAGTCTTTTCAACTAATGGTGTAGGAACAAATGAATATTAAAATCAAGAAAAATGAATCTTCCATATTTTGAAACAAATATAAAAATTATTCAAAGGTATATCACAGTCCTAAATATAAAAGATAAAAATTTAAATGATTACAGAAGAAAACATAGGAACGTGTCATCACAGCGCTGGGGTAGACAAAATTTTCCTCAGATACAAGAGCACTAGCAATATGTTAAAAATTTAATAAATTAGGTTTCATTAAAATTTGAAAACTTCTCTCATTAATAGACACTATTAAGGAAATGAAAAAGCAAGACAGAGACTGGGAAGAATATTTGTAAAATTTTCTGGCAAAGGACTTGTATTCAGATAATCTAAAGATTGTCCTTCAATTTATGGTTGAAAACACGAACTACCCAATTAAAAGACTTGAACAAACACTTTACAAAAGAAAATAAGCTTGTGGAAGGAGCTCAACATAGTGCTTCATCAAGGAAATGCAAAGTAAAACAATGAGAGAGATATCACTACACTCTCTCTAGAATGACTAAATTTTTTAAATGATTAATGTTTTGAGAGTGTGGAGCAACTGAGAACTCTCATGCTATACATTGCTGGTGGAAGCATAACATGGAAAAATATTTGATATTCTCTTATACAGTAAATTAAATACACACCTGCCCTATAACCTTCAACGTTCACTTCTTGGTGTATAATGAAAATAAATGAATGTGTGCATATTCCCCCACCAATATATGTGAAGAAGTGTTTAGCATCTTTATTTGTATTAGCTTCAAACTGGGAGAGTTGAGGAGATGGTGGGGAAACAAGTTATCTATCCACAGGAAAATGGGTATACAAATTTTGGTACATTCATACAGTGGTATAAACTAAGCAAGAAAAAATGATTACTAATAAGTGCAACAACATGGAGTCATCTTGTAGCTATCATAGTACATGAAAATGTCAAGAAAAAAGGAAGATATGCCCTATGATTTCATGCATATAAAGTTCTAGAAGAGGCAAAAATAATCTATGGTGATAGGGATCATGACAGTTCCTCTGTGGGAAGAGATTGACTCAAAAGGACAGCTAGAACACTCTGTGGGGTGGAGAAACATTCTGTTTTGAGTGTTGTATACACAGTTGTATAGATTTGTCAAAGTCCATGAAGTGAACAGTTCACATCTCTGCATTTTGCTGAGTGTACTCTAAAACTGAATTAAAAAGTATTTAAGGGCTTCCCTGGTGGCGCAGTTGTTGAGAGTCCGCCTGCCGATGCAGGGGACATGGGTTCGTGCCCCGGTCCGGGAAGATCCCACATGCTGCAGAGCGGCTGGGCCCGTGAGCCATGGCCGCTGAGCCTGCGCATCCGGAGCACGGGAGAGGCCACAACAGTGAGAGGCCCACGTACCA
Organism: Mesoplodon densirostris; assembly: GCF_025265405.1. NCBI lineage: Eukaryota > Metazoa > Chordata > Mammalia > Artiodactyla > Ziphiidae > Mesoplodon > Mesoplodon densirostris. The sequence continues at coordinate 218,575,664 of NC_082661.1, read as the reverse complement.
CAAAAAAAAAAAAAAAAAAAAAAAAAAGTCTTTAAAAATTCTGACTTGATGCATTGGATATATTTACTTATCAGTATTTCTGGAACAAAAACACAATTTTACCTGTGTAGCTCAAGTAGTTTAGTCTCTTGAGAACTAATCCACAATGATCATATTTTCAAAAGATTCAGCTGTAACCAGAACCACAAAATATTGATTTGTCATGAGCAATATAGCTGCGATGTTCATGGTGACTACCCAGGACATCCATTCTCCGTAGGAAAGTCTTCCTTGAGCAGCCCAATTCCAAAAAGGTGTTAATTCAGTGGGTACAGAATCAGTTCAAGGATAATTGGTTTTATTATTGAAATGGCTGGTATCATCAAGCTGGGATAGCCTGAGACACCTGTCTCCCTTTTGGGCCATGTGAACCTTTACCCAGACTAGACAGATGTGAAGTCAAGTGGTCAGAGTCCAGCTTTTTGAATGCCTTTTCTCTGGAATCCTTTAAAACATTGTCTCTCCGTTAACACAGTTTTTCTCTGAGGAACAGTGAAATCAATGATAGTTAAGCTTTATTCAAGCTCACCTACTCATCCTGCTCTACTGGGACTTCCACTAGCTATTTTGCCTAAACTTTGATATTTCTATATGTAGTTACTGATTTAGTTACAGTTACTCAGAAATCTGTGTGTGTGTATTTTAATATTTTAACTCTTGGACAATAAATTCTTAGGGGGTCCCTCATTACAAACCTTTTTATGTTTGTGATGAAACAAGACATGTGATATGGTTGATTGAACAAAACATTATATTGCAATGATTTGTCCATAAACACATCATAATAGTTAAAGGCTATTTTTGTACCACAATAGTGTTCTACAGGCACTCAGAGTTTTATCTCTGAACTTTATCTTTCACCCCCTCTTTGATCCTTACTCTATCCCTCACTCATTCATAAGATTTTCCCCATTTTAATCCTATCTATGATTTTGAAATTTCATATTTGGTTTGGCTAATTACTGAGTCTCAGCTCATCCTTAACATCTAGATGTAGTGATAGGGTAATATTCAGACAAGGTGAGAACATATACTTTTCATATTACTTGGCAATAAAAATGGCTAAAAGCTTAGTTTTCTTACTTTACCTCATCAAAAGTATCACTAATCAGAATGATCATATAAAACAGTTAAGTAAAATGAATTCTAGTGAAAATAAGTGTTAGAAGAGATTTTTTCTGAATGTTATGTACTCATTCATCATAGATTTCAATTTTGGGGGGGAGGATGCATTGATGGATTAACCAGATAATTTATTAAGTATCATGTTTTATAGGTAAAGGTGATCTGGTTGTAAAATCTTTTCACTCCTTGATTACCAAGGTAGACTCACCAATGTGTATACTCTTCTTTCTTTACTCTTCTACTTATATACCACCTCAAGCTGTGATTTGAATCAAGTGGAATGACTATCTAAAGTCATATATTTTTAATATGGGATTGGTATTGCAGACTTAATTTTGGTGATTGTTAATAATTCAGCTTCTTTCATTGCTATTAGAAAAATTCATAAATATACCAGGGTCTTGTTGCTAGCATGTAATATTTTCTGTAAGGGATATATTCTGAATTTTCATTTCCTCAAAGCTTCTATTTTCCTTGTATGTTAGATATTACATATTATGTTTGGTTATTTTTTAGATTGACTGAATAATATTTGACTGTTATTTTAATGTGATAAACTTGTCCCTATAGTTAGAAAATAAATGTATCCTTTACAGAGGAAAAAAGGAGAGGTCAATTCTGTGACACAGCGAAGGGTTGCTTATATGAGATTTGTTGTGTCTCTGAATTCCTGAAGGAGCATGGCAGCTAATTTGTAACAAATAACAGTGAAGGCAAGAAAGAGGCTGTGGCTTGACATACCATGGAACAAGCCCCAGTGCCCAGATTCTGGTAAGTGAGGAGATCTAGGCTAGAAGACACTCTCAAGTGAGAGAGGTAATTTCTGGTCATGATCCAGGTAAATGGCAAAAAGTACAGCAAAGAGGAATAAAGCAAAGTAGTGATTTGTCCCAACACTTAGGAGGAGAATTATCATAGTTTAGCAGAAGGCTGATTCTCAGAAATCTGGCCATACGTTTGTATGAATGTATGTAGGAATCAGAGCAAGGATAGTTTGTGAACCCAGATGGGGATGGTATCCAGATTCTAAGGACAGATCCAGATCAGAGTCAGGACCTTTTCTTTACTCAAAGATTAAGAGACCACCCAGGCTGCTTACACAGAGACTTGAGAAGGACTATTGGGATGTGAATGAGAGGACCAGAGTAGAGGAAGGATGGAGGGTATGCTCTGTGGTTCAGCATGCAGTTCCAGAGTTTCCTGTTCAGCACTGAGGTACACTTCCCCAGTCAGCCTAAGGAGAGGCATATTGTAGCTGCTCAGAAAACATAGTTTGAATAAAAGTGGTTGAGCTATTAAAAGGCCATCAGATGGAAATCTCCAGCAGCACTAGGTTTTCTAGGGTGGGATGGGAGATGAGACCATAAACAAGGCAGAACTGACTGAAATGTTTAAACAATATAGCATATTTCATTTTATTTTATCCAATATTGAATTAGTGTAAATATTACAAATTTTTCCATTTTTACCAATACAAGTAGAAAATGAAGTGAGAAGACAGATACTTAAGTAAACATCAACATGTACACATATAAGTAATTAAATTCTAATTGATGGGCTTATTTTCTTTATTCCACAATTATGTGGAAGGACATTCTGGCAACCTATAATACATTTTTCCTAGGAATATTCATTTGTTCTCAAATTGTGAAGAAAAGAGTTCTTTTCAGGTTTTTGAGCCAGCAGTAAAATAAATTAAAAACTTTGACACCTTCAAAATTGAGACAGACTTTGTGATTAAAAATATATATATAATTCTCCATATCCGTTGTTAAATATTATCACCAAAAATTCTCTTAAGTACACAATTTTACTGATTATTTCTAATTTAATGAAATTACTATTTCTAAAACCAAAGGAAAAATAAATTATTTGATTATATAATTATTCAATGGATTTATCCTTAACCAAAGGAAAAAATATAGTCATATAAAAATGACCTGAAATTATATAGCATATTTGTGTATTTCCTTCTAAAAATTAATAGCTTCATATGGCTACATTTATATACCCAATAGAGACTACCCTATGAAGATATTATTTAACTTTTATATTTATGTTTAGACTGCAGTCTCAAATAATTCCATAATAATTTGCCTAATTACGTCTTTAGAAACAAATCCCAAACATGATATTAGGAACATAAAGAAGTCTATATATAAATAATAAATTTGTGCTTTTGATGTCAAGTCTTATGTTTAAAATGTTTTACTGAACTGATAAAAAGACATGTTTATAAATTAAACCAAAAGTTATATATGCCTCCCACTATACTGCTGTTCTTGTTGAATAAAATATATGTGAATGTAGCATGGTTTGAATGAAAAATAAATACAGAAAATTTCTGCTTTTGACTATGGCAGATCAGGTTGTATCAGACTAACTCTTTTGTTGAGAAAAACTAGAAAAGTGAATAAAATATTTTAAAAATCAATTTAAAAACATCAGAAAACCATCAAGTCAGTCAAAATTTTAGAGGTCAATATCTTAGAGAGATAAGAAAGAAAAAGAAGTGACCCTGATTTTGGAAGTTGCTGTTGCTTTGGAGTTATTTGCTTATTTACAAGTTGTAGCCAGATCTTAAACTTCAGCCGTTTCTGCCCTGATTATATCATGATGATCTGTCCATAGTCTAAGCAGCAGAAGAAATGCTGAGAAGCTGAGAAAAGCATTTAGCAGTATCATGGGGACATGGGGAGGGTGGTAAGTGCTGGAACACATTTAGGATTTTAGTTGGGGTCTCTGAAGAAATTTGCCCAAAGAGAGTGGCCAGACACAATGTAGAATTGCTCTCATGAAGACAGAAACCTAGCCTCAAAAGAGTTAACTCCTGGTAAGATTAAAGCTATCTTCCCATAGTGTAACTTCTTGTTAGGGACAAAAGAAGAAATAATAACACTTTGTGTACTCACAAATAACCTGGACACATTTTCATACAGAATGCCTGGAATTAAAAAAACAAAAAAACAGGAACAGCAGGATACCAAAAAAAAAAAAAAAAATAGAAAAGAAAAGAAAACTTGTTGAAAACTAAGTGAAAAACCATACAATAGAAACAGACCTACAGGAAAAATCGAAAAGCAAATAGTGGAGGTATGAGCCATATTTTATATTTCAAAGAACTGAAGTTTATATCTATATATCTATCTATATCTGTCTATCTAGATTTTCAGTAGGAAATTAGAATTTAAAGAAAATTGTTCAAAAATAACTCTAACATTAGAGAAACATACTACCTAGAATTAAGAACTTGATAAATTGATTTAATAGTACATTACACATAGCCCAAATAAGGACTTATGATCTGAAAGTTAAATCAGTGAAAATTAGCAAACTGAAGCACAGAGAGATTAAAAAGTTTGGAAAATAAAGAAAAAGGAGTAAGACACATTTGGGGCATGGTAAAAAGAAAAAGTAATGTTTATATATTAGAGTAACAAAGGGAGAAATGAAAGGCACTGCAGCATGAACACTATTTGAAGAAAAACAGTAAAAATATTTCCAAAGATAATATAAGCTACCAAGCAACAAGTAGCACTACAGACTTCAAGTTGGTGTTATAATGAATTTGTTGAACTTTTTGGCAGTATCTACTAAACATAAACATATGAGTACCCCGTAAGTAAAATAATTTCACTTCTAAGTACAGTAACAAGAGAAATGTCTATGTTTGTGCACCAGAAGACATGTTCAAAAATGTTTGTAGCAACATTATTTGAAATAATGCCAAACTGGAAACAACAAAATTGTTTACAAGAATATAGTGGATGAATAAACTGTGTAATATTCTTACAATGGATATAGATATGAAAGGGAACAAATGACAGCCACCTGCAACAACATAGTCTGATATCACAGTCATTTTAGAGTCAAACATAAAAGGAAACATGCTGTAAAAGTCCATTTGAATAATGCTTAGAAGCAATCTAATCTTCAGAAAAGTGGTTACCTCTAAAGAGGAGGGCTGCTATTGGGATAGGGCTTGAGGGAAGCTTCTGAAATGTGGATAGTGTCCTGTTTCTTGTTTTGGATTTTGTTTTGGGATGTGTCCACTTCATAAAAATTAATAGACCTGTGAACTGATTGTTAGTTTGTACTTTTTAATGTAACTTATACCTCAATAAGATGATTTTTTAAATAAGAATAAGTATGTTTGCAGAAAGATTATGAAATATGATGGACTTACCAAAAACAAAAGTTTGAAGGACAATTTAGCACATTTTCACATTTATGGAGGTAGTTATAGAATATTTTTGCTCAAAAGGGTAGAAAATATATTTACCTCAAGGAAATCACTTAATGTTAACCAAAAGAACTCCTAAATTCGATTTTAGCTGGAATTTGTTTCACTTAATCATATTCTTCAATTAAAAAACTAGTAGTTCCAAAGCACTTGCAGAAGTTTTGTTATAGACTGATCAGCCAGAAAAATCTCCCTTTTCTTAATTAATCAGGTAATGATTTATATTGCAAAGTCCTTGTCACATTTTGCCAACTTATGTGATATTCATTCCTGCCCTGTTGCACAATTTAACTAGGTGCCATTCACTTTATATTCTATGTGAAAGGTGCCTTCAGTAGGTACACAAACATGGTGGTGATGTTAAATCAAAATTATTGGTCTGACTGTATAACATTGTAAGTTGCCACATGGAAAGCAGAGCCTAATGCAGATTTTATGGCAGTTGATTGACTTTGTCCAATAATACTAAAGCAATGAAATCTAATTGTCCATGTAAATGAGTCACACCATCTTCCACTACAGTGAACATAGACTATGCCTATGTTTAAAAATAAATTATCCAAGTAAAAATAACTTCAACCTTTCCTTAAGTTATTCACTGAAAAAAATGTATAATATATAAAGTTAATTGCGATCACAGAAAATTATTAGCAAATACATGACATGTATCTTAATTTTTACACTCATATGCATATATTTACATCATTATATATTTTTCTCTGCTTATTACAGCATTAGTATGTGGGCAAAGTCCTAGATCTAGATTTCAAGTATATAATCTAAGTTATGAGTTAGAGGAGACAGTCTCTTCAAATAATAGTCATTTTTTTGTGTTGGTACTTGTTGATCATATGACCATCTTTATTTGGCCATCTCCTAGGTGAATATCAAAGAGATATATGATGGTTAATGATCAGAGCCATACCATGCTAGAATGGTCAGCTAACATAAATAATTTATATAATCTGTAATTCTTATTTTCTTCACCTTTCAACATCAGCTCCCTTTGCTATTTAGGATAAGAAGAGAAGGTTTGGAATTAAGTCTTTGATTTTTGTATTTAGATGCTTTCTTAGCACTGTGAAGTCTTTTCCTACTACGTCTAGTTTTGCCATTTCCCATTGTACAACTGGCATTCTGTTCCCTAAAGTGAACTTTCTTGAGACTCTGTAAAAAGATTATCTAAGGAATTAGAGTTCTTCATCAAAAGGTTTCCGCATGAGAACACATTCAATTTCTTAGCTGTTCTGATAAGATATCTTTCTTTTCTCAAGTCCAAACTGCATAATGCTCTTGTAATAATTGCCACCACAGTTATAGAGTGCAAATATTACTCTATTCCTTTAGCAGTACATTTTTCCAAATTTGAGACATTTGAGATTAAGTCAGTCCCTGGGCTTTTAGGAGGATGATCAATGTTGCCCTCCATTCCCAAGTCCCGTGTCTAGGGAAGAGAGAGTACACTACGGTACTCTATGTCTCTTGGCCCATGTCAGGCTTCTAAGTCAGGTCTCTTTCACAAGATTCCTGTTTAATGTCTCACAGTAAGCCATTTGCAGTTCAGAAACTAGTGTATAGCAGCTGTGTCCCCCACATTGTCTCACTTGTTGTGCTCCCTGGCATTGTGTATAATAGAAAGACTCAAAAAAAAAAAGATTCTTTGAGAAATTGAGTTTTGACTAAAATCAGGTTTTTAAAACATTCTTGGGAAAGTCAAGAGTCATAACTAAAAGGTAACAAGCCCTGATTCATAGTTCAGCATATCCACACAAGGAAGCAATAAAGTGGAAAGAAATAAACTTTATTCTGACTGTAATATGTTTTTCTAAACATAAGCAAGTCAAAGAAATATGTCCTTCCTCAAGTGGGTTTCAATAACTCTGTCATTGTCCTATTAGCAATGTCCAATGTCCAACAGGGATAAGGGGGATGTATGTGTGTGTGTTTCAAAAGATGCAATAATTAAATAGGTAGTTCTGTAGCTCAGACTAGCAGGAGTCTTGACCTACGGCGGAGATGGAGAGATGGAATGCTTCTGGTGTGACTTTAGCAGTTTGCCTGGCAGTGCTGGGCCAGCCCAGAGTGGTAGGGAATCAGCAGCAACTATTTTCTTGTCATTCGGGTAAGATTTCTTGAAGGAAAAATAAGGTTTTACAGAGCTATCCATCCTCCAATATGTGTCAGAGACCATCCTATATATAATAGATGCTGAATAATATTTATGGAATGAATAATAAATGAGAACATACTTTTGTTCCATGCCTAGTGTTTTCTGTTTTCAAAAGGAGCAATATCCAACATTTAAAAGAGAAATTTCTCTCACCAAAACATTTCTTCGAACTGTATCAAAATAATGAAAATTAAAAAAAAACACATCTGTATAAGTGGTAACAAAACACAAAGTGATAGTTTAGAATGCAATGAAATTATTGTATAAAATTACTATTCAAATCATAAAGTTGTACAGGATTAAGTTACAAACTGAATTGGAGAGAAGAAAATGTCAGTGCAGAAAGAAAATATCATGGGCATTTTAAACTAACATTCAGAAACATGATTCTCTGTCTGTTCTGTGAGATAAATTTACTGACCCTTGTTTCATTCAATGAATATTTCTTTTAGTTATACAACTGGCATTTTTTTTGTTTTCTGTGTTTGTGTGGATTGATAATTTGTTTGCAAGTAACCTCTGCACCCATCATCATCACAGAGATTGCTTCATTATTCAGAAAATTTTCAGGCATTTTGTGAAACATTTTACATTTTAAGAAGAGAAAATCATATGACTTAAAAGCACATTCTATTTATATGGTATATATATGACATATATGTTATTTATATTTATGTGATATATATATGTATGACATATATATGTAATAAAAGGCATTTGCAAGTTAAGTGATCAAAACATTCTCATTCTTTATATCTCTACCTCTCAAAAACATTTCACAAGGACTTCTTCAGACATGAATTCAACTTAACACTTTTCTTTCTTTAATTCACTATCAATGGTTAGCTTCAAACTTCTAAGGAAAAAGGAGGATTCTGTAGCCTGCAAGTTCCCAATTATATGCATTAATGGAATGGATAAGAGAGCATCTTCTGAGACCCTTATTTGCTAAAAAGAGAATATTATTTAAGTCATACAATGCAGTAACATTGAATCAGTATTTCAGAAAAGATTATTAATATAAGAATTAAGATGAAATTTTGAACTAATTAATTACCTTTGGGTAAAATTAATGAAATAAAGGAAACACAGCAGACATTATGCCCCCCAAATTCACCCTTTTAGAGTTTTCCTAAATTCATTTTAATAGTATGAATTTGCCTAAATGATAAACTCATTTGCCCAAATCAACATACTTACTTTCAACTCTTCAGTAAAATTTATAAATTCATTGGAGATTTGTACCTAGACCTGAACTATTTCACTTTAGTATTTTTTTCCTTTTATGGTAATAAATTATAAAAGAGCAGTTTTCATAGCACATATAAAGGACAAAAGCCAATTACTGAATATGAGTTGTAACTAAAAGTACAGGTTATTCAGAATTAAAATGGTTTGTGGTTTATATGAAAGCAAAAATGGTAATGATGCATTATACTCCTACAATTATGTTACATCACAGTCATACATAGACCCAGCGCCATGAGTTCTAGCCAAAGATGCGAAGGGTATATAATGGAAGGCAACAGCACACCAAAATGTTAGTATAATAAGAAATGGGAGTAAAACAAGTTGCATTTTATATAATATTAGATATAAAATATGATCTTAAACTAATTGAAATCCGTATTTGTACCAAACACATGATTGGTGAGGAGAGATTGGATCTATGTTAGAGTTACTTGAAGAAGAAAAAAAATTCTCTTGTACCCACAGATTTCAGCCATTCCCTTTTTTTCCTTTTATCAAAATTCAGTTACTAGTGAGAAACACCCACTTCAGGATTCAGCTGATTCATATTGTCCCCACACTTTGGTCCAGACAGAAATAGATCATTTTGAGTACTTCCTAGAAAAGCAGACTGATGGAAAATAAACTGTCCCTGAGAAATCATTAGGAAAGAAATTTAGGACAGACAGATTTAAGTATCTCACCAAGAAGCTGTAATACTTAAATTCTTCAAGGGTCTAAAGGATAATTTTAAGTTTCAGGGCACTTCAAAGCTAACACATGCTTTTGACATTTCTTGGTCCTCCAAATGGGATTCGGTTCATATCTGCATCTTGGACAAGATTATCCAATGCAGTGAGCTCAACTTTTGACTCCAGTTGAGACTCCAGCTGACTCCTTGTCCAAACTTGAGAAATGGAGACTCTGGGGAGACTGAAAGGAGATAGATGACACGCAGCACAACAGCTTCTTATGTTCCTTCCTGACAGTGATTTTGATACATTGGAATCACTGGAGCCATAGAAAACACTTGTAGCTAGGGACATATAACTCTGGGAGATATCACCTATTTATATTAGATTCTACCTATACCTATTCTGCCTATACCTTAGAGTTACTTTATTCTCCATGCAGAGCTCTACAAAAGATTTGGTTCTGGGTTAATGTTACTAATAACTAATAACCATTTACTACTTCCTGTGAACTAGGCGCTGCTCTAAGTCTTATATCACTGATTATTTAATTATCACAAAAATAGAATGTAGTCTAATTTTTCCCACTTTTCAGATATGAAAGTTAGGCGAAGAGAACATAGGTAAGGTAACCAGAGGGACTGATTAACTAGCCCAACGTGGATACATGCTACACTTATCTTCTAACAAGTAGAAGACTGTTGATTTGAGCCCAAATGATCAAGCACCAAAGTCCATGTCATCAAATACAGTACTGCTTCTAAAATTTGACTACTGTTGTACATGATAACTCTGGAGACAGACGTGGTTTTGAAACTTAAAAAGTTTGATTTTAGCCTGTTTGACACTGGACTCTTCTGAGACACCTCACTTTGAAGAATACTGTCTTTAGACTCTCACATGTTATATGCTTTTATATATAACATGTATTTTTCTAGTCTAGTCAAATATTTTGACTATTTGTCTGGATTGCTACTTTTTCCTTTACTGGTTGTTTTCTAGAGACTGGGTAAATCTGTCATCATGTTTTAAGAGGTGTAGGGGTGCTAATATAAACTTTATTTTAGCATAATTTGAGCTTTTATATACTCTGCTGTTATATACCATGAATAGCATATTTTATTGAGGACTGAGATATATATCATTCATACAGCTTTTACAAATTCTATTATACTATCTCATTTAAATCTTATAGTGATTCTATAAGTTTGATCAATATTGTACAGATTAGAAAAATGTATACCAGAAAATTAAGATAGTTTACCCAAGTTCACACACAGTCACTAACAAGAGCATAGTCAATATATAAACAAAGACCAGTAGGAAATGATGGAGTAAACTAAGCAGAAATTTGAAGGATGAGCTTTCAAAACAGAAGGATCAGGAAAGCAAAGATGAGAGCATGTTGGGCCTGATCTAGGAACAGAAGAAGTCTAAAGTGACAGTTTTGTAGTAAGCAAAGAAAAAAGTAAGGAATAATGAATGAAAAGTAAATAAGGTTTTCAGTATTAGAAAACCTTATCTTGTAGCCCATTGGAAGAAAACATGGTTTTACATTTGAGCAACATGGGATACCATTGACAATTTGGAGTAAAAGAGTGTCATGACCTTCCCTGAGTTGTAAAAGGATCAGTCTGGCTGTTTTTTTTTTTTTTAACACATTGCTGATATATCAAGTGTGGAGAGTTAAAGAACCAAAGGAGTCAGATGAATCCAAGGTTTTATGCTTCAGTAATGATAAAATGGATTTTCCATTTGTTGAGTTTAGGAAACCTCAGGAGGATATTTGGGGGAAGATCAGGAGTTTTGTTCTGAGTATAAATTTGGGATGTTTATCATTCATCAAAATTACGGTAAAAAGTTAGATATAAAAGTTGGGAGTACAAGATAGATACGCAGGATGGAAAGTTTCAATTTCTGAGTCATAGGCATTTAGATGGTATTTAAAGCTCTGAGACTGAGTGAGACCTTCAAGGTGATCAGTGTAGGCAGATAGGAAAGATACAAGTACTGAGCAGCAGGATATTTAAATGATTATGCAGATAAACCAACACAATCAGAATAAACCAGAGGAAAGAGTCAGTGATCTAGGATGAAAATCAGGAGAGAATGATGCTCTGGGGCCCAGGGAGCAAATATTCAAGGAAAATGGTCTGAGAAACCATGACACATGTCACTACTAGGTCAACTAAGACAAGAAATGAGAATTGACCATTGGTTTTTAGCAACAGGGAACAACTTAATAACATGGGGACATTTTGGAAAAGTGGAGGCAATTCCTGATTAGTGTGGATTCTTGAGAGAGAAGAAGAAGAAGAGGTAAATTAAAGATCAATATGGACCTTTGAATCTTAACTGAGATTTGCTCTTGGTTTTCAGACTCCAGTCTATTATTATGACTGGATCTTCTGTTTTATGGGTAAAATTTTGAACTCTGATGTATAGATATTGCATACCAGTATATAAATAAATATTGATAGAGGTTTTCTAAATATTCTAAATATAGAGGCTTTCTAAATATTTTATTTATTTGGATGATAGCAAGTAGAACAATAGTGGTTGTGATATTACAAGTTTATGTCCTAGAAATAACTAGCATTATAAATGAGAAGCTATCTCAAACTTTTTAGATATTGGGAATCAGACCATTCAGAGATAAATTATTGAACTGAGATTTTTATATTATTAAGATTAAAAGGAATGACATTTTCCCTTAGCCTTTTACTTAATTTTCTTTTGTTCAAATACTTGTGCATCAAAAACTTTCATTGCTCATGTTGGTTAGATTATATCTTTTAGTGTTTGAGTTAAATTACCCACATTCACTTATTACACACTAAGCAAAGTAGCAGTTTGTCCTCAGATATCTCAGAGACAGTTTCAAGGAACCTCTGACCTAACTTATATAGGAAATGATATTCACGCATGTCACAGTCTCCAAAACTATGAAAGTCATCTTTATTTAAGAAAAGTAAAGAATAAATATTTACAATAGAAGCATACTTTTATATGAAAAAAATCACTGTGCTTTATTTTATCTGTTTATAGATGAATCATGTGTGGATAAATTGTGGATTACATTTATCTTTTGAAACTTACTACTCAAAGATGTAAGAAAAATCAGTGTGACATTTGAATACACTTTGAAGTTCTTTCAAAATTCAACACTTTACAACATTTATCTTTCTTTTGCATCAACTGCTTTTTAAGTTGTATTTCTCTAGCAACAGCATTTTTGTTTTAGATCAATTTTCCTTTCCTCTTATTTTATTCCCCCCCTCTCATTGTATTTTTCTCTCTTTCTTCACAAGGACCAAATATTTTCTGTCAAAGGTAACATAACACCATTCTAATAAATCCTTGCTGTTTGAAAAGGATGATAATGACTTTGATCACTGTATTTGTATAATTAAGGTGCACGCTTTTGCTTTAAAAAGAGTTCACCTCTTGCATTGAATCTGGGAGGACATGAAGCATTTACTGAGATGAGTACTCTGTTGGAAGGTCCCTGGTCTCCTTTGGTGTCGCATCTATCTATGTCCCCAGACTGCTCATCCAATGTTCCAATGACAATGATTAGTGGGACCCCCCACGAGTTGCAGATGGAATGAGGCACAGCGATAAGGCAAGCTGCCTCTCAGATCAGCAGAGAGAAAGGCCTTCTTCACAGGAAGCCCAAGAGGAAGCCATTTAAACAAGTGTGCAGAAAATATTGGGGTAATTACCAAGCACTGGGAGGGGGTCTCAGCATTGAGAATGGATTCAAAAATTCATTCAGCAGATTAATTGATGTTTTCCCTGCAGCTTGTCTTTGGAAATAATTCCCATGGAAATTCACAACTGAGACTTGGGAACTATATTATAAAAAGATATTTTCATTAGAGCATATATATATTTACTAATGTTTGAACCACATTTATTTCTGCCAGAGAAGCTCTGACGCTTTTGATCACTCAGCCTTTCAGTTTTGCTCTCTAAAATAAGACTCTTGCAACTACAAAAGCCAGAAAACCTTGATGCATGAGGATGTATTATAAGAAGCTTCTTAAACTACTCTGATTATTAGAAATGGCTAGGCAAGCTTTTTGTGACTATTTTTTCCTAACATAACAGACTTGATTGCCATTCTGATGTCCGATTCATCTAGAAGAAAATTTGTTGTGTGTATTTGAGCAGGAAGTGCCCTAAAGGAGGAGGACTGGCCTCCCCAGTCCCACAAGGCTGCTGTAGTGGAACATCAGTAATATGACAGATTTGTTTCTGGGGAGAAGCAAATCGACCTTTGCCTCCTTCTTTCCTAACCAGTTGGCAAATAAAGGACCTTGACAGCAAAAATACAGAGATAGCCACTTCTCAAATGTACCGGTTTCGAAAAGATGTCAAAAAGCAAAAAAATATGTGTGTGAGCTGTGCCCATATGTATATGGCACAGTGTTTATGGAACACAGAGTTAGTCTTAAAAAGGGCACAACTTTCTTTTGGAAATATTGTTCTATCATTTTGAAAAATTGAAAGGAAAATCTGTTAAAATTATGTCGCTGTATTATCATTGGCATCTCTGGGAAAACCTGTTTATTATGTCCAGTTTAACTGGAAATTGACTTGGAATAAGTTAATCTGAGTATCCTCACCGCAGTTGTCTGCTTATGCACGTAATGATCCTAGGATCACTTAGGAATTTGAGACTGTGGATATCAATTCCTCTGAAAACGGGTGGTTCACCTTTCCCATGAGGAATGCATATGCTGTTCCCTTCACCTTGAATGCACTTCCTCTCTTAGTGCACCTAGCATGCTACACTCATGCAACTAGGGCTGTATTATGACCTCCATGGGCCCCTGCCACTATAGAAAAAATTTAAACTTATGGTTCACAATCACATTTGTATAAAGATGAGTATATTGATTTTACATATTAATACATTTTCTTCTATCTAAAAACGTATTGTTTTCTGACTTAAAGGAAATGAAAATATTTTCTTGTCCCCAAATGCATTGTGTGTCCTAAGCATTATACCTTTTGTGCCTAATAGATTGGTAGGTCCTGCATGCATCAAGTCCAAGGTAAAATATTAACAGTTTTGTGTAAGTTCCTATAGCAGACCTGTTGAAGGCCTCACAACAAATATTTACTTCCTTTCCTGGCTTATAGATCCTGGATTTTGTTTAGGGTTCAGGCAGTAAAGGCACAAGGAGCAGACTACCCCACCTCCACCCCTAGGACAAAGGAATAGGCCATGACTGGCCCACTGCCATCTTGGAAATTCTCCCTTTTGTCAGTGAGGGGTCAGCCATAAAAAGGTTTGGGCTGTCTCTTGATCATAGGGGCAGACATGGTTGAGCAGACCAATGGAAGGAACCTGAGTACTTGATAACATTGTTGAACCACCTGAGATTCTTTTTAAGTTACGTGATAGACATTCTTGGTGTTTTTGCCTTGTTTAGTTCAATATTGTTATTGGCAGCTTAACCAATATATTTTCTTTGCACTTCCTAGAGATGTAGGCATGTTTCTTTTTTAACCTTATGTGTATGTTGCACATTCTATCATTATAGTTTCACCTTACTGACTAATTAATGTTTAACATAACAATGTCCCCACTAGATGGTAAACTCTGCCCAGTTCCTTGGATAATCTTGCTCAAAAAATATAGTATTATTTGTTTAATTAGGAAAATGGAGATCATTAAGCTGTATTTTTCTGAATATGCTTTTTCCCCCTTAATTAAAAGTCAAGATGGTAGTGTTTTGATACCTTTACCATTCTTAAATTGTTAGCAGGTTCCGGGTTGTAATTTGCCTGAGCCAAAAAAACATTAACTTATTTAATTTCATATTCATCCACTTCTCATATATTTAGAGCTCTGTTTGTTATACCCTTTTCATGACTAAAGACCAGTAGCCCAGTTACAAAAGATGTAAAGAATTAAGATTGGTAGTGATGTATTCTCTGTGTCATCAGTTTTATCCGTTACTATATACTCAATACCCAGTACCTGACTAAATGCCTGGCATATACTAGAAATTTGAAAATAATTTTGGTTGATTTAACTTTAAACCTCATATTATCATGTATCCTCAACAATAGTTCTGTTCAGTCTTTGTTACCCCAGTTTCAAATGACCAGTCTCCATACCTTTTTCTTTTTTCCCTAGCCTCAAGCTTTAACCTTTGACAAGGTCTTAATAGAGCAGTACTACTCTGAAATTTTAAAGCAATGTGCCCATATTTACCTCTTATGCATTTTTGATAGGTTTTGTTCTATTAGTCTCTGTCAAGATTGGCTTGCCTCTGCTAATGCCACTTAGGAGCATCAAGTGGTTTTGAAAAGGGCCTATATTTCTTGCCATTATAGAAAGGGCTAAATGAAGTTAAGAGCTATAGGTTGGCATGTGAGGGGTGACAAATAAGATAAGGGCCTCACATTGCTCTCACACCATTTTGTCCACTTCCCTAAGGAAAACATGGCATACACCGTAGAAACTTAGGGTCACACTGGACTATACCAATCTATAGGACGTATGCCAAAACACTCTGGATTTACAAAACTTTCTAATCCTCAAATGCTATTGGATTTGTACCAGACCGCTTCAACTGAATGCATTCTCCAGGACAGGCTCTTCTTTATTCATGTTTGTACTTCCCAATCAGCCTCAAGAAGTTCCATGTTTCCCAGCTCTTGTTGACTGGGTACTTGAACCTCAATTCTTCCCCTCACAATCTCCCTCTCCCTTCCTCTCTGTTCTCCCCTCTGTTGCCAGACATGACTCTTCCTGGTGATAGTCTTTGAGAACTGACCTATCTAAAAAATACAACTCAAATTTAGGTGGCTTGGCCCAGAAAATCCTCTTTTATCTCAGTTACTATCAATATGCTATAGTATCGAATAGATAAGCTTAGTTTCCCAGCCTTGGGGAGATTAGCTGCATTAAAAGTTATGGCTTCTGCAGGGAGCACAGGGAGATCAGCTCAGTGCTTTGTGACCACCTAGAGAGGTGGCATAGGGAGGGTGGGAGGGAGACAAAAGAGGGAGGAGATATGGGGATATATGTATACGTATAGCTGATTCACTTTGTTATACAGCAGAAGCTAACAACAACATTGTAAAGCAATTATACTCCAATAAAGATGTTAAAAAAAAAAAGGAGCTGGGACACAGTGGTCATGAAAATGTCTTGTCCACCTTGGATTATCTGTATTTACCTACATTTACATGGGGGAGAATTAATTTCTACTCATTTTGTTTAATTTATTATTACCTTGATGTTTCTGCCATTTTCTGTGAAACCTAATTTTAACTGATATGTTTTCTGAACTTAAAAGGAGACCAACTGGTTCAAAATCTCTTGGTTGTAAGGTTCAGGCGGCTTGCCAGACTTTTAAATTTCCTAAAATGCTTTCATTGCCTGAAAACTGTGAAAATAGAGGGACATTAAAAAATTAGAATTGCAAAAAATTAATTAATTAAAAAAATAAAAATTATGGCTTCTATAGGAACAAGTCTGGTAGCAAAGTGAAATAGCTGTTCAAACTAAGTATTAAGGTCAATAGATAGACTCCCTGGAGATTCTGGGAACAAGTTGGGGGGATAGGGTAAATATGGTTATATCCATGTCTGGGTTGGGGTTTTAACTTAAGTGTCTAGCTCAAAGTCTATTTACATAATTAATCACTGAAAAAATTAATTACAGCTAACATTTGTGCACTACTGAATAAGGGAAACCTGCTAATTTACAGTTCTTAAACACTCTGCTATTTATGACTTTGCTCAGTAATCAACTAACTGCTGACTATCCAAAGTGAACAATCATGACTTGCTTCGAAACACCAGTGAAATTTTAGCATAATGGTGATACCGATGTTCAATGTATCCTTTTGTTTCACTTTTACATTTTAAAAATTATCTTGAAAAATAAGATTTAACGGAGTTCAATAACATTCTGACTCATCCAATTCCCTTTGTTGTTTTTTCCTGTCAGAATATCAATATCTAAGAAAACATTAACAGAAATGGATATTGGCAGGTACTAATTTGTTTAATGCATGGAGTAAACACAGGCACATACAATGGAATAAAACAACAAAGAACAAAGGCATAAGTACAGTGAATGAAATTCCCAAAGACTATAAATGTTTAAGTCACTAGGAATAAAACATTTCTGGAGAAAGAGTCTTTAAGTAAAGATGTAAAAATGTCTCAAAATATTTGGAAGAGATGAAAAAAAAAATGCATCTATTAAAAAGTCAGAAAATATTGTAGATTTGATACATGTATATTGGAAATGAAAAAATAAGTGAGAAAGTACTGCTAGATTTATTGATTAGTCTATAAAGATGCCAATAATTCAAGATAATACAGTATCAATAACAACAAAAAATAGGTCTCAAAATAGTTCCAAAAATACTTAAGGGGAGGCTGAATTTAAGCTAATTGTCCACTCGGCAGATCAATCTTTGGGCAAAATGCTTTTAAGGAATGTGGGTTTGGGTCATTGTTTTTTAAGAATTGGTTAGACAAATATGAATTGGACTTTCTGAATATACTAATAGTAAATACTTATAGGATACTTGTATTTCAAAACCTTTGCTTCCACATATGTAAGGATTTGGGACATCTGACTGGGGAAAGCAAATTGGGCAGGACAAATGACGGTGGGCTGGCCAGTTTTTCCTATGTTACCTTCAGGGGTTATCGTTCCTGTGCCTGATTCAATTTTTTAGCAATTTGGTTTAAACCTTAAGTTTCCCCAATTATGGCACCTATAACCTCTGTTTTCCTTTTATTCATTTAAATATCCCAAAGATATGAATTCATAAGCAGCCAGTTTGGTTTTCATACACTTCCTTCTTTTTTCTCCTTTTGCAGCATTTTAAATTATAAATATTTACTTGTGTAGTGCTTCTGTTGTCCTTCTTTATCCATTTACTCTTTGAGAAACTCTGGCTTTGGAGGCTATTTCTTTGAAGGCTTTCATATGATTTAATATAATGTAGGGTGCCAGGTATTTTTCTAGAAGGGAACATTAAAAGTTCCAATTATGCCTCAGTTTTTTTATGTCCAGATTTAGAATTAGAACTATTCTCTTCACCATTTTCTTAACTTAGAGAATCAATAAATAGTCTAGTCATGAATTTACCAGTGTTCTGAGTAATTTGTGTAAATCTCCACATACCAATCTCAGACCAAAAAAAAAAAAGAAAACATTTTTAGTGTTAAATTCTAAAATCAGCGGGTGATGGGTGGGAGAATACTTGCTTAAAATGTAGAGACAGTGATGGGCTGTGCTCTGGTTCAAGATCTAAGATTCTTAGAATTTTGTTGTACTTACTTATCTCCATCCTGAGGAGAAGTATAAGTTAGGCAATTTCAGTCTGATGCCATTAAATATTGAATTATCTAATTCTTCCTTTCTCACCAAGCAACAGACCTATTATAATTTGATTTCCCATAATCATGGGAAAAATTAATTGACTTGAGGATATAGTCATCTGGTCGTATTCTGCATATTTATCATTTAAAGTAGCCAATTGAATTTTGTTCCTTTATAAATACTGTACATCTTTTCCTTTTTGTTCACTTAAGCTGCCATGGAGAGAGAGATGGATATAATATTGGGAAGCTGCCAATGGCAGTTTCTAAGTCTGCAAAACTGAAGCACAAAGTTTGGACCAAAATAAATTAAAGCAGTGCCATACTATTAAATATCTTGGAATAGATCCATGTGGTTTTGTGTGAAAATCCTCCATCGTTGTGCATCATAAGCTTTTTCTATTTGCGACCTATATGAGTGGTGGTTGCTTTATTTAACATTAAAATGTCTGGGTCAAAATTACTTCTTGCCACTGCATAAATTTGTGATTTTAGGAAAGCCTACCCTGTTACTATATTAATGGTCCGTAGTACATTCCTTCTGTTTTTCTCCCTGTTCTTCTTAAATACCTCCTGCCATGTTTCAGGCTTTTCGTGGCTCTATGGACTTCCCAGGTATATAGAGCTATCTACCACCCCTTCCAACAGTCATTAGCATATTCAGCTAAGCCTTCCTGATATCTGTGTGTATTGCAACTAATTAGGAAAATCAATTTGTTTGTTGACAGTTTTAGTTTATTTGTTCTTCATTGTCCAATATCACTTAGTCTGTTTATTTTCAGCATATGATCTCATTTCGTACTTATAATACATCTGATCTGAACTATTTTAATTTCCCACCAAATTTATTGGGGAAACGTTATTATCCCTCTGCACAGAGGGCCATTCCATTCCCAAAGCAGAAGCAGGAATGAGGTAATACTTCCAGGCATTCTATGTATTTTTCTCACATCCCACCTCAAGAGAGAAAAAATGACATTCATTGACTCCCATTGTTGAGTCAATGTGTTAAAGAACAGTACTCATACATAGGCCAACTGCTTGATGCCCTCCCTCTCTCTCTTTAACTTTCTCTCCACAGCTGCTTCTTCTGCAATTTAAAGGTTAAATATAATTCACAGGGTGGACTGGTAGACCACACATTTTAAACCTTATCCTAGGCTGCTTTTTCAATCCAGCTTTAACACCAATAAAAATCATATATTATTTATATCCTCATTTAATTCCTATATCTCTTTCTCAGTTGGCTCAAAACATGAAAGAAAGAAGTGTAAATATTAAATAGTAATTCTCAAAACAGCCAACATTTCAAAAAAAAACATTCTAATTGTATTATATCACTATCACAATCTTTATATTAAAATGTACACTTATAAAAAGTGTAATAAATGTGTACATGATGAAGAATTAACTTTATTAACAGCAAACAACTTATTAAGTCATTGGTCAATTTTCAAGTTCACTGATTAGACTGTTTTTATTTGTAAAAAAAATAAGTAGATGATATATAGCCCATAAAACACCCTGCCTCATTTCTGTTGCCAAGTTCTCCAAAGGTGAAAATGGATATATATCTTTTTTTTTTTTTCTGGCAAGAATCCATTCCAGTACTAAATAGCTTAGAGATGTAGATTTTTTTGAGGTTTGTGGGTCTAGGCTTATTTCCTTGTAACCTTGGTTTTGCCTTAATATACTGACACCTGGGAATTGCCTCAAAGAAGGGGTGGCTGAGTCCTAATTAGAAATGTTAGGTATAGTGGAAAGAACCTAACATTTGGTTCTTTTCAAGTTATATACTCTCACAATGTAATGCTCCCTGTAATTCATACTAGATTTGATATATTTAAACTTATGTGATTCTCCATTTCATCAATATTAAAATTATTGCAAGGATAATGTTAGACTGACTATCTATCTATGTAACTATGTACCTATCTATCTATCATCACCTAACACAATGCATGGGTGCATTGTAGACACACTCAGTAAATAATAGACTTTAATTTTTTTCATTATTGCTGTTACTTTGAGTTAATAGCCTGGTTAACAAATAAGTCAAAATCCATGCTTCTGTCTAGAAAAAAAGCTCAACAAAAGCCATTAATTCAGCTGGAAATAGCCCTTTGACATTAAATAATAAATTTATGCTATTGATTCCATTTAGAATGAGCCATAAGTTCCCCTATATCTTAGAGCAAATCACTGGATTGTCTATTATTTATTTTACAGAAATCCTTGAAAAGCTGTGTTTACCTTTTACAAGGTAAAAGGTACTTGTCCTTTAAAAATTACAGTGCCAGTACTTATACCTATTGATTGCCAAGAACCTGTGGATTTAAATAAAAGGGATCACATCCTTCACTGGAAGTTAAAATGTGTTCTGTTTCAGCATGTTGTTATAAGGAAAGCATGTTCAAAAAATTGTCAAACAGATCAACAAGGATATGACCAAAAATTAGGAAGATGCAACAGGACAGCCAAGACTAGAAGTGAAAAGGTGGGACAAAAATCTAAGCTAGTTCTTTTAGTGAAGAGTTTATTTGAATAAAATTAATAAAGTAATTCCAAATGTGTACATCATCCCAAGTATAATAAAGTAAAACAACATTGAATATAATAACATTTAATTTTACCTAACAAATTATTATTTATTTCTCTTTATATTCATTATATTTATAAATACTTGTTATCCTGGTATTTGTCCAAACTATCTTGACATCATAATCAAAGTGGCTTCAAAAGTCAGAGGGAAGGGCTTCCCTGGTGGCGCAGTGGTTGAGAGTCCGCCTGCCGATGCAGGGGACATGGGTTCGTGCCCCGGTCCGGGAGGATCCCACATGCCGCGAGAGGCTGGGCCCGTGAGCCATGGCTGTTGAGCCTGCGCGTCCAGAGCCTGTGCTCCACAACGGGAGAGGCCACAACAGTGAGAGGCCCACATACCACACACACACACAAAAAAAAGACAGAGGGAAGACTGCTAAAGTTTAGGCAGGTGTATTGTCAGAAATAGGCAGGGCCACCAGCAATATACTGGGGATTGAGAAAATAAAAGTCATTCCCCAGAGAAATAAAATTCGTGAGAAGTTGACAGAGAGAGAGGACTGAAGGTGCATAAAAAATTACCTACTGGATGCCTACAATCAGGACATTTCTCTGGCAGCAGGTCTGAGCCTATATATGGTAGTCAATCTGATTAACTCTCAGGTTGAGAACTGCAAAGGCATAGGGTCCAAAAATCTATTATGAGGACTACTGTTTGAATCACAGCAGTCTCTAAAGACACTTTATCAGTGTTGTGGGTGCTAGGCCAGGCCATTAGTTTGTCCTCAATATTCAAGCAGCCACATGGACAACCAGATTCTTTCCTCCAGACACATGCACCTCCAACTAATGAATTCAGAATAATTTCCTTCCATTCTCAGCCCTAACCATAAACTTGTTCTTTATGCCATTCTAATAGAAAGTGCCTTTTGTTGTAGGTAACGCTCCCATGGGTACTTCCCCTGATGCACTTGAGAAGGAAAAAGTGGAAGTAAAAGCTAGCATTGCTTACTGTGTTAGTAATTTAAATAACCTGATAAAGCCCATCTTATTTATAACTTATGTATGTAAGTCGAGAAACAGGGCATGGAAAAATGAGAGAGTACCAAAATTCATGAAAATGAAGATAACTTTTATTAAATAATTATCCAGAAAAAAAGAAACAGCATTTCGATATTCATTTTTTTATATTACCAGAAAAAATCTTTCAACATCACTCATTATTTGATGACCCTACTGTCACTTCAAATAAAAGCCTATGAACATTGAAATGAATAAATACAAACAGGTTATTGAAATAGATGGCTCTTCAAAGTTCATGTGTGTCAGCATACTGGAAGTTTTGACCAAGCAAAACAGACTGTCAGAACCCCTTTTTAAGCATCTTAGTTTTTTAAACTGAGTACTTTTTTTTTTTTTTTGGTATCAGCAGGAAAAAAAAAGTCTCTATGTAATATCATGTGATGTATTCAATTGATCTGTATCTGAAACATCTTGTAAGGATTTAGAAGTGACTTCTATGGAGCTGAGATGTCCCTTACTAAAGACTTCATTTATTAAGCCACATTTCTGTCTCTAGATGCAAACACAAATGTGTTTGTTTATTTAAGCTCTAAAATATTTGTGGGTACTCTCAGCAAAAGTATGCTTCAGTTTGCTATTCTTCGTATACTTTAAAATATATTAAATTATAAAATGTCCAGTGCCCTTTTAATAACAATGATATGAATATTTATTTCCATTTACAAAGATTCACTAACAGTCAAGTCCAGGAAGAGTTACTTGTATAACATGCATATAAGATATAGTTTGCCTAAAATTGCATTATAGTTTTTTTTTTAATGCTTTCTTTTAGGTGCAATTTGGGTTAAAACATCTAGTACTACTCTTTGATGTGATGTAATAAATTTCTAAAATATACTATCTAGGGTACTGTCAAAAAAGGTTGAATCAGATTCCTAAATGATCACAGGGAGATTTGATTAAGAGGTTTAATTTCACTTTTAAGGAGAACTTTAAAAATTAATAAACCTCAATGACATTAGTTATATCTTTCTTATATTTTACAAAAAATAATATACACATGTTCTTTGTTGTCTACAACATAAAAGTATGTCTCCATCATCAACTAATGGTTTGTTGAATTCTCTTAAATTCTACCATAATAGAGCAAGTATTTGAATTGTGTCTAGAAATTAAACCAATCTCTAATCCTTTAACAGTTCCCCAAACTGAGAAGCATGGAACAAGTCCTATAATATTTCAGTGAATGTCTGTCTGTCTATTTATAACTTGTAAATGTGTGAGCCAGACTAAAAAAATGTGTGCAGAAAAATAAAAAGTGTTTGTCATGATCTCAAATCCTGATCTGAAGCAGGTGTCATTTTTCTATTTCTTGTTAGTTCATTTTCCAGGATTTCTTTTGAGGATCCATCATAGAATTCTAAGTGTTGTGTCCACTGGGATTTACACTACTTGTTCAATCTATTTATACCAAGTTAATTAAGTGATAATCCCAAAGTATCAGAGGGGATATGAAATAATAAATGTCTGATTCTCTCACAGACATGCCGAGACCACATGATGAGGAGTCACAGGATGGAAGACTGTTTCATTGCCTAATATCACATTCTCTTGTATAGGGAATATTGCTATTAAACATGCTATTCTCTTATTTCCTGAGGTTTTATGCCTTTCATTGGATAATGGATAATATTCTTTTTTTTTGGATAATATTCTTTTGACAATTGATGTGGTGCTATTGAAGGAGAGTCAAGCCAAAGGCTTTCATACATGAAATTTTACAATTTAAGTAATGGATTACTCCTATTTTGCAAACTTGGTCAAATCCATTGCTGAAATAAATCAAAATATAACATAATTTTTATATATGTTAAATGATTTCCATGAACAGACAAAGAAAAATCTGTAAGACGCCTTTATTTCCAATTCCACATTGATCCTATATGTGCATACAAACACACATACAAATACACACAGAGAAACAGATATTATCCATTTGCTAACTTAATATACCTGATTGCCTGTTGAAATGTTTATTAATCTCATTCATTTTGTTGAATAAGCAAGAGGAAATTAAAATTCATTGTTCTTATATTAGCACTAAAGACATCTATAAGAGATAAATATCTGAATATACTTATGTCCTAGAAATCCCATGAGTGATTTTCAGCTATAGATATAAAACTATTTCCAACAATTAAAAAAAATTAAAAGACTGGTCAATATAGAAAGCTTACTATTACATTGGGAGTCAGGTAGTCTCCTGATAAGATAAAGAATTAGGAGAGAGTGGCAGGACATATTTAAAGTGATGAAAGGGAAAAACGTACAACCAAGATTACTCTACCCAGCAAGGATCTCATTCAGATTCAATGGAGAAATTAAAACCTTTACAGACAAGCAAAAGCTATGAGAATTCAACACCACCAAACCAGCTTTACAACAAATGCCAAAGGAAGATCTCTAGGCAGGAAACACAAGAGAAGGAAAAGACCTACAATGACTAAACCAAAACAATTAAGAAAATGGTAATAGGAACATACATATCAATAGTTAACTTCAATATAAATGGATTAAATGCTCCAACCAAAAGACATAGACTGGCTGAATGGATACAAAAACAAGACCCATATATATGCTGTCTACATATACTTCCGACCTAGGGACACATACAGACTAAAAGTGAGGGGATGAAGAAAGATATTACATGCAAATGGAAATCAAAAGAAAGGTGGAGTAACAATTCTCATATCAGACAAAATAGACTTTAAAATAAAGACTATTACAAAAGACAAAGAAGGACACTACATAATGATCAAGGGACCAATCCAGGAAGAAGATATAACAGTTGTAAATATTTATGCACACAACATAGGAGCACCTCAGTACCTAAGACAAATGATAAGAGCTGTAAATGGGGAAATCAATAGTAACACAATAATACTAAGGGACATTAACACCCCACTTTCACCAATGGACAGATCATCCAAAAGGAAAATAAATAAGGAAACACAAGCTTTAAATGATAAGCTTTAAACAAGATGGACTTAATTGATATTTATAGGACATTCCATCCAAAAACAACAGAATACACATTCTTCTCAAGAGCTCATGGAACATTCTCCAGGATAGATCATATCTTGGGTCAGAAATCAAGTCTTGGTAAATTTAAGAAAATTAGAAAAGTATCATGTATCTTTTCTGAGAACATCTCTACGAGACTAGATATCAATTACAGGGGAAAAAATCTGTAAAATATACAAACACATGGAGGTAAACAATACACTACTGAATAACCAAGAGATCACTGAAGAAATCAAAGAGGAAATTTAAAAATACCTAGAAACAACTGACAATGAAAACACAATGACCCAAAATCTATGGGATGCAGCAAAAGTGTTTCTAAGAGGGAAGTTTATAGCAATACAATCCTACCTCAAGAAACAAGAAACATCTCAAATAAACAACCTAACGTTACACCTAAAGCAATTAGAGAAAGAAGAACAAAACAAAACAAAACAAACACACCCAAAGTTAGCAGAAGGAAAGGAGTCATAAAGAGCAGAGAAGAAATAAATGAGAAAGACATGAAGGAACCGATAGCAAAGATCAATAAAACTAAAAGCTGGTTCTTTGAGAAGATAAACAAAATTGACAAACCATTAGCAAGATTCATCAAGAAAAATGGGAGAAGACTCAAGTAAATAGAATTAGAAATGAAAAAGGAGAAGTAACAACTGACACTGCAGAAATATGAAGGATCATGAGAGATTACTACAAGCAACCATATGCCAAAAAAATGGACAACCTGGAAGAAATGGACAAATTCTCAGAAAAGCACAACCTTCTGAGACTGAACCAGGAAGAAAGAGAAAATATAAACAGACCAATCACAAGCACTGAAATTGAGACTGTGATTAGAAATATTCCAACAAACAAAAGCCAAGGACTGGATGGCCTCACAGGTGAATTCTATCAAACATTTAAGGAAGAGATAACACCTATCCTTCTCAAACTCTTCTAAAATACAGCAGAGGGAGGAAGACTCCCAAACTCATTCTGCAAGGCCACCATCACCCTGATACCAAAACCAGACAATGATGTCACAAAGGAAGAAAAGTGCAAGCCAATATCACTGATGGAACACAGATGCAAAAATCCTCAGCAAAATACTAGCAAACAGAATCCAACAGCACATTAAAAGGATCATACACCATAATCAAGTGAGTTTATTCCTGGTTTATCCCAGGAATGCAAGGATTCTTCAGTATATGCAAGTCAATCAATGTGATAAACCATGTTAACAAATTGAAGAAGAAAAACCATATGATCATCTCAATGGATGAAGAAAAAGCTTTTGACAACATTCAACACCCATTTATGATAAAAACCCTCCAGAAAGTAGGCATAGAGGGAACTTACCTCAACATAATAAAGGCCATATATGACAAACCCACAGCCAACATCGTTCTCAGTGGTGAAACACTGAAACCATTTCCTGTAAGATCAGGAACAAGACAAGGTTGTGCACTCTCACCACTATTATTTAACATAGTTTTGGAAGTTTTAGCCACAGCAATCAGAGAAGAAAATGAAATAAAAGGAATCCAAATTGGAAAAGAAGCAGTAAAGCTGTCACTGTTTGCAGATGACATGATACTATACATAGAGAATCCTAAAGATGCTACCAGCAAACTACTTGAGCTAATCAATGAATTTGCTAAAGTAGCAGGATACAAAATTAATGCACAGATACACTAATGATGAAAAATCAGAAAGAGAAATTAAGGAAACACTACCATTTACCATTGCAACAAAAAGAATAAAATACCTAGGAATAAACCTACCTAAGGGACAAAAGACCTGTATGCAGAAAACTACAAGACACTGATGAAAGAAATTAAAGATGCTATAAACAAATGGAGAGCTAGAACATGTTCTTGGATTATAAGAATCAACATTGTGAAAATGACTATACTACCCAAAGGAATCTACAGATTCAATGCAATCCCTATCAAACTACCAATGGCATTTTTCACGGAACTGGAATAAAAAATTTCACAATTTGTATGGAAACACAAAAGACCCCGAATAACCAAGGAAGTCTTGAGAAAGAAAAAATGGAGCTGGAGGAATCAGGCTCCCTGACTTCAGACTATACTACAAAGCTACAATAATCAAGACAGTATGGTACTGGCACAAAAACAGAAATATAGATCAATGGAACAGGATAGAAAGCCCAGAGATAAACCCACGCACATATGGTTGTCATCTTATCTTTGACAAAGGAGGCAAGAATATACAATGGAGAAAAGACAGCCTCCTCAATAATTGGTGCTGGGAAAACTGAATAGCTACATGTAAAAGAATGAAATTAGAACACTCCATAACACCATATATAAAAATAATTCAAAGTGCATTAAAGACCTAAATGTAAGGCCACACACTATAAAACTCTTAGAGGAAAACATAGGCAGAACACTCTATGACATAAATCACAGCAAGATCCTTTTTGACCCACCTCCTAGAGAAATGGAAATAAAGCCAAAATTAAACAAACAGGACCTAATGAAACTTAAAAGCTTTTGCACAGCAAAGGAAACCATAAACAAGATGAAAAGACAACCCTCAGAATGAGAGAAAATATTTGCAAACGAAGGAACTGACAAAGGATTCATCTCCAAAATTTACAAGCAGCTCATGCAGCTCAATATCAAAAAAACAAACAACCCAATCCAAAACTGGGCAGAAGACCTAAATAGACATTTCTCCAAAGAAGATATACAGATTGCCGACAATCACATGAAAGGATGCTCAACATCACTAATCATTAGAGAAATGCAAATGAAATCTACAATGAGGTTATCACCTCACACCAGTCAGAATGGCCATCATCAAAAAAATCTAGAAACAATAAATGCTGGAGAGGGTGTGGAGAAAAGGGAACCCTCTTGCACTGTTGATGGGAACGTAAATTGATACAGCCACTATAGAGAACAGTATGGAGGTTCCTTAGGAAACTAAAAATAGATCTACCATACGACCCAACAATCCTACTGCTGGGCATATACCCTGAGAAAGCTATAATTCAAAAAGAGTCAGGTACCACAATGTTCATTGCAGTTCTATTTACAATAGATAGGACATGGAAGCAACCTAAGTGTCCATCAACAGATGAATGGATAAAGAAGATGTGGTACATATATACAATGGAATATTACTTAGCCCTAAAATGAAACAAAATTGAGTTATTTGTATTCAGGTGGTGGATGGACCTAGAGACTGTCATGCAGAGTGAAGTAAATCAGAAAGAGAAAATAAATACCATATGCTAACACATATATATGGATTCTAAAAAAAAAAAAAAGGTTCTGAAGAACCTAGGGACAGGATAGGAATAAAGTCACAGAGGTAAAGAATGGACTCGAGGACATGGGGAGGGCGAAGGGTAAGCTGGGACGAAGTGAGAGAGTGGCATGGCCTTATATACACTACCAAATGTAAAATAGATAGCTAGTGGGAAGTAGCCACATAGCACAGGGAGATCAGCTTGGTGGTTTGTGACCACTTAGAGGAATGGGATAGGGAGGCTGAGAGGGAGATGCAAGAGGGAGGAGATATGGGGATATATATATGTATATATATATATATATATATATGTATATATATATATATATACATATATATATATATATAGCTTATTCACCTTGTTACAAAGCAGAAACTAACACACCATTGTAAAGCAATTATACTCCAATAAAGATGTTAAAAAAGATAAAGAATTAGGATACAGACTTTTCAAAAGTAGCTTACAGTAATCCTTCTTTAAAGATGAAGGACTTCCTTCACACCAGTTTAAAGTGTGATAATAAAAAACAAAGGAGCTTAAATGATACAAGTTTATAACTGTGTGAAATCAGGATAGTTGGGAATTATTCAAGTCCTGGTTCTCTTGGGATTAATTAGTTTCAAAAAATATGAAACATTTTACCACGTTGGTCATAAATTTTTCCATTAAATGTCGTAAGGTTGAATTGGATTAGCTCTGAGATATTTTTGTCCTATAATTACATCACTTGCGATATTTTTGTCCCCAAATTACATCACTTGAAGTATGGAATTCTGAAAAAAACTTCAATATCTTGATTATGATTATTTGAGTAAAGTATGCTTTAAAAAAAAGAGCTATTAAAATGCTGCTCTGTGCAAAAAACAGTAAAAATCACTCAGTCAGACTATGGTTACTGGATAATTTGATGAGTAATTTCTTGTCACCATTTTGATTCATATAAACTGTCCAGAAATCTCTGGAGCAACACCACATAATAAGAATTTTAGGAATGGTTTGCAAGCACAATGTGTTAACACTGTGTCCCTGATGTTATTTTTAGTTTTAGAGTGTAACTTCAGTAAAGCAAAGGCATTTTTTTTTTACCATAGATAGTATAATACTACATTAAAATATTAACAACTAAATACTTTTACATTGATTATAAAATAACAATTAAATATATTTCCTTGCATTAGGCAATATCGGAGATTTTCTGAATTACAGATTTGAATGTCACATCAATAAATGTATTTGTTGCCTGATGAATTAAAATTTGATGCCCAAAAGAATGTTTGCAAGGTAAACAATTGATATAGAAATGTATTGAGTATAGATGCATACTAACTTCGTTTCTCTTGTGTCTTTGGGAATCTCTCCATCAGAATATAAGCTCCATGACAGCAGAGTTTCTGTTTTTATTTTTTCTGTTCCCTTCTTGCTGTATTCCATATATATAAAGTATATTCACCAGTGCTTGCTACATAGTAGACACCTAATTAATATTTAATGAATAAATTATTCTCCTTAGGAGTACTGCTGTTAGTTTTTCCACGCTTAACTCTTTTAGAAAATACAGTTAGAAAAAATGAAATGAAAGGAAGAAATATTCTCAGAAACAAAAATCATGAAAATGAAAATGATTCCATGATTCAAAGAGTATCATAGCCTTGGATATTGTATATAATGTATGTATCCAAAGATCATAAAAACAATTTTTATTGGCCTTTTAATTAAGATAACTTATTTGACTCATAATGATAGAAAGAATGAAGTCCATTATCTTACTATTATATAGTGGTCTCATACAGCATATGAAATTTTGATTTCATCTTCACGTTTCTGAACCAGGGTGGAGCCTGGATATGTGCCTACACTTTAGCAAGAGGAAACAGATCATTAATAACAGTGTGTAACAACTAGTAAATAAAGAAACACAGGATTGGGGCCTTGTGAATTTCATGTTGGCATTAGTTACATAACAAATAAACAACATGACCATAGAGTTGCAAACAATTCTTTTGATACACTAATGAAGTCTCTCCTCCCTTTCCCCAACAGAAACTAATAACTCCAGCACTGGGTTTGACATTTTCTTAATGATGACATAAATGTTGAACCAAAACAATGAATGAATTTCTCACTTTTGGATTTCAAAATAAATTCTTGAAACCTGTGGCCAAAACTGTACCATGACATGAAATAGTTTGTGTTCCAAGAACTCTGTCTAAAAAAGACTCATTTAGAAAAAGAGGAGATCAGAAGAAAAGCAGAGTAATTAGGTGCTGGTGTCTATATTTGATGATGTCACATGTAAGTATCTTTAAAAGTAAATAGAAATAACATTGTAAAATAATTTTTACAATAATAACATTGCGGTATGACCACATTTGCATTTTCAAAAAGAAATGAATAGCACTTACATTGGTCATATCAGGATGTAGAAGTGGAAGGAATACACCTCCTATTCTTGCAGTAAAAAAGAGCTGCGGGTTGAAATTTGTAAAGAAGTGAAAGCTTAGAAAGCTTGAAGCTTTTTCAAGGTAGTCCGAACTTCACTTGGAGAGTAATTTAATAAATTATTTCTCTTAATACTCTACTGCTATGGTTATAACCACAGTTATTTTTATTCCTGCCCTTTCCCCTGTCCCCTGCACTATTGAAAACCGTACCTACATGATAACATAATAAAGAACCAACAGCTCCTTTAAAGTTATTTTCTGTTAACTACAACACCTGGATCATTTTGAAGTTAATTGTTTTTCCAATCTTTCCTTTGCTTATAGAGTGGTCTTTCCTATTTCTTCACATCTAATATTTTTTCTTTACTTTTATGCTGCACACAGTGGATTACATTGTGGAGTTTTTGGATCATTTCGTGCCCCGTTAAAGGGCATTGCATTTTGGTTTGCCAGGTATTTAAATCGCTGGTTTATACTTTAGTCCTGTCAGATTTGATCTTATTCCGTGTTAAAGAGATTTTGTTTCTGTTTTGTGATCAGTATCAGGGGCATGTCACTTACCACAGGTGTGGTCCTTACTTCGAGGCCAGGGCATTTTCTGGAGTCTTGACTGAATGTTCAGTGTGTCCATGGGAGTCTTTCCACTCTGATCGGGGTGGGGGGGACTCAAATGTCTATCTCAAGTGAACCACTTAGCCGTCACTCAGGGACTGGTGATGATTCCCTACAGAGCCATATGGAGCACCCTTTCTGACAGCTCTCTAGTCTTACATACCCAGAGCTGTACATTTTGGCTGTTCTAGAAGACAAATCCGATGTCTTCTGATACCTTCCTCCTCAGCCCAGCAATATCACTGCTCATTTGTCCCTATTTTGCAGCACAGAAATGCCTGCACACTGAAATTGGGGCCACCATAGCACAATCATCTGGCTCACCTCCTGTGTTTCCCTTCTCTCCACAATCACAGTTCTCCTCTGCCTATTGTCCCAAACCTGAAATGTTTTGCCTCATATCTATTTATCATGTTTTATAATAGTTTTCGTGAAGAGATCAAATCTGGTACCATATATTCTGTCGTGACTGAAAGCGGAAGCCCCACCATAGTGACTTCTAACAAACACAGATTAGGTCATACCTCTTTTCTGATTAAATATTTCATTGAATACCCATTGTACTTAGATTAAGTCCATATTCTTTATCAAGACCTATTAGGTTCTGCAGTGTTTATCCGCTGACTCCTCTCTAATATCTAATGAAAATCTTCTTGCTCCAGACACACTGATTTCTTTCAGACCTTGACTATACTCAGTCACTGTTTCATCACATTCACAAAGGATGTTCCATCTTAATGAGATAACTTTCTCTACTCTTGGTCTACTAACTTCAAGTTTCAGTTAAAATTATGTTCCTCTTAAGAAATTACTCTGACCACTTATATAACCTATATTTCTTTCTCTCATAACACTGTATTTCTTTTCCTTTATAGCCCTTACTGCTATGTTGTCCAAATATTTATGTGAGGGTTTTCCAGTAGATAATATACACTCAGTATTTTAAGTAAGGGTTCTCTAGAGAAAAAGGACCAATAGGAGGTACAAGTATGTGCATGTGTGTGTGTATTATAAGGAATTGGCTCACATGATTATGGAGGATGAGAAGTCCTAAGATCTTCAGTCAGCAAGCTGGAAATCCAGGAGAATTGATGGTATAGTTTTAGCCAGAATGGCTTAAAGCCAGGAGAGCCTTTGGTATAAGTTCCAGTTTGAGGCCAGGTCTAATGCAGAAGAAGACTGATGCCCCAGCTCAAAGACAATCAGTCAGAGAGAGCAAATTTTCCCTTACTCCACCTTTTTGTTCTGATCAGGACTTCTTTGGTGGATTGGATGGGACCCACTCACTTTAGTGAGAGCACTTTGCTTGATTCAGTCTACTGGTTCAGTGTTAATCTTATCCAGAAATATCCTCAAATACACACCCAGAATAATATTTACCAAATATCTGGGTATCCTATGGCTCAGTCAAGTTGACACATAAAAATAACCATCACACTCAGTAAATATTTGTCAGATGAATGAGAGAAGTTGAGATCTAAAGAATGCAGGGAATTAGTATAAAAAGTGGTAAAGAGCATTCTGGACAGATTAAAACTCTACATGCAGTGGCATGGGCATATAGAAGAGGTTGATGTACTAAGGCAATGAGGGAAGTCAAGGTGCTTGGAGCTGTGTAAGTCAGATGCAGAGTGTTAGATGATGAATTTTGAGAGGCTGCAAAGAGGCCAGTTATGTAGGACTTCATGGGTTCTTGTTGTTCAAAGTATGGTTCTCAAACCATCACCACTGGTATCCCTTGGGATCTTTTTATAATGTATAGCCTCAAGTCTCACCCTAAACCCACTTAATCAAAATCTGTATTTTAATAAGATCTCAATATGAGACATCCCAGATGTGTAATTTTGATAGGACATGGTGATGAATTACATATTGGTGATGATGTTTCAAGGATAATGTCCAGATTTTATGCCCTGATCAAAAGGGTTAATAAAGGGCCATGTACTCAGATGGAGAGCCCTATAGGAAGGGCAAATTTGGTACATCTGTCTATGTGTAGTGAAGAATTCAGGCTTCCAGTTTTACATTGTTATGTCTGAATTGACTATGAAATATCTAAATAGTGATGTCCAGTGTAAAGAATATAAAGGTCTAGAACTCAAGAAAGATAACTGGGTTGCATTAAGGGGGAAGTAAACTAAGAACATGTAAGTAAGTTAGAAGAATATTAGACAGTTTGAGAAAATGTTAATGAGAATCTAAACAGTGATTTAGAAGTAAGAATTTTAAAAATAAAAAATTTAAGAGATTAAACTATTGAAAAGATAAAACTAATTCAACATAGGGAAAAGGGCAGAGAGAGTGATCAACGATGACCACAAAATTCCCGCCCTGTATAATTAGAATAAGGAGGTACTAACAGAAATAGAAAATGCAGGAAGATGTTTAGGTGCATACACAATATAGTCTGGAAATAATCAGTTTGAAGAAACAAAAGGATATTCATTTGAAAAGGTAATGCATATATATGTATATATGTACACAAATATGCATGTATTGTGTGTCTGTGTGTGACTGTGTGTAAAAGTGGATCTCAGGGTGATAAGTCTGGAGTTAAATATTTGGAAGCTATATGGATTAAGAAAGTAGTTGAGACGTGGATCTTCCACTTTTCACTGGCTCTGTTGAATTCCATTTGTACTCAATGGAATGAGTTCACTAAAGTCAACACACCAACCCAAAGTGCTGACTGGTCATTGCTTAACTGGCATTCTGCCCAGCAACCACATTGAGTAAACAAACCAAAAGTAAAGTCTGGCATCCACGAAAAGGAGTGAGCTAAGATATCAGTCTGAGTGGTTGAGGATTCCATTTTTGTTTCATTTTCCTAATAGAAAAATCTCTACAGTTTTGAAGGAAAAAAGAGTATCTGATACGGTGAGTTAGACTTAAATTGCACAAGAAAGAGGGATAAACATTAATGCAGCCTGACCCTAGATCTGGTGATTGCCAGATCCGAGTGGTTAGTACTGGGGAAAAGAAATAATAATACTCATTCAGACAGTCCTAGTACAGTCAGTTAAAATAGTGACATGCATTCTCTGGGATTGGAAATTTTCTTCTGCTTCGAGTCCTCAGAGAATAGTCCCCACAACACAAACCTATATCCCAGCTGCCTCTTCCATCCACCAACTTTCTGGGACCCAGCAGTCTACTTGCAGGTTAAAGCTTGGATCAGTAACAGGTTATCTATATCCTGACTGTCTGGGTTACATCTGTCCATTCTGATTAGTAGGTTCTCATAGGAAATAGGCTGATTGGCCCCAGCTCTGCAGGCAGCCAGTGCTAGGAGCCATGGGAGGGGACACCTAATATGAATAATACCACTTAATGCAACTGGGAGGTACTGATAAACTATAGAACACCCAATTGTTGGCTATCAACATTATGAAATATACTAATAAAATGAGATCCAATATTAGGCCACACCCTAAATATATATTAGCTCATTTGAGTGCTATAATTACTCAACTATAATGAGAACTATAATTTTACAAATGGGAAACTGTGATATATTGAGATTAAAAAACCACAATGACAGAGTTTCAATTTGAACCATAGCAGCAAGGAAGAGTTTCCACTTGTAGTTGTTCCTATGCCTCTATTCTCATCTGGAGGAAAAGTTTCAACATATTTATATATGCTTTCAAATAAATGAGTTTGTGTATAGTAAATAATAAAATGAATGAATATATTAAATGTTCAGTGTAATACAGGAGTATTAGAAAAGTGAATTTAATTATTGCTAATTCACCAGAAGCTGAGGCATGATTCAGTACCATGAAGAATTATCATTGGTGATGGTCATAAAGGAGAAGAGTTTGGACAAAGCTACACTTAATCATTAATCTGTGATAAAGAAACAATGAAGATACTTATTTTAAATGGTCACAGTTTTAATTTTAAAGATATGAAGTCATCTGAAAAGAGAAGAAACCGTTCCAAGAGGAAATGAAAAGTTTTTGAATACTAGTGATGAAGTGAATGGTATGGAAACATTCCAATCCTTTATCGTGTACCAGCCACCTTCAATTATGAAGGGATTCTGATAAAGAAAACATGAGTGCTTCCTCTTCTTACATACCCTAAACAGGGATTTTGTTACAGGGAGTATTATATGCACAATTCTTGTTTTCAGGAATCTGTTTCCAAACATATATGATAGAACAAAAGCTTACAAATAAACCAGAATGACACTTAGTAAAAGCAGACATTTAATCCAATAATTGCTCCCCCAAAAGCTTTGTTAAACCCAACGTGCTAATGTTGTTTATGACTTTTATACTCGAGTATTCAGTTATTTTTTTCAACAAAAAGCCCCTTACACGTTAAACCACTTATCCATTTTCACAGCCAAAATGCACCTCTAAAAATACATCATAAGGTTTCATATGTTCATTTTAAGGAAGAAAATGTTGTAGGCTGGATTAAGTAGGATATGAATGAGCAAGCAGAATAAACCAGTAAAATTTAATTAAGCAATTTAGCACACCAGAAAAGCAGCAACACATAATAGTGGGATGTACATGACAGCGGGGTGGTTCAGTGCAATTCCAATCTTTTAGGAACCTGGGAAG
The DNA here is from genome assembly GCF_025265405.1 of Mesoplodon densirostris. Lineage (NCBI taxonomy): Eukaryota > Metazoa > Chordata > Mammalia > Artiodactyla > Ziphiidae > Mesoplodon > Mesoplodon densirostris. Next base: position 218,539,253 of record NC_082661.1, on the reverse strand, counting down.
GGGCCCTGAGTGCAGCAAACAGACATGCTTTTTCTACACGTAGTAAGCTGAAACAAAAGTAGTGATCAAAGCAGCCTTTATGCATGGAGGTTCTGTCTACTGTATTCTTTACTTTTGCCTTGTGCAGGTGAGGCAAATTACAACAAAGAAATGATTGTAAGACTTATACTCTTATATTTGCAATAACCAGAAAGGAAAATGGAGGAAAGAATTCATTTATTAACAGACTGATTTTCAAAATGATATGCCTGCCATATACAACCACTAACTGATCCCCCTGAGATAATAAAAACAATTAGGAGCTCAGAGGTGAAAATTATGACACATTTGCCTTGAAAGAGCTGAATGGATGAACAGCATCCTTTGCTTCATTTCAAGAATCTGATTTGTATTTTCTTCTCTCAGGATTATTATGATACCATATTCCTTTTAAATCAAACCTGATTGTCAAGGTACCTGTAACTTTGTTTGTTCTAAATCTATTTCCGACTAGCTTCCAAAATTTCCCTGAATTTAGTGCAGCTGAAGTTATTTTAAACGTTAAAACATTTACATTAAAAAAACCACAATCAACTTATTGAATATTTAACCAGGGACTTTATCTCACAGATTCTTCTAAACTAAAATGACATATTTGTTAAAAACTACAAAATTGTATCTTATTGATAAAGATGCTTAGGCTACTTTTAAAAAATTCCATAATTCTTATTTTTTAACTCAATTTATCTAACATATGAGTACATATTATACATAATAAATTATGTGATAAATAATTATATATTATATCATTATTCATTATTATTTATAATTCAGTTTATGTTTCTTTGTCACATGTATTTTATAAATTGCTTTAAATATTTGTGGAATAACACAGGAATAAGAAAGTAAGTAAATGAAGGTTGTAGTATTTCAAAATGTAGCAATTAACATCAAATTTAATTTTATTTCCTCGCAGAGTGGAAAGAACACCATAGACAATTCTTCTCCAATTATCTTACAGGTCTTCACATAATCATAAGCACATCATAAATATTATTCAGCTTATAATATGGATTGTTATCCCTCTTTATTAAATATAGCACATTTTATTCTAACTTATTTTAATCACTTTATTTTAAATATTATTTATTTATATTTTATTTAAAAATAATTTCACCCATACAGAAAAGTTGCCAGAATAGTACAAAGAACTCACAAATTCCCAAATTTTCATTCACTCAGAACCCCCAGTTGTTAACATTTTGCTATTTTTGTTTCATCACCCTCTCTCTCTTACTTGGAAGTGTGATGTAAACACAATCCCCTGTCATCCCTAAATACTCCTGTTTGCTTTTTGATAAAGCAAGGACACTTTATTACATAACCACCAAACATCCACAATGCAACCATTCAAACTAAAAAATTATGCACTATCATCCAGTTTTTTACATCACCAATAAATTGTGCCAACTGTTCCAATAAGTGTATTTTTCCTTTCTGGTCCAGGATCCTGGATAGCACAGATTTCTTGTCTCTTTAGTCCCCTTCAGAGTGCTACAGTTCCTCAGTCTTTCTTTGTCCTTCATGGATTTCAGAATATCCTTCTTATATTTCATATTTTATAGCCTTCTGATAAGTGGTATGTGCAGAGATACTCCTAAGAAAATCCTGTTACGTTTTCTTCCAAATGCAATACCTGTTTCTCATCAAATCTCCACCCACCAGAAGTCCATCCATTCATGACTTCTGCTTGAATCAAACACCAAAATGAGAGTTGCCAAATGGTGGGTTTTTTTTTTTTCAGTCATTTCTTCTATATTCATTATTTGGCATTTTACTCTGAGGAAGAGTAAAATTTTTCTCATTTTTCTCTTCCTCCCCTATTTATTTGTATATTCTTTTATTTTTATCAGTCTGGAGTCTTAGATTTCCATTTTATTTATTGGATGTTAACTCACTATTTTCAGTATTTAAAGCTAAAATTGTCCCAATTTTGGCCAGTGAAAATCCCCTTGAAAGACTGGCTCCTGTATCCTTGTGTTACATCCTCATTTTTCTTTGAATACTTCTTTACTTTCTGGCCCAATATAAGATGTTCCAGGCTCATCTTGTACTTTTCTTACCTTAGCCCTAATACCAACTATTTCTAAGGGGTCCAATAAGATGTTCCAGGCTCATCTTGTACTTTTCCTACCTCAGCCCTAATACCAACTATTTCTAAGGGGCCCAAAGAAACTAGGGCCCCTTATCTATATACCAAGATAAGGGGCCCTAGGGCTGGTATATCTATATACCAAGATCTGCGTGCCTAGTGTGCTCATTTTCCTGTAGTGTGACCGCTTCTATGTTTTAGCAGACAGACCAGGGAAATTTATGCCCCTGTGTGTGTGTGTGTGTGTGTGTGTGTGTGTGTGTGAGAGAGAGAGAGAGAGAGAGAGATAGACACATATATACATACATATGTTTGTATCCATGTCCATCTTTCTATTTATTTTATTAAAATAACGTAAGTTCACAACCATATGTTCTAGTCCCCACATAACACCCCAGGTTCTTTCTGTCCTTGTCCTTTTTCTACATTTGTAAATTTTTTTCTAATAATGAGAAACCTGGTCCCATTATCCTCAGTATGTTTACTATTTGTTCATTCCTCCTGTACGTAATGTGTCTCCCAAAATGCCAGCTGCCTCCTCATCCTAGTCCCAGTGTGGCCTCCTCGTCTGTACACTCTCCTTGGGCCCAGATGAAAAGGGGGAAAGGAAGAGGACTAGTTCTGCTCTGTTTTTAAAGGAAAACTCAAGCAGGCTGTTCTTCTACTATTTTGTGTTTCTTATTTTTCTATACTAAGGAATTGTTCATTCATTCGTTTGGGAGATACTTGAACACTTGTCCTCTACAAGGTACTATTGTAGGCCCAGGGATTAAGCAATAAAAAATAATATCTGGTTGTGTGAAATGTACATTCTAGAAAACAAGAATGTAGCTCTTGAATTTTTTCTTAGTTATGAAAGTGGATTTCCTGGGAAAAAAATTAAAGCTTTTGATCAATACAAATAAGCTAAGATTTCCTTTGGCAATTATACTTGAGTCGTTGTCGCGTCTCATGTTGTGTCCCTTCTCTGAGGTAATTACTTTCATCAGTTTGGTGTGTCAGGTTTGAGATATTTTACAGTGTGTTTACAAACACACACACACTCTGCCAAAGTATGATGCTATCCTGCAATTTTCCATGTGTATTTTTCTTACTTTTACAGAGATATCATAGTCCATCTATAATTTTGAAGCATGCAGTCTTTATATTGTCACTTTTTACATATTAATAAATGGAGATTTCCCTCACTTTTTTAAACTGTGGCACAATATCCCATAGTATGTATAATGTTAAAATATATTATGTTTATTTGTCATACTTATTTTTTTCTGTGAATGACTGTCATAATTTTTCCATGTAGATAATAAAACTGATGGTGTAATATTTCAATAATTTCCCTTTTTCTGTTATGAAAAGCTTTCTTACTCCAAAAACACTACTTATGCTTCCAATATATTCCCAGATTTTAAAATATTTCGATATTTAATTCATCTGAAATTTATTTTTGTTAATTACATGATGTAAGAGTTTTATTATGTATTTCTCCAAATAATCAATTAAAAAAACCAAATTATAAAATAATGTCTTTTCTCTAATAACTTGAAATATTTTTGTCATTTACTATTTTTTCTGTTGTATGCATTTATGTCAGTGACTTTATAAATTTTCTAATATTCTAATTTCATATTCTTTGTCTTCAATCAAATAACACTATTTTATTTACTTTAGTTTTAAAAGATGTGGTAATTAAGTCATAGATAATCTACTATATTTTTTGTTTAATCAAAACTCTTGGTTATTTTTACCAATTATGGTTCCATTTGTATTTTAAAAGCCCCATGTCAAATTATATAAAATATTCTTCATTATTTTGGGAAACCACTGAGTATATAGGTTAATTGAAGTGGGACTGACAATTTTATAATATTGATTCTTCTCATTCATGAACATCATATTTTATGGTCTTCAATAATATTTTCTGGTTATCAGTTTTTACTTTTCATAAAAATTTTTCATACTTCTTGTTTTTATTTTTGAGTATTTTCAATACTTTAAGTATATAATGGCATTTTTCTATTATATTTTCTGACTCTTGACTAATAGTTTAAATGAAGACATTATTTTGTATGTGAGAACTTGTATCCAACACTTATTAGACTCTCTTTTTTTTAGTTGTTGTTTTAGTCATTATTTTAGGATTTATAGGCAAATTAGATTTTCTGCAATAATGAGTTTTACATATTATTTACAAACGTTTTTATCTCATTTCTTTGTCTTATTGTATTGGTTAAAACCTCCACTATAATGTAAAAGAGAAATAGTGGCAGTAGGCATTTCTTGATTTTGTACTGTAATGGAACCGATTTTTGGTTTCACTATTGTGTCGTATTTACTATTATCTTCTTGACTAAGTTAAGGAAGTTTTCTACAATTTCCAATTTGTTTTTTGGGGCACAATTAAAATAATCATGTGGATTTCCTTCTTTGTACTGCCTATGTAATGAGTTTTTTTTTAACATCTTTATTGGAGTATAATTGCTTTACAATTCTGTGTTAGTTTCTGCTTTATAACAAAGTGAATCAGCTTTACATATACATATATCTCCATCTCTCCTTCCTCCTGTGTCTCCCTCCCACCCTTCCTATCCCACCCCTATAGGTGGTCACAAAGCACCGAGCTGATCTCCCTGTGTTATGCGGCTGCTTCCCACTAGCCATCCACTTTACATTTGGTAGTGTATATATGTCCATGCCACTCTCTCACATTGTCCCAGCCTACCCTTCCCCCTCCCAGTGTCCTTAAGTCCACTCTCTAGTAGGTCGGCGTCTTTATTCCCATGCTACCCCTAGGCTCCTCATGACCATCTTTTTTTTTTTCTTTTCTTTTTAGAATCCATATATATGTGTTAGCATACGGTATTTGTTTTTCTCTTTCTGACTTACATCACTCTGTATGACAGACTGTTGGTCCATCCACCTCACTACAAATAACTCAATTTCGTTTCTTTTTATGGCTGAGTAATATTCCATTGTATATATGTGCCACATCTTCTTTATCCATTCATCGGATGATGGACACTTAGGTTGTTTCTATCTCTGGGCTATTGTGAATAGAGCTGCAATGACCATTGTGGTACATGATGTGGAAACACAAAAGACCCCAAATAGCCAAAGCAACCTTGAGAAAGAAAAACGGAGCTAGAGGAATCAGGCTCCCTGACTTCAGACTATACTACAAAGCTACTGTCATCAAGACAGTATGGTACTGGCACAAAACATAAATATAGATCAATGGAACAGGATAGAAAGCCCAGAGATAAACCCATGTACATATGGTCAACTTATTTTTGATAAAGGAGGCAAGAATATACAATGGAGAAAAGACAGCCTCTTCAATAAGTGGTGCTGGGAAAACGGACAGCTACATGTAAAAGAATGAAATTAGAACACTCCCTAACACCATACACTAAAATAAACTTAAAGTGGATGAAAGACCTAAATGTAAGGCCAGACACTATCAAACTCTGAGAGGAAAACATAGGCAGAACACTCTATGACATAAATCACAGCAAGATCATTTTTGACCCACCTCCCAGAGAAATGGAAATAAAAACAAAAGTAAACAAATGGGACCTAATGAAACTTAAAAGCTTTTGCACAGCAAAGGTAACCATAAACAAGACGAAAAGACAACTCTCGGGATAGGAGAAAATATTTGCAAATGAAGCAACTGACAAAGGATTAATCTCCAAAATATACAAACAGCACATGCAGCTCAATATCAAAAAAACAAACAACCCAATCCAAAAATGGGCAAAATACCTAAATAGACATTTCTCCAAAGAAGATATGCAGATTGCCAACAAACACATGAAAGAGTGCTCAACATCATTAACCATTAGAAAAATGCAAATCAAAACTACAGTGAGATATCATCTCACACCAGTCAGAATGGCCATCATCAAAAAAATCTACAAACAATAAATGCTGGAGAGGGTGTGGAGAAAAGGGAACCCTCTTGCACTGTTGGTGGGAATGTAAATTGATACAGCCACTATGGAGAACGGTATGGAGGTTCCTTAAAAAACTAAAAATAGACCTACCGTACGACCCAGCAATCCCACTACTGGGCATATATCCTGAGAAAACTATAATTCAAAAAGAGTTATGTAATGAGTTTTGATGACAGATTTTCTAATGCTGCACCATTCTTGCATTACTGGAATAATTTATTCATTTTCAAGGCTTTTTATTTTCACTTTACTGTAACATAGAGGAAAAGGAAGTATTATGACCCTGTCCTTTTTGTTCTTTTGTTCTGATTATGTAAACAGCTGGTTATCTAAAACTTTGACAATTTTTAATATATTCTCTTTTTTGCATAGTTTTTATCCCTAAGTTTCTTTTCTAGTGGAGAGTAATAAACAATACATGTTTCTTTCTTTTTTTTTTTCAGAAATCACTGCTGTTCAGCTAGAGGCTATAACTCCTTATAGTCTCCTTATTTGTCTCTTGCTTGCAAGGTATTCACATTAAGTGATATGAATTTCTAAAACAAAATTACACAGTATATATCAGTTGACTGAATGAACGCTTCAATCATTTATTGATTGATGCTTCAGGCCCACCTTTGATTTCATTGTTTCCTATCCAAAGAACCAGTTAATCTCTTCTTAAGATTACATATAACTGATATTGTCTAACCATAAGCAATTAAAACTATAAGTAATAGTCATGACTCTTTGTATTGCAAGAATCTGAATCTCAACTACTAGTAACTGAAGCAATAAAGTTAATGTATTGACATAAATTACTGGTTGACTCTAGCTCCAGATATAGGTAGATTCAGGGGTATTGTTAATATTATCAGAATTTTTTTTTAAAATCTATTTCTGCTTACATCTATTTGGCTTTATTTTTAGTAATTCAATTCATTTAGTTGCAAAAGGCTCACCAGGAGTCACCTGCTCACGGTCTACAAATTTAACAACTTGAATAGCAAACAATAATTATTTTCCAGCAATGCCTGAGGTCTCTGGAGTCCTGGCTTGGGTTACTTGTCCTTGTCTGAAATAGTCATTGAGGTTGGAGGACTGGATTACCTCACTGGCTATGTGTGGCAGGTATGCCCATTCTGCTAGTTGGAGGTGGAGGGAAGGGGAAGATGTTGTTTGTCCCATGCAAAGTACTTGCATAGTACTCCCCCAGGCAAGAAAGAGCTTCCTTTTTAGAAGAAGTGGAAAAGAAAAGACTAGACTGACAGAATGCATATTTAGCTAACATTACATAATGTTTATATCTCAGGAATTGATATATACAATTTATATATATTAACTTATTAAATCTTCTTAACAACCCTATAAGGAACATATTCTTTTTATTTTGGAATAATTTCACATTTTTACATTTATATTTTGCATTTATAGAAAAATCACAAAGATGGTACATAGAGTTCCAGTACACCTCTCATCCAGTTTAACATCTTAATATTACTAGGGTACATTTATTGAAACTAAGAAACTTCCATATGTACATTACTATTAACTAAACTCTAGCATTCATTAAAGTGCATTCTCTGTGATGTATGACTTGTATTATATGGTTTATGATGTATATGATCTATATATTTTGACACATGCATAGAGTCATGTATCTGATATTCTAGTACCATGCAGAAGAGTTCCTTCACCCTAAAATTTCCCCTGCCCATTCTCTTGTAGTCAACTGATCTTCCCTCCTCTAATCCCTGGCAACTGCTAACATATTTTCTGTCCTTATAATTTTTACCTTTTCCACAATAGTATATGAATGGAATCATGTCTTATGTAGATCTAGGGGTCTGTCTTCTTTCAGTTAGTGAAATACATTTAATATTTATCCTTGTCATTGTATGCATCAATAGCTCATTCTTTTTATCCCAAAATACTGTTCCATTACATGGCTCTTTCATGATTTATCAATTCTCCAATTGAAGAACATATTGATTTCTTTGGCTATTAGGGATAAACATGCTTTCAACATTCTCATACAGATTTTCTGTGAATATAAGTTTTCAGATTTCTTGGATAAAGACCTAATAGTGTGATTGCTAGGTTGTATGGTAAGTCTTTAACTTATAAATATCTGCCTAACTCTCTTGTAAGGTTGCTGTACCCCATAATCCCATCATCAGTGAATGAAAGTTCTGTTGTTCCTCATCTTCACCAGCATTTGCTATTATCAGCTCTCCCCCTCCCCCCATTTTGGCCATTCAAATAGATAAGTAGTATCTCATCTCATTGTAGTTTTATTTTACAGTTCTCAATGACAAATGATTTTGAACATATTTCATGTTTTTATTTGCCATATGTATATCTTCTTGCCATTATTATTATTAATTCCATTTTACAGATGATAAAACTGAGAATCAGAGCAGTTAATTACTCGCTCTAATATAGCTGGTAGCAGTAGATTTCCACTACTCTACTTTTAAGTAGCATATCTACAGAACATTAAACCAGTTACAGAAATAGCATCAAACTCTAGGGTAGATATTATTGTATTATATTCCCTTTCTCTCTGACCTCCAACTCTTAAGAAACACCATGCAAAATTATAAATTAAAAAATCACTCCAGAAAATCAGAAATAAATAAGATATAAAAATCTGTGAGATTAAATATAAATATTGAAGAACTCTTAGCAACAACATCGAAGGATTGAGTTAACCTAGGAAGCTACTGCAGTAGCCATTTTCAATTAAGTTTTATACCTTCAGTAACTTCTGAGAAAACTATTAAAATGATGATCTATAGCATGCTAAATGTTGTGCTTTAGTAGTGCTATATTTATTCCTGGGCATTTCCTGACTTGATATTTGCAGTCTCAATACTTTGCTTTCTTTTCTGTTTCTTTTGTCTGGTCATTTGTGTGAGATATGGATGAGGTGCAATGTCATGTTATGCCAGTAGTTGACTCCAGAATGAGATGTGATGATACCCCACTTTTAAAGCTTATTTATGTGAAATGAGGGGCATTTACACAACCATAGAATCACGTAGGCTATTTTCAATTTTACATAACTTAAACAAGGGCTCAGATTGGATTGATTATCTTCCACTTATTTTATTCTTTCCATGTATTGAAGTTGTGGCCATCTATGCCTTTTATGTTGACTAGCATTAAAAATAAGTTCAGTCCTCACTGAAGCTTTATAGTATTTTTTGCATTGTAATTTTAAACTAAAATACAGGGTATTTCCCTAACATGTTATAAACTAGAATCACTATGTTTTGAAAGCTAGACTTGTGCAAAACTCTTGTTTCTCTGGATCTTATACTATTTTGCAAGAAAAAAATATGTGACTACTCTGTGTAACCATGCTTTTTAAAACAGCTTTAATGCTTGGTCATAAATGTTAAAACTTCTTATTAAACTTTGTTTAAACCTGAAATTTACTGATTCAAGATGTAATAAATTAGGTGTTTTTAATACATTTATTTCATAAGTAATAAAGAACCATTTAAATATTTTACGATACATTCAAAATTTATTTCAGCAAATATTTACTAATTCTTTATTTTTTATTTTTTTATTTTTTTGCGGTATGCGGGCCTCTCACTGTTGTGGCCTCTCCCATTGCGGAGCACAGGCTCCGGACGCGCAGGCTCAGCGGCCATGGCTCACGGGCCCAGCCGCTCCGCGGCATATGGGATCCTCCCAGACCGGGGCACGAACCCGTATCCCCTGCATCGGCAGGCGGACTCTCAACCACTGCGCCACCAGGGAGGCCCTACTAATTCTTTAAATTGCAAACTGATTTTTCTTAAATTAAGTATATATTTTGGTCTGTTTACTGAGGCAGAGATATAATTAATAAATATTATTTAATAAAGATTATGAATACAATGAATTTATCATAGTGTTATCCTCATTTTATGAAAAAAGTCAACTATTTTATAGGAAAAGCATGTCATGCAGTTTCAAATGTGGACAGAATAATTATACTAGTTTTAGTGTTTTTCTCCCTTACAGTTATGCTACATTATTAGTTTTGGCTTATTTGCTTTGATCAATGGGCTATAAGAGTGAGTAAATGCAGATGAGGGTCTCTGATATACAATGCCTTAAAAATTAAACTATATATCACAATAACCTTGCATCAATTTTCTATAAAATTTCTAACTTTTTTAATCAACATATAGCAACCTATATTTTAGAACAGCAGCTGTCAAATGGTTTGTTTTAAAATATAGTTTTATTTCCATGTCATATCACAGTCTATTATAGTACATCAAATACTGAAATGATATGAGCAGATTGATTTCTAAAAACATTTATTGGCAAACCACTGTTCTTTTTTATGGTATATTACATACTGTAAAGTGTGGTCAGTGATTTCTTATTTTGATCATTTGTATATACTCTCTCATGGTTTGGGAAGAGAATTAACATTATTGCTACATTAGATTATTTTTCTTTTTGTCTATGGTTTCTCCTAATAATATGTGTATTCTCATAAATAACACATGACAAAATAAAACTCAATAGATACTGAGTTAGTATCTAAATTAGTCTGCTAAAATCTACCAGGAGATAATAAATTGTATGTTTTGTGAAATATAGTTTAAAAGGTTGGAGTGAATCCTGTTTGCTTTCATGTAACTCAAGTGGAGGATACAAAATAATTCAGGATTTGGGAGAAAGATAATGTTAAATATTTGGTAATGAGATCCAGGCAAACAAGAATCAAATTCCTAAGTGCATTTTTAATCTGAATAAAAGTAAACAAATATCTGGGTCTTGATATATTATTTTACTTTACAAAAGGCTGAGATAATTGTTTCCTTCCCTCCACTGAGCAAGAACAACAACTTAAATGTGTGACACAAAGGAAAATTTAAAAAATAGCAGAATAAGAAAATTAGACTGAGAGGTGTAAATATAGGGCACAAAGCACAGACTTCCTAAAGAACTAGGTGACACTAGTGTCTGGAGTCTTTGGGGAAACATAAGATAGCTGGTATATGGTAAACACATAGTTTTTGCCAATAAAAGTGTTATTTGCATAGACCTCTTGCCTGAATGCATGTGTGTATGTAGAGGGAACAGATGGTCATGGAGATAGAAAGGTAGGACATATTTTTAGCTTGTTCACACTGCGTGTCACATTCAAGTGCAAATTTGAGAGTCAGGTGCAACTTTGAGAGTCACAAAGGTGTATGTATACCTGCATCAATCATTTTTTACTAACCAAATTACTAGTCAAGCCACAAAATCTTCAGCCTTTTAATTCAGATAATATTTACCACAAAAAATAATTATGAGAATTAAATGGAACAGTAATTATAAAATACCTAGAACACTGGGAAACACATAGTAGGTATTCAATAATTTTTTTATCTCTTTTTTCCTTATTCTTCCCTGCTTTTGTTCTCCTTTGATTGAAGGTGGTGGCCAAAGAGTCAAAATATTAGATTAAGATTTGTAATGGGGTAATCTATAATTTAATTTACTTAAATAATAATAACTACAGATTACTGCTCAGCATGATAGAACATTATTTTACAAAGTGGAAAACCAGGCCATAGAAGTTAAATGACTTTTCATAGATTACAGCTACATTATGTCATAACTAGATTAAAATCCAATTTTCAACATTATTTATGCTTCACACTTTGCCATCAGATTTGTTAGATTAAGTTACTCATATACCAGCTAATATCTGAAACATTATTATTCAAATATTCTCAATATCAATGTGATTAATGAACTGGTTCTTCTAAAGTAGAATCACATTTTTATTTATGTGGGAGCCAGGAAGAGAAAGTACTCTACAATATTTCAAAGTTATTTTTCAGCTTCATTTGATATATTTTAGTTGTAAAAATCCATTAACATCCATTACAATTATATTGGAAATTATGTAATCTGATAGGCAGATCAGGCTTCATATCCATACTGTAATAGTATAGTAATGATCAGGATGGATAGAATTAATCCTCTCCTGTATTTTTATTGTGGAATTCTCATTTTTGTTCAAAATCTGTTAAAAAAAACACATGAAAGTGATTATTTTTGCTTGTTTTCTAAGGTCATTTTTGTCAGCAAGATATATTTGAAGCAAAACATATTCAATGGAGGGAAAGAATGGGAAGAAGAAGGAGAAGGAAAAATTAAAGAAACAAGCAAAGGAAAAAGGAATGTCAACTGAATTCTGAAGCGTCACAGACCTAGTAAATAGGTCCTAGTTGCCTTGAAAAATTTTGTCTTAATTTATCCAGTCATCAGTCACTGCAACTTCTAGCATTTTCTGTAGCTTATGAGGGCTCACAGAGTTGGACTTTCCTACAATTTCCTCTCAGTGCCTCTTAGCCATTGGTGTAACGGGGGTGAAAGTGCTTTGCAGACACTATGTGCTCCATGAAAATATAATGCATGGATAAACTAATAGGTTAGCAAATGCAAAAAATGCATAAAACCTTAAGGTTGTATTTCTCAGGTGCGACCAAATAATCCCCATCTTAGATAAGAATTAATTAATCAATTTTACATAGTTCCTATTACATAGGATGACATAAACAGGGTTTATTTGTAGGAAAATAGAGAGTATTTCCTAATATAAATGAACACCCAACAAAATAGTATTGTTAGAAATATAGAAAGTGCTTATCAATACAGACTTCCTAGCAGTATTATAAGCACCTAGAAACATTCTGCAGGTTGCATATATTTGTCAATTTACTTGAAGTATTCTTGTTTTTCTTTTAACCCTTCCAATTCTAAACTACATTATTATTTGGGAAGTATATAGATAGAAGCAGATCAAAATATGCAATTTTTAACTATCTTAACAATTTTAATCAATGTTAAGAGACTTATTTTCTTAAAATGAACCATGTAATACTACCACTAATAAGACAGTCTTTCCAGAATTTTGAAAGCTGGAGGAACATTTTTCTGAACAAAGACTCTGGTCTTACTGATCTTGATTTTGTTTTAAGAGTAAAGGAATCCTTTTAAGGGAACTTTTTTTTTAAGATTAACAATTAGATTGCTAGTGTAAGTTCTTTTGGAATGTTGATGGAAAACCCACAATAAAAGATTAGTGATACAAGAACATTTGACTTCTTTTCCAACTCTTATACAAGACCTATTAGTGAAGTCTGTTACAGGCAGGGAACAGAACAGAACAAGACAGGAGAAAAGCATCACATGGATAAGCCACTTCTCTATCAACTCTGGTAACATCTTTGCTTTTCGTTGAGTTTTTCATTTAGCTCAACAAACTCGGAATATTTAGCAGGTGTGTGTGTGTGTGCATTTGTTTCGTGTGTGCATGTATGTAGCCTCTTCCTACTAGACTAACAGTCTTTGAAAAATTGTGACACTGAGCCAGAAATTAAGAATATCAAGAGTATCAATATATTAAAAAGATATAATTAAAATTTTCAGTGTTCTTATCAAGTGATTATCTACTCAAGTTGTCCCAATAAGGCAAAACCTTCCACCAACATTAAGTATTTTCCATTTCTTATACAGAAAGAGACTATTTTGTTGGAATCCGTTAGTTCTAAATTAAAAGTGAAAATGGATTTTTCTAATTTACTTTAAGTGCATATTTTGTATTAAATGCTAAGTTTATACTATGCCTTTTGGGAAAAAAAAACCCTCAGTGATAATCAAATCCTACTATGCCATTTTACAAATGAAGGAATTTACTAATAGAAAAATGAAATGACCATTTTCAGTTGCACATAGATATTGGAAGATTCAATTCTAGAATTCTAGGCTAAACTCTCTTTCAAATAAAGGACTCCTACCTCTATAGTCAGGTACATTTTATCAGAAAGGTCTTTAGTGGAATGAAAGACCACATTTTGGCATTAATATATTTTCTTCAGTTTAGTTAATATGATGTCTAATATTTTCAGAGTAATAATTGAAGCAAATAAAAGCTAAATAAATCGCTATATAGTTGGTTGATTTGACTCAATAATGGGGACAATGTTATAAGCCTTCAGGTGCTTGAGTGTCTTTTAAAGGTATCATGTTATATGGCCAGAAGGAATCAGTGAATATACTTAGATCAGCCTCCTAATGAAGAAGTTTTAAATTCAGTACCATTGAATCTGTCAGGCCTGAAAAGAAAATCAGAGGCAACTGAGGAAGATATTGAAGTTAGAAGTTTAGCAGAAAAAAATGGGTAGTTTCAGAATTTTTGGATTAGGCCCCTAGAAACCAAATTTAGCTTAAATTACAATTCTTTACTTCTTTGGTATTCAGCAGCAACAAAAGCCACCTGACAATCATTTGGATCCTTCCTGCTGTTTAAAGTGTTCAAGGGAAAGAAACATGACATTGTGTCTTATTGTTTCATTTCAGTGAGCTTACTTTAGGGTCCTAAAAATAGGAGATAACATGACAAGAATTACCAATAGCTTTTAAATATTATTTGTCTATTTACAGCCTGTTTTTTTCTCATGAAATTTCTCTTTTTTATATCTTAAACTGATTGCTAATTGTTTAAATGAATACAGCTCTACTAAGAAAAACTCATTTAAAACATGAAATTTCCTATCTATTAAACAAATATTATAAGAAGAATAAAGCATAATAGCCATTACTCAGTGTTTCTGAAATACACTTATAAATTTATGTATAGCCGATATTAGATAGTCTATAGCAAGATTTCAGTGTTCCTTTGGATGTCATTATCTCATAGTAAGTCAAAATTTTCCAATTATTACAGTTATATATATGAAAAAAGCATTGTCTTGGATTGATGACAGAGAGAAAGTCTAGAAGCACATAGAATAATAAAGAAAAGTCATTTGATTTTAAAAACTAGAAATCACTCAAACTAGATGATCTTTACATATATAGACTTGGCCATGAATAATGGCATGGGCCAATACTTAAACAAATGAGAACACGATCAAAAACTAAAAGAGAAAAACTTCAAATCTACAGAATATGCATTTAAACTCCTAGTGTAACCAAGAAACATATATAGTTAATAAAATGTAAACCTCTAGAGTGTGTGAGTATGAGTGTGTGTTTAAGCAACAATCTTTAGAACACACACAGAAACCAGCAGTCTCCAAGTAAATGCATGCTTTAGCAAATATGAACCAATAGGGTCTTCTTATTAGATGGACAATATGTGAATTACTACTGCAAGTGCTTTCATGGCAAAAAGAGAAGGCACTTGCTTCCTAGTTGTATGATTCATGAATTCCTATGAAGAGTAATGCTTGATGTTGCAAAGTAATAGTTTAAAGTCAGTGTATTGGAAAACTCTGAATTGATAGAGAATGTACTTAAACTGTAACTGTCTTTTATAGAAATTGGTAAAATAAATTAGTCTCTACATGAAATATATAGATAGGGAAATAAATATTTGCTAATCCATTATATTCTATCTAATATAAAAAGCCCAACTTAAATAATTTTCTTTTCTATTACAATTACACTGAAAATCAGTTTATTAACACTAGATAGTATAGTCAATGGATTTGCAGCCCTTTCCACATCTTAAAGGACATTATTAGAGTATTATTGTGGAATTTACAGTAACTCTTTTTACAGTAAGGAGGTTAGACCTTCTTTTCTAGTATTGTGACTTTCAGAAAATATCATTAATTCATAGGATTTTACTAGATTCTTTGTGCATTTTATTTTATACATATAATATATATATTATATATATAAGACAATATGATGTAGTACAGTGATTTTCAGTGTGTGTTTGGCAGAAGATTAAAATTTGCAAAGTATTACTATGTTACCACAAAATATAGTCTGTAGTCAAATAAGTTAAGAAAATGCAGGATTAATCACTTCAAATGAGTTCTTTCACTGCAGGACCTCAAAGAGCATTTAAAAATAACCAGTTTTATTAAAAATATTCAAAATTAGGATATGCTTTAAAAAGTTTTCCAAGCTTGTTTGACCAATATACAATTTTTAGATATCTTATAGGATTAGTATTTGACAGAAGTCTCTTTAGGAAAACATGTTTCTTTAGAAAAAAAATTGGGGCTAGCAGTATGTAACACTTTCAGATTTCAATGTCTAGCATTAACTACCTTTGGGACCTAATTTACTCAATTAACTCTTTTTCTTTTTTAAACTTCAAACCACTTTCATATATTACATTTGGGAACAAAAGGAGAAGATCGTGTATGAATAAGATTTAAGAAGAATATACCAAACAAACATACATTGCCTTTTAAAACATAATAAAACAACACGTTATTCTTTATCCTATGACTTTTTTGGCACCTCAACATTCTAGACTTCAGCTGCACGTTAGAATCTGGAAACTTAAAAATAATCAATGTCCAGAACCATTCCTAAATCAATTAAATGAAGATCTTTGGGTTGAGGCCAGACTTTGATGTTTTTAAAAGCTCTCAAGATGATTCTAATTGAGAAATACTGCTGTAGACTACATCTGACTGGAAAGAAATCAACCCTCTGAGTTTAATCCGACTTGTCCTAAAGTAATATATTGTATCAGGTAGTGAAACAAGTCCCTTCTCTGATAACCCTTGTTATTTGACTCAACTTCACATCCCACGCTAGTCACTGGGATTCACCTGGCAAAGGTTGATCTGGAACAGGATCTGGGAATAGGAGGCGTAGAGCAGAGGTGATGGGCAGCAAGCTGAAGGTTGATGGCCTTGATTCAAGTTGGTTTTAGGGATGGGTGGAGGAGGCAGAAACTTAGCTGAGTGTCTCTCAGTCATGTAGAGGGTATGGAGGACGCTTCACAATTATCCCAGGAGTACTTCAAAACCTTCATGCCTGGCCAATCCCTTCTCCTCACCCACACATCCTGATGCAAGTGCCCTGGAAATTTTGTTTTACTCTCAACTCTGCATTGAGAAGCACTAGCCTGGACATTTATTTCAATTTCTGGATCTATGGTGAGTATCATACATATTGGTTAAAATGTATTTAATTGTGAAAATGCAACTACTGTAAGAAAGGATAACACTGCTTTAATTGTTTATTTTTTACCTTGGTATAAAAAAATTAGGATATGAAAGAAAGATTTTAGAAATTTTGAAGGTCAGACAAGGAATGAAAATGAATGCTGAGTGGACATGGGAAGTGAAGGAAAAACTAGAATGCATCTGAGAAGCTTGATATATTAGAGGCAATTTTTACCTATTTGATAACATACCATCTACCTGAGCATTATAAGAAATGTTAATGGTGGGCAGATATATCCAAAAAGCCATAGAGAAAATAAAAGGTATACAAAAGAGTTAAGGGCCTGAAAAGATATAACCTCTACTAATTTCATAAATCCTTTATCATTATTAAGACTCAAGGTCTGATTATACACAAGATCATATGTCCTTGTTCAGAAGAGTATAGCCAATGGAATTTGACAACACGTAGCTGAATTGTTTTGGAAACAGTAATAAAGAGATCATTTTAACAGCATGGCTTCCCTCCTTTTCAAAACTAAACAAACAGCCACTATTAATCAAGTTTATACTTTCCCAAGTTCCTAGTAGTCTGGTTCAGTGTGAGTTAAATGAATTTGTTCTCTTAACAGCTTTTTTCTTCAAATGATTTTGTTGCTCAAAATTACCTAGTCTAGAAACCCTTGCTCTTTCAGTAAGCCCTCAATAGTGTAGCGGACATGAATCAACAGCTCATACTGAATTTAGAGTAGTACTGACTAACCCTACTGCAACAAGACAAGATTTGCTTCTAACTAGCAATTAAATTGCCATGTAGGCTAAAATCCATATTTCAAAATTATCACCATAATATTAGCTTATTTGATTCCTAGACCTTCAAAATGTACTTACTACTCAAATATACTGTTATTAAAAGATAAATTTCACAAAACTAAATCCAGGCTTTTTCATCTCTAGCATCTACTTGTCAAGTAATGGCAGCCTGAAAAGATTTACTTATTGCACTGAGAAAGCAGAGGTTGAGTTCTGGCTAACAAATAAAACAGAGACTTACTGACTCTAGTCAGTGCTGTGATTCTTACCTCAGTCTACCTCAAACAGAAGTTTTGTGCTTTGAGGCATTGATGGAAGAGTTCAGGAAGGAGCACCTAAATGCTATGGACTGAGATGCGTTAAAGAGTATCAGAGAATCATAGAAATAGCAGCCAACTAGTAGTCCTTAAAGCTTGACCCATGATACCCACTCTAAAACTAGTGACTGATTTTCTTGTATATTGTCAACATTTCTTCAGACCTTCCCAGTGTTGAGATACCAAAAAAATTACATCTGCAGTTCCTTTACAAACATTGATATATGTGTTAATTAGGTTAAAACTAATATTAAGGGTAGTGTTCCAGAAGTAGAACATCACAAAGGGTGCTCTGTTTAATAAAACTAAAGTGCAGTGATGGTTGGATGGATGGGCTGAAATCTGTCAGATGATGTTTTCTCCACATGGAACAAGAAAATCTCAAAATTATAAAAATCTTGAAATATTGGTTACCCAAAATTAATTAGATGTGCTCTATACCAGTGGTCCCCAATCTTTTTGGCACCAGGGACCGGTTTTGTGGAAGACAATTTTTCCACGGACCAGGGGGTGGAGGATGGTTTGGGGATGGTTCAAGCACATTACATTTATTGTGCACTTTATTTCTATTATTACTACATTGTAGTATATAATGAAATAATTATTCAACTCATAATGATGCAGAATCAGTGGGAGCCCTGAGCTTGTTTTCCTGCAACTAGATGGTCCCATCTGGGGGTGACAGGAGACAGTGACACCTGAAGTGTGTTGCTTACGTCCATCTACTCCATAATCTCGTTTCCGTTGCCATCACTGCAGAAAACCCTGCTTCACAAAGATAGGGCATTGGAAATGGAAGCAGGCTTTTCAGTGCTTTTGTGGCAATCTCAGGATATTCCGCCTTGACTTTAATCCAGAATGTATGGAGATTTGAAGCTGTTTCAAACATACTTTTAAGGCCACCGTCATTTGCGATCTCAAGCAGTTGATCATCTTCCAGCACAGACAAAGTCGATTCACCTGGCTTATTCACAAATGGGTCGTGGATCCATTCCTTCCCAGTTCAGGGGTCTTTTGTGGTTGGGAAGTAATGCTCAAACTGTTTTGAAAGCGGAGATAAGAGGTCATGCACGAGCTGGGAGAAAGAAGGCCCTGGCTCAGTCTTTTTCAAAATCTCTGCTAATGTTTGAAACATTTCAAAAACCCCAATGTTCATTCGTCGCCCCCATAATTCCAGTTTGGCTTTGAATGCAACCACTTTATCTGCCGACTTGAACACAGTTGTCATTCTCCCCTGAAGTGACATATTGAATTCGTTGAGCAGGGTGGACATGTCACACAGGTAAGCAAGTTTTGTGACCCATTCTGCATCACTGAAATGTGCTGTCAGTGGTGACTTTTTCTAAAAGAAATATCTGGAGCAGCTCTCATAACTCAGAAACTCTGGCCAGTGATCTACCTTTAGAAAGCCATCTCACTTCTGTGTATAAGAGAAGACATGTGCTCTGCGTCCATCTCTTCATAGAGCTGCAGGAACAGATGTAAGTTAGGGCATGTACTTTAATGTAGTTGATAATTTTAATCACATCCTGCGAAACATCGTTAAGTTCATGTGACATTTTTCAGCTAGCCAGCGTTTCTCTATGGATGACAGAGTGCATAGACTCACATTCAGAAGCGACCTCTTTGACCCGAGTAGTGAAACCAGAAAGCCGTCCAGTCATGGCAGCCGCTGCGTCCGTGCATATACCGACAAAATGACCAATTCGGTTTTCCTGATACGTAATAATTCAAAGACTTGAATAGTTCTGCAACTGTGGTGTTGGTTGGCAACAAAAGTACACATAACATATCCTCATGAAAAATATATCACACAGAAACAAGCATTGTTGCCTTGTTGTCAACATCAGTAGACTCGTCAACCTGGATTGCGTACCACAGTGACTCATTAACCCTCTCTAACAATTGTGCCTCAATATCTTCTGCTACTTCATCAATTCGTGTAGTTACAGTGCTAGCCGAAAGAGGAACAGGTGCCACCTTTTGAACAGCAACCTCTCCTAAAAGTTCATGACAAATGTCCTCAGCAGCAAGCAGGATCAACTCTTCACCGATGGTAAAGGTCTTCTTAGCTTTAGCAATGCAGTTAGCCACTAAGAATGATGCTCTCAGTGCAGACACATTTGAGGAAGTTGTGGCCTTCAGTAATTGCTTCTGTTCTTCGTGTTCACATATTTTTCTTTTGAAAAACTCCAAAGACTTGTCTTTTAATGCAGGGTGCTTGTTCTCCATGTGGCGAAGCAGTTTTGAAGGTTACATGGCTTCGTTGGATGGCTGGTCACCACATATTATACAAAGCATGCTTGGAGAATGTGAATCACCTGTTGCAAGGAACCCATAATTTAAGTAGGACTCTTGGTATTTTCTTTTAAACGCAGCTTTCTTTTTGTTGGCGGTCTTAGAGCCTTCTGCTGTCTCGTCATTGGGTCTTTCCCCCTTTTCAAAGAAGCTCGCCAGCGACATTTGTCTTTTACTCATTTTGGCTAGGGTTCACTTGTGGGCTTACCAAAACTGTGACTGAGACAAGTGCGCAGTGCAGGAAAGAGGCGCGGACGGAAGTGGTAAATAAAATAATGGGCGGGCCATGCGCGGACTAAAATAAGTGTCGGATTCTGACTTAAAGCCTGCCACCAGATGCAGCTGTACAATTGAAGTACGTCAACTCACATGCCCCTATAAAGCCCGCCACCAGATGCAGCTTAATTGTCACTTGCCACTCACTGATAGTTTTGATATGAGTCTGCAAGCAGTTGATTGATTATGGTCTCTGTGCAGTCAAACCTCTCTGCTAATGATAATCTGTATTTGCAGCCACTCCCCAGCGCTAGCGTCAACGCCTCAGCTCCACCTCAGATCATCAGGCATTAGATTCTCATAAGGAGCGTGCAATCTAGATCCCTCGCATGGGCAGTTCACAGTAGGGTTCACGCTCTCATGAGAATCTAATGCTGCTGACCTGACAAGAGGCGGAGCTCAGGTGGTATGTGAGCGATGGGGAGCAGCTGTATATACAGATAAAGCTTCACTTGCTTGCCCACCACTCACCTCTTGCTGTGCAGCCTGGTTCCTAACAGGCCACGGACCGGTACTGGTCCATGGTCCGGGGATTGGGGACCCCTGCTCTATACTTTAGAATCCAACCTTTTAAAAAAAATTAACTTTCCTTCTGAAGAGACTGGAAACCGAGGCAATCATTCTTTGTACTAAAAAGGGTACACTAAGTATTTAACTATTTCCAGTTTCCCTCTAACGATGAAGAGGGATATCTAGAATTCATTGACTTTCCAAAGGGAAGTGAATGAAAATTATTGAAACTCAAAAATAAATGCATGAGGATAAAAAGAAAATCAGAATGGTGAAAATAATGTATTTGTTGGGGGGGAGGAGGTGGGAGGGAGAGAGAGAATCCTGGACAAAGAAAGATATAAGGGAAGGCATTCACAGATGTGACAGTATTAGGGGAAACAATGAAATTTCTGGCTCAGGCATTTATGGAATATGCGTAGGAAATATGAATCCCACTGCTTTCTGACCTTTGTTGTTTTAATGCAAAATCATTTGTTAATTGTAATTTTGTTTCTCTGTACATGTTTTTCTCTGGCTATACTGAAGATTTTCTTTGTCTTTATTTTTCAGCAATTTAACTTTGATATATCTAGGCTTAGATATATTTGTGTTTATATTACATGGAGTTTGTTGAGCTTCTTGGATCTGTAAATTGATATTTATGACATTAAATGTGAGAAATTTTGAATGCTTATTTTTCCAAATATTATTACTACACCTTTATCTTATTTCTATCTATCTGGCAGTCACATTACCTCCATGTTGGCTTGTTTGATATTTGCTCACAGGTTTCCAAGCTTCTGCTTATTTTTCTTAAATCTTTGTTTCTCCTTGTCCTTAAGATTGAATAATTTCCTTTTATCAAGTTTGTTGATTTGTTTTTCTGTCATCTCAAATATGCTAATGAGCCCATCTAGTACATTTTCCATTTCATTTATTATATTTTTCAATCCTGGAATTTCCATTTGGTTCTTTTTTCATATATTGCTATGTATTTACTCAGATTTACTATTTCCTGAGTCATTATCATCATACTTTAATTCTTTAAAAATCATTTCCTTTGGTTCTTTGAACATAGTTATAAGAGCTGCTTTGCGGTCTTATTCTGCTAAATCCAAATCTGTCCCCTCTTATAGAAAGTTTCTTTTTTCTGAGTATGAGTCACACTTTTCTATTTGTTTATGTGTCTTGTGAGGTTTTGTTGAAAGTAGCCATTTTAGCAACTCATTTTAGCAACTTATAGTTGCAACTCTGTATTCTGACTCTTTCCCTCTACACATTTTTATTGCTCTTGTTTATTTTGTTTATTTGTTTAGAAACTTCTCAGTACTAAAAATGTCAAAAGCAAGAGGAGTAAACATAAATAGGCACTTATAAGCCATATTTGGGATAATTTAAGCATCTCTTAAAATAAATAATACAATGACAATAGTATATTATAACATTAAAATAAAGACATTGATGAGTCTATGGAAGATACTAAAATGAGGGAGGGGAGGGCACTCTTCTTTAATATCAGGCCTTAGCAAAAAAGTACTAAATGATACTAAATATATTATAGAATTAAAATATTGCTATTTTGCAACTATCAATGTAATAAATAATTTAGAAAAAGATCATCAATGAATGAGAAAAACCATTACTGAGTTAAAACAGCCATCAGATATCATTACACATGTGTTAGAATAGCTTGAAAAAAAGACAGTATCAATTACTGTCAAGGATGTGGAGCAACAGGAAATCTCATTGATTGCTTGTGGGAATGAAAAATGATATAGCTACTTTTGGTTACAATTTGGCAGTTTCTCATAAAACTAACATAGTGTTAGCATAGGATCCAGCAATTGCACTTGTATTTATCCAACTGATTTGAAAACTTATGTTTACCAAAATTCTATGTGCAAATATTTACAACAGTTATCCCCCAAAATGGAACAGCCAAGATGTCCTTCAAAAGATAAATGGATAAAAAACTCTGTCATACCTTCATGCAATGGAACACAATTCATTGATAAAGAGAAATGAATGCAACAACTTGCATGAATATTAAATGCACATTGCTAAATGAAAGAAGCCTGTATGGAAAGGTTATATATTATATCATTCCATTTATATGACATTTTGGAAAAGGCAAAAATATAAAGATGGAAAACATCAGTGGTTGTCAGGGATTTTGTGAGAAATAAATAGAAACACAGGGAATTTCATTTCACAGATGTGAAACTTTTTAGGATGATACTATAATGGTATACATATTACAACATGGATTTGTCAAACCTGTAGAATTTTACAGCCAAAGAGTGAAACTTAATGTATACATCTTAATTAGGAGGTCAGGGGATCCCAAGATGAAATACAAATTGTGATAAAATAATCTATTGCATTACAAATGTATGACATCACTGAAGGAGGTGGGGAGAAAACATGTTGTCCCAAGTAACTTTTTTTGCGGTACGCGGGCCTCTCACTCTTGTGGCCTCTCCCGTTGCGGAGCACAGGCTCTGGACGCGCAGACTCAGCGGCCATGGCTCACGGGCCCAGCCGCTCCACGGCATGTGGGATCTTCCCAGACCAGGGCACGAACCCATGTCCCCTGCATCGGCAGGCGGACTCTCAACCACTGCACCACCAGGGAAGCCCGACCCAAGTGACTTTTAACAAGTGGAGACTTAAGACTAAAGAAGAAAGGAATGATACATAAGCACTGTACTGTAGTTAGTGAAATTGTTTCTCACAGGTCTATGAGATAACAAATCTGAAACCACTGTACATGTATACTGGGACTGAGCAGACACATAAATGAATTATGGATGTTGGAAGCCAGGTTTCTCACTGTTGGAGTTACAAACAAGCAAGAGAGCAAAGCTAGAATAAACCGTTAATACTGGATTAAGTTGGAGACATCAGTATGAACTCATGTTTGGTTTAATATTGACACAAAGGGAAGTAGATATATAAATAATTATGAAATGGGTTTATACACCATATTTATCTATATAATATATAATCTATATAATTAGCAAACTGTTAATAGTTTATTATAATAATATGTTTATACATAGATAGATTTCTAAGCTCTGTATTCTCAAAAAGCCTAGAAGAAATGACACCCCAGTAGCAATGAACATATCCAGAACCCAGATCTTGGTTTCTAGTAGAAGGAATGAGGGCTCCTTGGGGAGATGGATGCTTATAAGTCTGGGACAGGAAATATACAAGATAAGCCTGGAGCATCTTGTACCAGAAAGTAACAGAATATGTTAGAGAAGCACAACTGAACTACCTTTTGTTGACCAAAGCTGGAACAATTTGAACAAAAAATAAATAATGTAGAAATGAACTATAATGTAAAGTAAAAATAAATATCTATAAGTCCATACTTATACAAATAAATTATTGAATGAATAAATATATAAAATGGGGAGAATAGACAAATCTTCACACAGATTAAAAATAATTTATGAAGATACTCCTTGTTTCAGGAGGTGGAACATAGAACATCATCGCTTAAGTGTGGGCCAGCCATAGTGATTTCCTACAAAAGAGTAGAGTATGGAAAGAAGGAAAAGGAGTAACTTTACAGTGGTGAAGCCTGACAAACACTACTCTAGCCGTGTGATCAAGGTTAATATCCACAGTCGTAAGTCATGTTGATAGCATGCACCCCTGATATGATGTGATGCACTTTACCTCTGTGGCTTTTCTTTCCACGAACCCATAATTCTAGTCTAATCATAAGGAAAACATCAGCCAAACCCAAACCAAAGACATTCTATAAAATACCTGATTAGCCCTCGTCAAAACTGTCAACTGTCTTGTCATACAAGAAAAGTATGAGAAACTGTCATCATCTAAAGAAGTCTTAAAGAGACATGGTGACTAAATGTAATGTGATATCCTGGATGGGTTTCTGGATCAGAAGAATAACATTAGATAAAAATCAAATAATCCAACTGAAGTATGGACTCTTGTAATAATACATCAATGCTGTCTCATTAGTTGTGGCATATATGTCATCCAATGTAAGATGTTAAAAACAGGGCAGTCTACTTATGGTAAATATAAGGACCCTCTGTACCATCTTTATATATTTCTGTAAATCTAGAACTATTCTAGAATAAAAATTTTATTAAAAAGAAAACATTGGATAAAGTTTAGCAGGAAAAAGGAAGTTTGCACAGTTCAAAGAATAGCTACACAAATTGTTTTTCATTAATGGGAAAGGCACCTTTATGATGGAGAACTCTAGAGGATAACACTTTAATCAAGTGGTCAAATTTTTCATTGCCAAATATTGAACAATTATACACCATATGCCTCCTGATATGTTGCACAGAAGATACAACATTACTATTCCTGACAAAAATGTTTAACCTGGTCTCATTATGAGGATACCATTAGACAAATCCACATTATGTAATGTTCTGCAAAATAACTAAAATTTATTGGATAGCTAAAAGCATTCTTAGCTGGAGGGTTTCGGTATTCAGTTTTTTACCTAACACAATCTGTTACCATGGCATCAGGGATGCAAATCTAAGGATGACTTGGAAGGATCACTTGGACCTAGTGGGAAAATAGAATACGTTATGGTCAATTAATGTGTTGCTGCATAAGAAGAAAGAAAAAATACAAATTTAACTAGGAATTTGGATCAAACAAGTCAGAGATGAGCAGGCATAGTGTCAGTGACATAAAGATTTAGAGTTTGAAGTTTACCTAATGCTGAAGCTTTGTGTTAATTCTAAACTCTACTTCATGATCTTAGGTATAAGAAATATTCAACTATTTTTCTTTGCTTTTATCAGTCAGTATACCCACAGAGAAAGTAATCATGTAAACAATTTTGGAGCATAAGATTTCTTTTAAAATGGAAGAGATTATTCATGTTTTTAAGAATATAAATGACAGAATCATCTTTTAAATGTAGGAAATAGTTTTGTATCCATTTAAGAGGTCGATCAGTTATGACATCCTGGTTGACAAAAAATTTAAACACTGCTCTGTAACATTATTTTGTCTGGTTATGCAGAGGAATTTGCAGCTTTTGACTCTGAACCACTTTCATTACCGGATCATTAATTTCCGTTTCATTGGTTACATTTTATAAAGTTAAGTAAAAAGACAAAGTTCTAATAAAGTTCTGTAAAGGGGCAAAGGCGTAAAGACACCTTCCCACCACTGTGCTTTTTCTTATTTGTTTTCCAGTATTTCAGTAAATCTCTGTGAAAACCCATATTTATTTCACACATGCTGTAAGTAATCCAATCCTGGTAACAGAGGCTGCATTCTTATCATCAAGCCCTGCACTTGTCTTGCTGCACTTGAAGCCAGTTTTCTTCTTTCCTCCAGCTCTGTGATCTCTTTCCTAGCACCTCAGCACTATAAATTTCTGGCAGAGCCTCCCTAAAATGGGTTGACTGGGTTATTTGCCTTTGCCTCAAGCTTTGCAGGCCCCCTGTAGCTGGCTATAAGAGGCAGTTGAGAAAGGAGAAAAGTGCAGTTCGCCAGCTAGTACTGAGGAGAGACATAACACGGACACCTTGAGACTCATATTCAGCTAACCTTACCTGCCTCCCAGCATTTTCATGGCCAAACCACTAGCATCCACAAAAGTTATAGTCAATTTAACAAATATTTACAGAGCTCCTACTGTGTGGGTGGCACTCTGCTAGAGCAAGGAGGATAGGAGAAAAGGGAAGGAGGTGACTGATGAAGAACAGAGGGGGAGAGCTTTGGAATTAAATAAAATGGGTTCGATTATTTTTAACTTTTCCCTCATTGACCTGTGGCCCTAAGTAAGATACCTTCTGCAGTTATATTTTCCCCCATTTAGATAGAGCTAAAGAGAATTGTAAAAGTAAAATTAAGTATGCAACCATTTTTAAATTTTGGGTAAGGCAATAACAAAAGTTAAAATTAAGCAAAATAGAGTGAATAAATGTAACATTTTAAGTTATGTGCCTGCTACCTTGTAAGTGACTGAGAATAAAAATTGAATAAAGCTAGTTCTGGGAAGCAAACCAGAGTTTGGCAATACAGGTAAAACTTTCTGAGAGGAGGCATTCAGATAGGCTGTGCTAGGTGGAGATCAAAAGTCCAGGTTGTCTGGTGGAACTGAATTATGCATTTGTAGACAGGTTAGCTACAGAGTGCCTTGATGGCATGCCAGAACAGATAATTGCATTCATTCATGGAACTGCAGTCTAAGTGGGGTAGTCAAAAATTTAATAGCAAATTATAAAAGAATACAGGATGAAACAAGTGTTAAAACGAGATACAAACCACAGAGCCAGAAACCTAGAATAATTTATTCCAGCTAAGTTTGAGTGGGGATGACAGTAAAAGTTACATAGGAGAGGTAGCCTCGAATTGGCTCTGGGGATAATAGTGGTGGGTGTCAGAGGCAGAGAATGGGAAAGAAGTTGATCGAAGTCAACTATGTGAGAGCACAGGAAGTTTTACAGAAATACAGAAGTATTACAGAAATTATGAATACACCAGAAGGTTGTGATATATGAGTGCAATTGGTGATGAATTTATATTTACAGAGGGCAGGGAAAGCTGCATAGCTAACTTAGGGAGAAAGTTTATATAAGGAAGAAAATGAGGCCTGAGGACTTAACCCTGGAGTATGCCAATATATGGAGTTTGGAAAGAGGAAGTAGATCTAGCAATAGATAATGAAAGAAGACATCTATGTAAAAGTTCTCATCACAAGAAGAAAATTGTAACCATATATGGTGGTGGATGTAACTAGACTTATGGTGATCATTTTGCCATATATACAACTATCGAATCATTATGTTGTACAACTGAAACTAATATAATGTATGTCGATTATGTTTCGATTAAAAAAAAGAAGACATCTGTGGGGTAGGAAATAAATCAGGAGTGTATGGAAACTAAAAAGGCAAGAAGAAAGTAATTCAAGAATGGGAATTAATCATTTGAATCAAATGCTGCTAAGGTTTGAGTAAAAAGGAGACAGCTGATAGTGGACTTAGTATGATGGATGTCTTTGGTGATTAGGAATGATTGGTTTAATGGGTTTGTAGGGATGAAAACCTCCACTAGTCTCTCGAGAGAACAGACTTGAGGAATTGAAGACAGGCAGTATTGACAGCTTTTCTAAGGAATTTTGTCATAAAGTTGTGTTATATCTTTTTATCCTAAAGGCTATCAGAGAAATGTGGCTGTGAATGGAGGGAAGGAGATCAAAGCTTCAGAACTGGAAGCTTCAGGTATGAGAATCAGGTGTTGATAACCTCCTTCCCTATACTATGGATAGTGTGGAGTTTTATTGGGCATAATAAAACCAGCACCTAGAAAGAAGCAGGGAAGACAGCTATGCAGACTTCTGACCATGGTTAGTCCAATCACATGCCGGTATCTTTCTAATAAATCCTTCGTTAGCCGTGGGATTTTTGTAACCTAAAGAGGTCTGGCTGACTGAGTAGTAAAATATAATCACCTAAACTTTGCAAATACTAAGTGTGAGGTGTCAAAAACATCAGCAGATTTTGGAGATTCAGTCCTGGAATTCATGAACGAGCTCAGAAGTGTAGTTTCCTAGTTTGGAATAGAGAGGACAATCAAATTATTAGGCAAGACGGAGATTGCTTTTGTGTCCAGGCATGGTAGGAGGTTTTTTTTTTTTTTTTTTTTTTTTGCTGTACGCGGGCCTCTCACTGCTGTGGCCCCTCCCATTGCGGAGCACAGGCTCCGGACGCGCAGGCTCAGCGGCCATGGCTCATGGGCCCAGCCGCTCCGCGGCATGTGGGATCTTCCCAGACCGGGACACGAATCCGTTTCCCTCGCATCAGCAGGCGGACTCTCAACCACTGCGCCACCAGGGAAGCCCGGTAGGAGTATTTTTAAATGTGTATATAAATCAATATTGTAGAATACATACATGTGAAGAACAGATGACTAAAGCCCGCAGAAGACAATTTCAAGAAAGGTAATCAGAGACATGAAAGAGAAAAAGAATGTAGCGTCATAAAATGTAAGGGGCGCTTAAGCATTTTAGGGAGGCATACGTCGTCGTGTGTCAGGTTTTTTCAAAGACAGTAATTATGATAAAACTACTGGACTTGATAGTGAGGAACTTTGAGAAAGCAATTTTAGTTTAAGTAGTAGAAGAGGGAATCAGATTATCAGGTTAAGTTAATATGTGCATTGACAGAAAGGAGACAACAAGGGAGAAGTAATTTAAGTAAAAGGAAGGAGAAAAATGGTAACTACAGAGGGAAGACTGAGAATGAAAGTGAAGGATCTTTAACAGTAGTGATGCTTGAGCATACTTGTTGATGAAAACAGAGGAGCAGGGGAGAGGGAGACACTGAAAGGCAAACCGTTAATGGATGCAGCAAGGATAAGAATGCCAACAGGGGAGGAAGAGTTAGCGTTAGAAAGAAGGTGGATCAAGTCTTTGTTGAAAGTAAAATGACAGAAGTAATAAATGCAGAGATATGTTAGGTGAAAAAGTGGGGAATTTCTCTGTTTTGAAGATGATAACTGAGAGTAAAGGGGCCAGATCTAGAAACATAATGATAAGGCTATAGGTCAGCCAAAGTAGCAAATAAGGTAGATAATTATCCAGAAATGAATAAACCACACTGCTTCTTCCCTTCCTCCACTTCTTCCCTTCCCTAGAAGTCTATCCTTGATTTACAACTAGTTTTAAGTCTATTAAACACCCAAGGACTGTGCCATCAAAGGATAGGATTAGGAGAGCAAATACTGGAGTTTGCTTTGGTATCCAAGAGGATGACTTTAGATTCTGTACCACAAAGAAAACCTTGATTTCCCAGCACAAGAATTAACCTTTCCAGAATGTTATCTTGGTATACAAGCAAGAGCAAAGGACTACTAATTAGCTGATGAAAGTCTTTCTGTAGGAGATGATTGGTTTTAGAGGAAATTGGTAGCTTCTACAGGGCAGCCAACTTTGTGCTGCCCTACCCTTGTGATAAGTAAGGAGTTCCCATAAGAACCATCATCCTCCTTTACAACGGAGACCCATGATACCGTGATACCGGAAATACATCCTTCAGAGGATTATAAATGATTTACACGCGTATAGAAAAATACCATCCATTTACAAGTTATGGATCACCTTCAAGTTTACTGCTGGTTCTTTATGTGAACTCTGCATCAACAGAAAAACACATTTGCTCTGTAGCCTATGACTCTGATACACTGAGACATTGTAATTGCTCCGCATTCCTGAGTAATCATTTTCTGATGGGTTTATTGCCACCTCTGCCTTATCAGGGCATGGCACTGTTACGGACCCTGGTGATAAATTACACTTTAGAGAGAGATAAGACAGTGCCACTTTAACAAGTGCAATAAAGCACTTTTTATATTGGGAGAGTTCAGTGCATTTTCCATTTATCATATACCCTCAGTGATTTTACACAGATTTTACACTGTTGATTAGCTCATTAGTGGGGCTAATTGGATACATTAACTGGCAGAATTACAGCTTGACTATGAACCAGAGGCTGCAGCATTATAAATGACAGACAAACCACAGACATGCATGGTCAGCCTGAAGGAAGTTCTTCTCTTTGATTAACTTTCATTAGATTTTAATTTCCCCCCTCCCCACTCCTGTAATTGACTCCACATGAATATTTACTATGGATTGGATAAGTGAATAGATGGCATCAATACATATTTTCAGTATTTCCTCTCCTTCTACCATAAGTTTTCCTGAAAAATAATAAGAAAAAGAGCAGTTTAGGAAAGTGATGAAACTAGTCTGTAAGAAATCAAGAAATTAATGTCTAGAAATTCAATAAATTTCTCCTCTTTCAAAAGCCATGTTTTTACTGAATCCTTGATAATACGTAGTGTGAATTAATTGTTTCCTCATGGGCTGCATGTCAGTATCCCAGGGAAGCATTTAACAATACAGAGTTCTGGACTATACCCTAAACCTACTAAATAAAGACTTCTAGGAGTAGGCCCAGGAATCTTTATAATTAACAAATTCCCCAGCTGATTTGTACACATGAGCTTTACATTGTGGTTAAAATAGCATGTTAGTTTGCATTGAACATCAAGCAACGTGTAGTATTCATTTAATTAAATGACTTTAAATGGATGTGATACTATGTGGAGAAAGGCCAAGGTCTTTTCAGAAGCAAGACAAAACTTTTTCTGTAGTTCAAATTCTTTACCAGACTCAGGCTTTAAGTTTGCTGAAGTCTTTCTGAGTCTCTTCTCCCATATTTTCTTTAACTTTTTACTTCTATGAGTTGTAATTGTCTTTATGAAAATAAATTTTTAGTGTTATTTCTTTCCTAAGAAATTGTATTTGTCCCAGTGGAAACTATAAGTATAGAAATTATGTGTAATTTACTTACATTTTTGATTTGTTTATGTTTTATATAAAATACTGGTTGGCAGTGGAGAGAGCATAAGACTAGGAATGTGGACCTGGGCTCCAGGGTCAGCTCTGTCACTCCCCTTTGTAGGCACCTTGAGAAAGTTTCAAATTCTCTGGGCCTCAGTGTACAATTCTTAAATTGGAGATCAGTCATACCTCATGTACAAGGCTAGTGATGAAGATTAAATGAAATTTTACCTGAGTCTATGTGCATTTCTGAGAATGGTAGGAGTTGGAAAGGATCATCTCCAGAGGAGGGGGAGAGAAGGAGTGTGCCACGTTAGGCAGCTAGTTCACAAAGCAGCGGATTTAGAAAAGGAAAAGTATTTCACTTGGACAACATGTGCAAACTGTGTGGAGATCAAGGAAGTTGGGATTAAAAGAAACCCGATGATAATTTCAGGTAATTCACCCCTACCTGCCACTTTTCAGGCAGAGAGGAGCAAGCACGCATATAAACTGTTATCCATGAAGCAACCACTGAATGAGGAGAAGGCAGAAGATAAAGGAATTATTTGTAGTTGCAGGAAAGAAAAGCACAGGAATAGAACGGGGAGGAAGAAATAAGAAAAACAAAAAGCTTTGTCTGGGAGTTCTAGGAGAAAAGAAAGCCAGGAGGGCCAGGGAGAGAGAGGAAAATCTCCCCGTACGATATCGCAGGAAGGGAGTGGAAGGCCTGTTATTAGGAAAGTCTGCATAAAAATGCATAGGAACAATTACCAACAAGTTACTGTGCAGTTGGGGCTTTGATAAATGGATGAGTTAACTGAACTGAACCCAAAGGCTGCATTTACAGAGATTCTGTTTTGGAGTTCCATAGTGAAACTTTTACTCTGAAAAATGTTTTAAGAGGATAAATATTGCTACTGAAATTCCACTAGGAAAGGTAAAGGCAATGCTCTCAGTGGTTTTCTGTAGGTGTGAAGTAAAACTTTTAAGA
This sequence comes from Mesoplodon densirostris, assembly GCF_025265405.1. NCBI lineage: Eukaryota > Metazoa > Chordata > Mammalia > Artiodactyla > Ziphiidae > Mesoplodon > Mesoplodon densirostris. Next base: position 218,506,724 of record NC_082661.1, on the reverse strand, counting down.
CATACTGTATCATGACTTTTGTTAACAGGATATTGTGATGTGTTTAGGCGGCCTTGAATCCAGAGATAGCAGATCAAAACTCCACACATCAGTGACTCATATGTTTAAGAAACTTTAGGAGTCTGGCATGTCATTATTTTTCAGAAAAATTATTATTTGTACTATTTTGGAGGGGGACCCTCAGGCACGGATTTTACCTTCTTGGGTTATGTAATATTTTGTTTTTAACTACCTTAATGAGCTTTTTGTTAATAGCAGCCCCAAAATAGGGCAGCGCTGTCTCTTAAAACTCAAGAACTAAAAAGTTTCCAAATACATTCATTTAAAAAATATTTTCTGTGCTATCCAAATAAAATATAACACATTAAATAAAGTTCTTCCAATTCAACCAGGTATCTTTCTTTTCTGAACTTCTGTAACATGCTGTGTGTGCCCCTTATGAGGTACTTATCTTATTTTACCTTCTGTCATGGTTATTTGCACATGAACTTTATCTTCCTTCCTAGATAATCTATTTCTTGAGGACAGAGATGATGTTTAGTAAAATGCAGAATAACCACACAGTTAATCATTGTAATTCTCATAATACACATAAAGATCTCTTGAGAACAAAGGGGGTACCAAGCAGAACACAGAATGAGACAGACATTGATTGCAGTTTCCTTCAGAGTTCATATATTGAACTTAACAGGTCTCACAGCTTGGAACAAAAGTTATGAATATACGTTAACATTGGATTAACTATTTTTATATCTTAGTGGAGTCTAAAATGACTGGAAATAAAGGTCAATAAAATGCATATTTTGAAAGGTATTGAAATAGGGAAATAAAATATTTTGTGGAGTATATTGTAGATTATTCTTGGTCATGCTGAGAAATGAAAATATCTTGAAGGAAAATAGACTAGACACAAATTGAACAATGTATTGAAATGAAATCACAAAGTGAAACAAAATATATGTTTAAATATGCATAGTATAAGAGGGCATATTGCTTTAATATTGTTCTAGAAAGCAATTGAGAACCAATGAAGAGGACTAAAGAGCAGAAAATTGTTGGAAATACATTTAGAATATGGACAAAGTATCTCACTTTTTTATTTCTCTAGTCACAAATCTGAAAAGCCTTAGTATTCCGTTTTCCACAGTGGAGCTCAGACTTTACAACCTCCTGATTTCAACTAATGTACCTGAGCCAATCATGTAGGGCAGAAAGAGCACTGGGAGAAGAAACTCCACAAGCAAGGGGGGGCTGGAAATCATCCTGTTACTTTTACTGCCATAGGGCCTGGGTGGGCACTTTGGACACAAATCACAGTTTTATTTATCTACTGTATGGTAGACTACTACTATGTGTCACATCTACTACATAGTGTGACTTGCTTCTATTCTTTTTTTTTTTTTTTTTGCAGTACGTGGGCCTCTCACTGTTGTGGCCTCTCCCGTTGCGGAGCACAGGCTCCGGACGCGCAGGCTCAGTGGCCATGGCTCACGGGCCCAGCTGCTCTGCGGCACGTGGGATCTTCCCAGACCGGGGCACGAACCCGTGTCCCCTGCATTGGCAGGCGGACTCTCAACCACTGTGCCACCAGGGACGCCCCCTTCTATTCTTGTTCAATGCACTTATTACCCATCAACTTGAATCTCAGGCTGCTCAGCTGGAGTCCTGACGCTGCTAAAAGCTATCACTAGTCCTCTCTTTCTAAGTCCAGAATCTATTCTGTACTCATTTCTTGCAGTTGGCTCTGGAGTTTCTCCAAACAGGATAAGTCAATGAGTACCATGATGAGTATCTGCCTGACCTAATCTTGTCAGATCTTGAGACTATGGCTTCAGTTGGCCTACATTGAAATCAGTGCCAATCTGTCATTATACCTGTTTAAATACTTATAATTTGGAAGAAAGTAAGTCAGTGACAAATTAGCTAAAATATTGAACACATCTTTTTGAAGCTCAGTGTATTCATTCACAAAGGATTCATTCCATTTGTTCATTTTATTGAGAAAATATCCTGAAAATTATTATAATAGTAATATATAGAAATATAGCAGTTATCATTGCTTGTTAATATCCATAAAAATATAAAAATGGATACATATTTGCAAAGGATGATGCAGAAATCAAGCTGGTACACTACAATCTGGAATCTGAATCTTGGTTCTCCAGAGCTAACTTACCTTTTTGACAACTTCATTACCTAGCATAAGCCCTTACCCATACTAGGCACTATATAAATATTTGTTGCAAGAGTAAGTGTGTCTGCCCGAGACAGAAGGTTTTAGCAAACAGAAATAAAGCACAGCAGTTCTATATAATAAATGAACAGTTACAGCTGAATCAGAATCCAAAATGCAGTATTAGTTTCGAAAACACAATATGCTGACAATGGAATATATGAGGATTCCCTTTGCCTAGTGTATTAGTAAGGGTTCTTCAGAGAAACAGAATCAATAGGCTAAAAAGAAAGATTTATTATGAGATATTGGCTCATGTGACTATAGAGGCTTGGAAGTCCCATAGTCTTCTGTCTGCAAGCTGGAGATCCAGGAAAGCCAGTGGCGTAATTTGAAGTCCAGAGACCTAAGAACCAGGGCAGACATGGATGTAAATCTCAGACCAAGGGCAGGAGATGATGAGATGAGATGTCCCAGTTCAAGTAGAGGCAGAAAAAAGGGACAAATGTTTCCTTTCTTGGTCTTTTTGTTCTATTCAGGCATTCAGCAGATTGAATGATGCCCACCCACACTGGGGAGAGCTACTTACTTTACTGAATTCACAGATTCAAATGCATATCTCACCTGGAAACACCCTCACAAACACGTCCAGAAATAATGATTAACCAGATATCTAGGCATCCCCTGATCCAGTCAAGTTGGTATATAAAAATAACTCTTATACCTGGTTTAATTAATTTAATTAGAGTATAGTGACTGAGTAATTTAGTTATAGTTTAGTTACAGTATAGTATAAAGTGTAGTTAGAATATATTTAGTAAGAGTATAGGTGTGTATATAGTATGTGTGTGTGTGTTTTCACTATGTGATACATATCTTTAAACTCAGAACAGCAAATAGATTCCATGTTGCTTTCCAACTCTGATTTGTTGGAAGTACCTACCCGGAGGATTGCATTGAAAAATATTATGATCCTAAGTTTGGACTTAGTAGAAAAGTTTCAGGCTCAAGTTTCATATCTGGCATGGTCTGGAGCTGGGGGAAAATCGGTCTATTCTGATTTCTACACTTGACTGAAACTGCATGTTAACAATCTTTAGTAAAATATTAGATATCGTGATTTTATAATAAATCCCTACTCTTAAGTCGCTTTGAGCTATAAATATAGCTTGGATATAAAGCAGCGGTCCCCAACCTTTTTGGCACCAGGGACCGGTTTCATGGAAGACAATTTTTACACGGACCGGGGGTGACGGTTGGGGGGTATGGTTTTGGGATGATTCAAGCACATTACTTTTATTGTGCACTTTATTTCTATTATTATTACATTGTAATATATAATGAAATAATTATGCAACTCACCATAATGCTGACAGGAGGCGGAGCTCTGGCGATAATGCGAGCGATGGGGAGCGGCTGTAAATACAGATGAAGCTTCACTGGCTGCCCCGCCGCTCACCTCCTGCTGTGCCACCTGGTTCCTAACCGGGGCTTGGGGACTCCTGATATAAAGGATCTTTAATGTCAAAAGCATGTATGATGCTGCATATGTACAAGGCTCAATTTGGGAATACAGAGTGAATAAGAGACTGTCTCTGCTCTCAAGGATTTATAATTAATAGATGCTCTTAGCCACAAATAGTGCCATCCTGAAAAGTGCAGAGAGCTTAATACAAACACTGTTAATGAAAGCTGGCATTTGACAGTATTATCTACATATGTATAAGTCAGTATATATATCTACTTGCAGTCTTCTGAGACACAGGAATTAGAACATCCAGTATAGCTAGATAACAATTTAGGCAGTCTTGGGACCAAACAGCCATTTTATGTATTTTCACACCAGTGTTTTCTTCTAGAATTGTGAATGCCTCTCTGTCTTTTATTGCTGGTTCTTTGTTGCCCTGGATCATAGTGCTTCTTGAAAGCTGTTAGTGAATGAATAATTTTGTTTCCAATCCCAGGTTAACATCTGTAGGAAGACGACTCAAGCAGATACATTCACTTGTGCAAGCAGATACTACTTTCTTTTTATCTGCAGAAAGTCATTTGAGGCATGATTATGCAGCACCTGCTAAGATGTTGGCTGTTTCTTTCCCTGTTAGGAAGATGTGGTTCTGATGACCCTAACTGTGTTGGAAAGAATAAGGGCAGTGATTAGGTGGTTATTGTCTCTCATTGGAAGGCAGATTTCTGGTTGAGACTTCTTATTTTCAGTATGGCTGGTTTATATAAATGAGAAGAATGCCACACTCACACAAATCCTTGAAATAAAATGGCACACCCTCAGCATTTCATTCTGAATCTTATCTTCCTCACAATAGATTCATCTCTACAAAATGTCCAATCAATCCTTCCAACCCTTCCACTATCATTCTAATTTAATTAAATACCTTTTCAATGAAATTATCATATTTTGCTGTGTTAATTAAATTTATCTTTTATTCTCTTGCCTTATAATGAAAAAAATTTGTTTATGAAAAATGTAACTGAATACTGAATATTTTAAGCTTTTCCATGTTATCTCTTTTATTACCTATATGTTCTTCAACCATTTAGCCTCTGAATTACTTAAATCCCATCATCTGCCTTAGTTGAGGCTGCTGATCCCAACTTCATGGGTTGATCTCATTTTATATCCAATTGCTGTCTTCTTTGAATTCTTCGCTAGATAGGTTAACCTTCTCACTTTGATCACATGTACATAATTTGGTCTCTTTCCGTTATAGAGTCTTCTCTGGGTTGAATATTTTGCACTTAACCCTAGAGTTTCATTATCTACCCTTCTTTACCATACTCTGTGCATCAGTATTTGATGTGGCTAGACTGCCTGTCCTTATCCCTTACAGTTACATTTGTTCCATAGAAAATTCCAGTGGGAGATTGATGGGTGTGAAGACAAAACTACCATTGCATTTAAATCTCTGGTTCTCTCTGTTAACCTGTGGTTACCAATGGCTGGTTCCTGTACTGCAGGCCAGAGCTCCAGTTGGGCCGCACCTTCTGTAGCTCTAAGTCTTGTCATGTGCAGAGAAGCATCAGTCACCAGCTATTGCCAATTCCTAGGATTCCTCACCTTCTTTTTTGGTCTCCCATAAATGTATCCACACAACTGTAAAACATCCTTTATTAAACTATTTTTCAGTCATCTTATATGAGTATGCCATATATATTTCCTGTGGGAATTCTGCTAGATACACTGTCTGCCCAACCCTAACCAACATCAGTAAAGACTGAGTAAAGAACAAATGAAAAAGTGGTAAGTCTCAGTAAAGAAATAGAAGATATAAAGAAGACACAAATGAATATTTGAGGACTGAAAAATACAATAACCACTAGTAAAATTCGGTAAAGAATACACAGGATCTCTCTGTATTATTTTCACAACTGCCTGATAATCTATAATTATTTCAAAATAAAAAGTTTAATTTAAAATATCTATTTTAGAACAAAAAAGAGTTTACCTTGAAAGTATCAATATTTAGATTAAAAAAAGTCTCCAAACACCCATATAGTAATTGTTCTTTTTAACCTTTTAAAACAGCTTTATAAGAGTATCATGGATATACAAAAACCTGCACATATTTAATATATATATAATTTGATGAGTTTAGACGTATACATACATCCATGACACTATCAACACGATCAAGGTAATAAACATATCTGTCACCTCCCAAAGTTCCCTCATGCTCCTTTGTTTTTGTTGCTTTGTGTGTATATGTTTTTTATCATGCCTTTAATCACTAAATCACAGTATTGACACTATATTAAAAAATCCTTAACATTTTCTATATCTACAGTATAACTCTTGATATCTTTACAGTTTGTTCCTTTGGAAAATGAACCTTCTCATAAAAAAATAAATGACTGCGGGCCTCCCTGGTGGCGCAGTGGTTAAGAGTCCGCCTGCCGATGCAGGGGATACGGGTTCGTGCCCCGGTCTGGGAGGATCCCATGTGCCGCGGAGCGGCTGGGCCCGTGAGCCATGGCCGCTGGGCCTGCGCATCCGGAGCCTGTGCTCCGCAACGGGAGAGGCCACAACAGTGAGAGGCCCGCATACCGCAAAAAGAAAAAAAAATAAAAATGACTGCTTTTATCTTTTAATTATTAAGTAATTAGTAGCAAAGCTTTGTATATTAGGAATACTGATGGGTAGCCATGGACCAGACTAGGTAGGGGCTTATAGGACCTGGAATGGATTTTGAACTTTATTATGACTGTGTGTCAGATTAAGCTTGAGAATAAGGTAAAGTTTGGGTGAGAATTAGCCTTTTATCTTTGTTTATGCTCTCCCTTGCCAAATAATATTTTTTCATATTATACAATTTATTCTGTGAAAATCTTCATTCCTAATATGAACTTACCTAAATTATTTAAATAGGTTTGTCTTCTCCACCTCCTGATTATATAAATATTCTCATATGTTCTAATATGTTATTCTAAATTTATATTTAGACCTTTAATTCATTTAAAATTAATTTTGTTGTATGTTATAAATTGAAAAACTTATATCTATTTTCTTCTAAATAAAATATTAGGCATGCTAGCACCATTTTTGGAACACTCTGGTCCCCGACTTGGTACATATTATTATTATTTTTATATTATTATTTCCACATAACTACTTTGATCAATTTCTTCACTTTCTATTATTTCCATTGACTTTTTTTTTACATCTTTATTGGATTATAATTGCTTTACAATGGTGTGCTAGTTTCTGCTTTATAACAAAGTGAATCAGTTATACATATACATATGTTCCCATATCTCTTCCCTCTTGTGTCTCCCTCCCTCCCACCCTCCCTATCCCACCTCTCTAGGTGGTCACAAAGCACCAAGCTGATCTCCCTGTGCTATGCGACTCCTTCCCACTAGCTATCTATTTTACGTTTGATAGTGTATATATGTCCATGCCACTCTCTCGCTTTGTCCCAGCTTACCCTTCCCCCTCCCCATATCCTCAAGTCCATTCTCTAGTAGGTCTGTGTCTTCATTCCTGTCTTACCCCTAGGTTCTTCATGACATTATTTTCTTAAATTCCATATATATGTGTTAGCATACGGTATTTGTCTTTCTCTTTCTGACTTACTTCACTCTGTATGACAGACTCTAGGTCCATCCACTTCATTACAAATAGCTCAATTTCGTTTCTTTTTATGGCTGAGTAATATTCCATGACTTCTATTGTACAACTATCATGCTATTCTGATTGGTAGCTAAAGGACAGGTATCTTTTCATTATTCTTTTAAAATGTTTGTTTAGCAATTTCATGCTTATTCTCCCATATACACTTAAGAATCATTTGCTATAAAAAAGTCCTTTGTAATTCTGGTTGTCATTAAATTAAATGCAACCATTTATGTGGCTAGATAGCTATTGTATAATGTTATGCTTTTCCTTCAGTGCATGTATTCATTTATTCAGGCATCTACAAACAAAAGTGTATTTTTCTATCATTTGTGTGTGTGTGTATGTGTGTGTGCACTTCTGCAATTTTTAAAATAATGTTTTGGTGATAGGATCATGCCAGTATTATAAAATAAGCTGAGGAGTTTTTCTTGTCATTCTTTTATGAAATTTACTAAAATATAAAGAGTTTGTCTGTCTTTTGAATATATGTTAAAATTCACAAGTAAAACTACCTGGGACTGGTGTCTTTTGCAATCATGTACCTTTGAAAATCTTTCCTTCTAAAGCTATGGAATGTTGAATCTTTTATCTCTTTTTAGGCCTGTTATTATAATATATATTTTGCTGGAAAATCATGAAAGATGTCATGCATTAGCATATAACTGTCACTTATAATAATTTAAATCCCTTTTGAGTCCATATTTCTCAATCCTGAGGTTGTACATATTAGTGCTTTTTTTCTTTCCTTTTCTTAATGATACTTGGTCTTTTTAAGGAAAGAGAAGGTGGCTCTATTTAGAGTTTTATATTAATTTATTTTTTATTTTAATTTAGTCTAAGCTTTTATCATTATTCATACCAACTCAAATTTTAATTTATTTGCTCTTTTTCTATTATCATAAGCAATATAGCACATATATTTTCTTTTATTTCTGAAAAGGAAAGCATTTAAACAAATACAATTCATTTCTTACAAGATATGTTGTTCCTTAAAAATCTCTTTTTAATTTAGAGATGATTTCCATTTTAAATTTCCATTTATTTAATGTTAAGCTATTTTTGTTCACTTCTATATTTATTACATTAAAGTCTTAGAACATGGCCTCTAAAATCACTGTTTTTAACATTTATTGATGCTGTTTTTGTTACCCATATACAAGATTTTTTTAAGGGTTCCATAGACAAAAGAAAGAGGAACATGTTTTCCTGTTTGTTGGTTCAGACATCCTTTTTCCTTTGGGTTTATGTTCAAGTTTTCAGATTACTTGTTTCTACTCCTGAAGTGACAGTGATTTTAAAGATGGGGAAGCAACTACATGGGGAGAGACAACGGAGTCTAAATCAGATGCTTTGTAAAGTGATGTGCTATCCTTGTCACTCATTGTAGTCCTGCAGCTATTCTGCGATTTGGATTATATAATGTGATTTTAGCTACCTTCCCTTCTGTTTGAATTGATGTTTCTTTTTATTGCCGTTAGCTAACATGTTATTCAAATTCAAAACATTAGTATATTTCTGTCTTTTCTATTTCAGATCAAATCTTATTAACAAACCAGATTCCTACTCATTTTGTTGTTCGTTCCCTTAGGGTATACCCAGCAGCCTTCGTGCTGTTAGAAAGGGGCAGGGAGCATAATTAATTTACCAAGAGCTGACACGTTAAAGGTATAATGTTAAAAATATCTATTAATCAAAACTTATAAAACACATTAACATTTTTAAATGGAAATGTCCCAAAGGCCACTTAGAGGAGGATGAATATGGGCTTTCTTTCCAAATGCCTCATATCGTTCTTTTAAATATTTTCCACTTTGATATTTTGACAGGGGACAACCATGCCATTATATGTCTGCTTTATAAAAGCCATTTAAAACAACGAATGTGAGAAAAATCAATCTGAACTTAGAATCCCTTTTAAGTACTATTATAGTAAAATGTCTTTCTTCATATAACACAGGTGCCTATGTTTAAGATGCTTGAATAAATGTACTACATTCATAAAAGGCAATGTAGATGTAAAAGCATTGATTTTTCAAAATATAAAGAGGAGGAAGTGCATTATTGAGTGGATATAATTTCTAAAATTTACCTGAGTGAAAATTCAAGAATAAGGGTGTATTTCTGGGATACAGTTTTATGTAATTTCATTCACACAAATAAGGAATGGTTATCAAGCAGCAGTCCTGCCCACTATCAAGCACACCAAGACATCACACACACAAACCCACATATAGTTGAACATATACATATGTACAATTGCACATACAGGACTTCACCTGCACATACACTCACACACACATACACACGTATAAACTCAGACATCTCTGACTTTCAGGGCTTTGTTAACAGTTTTTTCCAGACCGAAGTATGCATAAGAAGAATTTGGGGATGCTTTGAAAAACATTTCTAGGTCACCAGAGACTTACACAAACAGACTTCTAAGAATAAAGACTGAGAATCTGCCAACCCTTGCTGTAATAATAACAGTGGAAATATCACTTATTTTATCCTATTATTCCAAACATTTAGCAAAATTTTAATCAGCTTTCCCCCTAAGATTCCACACTTCTAAATGAAGAAAAAGCACAAAAAAACATATCTTGATTAGTTCAAGTCTGGACACTTTAAATCACTAGCTATGAAACTTGGCTCAAGTCCCCATTTTTCTGAACTTCATTTTTCTCACCTCCAAAATGGGAATAATGAACTTCCTTCTCTTTCTTATAAGCCTGATCAAGTGGAATGAGCTAAAATTATGAACAGCATTTTTAACTGTAAAACATTATACAACACTATTATCTTTTGAAAAAGCATATTAATATATTTTGACAATTTTCTTCTTTACCACCAATAATCAAAAAGTTGTACATTCTGCCTCTTGGTTCAAAGAGCCAGAAAATACATATATACTTTTGTTGTATATATCTATCTATCTATCTATCTATCTATCTATCTCTATATATATATATATTTGTTATATTTTGTTGTTGTTATCGATTGGCAGTTTTTATTTTTTAGCTCAAGACTTCAAAATTGTAATCAAATAGGAGTTAAATTTTTTTTCATAGGCTAATTAATTTTGCTCTAATCAGTCATTATATTTAAATACATTTCAAAATAATTCATTTTTTTCTATTTGAAATTGATAATGTTCCCTTGCCTTCATAAAAGTATTTACATTTCAAAACACTATATGGGGTATTTGCCTGCAGTTTCCTATTGTAACAATTCAATATCTTTTATTTTTTCCATTTTGAGAAATAGATTTTTGTTTTATGGAGGATGCATTGCTCTCAAAGAAAAGGTAATTTACATTATTTTTGACACCATATACTTTGAAAGCCGCTTCTCATCCCAATGTGCCAATATAATAGGGAAAAATAAGTTATTTTCTTTATTTTATAGAAGAGCACACTAAATTCCAGGGAGGTAAGTGACTTGTCCAAAGGCACATAGCAGAGAGTAGAATATAGAGATTTATAATTTATAAACAAGTATTTTATAAAATCTTATTTTCTCTTAACTCTTAAAGGTAATATTAAATTTATATTTATCCACAAACTGTGTAGATAAATATACAGTTTCTTTCTACAGGAAACTTTCTTAAAAAGATCTCTACCATAAAAAGGGAGCATGCTTTTGTGGGAAGTGCACTGGACTGGTAGTTAGAGTGCAGAAATCCAAATCCTGCATTGGCTAATAGTGAGCTGTAGAGTTTGGACCAATTAGACCTATTATCCTTGGGATGACTTAGAGCTAAATTTCTATCTGTATCAATAGTTGTATTTATATCTCCATTTATGGATGAATTTTTAGATTAAGGATTGGACAAGTAAAATATCTCTTTGATTAAACTACTATTATTCTTTGATGGCTGCTATGGTCTGAATGTTTGTGTTCCTCCAAACTTTATATGTTGAAATCCTAACCATCAAGAGAATGGTGTTAGTCAGTAGAGCCTGTGGGTAGTGATTAGGTCATGAGGGAGCCCTCATGATTGGCTGTAATATTCATATAAAAGATGCCCCAGAGAGTTAGCTCATCCATTCCACCATGTGAGGTTACAGCCAGAAGGTGCAGTCTAGGGACTGGGAAAAGGGCTCTCCCCAGACATCAAATCTATTGGCCGTTGATCTTGGACTTCTCAAGCTCCAGAGCTGTAAGCAATAAATTTCTGTTATATCTAAACCACCCAGTCTATGATGTTTTGTTACAGCAGCCCAGTGGACTAAAACAATGACTTAACCACAATTGTCATTATTCTGCTTTAAGAAAAATTGGTACTTTTTATTTCAGGTGTTCTTGGTCCTAAAAAATTATGAATTTGCTTCTTATCTTTGTTTTCATAGTGATTGCCCTTGTCTTCTGATAATTCCTAAAAATGTCATTGCTGATAACCTTAGTTAATAATAACTATGGTAGATGGCACAATAATTTTTAGCTTCTCACATCTTGAGGTGACGCTCTTTTACTTACCCCTTGAATCTAAGCAGACCTTGTGACATCCTTGAAGCAATGGAAGTGACAATGAGCAACTTTCTAGGTACATGTCATGAAGTCTTTCTTGCTATCACATGAATAAGCTCAGACTAACCTGATGGAAAATGAGAGAACATAGTGAAGTTGTTAACCCCCCTGCACACTTTGTTGCTACAGCCACCAACTACCCAATCAACAGGGGCAGAGTTGCTCTGCTGAACTGCAGTTCATTGCAAACACTGTATGAGTCCGGCTAGACCAACAGAGGAACTGTACAGATGAGCCCAATCTAAAGTGATGACATACAAAAATTTGAGTTAAGTAACTAATAGTTTTAAGACATTAAGTGTTGGAAGTTTTTTATGTAATAATAATGATAGTAAATTTAAAAATTAAAAAACAAACAGAAAAGAAAAAAGAAAACCTAACTATGCATATTCACAAGTGACCAGCTAATTCTAAAATTTATATTGAAAGGAAAAGGTACTAGAACAGATAAAACAATCGTGAGAAAGACAAAGTTTAAGGACTCACATTACTCTATTTCAAGACTTACTGTGAAAACACAGTAACCAAAACAGTATGGCCTGGGCAAAATAATAGATATACAGATCAAGTAGACATAATTGAGAGATTCAAATATAGTTAATTAATTTTTTACAAAGGTTCAAAGGAAATTCAATGCAGAAATGTCAATTTGGGGAAATGGCTGATTCTAGGGCTGGAACATAAAAAGTACAAAATGAGCCTGGGCATCTTATAAGAAAGTAAGAAAATGCTCAAAAAATTGAATAAGGGCATGTCAAATGGACAGCAGAGCCAACCTGAAGGAGCTGCCAATAACCAAAGCTGGAACAATTGAGCAAGAAAATAAATAATTTAGTACTGGTTATAACCCAAAGTATAAAATAAACATCCCTGACTCCATATAAATAAATAATTGATAAACTAAATAAGTGGGAAGGAATACACAAATCTACTATACAGAAGAATTCCAAATAATTTATGTAAATACTCCTCCTTTTAGGAAGTGGAGTCTATAATGTTTTTCTTCTTTGAGTATGGGCTGCACTTGATGTTTCACAGATTGGAGTATGGAAAGGGAGAAAAAAGTAACTTTGTAGTGAAGAACCTGGCAAACAATACCTTAACCAAAATATCTAGTTAAATTACAAGAAATAAAATTAAACTTAATAACATGTACCCCTCATATTATCTGATGAGAAGGGCAATCACCCCTGTGGTATTCTTTCCCTAAACCCACCTTCCTAGTGTAACTGTCAGAAAAATATTTAAAAAGTCAAGGGACAGTCTACAAAACTGTCAAGGTCATGAAAAATATGGAAATATTAAGAAAATGTCCCAGACCAGGAGAGACTATGAGATATGATGGTTAAGGTAGTTTTTTGGATAGGATCTTGGCACAAAAAAATGACATTACTAGAACATTGATAGTAATGTGCAAATGTTTTCTTAGATGTTACAAATGAACCATGGCAATGAAAGATGTTAACAAAAGGAGGAACATAGTGAAAAGTGTACTACAACTCTGTTTACAATCTTTGCAACTTTTCTGTGAATATAAAGTTATTCTAAAATAAAAACGTCATTTAAAAAATCTGACCAATGTAATACCTAACTTTGAGTGATTGCTTTCCACCTTCCAGGTACTGTCCTAAGCTTTACATGTATCAATTCATTTCTTCTTCACAGTGCTATGAAGTGGGTACATTTTATAGAAATATTGAGGCCCAGGGAGGATACATAACTTGCCTAATATTATATAACTAATAAGCATGCCAAACAGATCCAACATTCTTTATTTCTAATAGCAAAATAAAATATTATTAACTAGTCTTTTAGTTAAGTTAAAGAAAACTTAGTTCCTTAAAGTCCATTTCTATTTTTTAATGCAAAATCTTTAAGCAGAGTATAGAAAAAAGAAAACATATGAAAATGGTTACCAAAGCATCAACCTCCAATCCCAAATACAGCTAACTTTGCAGCTATTGAGCTCTATTTTTTCTGTATATAGAAGATTAGTTAAAACATGATTAGAATCATATTTTAACTATTGTATATGCAGTACTTTTCCATTTTTTATATTTTTTAAATTTAATTTTTATTTTATATTGGAGTATAGTTGATTTACAATATTATATTAGTTTCAGGTGTAGAGCAAAGTGATTCAGTTATACATATACATAAATCCATTCTTTTTCAGATTCTTTTCCCATATAGGTTGTTACAGAATATTGAGTAGAGTTCCCTGTCCTATAAAGCAGGTCCTCGTTGATTATCTATTTTATATACATTAGTGTGTATATGTTAATCCCAAATACCTAATTTATCCTTCACCTCACCTTTCCTCTTTGGTAACCATAAGTTTGTTTTTGAAGTCTGTGAGTCTGTTTCTGTTGTGTAAATAAGTTCATTTGTATCATTTTTTTTTGATTCTACGTATAAGTGATATCATATGGTACTTGTCTTTGTCTGACTTACTTCACTTGACAATGACAATTTCTAGGTTCATCCATGTTGCTGCAAATGGCATTATTTCATTCTTTTTAATGTCAGAATAATATTTCATTGTATATATGTACCACATCTTCTTTATCCATTCCTCTGTCGATGGACATTTAGACTGTTTCCATGTCTCGGCTATTGTAAATAGTGCTGCAGTGAACATTGGGGTGCATGTATCTTCTTCAGTTATGGTTTTCTCTGGATATGTGCCCAGGAGTGGGATTGCTGGGTTGGATGGTAGTTCTGTTTTTAGTTTTTAGGAACCTCCATACTGTTCTCCATAGTGGTTGTATCAATTTACATTCCCACCAGCAGTGTACAAGTGTTCCCTTTTCTCCACACCCTCTCCAGCATCTACTGTTTGTAGACATTTTGATGATGGTGTCAGATACCTCACTGTAGTTTTGATTTGCATTTCTCTATTCATTAGCAATATTGAGCATCTCTTCAAGATGGCTTTTTGGCCATCTGTATGTCTTCTTTGGAGAAATTTCTGTTTAGATCTTCTGTCCATATTTTGATTGGGTTGTTTTTATGATATTGAGCTGAATGAGCTGTTTCTATAGTTTGTTGATTAATCCCTTGCCAGTCACAACATTTGCAAATATTTTCTCCCATTCTGTGGGTTGTCTTTTCATTTTGTTTATGGTTTCCTTTGTTGTGCAAAAGCTTTTAAGTTTAATTAGGTCCCATATGCTTATTTTTATTTTTATTTTCATTACTCTAGGAGTTGGATCTAAAGCGATATTGCTGTGATTTATGTCTAAGAGTGTTCTGCCTATGTTTTCCTCTAGGAGTTTTATAGTATCTGGCCTCATCATTTAGGTCTTTAATCCATTTTGAGTTTATTTTTCTGTATGGTGTTAGAGAATATTCTAATTTCATTCTTTTACATGTAGCTGTCCAGTTTTCCCAGCACCACTTATTGAAGAGACTGTCTTTTCTCCATTGTATGTTCTTACTTTATTTGTCATAGATTAAATGAGCATAGGTGTGTGGGTTTATTTCTGAGCTTTCTATCCTGTTCCACTGATCTATATTTCTGTTTTTGTGCCAGTACCATACTGTTTTGATGATATAGCTATGTATTATAGTCTGAAGTCATGGAGCCTGATTCCTCCAGCTCTGTTTTTCTTTCTCAGGATTGCTTTGGCTATTCAGGGTCTTTTGTGTTTCCATACATATTTTAAGAGTTTTTTGTTCTAGTTCTATGAAAATGCCATTGGTAATTTGATAGGGATTGCATTGAATTTGTAGATAACCTTGGGTAGTATAGTCATTTTGACAATATTGATTCTTCCAATCCAAGAACATGGTATATCTTTCCATCTCTTTTTGTCATGTTTGATTTCTTTCATCAGTGTCTTATAGTTTTCAGAGTACAGGTCTTTTGCCTCCTTAGGTTGGTTTATTCCTAGGTATTTTATTCTTTTTGGTGTGATGGTAAATTGGATTATTCCTTAATTTCTCTTTCTGATATTTTGTTTTTAGTTTTTAGAAATGCAGATTTCTGTGTATTAATTTTGTATCCTGCAACTTTACCAAGTTCATTGATAAGCTCTAATTGTTTTCTGGTAGCATCTTTAAGATTTTCTATGTATAGTATCATGTCATCTGCAAACAGTGACATAATTACTTTTTCTTTTACAATTTGGATTCCTTTTATTTCTTTTTCTTCTCTGATTGCTGAGGTTAGGACGTCTAAAACTTTGTTGAATAAAAATGTTGAGAGTGAGAGTGAACATCCTTGTCTTCTTCCTGATCTTAGAGAAAATGCTTTCAGCTTTTCACCACTGAGTATGATGTTAGCTGTGGGTTTGTCATATATGGCCTTTAGTATGTTGAGGTAAGTTCCCTATATACCCACTTTCTGGAGAGTTTTATCATAAATGGGTGTTGAATTTTTTCAAAAGCTTTTTCTGCATCTATTATGATTGTATGGTTTTTATTCTTCAATTTATTAATGTGGTGTATCACACTGATTGACTTGCAGATATTGAAAAATCCTTGCATCCCTGGGATAAATCCCACTTGATCAGGTGTATGATCCTTAATATTAATTAAGCATTTTTCCATAGTCTACCTTCAGTGAAACAATTTACCTTTAACTTTCAACACTTCAGTAATTAACTTTCTGTTCTTTTGAAAATAGAGGATGGAGGTAGCAGAGTAGAATTTCTATTAAATGTTGTTCCTCCTTTGCCAGCCATTGGATTAAACACAGGTCTCAGTGGGATGGCCCATACTTCACTGGGTGAATGGCTAATCTGTGGTACAACCATGCCATGGAATACTACTCAGCATGAAAATGGAAGAAAGAGTTGATACATACAACATCTTGGATGAATCTCAAAGAGATTATGCTGAGTGAAAATAAATAAATAAACAAATAAATAAATAAAACAAGCTAATCCCAAAAGTTTACCTATTATGTGCTTCATTTACCTAAAATTTTTGAATTGAGAAAATTTTAGAAATGGAGCCCAGATTAGTGTTTTCCAGGGGTTAGAGATTAGGGGGGAATGTGTGGATGTGATTATAAAAGGCAACAGGAGATCCTTGTGATGATGGAACTTTTCTATATTTTGACTGTGGCAGTATATACATAAACCTAAATGTGTGATAAAATGGCATAGAATTAAATACACACACACACACACAAGTACAAGCAATACTTGAGGAATATGAATAAGATTGGTAGATCATATACATGTCAATGTCCTGGTTGTGATATTGTCCTATATTTTTCCCAGATGTTACTGTTGGGGAAATAGAGTAAAAAGTACACAGGATATTGTTCAATTTCTTAGAACTGCATGTAAATCTAAAATTATCTCAAAATAAAAAAGGTAATTTATAAAAAGAATCACCCCCAAGAAATTTTAAAAGATGGCCTCTTTAATTTTAACTTCGAGATGAGGAGGAAGTAGTAAGTTTGGTGTTGAAAACCTACACACTGTGCCACAGACTGGGAAGGAAGGAAGCAAGCAGTTAATCCAGCCAGAGTGTTCAATGTGAGTTATTTGTGTGAGAAGGTTGTTTAGCTACCTCCTAGCCAGCATAAATTAGGTAAGTAGTGTGGGAAGAGACTTCCCACAAAGAAGGAATAGTATGAATGGAACTATGTAGATAAGAAGCAACATGATAACAAATTATGAGGGGCAGTATGTGATAAGGGGAGTAGTAAAGATGGAGATGGCTAGGTAGGTAGCAGTCAGGCCATCAAGTATCTTTTTTTTTTTTATACTCAAGAGATTGACATTTTTACATACATGGTGAGGAGCCAATGTCATGGTTAGGTGTGAGACCTAGACTTTCATTCTGGCTCTAATGAGCCGGGAAGTGAATTGGATCTGAGGGCACTAGATTTAGAAACTTTCATATCTCTTAGACAGATGTAATCTCTTTTAATGTGACAGAGGTAGGTGGTGATAATGAGGAAGGAGAAGAGAGGAGAGATTTAAAAATATTATATATATATATATATATATATATATATATATATATATATATATATATATATATATATAGGTTTGAAAGACATTGATCATTTGTAGAGAGTTAAATAATGTGAGGGACCTAGGATGGGTTTTTCCTTAAGTGACTGAGTGTGTGATGGGCTTTTGTTAGAGGTAAAGAACCCAGGAGGACCAGCAGGTCTGAGGGGAAGAAAAGTGGTTTCCCTGTTAGCCTTCTGAGCTTGAGGTGACTGTGACGGCACTTGGTGATTGTAAATCCCCACTACATTTGCCCACTACTTTATGTATGTCCAGATGTTCCCTAAATTTCTACCATAAGCTCTGTAATATTTTACCTCACTTCTATTGGTTTTTTTTTTTTTTTTTTTTTTTTTTGCGGTATGCAGGCCTCTCACTGTTGTGGCCTCTCCCGTTGCGGAGCACAGGCTCCGGATGCGCAGGCCCAGCGGCCATGGCTCACGGGCCCAGCCGCTCCGCGGCATATGGGATCCTCCCGGACCGGGGCACGAACCTGTATCCCCTGCATCGGCAGGTGGACTCTCAACCACTGCGCCACCAGGGAGGCCCACTTCTATTGGTTTAAACCACTAAATTGAAAGCCCTCAAAACAAGGACTATTTTATTTTCCTTTTTTATCCTAAGAATCTAGTTCATTGTCTGATACATAATAAGTGTAATAGGAGGTATAAACAGACTGTTTCTGTCTCAGAATATTTGTGAGGCCTCAAAGGCCAAGAACAATATAGTTATTTCCACTTCTCCCATATTCTAAAGGTTCTAAACACTTTGGTAAGACATGTTAAGAGATAGTAATAAGATGTTACCAGCAGTAACCACCTCTCCCTTTTCTTATTGTTATTGTTGTAGAGGGGGTTGGGGTATTGTACAGGACAAGGAGTGATAATCTGGGGGGAATGAATCGTTGGAGTGCTGTGGCATTTGCTCTCCCTACCTTTTGGAGGAAGAGAATAAAGTGTGTCTCTGTCGCCTTAAGTCAGGTGAGTGGGCCTTCAAGGAAATAATTTGGAGAGCCTGATATGCATCTTCTGAAGACTGAGGGATATTGGGGTCTGGGATCTTATTCTTCTGTGACAAGTCAAAAGGTAAAAACACTGATTACTTATGTCTGAAACATCCAAACAAAGCAAGAGAGGACTGTGATGGCAGAAGCTGCATTCTCCTGTAGGCAGGGCAAATGTATTTAGGACCTGATGAGAATTCTCTAGGTGGTTGGCCTAGGGCCACGTTAAAAGCAGCAGTCCTAAAATGGATAAGGGGTTTCTATCAGAAGGGTGAGTACCCTGCAGACCAAGGCTGGGGGATATGGTAAAAAAGGGAGTGGATGCATGTCAAGGAAATTACAGGTCCAAGTCTCATTGGGAGGGTCTCTGAGGAACTCACAGAAACCCCATGGGAGAAAGCCAAAAAATTCCTCTTTCACCCTGAGGGTGTTGAAACCAAATTACAAATTTACCAACCTAGTGAGGTTTTTGCTATCTCTTATCTCTCTTGCAGCCACAGTAGCCCAATAAAAGCCAGCACATGACAGGGTGGGGTGGGGAGTAGAGAAGTGGTTTTCTAAGTATGATCCCTGACTAGCAGCAGCAGCAGGGTGATCAGGGAACTTATCAGAAATCAGATTCTCAGACCTCACTGAACCAACTGAATGAGAAACTCTCAGGATTAGACACAGCAACCTGTCCAAGAAATCGCACAGTTGATTCATGCTGATCCGTGTGGAAGTCTGATAACCATTGCATTAGAGAATGAAGAGGTGAGTGTCACACTATGCCACTGTGGTCCGTGGCAGTCCTGAGCTGTAGAAGAAACAGAGCTCCGAAGCAGATCAATTGGACTTTTGGATCGGAGATTATTTTTAAATAACTGAAACTGAGGCTTTCTCTTGTACCACAGAGGACTAAAGAATTGATGGACCATGCTTGAAAGAAGAAGAAAGAATGAGATTGGAGAGTGTGTTTGATAAGGAAAGGGGGAAAATAGAGTTGTTTTCTGATTGTTCCCTATAGAGCTCAGTTCATTCAATAAACTTGTCAGGAATGTATCAAATAAATGTGTCCATAAATTTGAGTAAATGTACAAGTCTGAAGCTCAAATGGAAAGGCAGAAAAAGAGATAACGATTTTGCTATCTACTGCATATGGATGCTAGTTAAAACAATGAGAAATGTGGAGAATTATAGAAAGGTTAGGAAACCAAAGACAGGAGTTTGAAAACCCCAGTATTTAAATAAGAACTGGAGAAAGAAGTTCTCATGAGGCAGGTGGAAAAAAAGAATTGTTAGAGATGTCAAAGAAAAGCTAAGAGAAAGTAGTAAAATGTATCTCAAAGCAGGATAGTCAATTAAAAAGAAAAGCACAAGAAAGAAAATTGACTGGCTTTAATTTTCTGTAGAGATTCAATAGTATTGGATGTGAAAATGTGGAGTAATTTTTTCCCAGAAGCTTAGAAAGCAACAGAGGTGAGAGAAGACAGTAGCTGGGGCTTGGAGGTGAAAAATGAAGGAAACCATTTAATCCACATGAGACAGAATGTGTGGATGTATATATGTTTTAGGGTAAGAGCCTTTAGACATAGAGATGCTCAGAATTTAGGAACAGGTTGTAGTGAAACAACATGATCCAGAAAGAGTACAGGAAGGAAGGGATAAAGGGCATTGGTTAAATAGCTGGTTGGTTAAACAAAATTTCACAATGATCCATTCACAATAAAAATTGAATGACTACTAATTATCAAAGTGGAGTACTTAGACAGTAAATGGTTCTAGAAATCCTTTAGCTGTCTCATAAATTTCAGACACTGATGGGACAGCTTGTTCAGTACAGGGGATTCCCTTTTTTATCAAGATGACACAATGCTGGTCTGACCCACATAAAGTAGGAGAAAGAGGGAAGAGTAACAATTTTTTTTAAATCAAACACATATATATATTTTTATTACTTAAGAGTTAAAGTAGCTTGAGCAATGACTAAGTTTAGAATATGGCTATGGGGATGGATGTCACCGGTGTAGCAAATAGGATGGTTATTTGGAATATTGGGTCAAGGAACTGGAAATGCAGTGTGTTGGGTGGAGTTTTTTATATGGACATAATCATTCAGGATGATAGTAAGGATTTGAATGGAGTAAGGCCAGAAAAGCTAGTAGCAAGGTTATCAGTGGAAGAGAGGAAAGTGGCAAGAATGAGTAATTAAAGCATGAGGAAAGATAGCTGGTTACATAGCCAACTGGCACGGGCCTCCAAAAGCACTGGGCTGGTTTTTACAGGAGAAATCATCAGTAATGTCTTGGAAAAGCCACTGAGGAACCAAGACTACACCAGTCTCAGCTGATACCCATACAGCAGTGTAAGAGAATGGTAACTTCCTCTTAAATGTTCTGCAGGGAAATCTGTTTCCACAAGGCCACAAGTTTAAAGGGAGAGGATGAGATTGTAGTGGAATAGACGTTTTCAGAATTCACAATGGAAATATTTAGGAGCAAGAATAAGAGGAAAGAAAGCATTGTAAGAGTGTACTGGTAAAACAGGACAGAGTAACTTATGGAAAAAGCTTACATCTTGGGTGCTGGTCAGGGGTTTCAAGGATGTTGAAGAATGGTAGATAGTAAACTTTGTATAATGGGCAACATTTATTAAGATGTATGCAAAGAGAATACTATATAGAGTTGGTTGTAAAGAAAACCATAAATGTTATTATATTGAAGTTGTGAAACCCTCTCTGCTATGTCATCAGTTAAAGAACAGATTCCAGAAGTGTTTGGAGTTTTATATGCCTGTAATAAGTTTATGAAGCCACTAAACTTATCTAGAGACATGGTTATAATACTATAATCAGATATATATATATATATATATATATATATATATATATCAGATATATATCAGACAGATATTCTTATGTGGAAACCTTTCTCATATTTTATAGTCATTAATCACATATAAAGCACTTTTTTTTCACTATTTCAGAGGTCATACTTTTGGCTAAGAGAATAGACATTCTAATTCTATTATCACTAAAATTTTACCTATGTTATGCTTTTTCTCTAGGGCAACAGTAAAAATGTGAATATTTAATTATGTTAGGATTTTGCTATATGATTATCAATTTTATACTCTTAAAAATCATTTTATATATTATAATATATTGAATTTCTGACTTCTCAGAAATAATTTCAATAAAGAGTATTTTTAAATGGGGCAGTTCCAAGCATATTTGCTCTTTAAAATGTGGATTAAAAACAATTTTAATGCATTTCCTTATATAGTTGGCTTTAGTATATTTTAATTTTTGTAATTAAAATAAGGAATTTGGGGCTCCCCTGGTGGCGCAGTGGTTGAGAATCCGCCTGCCGATGCAGGGGACACGGGTTCGTGCCCCGGTCCGGGAAGATCCCACATGCTACGGAGCGGCTAGGCCCGTGAGCCATGGCCGCTGAGCCTGCGCGTCCGGAGCCTGGGCTCCGCAACGGGAGAGGCCACAGCAGTGAGAGGCCCGCGTATAGCAAAATAAAATAAAATAAAATAAAATAAAATAAGGAATTTGCCAGGGTAGATAGGAAGGACTGAATGCTCACCACATGCAAACACTTCACAGCTCTTCCCAAGACATTCTCCTTGTATCACCATGGTAACAGCCACGTAGGTTGGCTGTTGGGGTAACATCACTGATGGCAGGTCCTTTTCTACACAGTCCAGTAAACGATTGTCAAGAACGTGTTTTATGCATTCACTTCTAGGCCAGGTTAAGCCAGGGGTTGTGATTTTTACAGAACTAGGCTGCATTTATAGATACATATTTTGGAGATGAGATGGTTAACTCTGTCACCTCAGCTCATTCTAAACCTCAGGAACTTCAGACTTCTAGGTAAATTGGTTTTGTGTATCGAGGGACAGATGGGAAAATTGGACTGTGCTCTATCGTGATAGAACTGATAATGGGGATTTTGATTAAATTTCTTCAAATTTTATTCCAAAAAACTTCTTACCATCATACCATTTAAATTATATTGAATGGATGTAGATGTTTTAACTGATTCTTAGGTAAACAAAGGATTAAGTTAATTATCAGCATGAATTTCTTTCATTGTAGACATTAGATTCGGAATACATGGCTGTCCTTTCAATGACCTTAATGCCTTGTCATTATGAAGGGAAAGATGAAACTGGATGGCTGTGCCTTCCCTGACACACCATGTTAAATTTTGAGTTTGTTCAATATTTAAGTACAGCTGAATATTCT
Source organism: Mesoplodon densirostris (assembly GCF_025265405.1). Classification (NCBI taxonomy): domain Eukaryota; kingdom Metazoa; phylum Chordata; class Mammalia; order Artiodactyla; family Ziphiidae; genus Mesoplodon; species Mesoplodon densirostris. Next base: position 218,483,675 of record NC_082661.1, on the reverse strand, counting down.
ATTATTTATAACTCAATTAATTAATAATTTCCTTACTCATAGCCACATTATAATAAAATATTTACTTTATGTGTTTAGAAATATGCAGTTATATTTATATTCATGACAAAATATCCAAGCTGCTTTTCTAAGAACCCTGATAAATTCTGTTTAGACTTCATTTAGAGCAAGAAAAAGGTCATTACTGCAACTGATAGAAAGAGTTAAAAAACCATAAAAACAGGCCTTAAAGAGGCAGGAACCATGCAACTCTAGAAATTACAGTAATTTTTTAAAAATCGTTCATATTTTCTTTAGAGGACTACATTGTTTTAATCATAACTAAAGCTGTTTCATCCCAGAAGCATGTCTGCTCTAAAGTCCTGAGAAAGGAATTGGTCCAGTCTGAGTCACATGATCATCCTCTGCATAGGAGCCCGAATTCTGCAGTGATTGGTAGCTTTACCAGAATCACATTGAGCAGGAGAAGGTATTTCAAGAAAATTGAGCTTGTACTACTAATAATCAATACACATTTTATTTTTATTTTTTATTTTGTGTTCTTTTCTTGATACACCTCTCTCTCTTTCTTTCCTTCCCCCCTCTCTCACACACACCTGCGCACACACACCTTTTTCCCTATATGTATTCACTTACAGAAATGTCACTGTTTACAAAACTGACCCTCTTAAAATTGCAAACCAATTCACTGATTTGTCAGAAAGACAATCTTAAAAAAATGTCTAGCTAAAGCCTACAAAGGCCAGTGTCACAAGGCTTCTTTTCTCCAAATCCAATATCATTAAGGAATATTATGGACTTATGGAGGACTCAATGTTAAAACAAAAATATTTCCCAAAATTATGCGTAGCAGAAGTGAAGAGGAAAGACTGAGCTTCCTGTCCAATCTCCAGAGTCTGAAGCCTTCTAAGATCCTAATTTTCTATTCCATTAGTCACAACTCATGAATTAGTGTAGATCTTGACCCCAGGTCATCACTCCTTTTAAGCAAAGTAGAAAAAAAAATGTAATGATTGAAGTTTTTGCCTAATCAGAGAACTTTCCTTTTGTCCTTAGGGATTTCCTATTAATGAGGCTGTAATACTCCAGTTGATGTCTCGTTGCTGTAGTCTGCATATTTTCAGAACCGTCTGTAGTTTGGGCAAGAGATTTTTCATTGCTTAGTTAATTGATCTGAGGCACGCCTCTGATTTCAGTGGTTGGTGGTGAGGAAGTGGTAGGTATGTACGGCACTTCAGAAATAGTAGCTTGTTAATGCAGTGTTCCTTCCAAGGCTTCCCAGGCCTCCCTTAGATGAGCCAGGTTTCTCTGATGCCACAGAGTGGCTACACATTCCCAATTTCATAGCCAGAGGAGTAAGGGAAGTCTGGGTCCATGTTACCATCTTAGATTGCATGTTCACGTGCTGGACCAAGGGTAGGTGTGCTGTCACCCTCAAAGCTCAGTAATAAATCAAAATCTGTTCCTCAAACCATATGCAAATCCTCTGAATGAAATTCCTTTTATGATTCCACTTGACTGATTTTGGGTTTCCTTTATTTGAATTTATGTTACCTTTGAATTTACATTACCTTGTAAATAATGTGAGGTGTATGGAATGAGGAGAAAGGTTAATTCTTTTCTATAGGGGAAGCACATTCTCTTCAGTCTGATAAGGCATAATAATAAAGGATAATTCTCAAGGGATTTGGGAAGTTGGGATTCTTCAAGGCTCTTAGTCCTCTGAAACCGTATGATCAACCTTAACTTTTCATCTAACAGCCAGATGTCAATAAAATCCAGCAATTTCCACAATCAATCTCTTCATACTATCTTCAACAACAGATACAAGCAGCAAGCTATTCTTTCATTATTGTTACATAAAGGTTCTAAAAGATAAACATTTCAAATTTTAGCTTGTTTTTCTTTTTTTTTAATTTTAATATTCAGTGCTTTGAAAGCAACCTGTATTTCTTTGGTTAAAATTTTTTTTTTCTCATCTCCTTTTTATTGATCTATCTTAGCAGTTGCTTAGTCTCCCAAACTTTACCAAAAGCTTACTCTGAAGCCACATGGAGTAGGCTGATTAATGCATTTGGCACTGAGAGACATGGACTAATTCTAGCTCAATCAGAATATAAATGGAGACTTCAATTTCATATGCCCAATCTGAGTTTGATAACTAATTCAAAATACCCCATGTTTCATGAGGATCTTTTCTGTATAGCTCCTCTCTGGTATCAATTTTTGTATCACTTAGATTATTCAGTTATCATAAATAATCTCCAACTTCAACTAACTTAAACAATAAAAAGGAATAAAGGAGAGTAAAGGAGGATTTATTTTAAGAATTGTGTAGCTCAGAAAATCAAAATCATCAATAGAATAAGTTCTCAAGAACAACAGAAATCAGGGCAGCTTGAGATCTCAGCAAAAGGCACTTTGGGGGACATCTCTTCAGGAGGAGGCAGTAACAATTCAGTTCTAACCACTTCATCCCCGTGTGTATCTGGAAGAAAATTCTGAATTGGGTCATGACCTTATGTAGGAGGCAGAGGTCTGATTAACAGGCTCATTAGATCCATTGGTAGTAAGAGTCTGATCCTAAAGTAATATTTGTGGGGAAGATAACAAAGTTGTGGGGTTTTTGTTTTTATTTTTCTATGTTTTTTCCAAAAATTTTACTTCTTTTTCTTCTTTGGAGATTTTTTACATGACTGGAAATTATTTTCAAATTAATTATGATCTCCATTATATCACCAAACTGAAGCCTCAAGGTTGCCCTGAATGATAATAATGCTTATCACTTATACAATGTTTAAATTCAAAGCTCCTTATGGTTAGAATTATTTTAATCTATTAGAAGCATAATTATGTTAGCTGAAGTCTCCCTACTTTGCTGTAATAATGTGCCACTTTCAATAGGAGTAACTGTGATGACAAGAAATGGACCTTGAGAAGTCCCCCACATGTACTTCAAGCCCCATATGTCCCCAGAAGGACTAATTATTTTTCTTCTCAAAGGTATTTACCCAACTGAATTTTCTAGCCTTTTTAACTCTATTCATTCGTATCTCCAAGCCAAAACCCTTATAATTATTAACTCTTTTCTCTTGAACTCTTCTCCTCCAATTAGACACTAAATCCATTTAAATATATCAGGAATATCTCTCAAATTTGGCCATTTCTTTTGATCTATGCTTATTATCCTTTTCAATACAGGTCCTTAATGTCCTTCAACTGCAACAGCCTGGTAAATGCTCTTGTCAACACCATTTTATCCAGTTTTTATATATATGTTATATATAGTCTCACTGTCACCAGATTTATCTTCATAAAAATATCTTAATCACATTTTTCTAACTAAAATATTTCTGTTGGTTCATTATTGCCTGAATTATAAAATTGAATACTGCCATATGGTGTAGAAGGCAGCGAAACTGGCACACAATTTGGACTCAATTTACCTCTTTCATTTTATACCAGATATAATCATCCCTATCTTCTCCAAAAGCCTTTGCTTCAGCAAAACTGAGATTATCATTTTATCAATATGGCAACTAAGATTTATACTTTGGTTCCATGACCTTACACAGAGGTGTTTCTTCTGCTAAGTGATTCTCTTCCTGCATATTCATTCTTTTCCTGCATGCTCTTGTTCATTATTCAAAACACGACACAAATGTCAACTACTGACTATTTCTGCTTACTCTGAGAGTTTACGTTCACGCTAAGAACATTGCAATCTGTGGAATAAATAATCCACAAAAATTAATATGAATTTATTACTATCAGTATCATAATTATTATTGTTACATTGTAATTGTTTGTTACATGGCTATCTTCCTGAGCAACTTCTGAGCTTCTCAGAAGCAAAGGACATATCTAATTCACCTTGGGTGTGCTCAGTGCCTAGCATTGAGCATAGCTTTTTATTTGGTATTCAGTAAGTTTTATTGAACTAATAAATCAATGATTGAATCTTCTAAAACTGAAACATGACATTTATCAACCACAAAAATTTCTGAGTTGTGAAGTCTAAAACAATATATTTTTTCCTCAGAAGACCTTAGGAGTTACTTAGTCATTGTCTAGACTTATTTTACATGTTTTAAGAAAATCTAAGCCTTTTTCACCCAATGTAAAGATGACCTTGGTTCACTCTCAGAAAATTAACAGTAAGAGATCTATTTTAAAACAGCATGCTTGTTTTGAAATCTTGTCTTTACTCATTAAGATAAAGGCATGCATTAACTATTTTTGTAAAGAGTATCTTCAGCTGATCAAGTATACTTTGATGTATCCTTAAACATTCATCTTACCAAAATGAAAAGAAACTTCTAATCAAAGAGGTTCTCACTAAAGCTTGGTCTAGTAGGAGGTAGAATGTGTACCGAGTGAAGAAATAGGTCTCCCAGCCAACTTGCACTTTGAGACCTATCCAGATATGTCAGAAATGAAAACCTTCAAATGATTTCAGAATGTTCTATTTCTTTGTCAAAAAATGTTTTTTCATGTAGCAATTTTAAGAAATATTAACTTGATAACTGAGAAGTATAATGGAGACGAATGGGTAGTAAGCGCTTGATCTCTTCCATTTTTCTTGAATATAAAGATTGTAGGGGCCAAAGAAAGTGAAGAAAAATGCATGTGTGGTCCTTGAAAAGTTATATTTCTGTTCTTTGTGTGAATGCAGCATTGTAAATGCTCAGGGTAAGACACATTTTAGTACTAAATATTAGTTGTTTCAGGGACCCCAGTACTATATGAGGCATCTTTGTGGTACAGGGCGGAGACTCCATGCATTGGCTCATGCAGCAGATATTGCCAGACATTTTTCTAGATTCTGGTGGTACAGTGGTACAAACAAAGCCTTTGCCCTCAAGGAGCTCACCATCTACTGGAGGGAGAAATACAGGAAAATATAAACAAGTGGATTATAATATAATGACAGGTAGATAGATGGAGAGTACATATCTTAGGGTGGTCAGGGAATGACTCTCTGAGTAGGTGTCACTTCAGCCAGGCAGAAGTGTACTTACAAGTATGAAAATCATGGGAAAGGGAAGGAAAGAGCACTTGCAAATAATCTGGAGTGGGAAAAAGCTTAGTGTATTCCATTAACAGCAAGAAGGCAAGTGAGAACAAAGCCCAAGCTTGTAGAAGATGAAATCAAGAAGTTGGGCAGAGGCAAGATCCTTTAAGGCGTTGTAGGTTGAGGTATGATGTTTGCATTCATTTCATATTGGATGGGAAACCAGTGAATAGCTTGAGAAGCAAAGCAATACAATATTTGCATTCTTAAAATATGATTCCAGCCATTGAGTTTTGGGGTCAAGAGTGGAAGTAAAGAGACTAGTTAGCAGGCTCTCATTGACCTCAAGGGGACAGATAGTTCAGGGCATGAGCTTAATGCTGAATATGGTCAGAGTTGGGATATATGTTGAAGGTAGGGCTGATAGAACAAGTTGATAGGGTGGGTATTGTATTACTGTACTCAGGATGCCAAAACAACAGACTAAGTGGCTTAAACAACAGAAAAAAAATTTTTTTCTCACATTTCTGGAGGCTAGAAGTCTGAGATCAACATTGGTTACTTATGAGGGCTGTGAAAGAAGGTTCTATCCAGGCCTTTATCTTTGGATTGTAGATAGCAGTTTTCCGCCTGTACCTTCTCTTCACTATTTTTCTGTACCTGTCTGTGTCCCAATTTCCTCTTCTTATAAGAATATCAGTTATATTGGATTAAGGCCCACTCTAATGATGTCATTTTTCTTAATAACCTCTGTAAAGATCCTAACACCAAATATGGTCATATTCTGGGTTACTGGGAGTTAGGACTTCAACATATGAATATTTTTAGGGGGTAAAACACAAGTCAGTCCATAGCAGACAAAGAGCCATTTTGAAAGAGATGAGTTGGGCTAATTTCTAAGCATTGGCCTGAGAAACTGGTAAATTTATATTACTGAAGGGTAAGAACATGACTGGTCAAGTGTGAGGGTGATCATAGGAGAGAAAACAAGATTTATGTTCTGTACAACTATATTGGAAATGTCCATTAGATAGTTGGGTATATGAGCCTGGTACTCAGAAAAAAGGTTAGGGCTGGAGGTACACATTTGAAATGCTTCAGATAGACATTTGGAATGCACTGGGACAGAGATGGTGTTTAAAGTCAAGGGATGAGATGAGAACACCAAGAAAGTGAATGTGGAAACTGAAGACTTCTGAGGACTCAATCAAGGGACACTATAAAAATCTAAAGGCAGAAAAAAAAGAGCAATCAGAAAAGGATATTTAAAAGGAACAGTCACTGGTTCAGAAAGAACACCAGTAGGATATGGTTCCCTAAGAGTCAAGGGAAGAGAGTGATTCACGGGGGAGATGGTCAACTGTGTACAATGCATTTGTGAGAGAAAGGTGAGAACTGAGAATTTAACCACTGGGTGTGGCAAGGTGAAGGTGACTATGGAATGATTCTTTCAGAAAATTCTTTCAGAAAGATTCTTTCAGAAAAATTTTCTTTTCAGAAAATTTGTGAGGAACAACCACAGAATGGGTTGAGGACAGAATAGAAGATGAGGACAAGGAAACATCAAGTACAGTACATTTTGTGGAATTTGCTATAAAGACGAGCAGATAGGCAAGGTGGAATCAAGGGAGGGTTGTGGTTTGTTGCTTTGGTTTCATTTTAAGTTGAGAAATATTGTGAGATGTGTCTGTGGACTAAAGAGAAACAATTCAGTAGCATGGGAAAATTTGATGATATAGATGAGAGAGAATCATTTCAACAGCAAAATCCTTGCAAGGCAAATGGAACAAAGTTTGTTGCACAATATATTGTGATAGGAGGAAAGGCAGATTTTATGGAAACATGTATGAGTGGGTTATTAGATTTGTTGGTGGGAAGATGAAGTAATTCTAATCTGATGACTTCTATTTTGGTTGTTCCTTTATAATGAAACTGCAAAGTCTTTTCACAAGTATACTTTATAAAATATTTGCTCTAAAGCTTTATAATGTATGGAAAAAGGTATTCCTATTGTAGATTTTATATCATGTTTATCTTGATGCCAGTGGGTTTTATTCCTTGTTTTTAAAATTATGTGAAGATATTTTGTTGGGTGGTATAAAGGCTGAAGATTCAAATAATGAGTTGCAAAGTAAAATTTGAAAAAGATTTTAGCAGAATATGATTTTTTAAATCCCCAATGAATGTTAAAATGTTTTAGCTATTTAAAGATTTAATATTATTAAATTAAAAATAAGAATGAATAAATTAAATATATGAGACTAAAATCATTGCTCTTTCAGTTTTCATATTTCCCTTTCTTTCCTTTTCTCCCTACGTTTACTCATTATTCTACTTACATGCCTTTCTTTGTTCTATCAGTCTCCTTTGAATCTACAGATTACTCATGTAGAGGTAATTCCAAAGATAAATTACTAAGGATTTCTCATAATTCCTTAGTCTGATCTGCTGTCAGATGTCCAGATTATTTTTCAGACTTTAAATAAGTTTTGAAAAGTGAAAATCTAATTATCTATTTTGACATGGGAAATAGAGAGGCAAGACAGGAGACATTTCTTAGCTTCTCCTTTAAGAGATACCTTGTCTCTCTTAAATTGTCTGGATATGGCATTATTAACCTAAAGCTAAAGGTGGGTCATATCGATGCATATGTTAGAAGTCAGAATAGTGGTTACCATTGAGGGGTAGAGGTGGATTGTGACTGGAGGGGGCATGAGGAGATTCTGGGGTGCTGGTAATGTTCTGTTTCTCATCTAGGCCACTGTGTCTGGTTCATGCTCCAGTGTGGTCCAGTAGACTCCTCGAGGGCAATCAGGCTGCACCATTCTTCCCTCTCTTTGTGCTTCCCTCCATTACATGTACTCAAAGCAGTTCTGCTAAGTGCAAACTGTGTCTCATGCTTGACTTGGTATTTATTGTAGCCCCTTCTCTAAATTTAGAGATAATCTTGAAAGGAAGAGCAGAAGGGTTAAGACAATTTAAGATACAGTTATCGATTGCTAAATACTCCCCTCTGATGCTGACACATTACCTGTGAAAGAAATACATCATGAAGATGTTTTCCCTTAGAGTAAGAGTCTTCCCAGATCTTTCATCAGGTCTTCAGGCAAACAGATACATGATGGGTACCTAGGGTGGAGAGACTTGAGGCTTACAAGTGATTCTTTTTAACCCTACAGCTCTTTTAAGTCTGTTGTTTTTGTTATTTGATGTAAGGTCACAGGATTACCTTCTACCCTTTAAGGCAAGATAATATTCCTCAATGTCTTGTGATTTCTATCAATTAAAGATTACACATATGAATTCCGGGAAACTCCACATAACTTAAACATTTTATTAACTACCCATTTTAATGATATTTTCTTCCTTCAGTAGCAGTTTATAGATTGGTAAACTATAGAAATAAAGTTTTGTGATATATAGCTTTATCTAAGGCAATATAAAGGTTAGAGTATAAAACAGGAATCACTTCATTTACTGTGATGATGGGTATATAAGATATGGAAAACATTCTATTTGAGGATAATCAGTTTCTATCAATTCAGTCAAATTAGTTTGGAACATATTGCTTGGTGGAAAGGAAACCAGCTACTATTTTCTAATTTTTAAAAATATGTGCTGCATTTCAGAAACTTATGGTGACTTTGCAAAGTACAAATGACAAATTTCAAACTTAAAATAGTATTAAACATTTATCTTGTAGGATAATGCTACATTTTACCTGAAAGTTTATCTTTTATCATGGCAGTGATGACACTGCACCATTTTAAATGTTTCTATATTGAGATGATAAAACATGGAAAAATATTGGTTCCACAGAGAATTGCAGTAATAGCTCTGACCCTGAAGGGTGACACATTAGGACCACCAGGAGAGACACAGAGTAATGATAGTGCCTCTAAGCAGAAGTTACCCTTTTCATGAAAATGCTACAATTTCCTTCTGTGCCTTCTACTATAATCATTGATGGCAATGGTTTAGTCTCATTTTTATAGTTCTAAATAATGTAAATCATCACAAACCACACCTAACATGGAGAATAGGAAGTACAATTAGTCACTGATTGATTGCTTCAGTGAATGTGCAAGTGAGGAGAATAACCTTGCCATATTTATAAGAGATAAGAATAATGTCACAGAGTTACTGGAATTGGGAACTAAAAGGTGAAACAAAAACCTTGACTCTACCTGGAGATTTCTTACTTTATTCCACATGATCTGGATTTCCATGGTCTGCTTGAGGATTATCTAGAGACTGAATTTGTGTATACTTCTTGACAGAAAATTACCAAATGTTTCCAAATTTTGCTAGCCAAAGGAACACACACAATTAGCAGATTAATTGTTTTATTTATTGGTGTACATTTTTCTCCCAAGACTATTTTCTCCTGCATAGCATATTTGCTTCATGCTTCTAAAGAATCCAATTTACCAGCCTAATCTATCAGACCATCATTTTATGCAATTTAACTATGTCATATTTTTTTTTTTTTTTTTCGGTACGCAGGCCTCTCACTGCTGTGGCCCCTCCCGCTGCGGAGCACAGGCTCCGGACGTTCAGGCTCAGTGGCCATGGCTCACGGGCCCAGCCGCTCCACGGTATGTGGAATCCTCCTGGACCAGGACACGAACCCGTGTCCCCTGCATTGGCAGGCAGACTCTCAACCACTGCGCCACCAGGGAAGCCCCCTGTCATATTATTTTAATCCAGAATATAGACTTAAGACCAAAAGGGATATTTTTACCCTGAATTTTTCTTCAAGCTCAGCTGGTTTTAATATTCTGTTTTCTTCTTCTCATCAGATATGGATCCATCTGCACCCCTTGTACACATTTGTACACTCTATAGTTTACTCATCATCTGTCCAGAATATAGAACAACCCCAATTTTAAGCAGACGGGATTTAGGCAACTCTAACATAACACTCTGGAACTCAACATTAAGACACCCTTCCTGCTTGTCTAATTCAGACATACTTATCTCTGTTCTAAAAACTCAACTTTATTTTTTTCGTTAGAGACAGTTTGGCTCATTAGTTAGGATCGCAGTTACTCTAGGACTCAAATTCTTTATTTGTCTTGCCAGATTTTGCCCCAAACTTCCCTCCACCAATCTCCCCTTCACCCCCGAAAGAGCATTGCTTACCAAAATATATTCTTGGAGGAACTGATTTCTCAGGCTGATTCAGCACAAACAGATGTTTCTATGATCAGGTACATTTCATAAATTCTACATGCTGTATGCATGGTTTTCCATGTATACAGGAAGGTGGAATATTAAAGGAGCTTTGGTTAAACTATATATATCACTGTCTCCACCATACCAAAACAAAAAAGACAAAAAAACCCTTATTTTTCCTAAATAGTATCTATCCACAATTTTAACTAGGACCTTAATCACGTAGGACCAGTCTTCCTGAATGCCAAAAAGCACAGTGTAGACTTCAGATGCTGCCTAGACACTTTTTAGTGCCTCATTTTCCCCCATGACCTTATGACAAATGTTTAATATCACCTCTGTAGTTATAAAAAGAATAAATTAGGTCTGAAGAGCCAGGTGTGAGGCCTGTGCCCCTGGCACTAAGGCAGTGAGTGAAACTAGAAGGCACAAAGGGAAAAAAAGGGGGAATTCCTTGTAAAATATGAAGAAGGAAAACTCCTTGATCCAACAGACTGGAAAACTAACGCAAAGAACACACTGAAGAAGATTTGAAGCCGTGTGGCTGACAGGGTCTTGGTGCTCCAGCAGATATCAGGGCTGATGTTCTGAGTGGGAGACCCGAGTTCAGGACATTGGTCCACCAGAGACCTCCTGGCCCCACATGAAATCAATCAGCAAGAGCTCCCCCACAGATCTCCGTCTCAACGCTAAGAACCAGCTACACTCAACAACCAGCAAGCTCCAGTGCTGGACACCCCATGCCAAACATAAGCAAGACAGGAACACAACACCACCCATTAGCAGAGAGGATACCCAAAATCAAAATAAGGTCACAGACACCCCAAAACACACCACCAGACATGGTCCTGCCCACCAGAAAGACAAGATCCAGCCTCATCCACCAGATAACAGGCACCAGTCCCTTCCAACAGGAAGCCTACACAACCCACTGAACCACACTTGCCCACTGGGGGCAGACACCAAAAACAACAGGAACTATGAACCTACAGCATGCAAAAAGGAGACCCCAAACACAGTAAGTTAAGCAAAATGAGAAGACAGAGAAATATGCAGCAGATGAAGGAGCAAGGTAAAAACCCACCAGACCAAACAAATGAAGAGAAAATAGGCAGTCTATCTGAAAAAGAATTCAGAGTAATGATAGTAAATATGATCCTCGGAAATAGAATGGGGAAAATACAAGAAATGTTTAACAAGGACCTAGAAGAACTAAAGAGCAAACAAACAATGATGAACAACACAATAAATGAAATTAAAAATTCTCAAGAAGGAATCAATAGAAGAATAATTGAGGCAGAAGAATAGATAAGTGACCTGGAAGATAAAATAGTGGAAATAACTACCACAGAGGAGAATAAAGAAAAAAGGAAAAGAATTGAGGCCAGTCTCAGAGAACTCTGGGACAACATTAAATACACAAACATTCGAATTATAGGGGTCCCAGAAGAAGAAGAGAAATAGGGACTGAGAAAATATTTGAAGAGATTATTGTTGAAAACCTCTCTAATATGGGAAAGGAAGTAGTCAATCAAGTGAAGGAAGAGCAGAGAGTCCCATACAGGATAAATCCAAGGAGAAACACACCAAGACACATATTAATCAAACTATCAAAAATTAAATAGAGAGAAGAAATGTTAAAAGCAGAAAGGGAAGAGCAACAAATAACCTACAAGGGAATCCCCATAAGATTAACAGCTAATCTTTCAGCAGAAACTCTGCAAGCCAGAAGGCAGTAGCAGAACATATATACAGTGATAAAAGGGAAAAACCTACAATCAAGATTACACAGCAAGGATCTCATTCAATTTCAACGGAGAATTTAAAACCTTTACAGACAAGCAAAAGCTAAGAGAATTCAGCACCACCAAACTAGCTTTACAACAAATGCTAAAGGAACTTCTCTAGGCAAGAAACACAAGAGAAGGAAAAGACCTACAATAACAAACCCAAAACAATTAAGAAAATGGTAATAGGAACATACATATCGATAACTACCTTAAATGTAAATAGATTAAATGCTCCCACCAAAAGACATAGACTGGCTGAATGGACACAAAAACAACACCTGTATATATGCTGTCTACAAGAGATCCACTTCAGACCGAGGGACACATGCAGACTGAAACTAATGGGATGGAAAAAGATATTCCATGCAAATGGAAATCAAAAGAAAGGTGGAGTAGCAATTCTCATATCAGACAAAATAGACTTTAAAATAAAGACTATTATAAGAGACAAAGAAGGACACTACATAATGATCAAGGGATCAATCCAAGAAGAATATATAACAATTGTAAATATTTCTGCACCCAACATACGAGCACCTCAATACATAAGGCAAATACTAACAGCCATAAAAGGGGAAATCGACAGTAACACAATTATAGTAGGGGACTTTAACACCCCACTTTCACCAATGGACAGATCATCCAAAATGAAATTAAATAAGGAAACACAAGCTTTAAATGATACATTAAACAAGAGGGTCTTAATTGATACTTACAGGACATTCCATCCAAAAACAACAAAATACACTTTCTTCTCAGTGCTCATGGAACATTCGCCAGAATAGATTGTACCTTGGGTCACAAATTAAGCCTTGGTAAATTTAAGAAAATTGAAATCACATCAAGTATCTTTTACAATCACAACACTATAGGACTAGATATCAATTACAGGAAAAAAACTGTAAAAAGTACAAACACTGGAGGCTAAAAAATATGCTACTAAATAACCAAGAGATTGCTGAAGAAATCAAAAGAGGAAATCAAAAAATACCTAGAACAATGACAATGAAAACACAGTGGCACAAAACCTATGGGATGCAGCAAAAGCAGTTCTAAGAGGGAAATTTATAGCAATACAACCCTACGTCAAGAAACAAGAAAAATCTTAAATAAACAATCTAACCTTACACCTAAAGGAACTAACTAGAGAAGGAAGAACAAGCAAAACCCAAAGCTGGTAGAAGGAAAGAAATCATAAAGATCAGAGTAGAAATAAATGAAATAGAAACAAAGAAAACAATAGCAAAGATCAGTAAAACTAAAAGCTGGTTCTTTGAGAAGATAAACAAAATTGATAAACTCTTAGCCACACTCATCAAGAAAAAAGGTTGAACACTCAAATCAACAGAATTAGAAATGATAAAGGAGAAGTAACAACTGACACTGCAGAAATACAAAGGATCACGAGAGATTACTACAAGCAACTATATGCCAATAAAATGGACAACCTTGAAGAAATGGAAAAGTTCTTAGAAAAGCACAACCTTCTGAGACTGAACCAGAAAGAAATAGAAAATATAAACAGACCAAACACAAGCACTGAAATTGAAACTGTGATTAAAAATTGTCCAACAAACAAAAGCCTAGGACCAGATGGATTCACAGACAAATTCTATCAAGCATGTAGAGAAGAGCTAACACCTATCCTTCTCAAACTCTTCCAAAATATAGCAGAGGGAAGAACACACCCAAACTCATTCTATGAGGCCACCATCACCCTGATACCAAAACCAGACAAAGATATTACAAAAAAAGAAAACCACAGGCCAATATCACTGATGAACATAGATGCAAAAATCCTCAACAGAATACAAGTAAACACAATTCAGCTGCACATTAAAAGGATCATACACCATGATCAAGTCGGGTTTATCAAGGGAATGCAAGGCTTCTTAATATACGCAAATCAATCAACGTGATACACCATATTAACAAATTGAAGGATAAAACCCAAAAAATAATCTCAACAAATGCAGAAAAAGCTTTTGACAAAATTCCACACCCATTTATGATAACTCTCCAGAAAGTAGGCATAGAGGGAACTTACCTCAACACAATAAAGTCCATCTTTGACAAACCCACAGCCAACATCGTTCTCAATGGTGAAAAACTAAACCATTTATACTAAGATCAGGAACAAGACAAGGTTGCCCACTCTCACCACTATGATTCAACATAGTTTTGGAAGTTTTAACCATAGCAATAGAGAAGAAAAAGAAATAAAAGGAATCCAAATCAGAAAAGAAAAAGTAAAGCTGTCACTGTTTGCCTATGACATGGTACTATACATAGAGAATCCTAAAGACTCTACCAGCAAACTACTAGAACTAATCAATGAATTTGGTAAAGTAGCAGCATACAAAATTAATGCACAGAAATCTCTTGCATTCCTATACACTAATGATGAAAAATCTGAAAGAGAAATTAAGGAAACCCTCCCATTTACCACTGCAACATAAAGAATAAAATTCCTAGGAATAAACCTACCAAAGGAGACAAAAGACCTGTATGCAGAAAACTGTAAGACACTGGTGAAAGAAATTAAAGATGATACAAACAGATGGAGAGATAGAGCATGTTCTTGGTTTGGAAGAATCAACATTTTGAAAATGACTCTACTACCCAAAGCAATCTACAGATTCAATGCAATCCCTATCAAACTACCAATGGCATTTTTCACATTACTAGAACAAAAAAATTCAAAATTTGTATGGAAACACAAAAGACCCCGAATAACCAAAGCAATCTTGAGAAAGAAACACAGAGCTGGAGGAATCAGGCTCCCTGACCTCAGACTATACTACAAAGTTACAGTAATCAAGACAGTATGGTACTGGCACAGAAACCAAAATATAGATCAATGGAACAGGATAGAGAACCCACAGAAAAACCCACACACATATGGTCACTTGATCTTTGATAAGGGAGGCAAGAATACACAAAGGAGAAAAGACAGCCTCTTCAATAAGTGGTGCTGGGAAAACTGGACAGCTACATGTAAAATGATGAAATTAGAACACTCCCTAACACCATACACAAAAATAAACTCCAGATGGATTAAAGACCTAAATGTAAGGCCAGACACTTTCAAACTCTAAGAGGAAGATGTAGGCAGAACCCTCTTTGACATAAATCACAGCAAGATCCTTTTTGATCCACCTCCTAGAGAAATGGAAAAGAAAACAAAAATAAACAAATGGGACCTAATGAAACTTAAAAGCCTTTGCACAGCAAAGGAAACCATAAACAAGACCAAAAGACAACCCTGAGAATGGGAGAAAATATTTGCAAATGAAGCAATTGACAAAGGATTAATCTCTAAAATTTACAAGCAGCTCATGCAGCTCAATATCAAAAAAACAAAACAAAACAGCCCAATCCAAAAATGGGCAGAAGACCTAAATAGACATTTCTCCAAAGAAGATATACAGATTGCTAACAAACACATGAAAGGATGCTCAACATCACTAATCATTAGAGAAATGTAAATCGAAACTGCAATTATGTATCGCCTCACACTGGTCAGAATGGCCATCATCAAAAAATCTACAAACAGTAAATGCTGGAGAGGGTGTGGAGAAAAGGGAACCATCTTGCAGTTTTGGGGAATGTAAATTGATACAGCCACTGTGGAGAACAGTATGTAGTTTCCTTAAAAAACTAAAAATAGAACTACCTTACAACCCAGCAATCCCACTACTGGGCATGTAACCTGAGAAAACCATAGTTCAAAAAGAGTCATGTACCACAATGTTCATTGCAGCACTATTTACAATAGCCGGGACATGGAAGCAACCTAAGTGTCCATTGACAGATGAATGGATAAAGAAGATGTGGCACATATATACAATGGATATTATGCAGCCATAAAAAGAAATGAAATTGAGTTATTGGTAGTGAGGTGGATGGACTTAGAGTCTGTCATACAGAGTGAAGTAAGTCAGAAAGAGAAAAACAAATACTGCATGCTAACACATATATATGGAATAAAAAGAAAAAAAAAAGGTTCTGAAGACCCTAGGAGCAGGACAGGAATAAAGGCGCAGAGGTAGAGAATGGACTTGAGGACATGGCGAGGGGGTAGGGTAAGCTGAGACGAAGTGAGAGAGTGGCATGGACATATATACACTACCAAATGTAAAATAGATAGCTAGTGGGAAGCAGCCAAATAACACTGCTCAAGGGAGATCAGCTTGGTGCTTTGTGACAACCTAGAGGGGTGGGATAAGAGGGAGGGAAGGAGACGCAGAGGGAGGAGATATGGGGATATATGTATATGTATAGCTGATTCACTTTGTTATACAGCAGCAACTAACAGAACAATGTAAAGCAATTATACTCCAATAAAGATATTAAAAAATAAATAAATTAATGACAGAATAATAGCAAGACCCTTGAACATTTCGATACTCATGTTATTTGAAATAATTCATATCTATTCATCCCAAACTGCCCAGCCTGGTGGTGATTTGTTGATCCATATGCTAATTAAATACAACATGCTTTTCATTTTCAGTGGGTTAAGGATTTGGAGTCAGACAAGATTTGAATACCAGGTACCAGCTATAATTAACCTGTCTGGTCCACAGTTTTCTTTTTCATGAAATGAAAAAAAATTGAGATTATTGAGGATTAAATGGATCAATGGGTGTAACTTTCTACTCTGGTGCCTGACACTCCTTATGTGGATTAGTTCCCTTTTCTTCATCACTGAAGACTTCCCTGGTGTTGATTTCCTGATTGCTGGTATGATCTTCTAAATAACATTTGTTTCTGGATTCCTTATGGCTGTTCTCTACTTGCCTGTTTGAAAAACACTGTGTCCATGTTGGAGCTCTCTGAGGCAAAATCTATGTGGAATTGTATTAGTATCATTACTATCTATGATGTATCTCTTCCACATCATGTTTTATAAGTGTAGCTAGACTTCTTCCTGGTACCTGTTGCAGTGTCTGTGTCCTGTGTGTGACCCACCCCTGGGACAAATTCCAGAGTCTGACCCTACCAGCCTGCTCTATTCTGTTATGGTTAGCATGCCATCTATTTTCCTGCTCCAGGATCAGACAGAAAATATTTACACAACTCCTTATATCTGTAAGAAAATGACTCTTTACGTATTCGGTGGTTTTGGATTTGCTACATGGGAAACAAAGAAACAAACATAAACCTATTTATCATTTCATAAATTCTCCAAAGAATGTGCATGTATAGAAAGCCTAATACTTCCCAGTACTGCTGATGAGTTTTGAAAAACTTCTTAATAATTTTATAAGTGGTAGAGATGGTAAAACCATTTGTGGAAATATATATCCTAATAATGTAAGCTTTGTTTCCCAAGAGAATTTAATTAGCAGATCATGTTGGTCTAATTGAAAAGAAGCATAACAAACAAACAATAAATAGCCCTATTTGAAAATAATTCCTACCCCAGTTAGTTGGGCTTCCTGGGGGAAAAATAAAAACAATCCATAAAAAAATTGAACATACAAAACAAAGAACACTGTTTTGCCAATTATTAAAGCTAACTCAGTGTATGTAAATTTGTTGTTAATATATAAGCTTTTCTAGAGACTTTCTTCTGTAGGGAATTTTCATTTGAAGATTTTTGGTGCCTATATTAAAATCTGTAGTACTCACATTTTCCTGCATAAGGACTAGAAGCTTACTTATATGGGGTATGCAGAAAATATTAGCAATATTTTAATGGTGTTAAACTATTTCTCTGCCAGGGATATAGAATATTTCCTCTCAATCATCCTTCTTTCCCTGAGGGGTCCCTAAGGGAGCATAGCTGAATGAGAATTAAAGTATATTTTATGATTATTTGGGTCAACCCAAATCAGAAATGCAGGGCTTGTTGGCATAAGCTAAACTGGATTGCATGGCTTCAACCTGAACTCTGGTACAGTTTTATACTTCTTCCTTGATTCTAAATCTTGGTACTAACAAGTTAAACCTGTCTGTGAGGAAAGAGAAAATAAGGCCTGTCCTCTTAGTGGTGCACTGACTAATCTATCATTGATTAAAGAAAAGAGAAGACACCCTGCCTCGTTGTGCTCCACCGAGGCAGTATGGCACCCATGAGAGAGGAGGGAGCTGAACTTCTGCCTTGAGGCATGGGCAGTATACCTTCTGGTGAAATGTGGCACCCGGAGGTGGTCCTGGATTCCGATCAGATAGAATAACAAGCAGAGTCAGACTGGGAAGGAGAGTGGACATGATGCCTCCTACCTATGGTGATGGAAAAGAGAGGGCACTTTAATCACTTTACATAGCCTCCTTTAAGTATCTTGTACTGTTTCCGTAGAACACTGGAGAGAGGCCCACTGGAGGGAGGCCCCCTGCTGTGTGTTGGCATCCCAGTCATTGCAAAAGTAGGCTTTATGCTATGAACTTCACCTAACAGGGCTCACAGATGTATTCACATTGTGGGGTTGTTCTGGAAGAAAGATAGTTATGCATTAAAGCCACTTAAATACATCAGCCACTTTAATCTTATATTACAATTACTTGGGCACTGTTTGCCAATGCAACATTTTATGCCAAATATTGTGTCATTCTGGAAAATAATCCTTTTACTGGAGTAAGATGTAATGTTTTTTGTGTGTGTTTTGTATACAAAGAAGAAATTACTTCATGTATCACCAATCTAGCATTAAGTTACTTAAGGATTCCAGTAATACCCTATGTAGCCCTAGGTTGAAACATTACTGATCATTGCCTAGGGAAATTACTAATTTTATGTTAATATATGCCTTACCTAATTTGTACTATAGTTCAGTCACAATTGCAAACTATTTTTGAATTGCGGTTTTGCTTCTAACCAAACGTTTTTAATATTTTTCCTCTAAAAAGTTATCATATTTAAAATAATAATATCATATATACTGAAATGAACGACAATAAGAAAATAGACACACATGTATCCACCATTAAAATTAAATAAATGTTAACATCTTTGCTTCTAAAAACCTAATTAAAAGGAGAGCTAAAATGATACAGATGTAAATAAGCACCCTTGCCATTTCTCTCAACTTTTCATTTCCCAGAGATAAAGGAGATGCCCAAGGTTGACATATTCCATTTACATTTATATATTTGAACTTATTCTATATATTTATTTATCATTATAATATTAACATTTTAAAATGTATATTTTGCAACATTATATAGTTTCTTACTGAGTGTATTCTCACTCATTTGACCTTATAAATTATAAAATCTTTATAGTGATATATATATATTCACTTATTTGCACTATTTTGTAATTTTACATTATATTAGCGTTATTTTCAGTTTCCTATTTAAAATGAGACAGCCATAATTAGCATTCATTTTGTCTCTTTATTCATAGGAAGATACAGAAAAGTTTATTTCCTGGGTCAAAGGAATTGTGCATAATCAACTTTTCTTGATATTGCCAAATTAATTTCAAAATTGTAGCAGTTTAACTCTCATCAGCAAAGTGCTATCAGACATTGATTTTAGTCAATATGATATCTATGAAATGACATATAAATGTTCTAATATGTATTCCCCCATTTCTGGTAGGAATAAATCTGTTCATATTTTTTGCCATTTTTCCAATGCTTCATCTTTCCTTTCTTATTGATTTGTAGGAGTTCTTTAATTTCTACTTTCTTGTCCTATTAGCCTTGCTTAAGAACTATTTCCCTACACTGATGTAATAAACATGTTCCCTTTTCTGTTTGAGGATGGGTGTTTAGAAAATAATCACGACTACTTAAGCACAAAAATATTTTGCTAGTTGGCTTAAATCTAATGAAGCAACATATCACAAGTTGATCTTATAGTTTTCTAAGAGTTTATTTTTCTTTTTGATCCATAATGGATTTGTATATTTTAAATAATGGGTAAAATCCTATGAATCCTATGATTTTCTTATGCTTTATTTTAAAACATTTTCTTTTTTTCACATTCATGTCTTTAATTCATTTGAAATTTATTTTTGCATACCATGTGGCAGAGGTATCTTAATTATTTTTCCTTTTATGAGTATTTAGTTCACCCAGTCTTCCCTCACTGATTTGCACTGCTCTCTCTATCACATATAATGTCCCCGTGTGTCTACACTGGTCTGTTTTTGAGACTTCTTTGTTCATTTTTCTGTGTTTCCAACTCTATGCCAATGTCACATTTTCTTAATTATTGTAGATTTTTATAAATTTTGCTGGCTGTTTCCATCACCAAAGGTAAACAAATAGTCCTGGTTGTCATCTGATCTGGGTAAGACCGCCTTTGCCAGCCTCCAACTCTCCACTGTAGAAGTCAGAAACCTCAGTGCAATCAGTCTCCATCCAGCCATACAACTTCTGTTAGCGGGAGCCCTGGAAATATTCCCATGCAATGCAGCCCACTCTGTCTTATACATCTACCATGATCTACCTCAGGACCATTATGATTAGTTTCTTTATGTTTTTTATTACTATTTTTATACCAGCATACAAATGCAAAACTTTTAGGTCATCTTTCTTCCCCATATGACTTTGAGTATATCTCTTTTCTGAATACATCTACCCCCATTCCCAAGTCCTAAACTATAGAGAGACTCAAAGATTGAAGTCATTCAAGAATTCTGGACATTTTTCAGCCAACATTTCTTCAAATATTACCAGTCTCCAACTCCCAGTGGTATCGGCTTTTGGAATTCCTATAGGAGTTTCTGTTTTTAAGCTTCTCACTTTATTCACCATGTTTCTTAATTTCTCCATCATAATTTTGAATTATTTACATCTGTACATTTCAGGTAATTGCCTCAGTTTTATCTTGCAGTTTATTTTCCTAATAATTTAACTAGTTTATTGTGCATATCTTATTTCAATGATGATATTCTTTTCTTCTAAGAGTTTTGGTAGTTTGTTAAAAATATTTAGCATGTTTTTCATATTTTATTATTTTATCTTATAAGGATATCAATTCATTATTATATGTCTTTAATGTTTTTAGTATACTTCATTTGTATTATTTAAATGCTTTTTTATTATGCAAATGTCTGAGGATTACTATCCCTCTTGATTCTCACTCTAGGTGTTGGTTTCCCTCATTAATTTCCTTTGTGAAGCTCTTCTTTAGTGGGATTTATCAATAGTTATCCTGTGACCTGAGCAATTTGTGTTTGACTTTAACAGGCAATTCAGGGCTATCAGTAGTGCAGGACCAACTTTTATGATGTTTGGAACTAGTTTGGAAGTTTGGGAACTACTGGTCACTTCACACAAAAACTTTGTAAGGTACAGGGCAAGGTTATGAATTCTCACTGACTTTATTTTTTCCACTTGGATCCTATGAGAGACAAACAAGTTTCCTTTTTCACTTATTTGTCCCATTGGACAGATTATCTGTTCTCAGATTATACATTTAGTAGTTTAGCAGCTCTTTAAATGTCTCCATTTTATGTCTAGGCTTCTCAGGTCAACTCCCTGCATTTCACAGGTTAAGGTCTTACCTCCTGTCCCCACGTGACAAAGCTAATGGACTAACGTGGGAACCACCTCTACTTCTCCAACCCCCTCCCCATTTTTTTGCCAAAGTTTGCATATGAGCCCTTGTGCTTTTATTTTCAATTCCTTCTGTATTTCCTGCACCTGGTGATTTATTTATTTTTTTTAAAATTCCAATCTCAGCTTTCAATATGTGAATGTGTTGTGAATAGTTTTCTTAAATGTTAGTGTTTGGAATGTCTGCAGTTTACCTAGTCAGCTGCATTTTTGGAATGTGAAGTCAAATGACTTGTTTACTTAACTAGTTTTCTTGAAGATTATTAACATGTCAAAGGAACACTTAATCTATGAACAAAAGAAGTAAAGGTTAGAAACACAAACCCTTATTTTGGCAATTTAAACAATGTAACAATGATGTAGTCTCAGCTCCTTAAAATATACAGAAGCCTTTAGACAAGTTTAATTATGGAAAAAATATCAATAGGCAGCATATGATATTATAATTTGCTTATAAGTACAAAGAAAATCTTATATATAGAATTCTCTTAACCAACAGAGTCAATATTTAAACAATAAGATTATGAAACATTTAGCTGTTTTTTATTTTGAGAAACAAAAATAGAAAAAAATTTAAATGTATTGTCTTAATAATTTTGGTTAAATTACTTAATCTCCCTGTGCCTTATTATTCCCAACTTTAAATGAAAATGAGAATTACATGTATTTCATAGATATACTGTGAGGATTAAACAAATTCAACACAATTAGAACAGTCCCTAACAGCACAAAATAAATGCTTACTGTTGCTCTTGTTATTATTATCTGTTTTGGTTATGTAGAGTTGAATAAGAAACAATCCTAAACTTATGTGATGGTTCATTTTACGTTTAGACAAATGTGATCCAGTCACAGGGTACCCTGATATTTGTCTAAACATTATTTCTGTATGTGTCTGTAAGAGTGTTTCTGGATAAAATTAGTATTTCAATGAATGGACTCAGTAGAGCAATGTGCCCTGCCCAGTGTGGGTGGGCATCATCTAATTTGCTGAGGGCCTGAAAAGAACAAAAATTTGAAGGAAGAAAGCATTCAGACCTTCCTGCCTGCTTGCTTAAAAGCTTTCCTTGCCCTCTGTGCTTCTGGGTCTCAGGCCTTCGGACCTGAACTGGATTCTCAAGGTAAAGAATTCCTAAAGGACATTGCAAATATGACTTGTTTCAGCTCCTCTACATCTGAGGCCTCACTTTGGAAGACTCAGCATGTGGGATTGACTCAAAAGACTAGAGTCTAGAATTATCTGAGGGTTTCTTCAGTCACATGGCTGGCATCTGTGATGGGATGACTTAAAGCCTGGGATAGATGAATCTGCCAATGAGAGCACCTGCATATGACCTTTTTGTGTGGCTCACAGTGTGGTGGCTGGGTTCTGCCAGGAAGCATTCCCTAGAGAGAACTTCTTGAGACCAAACGTTCTGAGATACCAAGGTGGAAGCTTCAAGGCTTCCTTTGACAAAGCCTTGAAAATCATATAGCATTATTTCTATTGCACTCTATTGGTCACTGTTCCACCCAGATTCATAGCGATAGTAGTAGCAGCAGTAGTTGCAGCAGCAATGATAAATAATCCTACTGCAAGAGACTAAAAAATGCCACACCTCCAATGATATCAGGTCCAAATCCCTGGAACCTATAAAAGGTACTTTATTTGGAAAAAGGTTCTTTTCAGATGTGATTAAGATCTTGAGATGGGGAGATTATCCTGGAGTATCCAGGTTGACCCTAAATATATCACATGTATCCTTATAAGAGAGAGGCAGAGGGAGATTTGACTCACAGAGGAGAAGGTGACATGAATATGGAGCAGAGAGAAATTTGAAAATGCTGGTCTTGAAGACTGGAGTGATACAGCCAAAAATCAAGTAATGCTGGCACCCACCAGCAACCAGAAGACACAAGGAACAGATTCTCCCCTAGAGCCTCCAAATGGGGAGTGAGGCCCTGCTGACACCATATTTTGGCCTAGTGATGCTGATTTAGAAATTCTGGCCTCTAGAATTATAAAAGAATGAATTTCTGTTCTTTTAAGACACCAAGTTTTTGGTAAGGTGTTACCATCCTCAGGAAATTAATAGAGCACCAGTAATAACCACTAGTCTACTTCAACCTTACTCAATTTTCAGTAGAAAATTCAAGTCCAGAAGAATTAAAGAGAATCATTCAGGGTCACACAGTTAACTAGTTAGGATTAAAACCCTAGGGTAGTCCAAGTCTTAGATCTTTGGAGTTTTAGTCCAATCTTTACATTATGTTCATTGTACTGTATTATTAGCTGTGATTTAATGTGAGTAAAACTGTACTGAAAAGATAAAAGAGTTCTTTCCACCAAACAATTAAAAATTGGGCTATTATTTCTGTTTGAAAAGGAAATTATTCTTTCACCTTTAAAAAACACCCCGAGATTCAAATCTGTAGTGAAAAAATGTATAAATTGAGAAGGCACTTGTAATTCCAATGTAAGGAATTTAACAGAGTTTTGAGTTCACAGAACTTGCAGTTTTCGTAGAGTGATGGACAATTAGCCTTTACATGATACTGTGATTTTGTGATTTGCTATGATAGTAGAACAGTGGAGGTTACTATTGGAGCCCCTAACCCTACCCCATAGGTCAGGCCTGATGGGACTTAGATATATGTTAGTGTGTGTGTGTGTGTGTGTGTGTGTGTGTGTGTGTGTATGTATGTAGGGAGAGGGTGCATGCATAAAAGAGTGAAAGAGTGTAACGTATAGCATGGTGACTATAGTTTTTTTTTTTTTTTTTCTTAAATTTTTGGCTGTGTTGGGTCTTCGTTGCTGCACGTGGGCTTTCTCTAGTTGTGGTGAGCAGGGGCTACTCTTTGTTTCAGTGTGCGGACTTCTCATTGCAGTGGCTTCTCTTGTTGCAGAGCACAGGCTCTAGGCATGCAGGCTTCAGTAGTTGCAGCACGCAGGCTCTAGAGCACAGGCTTAATAGTTGTGGCGCACCAGCTTAGTTGCTCCTTGGCATGTGGGATCTTCCCAGACCAGGGATTGAACCCGTGTCCCTTGCATTGACAGGCAGATTCTTAACCACTGTGCCACCAGGGAAGTCCAAGCATGATGACTATAGTTGATGACACTGTATTGCATATTTGAAATTTTCCAAGACAGTAGATCTTAAAAGTTCTCATCCCAAGAAAAAAAAAAAAGAAAAAATTGTAACTATGTAGATTACATTTGTTTACTAGGCTTATTGTGATGATCAGTTCACAGTGTATATATGCAAGTATCAAAGCATATGTTGTACACTTAAAACTAATATAATGTTGTATATCAATTTGACCTCAATAGAGAGAGAGAGAGAGAGAGAGAGAGACAGAGAGACAGAATCTTAACCAATTTTAGAAGTTCAAGGAAGATTTCTCAGAGTAGTGACTGCTAAGTTAACACTGGGAAGATTAGGCAGAGCAATAGGTGATGATGAGAGCAGCATGTTTGTAGAGCTTATCATTTTTTTTTCTTTTGTGCTGTTTATTTTTTTTTGAATTTTATTTATTTTTTATAGAGCAGGTTCTTATTAGTTATCTATTTTATACACATCAGTGTATACATGTCATTCCCAATCTCCCAGTTCATCCCACCACCACCACCCCCCAACTCTCCCCACTTGGCATCCATACATTTGCGTAGAACTTATCTTTAAGCAGCAAGAGTGTGAATTGTATAGCAGACTGTCAATATTAAGTCAGAATTGGGTTGGTTGTATTGACAGACAGGAAGACAGCAGGGGTTTCCTTTTGGTGAGCCAAGGAAAGGGTTGCATGCCAGAAGTAGCCTGAGTACAGGAGTGAGAAATGCTCAGATCCTTTTAGGTACAGGCGGCAGAGAAACTATGAAATGGAGAACAGCAAACCTAATTCAGCTCTCCAATTAGGTAGCAACTGCAAAGGAAAGAATATTCTTTAGAGATTAGAAATTACTGTGCTTATATGACTTGTTTTCCAAACATAGTCCTGTACACAAATGGAAATTATAGTTACTTGTATCATCTTTAAATATCACTTTTTCCATAAAAATGCTGAATTTATAGAACACACTAAAGAATACACTATGTGGTAAAAAGGGGTCATCCAACTTTTATTGGTCTGTCTGAAACCGGGTCTTCAGTAAACATTGCAGTGTGCCTTTTCCCTATCTCACTAACGCTCATCTCATTTCACTGAGCCAAAGGTATTCAGTAAATAACCATCACTTTTTTCTGTATTCTTGGTGATTCTACTTTCTATTTTTAGTGAAAATAGAGCTGAAAAGGAACGGTAAATTATATATGAAGTTAAATGAGATGACTAAGCAAGTGCATATACCATTGCTTAAGAGTGTAACCAATGAGCATCCAGTTTTATAATCTTTGAGTCTCTTTTGCAACAAATGTTTATGTTTGAGTCCACTGCTTTTTGTGCTCATTTTCAAAAGGATGTGTCTCCTTATTCATTCCTTAGTCAGTGTGTCACTTTGGAGTATGTCACCATTGCAACACAGTTTATTTTTAAAAGTAGTATCCTGTTTTAAGCTTTCAAATTTTTATCACAATATATTATGAAATACCTCTTTTTCAATTTTTAAAATTTGAGATTGCTGCAAAAATGTAAAATCTGCCCCTCAGGTAAATTTGTGACCATCTGCCTAGAAGTCATAATTGAAGGGCCAGTTATGGATGAAGTGGCCTCATGAGAGAATATATCCTGAGTTAAAAATAGAATATATAACAGCTTTAAGGGATTCCTAAAATGAATGACTCAACAGAAGAGGGGAAGCATAAAGGTGTCTGAAAGGACTAGTTATAGAGATGGGAGGAAAGCAGGACAGTGTCACATCACGGCTTCAAAAAAAAGGAGACTGTTTCAACAGCAAAGGAGCATTCAAATGTGGATGGCTGATGGGGGATCAAGCAAGTGGGGTGTGGAAGAAGTTACCAGTTTCCAAACATGGCCATAGAGATGAGGGACCAATAGCAAGAAGATCAAATAAAATTTTCTAAAAACTTTAAAAACACTTTAAGTCAAAAAATGATGAATATGACCATGGAACATTGTCAGAAAGTGCACACAGGCAATATACTATAGAATGTACAAAAATCTCTAACACATATTTAACCACTTTTTCAAAGAGTTTGGTTGTTTGAAAAGAGAGATAGAGGACTGTAATTGAGGGTGCTGGTGGGGTCCAAGAGACTGGATGTGTTTAAAGGCTGACAGAAAGACCCAAGGGAGAGGAAGAGTTTGAAAAACAAGAGTAGAGGAATAGTGGGTGGAATAGGGTCCTGAAAAGGAATGAAGGTAGTTCCACAGCACCCACAGAAATTGGCTTGAGGCACCTGGAGCTGCTCCTCCCAGCAGCAGCAGAGGAGAAGAAAAGGTAATTTTAGTAGTTCTGAAGGGAGCCTCTATGATAAGATTTCTTTTTTTTTTTTAAGTTAAGATACAAAGTCATTTGAAGGACCTAAAGGAACTTAAAGGTTATTAGTTAACAGTTGACCCAATCTACCTCTTTTATAATTATAGCTAAGCATCCTCAGCTTCTTGGAAGCAGGGCTGGCTAGAGTAGGTGTTTGGTTTTGTTCCAAGATGTGTTTTTTGCCCAGGCAAGTGTTATAAAAAAGATGAAGAATTAAGGTAACTTGGGACAATGACAAGAATGTTCTTAAAATAATGCTCCTAGGAATCTAATCCAGATGTGTTTAGAATTGAATAAAAGGTCTATTTCCTGAGAATTCGGCTGAAATAATGGGTCAGTTACTGAAAGTCTCCGTAAGGGTGAATGAAACCATAGGGTCATCACTGAATAAGAGAGTTGAAAGGAAGGAGGTTGTAATCAGAGATTGTGATTCTTGAGATGGTGATACAGGTTCAGCAATTTTGAGTGATGACAGCATTCAAGATGAGACTGTGAGTGTGTGTTGTTGCACAGGTATCGATGATGAGGAAGGGATTAATGATAATAATAGCTTATATTTATTGATGGCTTCTTATAAACCAGGTGCTGGTTTATCTACTGTTTTTATCTACTGTTTTTTTCTCCCAACAATTCTAAAATGAGTTACTCTACCAACCCTGTCTTACAGATAAGAAAGTTAAGACACTAACAGTTTAGTAACTTGCCTTGGGATCAAAGTTATCTGCTTCAGAAAACAGGTGGGCAGGCAGCTTACACAGTCCACAATTTTGCCCCTGACCTATATTCCTTCTTTCAAATGCCTGGTATAAGTTGAGTATTCTATGTGGATGCTAAAGTCATCCAAGATATTGGTGTTTGTGGTAGAAGACCATAGTCAAAGTGCTAAACTTTTCAGTGATTGAGGGAAAGTGGCTCAAATTCAGGTGACAGTCTGCAGTGAGAGAAGAGAGCTGCTGAGTTGCATGGCGTGAGCTGCAGTTAGTCAAGTTTGATGAACGTAATGATATGGAAAGTCTGGAAGAGACTATGTGGCTCTAAGAGGGGTACATCCTTAACCCCTGGCCAAATGAGGATGAGGATAAGAATATATACATATCAAATATTTGAGATAGTTCAAGAGAAGAAAAAAGAACATTTTCAAGGAAGACCTACATATCAGTTAAAACAGAAAGGTGGAACAAATACAAATGTGGTTGAAGATACAGAGGATGTGTTGGTTAAGAAGAAAGAGATCCAGATGCCTCCGTGGAAGAGTTTGAAAGGTAAGTGAAGAAAAGGGTTTGGGTAAATGCAGAAAGCATAATGCATTATGAGAGGTTAGTGTGCAAGAAGATTTAAGGGCTAGAATTGGTTATACTTTGTGCAGTGACCGATGAAAACAGACCCAAACATTCCCTTTGAAGAGGGTGAGCACTGGGTTTAAAAGCAGAAGGACCTGGCTTGATGGGGTGAATGCAGTCTAAGAAATTGTAAACCGCAGACTATTGATTGGTAGACACTGTATGGAGTGCTTTGCTGGTAAAGATTGTAAGGTCACATCCTAACTCAGCTGGAAGGAGCAGTGTGACTGAATAGATGGCTCTACCAGAGACACAGAAAGAGACAGTGGAGAACATGTAGCTGTCCTTGCTGACCCAGATTCATAATTTATCTGGAAATTACACTTTCCATAGAAGTAGCCATTGTTGTGATAAAATATTTTACAAAGACGCTACTGAATCACATGCTTTTCTAGAGAAGTGGCTCTTTATAAATTATTTCTCCAAGATACTGGGTTTAAAATAATGTATAAAAATCTAGGTCAGATCAGGGAATAGATAGCACATTCAAAATGTTAGGTGAAGAATATTGAAAGAAAGGACTATTGACAGAAGCGATAAGAGGCTTTAATGGAACCAAGAAGAGACATTAAATCACCCAAAAGCTTATAAAAACAGGAAGTATTAACTCTCCTAGGCTTGAATGGTCAAGGCAAAGATGAGTGTTACCAGCACCCAGAGAATTGGACTGTGCGACTCTAGCTGTGCCAACAGAAAGAACAACAGAATGACTGATAAAGTCCCAAAAGAAAGAAAGCTGAGGCAATGTACACCCTGACCTTTCTCTACCATGATACTCCAACTTCCTGCTAGTGCCCTTCTTTGGAAGCTAAAAAGCATGAGACCCTGAAAATGACATTCATCAATGTCAATCTCCTGGAGCAAAATCGTAAGGCAGAGAATGATCTGGAAAAGCTAACTGTAAAATTCTCCCCAGAAAGATGATGTCATCATTCTCTGGGCTGCCACTTATGGTTGTGCCCGTTGTGCACTGCACAACCTCAGTAGGCACCATTCCCATAGGCAATAGTATTGAATGGCATTTATGTAGCTCTTCATTCAGAATTGCAGCCATGGCTGTGCTTTATGAATCTTTGAATGCATAACCAGATTGTGGTTTGTCTTTTCCTCATAATAGTTAAATTCAAATTGAAGGAGGTATAGGAGAAGAAAAATAAATTTCCCTCTACCTTTCTGAGTTCTTAGCTGAAACCCCTGTAACAAAAGATAGATTAATGAGAAAAACAAGTTTATTAACATACATTCCTCATTTATACTTGGGAGATAACCAGGGGAAAATGAGTAACTCTCTGTAGTGGATTAAATTTAGACTTACATACCATCTTAATGGGGAAAGGGGAGGGAGGATG
This sequence comes from Mesoplodon densirostris, assembly GCF_025265405.1. NCBI lineage: Eukaryota > Metazoa > Chordata > Mammalia > Artiodactyla > Ziphiidae > Mesoplodon > Mesoplodon densirostris. The sequence goes on along the minus strand of NC_082661.1, from coordinate 218,454,073 downwards.
TAGGCCTCGTAGGGGAGAGTAAATGATTTTTAGGAAAGATGAATGGGCCCCTAGAAGAAAAGATAAGAGATATGGTAGTTTGTGACAGTTTGTCGGGTTGTGGTGTTGACTTCTAGCTTCCTGTCCTGTGATTAGAGCCTGTATTCCCTGGTTGATGAAACTCCTAGGAAGGGGATTTATGGCAATTGAATTCCTTTTGGAGGATTTGTCCTTAGACAGATAAGGGAAGTTCAGAAAAAGCCTCTCCCTGTATCTGCTGATTTCAAGTGCCTACAGCTCAAAATAATCAGTATAACCAAGGCAGCATATTTTAGGGTGGCATGTCCTGAAATCCTACAGTCATATTTTGGGGTGACATTCTGTTATACTTCCGAGGATTCTAGGATATCATAATATGGAGTAATAACATCTGTCACAGATTGAGATTTAATGGACAATTTATGTTCGTTAAGTGTGACATAGCTATTGTACAGGATAGCCTCATAGAAGTGCCTATTTCTTTCTTATTGTTTGTTTGTATATTAGTAACACATGATTTCATGTAAACTCTAACTCAAACTCTTATCACATCAACAACTATTTTATTTTCTAGTACTGACATATGAAACAGACCAAAAAGTCTCAATGCAGGTGTAGCTTTGAGAAGTTTAATTCAAGAAAGACTTTAGAGAGTGTTGAATGGAAAACATAGATGATGTTTGTAAAGTGCATTGATATCTTCATCACTGTTACTTTATTAGTCTCTTCCAAATGAATTTCAAGTACTTCTTATAGAATCATTATTATAAATAATGTGACACCTTCTTTATCTTTAGTAACTCAATCAGAAGAAGTTGGGGAGAAATGTGGAACTAACGAAGAGATAAAGTGGTGTCCTTGGCTACTCAATCAAGTTTAGAAACATAATTTCAATATATATAAATTTAAGAAAATTTTTAAAATTAATTTTAATGTTCATAAACATTAATAGTATTTAGTTTTTATGGATAACCAGATTCAGATAATATTCTTCTGCTTGCTTAAATTCTAGTATATAAACCTTAATATTTACAAAGTAACATAAAGTAGCCTCTGAGTTGGGAGAAATCAGAAATACTGTAAAATGGACCAAGGATGAATTTGTCTAGTCTTCCATATCATTCAACAATATCACCTTGCTTAAAGAATTGTCAGAACTGCTAAGAACAAATTACATTTTATCACGTATTCACTTTGTTGTCCACAGAAAGAAAACTTGTTAGAGAATGTAGCAAGTTTCATTATCAAAATGTATGGCAAAAAGACACTGACAGGAAAGTGTTAGGCTCAGAAAGGAAAAACTAATATGCACAGTATGGGGCATCTTTACCAGAGCTTTTTGTTCACCCAGCTCCATTGCACATTATGTAAATATGTGCTAAACCACTTAAATACTGTTTGAACTACATAATGCAGTATTTTAAAACGTTACCTAATAGGAAAATTGTTGAATATCATTTTCTATTAATTGTCATATTATAGAGTATGATTTGACATAGTGTCTTCAAATGAAGGATATCTGTGACACAAATTCATAGAAACAATAAATATAGAAAAGTGAGGGAAAAAATTAATGTATTCATGTTTCCTCTCTATTTCCTTAGCAAGAATTTCAGTTCAAAGACTCACACTTTTTGCTCAAACTTCTGAAATAATGCATTCCTGTTATACTGTCATTCCAAATTCCACCATATGTCAGTTATGTCTCAAAGTTCAATTAAAGTGACAAGTATGACACACATCAATAGTTCTGGAGTAAAAGTGAAAAGTGAGGGCACTTCTAAATGAAATTTAATTATGATCTTATGGTAGAAATTATTCTAGACAGAATGGAAATGCAATAGCAAGCAACGTTTCATATTTTGGAATTTTCATCCCCAGAGACAGTTAACCCACAAAAGCCATAGCAACGTTTGATTAAGTCTGCATGTTGTTCTTGACCTCATTAAAGGAATCAGCTGATGGATTTCCAGATCAATTTGTATGCAAATGTAACAGAAGTAGGAACGCAGTTTCACAAATAATCTGTCCACTTTCTCTAAGTACTCTTTTTCTCTCTTCCCATCTTCATTTAGGCACTTAGTGATACTTATTGGTACCCTTATTAAAGTGTTTTGATAACTGATTGTATATGTTAAATGGGAAAAAGGAAGATGTAATTCTAGAAGTTCATTTCAAATAAGACTGTGTGGTATTTAAATGCAGTCTGACATTTTCTGAAGGCTTACAGCTGTGATTTACTTTACTCCTAAATTATTCTAATGCATTCGAATATACTGGGAAATGACTAGTCGACAAGAACAGAACACATCACAGTTAACACCCATCCATTCTGAGGTGATTGGGACATCTCACCACAAAATGGGATAAATGTAGACATTTAGTGTTGTACTGAAAAAATTATAATTATATATTGTAAGACCTATATCTATTTTTAGGATAATGGATGTGGGATCAACTGATTTCTCGATAAACATTATTTATGATTCACACTTGTTTGATTTCACGTGTTTTAATTAAATTCAGTCAATGAATAATATCTTGTGAAGTATCTATTTATATGATATCACATTTTTGCCAGGCATTATTAGAAATGTTTGGGGAAAGTTAGTTTTAATTTATTTGTTATAGTAAGATTGCACAAATGTGAACTAGATAGGTAAGATAGATGATAAATAAACTTAATAAGGGGAAAATTAAGAGGCTTAAAGGAGGAAAAATCTGTAAGATTTATGATTGGATGTGTGGAGACATGTGAAAGGGAAGGCTAGCGTCAGTCTTAACTGAAGAACTCCTCTAGGACATCAAAAGAGTGATGAATCACAGAGTAGGGTAGGCACATTAAATAGATGGCTTGATGAAATGAACAAGGATTTATGAAAAGACGAAAACTTGTATTTCAGGTTTCATCTCAGTCAGACAGACTGAGAGTATGTGATTTTCCTCTTTTTCCCAAGGTCTTATGAAAAATTCTGGTCAAAAACACTGAAAACAATGAGGGCATTAAAATAGAGATGTTATTACCATAGTTTTGAAATGCTAAATCCTCACTTGTCATGGCAAAAGTCAATAGATAACATCCACAGTTAATGAATTAATACGCAATGTCATAAGCATATAATCTGGAGTTTTGAAAGTAAGTAAGCAACTGAATAACAGTTACAGACAATTGTTAAAAAAAAGTTGTGGATGTGGAAACAGCAGCAGTGAGACAATGGGACTGTTGCTTTCCTTTATAAATCCTTGTTTACCACTGGGTTTATAAGCCATGTGTGTGTGCATGCATGCATGTGTTACTTTGATAAAACATAACACTACTAAGGGGAAAAATAATACTTGCACTATTACTTTGAGAATTCTGTACATTTCTAAATATTCTGTTTACTTTAACATGATGATTATTAATCAGATATTTAAACTTCACTCACTGCTTTATAATTAAATAGTCAATATTGCTCTCTTATAATATCAGTTGTTTAAACAATTTTATAAAATTTTTGAAAAGTTAAATTATGATTTGTTATTTTTATTTAAATTACATAATAAGGGTTGATTTGTACTGCTGATAAACCTTGTGGCTCGGATGCTTTCAATTGTTTGCAAATGTGGAGTACTTTTATATACAGCAGAATATAATACACTTTCATATACCACAGAATATGTTATATAATATACCACAGAATATTATATATACCAAAGATGTGCATGCCATATACATGCATACATATATGATATATAGAATATACCACAGAATATGGTATATGGTATACTTCTATATACTACAGACTGTGCAGAATTGATGCTTTTCAGCATTGGCTAGAGTTTAAATTAGCCTAAAGATTTACAAAACCTCCATATTTTGGCATCATTATTCAGTATCAGATCATCAAAAACCTTTTCAATACCTTCTGAAAAATGAGGGAATGTGTTGCTCACCCTTCTTCAGCTGTACTGAAGAATAAGTGTTCTTATTTAAATCCACTTTATATTAACCTGTCAATGCCTGTAGATTCACAGAAAACCTCCACCAGGCGTGAGATTGAAAAGTAATGCATGCCATTACAAGAGCTCAGTGGCCACACACCGCTTTAGAAGACAAGTTGCCTTTGTTAAAATGCTCTGATTTTTTATTAACAGCTTCATTGAGATATACTTGATTCATTTTAAGTGTAAGATTCAGTGATTTTTATTACATTAACAGGATTGTGCTAACATCACCAAAATCTGTTTTAAAGCATTTCTATCATTCCAAAAAGGAAACCTTGTACCCATTTACAGTGATCCCTATTGCTGCCCCTAGCCCTACATCATGAGAGACCTACTTTCTGTCTTTACGGGTCTTATGATCAATTCTTCATGCATAATTTGTGACTGGAATTATGTTTTCAGTTAAGTACAAGTTTAGATTCTGTTATTCAAAGTGTTATAATTAAATAATTTTTAATGTCAATTTTGCTTTGTACCCTTTTAAAAGGCAAAGTATGTAATTCACAAATACTTTGAAAAGTCAAAATTAAATTGTTTGACTTTGGGCTCTTTCCTTACCCATATCCATTTAATACACCTCTGATCAGAACTGGCTGCATAACTGGCTAATCATCATTATAATTGTATGAATTAATCAGATAAAATGTATAAATTGATAGCACAGTCTAGAAAATACTGGCTCCTTGTCAGATTTTCCTCACCTCATAAACTCGATTCAGGATTAGATTTTTAACTGTTTAAAATTGAGTAAAAATAGGTTTATTCTGAACACAAGTCCAGTGATTTGCATGTGTTCATCAGACTACAGGTATATTGATAAGTTTTCCCTGAACTGAAGAGTTAACCTAATTGTGACTACATTTTTATAAACAGTGATGTAAATTTCCAGTGAAGTATAATCAAGTTCTCCAAATTATTAGCAGTAATTGTTATTTTAGAATTTATTCAAATCCTATGAGAATAGTATGGATTAAGATCAAACACAGTTTGGTGAATGTAACACAATTTAGAAACATTTCTTTTGAAAATTATGCCTTGGTTGGATGATGGGTTTGGCAGAATGAGTCCATTAGCCTGGTGTCTTTCACCCCACAGCAGGAATAGAAGGAAAGGTTTGTCATTCTTAAAGCTGAAATCTTGTCAGCATCTCTGTAGATTTATGTGACAATTTTCCAATCCCTCATGATTATCTGTCCTGTTGCTCTCCATTACTGCTTCCTCAAGGAGGTTGTTTTTGTGTATACTGCTCATGTCATGCTCAGTTGAAGTATAATTGACTGGAAGACCATTTACACTTATGGTGCATTCATACACAAATGAATGGATGCTGGAAAAGTTGTACATGCATTAAGCAGAGCATTCGTTTTGAAGTTATTCATTTATCTATCAAATATACTTAGACATATGAGTTCTCTGAAAGCTTGTTTACTGAGAAATGGCACTTTGCTTTTCGATAGGGGAAATGAAAGAGATTGCTACTGTCAATGAATTTAAAGGCTTTTATGCAAAAGTCTGAAAAATGAGAACTCATGTCATTCTTCCCTTGTCTGTTCTGTGAGGGTTTAAAGTGAAGTCTTTCAGGAGGCTGTTTTCATGTTATGAGCAGAGAGAAAACACATACATGAAAACACACATATTAATTTTGAGTTGCCTTACTTTATCTTTAAAGAGAAGTGTACAGAAATTTAAGTCACTAGTGACTTCCTTATTTCTAATTGCAGGTAGTTTCCTTTTGAAAAATAATGCAACACAATAAGCAGATGATTCAAAATGTCATTTTTCATTAATTAGTAAAAATGGACTACATTTCATGTCCTTTGGCATAAGAAGGAAGCTAGGAAGGGCAAGTCAGTTGAAACAACTGTCAGGAGTATGATCAATTTTCTGAATGAGAAGTACAGAATATTATATAAAAAGATAGTGGGGACACTAATACTTGTCGAGAAGTCTTGGAAGCTCTTTGGGGAAGTGGCAGATAAGTCTAACTTTGAAAGTTGAACAAGAGTTAGAACCAAAAAGAAAAAAAAGAATGTTCAGACATTAGAAATAACAGGTGTGAACACTTCAAGATAGATAAAAGTAAAGCACTTCTGAAGAAAAAGTCCAGTATCACTGGAGCATAAAGAACAAGAAAATGTAGGCTGGGCTAGATCATGTAGAGCCTTGTAGACTTCATTAATAGTTTTAGACTTTATTTTAAGGTAAAAGAGTTAACCACCAAAGGATTTTAAGTAGAATAGTGAAAAAATTGGATGTGAATTCTTTAAAAGGACAATTGGCTGTCATTTGGAATTGAAATTGGAGTAAGAGAGATGAGCTTATGGCTATTGTAATGGTCCAGACTAAGGAGAGCTGGTTAGCACCCATTGGTTGGAAGGGGGATATAGAGAAGTGGGGAATTGAACACTTGTGAGATATTCAGGGGAGGAGTATAGAAACCACAGGAATTATGTTAGATGCTTCCATATGAATTCTCATTGAAATCCCAAATTATTTTAAGATGCATGTCATCATATCATTTTTAGATCTGTAAAAATGGAAGCTTAGAGTAAACTGAAAAATGGAAGCCCAAACTATTAGATGTGATAGACCTTGTACTAAAAGGTCTGAATTAAAAATCAACCATATGCCAATTAATGGTCAACTTTTTTTTGATATAACCTTTAAAATAAACATATAACATTTTAATAAACAATTTTTTAGCATCCTTGTCACTAGAAGCTCGCTAATTCTTAGTATTGACACCATTTGGAAACCCTCATTGTTTCCTAATTTCTTTGCAAAGTGTCAGTGACATTTTGAAATTTTATATGACACAAATATTCCTCTAGCTCATTTATACCTAGTCTATGATCATACTTTGTTCATAATATTTCTCCTTTATTTTTTTTCTTTTTAACTTTCCAACCTAGAATAGAATATCTAGAATTTATATGTCAGTACTCTCTAGATATTTTGACATACTTTATTTTAAAAGGTGCTTCACTCTTTTCTCTCACACAAATGAAACTATAGTTTTATCTCAGTTTATTTTTTTCTGGATTACTGAAACAAATTCAAATTAATTTTAAACTTAAAAACATAGGTATATTAAAGATAGTCCTTGAAAAGATAAATTATATTCCCACAGATAATTATTAATATAGTCACAATCCCCCTTCTTTTTTGTCTGTTATTTGGTAAATTATACACCTACCCCAAGGCAGCTCTTGGGTTGCAATACAGTAAATTCTCAGTTGACTAACCATCTGGTTACAAAACTTTAAGGAAATCACTCTGAGTTTCCAAGGAGTTGTTCAAAGGTGAAAAGTCTTTAGTGTGAGAGATTGAATATACAAAAGCACAGTCGTTAGAGTATCTATGAGAGTAGAACCCTTACTTCCACCTCTGCAGCAGTCAGCTCAGGACTTAGTGAATGCCAAGTTTCCTATTTTTGGCACCCACTTCCAACTCAGAACCAACCAGAGGAAGGCGAATATGTTTCCCAAACCAATCACATACAATGCCCTGCTTCCTCATGTCATCAATGTCCAATCAGAGCATGCTTGAAGCCTTCCTTTTTTCCTACAAGACTTTCCCACTTCACTCTTCGTCTTTTAAGTTTCTGCCAAATACAAGTGATAGTGACTGACTCCCTTTATACAGTAAGTTCTGAATAAGCAGCCTCTGTTCGAGCTTGATTTCTCTTCATTTGTTTCCACAAGCGTTATTTTGGGAGTTATGAGACATGAAGGAGGAAGAGGCAGAGTTGGATGACAGGATTAATTAGGGGGTCTACCTGCTTAAGACCCATTACATGGAAAGGAGACGGGGATGGTTGGGCAGTAGTATTTTGCAGTATCAGCAGGACTAGCCTACAGAGCTTAATGATGCCCTTGTTCCCTGCCAGGACCAAGGGGACCTTTCCTAGAGAGGAGAGAAAGAAAAAGAGTCTTCCTGTGGTGTGGAAAAAGGAGGGGCAGTTTAGTCTAGAATATAGCTCTGTCAAAAATCAGCACAGCTATTAAACATGTAATGTTAGGCAACCACTTTGCCTAATTAGCTTCCTGTGATTTCTACACATGCAGACTCCTACTTAAGTCTTCATCCTTTTATATATCCTGAATACAAGTTATTTATTATATATAAAATTTTAAAATATTTTCTCTCAGTCTGTGGCTTGTCTGTTCATTCTCCTAAGAGTGTATTTCACAGAGCAAATTTTTAAATTTTTCATAAAGTCTAATTTAACATTTTCTTTTATATTTCATGCTCTTTGTGTACCATTTCTTTTCCTTCTCTTTGTGGTACTCCAATTGCATGTATGTTATTCCATTTGATATTGCCCCAAAGCTCACTGATGCTCTCTTCACTTTGTTCAGTCATCTTTCACTACGTGAATGATATATGATATAGTTCCTGTTACTAGTTCTTAAAATTCACTAATTAGGGCTTCCCTGGTGGCGCAGTGGTTGAGAGTCCACCTGCCGATGTGGGGGACACGGGTTCGTGCCCCGGTCCGGGAAGATCCCACATGCCGCAGAGCGGCTGGGCCCATGAGCCATGGCCAGTGAGCCTGTGCGTCCGGAGCCTGTGCTCCACAGCGGGAGAGGCCACAGCAGTGAGAGGCCTGCGTACCGCAAAAAAAAAAAAAAAAAAATCACGAATTATTTTTTATTCTTTAACTAAAACTTGAGGGGATCTCTCCACAGAACTCCAGAAATCTCTCTAGTATTTTGTTTCATAAATCTTAACCTCTTGTGTTCCCCAAACACTCCACTTTGTCTCTTCAGTATATGCAGACTTCTGGCCTCTGGATTGTTCCTCTCTGCACTGTGGCTTCACCCTGTAATCTGAAGGAATCCTAGCATTCACCTTATTTCTTTTTCTCACACATTACTTTCTTGGGTTAGCTCTAGCTTAGGGGCTGACAACTTATTTCTTTGTTTTGTCCACTTGTCTAGTGTTTTAAAGCAAGAGGGTAAATGAGATTCCTTTTACTACATCATGGTGGAAGTGGAATTCCTAGTAACTTTTATTAATGTGTCCAGATATTGTGCTAGTTTCTCCCCTTCTCACAAGCCAATTACCATTTTATTTTGACTTTTAAATTATTTGAATGTTTTCAGATAGACATAGGCAAAGTACCACTAATCATATTTTGTATGTTAATTTTTGCATCAATCAGAGGTACACCAGTCATTTATTTATTTATTTATTTATTTTTTTGTGGTATGCGGGCCTCTCACTGTTGTGGCCTCTCCCGCTGTGGAGCACAGGCTCCGGATGTGCCCGCTCAGCGGCCATGGCTCATGGACCCAGCCGCTCCGTGGCATGTGGGATCCTCCCAGACCGGGACACGAACCCGTGTCCCCTGCATCGGCAGGCAGACTCTCAACCACTGTGCCACCAGGGAAGCCCAGTCATTTATTTTTATATTCTATTTTAATAAGTTAAAACTATTATTTGTTTTATTAATAGTTTAAAATAGTTTTATTTTATTAATAGTTTTATTTTAAATATATTTGGCTTATTAATAGTTTTATTTTAACTATGTATATTCCTTTTTTATCAGTTAATTTCAAAAATTCTATTTGAGAAATATTTTAAAGTATTTTATTTGTTTGTTTCATCATGTTATAAATTTAACCAGTTTTTATAATTGCTTTGTTATATAATTGCTAACAGAGTTGACAGAATTTAAAAACTGGGAAAATATAAGCATGCTAGTTTGTGGAATTAATTTAGATCTCTATCCTTTTTTTCTGATTACAAATGTATGTGTGACAATATAATTATTGCTTAAATTTCTAATTATATATAAAGTGCTGTGGTGTCAGTGCTGACAGAAAGAGTGGTCAGAGTCAAAATAACAAGTATTCCTTTGTACTTAAAAGAACCTCAAGATGTTTTCCTGTTTTCAAGTTATCCAACCTATATAATACCTAGAATCTATTCAAGGTAGGAGTAGAAACTAAATTAACTGTCCTAGAAATCACCGACTGGGTTAATGCCAAGTGTACCTTTAACTTAGTATTCCTGGTACAGAGAGAAAAACATACAGATAATTTCAAAGCAACTAATGAGAAGAAATTTGTAAATTTTTCATGTTTTATTTAGTTTCTTTTAGAAGTTCTTCCATCTATTCAGACCTTACTCTATCTGTAGTGTATGTTAACATTCTTTACACTATTAAAATATATCTACTTAAGGTCAATAAAGTAGATTTTTTAAATCAAGATTTCTTTGGAGTCTATGTTCATGGAGCACAAAAAATTTTTATAAGGAAAATAGTGTATAGACACATCTATGAGTTGAAGTCTCAATTAAAATTTCCATATATTTTGTGCATGAATTCATTCTGTCAATATTTATTATGAACCTACTATGTACCAGATACAGTAGTGAGCAGAAGAGAAAGAATAAATATATTTCTTATGAAGCTTAAATTCCGGTTGAACAGATGGTCAATAAACAGTACAAATAAGTAATATAATATATTAAAATATAAATTCTATTTACACATTTAATGTGAGAGACATTCTTCTGTTAGCTGAATGTCAAACTAAACAGATATGGCTGTTGCCCTAAGAGAGCTGAAGTTATTTACACTCCCACTAGACAATTTTGGCTGGACATATTGTCAAACATAGCTATTGATGTTTTACCTGAGGAAGAATCTGTGCCTTTCTTTCTTGACTCATTGAATCAGACTCACTACATTGTAAATTTGACCTGTTCTCCCCAGCAATTGGGAATGTTCTGTATCCACTAGTTCACCAGGATAGAGTATAAATATTTCATCATATTAAATTTTTGGTTGTAATTGGATTTACAAACTTAAAAAAAATTATAGAATAGGAAATGGTTTTAGGATGGTCATCTGAGTATTTAAAGAAACACAGTTTAAATACTTGGACTAATCGCATTCTTTCACCACTCCCATGTGTATAAAATTGCTGGCAGTAGGCCTTCCTAAGATACTTGTATGGATTTAAAGGTTTAAAGCACTGAATTAAAGAACTGTTTAAGCTTGAAATGCTTCTATATTAAAATGTGAGTCAAAAAAACCCAAAAAACAAAAAAAGACACCTCAGCCCAGATGTAACTTTCACCACATTAATCCAATTTCATAATAATGCTCTTCTAAAGAGATTGAGAAGGACCCTAGAATGCCTACCTGTACACTGTCTGGGTCCCCTTTAGGGATGCTAGCCTGTTGACAAATCTCTTCTACTTACCTAATGTGAGTTGTCAGTTGTTTCATTCAAGGGAGAGACCATTTTGCAAAATATATTCTGACAACTGTAGAGACAATTCACATAATTAATCTAGTCTTTCATTCATGAATATGAACTAAGAATCATCAAAAATTTGAGAGTAACTATGAGCAGGAAATATATAGACCAAAATGAGGACATGGAACAAATGACACTGAAAGAAGCAGATATAATTCAGACACTAAAAGAGGACATTAAAAATTCAAATTAATACCCCTAGAGAAATGCAAGAAGACATTGTATCTCTAAGAAAATAACCAGAGAAAATAACCAGCTGTTATGAAAGAGCAATGATAGACTAAAGAGCTTATAGGAATTATTATTATTATTATTATCTTAAACTTATTAGAGTGTAGTTGATTTACAATGTTACATTAGTTTCAGGAGTATAGCAGAGTGAATCTGTTATATATATACATAAATCCACTGTTTTTTAGATTCTATTCCCATATAGGTCATTACAGAGTATTGAGTAGAGTTCCCTGTGCTATACAGTAGGTCCTTATTATTATTAGTTATCTGTCTTATAGAGATTAGTGTGTATATGTCAATCCCAATCTTCCAATGTATCCCTTCCCCCCTTTCCCCTCTGGTAACCATAAGTTGGTTTTCTAAATCTGTGACTCTATTTCTGTTTTGTAAATAAGTTCATTTCCACCATTTTTTTTAAGATTCCACATATAAGCAATATATGATATTTGTCTTTCTCTATCCTACTTCACTCAGAATGACAAGTCCTAGGTCTACCCATGTTGCTGAAATGGCATTATTTCATTCTTTTTTATGGCTGAGTAATAGTCCACTGTATATATCCACCACAGCTTCTTTATCCATTCTTCTCTCGATGGACATTTAGGTTGCTTCCATGTCCTGGCTATTGTAAATAGTGCTGCAGTGAACACTGGGGTGCATGTGTCTTTTAGAGTTATAGTTTACTCTGGATGTATGCTCAGGAGTGGGATTGCTGGATCATATGGTAGTTCTATTTTTAGTTTTTTAAGGAATGTCCATGCTGTTCTCCATAGTAGCTGTACGAATTTTCATTTCCACCAGCACTGTAGGAGGGGTCCCTTTTCTCCACACCCTCTCCAGCATCTATTGTTTGTAGGTTTTTTGATGATGTCCATTCTGACCAGTATGATGTGATACCTCATGGTACTTTTGATTTGCATTTCTCAAATAATTAGTGATGTTGAGCATCTTTTCATGTGCTTTTTGGCCATCTCTATGTCTTCTTTGGAGAAATGTCTATTTAGATCTGCCCATTTTTTGATTGTGTTGTTTGTGGTTTCTTTGATATTGACCTTCATGAGCTGTTTGTATATTTTGGAGATTAACCCCTGTTGGTCGTTTCATTTGCAAATATTTTCTCCCATTCTGTGCGTTGTCTTTTCATTTTGTTTATGGTATCCTTTGCTGAGCAAAAGCTTTTAAGTTTAATTAGGTCCCATTTAAAAATTTTTGTTCTTATTTTCATTACTAGGAGGTGGAGCAAAAATGATCTTGCTGCAATTTGTGACATAGAGTGTTTTGCCTATGTTTTCCTCTATGAGTTTTATGCTAGCTGGCCTTACACTTAGGTCTTTAATCCATTTTTAGTTTACTTTTGTGTATGGTGTTAGGAAGTGCTCTAATTGCATTCTTTTACATTTAGCTGTCCAGTTTTCCCAACACCACTTATTGAAGTGACTGTCTTTTCTCCATTGTATATTCTTGCCTCCTTTAACATATATTAGGTGACAGGTGCGTGGCTTTATCTCTGGACTTCCTATCCTATTTCATTGATCTATATTTCTGTTTTTGTGCCAGTACCATACTGTTTTGTTGACTGTAGTTTTGTAGTAAAGTCTGAAGTCATGGAGCCTGATTCCTACATCTCTGTTTTCTTTCTCAGGATTGCTTTGGCTATTCAGGGTCTTTTGTATTTCCATACAAATTGTAAAATTTTTTGTTCTAATTCTGTGAAAAATGACATTGGCAATTTGATAGAGATTGCATTGAATCTGTAGATTTCTTTGGGTAGTACAGTCATTTTGACAATACTGATTCTTCCAATCCAAGAACATGGCATATCTCTCCATCTGTTTGTGTCATCTTTGATTTCTTTCATCAGTATCTTATAGTTTTCTGAGTACAAGTCTTTTGTCTCCTTAGGTAGGTTTATTCCTAGGTATTTTATTATTTTTGATGTGATGGTAAATGGGATTGTTTCCTTAATTTTTCTTTCTCATCTTTTGTTATTGGAATATAAGAATGCAAGAGAGTTTCTGTATTAATTTTGTATCCTGCAGCTTTACCAAATTCATTGATGAGGTTTAGTAGGTTTCTGGTAGCATCTTTAGGATTTTCTATGTGTAGTATCCTGTCATCTTCAAACAGTGACAGTTTTACATCATCTTTTCCAATTTGGATCACTTTTATTTCTTTTTCTTCTCTGATTGCCATAACTAGGACTTCCAAAACTATGTTGAATGAAAGTGGTGAGACTGGTCATCCTTGTCTTGTTCCTGATCTTAGATGAAATGCTTTCAACTTTTCACCATTGAGAATGATGTTTGCTATGGGTTTGCCATATATGGCCTTTGTTATGATGAGGTAGTTTCCCTCTATGCCCACTTTCTGGAGTCTTTTTATCATAAAGTGGTGTTGAATTTTTTTAAAAGCTTTTTCTACATCTAGTGAGATGATCATATGTTTTTTATTATTTATTATAGTTTGTTAATGTGGTGTATCACATTGACTGATTTGTGTATATTCAAGCATCCTTGCATCCCTGGAATAAATCCCACTTGATCATGGTGTATGATCCTTTTAATGTATGTTCCTATTACCATTTTCTTAATTGTTTTGGGGGTGTTTTTGTAGGTCTTTTCTTTCTCTTGTGTTTCCTGCCCAGAGAAGTTTTGCTTCTGAGCTGGTTTGGTGGTGCTGAATTCTCTTAGCTTTTGATTGTCTGTAAAACTTTTGATTTCTCCATTGAATCTGAATGAGAACCTTGTTGGATAGAGTATTCTTAGTTGCAGGCTTTCCCTTCCATCACTTTAAATACAGCATGCCACTCCCTTCTGGCCTTCAGAGTTTCTGCTGAAAAATTAGCCGATAACCTTATGGGAATTTCCTTGTATCTTATTTGTTGCTTTTCTCTTGTTGCTTTTAATATTTTTTCTTTGTATTTAAATTTTTTTACTTTTATATGTGTCTTGGCATGTTCCTCCTTGGGTTTATCCTGTATGGGACTCTATGTGCTTCCTGGACTTGGGTGACTATTTCTTTTCCCATGTTAGGAAAGTTTTCAACTGTAATATATTCAAATATTTTCTCAGGCCCTTTCTCTTTCTCTTTGTCTTCTGGGACCCCTATAATTTGAATGTTGGTATGTTTAATGCTGTTCCAGAAGTATCTGAGATTGTACTCATTTCCTTCCATTCTTTTTTCTTCTTTTATTCTATTCTTTGGCAGTGATTTCCACCCCTCTGTCTTCCACCCCACTTATTCGTTCTTCTGCCTCAGTTATTCTGCTATTGATTCCTTCTAGTGTATTTTTCATTCAGTTATTGTGTCGTTCATCTGTTTGTTTTATATATCTTCCATCTCTCTAAAACTTTCTTGTATCTTCTCAGTCTCTACCTCCATTCTTTTTTCCAAGATTTTGGATCATCTTAACTATCATTACTGTGAATTCTTTTTTAGGTAGATTGCCTGTCTCCTCTTCATTTAATTGTTCTTGCAGGTTTTAATCTTGCTCCTTCATCTGCAACATATTTCTCTGTCATCTCATTCTGTCTAACTTACTGTGTTTGTGGTCTCCATTCCACAGGCTGCAGGATCATTGTTCCCCTTCCTTCTGGTGTCTCTCCCTTTTTGGTTGAGTTTGGTCCAGGGGCTTGTTCAGGTTTCCTGGTGGGAGGGGCTGGTGCCTACCCTCTGGTGGGTGGAGCTAGGTCTTGTCGCTCTGGTGGGCAGGGTGGTGTCAAGGGGTGTGTTTTTGGGTGTCTGTGAGCTTAGTAGGACTTTAAGCAGGCTGTCTGCTGATGGGTGGGGCTGTGTTCCTGTCTTGCTTGTTGTAGCCTGAGGTGTTCCAGCACTGCAGCTTGCATACTGTTTGGTGGGGCTAGGTCTTGGTGCTGAAATGGGGCCTCTGGGAGAGCTCACACCAAATAATATTCCCTGGGGCCTACCCTACCAGTGTTTTTGTCCCCATAGTGAGCTATAGCTAACCCTCCAAGAGTGGAGTCTTTGTTTTCCCCAGCCCCATGTAGCTCCTGCACTCAAATCCCCCTGGCCTTCAAGGCTAAATACTCTGGGGGTTCTTCCTCCTGATGTCAGACCCTCAGACTCTCTTGGAGGGCTATTTTTATCTGGGAATATCTCTGTGGGTTTAATTTTTTTTTTTCTTTTTTTGGTGCAAGGGCAGTTTTAATATGGATGATTGCCACCTCTTTCCTCAGTGTATGCTGGCCGTTATCCCCTTGATAGGGGGTTAACTGGTGTTTTGGTGACCAGAGCCTGCCCTGGATATTGAGCGGGGCCTCCTCTTTGCTCTTTGGTTGTCACAGCCCTGTCAGGGGTGGGGTCTGCTGCCTAGTTGTTGGAACAGAGGCCCCCAGATCTGTTTCTGAGCTGTGTTTCTGATCTGAGGTGTGAGGTAGGTAGGATTGGAGCACTCCCAGTGGGAGAGAAGCTACTGAGTATTCCTCCTCTGGAGCTGTTCATGTGTCTGTGTACACTGTTGTGTTACCTTTCCCTCGCTGTATGGGCTCAGGAAGTACACTGTTGTTGGCACTGTTCTTGGCCCAACCTTAACCATAGGTATGCCAGCAATTGGCCCTGTTGACTCTCAGGCATTGTATTCCGTAGGCCACCAACACAGACCCACTGAAGTCAGGTCCCAGGACTGTGGTCATCGTGCATGTGGACCTGCTGTGGGAGCTATGGAGGCAGCTCAGACTCTGGCCTGGCCCAACCCCCATGTGTACGTGCCCATAAAGCCCACAGCTGCTAAAGCCAGACCCATCTCAGCGACAGAAGCACTTGTTATCCATTCAGATATTCTGCAGGCACTGAACTTACAAAGCCATCAGTGGAAGTGTAAATCAGTGGTTCGTGCAGGAGAGATTTCAGCTCTTCTTCCTTAGTCACACGGCCCCTGGGGCTCAGCTGTGGTTTCAGTCCCACCTCGGCTTGTGGGCCACCCACTGACATCTGCTCCTGAGGCTTGCAGAGCACACGAGCCCACCCATGTGGGAATGGGCTGGAGGGCAGTTGGGGTGCACAAGCCCACCCAGGTGGAAGGGGGCCAAGGTGGTGATCAGGACGAGTGGGCCACCCAGGCAGGAGGGTACCGGTGTGACGATCGGGATGCGCCAGCCCGTCGGGCGGGAAGGGGCAGAGGTGGAGATCTGGGCAAGCAGGCCACCTAGGCAGGGAGGGGCAGAGAGGTAGCAGCCAGGGGCACGCAAGCCCGCTCAGGGGGGAGCCTGCTCTAGTGCCTAGGGAGGCGGGGGCTGTTGCATGAGGAGAGCCCCACCTTTTGCACGTCACTCAGCGATGGTGATTTTCTTCAGTGGTGTTCTGGGCTTCCTCCACAAGCATTCCTCATTGCAGAGCTCCTCTCTTCCATCCCCTCAGGCTGTCTCCTCAGAGCCAACAGCAGTCCCCTCCCTGGTCTGCTCTCCAAACCCCACATTCTAGGACCAAGCCCCTGTGTGCACCAGCGGACACAAGTGGCATACTGGGGTGCACCAGTCTGTGGCATGGACCATCTGTGTAGATCTCACGCTGTCCTGCCTGCCGCTGGTTGCTATGCTCTCCTCTGAGCCCCTGAAGTTCTCCTTGTGTCCCAGCTGATCTCCCTGACTATGAGGGAGCTTCCGCAGATACGGCAACCTCTCCTCTCCTTTAGCTCCCCCACCCCCAGGGGCTCAGGTCCCATCCCACTTCCTCTCCTCTTCCTTTTCCCTTTTTCTTTCTTTCATCCTACCCAGTTATGTGAGGGATCTTTCTTGTCCTTTTAGGTGTCTGATGTCCTCTGTTAGTGTTCAGCATGTGCTCTGTGAGAATTGTTCCATTTGTAGATGTATTCTTTTTTTTTTTTTTTTTTTTTTTTTTTGCGGTACGCGGGCCTCTCACTGCTGTGGCCTCTCCCGTTGCGGAGCACGGGCTCTGGATGCACAGGCTCAGCGGCCATGGCTCACGGGCCCAGCCGCTCCGCGGCATGTGGGATCTTCCCGGACCAGGGCACGAACCCGTGTCCCCTGCATCGGCAGGCGGACTCTCAACCACTGCGCCACCAGGGAAGCCCTGTAGATGTATTCTTGATGTGTTTATGGGGAGAGGAACTCCATGTCCTCCTACTCCTCTGCCACCTTGACTCCCCTCCAGAATTTTTTAAAATGTTAAAAATTATTTAAAAGATTAAATGAACAAACTGGATAATAGACTACATGGGACAAAAGATTAAGTAGGTAATTTGAATATTAAGAAATCTTTCAGAAGGCAGATAAACAATGGTAAATATGACATAAATAATTAAAATACTTGGAGGCAAGAGGATCTCTCTCTTAAGGAATATAGTTAACTTTTTAGTTTTCTGGGTTTTTTCCAGCTTTATTGAGATAGAATTGACGTATGATACTGTGAATATTTAAGGTATACAAAGTGATGATTTGATACACATATATAGTGAAATGAGTACCAAATAAGGTCAGTTAACACATCCTTCACCTCACATAATCACCATTTGTTGTTGTCATGTTGAGAACATTGAAGCTCTACGCTCATAACAACTTTCAAGTATACAATATAGTATTTTTTACTATAGTCACCATGATGTATTTTAGATCCATCCACCTTATTCATCTTATAACTGCAAGTTTGTATCCTTTGACCAACATGTCCCCATCTTCCCACCCATCAGCCTCTGGCAACCACCATTCTATTCTACTCTCTGTTTCTGTGAGTTAGATGTTTTTAGATTCCACATCTAAATTATATCATGCAGCATTTGTCTTTTCCTGTTTCACTTATTTCACTTGGCATATGCACTCAAGGTCCATCCATGTTGTCTTGTTGCAGATGGCAGGATTTCCTTCTTTTTTTTTAATCACTGAGCAATATATATATGTGTGTGTGTATGTGTATACTATACACAAGTATTCACATTTTCTTTATCCATTCATCTGTCTATGGACTTTTAGGTTGTTTCTATGTCTTAGCTATTGTGAATAATGCTACAGTGAGCATGAGACTGCAGATATCTCTTTGATATCCTGTTTTCATTCCCTTTGGATAAATACCCACAAGTGGGATTGCTGGATCATATGATAGTCTTAATTTTTTGAGGAAACTTCATACTGTTTTCCATAGCAGCTGTACCAGTTTACCAATTTACATTCTTACCAGCAGTACACAAGTGTTCCCTTTTCTCCACAGCCTCAGCAGAATTTGTTATCTCTTGCCTTTTTGATAATAGCCATTCTAACAGGTATGTGGTATATCTCACTGTTATTTTTTTTTTTTTTCTTTTTGCGGTATGCGGGCCTCTCACTGTTGTGGCCTCTCCCGTTGCGGAGCACAGGCTCCGGATGCGCAGGCCCAGCGGCCATGGCTCACGGGCCCAGCCACTCCGCGGCATATGGGATCCTCCCAGACCGGGGCACGAACCCGTATCCCCTGCATCGGCAGGCGGACTCTCAACCACTGCGCCACCAGGGAGGCCCCTCACTGTTATTTTGATTTGCATTTCACTGATGATTAGTGATTTGTCTGGTCATATATAATAAAGCCATTGTAGCAGCCACCTTTCTTATCCTTTTTATTTAGTTATCAATATATTACCAAGGCAGCTCTGGCATTTTTAATTAATGAAAACTGACCTTTTTTCCAAGCATTCAGATCATCCCTTGTGAGAGTATTAAGTTATTTGCTATCAGAGAGTACCCAATATAGACAAACTCTCTCTTACCCAGCTTTATATTCTATCCACCTGCTGCCACCCTCATGATCCCTTCCGGGCCTACTTCCCATGTCCTGCTGGTACATATTAGCCAGAGCTTGCAGCTCCTTCAGTATATAAAACCTCTTCATCCTGATTAGGTCCACTAATTTCTGGTTGAGTTATACTGAGATTTTACCCTAATTATGAGTCTTTTTTTTTTTTTTTTTTTACTCATTGCCTTCACTAATTTTTTTTTAATTTTTATTGGAGTATAGTTGTTTTACAATCTTGTGCTAGTTTATACCATACAGCAAAGTCAATCAGCTATATATATACATAAATCCTCTCTTTTTTGGATTTCCTTCTCATTTAGATCACCACAGAGCACTGAGTAGAGTTCCTGGTGCTATACCGTAGGTTCTCATTAGTTATCTATTTTATACATAGTATCAATAGTGTATATATGTCAATCCCAATCTCCCAGTTCATCCCACCCGCCCCCCTCCCCCTTTCCCCCTTGGTGTCCCTACCTTTGTTCTCTACATCTGTGTTTCTATTTCTGCTTTGTAAATAAGATCATCTATACCAATTTTTTTCAGATTCCACATATATACGTTAATATACAATATTTGTTTGTCTCCTTCTGACTTAACTTCACTCTGTATGACAGTGTCTAGGTCCATCCATGTCTCTACAAATACAGTGTTTGATCTTCGTAATAAATGGAATATAAAAAAGCTGAATTCACAGAAATAGAGAATAGAATAGTGGTCGCCAGGGGTTGAAGGATGGGGAAATGGGCAGATGTTAGTCAAAAGGTACAAACTTCCAATTATTCGATGAATAAGTTCTGGGGATCTAATATACAGCATAGTGGATGTAATTAACAATGCTGTATTGTATATTTAAAAGTTACTAAGAGAGTAGATTTTAAATGTTCTCTCAGCAACACACACAAAATGATAATTTAGTGTGGTAATGGATGCGTTAGCTATCCTTACTGCAGTAATCATTTTGCAATATAGATGTGTATCAAACCATCCAGTTACACATCTTGAACTTACACAATTTTTATATCAATTATATCTCAGTAGAACTAGACAAAAATAGTCTGTTGGCCAAGAGGGCAGTTGAGGGCACATCTTGAAGAGGGCATGCATTGCTTTGTACTTTCTTGCCTTACTGGAAATTCTTACATTGTTTTAAGCAAGCAGCTAGAAAAGGGGATCTGTCTGCTAAGAAAAGGGAGTTGACCTTGAGAGAGGGTTAAGCAGAACCTCAAGATTCTCAAATGCACCAACACAGGTACCCATTTTAAAATCTCTGGGTTTTATTATTACTTCTACACCAGGCCCTGGCCTGGCATAGAAGACCTGCTGAGGCTGAGCATTCAGGCTTTTCTGAAGTTCTGCACTGTTATAGTTATATCCTGGTCTTGAACTTTAATGGTTCTGCCCTAGGACTTCAATGACAGTCTCTTTAAATGGTATCAATAAGGCCTTTTAACTCTACCTTCCTTTAAGTTATTGATTAATAGATGTGAGCCTGTCATTTTTTTTCTCCTCAAAATATCAGTGGTGCTTAAGAACAAGCATTCAGTTCTACATTTCTCACATTTTCTTTTTCTATTACACCTTTCAAATGCTGGAGACATTGTACCACCTAGTGTACCCCATTCCACCTATATGCCACCTCAGTTCACTATAGCTATAGTATGACAGGGTCCATCAGTCCTTTACCTGCCATAGTGATGGGACCCTCAAGGTCATACAGTCAATAGATGACCCAGCTCCAGATGTCATTCTTAGAACATTTTTCTGAGGACCACTCCTGAATCTAGAGCCAAGCCCACCATTTGGTGGGATTTCCTCGACGAAGTGACTAAAATGGGGATTCTTACCAGCCCTCTTGGCACAGTGGGCAGTGCGTCAGTCTCATAATCTGAAATGGGGATTCTTGTACTGTTATTTATTAGGGGAGTACCCTTAGGATAAGGGGAGTGAAGGAGCTGAGATAGCCAGGGGAAAATGCTAAAGAATAATGAAAATTTAGATGGAAACTAGCTTTATTCTGAAGCACAATGTTACTCACACATGTGACAGTGGATCTAGGATTCAGTCTTTGGCTAGGATCTGTTGCATAGAAAGGAAGAAGTATAGACTCCCATGTAAGGGGACCAAGGAGAATTCTCCAGAGAAGTAGGTTGCTCTGAGTTTTTTTTTTTTTAGTTTTTATTTATTTATTTTAACATCTTTATTGGAGTATAATTGCTTTACAATGGTGTATTAGTTTCTGCTGTATAACAAAGTGAATCAGCTATACCTACACATATATCTCCATATCCATATCTCCCCTCCCTCTTGCGTCTTTATGTGCTAATACATTGAGTAGCCGGAGGATTAGAACGCCAGCCTCCAAAGGAAGATTAGATGGGACACCAAAGTTATCCACTATGCCTTCCTAACCCTTATTTCCTAAATTATCATGCCATGGAAAGGACATGAGACTAGCAGATGAGCCATGTCCTGCCTAGCAGTTATTTAGTTCAGTATAGCAGACACATGCTATACTGAGTATTTATATTATACAATTATATTTCCTTGTACAATTTTACATGAGGTAATGTGCACAGGCTTGAGACTCGAAGAATTACCAGTGAATGATTACAGTCATTCTAGTCGATGACACATTTATCATATGTGAAAAATTTACTTCAGGGAGTACACCAAAATTATGGCAGCCCAAAATTAAAATACTAGTGATTTCCAATGAGTGTTTTTTACTATCACTATTCAAATAGTTCATAACATAAATATTTTAGATTACATTGTAATCCAACATCTGCAGATAATCTGAACCTTTTTTTGCCAAGTTATAGGTAACCAAAAATAACGTCTTTACAAAGCTCTATAATAGAGAGATGTAAAGGTAGGAAAATCAACTCCAGCACTGTTAAAACTCAATATTTGGTACCTTCACGTAGCAGGCCTCATTATATTCCATTTTGTTTACTCATTTCTTCATAATACACAGATATATGTTGCCCCTCCCTTTATGTCATGGACCTCTCTAAAACAGAAAATATTTGAGTAGCATTTGTGGTGAGAAACTACACTCTTAATTCATTTCTCCCATTAGTCATATTGGGTTGGCCAAAAAGTTCATTCGGATTTTTCATAAGACGTTATGAAAAACCCAAATGAATTTTTTGCCCAACACAATAGATAGATCCCAGTCCCTTATGCTCTGTCACTTTATCATTTCTTCTCTTCCATCCTCCATGAGAACCCTATCAAGGCTAGTGTATATAATGGTTAATGTGCCCTAAATTCATAGACTTGGATACTTGCTCTTCTATACCCCTGTATCAGAAATGGTCCAAGAACTGGGCCACACCCTCTAGAACACATCAAACATCAAAAGCCAATATTTTATTTCCCCCTCCCAAATGAACATCACTGGGCAAATTTCCTGTTCCCCAAGGAACATCTGAATGACATATTGCTGACCAAGCAGCCTTTCCACAGACCAGAACCTAAAACATTTACAGATTAGAAAGTAAATAAGCATATAGTATATGTTAATTCTTTCCTCATGAATAGTTACTTCTGTTTTCACTATTTAATGAAGTTATGGACTATGGCTTCTCTGTGAAAGCACAGTAATTAGGAATCAATTACACTTTATATTGAAACACTGGTTACTCTGCTGCTGTGGGATAATTGGGAAATAACTATATTGTCATTTTTATGTACTTTGGCTACATTGAATCGTAACACTTCAGTGATGACGTGCTGGCAAATTACGCATACATTTGTTCATATTAGGTCATGAAACGTGAACACCGTGTGAAAAAACTGCTCTTTTAGAATGAACTCCAAAGATAATGTATAAATTCAAGCAGCTATGCAAAAACAGCCAAAGCTTCTCAATTAATTTCCATTCCCAGTGCAATTAGTGCTACTTGATAGAATGTGGTGCAATATTAGAAAATGGATTTAAATGCCTTGCTGGTTTGTGTGTGTATGTGTGTGGGTGTGTGGGTGTGGGTGTGTTTTAACTTGACTATTGAAAGGAATTGAAAAACTCAGATTAAAGATTTTTTTACAGAATAAAAAATGATTTATTTAAAAATTCAAATACTTTGAGAATAACATTAAAATAAGTAAATAGAAGCACTAATAAGTTGGCATCCAGTGTCCTGAAGGGGTTTTCAATTGGAACTTTTTAGAGAGGTGTGATTTTTTGCTCATTATGTGGCGAGGTAACAAAACCTTGTGATATTGGAGAGATATTTTGTTTTGCTTGCTTGTCTGTCTGTATTGCTAGCATTGATGTTGCTAATCCAGTCTCACAGGGACAAGCAGTGATGACAAATCTTGAGCCAAGAACTTAAAGATTCTAATATGAATGTCATCAGAATTTCTACACTAAAGATAAATATATTGCTGTTTACCTTCTAAAAACAAAGCAAAGGAACTCTCAAAAGCTTTACTTAGGCAACATCTTTATTAACAGAACATTGATGACCCATAGTTTAGATGTCCTGTCTCAACTTTTGGTTAGTGAGCTGTATTCAGAATGCTGATGTATAGTTTTTGCCATCGTCTTCCTGCTTTTCATTTCTTTTCCTTACATTTTTTTTAATTTAAAAAATATCTGCCATTTAAAAAAATTAGAGATTTCACTCTCACACCACACATAAGTAGTTTGAAAATGTAGGAGCAAAAATTTACTTGTAGTATAGGTACAGGAAAGCTCAGTTAAATGGTTTTTTACATCTGCCAAGAGTTAAGACTATATCTGTTGATGGTAACTATCCTGGTGTGCAGCATCCTCAATCTGAAAAACAAGGATAGTCGAAATTTCCTGGCTTCCAATTATACTTTTACATGGCTACAATTGATAAATGTAGGCCTCTCAGAAAACCTGGATCTCAAATGTTTCATAAAAGTATTGTTCAGTTTTAAATGGATCCCTTTCTATGCTTTGAAATGTAATGTGTGTACTTTCCTCCAGTGGGTGGGTGGGTAAGAGCAAGAGTTGCAGTCCTTAAAATAAATTGAAAGCATTCTTCCAGAGCTGCATTCAACTAATACCATCCATATTATCTTCAGTCAGACCACCCCACCAAATGAGGCGTACAAATACCTTATAAACATCAAACTAGTCTACAAGCCTGATACACTTGATCACTGATTACCCAGTTACTTAAGGGGTGGAATCTGAGCACAAAACAAAAGTAAAGTACAGGAGATTTGTTGTTTAATTATAAGCAAACTAAGTAAAACAGAGGTATTACTGTGAAAGGAAAAATATAACAGAAATTGTCTCAAATGTGACTCTTTAAAGCATTACTTAGTAGTCAAGTGACTTGCATCATTTAACAATAGAAAATTAAGAAAATGGGCACAGATATGTTTTTCACTTCCTGAGGTGCAATTTGGTTCTCTTTTTTTTTTTAATTTGTGTAATTGTGAAATTAAATTTAACAAGTGGTGAAGGAAGTAAAATTACTTTAAATGCCTTTTGATACTAAATTTTTGACAAAGAGTAAATAAACACTATTTTGTCTACTTGCACTCTTTTCTGATGAGCCTAGTATCAGTAAAAATAGGTCACCTTGGAGATATAGGATAATAGCAACATTAGCTTCACATATCCTCTGAAAAAGAAGAAAATAGAATGCAGTAATAATTTATGATCATGCAAATCTAAAAGCTCCTAGATTTCCATTTTTTCAATTGTTTCTCAAAGTTAAATTTAGAATATAGGGAGACTTTTCTCCCTGAATTACTCTTTATTTCTATCTGGTTAGAGTTTCTATTAAACACGTGCTCAGTAGCAACTGGAATATTAAATGGAAACACGCGTCTGTTTCTATTTGAGTATTTTCAACCTGAAAATGGCAGTTTTATAAGACTTAATCCAAACTGTTAACCAGTATGTGTCTTCTGATGAGATTTCAGCAAAGCAGTGTCACATGTAAGGGGGGAAGATTACTGCTACAAGTGAGATGTTGCTCAGCCAGAACTGAAGAATTCTCAGGAATGTATTACTCCCATCTTACTGTACAAACACCCATAATAATCTTTGTTCTCAGATCAACACGTCTCCATTTCTGGTATTGATTTTAGGTGATTTTGCAATGGTAGATAGTGTGCTGGGTTTTGAATAAATAATTAGTATCTACGTAATGCTTTAGAGTAGAGGAGAATGATAGGAAATGATTGTCACTAGGACACATATGCCAGCGGAATGATCAGAATGCTTTTATTGATGATCCGGAGAGTAATTCTAACTCCTAGCAGAGCATGGTGAATGAGGATACCAGCTATCAGATTATTCACTTCTGTAATTGAGTAATGACTCTATTTATGTATAATTAAGGGGAACATGAAAACAACCAACTTTTGACCTATGGCTGTCATTAATTTTTTTTTTAATTTATTTTTGGCTGTGTTGGGTCTTCGTTTCTGTGCGAGGGCTTTCTCTAGTTGTGGCAAGCTAGGGCCACTCTTCATCGCGGTGTGTAGGCCTCTCACTATCGCAGCCTCTCTTGCTGTGGAGCACAGGCTCCAGACGCGCAGGCTCAGTAGTTGTGGCTCACGGACCTAGTTGCTCCGCGGCATGTGGGATCTTCTGTCATTAATTTTTGATATGCTAGACATTTCACCTGCAGCCTCATACACATTCTTTGCAGTAACCCTTAGATTATGATTGCGATGAACTCTCTTTTTCTTTTTTTAGCTGTATTTTCTTTAGTAAAATGCTGCCTAATTTTCACTGTGATTGATGTCAGTATATTCCCATAGAATGTACATGATCGACCTTGAAGAAAAATTATAGGATCAGGCAAAAGTATTATTGAAAAATTTATATTACATAACAAAGACAGTATATCATTATTGGCATAGTAAGAATTGCCAACACAAAGAAAAGTATAAAAACTTCACCTAAAGTTTAATAAAAAAGACTGGAGTGTGGAAGGAGATTTTTGCAATATAAGGGTAAAGTGCTTTGCTTACTTTATGATATTTTAAACATAAAATGTTATGAAAATTAAGACATGGAACTGATGCAGAAACAGATAGGTGAAAATAAATAGGAAGACTTCCATATAATAATGTCTGTCAGAGCAGTAATGGGGCAAGAGATTATTAATATTGAGTTGTTTAAAAATTGTTTTTATATTCGGAAAAGTAATTTAGGTCTCAATTTTACATATTACAGTAAAATAAATTCTGCATATACTAAAGATTTATAAAACAGTACTATTCCTAGAATAAAATACAGATCAGTACCTATATAATAGTGTGCTGTGTAATGACTTTCTGTGTTTGAGCACATGGACATTAAAAGAAAGGAAAACATTAATACCTTTTATAAAACAAAAGTAAAGTTCTTTATGGAAAAATACCTATGTATATGTGTTTAAAATATGCATTTATAGGTGAAGAGATTTTTTTGGCTTTAGTGTTTTGCAGTATATCAAGAAGTAAATGATTTTGTGTATAGAGTTTATGAGATATTATTACTAATATCTTTTCAGATGTGTGGCTAGTATGGTGGAAATACAGTTTTAAAAAGAAAAAGAATGACACATTGACTGCTAAGGAAAAGCTTTTTCATATTTTTTAAATGGATGATAATAGATACCTAGTGTTCACCTCTTATTCACCCAGTTGCTGAGGGAAGGATCTCTGCCCTCAATAGTGTGAAATGACCAAACACACAGCACCCAACATGGGATAGTGAAATTGGCAGCACTGTTTAAAGAATCTTCCTTTCTTCTTCACTTGGGGTTCTCAGTGGCTCCAGGCCAAAGAGCTGGTGGGATTCATGGCTGTCGGTGGGACCACCCATGGCAGACAGCATGGTCTGTGGCTGTCTGTGAAACCACCCGAGACTGACAGCGGGACCCATGGTTCTCAGTGGGACCTGTGATGTTCGGCGTGGCCCGTGGCTGTTGGTGGCACCTGCGGTGGCAGTGGGGCTTGAGGTCATCGGTGAGGCCCGTGGCGGTCGGCATGGCCTGAGACCCGTGGGCAGACCCTCGCCAGCTCTCCAGTCTGTCCCCTCCAGTCCGTGGTCCTCGCCTGCTCCTGCCCAGAACACTCGCTCCAGAGTGTGCTTTCAGAAGTGCCCTTCCTGACTGCTCTGTTCTCCCCAGGACGGTGGCAGTATTGAAGCTTGTGACAAGCGCCTTCGCACAGACACTCCCCTCGCAACTGTCAACATTTGCCGTGGGCACCAGGCCGCTGCCCACCTGCCGGCCCCGGCCACCCCTCCTTTTGAAAGTGCTTTTTTTGTAAATATGTACATATTAAGTGAATCACTCTGTATATTTGATTTAATAACTTAAATGTTTTGTCCTCCCTTGGGAAAAGAAAAAACAAAACAGTTTTTTAGTAACATGTACTTACTCCCTGGGAGAAGGGGACATTGCTTGCCATGCCGGGCCACACAGGGCTTGCATTCAGAAGCATATTGAACAGCCAGGACCTATGGGAGTCAGCCTTTGAAGTAACAAGAAGATGAGGTACCCTTAGTCTGGCTGAGAAGTGAAACCCATTGGGATTGAGGATTGGTCGAGTGCAGTTGTTCCAGCTGATAGGGAAACTAGCCAGATACAAAAGCCATTTAACACACTTTTATCTTCTTGCTGTAAATTTTTTTTAGCAAAATTGGGTCAAATTTTCCAATTGGGTCAAATTTTGGACCTCTGTTTTATTTTATTTTTATTTACTTATTTATTTTTAAATTGAGGCATAGTTGCTTTACAACAAAGTGAACCAGCTGTATGTATACATATATCCCCTTGTTCTTGGGCCTCCCTCCTCCCCCCGCCCCCCCATCCCACCCACCTAGGTCACAACAGAACACTGAGCTGAGCTGCCTGTGCTATGCAGCAGGTTCCCACTAGCTATCTATTTTAGACATGGTAGTGTATATATGTCAATCCCAATCTCCCAGTTCACCCCACCCTCCCTTCCCCCCTCCGTGTCCACATGTCCATTCTCTATGTCTGCGTCTCTATTCCTGCCCTGCAAATAGGTTCATCTGTACCATTTTTCTAGATTCCACATATATGCATTAATATACAATATTTGTTTTTCTCTTTCTGACTTTCTTCACTCTGTATGACAGACTCTAGGTCCATCCACGTCTCTATGAGTGACCCAATTTCATTCCTTTTCATGGCTGAGTAATATTCCACTGTATATATGTACCACATCTTCTTTATCCTTTCATCTGTTGGTGGGCATTTAGGTTGCTTCCATGTCCTGGTTATTGTATAGTGCTGCAATGAATATTGGGGTGCATGTGTCTTTTTGAATTATGGTTTTCTCAGGGTAGTGGGATTTCTCCCAGTAGTGGGATTCCTAGGTCATGTAGTACTTCTATTTTAGTTTTTTAAGGAAACTCCATGCTGTTCTCCATAGTGGCTGAATAAATTTACATTCCCACCTACAGAGCAAGAGGGTTCCCTTTCTCCACACCCTCTGCAGCATTTATTGTTTGTAGATTTTTTTTTGATGATGACCATTCTGACCGGTGTGAGGTGTTACCTCATTGTAGTTTTGATCTGCGTTTATCTAATAATTAGTGATGTTGAGCATCTTTTTATGTGCCTCTTAGACATCTGTGTCTTCTTTGGAGAAATGTCTTTTTGGTCTTCTGCCCATTTTTTGATTGGATTGTTTGTTTTTTTGATACTGAACTGCATGAGCTGTTTGTATATTTTGGAGATGAATCCCTTGTCAGTTGCTTCATTTGCAAATATTTTCTCCCATTCTGAGGGTTGTCTTTTCGTCTCATTTGTGGTTTTCTTTGCTGTGCAAAAGCTTTTAAGTTTAATTAGGTCCTACTTGTTTATTTTTGTTTTTATTTTCATTATTTTTTGTGTCCAGATTTTTTTCTTTATTTCCCCCCTTCCTTTTGTGTCACTGGGTATATTTGGTGTGAGGGGTTCTTTTTATACTGTTCATATTTATCAATTCCTTTCTTCCCTTCTCCAGAAAGCCTCAGATCAGTATCATAGGGACAGGGGCCTCCCCAGTGCCAGTGGTTGTATGGTTTAAGGAAACTGACTTAAGGAAGGTTTGAATTAACCCCTTCACTATACCACAGATGTTTTCCTCTATAAGTTTGAGGATCGGTTTTTTTTGTTAGCAGAGGCATAAGTAGGGGTAGGTGCAGTGGAAGACCCCTGGGACCACAACTCAGAGCTTGGTAGATCAAAACCATCCTTTGCTACAGCCTGTGCAGGTTTGAGTTTCTAGCTGCATAGTTGTAGTTCTGGGCTGATAGGGAAACTAGTCAGATGAGGAGACTTTCCTGCTGGGTGGGGACATATGTGGTGAGAGCAGGGAAACTGAAGAGTCAGTAAAACTTAAAGATGTCAAAGCAGTACATGAAGTTTTAGAACATACAGTGCCCCTAAGTCATGTAATGTTTGTAGATTTTTTTTAAGTTATGTAATGGTTTAAAAAGCAACCACAGAAATTACATTTTTTTTGCAATTATATGGTTACAATAAAAATTTTACAGCAATTTTGTAAATATTTGAGTGTGTATACAGTTTTTAAAAAACCTTTTTTGGAGGTACCTGAGTAAACCTATTTGAAAGTCACTGCTCCTCTTCCATAGTCTGCCTTTGCTTTCACTTTGCTCACTATAGGAACATTAGAGAGTTCTTTTACATATATCACACTTACCTTTAAATACATTTGTATCTTGCTTAAAATCTTAGGAAATGTGTGTTACTTCTCAGTGCCTAGTATTGTTTGAGCTTAAATTTTATAGATTTGGACCTTTACTCTGCATAGCTTATGACTTGAATTTTCCTTATTTTGTTGAAGGATTTTATTTTCTATATTTTGTTCACTTTATTTATTGAATGAGTGAATTTTGACAGAAGGTGAGATCAATAAAATATATATGTGATACTTTTTATACCCTATTAAATAATGTATGTAAATGTATTGACTACCCTCCAATTTATAAATTCAATAGATTATCTAATATTAGCACCAAATTAATTCAAGCAACATTTTCTAAACACCCACTATATTTAATGCATTGTGTTGAGTTTGCTAGATGATACAAAATCAGTAACAGTAAGTACCTGATCTCAAACATTTGACAAGCCATTATAGATCTACTAAGATATATTGTTTATCACTCTAGTACATAATGCAAAATGCAATTTAAAAGAAAGTGACCTAATATATCAGAAATACAGATGTTTTCTAAGATATGGATCTATAATTTGGCCAAGATGCTTGGTCAACTAGAATAAAATTAAAGTGTATTTTACCCTCTTGATACAATCAAGTTTCTCATGGGTTTCTTACGAATAGCATCTTTTCTCCTATTATTCAACATTCAAAGTTACTTGAGAGTGATTCCATGTATGTATGGTGTCAAAATGTTATTGAACTTACTGCGTTTTTCTTTTCCTTTTAGATTTTGATATTAATTCTCAGATCAAATAATTTATTATTAATTTTTACAAATATCTAGAGAAAAATAGATCTTGATCTCCCTCACTGAATAATAAAGAAATTTGTTTGGGGCTTGTTTTAAAGAGATTTAAAAATTATGCCTTTGGCATTTTATTCATAGATGAAAAAGGGACAAAATTTACATTCGATAAGCACCTACCACAGTCTACACATTTGCAAACATTATTTTACTTGACCTCATAATAATCCAGAGAGTGATAACTTTAATTTACAGGCGACTTTGAGAGCCAGAGATATTAACTGACCTGCTCTGAACCACAGAGTAACTAAATGTCTGTGTAAGGATCTGAGCTCAGGCTGGTATCCAAACTAACTGATACCCAAACCAAACTGGTACCAAACCTCTTTCCATTCACAGTAAAACTGTTTCCTATGGAAACATAGGAAAACTCATGTAGAGTTCTCCCCTGTTACGTGATGTATCAATTAGGGTTAAATTGTTTGATACTTTTAGAACCAGCACTATTAATTGGTCCCACTTTGGAGAGATTTATAGAATTTATTTATTCATTTAACAAATACTTATAGAGTGTTGGTTCGTGCCAAGCACTGTTTTATGCCCTGAGGATACAATAGGAAGTAAAACATGTCTCTGCTCTACAGTTTATATTCCAGTGAGCACGGGAAGCTTTATATAAACAAACAAATATATAACAATACTGTTATAATAAGGGCTAGAAAGAAAAATACAAGAGGAAGGAAATGGTGAGTATCAGGACAATTAGAGGCTGGGGAGTGTTGCTTTAACTAATTAGGGAAGGTCAAACTCTTAGTCTACAGTGTTTAGGATTGTAAAATTTATGTCATTGAAGATGCGCAACCTACAAACAGACTAAAAAAAGAGGCATAGTAGCAAGGGAAGCCAATATTTCTAGGAGGATATTTTGATAATGTTTGGTAGAACTCTGCAAGGCAAGGGATAAGCTTCTTAAGTGTGGTGTGCAATATTTCTTGCTGCTGCAGATAATGTGGCTGCAAAGTTGGTTTGTGCAAGGAAGTTGATTTCAAGTCATGGGTAAAGGATTACTCATGAATTTAGAATCACTCAGGCATACAAATCTTCCATTTTATCTCCATATGTTGCTATGAGCCTTAATTAACATTACTCCTATAACAACAAATCAAAGAAAGCACAGACATTCTAGACTAGTATACAAGACTCATTCCATTTAAGAAGTACATTTATGTTACCTTTGAAGGCACAGCAGATCTATCATCATAAATTTATATATACTTTATAAACACTGAGTTTTTTATGGGTACTTTATTGGCTTTAACACTTATGAAATAGTAGCCATTTTAACTCCATATACTCAAACATTGATTTTTCTCAACACAGTACCATTGCTACAACAGCATTCCATTTAAAAATAGGCTAAAGCAGCTGTCTACTGATACTTTCTATTGATCATGCATAGAAATTTGGATTCATGGTATAGCAGAATACTGTAAATTTCAGGG
Source organism: Mesoplodon densirostris (assembly GCF_025265405.1). Taxonomy (NCBI): domain Eukaryota; kingdom Metazoa; phylum Chordata; class Mammalia; order Artiodactyla; family Ziphiidae; genus Mesoplodon; species Mesoplodon densirostris. The sequence continues at coordinate 218,421,881 of NC_082661.1, read as the reverse complement.
TTTTTTTCTATTGTTTTCCTTTTTTTTTTTTTTTTTTTTTTTTTTTTTTTTTTTTTTTTGCGGTATGCGGGCCTCTCACTGTTGTGGCCTCCCCCGTTGCGGAGCACAGGCTCCGGACGCGCAGGCTCCGGACGCGCAGGCTCAGCGGCCATGGCTCACGGGCCCAGCCGCTCCGCGGCATATGGGATCCTCCCAGACCAGGGCACGAACCCGTATCCCCTGCATCGGCAGGCGGACTCTCAACCACTTGCGCCACCAGGGAGGCCCTATTGTTTTCCATTTTTAACTGCAAACAGTGTTTTGCTTGTCATTGAGGATTATTTTTAAAGCAGTCAGCATTCATAAATGACAATTGAAAATGTTTTCTTGAATAAGAATTCAAACCTTTTGTTCAATGAAAATTGAACATGTAAAAATAAAATGAAAAAAGGTAATGAGTATATACCACATCAGTTAAAACACATATGTGCATCTTATTTAAATTATCCATATATGCTACCAATCTATCTATATATCTATCTATCTAATCTATCTATCATCTATCTATCTGTCAACTATCTATCTACCTACCAATACCTATCTATCTAGTATATATAGCCAAAAGAAAATAACTTCACTATAAAAGGGCAGGAACAAAAAGCTCACACATGAAGAAAAGCAAAAATATTTACCATCACTGATGATCAAAAGAATGCAATGAAAACACTAAAACAATATGAAAACAGTCATTAAATAAGAAAATTATTTAAATGACAATGTTATTAACGCTCAGAAACTGTTGTTATAACTAAATATTAATGTAATTAAATATATATTTAAATATTAAAAATAATTTATTCTCAATCTTACTATACAAAATATTTAAGATTAGTTATTAAAATAAATAATATAGCAAAAAATTGTCATGAGAGTAAGACAAAGGGAATATATGGGTAGAAAATAGAAACACTGAAAATATTTGCACACAAAATTGCATGCTGTAGCTTTTTGTATATGAGCTAGAGGTGGCCAAAAATTTGGCTCAAGTTTCCTAGTGGCCACAACAGAAAGAAAAATAAGTGTAGATCAACAGTTCATAATGTCCCAACACAAAATCAAACAATTGATCAAGATAATTTTTCTTGATGCTAGACTGAGGGCAGCATATTTTCCAGGTTTCTCCTGAAGCACTAGAGTACTAAAGTATATCCTAAACTACATCTCTACAATAACAAGAATTCTGGTTCTCGTAAAGCTGTTCGTCAAACATGAATCAGTGCAAACTGATAGCAGGAGACCTACCATAAATCACTGAATTCTGAAAGCAGCCCAAAGCTGGTAAATATATATATTACAGGCATATGCCCTAAAAGTTTAAGAGCAATCCTCTTAAAATTGACAAAAGAATAACATTCCCCTTATTTCTGCCAAATACTCCCATGAATATTGCCAACACATCAAATTCTTTCCTTTGGGAATCCAACCAGCTGTATTCCAAAAGATGAACCTTAAAATTCAACTGGTGTAAAAGAAAACCTCCCCAGGCCAGCATGAGGAGCTTGGCATGAAGGATAACTAAAAAAAAATTGAAATGATTACTGGAGTCAACCTAGATTGTTATTGAGCCAATATTCTACCCATTCAAGGAGGCAGGAGTGCCTCAGGATATTTATACCAAGATATCAGTGAAGGGAAGAAGCTCACAAGTGTACTGGCCAGATAATTTCATTAGCAAACATTGAATAAAATGGGATAAGAAAATTAAAGAAGGAAACTTCAGCATCTGTACTTTCAGAGGAAAGCTAGGGAAATATTTTCTAAGGATGTGTAGTAAGCATATTAAGATAAATTTTGTGAAGATGGGTGAATCCTACTAATGGGAGAAAGCTCCCAATCATTTAGAAAAGACAAAGAAGTAATTTTGTGATCATTAGTGGACAAAAAGTTACCTGAAAAGTTTGGTAGTAATGCAGATTTTCAGATTCTGACCCCAGAAATTCAATTTCAGGAGACCTAGGGTGGAGTCTGAGAATCTCCACTCTAATTTAATAGACATCGGAAATGACCCTGGGTCAGATAGCCCCATGTAGCCACTTTCAGGAATGTTATTTCTATAGGAGGAAACAATGTGGTTTAATGGAGAAACAACACAGTGATTTTGAAAAATTCAGTTATGATCTAAGTTCTAAAGTTGATCGAGTCTCCTTTCTTGGTAGATTTCCTTAGGAAGTATTCTTTCTCTTCACTACAAGACAGATGAGTGAATGGATGTCTAAAATGGTCTAGGAACTTAGCAATTCTTTCAAAATAATAAAATGGTTATATTCACAAAGATACTCCTTAGAGTAACATATGATATATGTATGTAATGGCTAAAATTAATAAGCTAAATGCCTAACTAAGAATATTTATATAAATTATATTTAATTGTATTGAATTACATAAATTAAATTGAATAAATGACAATATCAATAAGGTAATCATATTAGCATATCTTATTTATAGTATATGAATATATAGTGTTAATTGAAACAGAAATCAAGATTAAATGTGCATGATGATAATAACTATGTAAATTATGCATGTGTATGATAATATTCACAAGGAGACTTTGGGAGGATTAAAATAGTTGTGTTTGGAGCGGCAAAAGAGCATATTTTTTGTATAGTTTCATAATTGGTTTATTATAATATACTTCAAAAGTGTTCAAAATTAGTATTAAAAATATCTTAAGTAGTTACATTAAAATTATAATTATAACTTGCTTTCTGAAAAGATATGATAGGTTAGTACTTTGGCCAAGCATATGTTGATATATATAATACTTGGGGGAAAACATTATTGCTACTTCTTCGAAGAGTTTTATTTTAATGTTTGGAATGAGAAGCCCATGAAAAAATATTTTTTATACTAAATTCTGGCTGCCTATAAATCTAATTTTACCTTTCAAATCTATTCTTTGCACTGTTAAAATTTTTCTTCTCTGTAGTCCAAGGGTGACAGAGAAATTGGGATGATTTTATTTCTGTTGTATTCTCATGTATATTTAATGTAAAAAAGGCTTTTTATATTTTAAACTTGCATTACTGAAATGATTTATCTAATACTAACCGTAGAAATGGAGTCCCTAGAGAATGGTGTTATTTCTATTCTCTTAAATATATTCTGGTGAAAGCCAGAAGAATATATTCCTAATGTATAGTCTTGGTTATCGTATTGTAACATCAAGTAAATGGTAGGATTTTACTGTACCCCAAATTTTATTTTTATGTTGAAAAACACCTTTTTCTGAACTCATATGACATGCTTAGCAATATTTAGCAATATGATACTTAGATTATTTCAAGAACCCCTTTGCTATTGTGCTATGTTATAATATTGATATCATCTTCAGATTACATAAGAAAATCATAATTTATACATGTGTAACATGAAAATAACTTGTTATAGGATCTTAAAACTAAACTTGTTTACCTGTTAATAACAAATTTCTACAGGCATGTGACATCTGCCCCTTATCAAGTGACATATGCACTGTCAAAGAACATTTGACACTTCTTTGGCTCACGTTTTCCAAATTGCCTGTTCCAAGAATAATGATGAGTTAAAATCCTGTGTTTTTTTCCTTGTTTCATTTCCAATGACTGAAGTCTATACCTGTTAGATTTCAGAGTAATTTCTAACATTCTGAAATCAGGAATATTTATATTTCTTTTCATAATTTATTTTGAGGAAATCATGACAATACATTGCTTTCCCAGGTAAGCAGTTCTAGGCACAAGTAAAACTTCCTTTTGATAACGCCAGAGAAAATAGAATTTGTTTTGTGTTTACCTTAAATGCTTTCATCCATATAAGCAAACAAGAGTATTAACTCCTATTTATAGAATATATGTGGAGTCTCAATAGGATTTTACATTAATAACAAGCAATATTTTGGGTGCTCTTCTCCCCACCAAAATGCACTGGAAATCTAAGTCGGCCTTTGTAAAATAGCTCCATCCAATTTTTGGCAACCCCGGGAAGGTATCGCACATTTACCACCAATACCTTCTCTCTTAAATGATGTTAAATGATGCAAAAACTCTCTGCTCTCTTGCTCTGGCTGCTGTGAGGACATACTTTCTGTAGAATCATCTAGTGCGTGGGGAGACAGTCAAGCCAACTGCTGCTTCTACTGCCTTTAGCCAAGGATGAAGAGCCATCCTACCACTCATTTCCTAATAACAATATACTTATTCTTTAATTTATTTAAATATATTCAGTAAGCTCTTAATATATGTGAAGAGCTGCACCAGACACTGGGCATACAATGATGAATATGCCCTGGCTCCCCGCCTGAAGCAGCAGATAGTCTATTTAGGGGAAGAATAGAAGAAAACAGGAAGATAATACAGCATTTAAAAAAGCTATGCTAGGTAAGCACAGAGGGCTACATACACACATAGGAGGAGAATTCAAACCATTTCTATAGGTTCAGAAAACTACCAGTAAAAAAGTGATGTCTAAGCTGAAATTTTAATAGAAACTAACCACAGAAAAGTGTGTATAGAGGGGTGTATAGAGGGAGTGCATAATAGTAACAATTATTAATTTTTGTTATATTCTTACTAACTCATAACTCACTGTTTGGAGACTTAAATAAGATAATACATGTAGAATCTTAGAACGAGTATGACTGTCATATTGTAAATGTTCCCAAAATGTAAGATATCATCATCGTACATCCATCACTATAGGAATTGTTAATATCTCATTTATCATTTATAATTAATATGATCTTATTAATATACTATGATTGTATCATTTAATAAAATGCTACCACTACTATCTCCATTTTACCAATAAGAACAGGAGGCTTCAATAGCATTAATTTCTTGTGGAACTTAACATAGGTAGTAAGAGGTGTAGCCTATTCCTAAACCTGGCTCTGCCTGATTCCATAGCCTACCATTAACAAACTTCCTGAAAAGAACTTTCCTGCTAGAAAGAACTGTATATGCAAAATAGCCTGAAATGAACTGAGATGAGTGAGTAGTAATCCAGGAAATCACAAATTGTTTTACACAAGCTGGAGTTAGAGCTGTATGTGGACCTGAGAGGTATACAGCAGTCATAATTTTTACTTTAATCTAAGAATAATGAGAACCTTTCAGCTTTCATTTCAATGTGTTTACTTTCTGGTTCTTGTGAGACTAATAAATTGGAAAGGCATAGGAATGGATGCCAGCCAATCAATCAGAAAGACCAGCCATTCTCTTGGTGGCAAGTTGATGACATTGAACTCCTTTGAAGTACTGTGGAAAAGACTGACCAAAAAGGGAGTTATGCCAGACCAATAACACTGCTCTGGCTACTGCAGTGCTAGTGTCCACAGTGTAACACCACCACCACTGCCTCAGGCTACTATCCGTGTCATCAGTGATGGCGTCTGTGGATCCCCAACACCCTGATGCTGCTTTCTATGGCTATGGATGCGTTGTGGTGGGACCTCCATGGTGATAGCCCAGCAGGGTGATGCTGATGTGCTAGAAGATCCAATGTCCCAGAGTTGTATTGTGGGTTTTTGATCCTCAGAGTACGGAAGCTTCATTGTGTTCTCTTCCAAAATGGAGGAAGTGCTGTCGTTAATTTTGGTTATGCTTAGCAATGTGACCTTTCATTTTAATGTCTTATAAAGTTTTACCAATTTAGGCTTTTATACTGCAGTCCCACTTTTTCTTTTCTGACACAATGTTGCTTAAAATAATGATTTGTTGAATTAATTTATTTCAATTTATTATCCCTTGTTCCAGAAAAATGTGAAGTGACTCCAAGATCCATTACCACTTCAGTTTTATAAGTTCAGTAAAAATATCTGGGAATATGCATTTTGTTCCTTCAAATAATATATATACACATATATATATATACATATATATATATACACATATACATGTATATATATATGAGAAACTTTTCTGGTGTTTTGACATAAAATTGTGTCAACTCTCAGCATTTCATTCTGTTCCTAGTGATGCCAAGCAATTAGCCTTCTCTCTGATACCATTTAAAAAGACCTCATTTTGCTTCTGTGCCCTAGTAAAGGCAAGGTATATCACATCCAAGTGGCCATGTGGCCAGTATTGCCAGTCATGTCCTGGGTCCAGTCAGGCCACCATGTAATAAAGTCAAATGAGCCCAGCAGAAACCCAATGTAATATGGAAATGGTATATTCAGGATTAGAATCAGGCGTGTCCAAAGATCACAGTAAGCTGTATGCAGAGATAGACCAGATCTTCATGTTATCAGTCCATGTTGCACTGACTCCTATCAGCTCACACCCAAACTCATGGGAACCAGCTGACAGAGGATAAGAATAATTTGAGCCTGATTCAAGGGTAAGTCAGGTTAACATGTGGTTGCAAGATGAAAATGTTTTATTACTACATTACCTTCTCACATAAGGGTGATCTGAAAAGGGATCATTGAGAGTAAATCTTCCCAGTGGGCAAAGCTTTGGGTTATGTAACTGACCATCCACTTTGTGTAGTGAAAGTTGTGATGTGAGGTAAGATTATGCTTGGATGTATAGGCAGGAGAATGGCTTAGCTAATTGGTTGGAATCTGAACAACTAAGATTGAGAGATCTTTGAGAAGCAAGTTTAGGGAAGAAGCTTGTGGTTGAATCTATGGAAGTGGACACAGGATGTGAGGATCATGTAATTTCTACCAAAAACTATCCACTACTGAAGAGCTTCTAAACAATTAAGTGGGCAGGATGACTTGGCCAGTAGATTTCAGCCAATTTCTGTTCTTAGCCATCAAAGCTTGGACAATGGACTCATAAACAAAGTAGATAGCAGATGATGACCAAGATGAGGGCTATACTTTGGAGCAAGAACATGGCACCCTGTTGAGGTTTGTCTTGCTACTTCCACTGCTGAATGTCCAAACCACCTGCAACAAAGTTCAGTGCCATGCCTGAAATACAGTACTAACTTTAAAAAGAGACTAACAAATCATTTGGTGGTAAGTTGACTGCATTAGACACCTTCCACTCTGGAAGAGACTGGCCAGAATTCCGCCTGACCAGGATTGACCATACTTAGGATTTGAATTTGTCTTTTTTGTCTACTGTGCCCCAGCAGCGCCACTCAGGGGTCAGAATGTGAAATAAGCTGATGTATGAAATCATATAGCATTTTCTTGGACTAAGAGATTGTTATATGACAAAGAATTACAGTCAGTAGTAGATACATTATTGTGGGATTCATAGATCTTATCACATACAAAGCTATTCTGAAATTTCTACCCTGATAAAGTAGTAGACTAAACCTTTGAAGTCAGAGCTAAGACACTAGCTTGAGGATGACAGTCAGTGAAAATGAGGTAGTATATTTCAGGATGCAGTATAAACCTTAAACCAATGGCCACTATATGGTGATGTGTGCCCAATCGGTAGACTGGATGGGTTTAGGGACCAATAAGTTATCATAATATTGGCCTTGCTTACCATCAGTTTTAGTGTTCTGTTTGTGGGATTTATACCTCTTGTCCTCACAAGACTCAGTGTCTAAAGTCCCAAGTCCAGGGTGGACATTTCCAACAGGATACAAGTAAGAGTGTCTGTAAGCTATAACTGTCCCCTGGTCTGATTGGGTTCCTTGCTACAGTAGATCAGCAAGCAGTGGTCAGTTACCCTATCATCAAGGAGAGGTAGGCTACCACCACATAATGGGGGTGAAGAGGAATGTATAGAACACTGGTGACCTTCTTGCATCTCTTGATATTCCCAAACTTAACTGAAACCACAAATGGACAAGGAGAGCAACCGACCCCTGATAAGGGCATCATAAAAATGGATTTAGTCTCCTTGGGCATGGTATGGATCATTCATCATGAAAGCCACTGAGACATACAGAAGTGCTAGCCAAAGGGGAGGGCAATCTAGAATGAATTTTGGGGGAGAGTGATGTTGAGTATCAGTTACTGTGTCCAGACCAACTATAGCATTGAGAATTGTAGTTTGCCCTACAGTTTGTCCCACTCTTGTAAGTTTTCTCAGAAATTGTGACAGATCGAAATCTGAAAAAAGCTATGCCTAGCTGCAGTATATTTAGTGTTAACATAAGTGGGTCTGTGACTTGTGAAGGGTGAACTAGAATAGATTCTGTTGGTGACCTAGATCCCCTTTCCCAGCCAGTGTTGCCACACCCCACCTGCTTAGAGGTAGAGTTGCTAAGGCTCAGAACTGTCCGATTCTCCAGAGAGTCACCCCATTTACTCACCCCATAAGGATGCAGTTTGTGTTCAGTGACTGACTGTCATTCAAGATGTAGAGTTCCTCTTGGGTACAGACTGAAGCTAGATCTAACTGAGGCCACATCCTTCCTTAGTTACTTTCTGTGCTCTATGATGCTTCTTCATTCTCTTTCTCCTGAAAGCTCTCCCTCAACATATCATATGAACCTGTTTTGGACTCCACATTTGGAGAACTCAACCTAAAAACATGGAGAAATATAATTTCCATATTAATATCCTTGAGACATTTACATACTATTGATGTGTGAGAAAAATTGTACAACTATTTATAGGGTACAATTGTTCAAATCTCTATTTTTTAACTCAGACATTTTGTTTCTGAGTAAGTATCCTGCAGAAACAATCATGCAAAATTTGAAAATATATATATATATATATATACATAAATGATTATTATAACATTGTTTTTTAATTGTAAAAATGCTGAATGTGTATCAGTATGGGAATGGGTTAAATAAGTCATAATGCATCCATACATTCAGTAATACAGTATTAAGTAGATTCATTTGCTCTTATATAGAAGTATGCCCAGTGTATGGTGGGAATAAATAAAAAAGCTTAAGTGCATATACTTTCGTGTTGGCAAAACAATTATTTTGCAGGCTCTGCCTCTTATTTACTGCATGATGTCGAAAAAGGTACTTCACCTACATAAATCTACATTTCATTTTCTTCATTTTTAAAATTGTCTTTTAACAAGATATCACATGCAAAGCATTCAACACACAATTAATGGTCAGTATAAGTTAGCTCTTCTTTTATTATTATTATATTTTAAGTGAAAATGTTAAGTAGCAGACCACTGATTCACTGAGTGTGTTTAGAGATTGGTATAGCACTCTTTAATGTAGTTTAGATAGGATAGAACTTAAAGCATGGGCATGTAGCCAGTTCCCTAGACTAATGCCTTGTTGCATCACTAACTTCTGTGTAACCTTGGGGAATTTCTTAAACTCTCTAAACTCAAATTTCCTTGTCATCAAAGTGGGTACAGTAGCAGTTCCTCCTCTGGGGGATTACTACCCTAACAGGCTTAAATGAAAGAAAAGCCATAATATTTACTGCTTACTGAATGGCATCATTCTAAATGTTTTACATGTATTTTTATCATAGTTTCACTGTAGCCCTAGAAGGTAGACATTGTTATTATCCCTGTTTTATAGATGAGGAAATTAAAGCATAAAATAGTTAAATAATTTGCCAGGATTCATATAGCTAGTACAAGGTGATTCAGGATTTGAATTCAGTCTGTCCAGTTTCACAGCCTGGGGCCATAAACACTTTGATATAATGTGATTCCTAAAAAATATTAAGGATTCAACAAATGGTATATATCATATTTGTATAAAATGTATATATACACATGTGTATGTGTGTGTATATATATATACATATATATATACACATGCACATAACATGTATGTGTGTTTGATTGTTCATGGGAAAATATCTGGAAGGAGTTTAAACACTTGTTTGTTATGGTTACATCTGGGAATATGTTTCAGGGAGATCAGAGGAGGGTATTCATATTTTAGTCAAAATATATCTATTTTAAAAAAATGTTACAATAATCTAGATGCCCCCTCCAAAAATATTACAGTAAGCATGCATTATTTTGAAATAAGAGTAAAAATATAGTTTTAAAAATCAAGAAAATTACCTTAGTTAAATCCTAAAAATAGATTCAGTGAAGACAAGTTAAAATTAGTACACTTAGTAATAAAGAACCAATTACAATGAAAAGTTCAGTAATGATGGGTAGGTAGGAAAAGTGGAAAGACAAGACACCTCCTAATCATAGTTCACTAGAGATCGAATGCATTTATTATGTTGGAACAAAATTTAGGGGACAGAAAATCACTGGTGTTCTTAACTAGCCAGTTCATTGCCCAGCTGAAGGTGTGTGGATCATTCCCTATCTCCACCTGGGGCACACTCCTTCAAAGACTCCAATTGACCAATAAGATTAACAGTGGTGGGTGGCTTCTCCTGGGCCCTCATTCTTACCCCCTTCAAAGGTACACAGAACGTTTGAGTTCCACATAAAATAAAAAGGTGTCATTAATTTGGGATATTCATTTAGTTCTCAGACAGAATTGGAAGTTCTCTTTTCATATTCCAAGCCAGACTATTTTTAAATTATTAGTTCTAATCAACACATTTTAAAAGGATTCAAGAGAATGTACACCGAGTTTAAGAGAGGAATTATAAAAAAACTACTAAAGGAGAACACACAGTGAAAAAGCTGGGAAGAATTTAGGTAGTATAATTCGTACAAGAAAATAAAATAGGCATGGCTGGCGTGGGGTGTTGGTTTGGGGTAGCTATTGATAACTATGGCATGATGCACAGAACCAAGTTACCTTTCACAGTAAGCACATTTCTAATAGCTTAAGCTTACATTGTATTGGATATTCCAATAGAAAATATATTATGCAAGTGATTCAAAATAAGTTTTATTAACACAAAGAAATAGAGCCTATAGAACTAGAAAAACACATTCTATAAAGTTCCATATTGGATCATTCTCAAATATCTCTCACTTATTTTATCAAGGGGTTAAAATGGCCCAAGGAAGGTGTAGCTCTTCTATAGAACATACCTGCAATCCAGGCTCCTTTTGCCTAGAGTTGCTCTTATGATGTTTTATAGAACTGGCTTGTTCTGGCTGAAGTCCCGATGTTGTAAAGAGTAAAACATAAGGAAAAAAGGGTGAACACAGAAATCACACTGGCCAGGGCACGCATCCTGCCTTTACACCAGCTTAGCTATATGGTTTGGGGTGTTTTTGAATTTTTCGAGTCTCCGATTTTTATTTGGAAAAAATCACCTTAAAGAGTTGTAAAATTACTAAGACAATATACATGATAATGTGGCATATAGTAGGAGATGATAAGTTAACTATTACCATTATTTTCCTATATCCCTCCACAGATTTATACTTCAGTCTTTTTGTGAAAATCACTGTTTTCCAGGCCTCAGTGTATTGAAACAGCCAGATTACAAATGAACAACCACACTGCGGAGAAAATGGAATCATTAAGTAACCAAGGAGGAGCTAGAAGGCAGAGAGGAGAGTTACACAGAGAGAACAAGAGACAGTTCATTATTTTTGGCTCACAGATGACATTTTCTCTTCTTTGGACACAAAAAGTTATGAGAATATAGAGGGAAATGGAGCTACCGCTTTAGTGCTTGTGATTTCTATGTTCAGTGCGAATCAAGTGCAACTGAGAGGCAAGGCCTGGCAGAATCAACCTCTGTAGTGGGCGGTTCAGCCTGTTTTGATGAGCCAAGTACCTATTCATTCAATTGAAAGGAAATTGGTTATGTTGATGTAGTCAGCTTCAGAACAAGCCAAGAGCTAAGTTCAGGGAGTTACAAGCAGTTCAATGAAGAAGTACAAAGTCTGACAAAGGGGAGTACTTTCAAGGTAGAATGCATCTTAACTTATAGGCTAGCAAGAGTTTTTTCACAATTTGGAAATGAAATTGCTTCTGTTCCCATTGACATCTGGGGCTTGGTGACTTTAAAAAGGCATTTTAATAACATTGATACAAGTTGGTTTTCTTTCAAAATGTAACCTTTGTCATTTTCAGTTTAGCATTTTATTTAGAGAGAACTTAAGAACTTTTCTGCCATGTACTAGTATTATAATGTTAGGAAATCACTTTATCTAATATTCATTCTGTCCCTTAAAATGCCAGACTCCTCATTAGGCCCTAGGAATACAAAAGTGATTCTGACAAGATTGGTCCTCTCAGAGATGTTCATAGTCTAGTGGGGGAAATACAAGTCTGAATACATGATTTCAGTAATGTGAGAAAAGTGGCAATGCTCACATGCATAAAATGGCACACTTCCCTAAGAGGTTTAGCAAAGGCCTCATGAAGACAGTAGCAACTGAACTCAGACTTTAAGGGTAAGCAGGCATTTTCCAGATTGAAAAAACAAAATGGACATTGCAGAGAGTGTCCTAAGGATGTTGACTATTTTAGCCCATTTAGCATGTATCAGGTACTGAGGAAAATACTTTATATGCATTAACACATTTGAGCCTCCAACACTTGCCTGAGGTAAGTTTTGTTTTTACTCCTTGGTACATAAGTGGCTACAGGGATTACACATAACGACACAGTCTTTGAACACAAGGCAGTCTGACTTCACTTTTGTAACCACTTCACTGGAAAGTCTTTGGGTAAATGTATTATCATGCCACTGTAGAAAAGGACTGAAGGGAAAAAAACAGAGCATTAATTAATTCATGAGCACCTACTCTCTGCCAGGCACTGGGCTGGGGTGAACTGTCCTGAGAAAATTTAGGAGGATACTAACAAAACAATGAGGCTGAAGAAGCAAGTATTGAGAGAAAAAGTAACTACTGGAAATTCATTGTTGCCAGTAGATTAAGGATGAGAGATGGAGTAGACAAAAATGACTGATGGTTTTTGCTTGAAAAATGGAGTAAATGTGATGACATAATATGAAGTAGGAAAAACAGGAAGAAAAAGTTAATGGGGGAAAAACAGGGTATTCATTTTGGAGCCCTGGGTTTCCCATGAAAATTAGTCAAATTACCTGCTTAACTACATCTCAGTTCGGTTAAGAATATCAGATTATGCAGTGATGCTTTTAACTCTAACATATTATGCAAAGGTTAAAACAAACTATCTTACTCCAAGTGAATGAAAAGCCACAATGATATAAACTCATTCAATCCGGAAACATGGGAAACTCTAAGAGGGTCCTTCAGGGAGGTAAATGGCTACTTCTGAAGTCTGACATAGAACAGATAATAAATATTTGTGGAGTGAAAAAATAAATTAATGAATAAATGAAGGTGCAAATTCATGGTGAGATTATCTACTGAATTTACTTGTAGAGCACAAATGAGAGAAAATGGACCTGAATTAGTGCAAAAGAGAGTTGAAATTCATAAATCATTAACTTCTTAAGCTTGTAGAGTATTACCCCGGAGATGTTCCGTAAAGGGAGAAACTGTCATTGCTAGAGAGGTTGCTGCTTTCTAACTTGGATAGTTTATAACAGGCCCAATACGGAGTTCAACAGAAGTAGGAATGGAGGGGCATTATTTTATCCTGGAGAACCAGCCCTGAATATTCTGACAAACCCATATACTCTCTCACCTTTAGTTGATGTAAGCATTTCCTTTATCCTTAGATATTAACTCTTTAATTTAATTTTGTTTCAATATGCTACTTTTTAAACCCCAACTAAGACTCTCTACTCATTTTTATAGAGACATTAATGTTAACCTTATAATTTGGTAAAAAGTTTACTTGGATTCAACGTCATCGAACTATTTCCTTTCAGTTGTATTTTTATTTTTACTCTCATGACCCCTCTACCTCAAGTGTCATTTCCTCCTCAACTGCCTTTTAAATATGTTTACAGTCATGACATCTATTGCTGTCATTTGCACTGAGAGCCAACAATTTTTTTTGTATATAAAGCTGTTTCTTTCACATTCAGTTATTATATTTTTAGCTATTTTTTTATTATGCAATAATTTTTATTGTATTGCCCCAAATATTTTACTGTCTCTATAATCTGGTCCACATACTTTTGTTCTATTGCCTCAATAATAGTTTCATATACTCATTTTGTGTTTATTTTAATTTTAAAACTTATGAGTAAAATTATATAATTAAATATTTAATTTAGAATTAAAGTATTTCAACTATGACAGAAGTAAATTGTAGTCATATAATAAATAGTAAGTATATATTACAATATGGAAATTTATCAAAAAACACAGAGTGCCTGGTTGATGCTACTTGCCAAGCTAAGAGTCGGTGATAAAATAACCAACAAGGCAAGATGGTCCTCATTCTGAAAATGCTTTTAGATTAGTGGAAAATACAGACAAATATAATTTTAGAATGTCATATAATAAGGACTATAATAGAAAAATGTCAGATTACTATGAGATATAAATACACATATATATATATGTACATACATGTATATACATATATATTTAAATAAATAAAATATTTTCATTTTATCACTTTTTTGTTGCTAGACTATAAGGTTGACTTCAATGTAATGACTTACATATTCCTAAAATACAGATATCCACTCTATTAATGATAAATCATTTTAAAAGTAACACTGTATTTTTAAAAGTTCCTGAATGGATCATAAGTATTTGCCATTAATTCAATAATATTTCACTTTTGTAATACATAAGAAAGTGGCATGTCTTTATGATTGACAAGTAATATGGAAAGAGCTCTTTTGAAATTGCTGTTTTCATTTGAACATATATATTATTAAGGTTATTTAAAAGGCTATAAAAACTATGTTCATTTGCATGAAGCATACTTTAAAATATAACTTTGTATTTAAGAATTTTTATATGTTACAGCCTTTGAATTCTGATAAATGATAAATATTATAATAACTTCACATTAAAACAGCTTTCAAATCATTTTTATTACAACCTAAGAAATGTAGCAAGATAATAACATAAAAGATTTGATTATGAATTAAGTATTTTTCAAGAAGTAGTATCTGGAGGACAAAAACTATGTCTACTGTTTCCTTTGCATTTTCCCATAGGGTGTAATAAAGTATGGTAGGAGCTCACTAAATGTTGATGATGGTCTCACTTCGAACTTAGCTTTGATTGAGCTTCTGAATTAGATGTCCTCTAATGTCCTTTCCCTCTCTGAAATTACGCTATTCTGTAATATAGCTCTATATGTTCATTTTCCCCCATAGAGAAATATAAATCACTTGATGCTCTTTAAGTAAGAATGATCTGCTCAGTGATGCAACTTACACATTATTCATGTTAGTGTTTAAGACAAAAATCACAGATAAGGTTCTCATCAGGAAGAGTTATTCCCAGATAGCAGAGAAAGAGTTGAGGCAGTCTCTGCTCTTTCATTTTTTTCTTTTCAAATTCTAGTTGAAATAGGACTACAAGTGGAATTGTCTTGCTGGCATATTACCTTTAATTTATTCCTTTTTAAAAAAACTAGAGCACACATTATTACATGTTTCTCAATGATCAGTGTTAAAAACAGCATAGTTGGAAAACTTCAAGTTAATTACAAATACTGATTTATTAAACCTGAACTATCGAGAGTTGCATAGTGCTGATGCCAGGGAGGTCCAGAAAAACATCTTCTAGTGTTTTTTATTATACATTAGATTTTTTGAAGTGTTGTTTGGTCACTTAATTCCTGTACATATCCTAAAAGGGTGGATGAATAAAACACCCACCCATAACTAGTTTGAAAAGTTTTTTTGACAGTACAAGGACTATATAAATTTAGAAGTGAGAACATGCCAAAGACATAGTATATGATCCATTGCCAAATAAATGGCAACTAAGAACTCCTTTAAGGTTTCAGAATCATGTTATACATTTTCTGTAGCATGGATAGCGTTTGAACGGGCAAAAAAAAAAAAAGAAAAAGTGAATGCGATAGACAGTAAGGATGAAAAGCCTTAGTAAAAGCTCAGAAGCAGGCAAACAAAAGCTAGACTCAGTGAAAATGATAGCATCAGTTTGTCTGACACAGGGGTATGAGTAGGGAAGAAGAGCAGGCTGTGGATGGACACAAAGGGTCTAAACAGGATAGCAGTAGAAAATGGACTTTAATCAGACAGAGGCTGAATAAATGTGTCTCTTACTTGTGAAAACCTTCTGAGGCAGAAGGCAGTTTGTTTAGTTTCTCCCAAACCAGGGGAAAAAAAAGAAATAAAACATACCTCTAGGTTATCACAGAATTAAATTATGTCCATAATCTGCCATGCAAAGCATTAAAATTCCCCTCAATATTGTAAGTATAGATTTATACAAACTTCCTGAAGTACACTATATCCCCATAAGCTTTATAAACATTGTCAGGCATAAAAGTGATTTTTTTTTTTTGCTATGTATATGTTTAGGTTTTATTTAATTGAGGTATTTTAAACTGGAGGTGAAGACAATGAGAACATTGGATGGTAGAAACTCAAAGTAAAACCCTGGCTCTGCCAGGTCTGTTTTAAGAGTTTACAGTTTATATTCTATAGGTTTAAACATAGTAATGACACATAGCAAAAATGGAGGAAAGAAAAAAATATTTGTGATACAAGGGAAGACCATGGACTTCACAGACAGAGACCTACGTTGTAATAAGACTGCCTTTCTTGCTGTGTGGCTTTTGAACTCTACTGAAGCTCTTTGACTTTGAGATTTCGTATCCATAAAACAAGGACAATTTTTTCTACCTCATAGTGTTTATGTGTCTAGTTTCATGCTTGACACAGAGGCAGCACTCAAAAACAATAGCTTTCATCCCACTAATGTCATTATTTTATTCCTCGTGGGTTTTCTGTTAGTCATAAAAAAGACTATCAGTAATTTTTAAAGTTCAATATAAGGCTATATTGTGGTTCTTTGAAATATATTTTAATTAACAACATCATTAATTCTATATATCTTTTTTCTGGGTTGAGATGACTGCAGTCAGTATTCAACATTCAATTTATGATATGATTCAATTGAAGAGAAGAGAATCCACTCTGTTTTATATTAGCAGAAAGGGATTTGTTGCTGAGCATTAAATGCTTACAAAAGTTTGGGATGGGCTGAGAAAACAGTCTCTAGCCTGATCTTTCAGGAACTGCTACTTAAAAATATGCTCCAGAGCTAGGCTGCCAGGAAAGCTGCTGTTCCCTCTATGATTGGTAAGAATGCTACGTTGAGCATCAGGAAGTCCCTGCTACAGCTCCACGTTACCCCTGCTATAATTCTCGGTTGCAAAATGGATGCCTCAAGCCCTACTCTTTTTCCCACATAATTTAGTTCTAATGCGAGTTTTGCTCAAGCCTACCTGACTTGCAGTACCTAGATCACTTTTGAAATTCTAGGTTCAAAGAAGAATAAAAAATTAATTTCTTAAGCTTTTGAGCCCTTTCTGCAGAGGAATTTTCATAGAAGAGAGAATGGATCATTATCAAGTCAATATTCTGTATCTACTGCAGTCCAACAAATGCTACTCAGTAACCTACTTCCATACTTAAATTTCTAAGCAATAACTGTACAACAGGTACCTTCCTAATAAATATAAATGTCCTTCATGCAAATGAAATAGTATCCAAATTTTCCTGAAAAGGCACATTCTGCATGATGTTCATTCCTTCTCTAATTCAATTAAAATGATGAAGCCAGTATATTTATTTAGGGGATAAAGATAAAACTGATATATTCTACTAAGATAGTTGGACAAAGGGAGAGAGAAACAAAAGATATCTGGTTAATATAAAAGCATATAGGAAGCATATATGGGTAGCTTCTTTAGTCTCTATATTTGCATAAGGTAATAAGATTTTCAGTTTGTTTCTTCCACCACCCATTCTTTATTTCCTTTGTTCACAGTTACTACCTCTGCTCTTCAGGATTCTTTACATGTTGGGGTGGCTTAAAATTGTATTCCTAGAGGATCTAACCCTTGATGCTCCTGCATGTGTGTGGTTACTCCAGTGTTCCATTAACTAATAGCACTGGAATGGCAGTACATGAAATACTCCTCCTTACTCCTGTTGTGTTAAAACAAACCCATTTGCCCTTGATAATCAGAACCAGTCATCCTAGGTAACACTGTATTATTCCCCTTTTGGGAGTTGTTGGTCTAGCAGCATGAGGAGCCCAAAATGGCCAGGGGGTGATCTCAGCGACATTACTGTTGTTTTATCTGGTGGAAGCGTTTAGCTGAGAACTCTAAACCAATAGAACTTTGTGATGCAAGGAAAAGAAGAAAATATATTGTG
Source organism: Mesoplodon densirostris (assembly GCF_025265405.1). Classification (NCBI taxonomy): domain Eukaryota; kingdom Metazoa; phylum Chordata; class Mammalia; order Artiodactyla; family Ziphiidae; genus Mesoplodon; species Mesoplodon densirostris. The sequence goes on along the minus strand of NC_082661.1, from coordinate 218,403,805 downwards.
AGTTAGTCATTAGGTATAATAGAAATATTACTTCTAATTTACCCAAATATTCTAGATCCATGTATTCTAACTATGGGAGAACTAGTCCAGCCTCATATATTTGTCACTGATTTGTAGAATATTCTGTCTCCTCTAGGATGTCATACTTTCAAATGGTTGTTTCTAAGTAGCACAAAAAGCAGAGTCTTTAACAGCCCATTTCACCAGTTACTCCAGGTGATAGAGTTAGATTAGTCAGTTCTCTGAGTGTAAACCAATTGCCTCACTACTTTGGCTGGAAAACAAGTTCATTCATTTAGAGGTAGAGTATCCTGATGTTGAATAAGACATTCAGTAAGATTATAGTGGCATTGCTGGCAGGCAGAGAAGAATGAACTAGAATACATGTCTCTTCAAATAAGAAAAACTTCCATATTTGACATGCCCCAAGTTACTAACTGGTCCCCTAGAGATACACTGTTATTTTGAGACCTCAGTGTTGCTCCTTGCTGCTGGCATTGGGCAGTTTAAGTGGCATAGCCAAATAAGCTTTGAGAAGAGAAAAGAAGTCTGCATGCCCTCATTCATAATATTTATTCCTACCAACATGATCACTTTTTGCCCTAAACCTTTTAAGTATACATGAGATACCTAGGAAAAGAGGCCATGTAACATCATAATAATACTGTCTTATTCACCTAAGAGCTTCTCCTACCAAGAGAAGCTTATATCCTCTCATTTTCAGTCTATTTTGAGTTCATAAACATACCTCTTCCCCCAAACTCTTGGTAACCTACCTGTGTATATATATATGTATATATATATATATATATATATACATACATATATATATATATATATACATATATATATATATTTCTAATTCACTGACCATCTGGCTAACCTGTTACCCTCTGTTCTTGAATAAACGTTAACTCATACTTGCAGCCAGTCCTTCTTCCATGCAATGTGACGACCATATATATCATTAGAACTTTTGCCAAATGGCAGTACCTTCTCCACTCTCCTTTCCAGTCAATAGACTGCTTTGGCATTACAGGCACACTTTTAACTATTTCTAGCATATAATGAAGGGCCATTTGTGAACGCGGCTCTTTTTTTTTCTTTCTCAATCAAGTGGTCATAGGGAACTCTCTAAGTGAGCATGCCCAAATGTGGTTTGAAGAGGGGTGCCAGTGCTGTAGAGATAGATGCACTGGATTCACAGACTTCTAGAGCCTCAGTTTTACTTTTACTTCATATTATAGAATATTTTTGGTTATAAATAATGCACTCTTTATAATAAATATGACATAAAACTTGTAGTTATGAAGATTGTATTTATAAGCCTAAAAATTAACGTAAGGCCTTAGTGGGCTCCCTGCCTATGTTAATCTTTGGTAGTCTATGAGCAATTAGTCAAAAATTCTGATTACTTTAACTATTATGAAAACCATGATACCCTTGCTTCTATCTGTTAAATATATCCACTTGGCCTCTGGATTCTTAGATCTCATCATACTTATTAAAATCTGAAGCCATATCAAGATAATTCTCATCATCATATTACAAAGAATAGCAAATAGAATGCTATGGCTTTCCTTACCAATGGATTTTTCAGTGATTTGGTGAAAGGAATCTCCTTTGGACTCTCTCAGGGAGTCACATTTAATGGATGTATAAATGAATTATGTATGATTAAGCCACACCAACATTGTTAAATCTTTGAGGTGTTAGAATTCCTTCTTCTATGTTATAACATGGAAATTTTGGCATTTTTGTCATAAGGATATACTGCAGAAGCTAATCAGCTTATCAAATACTTTGCTTCAATAAACACGTTCTGCCGGGAGACTGCAGATAATCATTTAGTTTGTTGCTTTGACATAGCATATGATGGAATAACAGTGTTCTGTACTCTGATGTTAGCAGGATCCTCTTTGTCTTCAAACACAACCAGGTCAGACATTCAATACAAGATGCCCATTTCCTTGAGGCTTATTACCAGGCACACATTGTTGTATTAGTTAAGGTTTAACAGCAAAGACAGAACTCGCTCAAGCTGGCATACATATAAAATAATGTATTATAATAAATTTAATTTCTTACTGAACTATTGGGAGGCAGTAGGAACAGACTCTAGGTTAAGATGCCAAGAATAACCTCCAAACCACCAATAGAACTGGGTTTCCAAGGACTGCTATTCCCGCCATGATCAGGAAACTTCCTGTGGAATCAAGAAATCAGTACTATACTACAGCTGCTTGCTTCATAATCAGGACTCCTGTGCTATACTACACACACACAACACACACACTCACACCCCAATGGATGCCTTGTGCCCTGCTTCTTTTTACACTTAATTGAGTTTTGAATTCAAGTCTTTTTCAAGTGTGTCTGATTTGGGGAATCTAAATCATAACAAGGAATTTTATATTCTTGTTTTGTTCTGTTTTAGTAATTCAGCATCTGCATTACAAGAAAGCATATTAGAAAGAGGTTGGAATGGTTATTGAACTGCCTGAGCCAATGCATCTGCCACAGTTTACTTACATGGTAGTGATTTATGGAGTGGAAGCCTAATTGTGGAAAAGCTTTAGAATTAGCACTTCAATTTTGAAGTGTTCCCTCAAGCATTTACTCTATAGAACTGTTGCCAAACTTTTAGTTCAATTCACAACTTTAAGTACATAATTTGTGCCAAGTTCTGGGGATGCAAAGATGAATTATATCAGTTCTTCACCCTTAAGGGGCCAACAGTCTATAGTGTATGATAAACTATTCAACAGCTGTAGTAATTCAGGTATTAACACTATACAAAGAAATGAACAACATGCTCTGGAATTAATTTAGCTTTGGGTGGGTATAGAATGGATATTTAAGTACTCCTACATGGGGAAATTTAAATCATGCCTTAAAGATTTTTTGTGGTATTATATGAGAAGGGAAATATATTATTTAAGGAGATAAGAACATGAGTAAAGCATGAAAAGATGAATGTTCATGTGAAAGTATATGATCCCTGACCCATAGTATGTGTACAATAAATATTTGTTGAAATTAATTTTAAAAAACTAGGATGCAGAGGTCACAATAATAGTGAACAGAAAATAGGCCAAGATAGTTAGGATTTTTAGATTTTTAAGGACCTTTAAGGCAGTGTTGACAAGCAAGTTGTGAATGGATATCAAGATGTATCACTTACAGGCCAAAGCATTTAATTGCTTGTATAAGAACACCCAGGGATTTCTTTTCTATCTTGCAAAACCATTAATATTCAGAAGGAGACTGCTTACAGGAAATGTAAGAAAACAGAAGTCTTATACCAAGAAACCCCATAGTCGTATATTTATAATGGTAACTCTGGAAGTACTGAGGAGGGTAGATTATAGTGCAGACAGCTGGAGTCAGACATGAGATAGAATACCATGTAAGAATCTATGTCCCCTGGAGCAGAAGCAGAAGTGGAGATGAGGAAGCTCATCTCAGAGACATTAAAGGGAGGGAAATAAGAGGACTTAGTTGGATAAATTATATAGATAAAGAAGAAAGGGGAGGTGTCAGCAATAAGTTCAAGATTGCCATCTTGGCTCACTGGGTGAATGGTAATTTCTTAATTGTGGCACAGATATTTAATACTCACCAAATATCTATGTTTGTTCCCATACTGACCATTCCTCTTGCTGTAAAGTAAGATAATCTAGCTACTTCTTGTCAATGAGCTGTGAGCAGAAATAATATGTGTCCCTCCTGAGAAAAGAATAAGTTAAGTGGTATACAGTTCTCTGGATCTTTCTTCCCTGACCTTGATAACAGAGGAGATCTAGAGCTGAGATGGCTGAATCACTTAGAGTCTAGAATCCTAAGTCACTTGAAGGATAGAAGCAACTGTAGAATGTCATCCAATCCTCATCACAAATTAAGTGATATATGAACTTTTTCACGTGTAAATTGACTATGATTATGGGTTGCTTTTATGACAGCTTGGTCAGCTTACCCTGACTATAAAAATGGTGAAAGAGAAAGAACAGAACATTTGTAGAGGTAAAAGTGTATAGTTTACTGAATATCTATCATATGCCAGTCACTGTGTGAAGCACATCTATTATATGTAACAATCCATTTGGTTCTAGGACAACTGTACAAGGAAGGGTTATTTTATTCCAGTTTTAGAGATGAGGGAATTGAGGCACAGAGAAGTTAGGTAATTTGATTTCATATAGCTAAGATGCTGTACACTTGAAATTCTGGACCACATTTTTACACATGCTGAATATGAGACAAGAATATCCAATGTGCATACAGAGATATGTTCTTCATGCTTAAGAGATTTAATTTTGTGATTCATTCCCATAGAGTTGATATCTTAATCCATAGATAAGATAAGTGTATTTGGAAGCACACTGATGCAAAAACAATATTGAGTAGTGGGAATATAAGGGGATTTTTTTTTTTTTTGGAGACCTGAAATGACAAGAACGCACACAAACACTGTGATATAAAGACTGGAATGTCTCTCCCTGGCTCTAAGATTCTAGATCTTAGTGGTTTTATCAGGCTGCCCATTCACACTTGTAAATCCTATGTAGTGTGGGTGATGGAATTGGAGACCACTGTATAGAGCTGATTCAACTAAAGTCTGCAGGGCTCCTTACCACGAGGGATAGTGAGATAATTGTCTGCCTCTGCCCTCAATCTGGGTGGGGAGGAAAAAAGGGAAAACATCTACCCTTATACTTTCTCACTACTAATCCACATTATCAGAGCTTGGGGGCAAGAACTGCAACCTGTTCCCCTACAATTTCAAGAAAATGATAAAAATATAAAGTGGTTCCATAGATAGTACTTCTCTTTGTGGAAGAACTTCTTGCAGTGTCTAACTTTGATAATGTTTCCTTCTCCACTTTTCCTTTATTATTATTATTTTTGAGGGCTGAACTCTTTTAATATTCCTTATTCTGAATAATCTTTCTCCTGCCTTATTCATCATTATCTCTCAGGCCCAGCCATCTGTTTGTCCTGTGAGGGGCTTACATTCGAAACACATATTTTCAACTACTATATGCATATAAATATTCCCAAACATCTATTTATATCTTTATGTGTAGCTTGTGTTTCTGGTTCTCTCTAAAAGCTCTACACCCTGACGTCTGCAACACATCTCTCATTAGTTAGTTGTCCAGCCAATACACAGGGAAAATTAAGGACTTTGATGGTGAACATTTCTTATTGCTCTTACTGCTATTGAGATTCTGCAAGGCAAAATATATTATTAGGGAGACAATATGTTGCTGAAAAGGAAAACCTCTGGAGTCACAGAGTTCTTTGGTTTCAATCTTGCCTCTGTTATTTATATGTGAGAGTTCAGATCTTTTAAGCTTTATATTCTGAGCCTCAGTTTTCTCATTTGTAAACGGAGGATAATTGATCCTACTTCACCTGTTGTGAGTACCAAATCAAATAATTCACAGAAAATCACTAGATACCTAGTATATAGCAGGCTTTTGATAAAAGTTAGATCCCTTCCCACTAGTTTGTGTTTTCAGTTAGATTTTCACTACAAGGCAGCCAGCTGATTCTATTAGGATTTTCAAATCATCCTCTTTAAAAACTTTGATTCCAAGTTTTTGAGAGTTTGGATTTTAAGGCAAGTCAGTATATGTATTAAGATTAATACTTTTTATTCAGTAGTAATGTGTATATCCTCCTTTAATTGGATGGAAATATGAATTATTATTTTAAAATAATTTAATACATAATTTTATACTTTTTATATTTAACTTCGATATATTATACTTTTAATTTGGGGAAAAGTTTTCTTTGACAATCATTTTTTTCTTCATTCACTTCCTTTAAAAATGTAGTTCAAAACTGATTATTTCATGAAATTCTCTTTATTGTAAAAATTAAATTCCATCCTCTGACACAAAATAATTATCTATTTTTTGTATGCTGTAAAACGCACAACCCTAGTGTGCACTGATCTATGTTTAAATCCTTAAGAAGTCCCCCCATTGAGAGTCCGCCTGCCGATGCAGGGGACATGGGTTCGTGCCCCAGTCCGGGAAGATCCCACATGCCACGGAGCGCTGGGCCCGTGAGCCATGGCCAGTGAGCCTGCGCGTCCGGAGCCTGTGCTCCGCAATGGGAGAGGCCACAACAGTGAGAGGCCCGCGTACCGCCAAAAAAAAAAAAGAAGAAGTCCCCCCATTATGTTAGCAGTGTGTGTGTGTGTGTGTGTGTGTGTAGGTCAAAACTGAAACAAATCTTGGGGAAGTCTTTTAAAAATATGATTTGAGTTACAACAGAGATTCCTTAATGCCTTTTTTTTTAAACATCTTTATTGGAGTATAATTGCTTTACAATGGTGTGTTAGTGTCTGCTGTATAACAAAGTGAATCAGCTATACATATACATATATCCCCATTTCTCGTCCCTCTTGCGTCTCCCTCCCTCCCTCCCTATCACACCACTCTAGTGGTCACAAAACACTGACCTGATCTCCCTGTGCTATGCAGCTGCTTCCCAGTAGCTATCTGTTTTACATTTGGTAGCGTATATATGTACATGCCATTCTCTCACTTCGTCCCAGCTTACCCTTCCCCCTCCCCGTGTCCTCAAGTCCATTCTCTACATCAGTGTCTTTATTCCTGCCCTGCCCCTAGGTTCTTCAGAACTTTTTTTTTTTTTTTTAGATTCCATATATATGTGTTAGCATACGGTACTTGTTTTTCCCTTTCTAACTTACTTCACTCTGTATGACAGGCTCTAGGTCCATCCACCTCACTGCAAATAACTCAATTTCGTTTCTTTTTATGGCTGAGTAATATTCCATTGTATATATGTGCCACATCTTCTTTATCCATTCATTTGTCGATGGACACCTAGGTTGCTTCCATGTCCTGGCTATTGTAAATAGTGCTACAGTGAACATTGTGGTACATGACTCTTTTTGAATTATGTTTTTCTCAGGGTATAGGCCCAAGAGTGGGATTGCTGGGTCATATGCTAGTTCTATTCATAGTTTCTTAAAGAACCTCCATACTGTTCTCCATAGTGGCTGTATCAATTTACATTCCCACCAACAGTGCAAGAGGGTTCCCTTTTCTCCACACCCTCTCCAGCATTTACTGTTTGTAGATTTTTTGATGAAGATCTTTGCTATCGTTTCCTTCATTTCTTTTTCATTTATTTCTGATCTGATTTTTATGATTTCTTTCCTTCTGCTAATTTTGGGGGTTTTTTGTTCTTCTTTCTCTAATTGCTTTAGGTGTAAGGTCAGGTTGTTTACTTGAGATGTTTCCTGTTTCTTAAGGTGGGATTTAAGGTAATTATCGATATGTATATTCCTAGTCCCATTTTCTTAATTGTTTTGGGTTTGTTATTGTAGGTCTTTTCCTTTTGTTGTGTTTCTTGCCTAGAGAAGTTCCTTTAGCATTTGTTGTAAAGCTGGTTTGGTGGTGCTGAACTCTCTCAGCTTTTGCTTGTCTGTAAAGGTTTTAATTTCTCCATCAAATCTGAATGAGATCCTTGCTGGGTAGAGTAATCTTGGTTGCAGGTTTTTCTCCTTCATCACTTTAAATATGTCCTGCCAGTCCCTTCTGGCTTGCAGAGTTTCTGCTGAAAGATCAGCTGTTAACCTTATGGGGATTCCCATGTGTGTTATTTGTTGTTCTTCCCTTGCTGCTTTTAATATGTTTTCTTTGTATTTAATTTTTGAAAGTTTGATTAATATGTGTCTTGGTGTATTTCTCCTTGGATTTATTCTGTATGGCACTCTCTGTGCCTCCTGGACTTGATTAACTATTTCCTTTCCCATATTGGGGAAGTTTTCAACTATAATCTCTTCAAATATTGTCTCAGTCCCTTTCTTTTTCTCTTCTTCTTCTGGAACCCCGATAATTCGAATGTTGGTGTGTTTAATGTTGTCCCAGAGGTCTCTGAGACTGTCCTCAGTTCTTTTCATTCTTTTTTCTTTATTCTGCTCTGCAGCAGTTTTTTCCACTATTTTATCTTCCAAGTGACTTATCTGTTCTTCTGCCTCAGTTATTCTGCTATTGATCCCATCTAGAGTATTTTTAATTTCATTTATTGTGTTGCTCATCATTGCTTGTTTCATCTTTAGTTCTTCTAGGTCCTTGTTAAATGTTTCTTACATTTTGTCTATTCAATTTCCAAGATTTTGGATCATCTTTACTATCATTATTCTGAATTCTTTTTCAGGTAGACTGCCTATTTCCTCTTCATTTGTTAGGTCTGGTGGGTGTTTATCTTGCTCCTTCACCTGCTGTGTGTTTTTCTGTCTTCTCATTTTGCTTATATTACTGTGTTTGGGGTCTCCTTTTTGCAGGCTGCAGGTTCGTAGTTCGCATTGTTTTTGGTGTATGTCCCCAGTGGCTAAGGTTGGTTCAGTGGGTTGTGTAGGCTTCCTGGTGGAGGGGACTAGTGCCTGTGTTCTGGTGGATGAGGCTGGATCTTGTCTTTCTGGTGGGCAGGTCCACGTCTGGTGGTGTGTTTTGGGGTGTCTGTGGACTTATTATGATTTTAGGCAGTCTCTCTGCTAATGGGTGGGGTTGTGTTCCTGTCTTGCTAGTTGTTTGGCATAGGGTGTCCAGCACTGTAGCTTGCTGGTCGTTGAGTGAAGCTGGGTGCTGGTGTTGAGATGGAGATCTCTGGCAGATTTTCGCCATTTGATATTATGTGGAGCTGGGAGGTCTCTTGTGGACCAGTGTCCTGAAGTTGGCTCTCCCACCTCAGAGGCACAGCACTGACTCCTGGCTGCAGCACCAAGAGCCTTTCATCCACACGGCTCAGAATAAAAGGGAGAAAAAGTAGAAAGAATTAGTAGAAGTAGAAAGGAAGAAAGAAAGGAGGGAGGGAGGGAGGAAGGAGGGAAGGAGGGAGGGAAGGAAGGAAAAAGAAAGAGAAGATAAAGTAAAATAGAATAAAGTATGATAAAATATAATAAAGTTATTAAAATAAAAAAACTATTAAGAAAAAAAATTTTTAAAAGGACGGATAGAACCCTGGGACAAGTGGTGGAAGCAAAGCTATACAGACAAGATCTCACACAGAAGCATACACATACAAATTCACAAAAAGAGGAAAAGGGGAAAAAATCATAAATCTTGCTCTCAAAGTCCACCTCCTCAATTTGGGATGATTTGTTGTCTACTCAGTTATTCCACAGATGCAGGCTACATCAAGTTGATTGTGGAGCTTTAATCCGCTGCTTCTGAGGCTGCTGGGAGAGATTTCCCTTTCTCTTCTTTATTCTCACAGCTGCCGGGGCTTAGCTTTGGATTTGGCCCCGCCTCTGCGTGTAGATCGCCGGAGGGCGTCTGTTCTTCGCTCAGACAGGACGGGGTTAAAGGAGCAGCCGCTTCCAGGACTCTGGTTCACTCAGGCCGGGGGGTAGGGAGGGGCACAGAGGTGGGGCGAGCCTGCGGCGTCAGAGGCCGGCGTGACGTTGCACCAGCCAGAGGCGCGTCGTGCGCTCTCCCGGGGAAGCTGTCCCTGGATTCTGGGACCCCGGCAGTGGCGGGCTACACAGGCTCCCCGGAAGGTAGGTGTGGATAGTGACCTGTGCTCGCACACAGGCCTCTTGGCGGCGGCGGCAGCAGCCCCAGCGTCCCACGCCCGTCTCTGGGGTCCGCGCTTTTAGCCGCAGCTCGCGCCCGTTTCTGGAGCTCCTTTAAGCAGCGCTCTGAATCCCCTCTCCTCGCGCACCGGGAAACAAAGAGGGAAGAAAAAGTCTCTTGCCTCTTCGGCAGCTCCAGACTTTTTCCCGGACTCCCTCCCGGCTAGCTGTGGCGCACTAACCCCTTCAGGCTGTGCTCACGCCGCCAAGCCCAGTCCTCTCCCTGCGCTCCGACCGAAGCCCGAGCCTCAGCTCCCAGCCCAGCCTGCCCTGGCGGCCGAGCAGACGAGCCTCTCGGGCTGGTGAGTGCCGGTCGGCACCGATTCTCTGTGCGGGAATCTCTCCGCTTTGCCCTCCGCACCCCTGTGGCTGCGCTCTCCTCCGCGGCTCAGAAGCTCCCCCCTCCGCCACCCGCAGTCTCCGCCCGCTAAGGGGCTTCCTAGTGTGTGGAAACCTTTCCTCCTTCACGGCTCCCTCCCACGGGTGCAGGTCCTGTCCCTATTCTTTTGTCTCTGTTTTTTCTTTTTTCTTTTGCCCTACCCAGGTACGTGGGGAGTTTCTTGCCTTTTGGGAGTTCTGAGGTCTTCTGCCAGCGTTCAGTAGGTGTTCTGTAGGAGTTGTTCCACGTGTAGGTGAATTTCTGGTGTATCTGTGGGGAGGAAGGTGATCTCCGCGTCTTACTCTAACGCCATCTTCCCCGCTCACGTGCCTGTTGTTTTTGATGTCTGGCCCCAGTGGGTAAAGTTTGTTCAGTGGCTTGTGTAGGCTTCCTGGTGGAGGGGACTGGTGCCTGTGTTTTGTTGGATTAGGCTGGATCGTGTCTCTCTGGTGGGCAGGACCATGTCCTGTGGTGTGTTTTGGGGTGTCTGAACTTATTATGATTTTAGGCAACCTCTCTTCTAATAGGTGGTGTTGTGTTCCTGTCTCGCTTGTTGTTTGTCATGGGGTGTCCAGCACTGTAGCTTGCTAGTTGTTGAGTGGAGGTGGTTTTTAGCCTTGAGATGGAGATCTCTGGGAGAGCTTTTGCTGTTTGTTATTATGGGGGCCGGGAAGTCTCTTGTGGACCAGTGTCCTGAACTCAGCTCTCCCACCTCAGAGGCTCAGGACTGACACCCCGCCGGAGCACCAAGACCCTGTTAGCCCCTTTTGGGAAGTCTGAGGTCTTATGCTAGCATCCAGTAGGTGTTCTGTAGAACTTGTTACACATGTAGATGTATTTTTCTTGTATTTGTGGGGAGGAATGTGATCTCCACATCTTATTCCTCCTCCATCTTGAAGGTCCCTCCCTAATGCTTTTTATGTGCAATGATTTTGATAAAATAATGTGATTTTTGAAGATAACTTTGTTATTTTTCTTGTGAATTTTCAATCAGCTTCCAATTTCTAATGCTGACTTTTTCTGATAAGTGAACATCTGTTGAAGAACATCAGCAATTTTGTATATGGAAATTGAAAAGAGAAAAAGTTTGTTTGCCCCAGTGGGGAGTATCTTGACATTCAATTGCTCTTTTATATTTTATTGTAAAGCAATAATGGGGCAAGATGTGTATTTGTTGTAGAAGAGGTTATGATTAGTTTGTCTGATAAGTGAACCAAAGTTTCTCCTTTCAACCTCCATCTGCACAAGTTAAAAGAGAAATATTATAGTTATTTTTCTTATAGGTTTCTCATTTTTATTTCAAAATGCTAATAAATGAAGTTCATGCCCCAACTTATTAGTGGCAGTTGGTATCGCCAATATAGTGCAGGGAAGTATATTTCAATGCAGTAAAAGCTGGTTAACAAACATCTGTTCAAAAATAAAATTTTTTAAGAAAAAATATAACCCATTTTCAATTTTAACTTCCTAAATTATTTCCTGTCTTGTAGTTTTATAGTGAATGTAATTTGAATGAGAGCCTAATGTTTCATATTTGTAGTGTTTTTTATGCCTGAATAAAAAATATACACAATAATCCCACATAGATGCAGAGGACACTCATCTGATAATCATATTATTTGTAAGAAGGAAATCAGCCAGGATCATTTATTCATTCATTTACTCATTTCATGTTTACTATTTGATACGTGCTGGATAGAATGGTGAAAACCACACACCTCACCCTACCTTCACAGAGACTACAGCCAGTCATGTGTCACAGAGTTCAAGGATTTCTGCTCATGCCACATATACAACCTTTTCTCATAAAAGCTGTTAGCCACTGAGTCCCACATCTCATGTGAGCTTAATAGGCTCAGTGATCAAGCACTCTGGCTCACAGCTGATTAAAATAAGTAAATCAAAACTGAGTTTACCTGCTAAGTGGCATTAACAAGAAATGAAAGCATTTTGACTGTGAGAGTGGATAGAAAAATTTTCCCCACCTTACATTCCACTATTCAACTACAAAATAGCACATAATCTTATTCAACTCTTATTCACTTGCTTAACATTTATCAGTTATTATGTGACATATACTGTACATGGACTTGGATTTATTTTAAAAAATAGGAGTAAAATACAATCCCTAAATAAAAGGAACTCATAGTATTGTTTGTACATATGTGTATCCGTGTTTTGTGTGTGTGTCTTTGGCAGGGAGGTGGGGATAGTTGGTATAGGTTTCAAGAGCTGAAATCAGTCAGAGGGGATATAGTGCCAAGGGAGAACTTTTAACTAAAGGTTACTTCAAAACTAGGGTTAAGCCTGAAATTGCTGTCAAAGAAGTTAGTGAAACTATTACAAAGATGTCATGATGACAGTGGTATCCTTGAAAGGGCAGAATGTGGATAGAACCAGAGTAAAGATGGAAGGCACTTATCCCACTGTGATAGCTGAAAGAAGGAAATGGACAAGGATCTGGGAACATGAGAATAGGTGAGGCAGTGTGAATGTTTGCATTATTGTTCAGCAGATAGTCACTATGTTTCCTGCCCTGCTGTAGGCAGAGTCTGTTTACATACCTTATTGATTTGGGGTTTCCCCATATTACAGAAGCTTTCAACACTGGAGGCAGGACATGAGTTCCAAATGTAGGTCTTAAGATTTATAAAGTGTTTCTCCTCAACTCAGAGAACTTTCGACCTCCACTGTGAAGATCATACCCCACATAGCTTCTGCCCCTCTAGCCTGAGCCCCAAAATAAAACAGATGGAGCAGAGTCCTCCAACCAACATGAACACCTGTGGAGATAAATAGTTTTTGAGAATAAATAAGAATTCACATTGAGAATAAATAGTTATTGTTGTATGCCACTGAATTTTATGTAACAATAGCTAAGTAATAAATTAATTGGTGGCTAAGAATGGGGATGACTTAGAATGGGTCACACTGGCTTTGAGACTTGCTAATAGATAACAAGGAAACTCTTATTGGAGACTGGATAATAGTGAGCTGTGGTATGTAATGGAAAAACATCTGGTAAAACATTTGCCTCTGGTAACTTGGAAGACAGAAAAAAGTATCTAAGGAAACTGTAGTATTGGGCAAGAAAGTTTTCATAGCATAAATGGCTAGTTGCATTTGTTAAGATACTACAGAGGGAAAAAATGAGTCCAGTAAAGAGCTGTGCAGTTTAAAATCATACTTGGAAGGAATATAGAGAAACTAGAAATTGCAGGGTTAAAATCATAGGCATAAAACATTACAACATAGATTCAGGAAAAAAGACAAAAATCCAGAGCACTAGATAAGAATGTAACACCCTTTGTGAAGATCTTCAAGTGAATTAAACTTCATTTATTGAGCTGGACAAAGAGCCACTAGAAAGCACAAGGGTGTGGTCCTATAGAAGCCAGATAAGTAAAATCAGCTATAATTATGTTTAAAGAGAAAGAGCAGCATGCCCAAACAGAAAAACGACAGCAAAAATCCAAACCCTTTTGGTTCTGTCTTTTGACTGTTGGAATTCACTGACATGAAACACATCAGAAATCCACAGCTTACAGAAACCTATATTAACAAAATCACTACCAGCCTAGAGCAAATGAGATAGTCTATCAATGTAAAAATACCTCAGAGCCACCACCTTTGTACAGACAAGAAGCAATCTGAGAAAACTGTTTATCCACCTAGCAGTACTGCTTCAAAAGTAGCTAAGGAGAATTAAAGATAAAGAAGGGCCTCCCAGAGGGTAGCACCAAGTGTGGTAGTGATCAATGGAGAATGGGTAGCCACTCTCAGGGAGCAAATCTGGAATTAAATCAAAGATAGAGGCATCTGGGCATCTGGAAACATTTGCCCAGCAGGAGTTAGGCTTCTTGTGGACTATTAACTATTAATTCTGCCTCTTATACTTCTCATTGTGGAATGAAAATATTTATTGTGGATATCCTTGCTTGTTTCACCATTGTAACTTAGGTAGGTGGAGAGTAAATGGCTTGTCTCTTTGGTTCATAAATCTTCAGGTCAAGAGAATCTGCACCTGGACATGATGCAGACGATGAGATTCTTGTCTTAAAGTCTGATACCATTGTGACAGATAAGCCTATTAGTGGTCTTAGAATAGGAGTACCTGTGTTTTGTGTGCAAGAGAACATGTGGAATATTTCTAAAGAAGAGGGTAGATTCTGATTGTTAGATGATTGTTCAGCAAATATTCACTCCTCCCTACTTCTCACTATGGGCACAGTATTCTTCTAAATGCATTGGTTTTAGATTTGGCCATGAGACTTGCTTTGGTCAATTGAAATGGCAGTGGAAATAACACAGTACAGAATCCAAGAACAGACCTTAAGATGCATCACATCTTTCTGTGCACTCTCTTGGAGCTTCTGACCTCTGTGATGAGAAAACCATAGCACAGGTAACCCCTGCACTGCCAGCGTAGACATATGGAACAGGGTAGTCCCAGCTGACCTATGCAGACTAAAGTAAAGCAATTCCAGTTAATCCTGAGAGCCACTCTAGCTGACCTGTAGACCTATGAGCATGAGAATAAATGTTTACTGCTCCCAGCCACTGTGTTTTGTGGGTGTCTTGTTATGTAGCAGTAGCTGACTAATACAGGCAGGAAACTTAGTTCTGTGAGAAATAAAAGACAAGGATATCTGCTGAGCGTAATAGGAAAAGCAATGTGATAAGGACCATGATTAGATTATTGGATTATTTTAAAAGTGGTTATGAGAAATGGCAGAATAATAAGAAGCCATATGGAAAAAGAATCTAGGGTGTTACTGGAAACAAGTTTTCTTCTTTCTTTTTGCCTAAAGTGAAAGGAGTCTGCCACATGCTTGTTAACTCACAAAGTGAATTCTTCCTTTATCCTGTGTTCCCCTTCCCTTTTAGAGACCTCAAGTTATTTTGCATTTCTTTACTCTTATAGATCTTCAAACTCTCCCTCTCATAATTAAAAACCTACATAAATCTCCTTCAAAAAATTTTAAAAAAACTATAAATATATGTATAAACAACAACAGGAACACACACAAAAAATTATTATTACCCTTTGAAGACAAACATAGATTACAAATCTTATGTCAAAAGATTTTCAGAAGAGCACTTCACACCCTTGAGATTTTGAATAAAGACACCTACAATTTTATCAAAACCTAACTTTAAAAATGCCATTGTCATGATAGAAGGTATGTCACTCAGTAACAGAGATTCGTTGGTATTTATCAACCACCTCACACATTTTTCTTGTTACCTCAATTTTCCATGTAATTCTCACAATAAACCTACTAATATGTTAGTCTTACCATCCTTATCTTAAATTACAGCTTGTTAAGGTGATGGACAATATTAAATTCAGAAGTAAAATTCATCTATCTCTTACATTTCCACTTCCCCATTTCTAAGTAATACTTGGTGTGTTGCACGCCACTCCAGTCACCTTAATAAAAGTTGAAGATTCCTAAGCTCTTTCTAATCATCAAAGTGCCCATTTTCAGACTCCATTTATCTAGAATTCTCTATAGCATTAAATACTATTGACTTCTGTTTCCTCTTTCAAATATTCTTCACTGACTTCCATGACCTTTTATTGTTCAAGTCCTCTAAATATCAACTCTATATAATTTCTTCTGTGTGCAAGTATTCCCCATGTCCTCATTCTTTAAGTTGATCCTATGGGTTTTTATTTTCCTTTTGATATGCTACTCTCTACATTCTTTGTCGTGGCAATCCATTCATTTGCATAGTTTCGATGCCTAAAACTATAACTGTATTTCTGAGTTTTCCTTCCTTTCTGCACTTCAGCTCAAGTCTCCTCTTATTCTCAACTGTAGTTATTGCTTATTTATGATTTCATGAAGTAATATTTTGTATATTGTTTTCTGCTTATGTTGAAATCTTATATCCTTTAAAATGCTATATAAATTTATTAAGGGCAAATTTGTATTCTTCATGTTCTAATCCCCTCTGAACCTATTGTAGTGTTTGGGTATAAAAGATCAGTAAGCATATTTGCATTCACTAGTGCATAATATATTTCTTTAAAAGACCCGGTGAGTCCATTTAGGGCCTAAACTGCCTCTTAAGATCCCTTGAGATCATTATTATCTTAAGACAAACAGTCTTGCTTATAATGGTGTCTCTGATGAGCCAAGTGAAATTTAAATATTAAGTGTATTCAGTCAAGAAAGTCGAATATGTAGAAAATAAATCAGTCTGAATTGTTCAGATAAGCTAAGCTTTGATCTTAAAAAGATAAACATATGTTCTTGAATACTTATTCATTTTAGGTGATTTTAAAAATGGACTCAGATAATGTTGCTATACTAAAAGTACAGTTTACCAAGTAGCTTCCAGTCTATTCTACATGCAGAGTTGTCAATAGCCCATTATCACAGATCTTTCTTGACTACTGAAAAATTTCACAGCTTCTTCTCTAGATAGATTGCAGAGGTCTGTTCTCAGCAATATATGTCATTTATTCTGAAGGAAAGTAAAGCATCAAGGATGCATTGTTTTCTAATCAAAAGCATCTTCCATAGCATTTGTTTATCTTGGACTCACTGCCCAGAGTAAAATTCATATACTGAGGCAACACGTCTTTTGGAGTTACAATTTCATTTTTAAGGTATATTATTTTTAAAGAAGTAAAAATACTAGATGGATGAAAATATTTTAAAAAACAATAAATAAAATTTAAAACAAACATACATGTTAGGGAAACTAACTATATCCTAGAAGAGTGTGAAGCAACTTCACACAATCTGCAAGTGGATAGAGAAAATTGTTTTCAGCTATTTCTTATTACCACAAAGTCAAAACAAAGAAAAATGTAGTGCAGGGCATTAGATTTTAGTACAGGGCATTAGATTTTACCCTGATCTGTTCCCACTTCAGTTATAGTGAAAATTGTCATTTATTCACAATGTTAAGTTTAAGTTTTCTGGTTAATTTAGTTACCAGGAAGAATAAAGTATTTTTGTAAATTTGTTTCAGGCAATTCTGAATTGTGATGGACAATTCCTTGAGCCTAGTCTTAGGGGGACAATCTGCTTATGATATATTGACATGCCAAGAGTTACCTTGGACACTAGGCTTCTTTGTTTTCATTATCCCACCTTATTTTTGCCCTTTAATATTTAACATCCAGCCCATCCTATGTTGCAGGTATTTTATACTGTACTTCTGATCCTCTCCCAGTACCCATGGCCACATGGAAGTGTTGCTGCCAGCTCAGTAATTATCATCCTGCAACACGATTATTGATGTTTATAACTTTTGAACATATCAACAGTTTAACCCAAAATATAAATGCAATAATGGTAGTAGTTTAAAGATATTATGGTTTAGTATCATGGACACTTTGTATAAATGGCAAATGTAATAGCAAAATGCTTGTGAGCTTAGCATGTCCTTGGTGGGAAGTGGACATTTCTTTCTATCATGATTCATTAGTAAAGGGAGATGCTAACAGCAGAAGTTAGTACTTTTTTTGTTTGGGTTTTTTTTTTTTACTTTTTATTATTTTTTTTGGTAGTCCATTCCTAGTCTTTGGGATTCAAATGTGACTCTGTTGCTTACTCGATGAAAGTTATCAGAAAAGTTACTTAATCTATATTGCCTCAGTTCTCTCACTTATAAAATAAGAATAATAAAGCTACTTATTTATAGGACACTTGAGAGTTAGATAGGACAATACATAGGAATTGTTCAGGACACTACCTATAACAGCTCCATTAACTAATTGTTGCAATTATTATATAATAAAGTGAGTTTGATATACATGGTATTTAATATTGAATATTGGTGTCTTAGTAACACTAGCCAGTATAATTTGTTTCTTAGTATATCTTAAATGAGTGGGAAAGTTGAATAGATTGAAATATGATATGAAAATATGATATGATATGATATGGTTGGAGACTAATTTTTAAAAATTTCTCCTTGTCAGTGATGAAAATTAAAATCTTGCTTCATAGTATTTAATAATAAAGAAATTAGAAAATAACATTTGAAAAAATAGTGGATTGAGTTATCAGAACCAAGATGCTTTACCTAGTTTTGCTTTTACTGGCCATGTTAGTTTGAACAAATTGAGGCTCTGCTTGTGTTATGACTAAGATCTGAACAAACTGGCCTTCCCTCAGATAACAACTATATACTCTTCACAAAATACAACTGCCAGGAGGCTCTGAAAAGGGAACAAAAGCAGAAAGATTCTAGAGGGACTTTGAAACTTGGAAGAATGGACCAAAATAGGTGAGTTATTCATTTAGGGACAGTACCTAACTAACAGCTTTTTAGTATTATATTGATAACAGTGACATTTTATTTTCATGTGGTTCCCTTGCCCCCTCCCCAGACAATGCCACTGAAACTAGTTTGCTGGGGAAATATGTACATGAGAGCAAAACATAAGGGACCCCAGCTGAGGCTCCTTGCTGGGCTCCCTGCTTCTGAGGTATTTTGTGCACACATTGGTGATGCTTTATAGGAGAAAGTATGTCCTACCACAGCGCTTACAGATGGGGAATAGAAATCCATGCCTGGCCTCTCTGGTCCCTTTGCTGTAAGATATGGCTGTGATTGATATCCTCATTTTAATGCTATTGTTATACTGTATTATTTTCCTTCAAATAACTGTAGATTAGGAAGCACCATCATTTCAGGTTCTGTGAAAATTTTTTAACAATTGAACCCTATTTATCTGCTACGGTTACTGCATGTGGCATGTTTACTGAGACACAGATATAAATATAATTTGATGAAGAAAATTATGATTGCAATGAATTCGTCATAGAACTACACTCAATTGATGAAAAATGTCAACTAACCACCTTATAGAAAAAGCCTTCCCTGTGAATTCAAATGTAGACAAAATAATTAAAATTTTGTCTTTTATTTTCTTCTGTTAAGCTACATTACTGGTCATTGTTTTGGTCAGTGGGATATGAGAATGAATGATTACAGGTGTACACTATTTGAAAAATTACAATAGATACCTCAAAAACACTGCATTGACTTTTTGTAAAATGACCATTTATCAACCAATGTAAACAACTTGTATTTTAGGATAGTAGCTGTCAATTTCTTTTTAAAAAATATACTTTTAGTTATGCAGTAAAATGTATCATATCAAATATTGAAAGAACATACACAAATTGATCTCCAAGATGCATTTGCAAAAGACCATTTTGATAATAAAAAACCTTATAAAGCATGATTAATAATTTGATATTTTGGTCAATTTTATTTTCTATTTCATTTTTATAGAATAAAATTAAGTGAATTATTACTGCATCTGATTAGATTTTCTTTTCCTTTATGATGGCCCCTGGTAATATGTAAACACACAATAATGTGCCTATGTGACCAGCAAGGTATAAAAACCCAACTGAGGCTCCATTTTGGGCCCTCTGCTTCTGAGGAGTTTTGTGTACATGTTGATGAACACAAATTCTTTTCTCTGTAAGAATTTGTGTCCTTATAGAGGGAGGATAGTTGGAGCTTCCACAGGGGCTCTCCAGAGTTTGGATTCTTTGCTACTGAGACAGCCTTTGGCTTTGGTGCATTTCCTTATTTTAGTGCAGTTGCCTGGTCCTAAAATAAACTGTAGATTTGTCAGCATTGTTATGTTGGGTCTTGTAAGTTGTTTTAGACACTGAAGTCTGTTTAACTATAACCATTACTGCAAAAACTTTTATTGTTTTTGGCCCGACAAATTGGAAAACAGTTTGAAGGATCCACAATCTCTTGAAGTTGAGGAGAGATTCCAATTCTGTATGTAAACTTTGTCTATATTCCTGCTGATCCCTGAACCACACATATGGGGCAGACAGTGAAGAGTACACCTTAGGAAATAAAGAACTGAGATTTGACCTGCTGCATGAGGACTTGGCAGATTGAATCCAACCAAGTTAAACACCTGTGAAACAATAACAGCTACAAAAATCAGTGTTATTCAAAGGAAAATAACAGAATTCTTATATGGAGTCTCCACAGTATAATATCACAATGAACAGGACACAATACAACATAACACTGTATTTTATCCTACAAACAAAGAATCAGAAAAATGTGACCTATTTTTCAGAAGAAAAAAATAAATGTAGACCTACCTCCAGATGACCCAGATGTTGGAATTAGCAAACAAGGACTTTTAAACAACTATTAAAGCAGTGCTCATGCAGTGGAGAAAAACATACTTGCAATGAATGAAAGAATGAAAAATAAGAGAGGCAATTTCATGAGAAAAATAGAAACTCTATTAAAAATCTAACTGAATTAACAGAACTGAATAATATAATATTTGATTTAATTTGCACAAGTGTTTTTTCCCCCTGAAACTGTTTATTCCTCTATAGAATCTACAATCTACTTTACAATCTTGTTGCATATTGTAAACTCGTAATGGCTTACACAGAAAAGCACATTTTAGTTATATTTTACTTATAGATATAACCATAAGCACATAATAAATACTGGGAAATAATTAGAATCATAGTAATAAGCTACCTTAAAGTATATCCATTAGGTTGAAAATCCACATCTTATTTAAAACTATAATTTGGTGACATATATATTTATATATAAATATATATATATAGTATTTTTAATGAGGAACTAGGGAACTGACAAGGTGTAATATGAATAAATTTTTATCTACCTGTGTAATTCAAATAAATTACTTATTAGCAATGATGATTGTAATAAATTAAGAATATGGTATGTAGAAACAAACAACAGTTTTTCTGGTGAATCAGAGGGCCTTGCAATGTGATCAATCTTTGTTTTTTAAATAATTTATAAAATGAATATCATATAACTGACAATAAACACAACCAATCTGTGGAGCTCGTTCTCATATTACTAAAATGGATCCTGTTCTCTGCAGTAGGTCGACTTCACCTGTATTTAAATCAATGGTTTCATTTAGAACAGAAGCCCACTTTGAGAATTGTGGAATTTCTCTACTACAGAGATCTATAAATTCTAATGGGCCATAAAGACATAATGAACAACAAGGGAGTGTTCCAGGTATCATATATCGTATAACCTAAATATGCATAACAATCAGAGAATTTCTGTCATTTAAAAAACCCAGTTGTTCTAATGTTTCCATATTACAGTTTGATCGCCATATTGTCTTAGACATTACCTTCCTAAAAGTCATCATATTTTACTCCCAGCAGTTCTGGCTGTGCATTTGTGATATTTAACTTTGCTGCAGTTACAGTCCTTCCTGGTTTCGTCTATTTCTCATGTTACAACTAGAGGCAATGCAATTCTCATTTTTATAAGGCAAATATCTCAAATTGTGTGGTAAAAATTACACAAATGAAATATAGGCGGTATAATCCTACTTAAATGTTTCAGGTAAATTTGTTTTTGCCAAAAAATTATTTTTAAATGCATATTTGTATTACCTCTGTTAATTTAGCACAACATGCTTAAAACCATTGTAAACAACATGTTTTTATTTAAACTGAACAAAGCACTTTGAAGAAGTGAACATGTGTGTTTAAAGTTCAGGGTTAGAAACTCTTTTAAATGTTCTCTGAAGGGTCAGTTTGTGGCAAAATATAACACATATTTAACACAGTGGTAGATCACCTCATGAGGAACTGGGTCATTCGAAGCAATAAAACCCTGGGGTATTGCTTTTTTTCTTTCCTTCACCAAAGAGCAGGACGAAGGTAGAATTGGGGAATTCAAAATGATGTAGTTTACTAAGACCTGTGGTGACAATGACTGTGTTTTCTTTGAAGAATTTTTTGTTTGTTTGTTTGTTTTGGTTGCTATTACTAGTCCCTTTCTTTTTCCCCACTTGCTTTCAAAGGACTTCTGTTTTCAATCAACTGCCAAGCAGGAGTTTCTACTTCAGTTAGTCCAGCTCACCACTTTTATTTATATTTTTAAAATCTTTTTAGGTACTCAGATCCCCCAAGTTTCATGCAGTCCTATGCCCATATCCCTTTAATTGTGCAGCTTTTTTTGTTTTGTTTTTTTGTCTTGCAAAAGAGTGAATAGTCCTTCTCAGGCTCTATGTAAATGCATTATCATAAAAGTCAGTAAAATGGCTTTTAGGCTCTTTGCTTGTAAACCATAGGGCACAAATGCCCAGTTTTCAGGGAACTCAGAACTTTGTTTTTAAAAATTGATTTTTTTCCTCTTTTGCTAAAAGTGTAGGTCGGTTATAATCTGTTGATAGTGTTCATCCTATGTAGAAGAAATACTCCTTCATATGTTAGCTGCCCACTGTTTTCAGCTGTCATGCTGGCCTGAAGATGAAATTATGTTGTATGCAGTGATGCACTATAAGGGAGAAAGAAAAAAGGAAAAAATCAAATAAAAGACTTGCCTACTATCTTGACATTTTATCCAAAATAATTAAATCAAACAAAAGGAATGAAAACCTGAACTTATAATAGTGCAGATATATGATGAATAACGTTTTGCAAAGCTAACTAAAGCCTTCTTTCAAGTCTCTTCTTTATTTCCTTCAGATATTATCTGACTTTTGTTTTACAGCAGCTGTTTTATTATACATGATAGCAAAGTGAGAGTATTAATAGAGCAAAGTGGAGAGTACATATAATGAGTCTATGCTTCATCTAAGAAACGAGTGTTTTATCGTGCATGAGAAAAGAAGCTCAGACATAACATCTCAGAATTGATACATTCAGGACTGATACAGCTTTTTTTATTTCTAAGAACCAAATCCTGTGGCAACACAATTGCTGAGTACTTGCATAAAATAATACAACCATTTTTCATTTATTAATGTGACCTGAACATGTGTTAATCTTGTAATCTTAGCCTAATATATATTTTATATGTATATATATATATATCTGTATATATATACGATATATATTTCATGCACAAAAGAAATTCCTTTATTCATAACTGTTCAGTTTTATTGTTATTTGTTTTGTAAAAACATAAGGAATATTTCTGTTCTCATTTGGAGAATATATTTTAGAACTAGTCAAGTTGTGAACATCAGCAAGATAGTGGAATAGGAAGCTCCAGATGCTCTTTCTCCCCACAGACCACCGATTTAGCAGCTACACAAGCATCAATTCCCTTTTTGTGAAATCCAGAAACTGGTTGAGAGATTCCTGTATGCTGGGCAAGTGAAAAAACACCCACATCGACTGGTAGGAAAAGCTGAGACTCAATCTTGTCATAAACTCCATCCCTGGCACAGTACCATACGATCAGGAGGGAACCCCCAAATTGTAGTTCCTCCCTGAGGAGCAAAGGGTTTGGACCTCATACTACCGCCCTCATTTTTCCAGCTGCTATTCAAGGGTCTGTCTTATAACTCTTGTGCACTGTTGATGGAAATGTACATTCATACAGCCTTTATAGAAAACGGTATGGAGGTTCCTCAAAAAACTAAAAAAGGAACTGCTGTATGATCCAACAATCGCACTTCTGACTATATATCCAATGGAAATGAAAGCACTATCTTGAAGAGATATCTGCATTCCCATGTTTATTGCAGCATTATTCACAGTAGCCAAGATATAAAAACAACCTAAATGCCTGTCATTGGATGAACGAATAAAGAAAATGTGGCATATAGATAGATAGGTAGATAAAAAGAAAGAATGGAATATTATTTGGCCTTAAAAAAGAAGGAAATCCTGCCATTTGCAACAACACAGATGAACCTGGAGAACATTATGCTAAGTGAGATAAGCCAGACACAGAACGACAAATACTTCATGATCTCACTGATACGTGGAATCTAAAATGACCCAACTCATTAAAGAATAATGAGACTAGAATGGTGCTTGCCAGAAACTTAAGGAAGGGCAAAATAGGGAGATGCTTATCAAAGGATGCAAAGTATCAGTTATGCAAGATGAACAAGTTCTGCAGCACTAACGTATTGTATGCTTGAAATTTGCTAAGAGTGTAGATTTTAAGTATCTTGAAAGAGAGAAAGGGAGGAAGGAAGAAAGGGAGGGAAAGAAAACTGTGTGAGGTGATGGATATATTAATTAGCTTGATTGTAATTATTTTACAATGTATACTTATATCAAAATATCAAGCTGTAAACCTTAAATATATACAATTTTTATTTATCAAGTATATCTCAGTAAAGAGGGAAAAAAGCATTCAGTGTGTAAAGGTAATCAATATACTCAATCTTTGTGAAAGAAATATTTATGACATTGGAATAAAAGTGCTTCCAATGGAAAACTGCATTCTTATAACATACACTTCCGGTTTATCTAATCTTATAGGGATTCTGTGCCTTTCTTTGCTTTTAAGCTACTTGCAACTTTGTAAATTGTAGATAAATGATAGCAATGCAAAATAATTCACATTATAGGTATGCAAAGAAATTTGTCATGTGGAGGTTCAATTTGGTTCCTTCCCAACTGAATTACAACTCAGTTTCACACCTGTTTGCAAGCCCATTTCAGTATTCCGGGTCTATAAATATATTCCTTATATTCTTCTTTGGACCAGTTAACTTCTTACTCGTTCCTGCATTTATTAATGAGTTAATAAAATCTTTGCTATGTGTTCATTTTACAAATAGATGTTACAATTCTCATTTGAAATTTCCTTTAAACTTAAGTTCCTAATTATGTTTCCAAAATTATAAAGGAATTAGATATATGTTTGAAAGTATTAAAAAATGTATTGTAAATCTCAGCAGTAAAGTGCTAATTACCAAAAGTATATCGAATAAGACTGGAAGCCAGAATTGGGAAGAGAGGAAGGGTGCTTAGGGATTTTCTTCTTTGGTTTGTTCAGATCTGTCTAGGTGTTCACTATCAGGGAAGGGGAAATTAATACTTTTCTCAAGTACAGGTCTGAAAGGTTTAGAGATCAAGAAAACAGTCATTTTGTTGTTGACCATAGCAATACAGATTTGTGTGTAGTAGGCTGGAGACAAGACAACAAATCAAGAAATGCCACTCAAGAAAAGAACTAGTGCTAAAGAAAAACTTGAAATTGAAAGAATATTGAATAAAGAGAGCGAGGATAGAGAAAATTAGAAAATGTACTACAAAGTTCAAATACCAATGGAGTGTAAAACATTTGATGAAGTGTTATTAAATTCATCACGACATCTGGACTTTAAGAAGCATTACCATTTTTGTACCTTTAACTTGTTTCATTTCAATCTTCAAATATAAACCAAGCATAAGCAGTTTTACAGATATGAAAACATCAAACCATCCAAAGAAACATAAGTTCCATTTTGTTTAAAAGAAAAGAAAGGAAGTTTATCTTTTACTCAATAACTTCTGTTTCACTTTCAGGAAATAAGTGAGCATTGGACAATGATCTAATCTTTATTTTCTAAATCTGTGATCTTCATTTTGGAGAGCAGCTATCCTTCCCAGAAGGCATTCTCAAGGGTGACTAAAGATACAGTTTAAAAGAAAGAAAATTTTAATTCCTCAACTTCCACTCATTAAAAAGTGATCTACCTGAGATTTCACTTGCTTGTTCCTGTAGGTTTTCCAAGTTCAATCCTCTTTTGCAAAATCCTTTCACTTGCATATCCCTTTACTCAAACTAAATTTTAGTATGTTGTATGTGTCCAGGACTAAGCACCTCAGGCCTCAAGAAATGGTGCACTTTAAATTGCCCAAATCATCATATGTACCTCTCATTCTTGGCAAATTTTTTTTTTTTTTTTTTTTGGTTAAGAATGAAGTGTGGCCTTAAACCAAATATTGTGAACTGTGTCAGGCTGTTCTCATTTAGATATAAACTATTATAAGCTATGCTTAATGTCAAAGATGGAAATACAAAGAATGGCCTAGGGACTCTTCTACTCTTAAGAAAATTTTATTTTTCTTTTCTCATATTGACACTTTTTTTAAGCTATCACATAGTACTTTAAAAAACTTTGTTTTAAAAATCCTACTTTCCTTAGACAGCTTTTAGTTTTGACTGACTTTTTAAAATAGGATGCTGATATTAGGATAAGTTGCTTTGTATTGAGAAAAAATACATACATTTGGATATCTGGTTTCTGGTTTACAGTTGAATCCCAAAATTTCATATTTCTATTTGGTCTGCGTATTAAATGACATTTTAGATGCCTTATTTTGTTCTCTACTCTAGATGAAACTTTTATTTCTAAGAGATGATGTTTCAACAGGAATACATCCAGTATTTTAGGCTTAAATCCTAGTTATAGTTCTTCCCGTCCCACCATTAAAATTCATGAAATAATACAGCAAAAGATAATAATAAGCTTCTATGTGGTGCTAGCATATGGGGAATTATTTTAACATCTATAAGACAAAAGAATGTGAAAACAATTATTGTTCAGTATAAATATTGATGCTTAAATCAAATATGCTAATCCAAGAGGTCTACAGCATATTTCACTTCCCATGATATTCTGCAAAATTCAGCATTGTAAGGAACATAAAGATAAGAAAACTCCTACTTTAGAGGCACTGGTTTCACTGGTCCAGGTACCTCTACTGTCTGCACTTCATCCTTTACCAGCACCTGTCTACATCTATTTGTGGTCTGCAATGACCACAGAATATGGATAAGGAATTAGAAAATGGAAATAGTGGTTTTGTGGGAGACGTTGGAAGTTGTACACTTACCATTAAGACCAGGGTTAGAATAGGAGTAGTCCTGGTAATTAATATTGTGTTGGCCAAAAAGTTCATTCAGGTTTTTCTGCAACATCTTACGGAAAAACCTGAATGAACTTTTTGGCCAGCCCAATATTTCATGATGGGGACCTCAGTTACTGATATATTACATTATGCTAACTGAACAACAACAACAACAAACACAGTTAATGAAAGTATGGAATAGTTTTTAAACTTGGAGAGCTAAATTAGAGGAGTATTTGTAGCAAATTGAACAAGAGTTATTATTTAAACCTATGCTCCTAAAATTTGTTTGAATGAGAATCTTGTATCACCCAAAGGATAGTGAGTAGGGACAAACATCTTAAAAAAAAAAAAATAGCCAGTCCAAAAAAATCTTGCCTTGAATGAGAATGGTTAAAGAGTTAGGAAATCCAACACAATGATATTAGAACTTGTATGTAGGCATATATCTGTTCTTTCAATTGCTCTTTCTTCCTTCTGGATGCTCCAAGATTCCTTCTTTTATCACTTCTTTTCTGCTTCAGGAGATTACTTTAGGCAATCTTAAAGGGTCATCTAGCAAAATTTATTTTAGTTTTTCTTTATCTGAAAATACCTTTACTTCCCATTTATTCCTGAAAAATAATTTCAGTGAAAATGGAATTTTTGGTCGACACTCCCTTTTTCTTCATCACCTGAAAAAATGTTATGCTATTTCCTCTGGCCTGCATAGTTTCAGATGAGAACTATAAATTAGTGTTTCTCTGTTAGGGAAGTTTTCTGGTATTAATTTCTTCTAAAATTCTTTCAGCTCCACTCTCTTTCTACCATCTGGAACTCTGACTATATGCATGCTGGATTTTTGGTATTGTCCCACAGATCTCTGAGAATCTGCACAATTTTTTTTTCAGTATTTTTTTCTCTGTTGTTTAGATTAGGTCAATTCTGTGTTCTGTCCTTAAGTTCACTGATTCTATCGCCTCCACTATTGTCTCTCTCCTCTGTCATCTCCACTCTACTCTTGAGTCCATTAAGCTATTTTTATTTGTTACTGTGTCTTTTAGTTCTGTAATTTTCATTTGGCTCTTTTTTAAAGCTTCTGTCTCTTTACTGAGGTTTTTTTCCCCACTTATTCAAGAGAGTTTATAATTAATTGTTGGAACATTTTTAGGACATTTGACTGTCTTATCTCGTTCAAGTTATGATTTTCCTGGTTCTTGGTGTGCCAGGTGGCTTTTTATTGTATCCTGGCTATTTTGTCTATATGTTAAGGAGTGTCTGAGTCCTAGTTAAGCCTTTTATTTTAGTAGGTCATCATCCTGTTTATAGTTAGCATGTAGGTTCTAAGCTACATCTGTAGGCTGCAATTTTAAATACAGCTTGTTTCCAGAGCCTTCATGGTTTTATTTTCGTCTGCTTGGTTTATCTGGTCTCTCTGGGGTTTCCAAGGCCCTGCTGTTGCTGCTTCCCATGGCCACTTCAACAAGCACATTGGCCACACACTTTTGTGGTGAGATCTTCCTTGTTGGGCTACAGGCTTATAATGGTAGATGCCCTCTTTTAGCCTCCTCCACAACCTGGCCATACTGGCTGGTGGTACCTGGGAGGGGGCATCAGTGGCAACCAAAGGAGAAGCAAAGGGGGTTCTCAAGCAAACAGGGATAAAGAGTATCCAGGGCCAGGCTACTTGTTGTAGTGTGGTCCCTATTGCCAGTCCCACCTGGCTGCCCTAGTATCTCTCAGTGGGAGAGGGAAGTTTCAAACCCTGTGGGGATAAAGAGCACTTTTCCTGGAGATTTATTTTTAGCAGAACTCCTGTTAACAAAAGCATTTCCAGTGGCGCTAGGCTCATCTGCGGTTGTCAGAGGGACTCCCATTCAATCCAGGGGAGAAATGAGCATACCTATGCTTCCTTCTGTTGCCAGGTTTGGATTTTGGATTCTGGAAACACTGAAATTTGATTACCTTCTACTGTTGGAGAGGAGACATAGGACACCTTTCTGCTTCATTGTTCCTTTACTCCTGGGGTCCTAGACCAATCCATCTTCCTCTTACCACCTTTCACAACTTTCCCTTGGTTGCCTTTTGCATTATTTCTAACGTTGTATTTAGCCAGGAGGAGCAGAGAGATATGACACGATCTTGTCCAGATCCCCTTGTCATTTTAATTCCAGCAAAATGTCTGCACTTCTCTAGAATTTAATACAAGTCAGATGGATCACAATAAATTTCTAGGAATTCTACACCAAAATAATGATGTTACTTTTACAGACTCAATAATATACATGGGCTGTATATTTCAACATGAAAAAAAGAAATACCAGCTCTAGACTTTTGTTATTTTATACTCACCCCAATTAGCATTACTAGCTGGACCGTTAGACTGATGAGTGGAGTATGGCATCTGTGGATGTCCACATGGCATTTCGTTCTGAAGTTCAGGAAATCAAGAAGAGGCAGAATGGCACTTGAAGATTATTTATAACCAAAGAGCTCTAACAAGGGGGAGGTGTGATTATGACGATGTAGATGAAAGAAATAGATAAGATTGAATCAAGTTTTAAATGTCATAAATAATGAAATGACCATTTTGATTCAGTGTTCTAAAAAATATATTGATTTGACTAATTTATATTTTGTATTTTGTGGTGGATAAAAACCACTGTGTGTCTATTGTTTGAGGAAGACAAGTCCTTCAGTAATAACACAGAGAATACTGAGGGTATAATCATAATTTCAAAAGTTAGCATTTTCCAGGTAGATGAAGATATGGGAAGTATAGTTCAGAAAATTAAGATCTCTTTATTGCCAGATATAACTTTTGAGAATTGAAATCATTCACAGGGCTCACTGTCTATATTATACAGAGTAATTTTTTATCAGTAACTTTAGTATTGCCCCAGGAAGATAAATGTTGTGAATAAAGATATTGTACATTCCAAGAACTTCCTGAAACACCCATGCTCTCTGAAATAGAAAGCATCAAATGACAATACCCGAAGACTCCTTGCAATGCTCACTATGCCCACCTTAAACTACACTTAAATATCTTAATAAATACCCCATTCCTCTTTCACCAATAGACAGATCAACCAATATTAAAATAAACACAAGCTTTAAATGACACATTATACAAGATGGATTTAATTGATGTTTATAGGACATTCCATCCAAAAACAACAGAATACACTTTCTTCTCAGTGCTCATGGAACATTCTCCAGGATAGATCATATCTTGGGTCACAAATTCAGCCTTGGTAAATTTAAGAAAATTGAAATCATGACAAGTATCTTTTCTGACTCCAACACTATGAGACTAGATATAGATTACAGGAAAAAACTATAAAAAATACAAACACATGGAGGCTAAACAATATGCTACTATATAACCAAGAGATCACTGAAGAAATCAAAGAGGAAATCAAAAAATACCTAGAAAACAATGACAATGAAAACATGATAACCCAAAACCTATGGGATGCAGCAAAAGCAGTTCTAAGAGGGAAGTTTATAGCTATACAAGCCTAGCTCAAGAAAAAAGAAATATCTCGAATAAACAACCTAACCTTACACCTAAAGCAATTAGAGAAAGAAAAACAAAAAACCCCAGAGTTAGCAGAAGGAAAGAAATCATAAAGATCAGATGAGAAATAAATGAAAAAGAAATGAAGGAAACAGTAGCAAAGATCATTAAAACTAAAACCTGGTTTTTTGAGAAGATAAACAAAACTGTTAAAACACTAGCCAGACTCATCAAGGAAAAAGGGGAGAAGAGTCAAATAAACAGAATTAGAAATGAAAAAGGAGAAGTAACACTGACACTGCAGAAATGCAAAGGATCATGAGAGATTACTACAAGCAACTATATGCCAATAAAATGGACAACCTGGAAGAAATGGATAAATTCTTAGAAAAGCACAACCTTCTGAGACTGAACCAGGAAGAAATAGAAGATATAAACAGACCAGTCACAAGCACTGAAATTGAAACTGTGACTAAAAAATCTTCCAACAAACAAAAGCCAGTACCAGATGGCTTCACAGGTGAATTCCATCCTACATTTAGAGAAGAGTTAACTATCCTTCTCAAACTCTTCCAAAATATAGCAGAGGGAGGAACACTCCCAAACTCATTCTATGAGGCCACCATCACCCTGATACCAAAACCAGAAAAAAGATGACACAAAGAAAACTACAGGCCAATATCACGGATGATCACAGATGCAAAAATCCTCAACAAAATACTAGCAAACAGTATCCAACAGCACATTAAAAGGATCATACACCATGATCAAGTGAGGTTTATCCCAGGAATGCAAGGATTCTTCAATATATGCTAATCAATCAATGTGATACACCATGTTAACAAATTGAAGGATAAAAACCATATGATAATCTCAGTAGATGCAGAAAATTTTTCAATAAAATTCAACACCCGTTTATGATAAAAGCTCTCCAACAAGTAGGCATAGAGGGAGCCTACCTCAACATAATAAAGCCCATATATGACAAACCCACAGCCAATATTGTTCTCAATGGTGAAAAACTGAAACCATTTCCTCTAAGATTAGGAACAAAGCAAGTTTTCCCACTCTCACCACTATGATTCAACATAGTTTTGGAAGTCCTAGCCACAGCAATCAGAGAAGAAAAAGAAATAAAAGGAATCCAAATTGGAAAAGAAGAAGTAAAACTGTCACTGTTTGCAGATGACATGATACTATACATAAAGAATCCTAAATATGCTATTAGAAAACTAACAGAGCTAATCAATGAATTTGGTAAAGTTGCAGGATACAAAACTAATGCACAGAAATCTCTTGCATTCATATACACTAATGATGAAAAATCTGAAAGAGAAATTAAGTAAACACTCCCATTTACCATTGCAACAGAAAGAATAAAATGCCTAGGAATAAAAGTATAAGACACTGATGAAACAAGTTAAAAAGATGATACAAATGGATGGAGAGATATACCATGTCTTGGACTGGAAGAATCAACATTGTGAAAATGACTATACTACCCAAAGCAATCTACATATTCAATACAATCCCTATCCAACTACCAATGGCATTTTTCTCAGAAGTAGAACAAAAAATTTCATGGTTTGTATGGAAATGCAAAAGACCCCGAATAGCCAAAGCAATCTTGAGAAAGAAAAACAGAGCTAGAGGAATCAGGCTCCCTGACTTCAGACTATATTACAAAACTACAGTAATCAAGACAGTATGGTACTGGCACAGAAACAGAAATATAGATCAATGGAACAGGATAGAAAGCCCACAGGTAAACCCACACACATATTGTCAACTTGTCTTTGATAGAGGAGGCAAGAATATACAATGGAGAAAAGACAGCCTTTTCAATAAGTGGTGCTGGGAAAACTGGACAGCTACATGTAAAAGAATGAAATTAGAACACTTCCTAACACCATACACAAAAGTAAACTCAAAATGAATTAAAGACCTAAATGTAAGGCCAGACACTATAAAACTCTTAGAGAAAAATATAGGAATAGCACTCTTTGACATAAATCACAGCAAGAACCTTTTTGACCCACCTCCTAGAGAAATGGAAATAAAAACAAAAATAAACAAATGGGACCTAATGAAGCTTAAATGCTTTTGCACAGCAAAGGAAACCATAAACAAGACAGAAAGACAGCCCTCAGAATGGGAGAAAACATTTGTAAATGAAGCAACTGACAGAGGATTCATCTCCAAAATATACAAGCAGCTCATGCAGCTCAATATCAAAAAAACAAGCAGCCCAATCCAAAACTGGACAGAAGATCTAAATAGACATTTCTTCAAAGAAGGTATACAGATTGTCAACAAACACATGAAAGGATGCTCAACATCACTAATTATTAGAGAAACGCAAATCAAAACTACAATGAGATATCACCTCACACCGGTCAGAATGTCCATCATCAAAACATCTACAATAAATACTGGAGAGAGTTTGGAGAAAACAATAAATCCTGGAGAGGGTGTGGAGAAAAGGGAACCCTCATACACTGTTGGTGGGAATGTAAATTGATACAGCCACTATGGAGAACAGTATGGATGTTCCTTAAAAAACTAAAAATAGAACTACCATATGAGCCAGCAAACCCACTACTGGACATATACCCTGAGAAAACCATAATTCAAAAAGACACATGCACCACAATGTTCGTTGCAGCACTGCTTACAAGAGCCAGGACACAGAATCAACCTAAGTGTCCATAGACTGATGAATGGATAAAGAAGATATGGCACTTATACACAATGGAATATTACTCACCTCTAAAAAAAACTGAAATTGAGTTATTTGTAGTGAGGTGGATGGACCTAGAGGCTGTCATACAGAGTGAAGTAAATCAGAAAGAGAAAAACAAATACTGTATGCTAACCCATATAGAATCTAAAAAAAAAAAAAAAAAAAAGGTTCTGATGAACCTAGGGGCAGGACAGGAATCTAGATGCAGATGTAGAGAATGGACCTGAGGACATGGGGAGGGGAAGGGTAAGCTGGAACGAAGTGAGAGAGTAGCATTAATATATATACACTACCAAATGTAAAATAGATAGCTAGTGGGAAGCAGCTGCATCACACGGGGAGATCAGCTCCGTGCTTTGTGACCACATAGAGCGGCGGGATAGGGAGGGTGTGTGGGAGACACAAGAGGGGGGGGATATGGGGATATATGTATACATATAGCTGATTCACTTTGTTATACAGCAGAAACTAACCCAATATTGTAAAGCAATTATACTCCAATAAAGATGTTTAAAAAAAAGAGAAAAGTGACTGCAGTTCAGCTGAGAGCACAGTTGGCCACACATGCATTTGGTATGGGTATTTGCCTGCCTGTTATAGATGAGAGATTCAGAAATGGTATATGCATACATAACACACCATCCTAAAAATATATATATGTGTATCTGTGTGTGTGTATATATATATATATATATATATATCCTTGAATGCCTGCCCTACCATGCACCCGATCATGTGTGTGTTTGAAATTCTACAAGCGATTACATTATTTGAGCTACAGCTTAAACAGTTGTGGTGCCCTCGATTAAAAACTGAGCATTCCTTTGTAATTAATTGAGATTCATTGAGCTATTATTAGTCATCAACAATATAATGTAAACCAGAATCCTGGCAGTTGGGGTACGGTCTAGAAGGCCTGCTCCAGAGTATGCCTCTCTATGCCGCATGTCAATGTGAAAGTTCAGAAAAGCCATGGAGCATAAGCGAGAATTAGGGGAGGAGGACCCTCAGAGAGGGAAAGGACCCTGATGTGATACTTAAGAGGGCTTTAAAGGGCAGATCGCTGACGTCACAAATTTCGCTAAGCAGTGTTTGATTGAAGCATAAGGACAATGTATTCTGCTAGTGGAAATATCTGTGGAGGTGTATTTTGCATCAGAATTTGTGTGTCACATTCTCAGAAATAACAAAACTTAATTGATCCCAAAAGGACTCTAAGTGTGCAGTCATACAGCAGTTGCACATTCATACATTCTGAATGTGAGAGGGCCATACAGTCTTATTCAGTTCTTTCCCTAGGAGTATGTGTTACTAGTATTTGATTGTGTTCTTGGAGATCAGCAGATCCTCGACTATTTTTTTCATGTTGTGATTTACTGTCTATGATAAATAAACTCTGGAGCTCTTAGATTTTCTTTATGATTTTGACCCCTGTATTTACATTTGTATGTGAATCATAAGTGATTACGTAAGAGCCAATATTTTGCTTTTAATATTTGGGTTACCATTTCTATTTGGTCTTAGGTTAATAAAGCCAAATTTCCAAATGACAGAAATTTTCCTACATCCCCTGTTATACTCAAATTATTTTATCAGTTCTGAAGGTTAAAATTATATGCACAATGGAGAGCCATTTTATAAAAAGGACTTTGATTTCTGAAATTAATAAATGGAGGCTTTAATAATGGAGGCTTTTATATTACATCACAGCAATGATAGGAAGTGAAATACACTGCTTTGTGTCTAGTGCCATCAAGAAAATGACTGAGGCCAATTAATATGTAAATTTGCACAGAGTGAAGATGAAATTGTGGTCAAGAAGCACTGTACAAATGACAGTTTTACAGTAGATGAACTAGATAATAACAGTGGGTGTTTGAAGTACAACATGACACACTGAAGTCAAAAGCATTAGATAGTAATGGTTAAGAAAATGGACTCTCCAGCCAGGCTTCTCTTCCTTTTAGTTTGAACAAGTGATTTCACTTCTTCCTGTCCAAGTTTCCTCAATGAAAATTGGGGAATATAATAATACATTTTTATAGGACTGTTATGAACACTAAATGAGTTTAAAATATAATGTGCTAGAATAGAGTTTGGAACATAATCCAATAAAGGTCAGACACTGTTATTACTAGTTGTAGAACATGCACGTTCAAAAGGATGTGCACCAGAGCAGTTACCACTATATTAATGTTGTGGGCATTAATTTAATTTCAGCAAAATGATACCCTCTACAACATTAAATTAATGTTAATAATGTGAAAGTAGTTGGTTTAATAATTTTGTTTATTAATATTTACAAATATGATTATTAAAATTTTTAGAATACTGACTGATTTATGGTAATGACTATGTAAGTTTCTGTTAAACAAATATAAAATTCTACTTATGGGGCTTCCCTGGTGGCGCAGTGGTTGAGGGTCCGCCTGCTGATGCAGGGGACGCGGGCTCGTGCCCAGGTTCGGGAGGATCCCGCATGGGGCGGAGCGGCTGGGCCCGTGAGCCATGGCCACTGAGCCTGCGCGTCCGGAGCCTGTGCTCCGCAATGGGAGAGGCCACAACAGTGAGAGGCCCGCATACCGCAAAAAAAAAAAAAAAAAAAAAAAAAAAATTCTACTTATGAATTGGTTTAGTTTCTGAGATGAACCAAAAATATAAACATAGAAATTTTTAGTTTTTGTTTTTACACATGTATTTCAAAATATAACAATAAAAATTTGTCTTAGTGGAGAATCTGTTAGAATTTTCCCCATTTGAAACAAAATCTGCACAAGTGTAAAATTTTGGAAAGATGCCCCACACAACTTATTTGGAGACAGATTCAAAATTAGGAGTACTGGAATTGGAATCAGGAAGTGTTACTTTGAGGCCCAGATGAAGAACTAATAAAGTATGTGACTTACATCTAATTCATTTAACCACTGTACTCCATTTCCTTACCTGCAAATTTCAACTTAAACTCAATAATCTTTGAGGCAGGAGAATCCCAAGAGGTGGTCCTTTGGCCACCTGCATCAGCATAACCTGAATACTCAGTAAAAGTTGTCAGCAAGAAATTTCCTGTATCTTAGAAGACTTCTGAATTATTCTCTAGGAGACGTGTTTTAACACATAGAATTTTAAACTAAGACGGTACATGGAGAAGATTATTAACATAATATTAGTAACATGTTTTGAGTTTCTCAGAAGACATTTTCTATTTATAAATAGCATTATATGTCATTATCACTATTGTTAGTTTATTTTTACATTTATGTGTTTTTTTATAGTAAAATATTGTAAAATTAGATGAATTTAAACTGCACTGGGTATATTTGTCTTAGGGAAAAATGAATTATTAAGACAATAACTTTATGTCTACATATAGTTTACTTATTTATAATAATTTTATATCTTGATCAACTTAATTTTAATAAATATTCTTCATGTCTCCAAGAAGTTACTAATTACCCCTCCACTGCTGACCTCACATTTGAGTGGGACTGAATCCAATATTGTCCCTGATATATAAATTTATATTGTTCAATACAGGTATTTGCAAAATTGAATATTAATCAAATCAGAAAAATGCTGATCAGTAATAATCAATTTAATGGCTAGTTATCAATGTGCAACTCAGAATTATGTACACATACTTGCAAACATAACTCAAAATTGCCTCTATAGCAGGGACAATTTCCTAGAATAAGTTGCCTCCTCCATCCACCTGTGTAATTTCTTTCATCCCAAGGGAGAATTACTGGAAACAATGACCTCCATTATCTAAAGTGTCAACCACTCTGAAAGTCCTGTGCGTCCCACCTTCTCCAGCTGGGACTCTCGACCAACTGCAGCTGTGAGACTATTTTGTAAATACGGATTTGAATGTTTATAAATGAAATAGAAGATAAAACATTCTATGACAGTATAATCTTTGGAAATATAGCAGGATGGATCATCAAACTTAACAAAGGGTTTTCTCCTTCCATTTAATCTTCCCTGAAAACATTATCTGAGCCATGTTGTTATGGTACTGTTAGCTAATCAGACTTGTTTCCTAGCATTGAAATATTTCTTTTAAAAATAGGCACTATAAATCAAGGCTTTATTCTTCTAAATTAAAAAATATATAATTTGATCATACTTCAAGTTATATTATGATAACAGATCTCACCTTTCACTCTGACTGAGCGTATATGACTTGGTGGTACAATTGTTGAAAAAGGTGAATGCATAAACTAACGAAAGTAAAAAATAACGTGATTTTCCAAGGAATCTGTGCTTTTGAGAGCTTTTATAGTCACTAAACTGGTAAATATCTGAGCCAAAACTAAACTGGATTTTAAAACTTCTTGCATAACATTTTCTTAAATACGTCAAATTGAAGTCTTCTTGATGCTATTTTTCTCAACCATAAAATATTACCCTTTTTGGATTATGAGTAATATTATTTTTGCCTTCTAAAAGTTATATCTTTTTTAAAAAATTTATTTATTTTACTTATTTTTGGCTGCATTGGGTCTTTGTTGTGGTGCGCGGGCTTCTCACTGCAGTGGCTTCTCTTGTTGCGGAGCACAGGCTCTAGGTGCGCGGGCTTCAGTAGTTGTGGCACATGGGCTCACTAATTGTGGCTTGCAGGCTCAGGAGCACAGGCTCAGTAGTTGTGGTGCATGACCTTAGTTGTTCCAGGGCATGTGGGATCTTCCCGGACCAGGGCTCCAGCCCGTGT
This sequence comes from Mesoplodon densirostris, assembly GCF_025265405.1. Taxonomy (NCBI): domain Eukaryota; kingdom Metazoa; phylum Chordata; class Mammalia; order Artiodactyla; family Ziphiidae; genus Mesoplodon; species Mesoplodon densirostris. The sequence continues at coordinate 218,366,235 of NC_082661.1, read as the reverse complement.
CCCCTGCATTGGCAGACGGATTCTTAACCACTCCACCACCAGGGAAGTCCCTAAAAATTATATCTTTATTTGAGACCCAGAGCAACACTTCATTGAAAAAGTTGGTATGTAAATACTCCCAGCAGGGTCTGAAGTAACATCCCATAATCAAACATATTTGCATTTCTTCAGCAAATTATGAATAATTAGACTGTATGGGATTAATATAGGCTAAAAATCACACCCCTTCCCGTCAGATCAGGTTATGTTTTGCCACCAAGTGAGTTTGCCACAATCTCACCAAACTATTTTAGGAGTTTTTTGGACTGTAATACCATGAATAATGGATCATGGTGGTATTTCAAAGTTCTAAAAGTCTTGATTATCCCTGAATAGTGAATTTGCCTCCAGGGAGCAACTTTGACACTGGGGAGAGTCTGTATGCTTCCATGAATTCTATAAATAGTTGCACTTATTGAGCTGTGCCTAAACACAAGATAATTCTCTGCATACGATGTCCACCATGTAATTTTTTTTAACATCTTTATTGGAGTATGACTGCTTTACAATGATGTCTTAGTTTCTGCTTTATAACAAAGTGTATCAGCTATACATATACATATATCCCCATATCCCCTTCCTCTTGCGTCTCCCTCCCACCCCTCTAGGTGGTCACAAAGCACCGAGCTGATCTCCCTGTGCTATGCAGCTGCTTCCCAGTAGCTATCTATTTTTTTTTTTTTTTTTTTTTGCAGTACGCGGGCCTCTCACTGTTGTGGCCACCCCCGTTGCAGAGCACAGGCTCTGGACGTGCAGGCCCAGCGGCCATGGCTCACGGGCCCAGCCGCTCCGTGGCATGTGGGATCCTCCCAGACCGGGACACGAACCTGTATCCCCTGCATCAGCAGGCGGACTCTCAACCACTGTGCCACCAGGGAAGCCCAGTAGCTATCTATTTTACATTTGGTAGTGTATGTGTAAGTCCATGACACTCTCTCACTTCGTCCCAGCTTACCATTCCCCCTCCCAATGTCCTCAAGTCCATTCTGTATGTCTGCATCTTTAATCCTGTCTGGCCCCGTAGGTTCTTCATAACCTCTTTTTTTTTTTTTTTTTTTAGATTCCATATATATTTGTTAGCATACGGTATTTGTTTTTCTCTTTCTGACTTAACTTCACTCATCCACCTCACTACAAATAATTCGATTTCATTTCTTTTTACGGCTGAGTAATATTCCATTGTATATATGTGCCACATCTTCTTTATCCATTCATCTGTCGATGGACACTTAGGTTGCTTCCATGCCCTGTCTATTGTAAATAGAGCTGCAATGAACATTGTGGTACATGACTCTTTTTGAATTATGGTTTTCTCAGGGTATATGCCCAGTAGTGGGATTGCTGGGTCGTATGGTAGTTCTATTTTTAGTTTTTTAAGGAACCTCCGTACTGTTCTCCATAGTGGCTGTATCAATTTACATTCCCACCAACAGTGCAGGAGGGTTCCCTTTTCTCCACACCCTCTCCAGGATTTATTGTTTTCTCCACATGCTCTCCAGCATTTATTGTTTGTGGATTTTTGATAATGGCCATTCTGACTGGTGTGAGGTGATACCTCATTGTAGTTTTGATTTGCATTTCTGTAATAATTAGTGATGTTGAGCATCCTTCCATGTGTTTGTTGGCAATCTGTATAACTTCTTTGGAGAAATGTCTATATCAGTCTTCTGCCCATTTTTGGATTGGGTTGTTTGGTTTTTTTTTTGATACTGAGCTGCATGAGCTGCTTGTAAATTTTACAGGTTAATCCTTTCTCAGTTGCTTCCCTAGCAAATATTTTCTCCCATTCTGAGGGTTGTCTTTTCATCTTGTTTATGGTTTCCTTTGCTGTGCAAAAGCTTTGAAGTTTCATTAGGTCCCATGTGTTTATTTTTGTCTTTATTTCCATTTCTCTAGGAGGTGGGTCAAAAAGGATCTTGCTGTGATTTATGTCATACAGTGTTCTGCCTATGATTTCCTCTAAGTGTGTTATAGTGTCTGGCCTTACATTTAGCTCTTTAATCCATTTTAAGTTTATTTTTGTGTATGGTGTCAGGGAGTGTTGTAATTTCATTCTTTTACATGTGGTTGTCCCGTTTTCCCAGCAGCACTTATTGAAGAGGCTGTCTTTTCTCCATTGTATATTCTTGCCTCCTTTATCAAAAATAAGGTGAGCATATGTGTGTGGATTTATCTCTGGGCTTTCTATCCTGTTAGATTGATCTATATTTCTGTTTTTGTGCCAGTACCATACTGTCTTGATTATTGTAGCTTTGTAGTATAGTCTGAAGTCCAGGAGCCTGATTCCTCCAGCTCCGTTTTTCTTTTTCAAGACTGCTTTGGATATGTGGGGCCTTTTGTGTTTCCCTACAAATTGTGAAATTTTTGTTCTAGTTCTGTGAAAAATGTCATTGGTAGTTTGATAGGGATTGCATTGAATCTGTAGATTGCCTTGAATCTGTAAATTGCTTTGGGTAGTATAGTCATGTTCACAATGTTGTTTCTTCCAATTCAAGAACATGTTCTATCTCTCTATCTGATTGTATCATCTTTAATTTCTTTCATCAATGTCTTATATTTTTCTGCATACAGATCTTTTGTCTCCTTAGGTAGGTTTCTTCTTACGTATTTTATTTTTTATGTTGCAGTGGTAAATGGGAGGGTTTCCTTAATTTCTCTTTCAGATTTTTCATCATTAGTCTATAAGAATGCAAGAGATTTCTGTGCATTAATTTTGTATCCTGCAACTTTACCAAATTCATTGATTAGCTCTAGTAGTTTTCTGGTGGCATTTTTAGGATTCTCTATGTATAGAATCATGTCATCTGCAAACATTGACAGTTTTACTTCTTCCTTTCCAATTTGTTTTCCTTTAATTTCTTTTTCTTCGCCGATGTTTGTAGCTAAAACTTCCAAACCTATGTTGAATAATAGTGGTGAGAGTGGGCAAGCTTGTGTTGTTCCTGATCTTAGTGAAATGGTTTCAGTTTTTCATCATCGAGAACAATGTTGGCTGTGGGTTTGTCATATATGGCCTTTATTATGTTGAGGAAGGTTCCCTCTATGAATACTTTCTGGAAGGTTTTTATTATAAATGGGTATTGAATTTTGTTGAAAGCTTTTTCTGCATCTATTGAGATGATCATATGTCTTTTTATCCTTCAGTTTCTTACTATCATGTATCACATTGATTTATTTGCGTACATTGAAGAATCCTTGCATTCCTGGGATAAACCCCACTTGATCATGGTGTATAATCCTTTTAATGTGCAGCTGGGTTCTGTTTACTTGTATTTTGTTGAGGATTTTTGCATCTATGTTCATCAGTGATACTGGCCTGTAGTTTTCTTTCTTTGTGACACCTTTGTCTTTTATTGGTGTCAGGGTGATAGTGGACTCACAGAATGATTTTGGGAGTGTTCCTCCCTCTGCTATATTTTGGAAGAGTTTGAGAAATATTGTTGTTAGTTCTTCTCTAAATGTTTGATGGAATTCGCCTCTGAAGGCATCTGGTCCTGGGCTGTTGTTTTTTGGAACATTTTTAATCACGGTTCAATTTCAGTGCTTGTGATTGGTCTGTTTATATTTTCTGTTTCTTCCTGGTTCAGTCTCAGAAGGTTGTGCTTTTCTAAGAATTTGTCCATTTCTTCCAGGTTGTCCATTTCATTGGCATATAGTTGCTTGTAGTAATCTCTCATGATCCTTTGCATTTCTGCAGTGTCCGTTGTGACTTCTCGTTTTTCATTTCTACTTCTATTGATTTGACTCTTCTCCCTTCTTTTCTTCATGAGTCTCACTAATGGTTTTTCATTTTTGCTTATCTTCTCAAAGAACCAGCTTTTAGTTTTATTGATCTTTGCTATTGCTTCCTTCTATGTTTTCCATTTATTTCTGTTCTGATCTTTATGTTTTCTTTCCTTCTGCTAAATTTGGGGGATTTTTGTTCTTCTTTCTCTAATTGCTTTAGTTGTAAGTTTAGGTTGTTTATTTTAGATGTTTCTTGTTTCCTCAGGTAGGGTTGTATTGCTGTAAACTTCCCTCTTAGAACTGCTTTTGCTGCATCCCATAGGTTTTGGGTCATCGTGTTTTTACTGTCATTTGTTTCTAGGTATTTTTTGATTTCCCCTTTGATTTCTTCAGTGATCTCTTGGTTATTAAGTAATGTATTGTTTAGCCTCCATGTGTCTATTTTTTACAGATTTTTTCCTGTAATTGATATCTAACCTCATAGTGTTGTGGTCAGAAAAGATACTTGATAAAATTTGAATTTTCTTAAATTTACCAAGGCTTGATATGTGACCCAAGGTATGATCTATCCTGGAGAATGTTCCTTGAACACTTGAGAAGAAAGTGTATTCTGTTGTTTTTGGTTGAATGTCCTATGAATACCAAGTAAGTCCATCTTATGTAATGTGGCATTTAAAGCTTGTGTGTCCGTCCTTATTTTCGTTTTGGATGATCTGTCCATTGGTGAAAGAAGTGGGGTGTTAAAGTCCCCTACTATGATTGTGTTACTGTCAATTTCCCCTTTTATGGCTGTTAGCATTTGCCTTATGTATTGAGGTGCTTCTATGTTGGGTGCATAAATATTTACAATTGTAATATCTTTCTCTTGGATTGATCCCTTGATCATTATGTAGTGTCCTTCTTTGTCTCTTATAGTAGTCATTGTTTTTAAGTCTATTTTGTCTGATATGAGAATTGCTACTCCAGCTTTCTTTTGATTTGCATTTGCATGGAATATCTTTTTCTCTGCCCTCATTTTCAGTTTGTATGTGTCCCTAGGTGTGAAGTGGGTCTCTTGTAAACAGCATATATATGGGTCTTGTTTTTGTATCCCTTCATCCAGTCTGTGTCGTTTGGTGGGAGCATTTAATCCATTTACATTTAAGGTAATTATCAATATGTATGTTCCTATTACCATTTTCTTACTTGTTTTGCATTTGTTTTTGTAGGTCTTTTCTTTCTCTTAGTTCCCTGCCTAGAGAAGTTCCTTTAGCGTCTGTTGTAAAGCTGGTTTGGTGCTGCTGAACTCTCTCAGCTTTTGCTTGTCTGTAAAGGTTTTAATTTCTCCATCAAATCTGAATGAGATCCTTGCTGCGTAGAGTAATGTTGGTTGTAGGTCTTTCCCTTTCATCACTTTAACTATGTACTGCCAGTCCCTTCTGGCTTGCAGAGTTTCTGCTGAAAGATTAGCTGTTAACCTTATGGGGATTCCCTTGTATGTTATTTATTGTTTGTCCCTTTGCTGCTTTTAATACTTTTTCTTTGTATTTAATTTTTGATAGTTTGATTAATATGTGTCTTGATGTGTTTCTCCTTGGGTTTATCCTGTATGGGACTCACTGTGCTTACTGGACTTGATTAACTATTTCGTTTCCCATATGAGGGAAGTTTTCAACTATAATCTCTTCCAGTATTTTCTCAGTACCTTTGTTTTTCTCTTCTTCTTCTGGGACCCCTATAATTCGAATGTTGGTGTGTTTAATGTTGTCCCAGAGTACTCTGAGTTTGTCCTCAATTCTTTTCATTCTTTTTCCTTTATTCTGCTCTGCAGTAGTTATTTCCACTATTTAATCTTCCAGGTCACTTATCCGTTCTTCTGCCTCCATTATTCTGCTATAGATTCCTTCTAGAGAATTTTTAATTTCATTTATTGTGGTGTTCATCTTTGTTTGTTTGCTCTTTAGTTCTTCTAGGTCCTTGTTAAACGTTTTTTTGTGTTTTCTCCATTCTATTTCCAGGATTTTGCATCATCTTTACTATCATTATTCTGAATTCTTTTTCAGGTAGACTGCCTGTTTCCTCTTCATTTGTTTGGTTTGGTTGGTTTTTACCTTGTTCCTTCATCTGCTGTGTGTTTCTCTGTCTTCTCATTTTGCTTAACTTACTGTGTTTGGGGTCTCCTTTTCGCAGGCTGAAGGTTCACAGTTCCCATTTTTTTTGGTGTCTGCCCCCCAGTGGGTAAGTTTCATTCAGTGGGTTGTGTAGGTTTCATGGTTGAGGGGACTGGTGCCTGTGTTCTGGTGGATGAGGCTGGATCTTGGCTTTCTGATGGGCAACACTGCGTCTGGTGGTATGTTTTGGGGTGTCTTTGACCTTATAATGACTTTAAGCACCCTGTCTGTTAATGGGTGGGGTTGTGTTCCTGTCTTGCTAGTTGTTTGGCATAGGGTATCTAGCACTGTAGTTTGCTGGTTGTTGAGTGGAGCTGGGTCTTAGCCTTGAGATGGAGATATCTGGGAGAGCTTTCGCTGTTTGATATTATGTGGTGCCAGGAAGTCTCTAGTGTGCCAATATACTGAACTCAGCTCTCCCACCTCAGAGGCACAGGCCTGACACACGGCTGGAGCACCAAGACCCTGTCAGCCACACAGCCGAGAAAAAAAAAAGAAAGAGAGAATAAAATAAAATAAAGTTATTAAAATTAAAAATATAAAATAATTGTTAAAAAATTAAAATGTAATAAAAAAAGAAAAAAAAAAGGCCAGACAGAACCCTAGGACAAATGGTAAAAACAAAGCTATACAGACAACATTATACAGAGAATCATACAAATAGATACACAAAGAGAAAAAGGAAAAATATATATATATACGTCATTACTCCCAAAGTCCACCGCTTCAGTTTTGGGATCATTCATTGTCTATTCGGGTATTCCACAGATGCAGTGTGCATCAAGTTGATGGTGAAAATTTAATCCGCTGCTCCTGAGGCCGCTGGGAGAGATTTCCCTTTCTATTCTTTGTTCTCACAGCTTCCCGGGTTCAGCTTTGTATTTGGCCCCGCCTCTGCGTGTAGGTCGTCTGAGGGCGTCTGTTCTTTGCTCAGACAGGATGGGTTTAAAGGAGCAGCTGATTCTGGGGCTCTGGCTCACTCAGGATGGGGGGAAGGGAGGGGTATGGAGTGCGGGGCGAGCCTCCGGTCGCAGAGGCCAGGGTGATGTTGCACCAGCCTGAGGTGCATGGTGCGTTTTCCCAGGGAAGTTGTCCTTGGATCACGGGACCCTGGCAGTGGCGGGTTGCACAGGCTCCCGGGAGGGGAGGTGTGGAGAGTGACGTGTGCTTGCACACAGGCTTCTTGGTGGCAGCAGCAGCAGCCTTAGCGTCTCATGCCCGTCTCTGGGGTCCACTCTGTTAGCCACGGCTCGCGCCTGTCTCTGGAGCTCTTTTAGGCGGTGCTCTGAATCCCCTCTCCTCGTGCACCAGAAAACAAAAGAGGGAAGAAAAAGTCTCTTGCCTCTTCGGCAGCTCCAGACTTTTCCCCAGACTCCCTCCTGGCCAGCCGTGGCACACTAGCCCCTGCAGGCTGTGTTCACACCGCCAACCCCAGTCCTCTCCCTGGGATCCAACCTCCGAAGCCCGAGCCTCAGCTCCCAGCCCCCGCCCACCCCAGCGGGTGAGCAGACAAGCCTCTCCGGCTGGTAAGTGCTGGTCGGGGCCGATCCTCTGTGCGGCAATCTCTCCGCTTTGCCTTCCGCACCCCTGTGGCTGCGCTCTCCTCCGTGGCTCCATAGCTTCCCCTCAGCCACCCCCTGTCTCTGCCCGCAAAGGGACTCCTAGTGTGTGGAAACATTTCCTCCTTCACAGCTCCCTCCCAGTTGTGCAGATCCCTTCCCTATTCTTTTGTCTCTGTTTTTTTCATTTTTCTTTTGCCCTACCCAGGTACATGGGGAGTTTCTTGCCTTTTGGGAGGTCTGAGGTCTTCTGCCAGCGTTCAGTAGGTGTTCTGTAGGAGTTGTTCCACATGTAGATGTATTTCTGATGTATTTGGGGAGGAAATTGATCTCCACGTCTTACTCTTCTACCATGTTGAAGGTCTCTCTCCACCATGTAATTTTATAAGTAATATATCTTATACCTAGGATTTTGGTTCTTTCTATCAAAGTAAAATATTATTTTTAAAAGAAGAAACATTTGATTGCCACTGCATCTCTAGCAACTCAAGCGTGGAGAAGCAAAGTTCATTATTACAGTACAGAGTGAAAATAAACCTAGAAAGTTCAAGTGAGTTAAACATGTTTCTATTGATTACAACACTACTGAGAGTAGGAAGAGGTAGATAAAAGCCAGAAAGTTGGAGTTAGTTTAAAATTATCTCTCTAAGGTCTGAGCCCTTTGGAGAAAGCAGTGGTTAAATTACAAGTCACATTTTAATAACCTTCAAGTACAAATCTATGAATATACTATATATATATGTGTGTGTGTGTGTATTCTAAAAGAAAACATAAGTGTGGTGTGGTTTAGATGCTTCTATTTCTTAGAAATATTTTGTAAATCTTCCAAGGAAAATTGCAAGAAATTCCTCACAGTTGCCATAGTAACAGAGTTAATATGTTTTGAACACAGTAAACTGAACCTTATTTTGAAAAAGAAAGAAAATATGGAACCTTGGTATACCTGTGGAACAGCACTGTCCATAGAACTTTCTGTGATGTAAATATGGTAGCCCATAGCCACATGCTGGTATTGAGGATTTGAAATGTGGCTCCTGTGACTTAGGAACTGAGTTTTAAATTTAATTGGATTTCACTTCATTTAAATGTAAATATAAATAGACACATGTGGCTCATGGCTACCCTATTTGACAGTGTAGGTATAGAATTTAAGATGTATTAAACATGGGCTTCCCTGGTGGCACAGTGGTTAAGAATCCGCCTGCCAATGCAGGGGACATGGGTTCGATCTCTGGTCCAGGAAGATCCCACATGCTGCAGAGCAACTAAGCCCGTGCACCACAACTACTGAGCCTGTGCTCTGGAGCCTGTGCGCCACACCTACTGAGCCCACGTACCACAACTCCTGAAGCCCGTGTGCCTAGAACCCATGCTCCGCAACAAGAGAAGCCACTGCAGTAAGAAGCCCGCACATCGCAAAAGAGTAGCCCCCACTCGCCACAACTAGAGAAAGCCCGCGCACAGCAACAAAGACCCAATGCAGCCAAAAATAAATAAATAAAATAAATAAATTTATTTAAAGAAAAGTTAAGGAACTGTTTTAAAAGCATTTTTAAAATAAAGCAAAAATAAAATAAAATATATTAAACGTGAGCTTTTCCTATAATGTTGAGGTTATAATTTTTTTGATAAACCCATTTTAAAACTAATAAAAATTCTAATGAACTCTCTGATGTTTGTTAGAACTAATGAAAATATTTTACTGGTGCCCAATCACAGTATGTAATTCATGTGATTCTAAATAAGAGGGTGGAGGGGGTAAGATTTCCCAATGACAACGTAAGTCTTAGCTACATAAATCTAAGCTACATCAGTGCTCCTCAAACCTGAGAATACATAATAATCAGATGAAGAACTTGTTAAAGCACAGAGATTCTTATTTGGTAGAATTGGGGTGGTACTCAAACATTTGAATTTCTAACAAACTCGAAATAATGCTGCTAATGGTGGTTCATGGACTACAGTTTGATTAGCACTCAGTAGGTACTTAGTGCAGTGGTCTTCAAAGTACAGACCCTGGACCAGCGCCTTCACCATCATAATTACCTGGGAACGTGTCGGAAATGCACATTTTTAGTATTTATCTCAGACATATTAAATTAGAAACTCTAGGGGTGGGTATATTGTTTTGGTTAACAAGCCCTCCAGATGAACTTGAAAATGTGCTATAAAATCACTTGCACGTATGCATGAGGAAGAATGTGTTGTACATATTAGCAAGAACTTGGAAATAACCAAAATGTCCATCTTGAAGAAACTAGCTGAATAAATTGCAGATGAATCTGCTTTGGGAATACTATGCAGTAGTTAACAAAAAATCAGTAAGACAAATATTAACTGTAATGGAAAGATGTCTTAAGACATATAATGTATGTGGAGGAGTTGCAGAAGTAGTGTATCATGATTTATGTAAAAAACAATAATTTTAAAAATAATGGATGATCTTGGTATGTATATTTCTTGTATATAGAATAATTTCTGAAATCAAATTGATAACAGTGGTTTTCTATAAGGAATGAATTAGGATTGAGAGCAATAGTTGATATAGAATTTATTTTCATGTTGAATTTTATAAAAGGAAAATATATTCATAAAATTAATACTTGTGACTTAAAAATAATTAAGATACTCAAAATCCATGTCATGGTGTTATACAGGGATGCACTGTCTATAAACATCAATTGCACAGACCTGTTTTATTATCTTTAATTTCTGAGACCATACATTTTATCTTTAATAGTTTAGAAGTCATTTCCTGTATTAAGTTAGAAACAACTTCCATTGCTAATGCTACAGTGTGTCATTATATGATAATATTAATATTGAATCAGAATTTTAGACCAAGAAATAACATTTTTACTCTTACACTTTTGGTCAGTTTGCTCTACTTCTTCTGTATACAGTGAACCTGCTTTGAATTCAGTTTCCAATATCAGGGTTTTTAAAATCTTTCTATAATTTCGGTGGATTTCTTTTCAAGACATTTTGCATTGTAAGGCGAACGTGATTAAGTTCTCTATTTAAAAAGATACTAATTATCGGGCCTCCCTGGTGGCGCAGTGGTTGAGAGTCCGCCTGCCGATGCAGGGGATACGGGTTCGTGCCCCGGTCTGGGAGGATCCCATATGCCGCGGAGCGGCTGGGCCCGTGAGCCATGGCCGCTGGGCCTGTGCATCCGGAGCCTGTGCTCCACAACGGGAGAGGCCACAACAGTGAGAGGCCCGCATACCGCAAAAAAAAAATAAAATAAAAAAATAAATAAATAAAAAGATACTAATTATCAGAAAAACCAAGACAAAGGTGCTCTAACAGGGTACCTGACAAATTTTATCTGGTCCATTAGCGTTCACTTTACCTCTCTACCATGCCTAGGATGATTCCTCATTATCTTCCCAGTTAGGTGCCCACAGTGTATTTATCCCGGTGCATCATACACTGAACATGCACCTCAAGGTTTGTGTAACATAGGAATACATGAATGTACAAGATCCTTTCTGATTTTCAAAACCTCCTTGTTAACATTTTAGGTATAATAAAACAACAAAATGCTGTACTACACCTGAGGTTAATAGTGCTATTTTAATATTGAAATTAATTTTAATACTGCTAAAATCTCCTGTCATGATCAATTTTATGTGTCAACTTGGCTAGGCTATAGGACCCAGTTTTTCAAACAAACATAAATCTTAAGTGTTGCAGTGGTGCTATATTTTAGATGTGATTAATGTCTACCATCAGTTAACTTTATGTACAGGAGATTATCCTTGATAATCTGCACTGGCTGATCTAATCAGCAGAAAGGGCTTAGAGCAGAATGGAGGTTTCCCTGGGGAGCAGAAATCTCACCTGTGAACTGCAGTAGCGGCTCTGCCTGAAAGTTTCCAGCCTGCCGTGACTCAGTATGTGAAAGTGACTTTGGAATTGGATAGTGGTAAAGAATGGAAGAAATTTGAAGCACTTCATAGAAAAAGCCTCGATTGCCTTGAACAGAATGTTAGCAAAAATATGGACTTTAAACGTGCTTCTGGGCGGCTTCCCTGGTGGCGCAGTGGTTGAGAGCCTGCCTGCCAATGCAGGGGACACGGGTTCGTGCCCTGGTCCGGGAAGATCCCACATGCCGCAGAGCGGCTAGGCCCATGAGCCATGGCCACTGAGCCTGCGCGTCCGGAGCCTGTGCTCCGCAACAGGAGAGGCCACAACAGTGAGAGGCCCATGTACCGCAAAAAAAAAAAAAAAAAAAAAAAAAAATGCTTCTGGGGGCTTCCCTGGTGGCACAGTGGTTAAGAATCCTCCTGCCACTGCAGGGGACACGAGTTCGAGCCCTGGTCCGGGAAAATCCCACGTGCCGCAGAGCAACTAATCCCATGCGCCACAACTGCTGAGCCCGCGTGCCACAACTACTGAAGCCCACGTGCCTAGAACCCGTGCTCCACAGCAAGAGAAGCCACTACAATGAGAAGTATGTGCACCACAACAAAGAGTAGCCACCACTCACTGCAACTAGAGAAAGCCCGCGCTCAGCAAGGAAGACCCAACACGGCCCCCACCCCAAAAAAAGTGCTTCTGGTGCTCAGAAGGAAATGAGGAGCACAGTAGAGAAAATGTCTATCTTGATTCAAAGACAAAATTTTTATTCACCGTAGGTCAGGAGCCCTCCTATGGCTTTGCTCTTATTGTAAATGTTGCAAAATGTGGATATGTAGGCTGGAAGAGTTGTGAACTTTTAATACTTTTTGAGATTTTTTTGTAAAATTATTTATTACTCATCTGTTTTATTAATGTTTCTCTTTACAAACATGTTTGAGGATCCAGTATGGTGTTTTCTGGACATGAGGTGTGAGATGGAAGAGGATGATTCTTTATTTTACGTCTACAGATACTTCTGGTAAGGTTGGAAATAAACAATCACAATCTTCAAAGTCATTTCAAAGTAAGTGATCCAGAGCAACAAAGGAAAAAATGAAGCTATAGCAATAAAACCAAAAACTTGCTATATTTACCACGAAAGCCAATTATTTTTATAGGAGCTGACAATCCAAGTTATCTAATCCCATTGTACATAGTTTGTTGCAAACAATCTCTAAGTGAAGCAACAAGATCAAAAGGACACAACTACAAACCACAGTCACTCAACAAGGAAAGTACTGAGAAATAGTTCTTGGAATCTTAAACTCAGTAAAGCTCTTTTTTAAAAAAATAGCTGCATTCAATGAAATGTTTCAAGAATCAAGTTATTTAGTAGCAGGAATTATTGCCCCCCCAAAAAAATAAAAGGAAAAGTTTCACATGGTTGGTGAGAACATAATGATGGAAGCATGTAAAGTTATAGTGAGAAAATGTTAGGTCAAGATGCAGCTGGATAAATCAAAGGCTCCACTCTCTATCAGTATAAGTTGAACTACTGAAGAAGTATCACCTGAAACTGAAGAGATTTGAGATCAGTAAATGGAAAAATGACTTCTCCTTCCAGGTTGGTGAGTAAGCAGATTTCACCATTAGATATCAAGCTCTAGCTCTTGTAAAAATTGTAAATGTTGGCAAAATTCATGAACGATATTTTCTTGCTGCAAGTTTCTGTCTGAAACAAAAAAGGTCAAGGTACATTTAATTTTTTTGTCTTCATATTGAGAAAGTGCTGTCCAGGAGGAATTGTGTTGGCTTCTTTACCGATGTTATCCCATAGGTGGCTGGCTCCAGGAGATGTTTCATCTATTGTTATAAAATAATATCTTGACATTGTCACAATACAGTGCTTTATTCACAGATAAATGCTGGATTCAAAAAACTTGGAGAGGAAATGAAAACTAAAATGTCTGAATGATACCATAAAATGATTAACTTTGTTAAAGGATGATCAGTTCCCTTGAGAATGTAAAACTGGACAAAGAGCACATGAATCGTTTAATACATACAAAAATCTGGATTCATTGTAGAGAGAGTTCTCAGCAAATTGTCAAAGTGTTTGAGATGGAAGGTGAATTTCAGTACTACATTTAAGGAAATATTGATACAAATTTTGTTGAATGCTTTGAAAATGATAAATGGCTGCCCAAACTAACCTAATTAGTAGGTACTCTTTCTTCACTTGAACTGGTTGAACAAGTCTCTCCTGCCAGGCTCTGGAGTGACAAGCCTCTTACACTTTGAAAGGAAACTGAATCTTTGAAAAATCATGTTGGAAATAGAAATTGTTAAATGTTTCCACTTCTGCTTGGGTTTGACAGTGAAGAAGGATATCAGCAAATATCTCCTCAATCCCACAGTAAGTAAACGTGGTACGAATTGCCTGCCAGAAGAAAATCTCTTCAGGAAAAACTTAATATCCAGAGCCTTTACTAATGTTAAAAGCCTCAATAATATTGACCTAGTAATATCAAGTAACAGAATAAAATAACTAAAAAACCTAGAGAAAGACATAGGAAATGGAAACAGACCATTGGGGTAACAGATATTTTTAAATAATGTTAATGTCTATGGTCAATAATATAGAAAGGTGGAGAATTTTAGCAGACCTGCTTGAACTCTACACACAGAAAAATCAAATGAATATTCCAAAATTAAAAATAAAATAACAGAAATTATAATTCAGTAGGCTTTAACAGCACACTAGACAGAAAAGGAAAGATAATTAGTGAAGAAAAAGATAGTTTACTAGAAAATTTCAAACTGAAGTCTGTAGAGAAAAAAAATAATTGAAAATGTATTAAAAGCCATAAGAGATATAAGGTGTATGGAAAAAATAAATAGTATTCACACAACTGGAGTCCCAGGAATGGCGAGAGAAGGGGACAACTCATAAACAGTGAGGAAAAAAATCATGAAAAAATTGAATTCAGGCATATTAAAAAAGACATCCTGTAAAATTTGATTTATTCTACAAATTCAAGATAGGTTTAGCATTTAAAATGAATCAGTGTGATCCTCCACATTAACAATATTTGGAAGAAAAATAGGACCATACCAGTAGACACTAAAAAAATATTTAACAAAATTCATCAGCTATTCGTGAATTTTAAAAATAATTAGCAAACCAAGAACAGAAGGGAGCTTACTTAATACAACAGAGTATTGACCAAAATTGTACAGTAAACATCCTATTTAATGGTGATATATTGTAAAATTTCACTGTGAAACTAGGAATGAGATAGAGATGGAGAAGCTTTGTAATACAATTTCTATTCAATATTTCTTTCAAGGGAGTTCAGTGATGGAAGAAAAAGAAATAAAAGATATAAGTATTGAGAAGGATGAAGTAACACTGTCATTAGTCACAGATGACATTATATAGTACATAGGAATTCAAAAGAATGTTAGAGACAATTAAAATTAATATGTGACTTTAACAAGGTCACTGGATTAAATATCAATATAAAAGTTAACTGTATTTTTCACTTAGAAACATTTAAGAAATGTAATTTTGAAAATATATCATTTATCAAAATATAAAGCTAAGAAACTTGAATAAGACTTCTATACCAAGAAAAAGATATTTATGAGATAAAGTAAGGAAGATTAATCAATGGAGATCACATATTGTAAACTTGTCACTTCTCCTTGAGTCAAACTATAGATTCAATGCAGTCTCAGTAAAAATTTCAGCATGTTAAGTTGACAAGCTGATTTCAACTCATGTAGAAATGAGATAATCAAGAATAGTGAAGACAATCTTGAGGAAATGAACCTTGCTGGAGGATATAATTGTCATCAAGATGTATAATAAAGTCATAGTTATTAAAACAGTGCTGTTACTCAAGAATAGACAAGTAGACTAATGAAATAGAATAAATAGTACAGAAATTAGCCTGATTTAAGACAAAGATGCCTCTGCAATTTGGTAAGGAAGGATGCTCTTTCTAATAAATAACACTGGGTTAATTATATACCTGTGTAAGAAAATATAAACCTATCTACCTCATACCCTACATAAAATCAAAATTTAGAACTATTTGGATGATAAGGCAGAAATATCTTTATGACTCTGGAGGAGGCAAGGAATTTTTAAGCTAGCAGCAAAAAAGCAATAATCATAAAGAAAAATACTGATGATTGAACTCCATTAAAATTAAAGTTTTGTTCGGCAAGAAGAAACCATTAGGAGAGAGAAAAGGCAAACCACAGAGCAAGAAAAGATATTTATATCCAACAAAGGATTTGTATCCAGAATAAACAAAGAATTTCTAAATATCAATAAGAAAAAAGACAACCCACATTTTATAAAATAGAAAATTTTGAATTAATTCTTTACAAAGATGATATCCAAATGACCAAACAGCCTATGTAAAGAATTTCAACATAGGTAGTCATGAGGGAAATAAAGAAAAAAGACACAATTAAATACCACCATGTACCTACCACAACAGTCATAAAAAGCTAAAAAAACAAACAAAAAAACATGATTTCAAGAGTTGATGAGGATGAGGAGCAAATGAAAAGCTCATTCACTACTGGTTGGAATGCAAATTGGTATACTGCTTTAGAAAACACTTTTCAATATTTATTATACTAAATCTGAGCTTATAAATACTCTCTGATCCATTAAATGCAGACCATGAATGTCAGTTTTTCCAAAAAATTTAAACAACAAAGATGTCCACCAACAGTGAAATAGTAAACTATGGCTATAAGCAACAAAGTGATAAATCTCACTTAATGGTGAGTGAAAGAAGCTAGACACAAAATAATATGTACTGTTTGCTTTCACTTATGTAAAGCTTAACCAAATGAGTAAATTGCTTTTGGAAATGCTAATAACTGGGAGAGAATGATATGGAGACTTCTCGGATGTCGGTAATACTTTGTATCTTCATTGGATTATGGCTATATGTTGTTCACTTTGTAAAGCATCATTAAACTGTAGAGTTCATAGTCTCTACATACGTGCTGTACTTCGGGCATTTAAAAGAGTAAATTAAGATTTAAATAAATTGCAAAAGGTATTCTACTCACACACTACATCATTGTTTCAGCCATGTCTATCTTTGAATTCTGTATTTTCCATTGATTTGTGAGACTATGCATGTACAGATGCTAAATTATTTTATTTTATTTTTAGAATAAGTTTGGAATTAGCATCACTATTTCCAGTAAGGTAAAAAAAAATAACATTTTACTGTGATTATATTTTCAAATTAGACCTCATAGAATTAATACTGAGTTTTCCTAACAAATGATAGAATATGTATTGCCATTTGTTCATCTTTTTTGGTTTTATGTTCCTCAGTGGTGTTTTAAAGTTTTCTTCATAGGGCGTTTTTATTTCTTCCAACTTTGTTTTTCAGTATTTTATCTTATTATTGCTTTAGTAGATGGGTTCTTCACTTTAATTGATATCCATAATGTTTTTCTTCTTCAAATATGGGAAAGCTACTTTTTGTAAAGAAATAAATCTTGTAAGTAGCTATTTAAGCACATTCTCTTATAGTATGACCATTTTGTAGTTGTTTTTCTTGTGTTTGTAGGTATCAAATTCTGTCATCTGGAAATTGTGATAATTTTCAGTCTATCCAAGTTTTCTACTTCCAATTTCTTATTTCTATCTTTTCTCTGATTGTATATCCCACTCTGTTCATCAAAATAATACATATTTTATGGAGCCTTGATTAGGATCCAATGTGATTTGTTCAGAATCAATCTGAAGACTAGGATGGTTGACTGAAAATAACAAATCAGGTGTTTATCTTCTATGGTATTCTGACAAGCTATTAGGTGATGAAAAAGAGGAAAGAGGAGAATTATAACCATTATAATAATTATTATGGCATTTTCCATAAGGAGTTGAAATGAATTGTTTAGAAATAGGCAATTTTATTTCCAGAAATACATATTAAAATCAAAGCAATCTATATCAGAATTTGTGAGTTAAAGGGTCACTGTCGGGCTTCCCTGGTGGCTCAGTGGTGGAGAGTCCGCCTGCCGATGCAGGGAACACGGGTTCGTGCCCTGGTCTGGGAAGATCCCACATGCCGTAGAGCGGTTGGGCCCGTGAGCCATGGCCGCTGAGCCTGCGCGTGTGGAGCCTGTGCTCCACAACAGGAGAGGCCACAACAGTGAGAGGCCCACCACCGCAAAAAAAAAACCCAAAAAAACAAAAGAAGGGGTCCCTGTCTGAGGAAACTAAGGCCTGAAAATAAAAGTTTGTTTCTCAAGATCTCAGGATTAATCACGGTAAGGGTTGGATTTCCTATCTCCCAAATTGGCACTGAGATAAAAATTTATTACAAAGTCATCTAATAGTCTAAAAACAATTAATTTAGTATGGATTAAATACATATATTTTGACAGAAATATTTTAATTATCTTTAAAACAATGCTTATTATTTTGAAATAATTTTGGCTAATTCTTTTGTCCAAAATAAAGTAGGTTTTAGCATCCAATATGTACATAAAACAATCAGTCAAAACAAATAGAATATTAGATATAAAGATCTATTTCATTTTCTTCTCTTTTTTGAATGTCTATTGGAAAATATCTGAAAATTTGTCACTGGGAAAGGGTAAGTTTTTTTCTCATTTTGAGCCCTACTTTTGGACACCTTAACAAACAAAAAGCTCTGAAAATGTAAGTAAATGGGTAAATCGCTTTTCAGGATGCCTTACATTTAATTATAAACACAGGTCATTTTGACCATTGCATTTTTATTTTATTTTTTTGTTTTTCTCATCTCTAACAAGTTCTGAAAAGGATGGATTATACTCACTAATAAGCATTAGTTTGTCAATACTGATGATTAACATTTCTGAACTTGTTATTCAAGAATAAGAGATTTATAGGAGAAATACATCAGGCTTTACTAATTAGATAAAATACATTTGTATTCTGACTACAAATCCTGTAAAATCATGTAATATAATACTAAATCCAATCAAATTACCATCATTATGCATACTTGTCAGTTTTGAAAGTAAGCCAAGATTGTTAGATTATGAGTAGAGTTAATGGCTAACCTTAGTTGTAGACATCCCATAATTGAAGACTGAATCACCTAGTTCACAAGGTAAATTGTTGATATTCTCTTTCCCTAACAGAAATGTTCTTATGGTCTTGCACTTGGGTTAGGTAGATAATTAATTTCAGTTTCTTTAAGTAATTTCTCTCTTCGTTCATCCCTTAATTTTTTTAACCTGGAAATTTACCATTAATTTAAAATAACGTACATACATTGACATTTGGCAAGCAATGGATCAGTGCTACCATGAGATGTATGTATCATAGTTATTCTGTTTCAATTTATAAGCAGTTCAGTCATATTTACTAAAATGCTTTACTTAATGGATGACTTAGTAGTCAAAATGGTGAATTAGTATGTGCTTGTTTTAATTGTCTTGATGCTCAAATGCCACAGAAGTGAAATAAATAACAGAGATGGATGAAAGCAGTAAATAATGGGGATTGGTGAGGACTGTGGCCAACCAAAGAACAAATAATACATATGAAGTGTCATTCCCTATTTGGGATACTGCAGATTGTTGCTGTTCAAGAATGTAAGCAACTTGCTGCCAGATCTTCCTGTCTTAAGAGAAGCTGATAATAACAGACTTTTGTTTGGATCTAAAATCCCTCTTTGTAAGAAGAAATGAGTGGGCAAAATAAAACAAAAATATATATATATATAACCTAGATCAAAACCCTAGGCTTCTAATGGGCCCTCTCTCTTTTTTTTTTTTTTAAGATTTTTTTGATGTGGACCTTTTTTAAAGTCTTTATTGAATTTGTTACAATACTGCTTCTGTTTTTTTATGTTTTGGTTTTTTGGCTGCAAGGCATGTGGGATCTTAGCTCCTTGAACAGGGATTGAACCTGCACCCCCTGCATTGGAAGGCAAAGTCTTAACCACTGGATCACGAGGGAAGTCCCTTTTTCTTTAAGATTTTTTTTGATGTCTCTTCTCTCCAATTCAAGCAGTGTGTATTTATGATCTTAAGACATATAAGATACCTTTTGTACGCTCATTTACGTGTGCTTATATCCTAGTCTGTGAGTGGGCAAAAGTTATTATAAAACACTACCCTTGGCTGGAGACTAATTTTGTCATAAAAACATGAAGGCAAGAGACCTAAATACAAGTGTGCTGTGCTTGCTAGCCAGGGAAGGAAATAAATTGTCACCCAGGTCAGTACTGTTGATGAGATAACTTCTTCCTACCACATACTCCATCAAGGTATCTTCTGAGGTATTCATAGGTTTCCTCTTAAGAAGCCCCAAATAGGGGGTACCTGTAATAGAAAAACGGGGGGCTGGGCATGGAATCTTAAGGGGATTTCTGTACATGTAAATTTTAACTATTGTCCTTTCATTTAAAAGAATTTGGGGATTTTTACCTCTTTTCCATGACATGCCTGTGTTTATTTGCATATAAAAATATTTTGAAGAATATTAAAGTCACTGTCCCAAGGAGATGAGCTGGTTTATTTTGTGGCTTCCAAGGGAGGAGGTCTGCAATCTGAGAATTAATTAGACTTTATGGTTGTTGGGAGGTGGGGATATTGAATAAATATCCTCTGAACTGAGAAGGAACTTTAAGACCAAAAATGGAGAAGGCAACTCCATAAAGTACACTTATGAAGTTTACTGTGAATAACTTACATACAGGCGTGATCTGGCAGACAAGATCCAGAGGCATTCACAGAGGCACTCTACTCTGCTGAAAGGGATACAGGGAGATTTAAAAGGGGTCATTAATTTTGTATCCTGCTACTTTACCAAATTCATTGATTAGCTCTAGTAGTTTTCTGGTAGCATCTTTAGGATTCTCTGCGTATAGTATCATGTCATCTGCAAACACTGACAGCTTTACTTCTTTTCTGATTTGGATTCCTTTTATTTCCTTTTCTTCTCTGATTGCTGTGGCTAAAACTTCCAAAACTATGTTGAATAAGAGTGGTGAGAGTGGGCAACCTTGTCTTGTTCTTGATCTTAGTGGAAATGCTTTCAGTTTTTCACCATTGAAGATGATGTTGGCTGTGGGTTTGTCATATATGGCCTTTATTATGTTGAGGAAAGTTCCCTCTATGCCTACTTTCTGGAGTGTTTTTATCATAAATGGGTATTGAATTTTGTCGAAAGCTTTCTGTGCATCTATTGAGATGATCATATGGTTTTTCTCCTTCAATTTTTTAATATGTTGTATCACGTTGATTGATTTGCGTATATTGAAGAATCCTTGCATTCCTGGAATAAACCCCACTTGATCATGGTGTATGATCCTTTTAATGTGCTGTTGGATTCTGTTTGCTAGTATTTTGTTGAGGATTTTTGCATCTATGTTCATCAGTGATATTGGCCTCTAGTTTTCTTCCTTTGTGACATCCTTATCTGGTTTTGGTATCAGGGTGATGGTGGCCTCATAGAATGAGTTTGGGAGTGTTAGCTCTTCTCTAAATGTTTGATAGAATTCGCCTGTGAAGCCATCTGGTCCTGGGCTTTTGTTTGTTGGAAGATTTTTAATCACAGTTTCAATTTCAGTGCTTGTGATTGGCCTATTCATATTTTCTATTTCTTCCTGATTCAGTCTTGGCACGTTGTGCATTTCTAAGAATTTGTCTATTTCTTCCAGATTGTCCATTTTATTGGCATAGAGTTGCTTGTAGTAATCTCTCATGATCTTTTGTATTTCTGCAGTGTCAGTGTGACTTCTCCTTTTTCATTTCTAATTCTATTGATTTGAGAAAAAAAAAATGTCATGAAGAACCTAGGGGTAAGACAGGAATAAAGACACAGACCTACTAGAGAATGGACTTGAGGATATGGGGAGGGGGAAGGGTAAGCTGGGACAAAGTGAGAGAGTGGCATGGACATATATACACTACCAAACATAAAATAGCTAGTGGGAAGCAGCCGCATGGCACAGGGAGATCAGCTCGGTGCTTTGTGACCACCTAGAGGGGTGGGATAGGGAGGGTGGGAGGGAGGGCGACGCAAGAGGGAAGAGATATGGGAACATGTGTATATGTATAACTGATTCACTTTGTTATAAAGCAGAAACTAACACACCATTGTAAAGCAATTATACTCCAATAAAGATGTAAAAAAAAAAGGGGGGGGCAAAGCTAAAAATAGAATTTGACTACTATGTGAGAAGTGTGTCAGAACCAACTGGAGCCGGGGTTTTTCCCTCCCCCTGGGGGGTCTCATGACCATTAACCGTCTGCATCAGTAGAAGACATTCTTCCAGTTTTCGTATCAGATGAAGGCAAGGGTAAAAGTTGACCGGGAACTTATCTGGCTTGGGCCCATTCCTTGTGAGTAGGCGAAAGCTCACTCAGGCAGACAGGGAATGGAATAGGACTGCAGGCCTAAGGTGAAGCGAGCTACATGGAGTCAGTATGGTTCCACTACGTGTGATAGGTTGCATTATAACATATGTGACTCTCAAGCCCTAATCCAATAGAGTGGCCCAGGCCAGTGTAAACCATACGATGCCATTAATATTTTGTAGCTCATATCTACATTCCCATCTTTTTTTCCAAGCTCTGAAGAGAACTAGGCAACTAATCATCAAAAATATATTATGTACAGAAATTGGTTACAAACTAACAGCATTCCTATGCATCTTAATAAATGAAGCATGTTTTTATTTGCTGCATTGTCACATATGTTAGTGTCCGTGGTGGTATGTATGCCACAATTACCTCATATAAATAAATAAGAGGCTAAAAATTATGCACTTTTATAAGTTCTTGAACACTACATAGGGAAAAAAAGGAGAAATAAATATGAGCAATATCGGCTTTTTAAAAAAATGTCATACTGTAGCAACTATTTCAAAAGACTTGCAACCTTCTTTTTTATTTATTTCAATCCCCTTAGCTATTCTGAATTATTTAAATGATATATATTTATACTGTATAGAATCTGTGTGTTTATCCAGAGGCAAAGTACAGGACAATGTATTTCACGTAGGAGTCTATTTTTGATGTTCCATTTTTCACACTAAAATCTTGAAGCAGCATGGGTCAATGGTCTGAAACATGTGCCCGTCCTTTTTATTGCAACATAAAATTTGGAATCTTTCTCTGGCACAGGCAAAAGGCGAGTAATCTATTAGAGTATACACAAAGATTTTGCTTTTTCCTATGACACATGTATTCCTGTTTTCTATATGTATTATTACTCTCATTAGAGCAATGAAAAAATAACATAAGTTTGTGTGTGTATGTGTGTGTGTGCACATGCTTGGGTGCATTGTGCATGGCATAGCTTCTTAGACTGGGGAAAATAAAATCATAATATAATAGTAGATAAGGGAAATAGTTCTGGAGTTAAGTGGGTAGTTTTTATCCAAGCACTCACTTTTAATACTTAGTACTTGAGTGATTTTGAAAAAGTTTTTTACCCCATTCAAGCCTCACTTTTGTTAACTGTAAAGTGATAACAATTAAAATTTCTAATCCAAAGTGTTGTTACCAGAATTGAACCAGGTGAAGCATATGAAGTACTATGCATTTGCTGCTTGTTAACTCCTATTATTATAATTAAGATTCAATATATATCTGAACATGGGCAATTAGCTTTATTAATCATTTAGTTATTATCTCATTGTCAACCCTCAGCAATGAAATTTATCTGAGTGAAGTTACTTAACCTTTCTGAGCTTCAGTTATTCATTTGTAAAATAGTGATAGTAATATTACGTGTTTTGTTCTGGTATCTTGAGGATAAATGAGATGAAACATGCCAAGTGTTTAGAACTGGGTGGCACAAGGTAAGCTCTCAATAACTATTTGTTCACATAATAATTATTTGCTTTCCTACTAAATAGATTTTAATCAATGAATTAAGATTGAATGTTTTTATTTAATTCCTCTTATTCTTTCTTTTATGCTCCTTTACATTTTCAATGAAATTCTTACATAAATTTAATCCTTTATATATATATATGCATCATCATTTTTTCCTTTAAGCAGCAAATAACAAGTGTTGGAGAAATGGAGCCCTTGTACACTTTCAGTAGGAATGTATAATAAATTGGTATGGCCAGTGTAGAAGACATTATGGAGGTTCCTCAAAAAATTAAAAACAGAACTACCATGTGATCCAGCAATTCCACTCTTGGGTATTTTTCAGAAGAAGATAAAAACACTAATTAGAAAAGATACTTGCATCCCTATGTTTATTGCAGCACTATTTACAATAGCCAAGATATGGAAGGAAGGAACTTGTGTCCATTCATAGATGAATGGTAAAAGATGTGGTATATGTATACAGTGGACTATTACTCAGCCATAAAAAAGAATGAAATTGTGGCTTTTGTGACAATTTGGATGGACCTAGAGGGTATTATGCTAAGTGAAATAAGTCAGAGGAAGACAAATATTGTATGATTTTACTTATATGTGGAATCTAAAAACAAAACAAATGAACAAAGATAACAAAACAGAAACCAAGTCATAGATACAGAGAATCAGTAAGTGGTTGACAGAGGCCCAGGGATTGTGTGTGGAAGGAGAGAAATAGGTGAGAGAGATTAAGAGGTACAAACTTCCAATTACAAAATAAATGAGTCAAGGGGATGAAATGTACAGTGTTAGGAATATAGTCAATAATAGTGTAATATCTTTGTATGGTGAAAGATGGTAACTTATCATGGTGATCATTTTGTAATATACAGAAGTATCAAATCACTATGTTGTGCACCAGGAACTAACATAGTGTTGTAGGTCAATTATAGTTCAAAAAATAATAAGCAAACTCATAGAAAAAAAGATCAGATTTGTGGTTACCAGAGGCCACAAGGGGTGGGGGAGAAGGGGAAATTGGATGTAGCCAGAAGGTACAAATTTCCAGTCATAAGATAACCAAGTACTAGGGATGTGATGTACAAAATGATAAATATAATTAACACTACTGTATGTTATATATGAAAGTTTTTAAGAGAGTAAATCCTGAGTTCTCATCACAAGGAAAAATATTCTTTTTCTTCTATACTGTATCTATATATATATGAGATGATAGACGTTCACTAAACTTATTGTGGTAATCATTTCATGATGTATGTGAGTCAAATCATTATGCTGTATACGTTAAACTTAGATGCTATAGGTCAATTACATCTCAAAAAAACTGGAAGGAAAAATATATAAGTAAAAAGCTTATGAGAAAAAAAATTAGTTCTTCATATATACACATCATTGTTTTTCCTCTTAAATCAGTAATAAAATTTCTTTGATACTAAGTAGGTAAAACACTGCATAGTTGTTTTTGTTTTCTGCCTCAAGGCAGAAATCACCTTTTGGATTAAATGATGATGGATGGCAGGATTGTTGCTTCACCTCATGTCTTTCATCAGGGCCATACTGTACACTAGAGGCACATGTGTTGAAATTCACAGATCACTGTTCTTAGCCAGGGCTAATATAAAACGTATTTTGAAAGCAGACCATTTGAGAGTTATTTCATTTGTCAAACCGAACAGTCTATTTCTTTGAGTGGTGTGACTCAGTGGAAACCCTTAGAAGTAAACTCCAGCACTTGCTGATTCTGCTGGACTCATGAATCCTCTCTTGTCAGTAGCTCTGCCACTTATACTAAGTCGCTGCACAGCACCAACAAGCACACCCCAGAGGTTCTGAGGACAGCCTGACGATGAGTACAGGGAAATGAATCAGTATCTAGTGACGTATAGAGGTTGCTTTTAGTACAACAAATCTATTCATACCTACCCATCTACTACAAAACAAATTTATCTCCAAGTGAGAGTACCAAAGCCTATTTGGTAGATGTTATTTTAATCTCCAAATCTCAGCATTTTATTCTTTTTATATGTTTCCTGGGTCTTTCTCCACTATTACATTATATCTTTCATAAATATATATTTGGGACTTTTATACAAATTAAGTAATTACAAAGATGAAATATTTATTGTCGTCTAAGCCATACTCAAGATCTTTGAATATAACAGCAAATGATGTTTCCTTTAACTTTTTTGTGGGGGGAGAGGGGTAAGAGAAACACGTAATTTTGTGAACTTAAAAGTAACCTATTATGTTTTACTGCTTTTATCTTTATATTATTTCTCAAAATATTTCTTTCCCAATATTTATATACATTGTTTATTGTTTAATATTGCATACTGCCCTAACAAGTACTTGAAAGGAACCGTTCATACTCCATGCAATGTACACTTTAATTCAAATTGACAAATATATCTGCTTAAATTAAAACAGTCATCAGGGTATGCCTGATCATGAAATTACAAGTGCAGCTTATAATTTCAATGATTTTTAAGCATGTATATTCATGTTATTAAATTTTGATATCATGGCTCTATCATTTATGTTATATGTTTTTCAACAAAAGTACATGGACACAATTAGTATATACTCTGGAATATGGGTTAATTTGGGCAGTGTTTCCTTCTGTTTTCTTTTGTAACACTCTTTTATATCTCAAGCACTCACACATCACCTGTGCAAATATTGAAGAAAAATATTTAGAGGCTATACAGGACATGCATGTGTGAATTAATGAAAGAAGCAGGTCATTGTTACCCTGTCAGTTACCCTTAAGTATAGCATTCTTGTTTCCTGGCAGTGGCAAATGTCATTCCTGCTCACCCCTCCCTCCTTATTCCCCTGTCCCTTTTTAGAGAAGGGGAGTAAAAAGGGCCTAAATTTTTGTCAGCTTTGGGAATTTAAAGTACATTTCATGATATGTATAAGCCTCACTTTCTTCACTTGTAGAAAGGAAATAATACTCCCTTCTTCTCAGGTTTACCCTGAGTCTAAAATGAGAGGATGCATATAAAATACATAGCACAGGATAGACAAATTTAATTCTCCTCTTTTCTCATTTTGTTGAACCTAGTAATTAACAGTCACAAGAGGATCCCTTAACCATAATTCAAGATGCAATTACAAGGATATGTTGGCCTCTGAAAGAGAAATTGATACTTGACGAAGGTGATTCTTACTGGAGTGAATAGAACCACGTGGAAGATTAGAGACTTCAAATCCACGTGTGTAAATTCAGCACATAGGTTCTTGCACAGACAAACTGCATGGCATTTAGGGATTATGATGCCCAACAAATTATAGATTAAATGTAGATTTAAAAAATGCTTTGGAGCAAACTAATTACAGTTTTACATGATAGAGAAAAGGGAAAGAGAATATTGCTTTAGGGTTGTAAATTTGACTAACTGAAACTGTGGAGCTTGCAACAGCGCTGGCAAAGTCAAATTACAGATAGACTCACTTTCTCAAAAGTTACGTTGTTTTTCTAGAAGAGAAATCCATGAATTCACATCATTCAGGGCTACAGGTGTTAGTGTGAGTAACTAAAAGAATGAAATATATATGTATATACTGTCTAATCCAGGTACAGCCAAGAGACTCACCAGTCATGATCAAATTCAGTGAAGCAGCCAGGTAGTGGGGCAGTACCTGGAATCATGATGTGCTCCAATGGAAAATCCAATATTTAAACCTATTATTATATTATTATTATATATAAGGAGACTGGAGAGAGGGAGAAGAATTTAGGATGGCAGAGAGATAATTTTGGAAAAAAAGCCAAATACAAGGATTTGGAATATAGTAAAAAGCATTAAATTTCCTTTATATTACCTCACTTAATTATGTATACAGAAAAATAAATTTGGTAAATATGAGAGACTCATACATGTGTGTAAATGTGTTTGAAGTGAAAATAGTAAAATCCGTTTAGAAGTGGCAATATTCCAAATCTGAAAAACGAATTGCTTTCTCAACCTTACTTAGACCCACAGTGGGGAGTACCCTTACCAGTGGCAAGCTAGTGTTACGTGACCCCTATACAGTCATACAAAAAATGCAAATTTCATTTTGAAATAACAGGCCAAGGCCAACCCTTGGTAAGGGCAGAGGAGGAGGGCTTCTCCACTGATTAATATTTTGAGCTGACCTAAATTGTCCTCCATGCTCCACTAATGTAGAGATAGGGCTACAGCATTTCTTTTCATTTAAAATAGCAGGCCGAGTTTGGAAATACTGCATGATTTGAGAGGAGAGGTGAAGAGGTAGGGAAGGCAGCTTTTTATTCACTGCATAAATGCTACCTATTCAGCTGTAACAAGCCAGTGAAGTTGGAGGTTGCAGATGAGAGAGGAGAATCACAGGGGTCTCTATCAAATTCAGCTTCTGCTCTTGATCCAGTTTTATTACTTGCTAAACAAAGCTTGTCTTTCAGAGATTTAGGGTTCATAAGCCCAGACCAAGTTCTTTCTACTCAATGAGCTCGGTCAGTTTGTGACCAGTCTAACTTAAAATCCATAAATGTGACTTGTTTAATCTGTCATGTAGGTTGAGAGTCACTCAGGATTTTAAATTTCTATTTACTTTTCATTCCCACAATGCTCTGCTCTCTCCAGCATGCAAGGCATTTGACTCACACACACTGGGAAGCTCTAGATGGTTTTGCCTCTAAGACATATTCAGTGTATTTTAGTTCCTACATTCATCATTTCATACTGCCCTTGATTGAAACTGGACTTGAACAGAACTCTCCTGAGTTACCTCAGACCTGCAAAGCTTAAATCTAGTCACAGTTTATTGACGGAGACAGTAATGCATAATGAAATGCCATTAATTCACACATGTGATACTGGTTTCTAATTTGAAGCATAACATCTAATTGTCAGTAGATTAGTTACTCAGATTCATAGCCTGGTGACTATGGGGGAAATGTGCCAACTTCCACTACCTGAACTGTCCGAAAATAGAATGATGTCTATTTCTTATGGGAGCAACTAGGAAATCTCTGAAGCCTTCACATTGTTATAGATTGATGGCTCAGTCCATAAAAAGAATTCAGGAAAATCAGCTCTGATGCTTGTTATTTCTCTACAACTCTCATCCCAGACAGTGCTTGCAAAGAGCTTCATCTTGGAAAAAGCACCTTATTTCAGTGCAACAGTTAGAGGCCATTATCCTGCTGTATTTGGGAGTAAAGGGCATCCAAACATGGCAGCCATATTTCTAAAGCCCCGACTTTTGAAAGTATAAAGGAGTTCAGCATTTGATCAGCCTTTTAGGGGGCATGCTACTTATTCAGGGCATGAATTCCTAACCTCTGATTCTGTGTTTGCTTAGCTAACTTAGAGTGTTTGCACCCCCAGAGCAATCCTGATTCCACTTACATCTATTGTGCAAAGCTAGTTTCAGAAAGTGCTTTTGAATTCTGAGAAAGTACAGTCATAGGCATATTGAAGTTACAACTATGTATTCACAAAGACTGGCCTCTCTACAAGGGAGCATAGACGTTTGTGGAAAACATTATTTCTCTTGTCTTCAAAGCGCCCACAGCCAGTCAGCAGGGAAGTGTGAGGATGTCAGGTAAACATAATCAAGCCATTTGTGGAAAATGTGAGAGGAGAAAGAGCGAGGGTAATGAGACATAGTCAGGCTGTTTTCCAGTCTATTTAGCTAGATTGTTTTTCTCTAATTGTTTTTCTCCCTGGAGGTTAAAAAAACAGAGAGAGAGAGGAGGGAGAGAGAGAGGAAACAATAAAAGAATTTCAATATTATAAAACTAACCTTTATTATTGCTGCTTTCAATATTTTCACAAAGAAATGTGTAAGGCATTATTGTTCCCAGTAGCAACTCCATAGTTAAGGATTTGTCAGCAGTTCCATTATAGACCGTATTCCTGAAGATTCTATTACAAAAGCAAAATATTTGCTTTCAGGTAAAGCTGTCATAAGTATTCTCAACCCAGGAGCATTTTGCTTTGCTCATTATTTTTAAAAAATCCTCAGAAAGTGATTTTTGTCACTTTGTCACCTCTGAAGACTTTTATTTATATCTTACATGAATGTTGTGAAAACTCTCAAAATCAAAGTCCAATTTATTAACTCTAGAATATAATTATAAAAGGTAGCAATCTTCTAAACTAAAAGTTTTCTTTCTTTCTGTCATAATGAATCTAGCTGAATGTCAGTCATCTATGAAAATGGGAAATAGGGATGACCTGGATAAATACAGTACCTAATAAATTCCTAAATTTCATGTAAATAAATAGTTTGCTTCTTTCCTTTTCAGCAACTCCCACCAACTATCAATCAGACTAACAAACTTAACTAAAGATAGTACTATATCTACCAACTTTCAGGGGTTTACATTATTAAGGAGGAAAATAGTCCTTATAAGCAGTAAAAAAGAAAGATAATTCAACAGTGATCTAAAATGAAGTCCAAGGCTTGTGGATAGACTGAGGAAATCCATGAATCTCTGACATTAATTCAACAGGTTTTGTGCACGTGCACGCATGTGTATGAAGGTACCTACATGAGAACATACAAATGTACTCATTTTTTCTGACAAAATCAGATTGAGTCAGTGATCTAGAAATTCCATTAATTAGTTTGTGGACAATCAATATGTAACTATACATATTAATGTGTACTTAGAAGTACCCGAGTACTTCTTAGTACCTAGCAGTTCAACTAGAAGTACCTAATACTTTTACTAAAACCTAATATAATCCAAAATGTTCTTTCAAATATGTAATTCTTAGCTACATACTCATCATTTCATGCAAGAAAGAAAGTGATGAGGGTAGGAACTTGTAACAATATATTGGACAAAGCACCAGTGAACAAAAACCTTGAATATAAGCATTTATAAAAATTGCAGTGAATAGCAAAAAACTGTGTAATAGGAAAAAAGAGATTTACTCCCTGATCCCAACAGTGTGACCTTGGGTTATGCACAGATTTTTGGGGTCTCTCTGTCTTCATGTATCAAATAGGTTGCTTATGGCTCTAGCAATGTATTATTATGTGACTTTTGATCAATGAATATGAGTATTCATTTTTTTCTTTCATATCTCATTTTGTGTTGAGAGGATTTCAATGAAAAGGCTGATTTTGATTAAATTTGCTCAGAAATATTTAGGCAAATTTTCAATCATTTTGATTGTAAATTCTAATGAAGTTTGGGATTTGGATCTTTTGCTTTTCTTTGCCTAATTTTTGTTTTGTTGTTACTTCTTTCTTCCTCCAAGACCACAAAACAGAAAATAAGGAACTCTTCTTTTTTCCTCTACAGGGATTGGTGGTGATCTATTACTTACAGTGAATATCACAGAAACTCAGAGATTAAGACATAGTAAGACTAACCTGTTAGTAAGGTTAGTAAGACCTGTCTGTTAGTCCTTTAAAGGTTCTGAGACACCTCAGAGGTGCCAGAATACATTGGAAAGTCAGTGGAATGCTACTGAATGACATTAGAAGGGAAAAAAGAAACAAAGATGCATGGCTGGACAGAAACATTAAATAAATCTGTGTGACCTTGTGCAAGTTACTTAACTTCTCTGTTGCTATTTATACACCTATAAAACGTGGATATAATGTTATGAGGATAAACCATTAATAATTAATAATTATAATAAAATAATTATACAATTATTAACTATTATATTTGTCATTTTTATTTTCATACCCTTAACTTTGTTCTAAAAGTTGTAAGATTATTTCTGAAGAAAAATCAGTTCATAAATGATTACTGGTAGAGCTGAAAGGTATTGAAAGCATATAGCCTTTGAAAATATATACTGGAAGGACTAAAGAAAAAAGGATTGCTCTATTAGCAGCACCTTTAAGTGTAGTCTGCATATCCCTCTGCCCTACCACCACCATGTGTACATTTTTGGAGACTGCTTCAATTAGATATATTAATTAATGCATATTTATTTATGTAGTCACACTTCAGATGCTTTATATTATATGAGCATTACACAACATGTAACATTATGATTAAAATATTCTTTTGCCCTGAGCAAAATATAATCTTTGCACTGATTTAAAACACTCTTTGTATTCTGTACTTTGAAATTTCAATATTCCTTAGTTCATAATTTTATTTCTGTCTGGATCTGAATTTTAAGGACTTGTAACACCAGACTATCAGATCAGTGATCTTAGCATTAGGACTTATTTCAACTCCACTCTCAACCTTCTATTCAACACTGTTCTAAAGCTCTCAAAGTAAGAACCATGAAAAGTACATTAAAATTTCATCTAATGGTGATTTTGCTTTTGAGTACACATATACCTCAAGGAGTTTAGATGTTTAGGGTTGCTTGTGACTTATGATATTTATTTAATACACTTGATCCCTTGGCTGAAAATGCATATAATGCTCTAGGGTTTTCATGGGGAGTAGTCCTTAGTGTCTTCATTGGTCTACTGTTTTTGTTAAGAAACTCTGCATTATCCTTTTCTTTCTGTTGTTAAGTTCAAAGAACATGTGACTCTCTGGCAATACTTTATTTCGTTTCTCTCATTTTTATCTCCTTTGTGTATTTTTCTCTTCATCTCTTGTAACTCTTTTTCTAACGGGACATGTGTAAATGCAATAATTATATTTAATAATATATAAAATATAGTATATATTATTATAAAATATGTAAATATATTTATATATTTTATATATTTGTGTATTATACACATATTTATATATTTAATAAAATATGTAAATATATGTTTATATACCTGTCACCCAACACCTATATGTCTACAAGTTTGCCTATGTATATTATCTATTGCTACATAACAAATTGCCTCAAAATTTAGCAGCTTGAAACAATTAACTCTCTCACACACTTTCTAAGGGTCAGGATTCTGGCAGCAGCTTAGCTATGTAGTTCTAGTTCAGGTTCTCCCATGAGGTCACAATCAAGCTGTTAGCCCATGCTGCTTTTCTCTAAAGGCTTGACCTCAGCTCACTCAACTGGCTGTTGGGAGGAAACTTCAGTTCCTTATGTCTTGGATTCTTCATGCCACGCACTGCATGGCTGGCTTCTCCAAGACAGATTGATGCAAGAGAGAGTGACCAGGATGGAAGCCACAGTGCCTTCATAATCTAATATTGGAAGACACATACCATTGTTTCTACTGAATTTTATTGGTCATATAGGCCAAATTATGTGCGAGTGAACTATATGAATGTGTATATAGGCAGAGGTTGATTCAAGATAATCTTGAAAGCTGGTTAGTATAGTTGGCATTAAAACTAAATATTCAGATAATAACTGCGTTTTTCATTCACATTTTGGCCTCATATTGAAAAAAATTTTTGATTTGTTTGTGTGTGTGTTTTATTGAGATTTAATTCACACATCGTAAAGTTCACCCTTTTAAAAGTGCCCAATTCTCTCTCTCTCTCTCTCTCTGTCTATATATATGGTATATATAAACGAATTATTCACAAAGTTATACAGCCAACACCACATCTAATTCTAGAACATTTTCATCACCCAAAAGAAATCCAGTACCATTTATCAGTCACTGCCTATCTCCTTCCTCTAGTCCTTGGAAACTACTGTTCTACTTAATCTGTGGATATGCCTGTTTTTGACATTTAATATAAATGGAATTAAGCAATATGTGGCTTTTTTGGTTGGTATCTTTCACTTGCCATATTTTATTTTTGTTGTAGCATATATAAGCACTTCATTCATTTTTTGTGGTTGAATAATATTCTATTGCAAGAATATCCAACATTTTGTTTATTCATTCATCAGTTTTTGGGCATTTGGATTGTTTCCACCTTTTGGATATTATGAATAATACTGTTATGACCATCTGTGTACAAGTTTATATGTGGGCATATGTTTCAATTCTTTTGGGTATATACCTAGGAGTAGAATTGTTGGGTTATGTAGTAACTCTAAGTATACTATTTTGAGGAACTGCTAGACTATTTTCCAAAGTTGCTGCACCATTTTATATTCTCACAAGCAATGCATGAGTTCAGATTTCTCCACACTGTCACCAACACTTGTTGTCTTTCCTATTTTAGCCATACTAGTAGGTATGAAGTGATATCTTATTGTGGTTTTGTATTTCTCCTTATATATGTCTTTTTGTAAACATGTGTAAACAGCTCTGTTAAAAATAATATGCAGTTTTTCAATAAATAAAAGGAAGGAAGGGCACTTGGATTGTTCCATGTCTTGGCTATTGTAAATAGTGCTGCTATGATCATTGGGGCGCATGTATCTTTTCCAATTAGAGTTTTTATCTTTTCCAGATATATGCCCATGAGTGGGATTGCTGGATCATATGGTAGCTCTTTTTAGTTTCTTAAGGAACCTCCATACTGTTCTTCATAGTGGCTGCATGAATTTACATTCCCACCAACAGTGTACAAAGGTACCCTTTTCTCCACACCCTCTCCAGTATTTATTACTGGTGGATTTTTTGATGATAGCCATTCTGACTGGTGTGAGGTGATACCTCATTGTAGTTTTGATTTGCATTTCTCTAATAATTAATGATGTGCATCTTTTCATGTGCCTGTTGGCCATCTGTATGTCTTCTTTGGAGAAATGTCTATTTAAATCTTCTGCCCATTTCCTGATTGGGTTGTTTTGTTTGTTTGTTTGTTTTGATACTGAGTTGTATGAGCTGTTTGTATAGTTTGGATATTAATCCCTTGTCAGTTGCATTATTTACAAATATTTTCTCCCATTCAGTAGGTTGTCTTCTAGTTTTGTTTATGGTTTCCTTTGATGTGCAAAAGATTTTAAGTTTGGTTAGGTCCCATTTGTTTATTTTTGCTTTTATTTCTTTCGCCTTGGGAGACTGACCTAAGAAAAAATTGCTATGATTTATGTCCAAGAAGGTTTTGCCTATATTCTCTTTTAGGAGTTTTATGGTGTCATGTCTTATATTTAGGTATTTAAACCATTTTGATCTTATTTTTATATATGGTGTGAGGGAGTATTGTAACTTCATTGATTTACACAAGGCTGTCCAGCTTTCCCAATACCACTTGCTGAAGAGACTGCCTTTTTTCCATTGTATATTCTTTCTCCTTTGTCATAGATTAATTGACTGTAGGTGTATGGGTTTATTTCTGGGCTCTCTATTCTGTTTCATTGATCCTTATGTCTGTTTTTGTGCCAATACCATGCTGTTTTGATTACTGTAGCTTTGTATCATTGTCTGAAGTCTGGAGGGTTATGCCTCCAGCTTTGTTCTTTTTCCTCAGGGTTGCTTTGGCAGTTCTAGGTCTTTTGTGATTCAGTATACATTTTAGGATTATTTGTTCTAGTTCTGTGAAAAATGTTGTGGGTATTTTGATAGGGATCACATTAAATCTATAGATTGCTTTGGCTAGTATGGCCATTTTAACAATATTAATTCTTCCAATCCAAAAACAAGGGATATTTTTCCATGCCCATCAACAGAAAATTGACTTAAGAAGATGAATATATATATATATATATTACATTGTGTGTATACACACACACACACACACACACACACACACAATGGAATATTACTCAGCCATAAAAAGAAGAATGAAATATTGCCATTTGCAGCAACATGAATGGACCTAGAGAATATCATACTAAGTGAAGTGAGTCAGACAGAGTAAGACAAATATTATATCACTTATATATGGAATAAAAAAATAATACAAATGAATCTATATACAAAACAGAAATGGACTCACAGACATAGAAAACAAACCTATAGTTACCAAAGGGGGAAGGGCGGTGGGATAAATTAGTAGTATGGGATTAACAGGTACAAACTATTATGCATAAAATAGATAAGCAACAAGAATTTACTGTATACCACAGGAACCATATTCAATATCCTGTAATAACCTGTAATGGAAAAAATCTGAAAAAATATATAACTAATTAATTTGGCATATAACTGAAACTAACACAATATTGTAAATCAAGTGTGCTACAATAAAAAAGGGGGAAAAGGAAAGAAGGACAGAAGGAAGGAAAGAAAGAAGAACAAAAGAAAGAAAACAAAAGAGTGAATGTAAGATACACATACCCACATACTCATATACATGCGTTGTATTTCAATAAGAATCTTTCAAAAGTGGAAGTGATTCATATATTAAGTTTCCAAGTAATCAACATCAGATTGGAATTGATACTCAGTGTATATTCATTGTTTCCATTAAATGCATTAAATAGAAGACGAATGCAATTACTGTACCATTAATCCTGAATTTTAGGCCAAATCAGAGTTGAACTTATCAGGTTTCTGTAGAGAGAAAAGCAAAGCACAGTGCCTGGATTAGGAACACTGGGTTAAGATTTAGTCCTCCATACTGAACAGAAAGCTACAGATAGAAACAGATGATGTGGCTACAAGACTGGGGTGGCAACTTCAGGCTCAAATCATCCATGACCGAACACTGGAGAAAAGAGTAACGTCAGAAAAAGTCAGAAGACCACCTTAGGATCAGATAGAAGGAAAGGGGTTCAAAACCAGAGGAATAAGACTGCGACTGCTGAACTTGTGGCAAAGCCTGTGACAGCCACAGAAATGTACTGCTTGTATCTCCTTTCACAAAAGAACTGGATGATCAGCTGTAAGGGGTTCAGTTAGCTGACACCCTCCAGCTTCAGTGCCTTCAGGATGTAACACAGCATTTGCCTGAGGCCATGCAATGGCTGAGCATGGTGGGGATATTAAGCGTGACCATTTCTTCCCTGTGCACGTGCAGGACTCCTCTCCCAGCAGTCTGTGCTTGAGCTCCCACATGGGCCTGCTGGCTTTTTCAGAGCTTCAGTGTAGTCTGATACTTTTCCTACCCAACCTTCCATTCTTATCCTCTTTTACAGGTGTCAGACCGTTAGAATTGTCAGAAGGATTTTGAGGCCTACTTCTACTACAATCCTCTCCTCTCCTCTTATTTTTCCTTGCATTTCTAACTCTGTCTTGACATGTGCTAACTGGAGGCGCCAGCAGATGCAAGGGATACCAGTGTTTCAATTTGAAGCCTTTTAAAAATATGCTGCCCCCTGGTGTGGAAGTGGGAGAGAAGGGCTTTGCAGGTACTTAAGGGCATGATCACAGCATAGATAGGAAGCTTAATCAACTGTGGCATTCTTATGTTTTTAACAACACCATATATCTTTATAGTATTTTAACCACTTTTATGTAAACATTCTTAAATATAATACACCCCAAAAATAAGAAACTAGACTTCTCTTAAGGGCTCTGAGTCTTCTTTTTAAATGTATACTATTGCAGTATATACCAAAAGGTTGTTGAGAGCTGTGAAGCTCTTTCCCCACAATATCAGTGTTCGTAGGCTGCTGTGTCACTGATGTCACCATTTTCACTTCTTACTGGTATGTTTCTATTCTTGTCTTACGTGTCTAAATGACTGAAACTTGTGCAGTTTGCAACCGCCACGAGTCTGGTCACCCAATAATTGAGTTTAATTTCTGTTGTTAACTCCATCTTCAACTCATGGACTAGCTTTAACTTTTGATCTCATTCATATAAACTCACTTGCTTGGGTTTATTAAGTTATGAGTCTTTGCTAAATAAGTGGTGGATCCAGGGTCAGAGTGGTGAAGTAGGAGAAAGAACATAGATTTTGGACTCTGATAAACCCTTACTGTGCATGTGTCCTTGGGCAAGGAATTTTACTATTCTAGATACATCCTTTAGCATCCATAAAATTAATTTAATAGCTACATATACTCTCTTGTTATAAAGTTTGAATAATATGAGTTTACAAAATTCATCAGCATGCAGCACAGTCCTTGGCAGATATAATAATGGCCTCTTTACCCTCCCTACAGAACGATAAACCCTTTCAGAAGTTAATCAGAGGACTTCCCTGGTGGTCCAGTGGTTAAGAGTTCCCCTGCCAGTTTGGGGGGTGTGGATTCGATCTCTGGTCTGGGAACAAAGATCCCACATGTCTCGCGGCCAAAAAACCAAAACAGAAGCAATATTGCAACAAGTTCAGTAAAGACTTTAAAAAGGTCCACATCAAAAAAAATTTTTTTAAAGAAAAAAAAAGTTAATCCGGAACTTTAAACTCATATTTCTTAGCTGGCTATGCTAGAGCAGTTTGCAGGTTGTGTTTAGCTAAATGTGAGTCAAAAGATGTAAATCTTAAATAATTAATATCTGCTATTAGAACCATGCACATGATTGTGTCACAATGATCTTTAAGCTTTAGCATGTCTTTTTTTTTTTTTTTTTTTTTTTTTTTTTTCTGTTCGCGGGCCTCTCACTGTTGTGGCCTCTCCCGTTGCGGAGCACAGGCTCCGGACGCACAGGCTCAGTGGCCATGGCTCACGGGCCTAGCCGCTCTACAGCATGTGGGATCTTTCTGGACCAGGGCACAAACCCGTGTCCCCTGCATCGGCAGGCGGACTCTCAACCACTGCGCCACCAGGGAAGCCCTAGCCTGTCTTTTGTGAAGTCATTTTCCAATCAGTGTTTGCTGAGTGGAAGTCACAGGGAAATTGAAAACATATTGATTTGTAAGGTGGGTAATATCAAGTGATGAAAACCTATAATGACACCTTTGAATTTCTACTTTGAAAAATCAGTGGATATTTTCAATAATAAAAGATATTTCTCCCTTTAATACGGAACAGCTTGAGTGGTCAAGTGTATTTTTACAGCTATTAGGGGAGACTGAATGAGCATACTCAAGATTTAGCTTTTCAGGTGCTTTATCACATGATGGTTGTGGAGATCATAATTTTAAATTGTTTTTCTTGATTCTGATATACTGCTTAATTGCACCCATAAAAGACCAAAAAAGATAAAAGCAGACAATCTGAAAGGACTTAACATTGAAATACAAAAAAAGTTAATAGGGACATTAAAAATTATAATAATTCTGCAACTACATCTTGTAAGTTGCATTCATCTGATCAAAGGTTTTACATAATACAGGGAGACACTGATGATACTTAAAAACTTTTAAAAGAGCAAAGAGTGACCATTATATGCAACTGATTATATTCAGCATTTAACATCGATTTAATTCAATGTGAATTTTCATTGTTTTGAAATGAAAGGTATCAATAGAGAGAATGTATTTTGCAGAGAAACATTGTCATAAAGGATGTTGAAGCACTCTAGTTTCTTTTGTCATTAAAAAAATGAAACTGAACCCCTATCTTAAACCACACACAAAAATCAACTCAAAATCGATTGAAGACTTGAACAAAAGACCTGAAATCATAAAACTTCTAGAAGAAAAATAGGGACCTTGCTCCTTGACATCAGTATTGGCAGTGACTTTTTTTTTTTAATTTGACATCAAAAGCAAACAAAATAAAAGCAAACATAAACTAGTGGAACTACATTAAACTAAAAAGCTTCTTCACAGCAAAGGAAACTGTCAACAAAATAAAAAGAAGACAACCTATGGTGTGGGGGGAAATATTTGCAAATCATGTATCTGAGCAGGGGTTAGTATACAAAGTATGTAAGGAACTCATACAACTCAATAGCAAAAGAGCAAACAATCCAATTTAAAAATGGGCAGAGACATTTTTCCAAAGAAGACATATAAATGGTCAACAGGTACATGAAAAGGTGCTCAACATCACTACTCATCAGGGAAATACAAATCAAAAGCACGATGTGATATCACCTTACACTGGTTAGGATGATTGTTATCAAAAAGAAATAATGTGTAGACAAGGTTATGGGGAAAAGGGAACCCTCATGAACTGTTGATGGGAAAGTAAATTGGTGCAGCCACCATGAAAAACAGTTTAGAGGTTTTTCAAAAAACTAAAAGCAGGTCTATCATAGTGATCCAACAATTCCACTTCTGGGTATGTATCTAAATGTATCCAAAGGAAAAGAGAACAGGACATCTAAGATATTTCTGCACTCCCATGTTCATTATACCATTATTCACATTAGCTAAGATATAGAAACAACCAAAGTGTTCGTCGACAGTTGAATGGATAAAGAAGATGTGATATATATATATATATGACATATAAAGAAGATGTGATATATATATATATGACATATCAATATATTCACTATATATTCACAATATCACTATATATATATATATATTCACACACACAATGAAATATTATTCAGCCATGAGAAAGAGGAAACTTTGCCATTTGAGACAAAGTGAATGGAATTTGAGAACATTATGCTTAGTGAAACAAGACAGAGAAGAATAAGTACTCCATGGCATCACTTATATGTTTACTCTAAAAGAAAAAAGGTCAAACTCATAGAAACAGAATAGAAAAGTAGTTGCTGGGGTTGGGAGTAGGGGAAATCGGGAGAAATGGGTAAAAGTGTACAAATCAGCTGTAAAATGAATGAGGTCTGAGGGTCTAATGAATAACGTTATGACTATAACTGTCAACTCTATATCATATAATTGAAATTTGCTAAGAAATTTGCTAAATGTTCTCACCAAAAACACAATAATACAAATATAAATAAATAAATAAATAAATAAATAAATAAATATGTGAGATGATGAATGTGTCAGTTAACCAGAAGGGGGGGCATCCTTATACAATGTATACATATAACAAATCACCATGATGGACACTTTAAATATCTTACAATTTTATTTGTCAATAAAGGAGAAATAAAAAAATAGTAAAAAATGAAACATACAAGCACACACAATAATTTGATGGAAATTTAAAATAAAATGCACAAAATCTAATAATCCAATTTTTAAGGCACTTCTGCCTCTTTCTAATGTTGTAACACAAGTAGAAAAACTTATTATATTTTAAATTGACTTTTGTTATGAAAGATTTTAAACGTGAGAACCAAGGAAAACCTAATAAAAAACACCTGTGTAATAATAATAACTTTTAAGCTATATCAAATATATATATAATTTCATCATATATATATTTTGGCTGTGTTGGATCTTTGTTGCTGCACACGGGCTTTCTCTAGTTGCGGTGAGTGGGGCCTACTCTTCATTGTGGTGCGTGGCCTTCTCGTTGCAGGGCCTTCTCGTTGCAGTGGCTTCTCTTGTTGTGGAGCACGGGTTCTAGGAGTGCGGGCTTCAGTAGTTGCAGCACGCTGGCTCAGAAGTTGTGACTCACAGACTCTAGAGAGTAGGCTCAGTTGTTGTGGCTCACGGGCCTAGTTGCTGTGTGGCATGTGGGATCTTCCCAGACCAGGGATCAAACCTGTGTCCCCTGCATTGGCAGGTGGATTCCTAACCACTGCACTACCCGGGAAGTCCCTGTCATATATTTTTAACCAAATGAAAACTAAAGCTATAAGCAAGGACACTAAAGCCACCTATGGAATACTTTTTAAATAAGCTCTTCACCTCCCCCCTTAGACATAACAGTTTTCTTAATTTGTATCATTATTGTCATATATGTGTTTGTACCACATACTTGCACATTCATAAGTGATATACAACATTATTGACTGGTTTTTTATTTTATATAAACGATACCTTTTTGGCATATATCTTTAACTCATTCATTTTAACTCCAGTGTAATACAGTGACTTAATATCCCTCAATTTATTTATCCCTTGTCTTATTAGTGGATATATAAAGTTTTTCCGAGTATTCCTAATTACGAACAAAACTGTAATCAATACTCATATATTTCTCTCCATGAGCACTTTAGAATAAGCCTGGTGGTAGAATTGCTACATAGTATGGTACATTTCACAGTTTTGTCAATTTATATTTCACCACTATATAGGAGAGTTATTTGATTTCCATACCCTCACTTGGTAGAGTCTGTCTTAATTTTTTCAATCTGATATGTATGAAGTACTATATTATCTCATTTTAATTTTCATTTGGCTGATTCTGAGCTTCTATTATGAGATGGATCATCTTTTCATATTTTTTATTGTTATTCAGGTTTTCCTTTTTATGAATTGCTATTCTAATTCTTTGATGTATTTTTCTGTTGAACTTTATCTTAAATTGATTGGCTTGAACACTTTTTTTAAAGTCCAGTTACCTCAGAGTTTATTTAAACTAAGAGAAAAAGGTTATAATGTTTCCATGCAGTGCATACTTCTTTCTTTAAATAACAATTGTGACAAATAAAAGAAAGAATTAGGAATGCTGTACTTGTGATCCATACAAAACACCAACATTTTGGGTTGTATATAATTTAAAGAAATGTCTCAAACACTTTTCAAAATACTGTAGTAGCCAGTACATAGAGGCATGCCTTAGGTGGCCATAGGAATGCAGTTTAGAAAATAAAGAAAAAATTCACACTGTAGCTACTCAATTTCTTTAAAATCACTGAGCAAGAAAAGCAACAATGAACTTCCATACTGATTTGACATAAATTCTATACAGTACCTTGACTTAAATCCAAGAGCAAAAGTTAAGACTCTCCTCCTCTATTTTTGGTAAACAACTGCATGGTAAACTTAGATGACTTTTCCCCCAGATTTTACCTGGGAGTGGCCTTTTAAATATTTTATTTAAAAGAGGAAAGGTTTGGCACTTTTATACTGATGTCACCAATGTTAATATTTCTTGGGATCTCAGGAAGATTCATATTCTTTACAGCTGATACAGCACAGGCTGGAGCTCCTGCTAAGCCAGCCGTAGATTTCTCCAGTTTAGTTTGTGCATCAATTTGTGTAACAGTCTCATTCATGTTTGTCTCCAATACCATTCTCCCCATCACCATTTCTGCAAAGATATTGTGAACATTGTCTACATGGAAAATTAAATCCAGTTCACAGACGTTTTCAAAACACTTGTCTAATGTTTCCACAAATAATTGAATTAGATCTAAAATGCAAGTTCACTTTCTGAAGAATTCTCACAGAAAACAAAATATAACGTTGCATAATGTCTGTAAATCAGTTTGTTGTCAGATCCTCCAATTGATGATCCTCCTTCTAGGAAATTACAAACATTTTCATCTCTCTTAGATACCAAATGGAATGTCTCCCTGATGATTTGCTGTTGTGTATCTTCACTGTAGGGCTGGTAGAACTTGGAGAGCTGTGGCTTCCCGTGGTTGTTAAAGATGAGGATTGCCTTGATCATGGCTGAGCCCGGCCAACCGGGTGGGAGCTGGGGCTAGGACGGGGGCGGATGCGTGAGCCTCGCCTCGGGATCTTGCTGGCAATCCTTCCCCATCTGCCCCCTCCTGCACCCCTTGAACACTTTTCAAATACTAATTTTTTCAGTCATATATATGTATGTACATATATATGATATAAAAATAATACTACATCTTCCTAATTTGTCACTTATTTAATTTTATATATGGTTACTTTATTTATATAGAACTTTTAAATCATCATGTAATGAAAGTGTCTTTTTTTCTTTATGGATATTATTTTTTTAAGTTTTGTAACTAAGAAATCTTTTCCTACCTCAAAGTCATAAAGATATTCCTCTATATGTTTTAAATATTTTAAGATTACATGATTAATGTGTGTGTGCAACACAATATTGACAATATTTATTGAATCTGTACATGTTCCAGGCACTATTATAAGCTCTTTGTATCATAACATTATATGATATACTTGATGCTTTTACTCCCATGACGCAACTGAGGAAATTCAACTGAAAGGGTTAAGCAACTTGCCCAACAGTAGGAAGCCTGTGATAGAGATATATGCCCACTGGGATTCAAATCCAGGCATTCTGTCTCTTCCTAAGTCAATACACAATCTATAATTTTACTATTAACTCAATGCCCAAAATTGATCCTGAGATATAATTTCACAATTCACCTTTCATAATTAAGTTTTTTCTTGAATAATTAATTTAAAGTAATTAAATATTTGTTTACCACTTATCTATATATAATATATAGTATTACACATTGTATTAAAATGAATTTGGTATGACAGTCTTTAGTACTATCATAATTAATTATTTCACTGTATTACATGCCATGAAAAATAACAGAATTACTTTAAAATTGCCTAAGGAGGTTCCAAAATTAACATAATAAAATGACAGTTTGAGAAATGACTCACAAATATTCTCAAAGGGAAATACATTTGGCTTTTTTTTATCTACTAACCCCCCAACTTTTTTGTCCTATCAAAAAGGAATTGCTGGGGCCCTGAACCAAGATGCCGGAGTAGAAGGAAGTGCTCTCACTCCCTCTTGTGAGAACACCAGAATCACAACTAGCTTCTGGACAATCATTGACAGGAAGACACTGGAACTCACCTAAAAAGATACCCCCACATCCAAAGACAAAGGAGAAGCCACAATGAGACGGTAAGAGGGGCACAATCACAGTAAAATCATATCCCATAACTGCTGGGTGGTTGACTCACAGACTGGAGGACACTTATATGACAGAAGTCCACCCACTGGAGTGAAGGTTCTGAGCCCCACGTCAGGCTTCCCAACCTGGGGGTCTGGCAACGGGAGGAGAAATTCCTAAAGAATCAGACTTTGAAGGGTAGTGGGATTTGCTTGCAGGACTTCGACAGGACTGGGGGAAACAGAGACTCCACTCTTGGAGGGCACACACAAAGTAATGTGCGCATTGGAACCCAGGGGAAGGAGCAGTGACCCCAGGGGAGACTGAACCAGACATACCTGCTACTGTTGGAGGGTCTCCTGCAGAGGCAGGGGTGGGGGGGGTGGCTGTGGCTCACCGTGGAGACAAGGACACTGGCAGCAGAAGTTCTGGGAAGTACTCCCTGGCATGAGCCCTCCCAGAGTCTGCCATTAGCCCCACCAAATAGCCTAGGTAGGCTCCAGTGTTGGGTTGCCTCAAGCCAAACAACAAACAGGGAGGGAACCCAGCCCCACCCACCAGCAGTCAAGCAGATTAAAATTTTACTGAGCTCTGCCCACCAAAGCAACAGTCAGCTCTACCCACCACCAGTCCCTCCCATGAGGAAACTTGCACAAGCTTCTTAAATAGCCTCATCCACCAGAGGGCAGACAGCAGAAGCAAGAAGAACAATAATCCTGCAGCTTGTGGAACAAAAACCACATTCACAGAAAGACAGACAA
Source organism: Mesoplodon densirostris (assembly GCF_025265405.1). NCBI lineage: Eukaryota > Metazoa > Chordata > Mammalia > Artiodactyla > Ziphiidae > Mesoplodon > Mesoplodon densirostris. The sequence continues at coordinate 218,322,045 of NC_082661.1, read as the reverse complement.
GATGAAAAGGCAGAGGGCTATGTACCAGAGGAAGGAACAAGATAAAACCCCAGAAATACAACTATATGAAGTGGAGATAGGCCATCTTCCAGAAAAAGAATTTAGAATAATGATAGTGAAGATGATCCAGGACCTCAGAAAAAGAATGGAGGCAAAGGTCGAGAAGATGCAAGACATGTTTAACAAAGATCTAGAAGAATTAAAGAACAAACAAACAGAGATGAACAACACAATAACTGAAATGAAAAATACACTAGAGGGAATCAATAGCAGAATAACTGAGGCAAAAGAATGGATAAGTGATCTGGAAGACAGAATGGTGGAATTCACTGCTGTGGAACAGAATAAAGAAAAAAAGAAATGAGGACAGCCAAAGAGGCCTCTGGGACAACATTAAACGCAACAACATTCACATTATAGGGGTCCCAGAAGGAGAAGAGAGCGAGAAAGGACCCAAGAAAATATTTGAAGAGATCATAGTCAAAAACTTCCCTAACATGAGAAAGGAAATAGCCACCCAAGTCCAGGAAGTGCACCGAGTCCCATACAGGATAAACCGAAGGAGAAACATGCCGAGACACATAGTAATCAAATTGGCAAAAATTAAAGACAAAAATTATTGAAAGCAGCAAGGGAAAAACGATACAAGGGAACTCCCATAAGGTTGACAGCTGATTTCTCAGCAGAAACTCTACAAGCCAGAAGGGATTGGCATGATATACTTAAAGTGATGAAAGGGAAGAACCTACAACCAAGAATACTCTACCTGGCAAGTATCTCATTCAGATTCGATGGAGAAATCTAAAGCTTTACAGACAAGCAAAAGCTAAGAGAATTCAGCACCACCAAATCAGCTCTACAACAAATGATAAAGGAACTTCGCTAAGTGGGAAACACAAGAGGAGAAAAGGGCCTACAAAAACAAACCCAAAACAATTAAGAAAATGGTAATAGGAACATACATATCGATAATTACCTTAAATGTGAATGGATTAAATGCTCCAACCAAAAGACCCAGGCTTGCTGAATGGATACAAAAATGAGAACCCATATATATGCTGTCTACAAGACACCCACTTCAGACCTAGGGACACAGACACATACAGACTGAAAGTGAGGGATAGAAAAAGAAAGTCTATGCAAATGGAAATCACAAGAAAACTGGAGAAGCAATATCCGTATCAGATAAAATAGACTTTAAAATAAAGAATGTTACAAGAGACAAGGAAAGACACTAGATAATGATCAAGGAATCAATCCAAGAAGAAGATATAACAATTATAAATATATATGCACCCAACATAGGAGCACCTCAATACATAAGGCAACTGCTAACAGCTATAAAAGAGGAAATTGACAGTAACACAATAATAGTGGGGGACTGTAACACCTCACTTACACCAATGGACAGATCATCCAAACAGAAAATTAATAAGGAAACAAAAGCTTTAAATGACACAATAGACCAGATAGGTTTAATTGATATTTATAGGACATTCCATCCAAAAACAGCAGATTACACTTTCCTCTCAAGTACACATGGAACATTCTCCAGGATACATCACATCTTGGGTCACAAATCAAGCCTCAGTAAATTTAAGAAAACTGAAATCATATCAAGCATCTTTTCTGACCACAATGCTATGAGATTAGAAATCAGTTACAGGGAAAAAAATGTAAAAAACACAAACATATGGAGGCTAAACAATACATTACTAAATAACCAAGGGATCACTGAGGAAATCAAAAAATACCTAGAGACGAATGATAATGAACACACAACGATCCAAAACCTATGGGATGCAGCAAAAGCAGTTCTAAGAGGGAAGTTTATAGCTATACAAGCCTACCTCAAGAAACAAGAAACATCTCAAATAAACAATCTAACCTTACACCTAAAGGAACTAGAGAAAGAGAACAAACAAAACCCAAAGTTAGCAGAAGGAAAGAAATCATAAAGATCAGAGCAGAAATAAATGAAATAGAAACAAGGAAAACAGTAGGAAAGATCAATAAAACTAAAAACTTTGAGAAGATAAACAAAATTGATAAACCATTAGCCAGATTCATCAAAGAAAAAAGACGGAGAGGACTCAAATCAATAAAAATAGAAATGAAAGATGAGAAGTTACAACAGACACCGCAGAAATGCAAAGCATCCTGAGACTCCTACAAACAACTCTATGCCACTAAAATGGACAGCCTGGAAGAGTTGGACAAATTCTTAGAAAGGTATAAACTTCCAAGACTGAACCAGGAAAAAAATGGAAAATATGAACAGACCAATCACAAGTAATGAAATTGAAACTGTGACTAAAAATCTTCCAACAAACAAAAGTCCAGGACCAGAAGACTTCACAGCTGAATTCTATCAAACATTTAGAGAAGAGCTAACACCCATCCTTCTCAAACTCTTCCAGAAAATTGCAGAGCAAGGAACACTCCCAAACTCATTCTATGAGGCCGTCATCACCCTGATACCAAAACCAGACAAAGATACTACAAAAAAAGAAAATTACAGACCAATATCACTGATGAATATAGATGCAAAAATCCTCAACAAAATACTAGCAAACACAATGCAACAACACATTAAAAGGATCATACAGCATGATCAAGTGGGATTTATCCAAGGGATGCAAGGATTCTTCAATATATGCAAATCAATCAATGTGATACACCATATTAACAAATTGAAGAAGAAAAACAATATGATCATCTCAATAGATGCAGAAAAAGCTTCTGACAAAATTCAACACCGATTTATGATAAAAACTCTCCAGAAAGTGGGCATAGAGGGAACCTACCTCAACATAATAAAGGCCATATACGACAAACCCATGGCAAACATCATTCTCAATGGTAAAAAACTGAAAGCATTTCCTCTAAGATCAGGAACAAGACAAGTATGTCCACGCTCACCACTAGTATTCAACATAGTTTTGGAAGTCCTAGCCACAGCAATCAGAGAAGAAAAAGAAATAAAAGGAATCCAAATTGGAAAAGAAGAAGTAAAACTGTCACTGTTTGCAGATGACATGATACTATACATAGAGAATCCTAAATATGCTATTAGAAAACTAACAGAGCTAATCAATGAATTTGGTAAAGTTGCAGGATACAAAACTAATGCACAGAAATCTCTTGCATTCATATACACTAATGATGAAAAATCTGAAAGGGAAATTAAGGAAACACTCTCATTTACCATTGCAACAAAAAGAATAAAATAACTAGGAGTAAACCTCCCTAGGGAGACAAAAGACCTGTATGCAGAAAACTATAAGACACTGATGAAAGAAATCAAAGATGATAACAACAGATGGAGAGATATACCACGTTTTTGGATTGGAAAAATCAATATTGTGAAAATGACTATACTACCCAAAGCAATCTACAGATTCAATGCACTCCCTATCAAATTACCAATGGCATTTTTTATGGAACTAGAACAAAAAATCTTAAAATTCGTATGGAGACACAAAAGACCCCGAACAGCCAAAGCAGTTTTGAGGGGGAAAAAACGGAGCTGGAGAAATTGGATTCCCTGACTTCCAACTATACTACAAAGCTACGGTAATCGAGACAATATGGTACTGGCACAAAAACAGAAACATAGATCAATGGAACAAGATAGAGAGCCCAGAGATAAACTCACACACCTATGGTCAACTAATCTATGACAAAGGAGGCGAGGATATACAATGGAGAGAAAACAGTCTCTTCAATAAGTGGGGCTGGGTGAACTGGACAGCTACATGTAAAAGAATGAAACTAGAACACTCCCTAACACCATACACAAAAATAAACTCAAAATGGATTTGATACCTAAATGTAAGACCAGACACTATAAAACTCTTAGAGGAAAACATAGGAAGAACACTCTTTGATGTAAATCACAGCAAGATCTTTTTTGATCCACCTCCTGGCATAATGGAAATAAAAACAAAGATAAACAAATGGGACCTAATGAAACTTCAAAGCTTTTGCACAGCAAAGGAAACCATAAACAAGACCAAAAGACAACCCTCAGAATGGGAGAAACTATTTGCAAATGAAGCAACTGACAAAGGATTAATCTCCAAAATATATAAATAGCTCATGCAGCTCAATATTAAAAAAACAAAGAACCCAATCCAAAAGTGGGCAGAAGACCTAAATAGACATTTCTCCGAAGAAGACATACAGATGGCCAAGAAGCACATGAAAAGCTTCTCAACATCACTGATTATTAGAGAAATGCAAATCAAAACTACAATGAGGTATCACCTCACACCAGTTAGAATGGGCATCATCAGAAAATCTACAAACAACAAATGCTGGGAGAGGGTATGGAGAAAATGGAACCCCCTTGCACTGTTGGTAGGAATATCGATACAGCCACTATGGAGAACAGTATGGATGTTCCTTAAAAAACTAAAAATAGAATTCCCATATGATCCAACAATCCGACTACTGGGCATATACCCAGAGAAAACCATAATTCAAAAAGACACATGCACCTCAGTGTTCATTGCAGCACTATTTACAATAGCCAGGTCATGGAAGCAATCTAAATGCCCACTGACAGACAAATGGATAAAGAAGATGTGGTACATATATACAATGGAATATTACTCAGCCATAAAAAGGAATGAAATTGGGTCATTTTTTGAGACATGGATGGATCTAGAGACTGTCATACAGAGTGAAGTAAGTCAGAAAGAGGAAAACAAATATCGTATATTAATGCATGTATGTGGAACCTAGAAAAATGGTGCAGATGAACCGGTTTGCAGGGCAGAAGTTGAGACACAGATGTAGAGAACAAACATATGGACACCAAGGGGGGAAAGCCGCTGGGGGGTGGCAGTGGTGGTGTGATGAATTGGAAGATTGGGATTGACATGTATACACTGATGTGTATAAAATTGATGACTAATAAGAACCTGCTGTATAAAAAAATAAAGTAAAATTCAAATATTAAAAAAAAAAAAAATTCTGGGCTTCCCTGGTGGTGCAGTGGTTAAGAATCCACCTGCCAATGCAGGGGACATGGGTTTGAGCCCTGGTCCGGGAAGATCCCACATGCTGTGGAGCAACTAGGCCCATATGCCACAACTACTGAGCCTGCGCTCTAGAGCCTGCGAGCCACAACTACTAAGCCCGTGTGCCACAGCTGCTGAGCCTGCCCTCTAGAGCCCATGCTCTGCAACAAGAGAAGCCACCAAAATGAGAGGCCTGTGCAAATAAATAAAATAAATTAAAAAAAAAAAGGAATTGCTAAATTCCTGTTTAAGTCTTGAGACTTCTTCAAGTTTAGATAAGTGGCTAATTTGTTATTTTTATTTTCTGTAGTTTCTAAGTATTCACTTGTATTATGATTTCATGTTTTATATTAACATTAAAATAATTGAGAAAGTGCCACCCAATATCTTTTTTAGCTTCTGCGGCTTTCATCCTCACTGCACTGCCTCATGTATTCTACCCTGTTTGTCTGAGATCTTCTCTGATTGTGGATTTTCCCAAGCGCATTTCTAGTTATCAATTTTATGTACAGAAAGATATGGTTTGGAGAGTTCAAAAGTACAGCTCTTTCCACAGGATCAGAAATGATTGTGCTTGGTAGCGGGTCTCATTTTAATTATCAGCTCGTCAATACTGAGGAGACGGCAGGCTATTTTTATGATTCTAAAGCTAGAGTTGGGTTTGCTATTAGCTTTATTGAAAAATTGCAGGATGATGCTACCAGTAGAGGAAGATGCAGAATTCAGAGCTGCTATAAAATTTGCTTTAAAAATACAAATAAAACAGTAAGTAGGGTACATGCAATGGTTTTGAGTCCTAGGAGGATTGATAGTTAATGTTTAAAGTATTAACATTAACATCCTTCTTGTAAGATTGAAATACACATCATGGATAGTAGTCTCCATATACTTATAGGAAAATGAAGGTTGTCCATAAGCCATTATATTTGCCATGCTGCTTCTAAACTTAAATAAGTAGGAATTTCAGTCATAGGCTAAATGCATAAGGAAATTTAAATGTGTAAGGAAATATAAAACTTTAGGTATACATTTTTTTTCTTAAAAGCAATAAGTTAAATTGGATGCTCTCATTGAAGTGCCAAAATATAAAAGACTAGCTAGGTCAAACCTCAGTGCTAGAACAAGATGTGAATTTACATGGGAGGTATTACAAAATAGTTACATGATTCCAAAAACTCCCACCCCCATTGAGGGTATTTAGGGATGAGGATTTGGAGAATGAGAATTTCTCTAGTGACAGCTGGACTGGGCTCAGAGTGCTCTGCCCATCGCCAGGAGCAGGAATCCCTGCCCTTCCCCTCAAATCCAAAGAGAAAGACTTCAGTGAGACCTTTCAGACAGTTTGACATCTATTCTCTGAAGCAGAGCTGGTGCAGTGAACCTGGGTTGAAGGCAGAAATAAAGCAGAAGAGAACACTTTGGTTGGTAAGTCTGTCCGGGGTGTGTTGGATATATCTTTCCCATGGACCTGATTTGTGCAAAGAGAGAGAGAGACAGGGAGAGAGAGAAAAAGGGATTATGTAAGATTTTGTCCAATAATTTTGCCATTTGGTGTCTGAACAAGTCTCTGCAGGGACAAGATGAGTTTTCTTGAGATTCTTATCTGCACCAGCAGAAATAAATGGAGTTTTGTAGTGGCCCTACACTGTTTCACCTTAGTCAATCTGGATCTACATTTCCTAGTAATTCCTTGCCTATATGGTTTCAGGCCATGTTGGCTTTGGGAGAAATGTGCCTGGCATTTGGAAGTCAGAAGTAAAGGCAGAAGTAAAGCTTAACCATTAAGCTCTGAAGGTCAGTGCAGGGGCCAGGCATTCATAGTTGCTGTTTCACTGGCTCGCTTAATTAGCATAATGCTGTACTTGAACTCATAACTCCTCCAGGCCCTTTTATAGTTTGTCTTGAGGGTCCTTGTTTGTCCTTGTAAGGTGCAGTTTGTTCTCATCCAGGTCAAGCTTTCATTTTTGACAGCCAGTCTGGCTGACCGATAGTAACTCTAGGGTCATCACCAGATTCAGGACAATAGACTGCTTTACCAGCTCCTACATTGTATGATCCCTGCAATACATTACTTACTCTATATCTCCCTTAGCAGTTTCTCTCCTCTGATCAAACTCAGACGAATGAAAGCTGTAATAGAAAGAAGGTATATCCCTCAAAATTGAGAGACCTTCAATGATGGGGGAAGAGGTTGAGGGGAATCACCAAAGAAACCAAAGTGCCTACCCCCAGGAAGGAGTCTGCTTTCTACCTCAGCCAAGCCCAGAAAGCAGGCAGCTTGATTGGCACTTGCCCATGACTGCAAGCATGCAGGCTTTTCATCAAGACAGAGCCTGCTGGCAAAAGAGGAGTAACTATCATTTTGTCTGAAGTTGGAAACTTTGACTTTTAAAATATAGGACTGGGCATTCATTGTACTGAATTAAGATTCTGCTTTGTGACATAAGGTGACAGCAACTTGAATTAGCTACGAGTTAGCAGAAAAGCCATGGGTGCCTAAATTTTTATCCAGTGGCAGGTGAAAAGTAGCCCCACTGAGCAAAGTTAAGTAGACAGGGTGGTAATATAACAAAGATGGTTTTGATTGCATCCCACTACTTGTGCTTGTTCACTATTCATTGCACAAGTAAAACTTGCTTTCTTTACTTCCCAGGTGTTTGTCTGTTTACTTCCCTATATGCCTGTTCTACTTCTTCCTCTTTTCCAGTGTTTTCTTGACTTTTATGTTTTCTGCTTTGCACTAGCATCATTATCTATTTGCAAATGTCTCCTTAAGCAATTCGATTTCTGAATTCAACATCTATTTCTTTTACATTCAGTGACAAGCAAAGTTGCAGCATCAAAGACAAATTAGTAGTCAAAAGATTTGAGATTGTTTTCCCTTAGAATGAGGTGGAAATAACCATGATCCTTTCTGGAAAGCACTAGGGTATGAAGCTGTTTTCTATTTAACCACTGCAGGTTCACAGAGAATGTGCTAATATAGTATTACTCAGAACTTTTAGAACACACAGCCTGATAGAGCATGAGGTTTTATTTCCTAGTTAAGTTTAAATCCCAAGGAAGAGTAGCCTAAGAAAATGTGTAAAAGTATGTGTTTTTTTATTCACAGTGAACTAGTATGATTCAAAGCATTAACTAAAATATTATAAAATAAATAAGAATATCAAAAAATTTCTAATATGAAAAACCACTAAATATATGCAAAGCAGCTTCATCGTTGACATGTTTATTTGATATAAATTAATAAGTCCTGTGTGATTCCACTTCCAGCTTTAATGATTGACCTATGGTGGTGATGTTGGATCTTCTTTCAATGAAATTATTTTGAAATAGAAGTTTAAATATAGAATAAGGCACAGAAAAATGTTAAGTGAAAATGGAACATAGCTTTGAAGGGATATTTATGTTGGCTTTCTGTTCTACTCTCACTGCCCACTTTGGGCTGCCCAGTCCTGTCCTGTGGAGCAGTAATAATGGCAGAGAAATCATCTAAGCACAGGCTGTGCAGATGTTCTAATTCAAGGCCAACTTGAAAAGCTACCAGTAGAGCAAGGTTCTCTAAGTTTAAATGAGCTGCCAGTGCTACCGTTTGGCAGTGTCGAGTGTGCAGTAATGAACAGAAGAGAAAAGCTATTGAATAAAGGAAGCAGTGGTAGGTACAAAAAGAGTAGGTTCAAGAGAAAATCAACAGGACAGCCATACTTGGAGAGAGAGAGAAGGAGAGAGAAAGAGAGGTGAGAAATAGGCAGAAACTGTAAACTATTCACACAAAATTGAGTGGGTCTAATATTACAGCGGAAATTTACTCAAGAAGAGTTAAGTTTTTTGCAGTGACAACAATGCCTATTCTCCACTCTGGTTACCCTGGCAACGTGACTTCTTTCTTACAATAATGCCATTATAATAAGAAAAACAATAGACAAAAATGATGTGAAAAGTGATTAGAGGGCAGCTCTCAATCCGCCTTGGAAATGCTTGGGGGAAAAATTTGAAAGGTATTTTTTTCAAAAGAAGTGAAAGCATGAAGAAATTCACTGACTTGGGCAAAGACAAGTAGAATGTGTTACCTTCAAACATCTTCTTTTTTGTGTGCTGCACAATTCCACCCTTGGACCAAGGCACATAGAAACCCTTCCTGCATTGCCGTATGCTGGAGGGCCCACACTCTGGTCTCCTTCCAGCAGCATCTGTCCGTGAGCTGAGGCATCCCTGGGCCTGTTGAGATGTGTGCATTCAGAGCCCATGCATCACCTTCCAGACCATAGTACTTGTTCCTGTGCACTGGAATTTTGTACCCAAATGGCTCCTAATCTGTGTCCACAGCCTGCCTGGGTCCTCTCTAGGGTGGATTATATATCACTGTTGTGGGTACCTCCAGGCTCAAGTGTTGGCCAAGGGGAGGTTGTCCGTGGAGACTTTGGACAGGTCTGTTAGTCCCAGCTGGGGGGCGCCGCTGTAGTATAAGACTGAGCCAGGGCTGGAGGAGGAGGAGGGGCACACTACACGGCCACGTTTAGGCACTAAATTCTGTCCTTCCAGGTAATTTTGAGGAGTGCCTTTTATAAAGGAAGAGATTAGAGCATATTTAACTCTTTGTTGTTTTGAGTTTAATGTAACATTTACATATTTAGACGTATGGAATTTGAACCTCCATTTCCTCTTGTCTTGATCTTGCGAATGTCAAGGGCAGACCTGATACTTGCATGTCATAGATAATTGCACTTACATTTGTGTTGACAGTTCTTTTTTTTTTCTGTAAGTGCTTTAAAGGTAAGGATGAATAGTAACCTACACATATTATTTCTAAGTATTACTTAGACAATCTGTAAATACAAAATTAAGATGATGCATCTTATTCTTATGAAATTGCCTTGGTTTTTCTATGCATACTCTCATCAAGGATCAGAAAAATGAACAGACCAAGAGCCAAGGGAGAAAGTATTTGCAAAGGTAGCTGCATGAATCTTTTTAAAGCTACGTTAAAGAATGAAGCACATGAATTAGATTATGGATATAACTCACGCAAGATGCAAATTTTTTAAATATCATATTATTTTGACATTAAGTCTTCAAAAGCAACTCTGAAAAAGTGTGAGCTAATGCTTCTCAATAGACTCCTTTTGTTGGTGACTTCTTTTTATATTTTGCCTCAAAAACTACTCATATTTTTAAAATATTGTTCCCACCATTTGATCAAAGAACCAATCCACGTGAAAGCCTTTTAAACTGTATTATATAAATTTAAACACTTTTATATGTTATAATAAACAAATAAAACAAATAATTTATGTATATATTATATATAGTGAAACTGTACTGTGTTAATATAAACATTAGCCTAATTATAGTAAACATTTATGAAAATGCCTTTGAGCTCAATGTTGCATCTTACCAAGTAAGACAAGATATGTCTAAGACACATAAACTGAAAGGCCAAATCTATTTTTACCCTCACATTTGACTTTAATATTTGATATAATCTTCTTATAATTTATTTGTGTATTTATGTAATATCTACCTTTAAGAGTCAAGTTCAAAAGCATGATGCCATTCACCAAAGATAATGTTGCAGACAGCTAAGTAACACTGCAGGACTCTGGAGATTCATGATGAGCAAGCACAGAGGAGGTCCCTGTTCCAGGGGAGCTTGCAGACTAGTTGGGGAAAGGTCATGAAGAAGCCCCATATATTAATAAACATGTATAATTTCACTTTATTCAGATAAGTGCTTTGTAAGAAAGGAAAGTGATCTATAAGAGCATCTGGTAAAGCAGTGGTTCTCAAGCTTTAGCACACATCATAAACCTCGGGGGGGGGGGGTTGTTAAAACACAGATTACTAAGCCCTAACTCTAGAGTTTGATTTTGCACTTTTAACTGCTTCTCAGATGAAGCTGATGCTGTAGGCTCTGGGACCAAACTTTGAGAAAGAGTCATAAAGAAACCTCACTAGATTGGGAGATGCTTGTTCCTACCTTTGTATCTAGCATGCAAAACAACATGAGCTCAGCGAGTACTGATTTCAGTTATGTGCTTCCTGTAACATGTCCCACTTACCAGGGATTTCATTCTTCATATGACCATCTCTTCAGGAGTGATCCTGAATTTGTTATAATGAACACAATCAATTGAGCAGAAAACCAACAAATGGTAGTTTTATGACCAGAACTAAAAGCTCTATACTTTCTCCTTTCCTCTTTGGTTATTGTCATTTATAAAATTATGTTTTAAGTAATAGGAAGTGCAGGAAATCTTCTGTGAGAGAAAATGAAGAATGATAATTACTGTAATGGAAGCAATAAGCAATTGCAACAGAACAAAAGGCATATAATACAAGAAAAGTAAGTTACATAAAATACTGTGTCAAGCCATTGGTTTACAGCCTATAGTTTAGTTTAAGCTGAAGAAATTGTACAAAATAGTCATTAGATATTACATGGATTTGAAATGTCAGTATGTCAAAATATTGCAAGCTACACCAAAGTAGTTAAATGGTGGATAATTCATATTTGTAATATTTTGTTCAAGCTACCCTATTTTTGTTATCTTTGAGTAGGTACCATCCTACTCAAGCTGAAAAATTAAATATTAAATACTTAAAAAAACAAAATTTAACCATTATGCAAATATAATACTATTTTAAGGACTTATGACTGATCTGGTTATAATATAATTATATAGATGGAACTATAGATTAAAATTCAATGTGGTTATAATTTTATAATAGTATTTACATTATAGGCATTTCATATCAATAAAATAATGAAAGATTATAACAAAAATTTTAGAGATAAAGTTGTATGTTTAAATAAATTATTCACTATTTTGCCTGTAGGCTACAACTACACAATCTAACAACACTGTATTTTTCAAGTAATGGAAGAAATGACCTTCGTATGCATTTAAAAGAAGCTATTCCTAAATGTTTCCTTTAGGCTATTAAGTTGAATCAGAGTTCTTCGGCCTGATATTTTTAAGGATTTTACTTGCTTCTGTAAAAATCAAATTTTTTTGTTCATTTGTTCATTTAAGCCTGAAAAGCAACTCTGAAAAAGAGTGACCTAATGCTTCTCAAGCATGGTTTTGCTCAAAGGATATTGACCTTAGCAATAAATTGAAAGTATTAGAGATGAGTTAGCTGGAAATTAATGATAGATTGACTTATGATCACATGTCTCACCAAAAATATGTATCAAAATATAAACATACCAATACGGGATGGGCCATAATTAGTACCATTCATATCTATAGTGGATAACTAAATAAAAGCAAACTTGGAAATAATTTCTGTGCTTTGGGTACAATTTCTTTTTCCTGTTATAAAAATTTGCAGGAAAAATGGCTGAACCAGTGCAGACCTTCTAATTCTGGTTTGATTAATTTGCCTTTTCTGTATAACCATGACTTGGGGTAGTTGGGGTGGAATACAATTAGAAATCATGGGAGTTAAATTATGATGAATTGTAATGTAAGTAAATGTCCTAAAAGAAGTAGCAGAACTTATCAATATTATCAAAATGGTGGTTACAAGATTCGCCTACGTCACCATCTCCAGGAAATTGTTTCTTGACCCAATCTATTGGAGTCAGTGGGTTACATAGCCCTCCTCTATTCATTAGCACCCAGTGCTTGACTCTGCTGTGGTCTAGCTTACCACATGTTAATGCTCGTTCACTTATCTGTCTGCTCCTTTGAACTGTGAACTCCTTAGAGAAATTGATTGTGTCTTATTCATTTTTCCTCTTTTTTATTTTAATTTTTTATTAAGACTTTATATTTTGAGAGCAGCTTCAGGTTCAAAACAAAACTGAGGGGAAGATACAGAGATTTCCCATTTACTCCCTGCCCATATGCATGCATAGCCTCCCTCATTATCAGCGTCACTCACCAGGATGATACATTTGGATGAACCTACGTCAATGCATCATAATCATCAAAATCCCTAATTTACATTATGGTTCACTCTTATTGTTTTAAATTTTATATGGGTTTGGACAAATGTATCATCATTATGGTACCATACACAGTATTTTTACTGCCTTAAAAATCCTCTGTGTTCTGCCTATTCATCTCCCTTCTGCCCAAACCCCAATCCCCTGGAAAGCACTGATCTTACCTTTTTATTGTCTCTATAGTTTTGCCTTAACTAGAATGTCATATAGTTACTGTACTGTATATATAGTTACTGTACATATACAGTTACTGTACTGTATAATTATACAGTACATAGTATTTTCAGATTGGCTTCTTTCATTTAGTAATGTGAATTTAAAGTTCTTTCATCATTTCATGGCTTGGAAGCTCATTCTTTTTAGTGCTGAATAACATTCCATTGTCTGGATGTACCACAGTTTATTTATCCATTCACCTGCTGAAGGACATCTTGGCTGCTTCCAAGTTTTGGCAGTTATGAATAAAGCTGCTATAAACATCCATGTGTAGGTTTTTGTGTGGACATAAGTTTTCAACTCCTTTGGGTAAATACCAAGGAGCACAATTGCTGGATCATATGGCAAGAATATGTTTAGTTTTGGAAGACTGCCAAACTGTCTTCCAAAGTGGCTGTACTATTTTGCACTCCCACCAGAAATGAATGAGAGTACTGTTGCTCCATCTCTTCAGCAGTCCTTGGTGTTGTCAGTGTTTTAGATTTGGGGCCATTCTAAAAGATGTGTAGTGGTATCTCGTTGTTTTAATTTGTCTTTCCCTGGTGACACATAATGTGGAGTATCTTTTCACATACTTATTTGAAGACTTGTCTGTTAAAGTCTTTGGCCCATTTTTATATCAGGGTATTTATTTTCTTATTGTTGAGTTTTAAGTGTTCTTTTTGGATAACAGACATTTATCAGATATGTCTTTCGTAAATATTTTCTCCCCATCTGTAGATGGTCTTATTCTCTTGGCAGTGTCTTTCGTGAAGCAGAAGTTTTCATTTTAATGAAGTCTAGCTTATTGATTATTTCTTTCATGGATCATGCTCTTGGTGGTGTATTTAAAAAGTCATCACCCAAAAAAAAAAAACAGTCTTCACCATACACAAGGGCATCTAGGTTTTCTCCTGTGTTATCTTCTAGGAGTTTTATTATTTTGCATTTTACATTTAGGTGTGTGATCAATTTTGAGTTAATTTTTGTGAAGGATGTAAGTTCCATGTCTAGATTCTTTTTTTTTTTTTTTTTGGCCTGTGAATGTCCCATTGTTCCAGCACCATTTATCAAAAAGATTACCTTTGCTCCATTGTATTGCCTTTGCTCCTTTGTCAAGGATCAGCTGACTATATTTATGTGAGGTTCTATTCATTATTATAACTCAACACTCAGCACAGTGCCTGGCACAGGATGAGTTTTCACCGTATTTTTATTCAGCGAATGCGTGTATGAATGAATGAATCTTGGTTTGGATATGATGTTTTATGCATTCCATTTCTAAGTTTTTTTTAAAGCAGTTGACAAAAATGTACACTAAGGTCAAAGTAAATGACAGTGTTCATTTTGAAAGACAAATGATTAGAATAATGTTAGTAAGCAAACCAAACAATAGAAATTTTTAAAATTGCTAATTCTAGGTTAATGTTTAGTTCTTAGCATTTTATTGGCTGCTTTTAAAAAAAAGAAGGTTGTTAAAACTATGTAACATTCTGGAAAAGGCAAAACTATGGAGATAGTAAAATGATGGGTGGTTGCCATGTGTTGGGTGGGGGGTAGGAACGAAAAGGCAGAACCCAGAGGATTTTTAGAGAAGTTAAAATACTCTGTATTATAATATAATGATGGATTCATGTCATTATACATTTGTCCAAATCCAGAGAATACACAACACCAAAAATGAACTGCAATGTAAACTATGGACTTTGGGTGATTATGACATATCAGTGGCAACAAATGTGCCCCTCTGGTGGGGGAATGTTGATAATGAGGGGGGGCTATTTATATGTGTGGTCAGGGGCTATAAGGGAAACCTCTTATAGCCCCTGGCCAAATTGTTAATTTGGTTTTTTAAAAAGTAAATTTTAAAAAGTGAATTAAGGGGACTTCCCTGGCTGTCCAGTGGTTAAGACTCCACACTTCCACTACAGGGGACATGGGTTTTTTATCCTTGGTCAGGGAACTAAGGTCCTGCATGCCACAGGACATGGCCAAAAAAGAAAAAAAAAAAAAAAAGAAAAGGGAAGGTTGTTGATAAGAGCGAACTCTATGATAAATTACCAACAAAAGTGCTAATTTGAAGAAAAATACAAAGTTAGTAGCCAAATAAAATAACAGAACTCTTAATATGTTGTTAGTTCTAGGTAAAGACTGAGCTCTAAGAGTCTCAGAAACTAAAGTGAAGGGAGAAACATAATCTTAAGATTCAAAGTAATCATAAAATAAATTTTTTTTCTGATATTTCAAAATTAAAATTCTTGATAAAATTTTCCCTGATGCCTCTTGAAGGGACCACTGTGTGATGTAATAGACAGTGTCCTTTAAAAATCCATGAAATTATTATAAAGGCAGACTTTATACGATGGCTTCTACAGGATTAATCAATCCATGCTGAGCACCAGGCCATAGGGAAGTCCAATAAAAGCAATTGTTCAAGATGTTGAAACACTGAGATCCAAATGCAATCCTCAGAGACTCTGGCTGCCTATAAAGTACTATTCTCAACATAAGAAGGGTGATATATGATCCAACACATCCTCCAAGAGCAACCCTACTAATAGCAACCATGTTTTTTTGTTCCTTTTTATTTTTCCTAATATTGAGGAACAAGAGTATGAGACTATATAGTCTGTAGAAATCTAGAGACGCATTAGTCATTCTGTTGATTAAAGATAGGCCCATATGCTTTATAATCATCTAAGGTTAGTTGACATCTGAAAAGGAAATAGATTTCAAAACCTGGAATTTTGTCTAAAGTTGCTAGCCCATATTTGCATGAGGATAGCAAGAGGAAAAATTTAGGACCTGGCATTTCCTTGACAAATAATTCTGCATCTGCTCCAACATGAAAATGAGTGAGGACTTAAAGACTTATTCCACACTAGATGATCTCAGTAGTTTTATCCTGAACCATTTTCATAACATATTATCACTCACCAGGGCCCATAAAACATTTCACTTTAAGCAATTTGACTTCCCAGTGAAGGATCAAAAGCTAAATTAGTTGTAAAATATACCCTAAGGTAACTAAACATGTTAGCATGCTGGATACAGTTGTTGGATATAAACCAATTAGACACTGGAGAATATATATCAAAAACTGATTTCAGTTTTAGAGTAAGTTGATACTAAGTCATTCATTGTGACAGCAAGTGTGAGCTACTAGATCAAGATAAAGTTTTATCATCAACATGGTGCAGAATGCATATTGTTTGGTTGTCTAGAGTAGTGGCAACCATTCATTCAGATTTTTAAGAGACATGTTAAGTCATTAATCCAAAATTAGAGAGGAGGAATGTTAAAAACTCTGACATTGAGAAATTGGGATTATTAGGCTTTTTAGCATCATATCTCTAGCAGTTTCATGGGGAATAAAATTATGTATCCATATATTACACTCAATTACATTGTGTGCATTATATTAAATAGGATTCAGTATGCTACTTGAAAATGAAAGTTATATGTGCAAAGGTTAATGGTATAAATCACTTGAAGTATACAAATTCAGACAAAATTTAGCATAATCTATTTTTGGCTGTTTTTCAACTATCCATATCCTTAGTAGATGTTTGTATTTTGTCATGTCTCAGCAGAAGAAAAACAAATATATCCGTATGATTGAATCTTAGAAGAAATATGAGGAATAAAATATTTAAATTGTATTTTAATAATTTAAAGAAAAAATAACTTGTTCTTGCAATTCAAATTCTTTTAGAATAAGAACATTTTTCTAGATAACCTAATTTACTTTCTTATGACTCTTTTTGATAACTTAGAACACATAACACTCAAAAAAAAGAATCAAGAAAGATTGGACTAGGAGCATCTTTTGCAATAAACTTAACAAACTGTAACAACTTGCCAGATATTATTCCTCATAAAGGAATATTTGGAGAGCTAAAGTTGTATAATACAGGCATAGAATTATCCATCTTATGTTGATGATGTAGAAAATACTTGAAATAGCTCATCATTTTCCAATCCGTTATACATTAATCCTGGGCATCTATATATAGCCAATGAATTTAACTTAAGGAGATTGGTGCCAAGACAGTCTGTACTGAATAATATCCTGACTGGACTACATTCCAGACTTAGTAGAATGAGGGGAAGTAGGTAAATGGAAAGCAGCATCTGCTCTGTCTCCTATATGAAGGTGGCATAACAGAGGCTTCCATAAGAATGATAATATTACGGAAGCATTTAAACATAATCGGATTGCTTTCAGTACAATTACCGTTATAAATGTGCTTTGAGTCTTCCCATGACCTTCTATAGCTAATTGGCAAAATTTAGTAGGAGGGTAGAAAAGCAATAAATACAGGATGTTCATTTCAGGGTTTCAGCAACATAATTGCTACTTATTAATAATAAGTTTTGCTTTTCTTTATCATTTTTGGACCTCATTTTTGAGTTTCAGAAATAGTCATAGTATTTATAATATTTATGCATACATTTATACAAATATAATATGCATTATATTTTATTTTATATCACTGAATAACACATTGAATTAATTTGTATTTAAAGAAATCAGTATTATTTCTGTATCACTTGTCTCTGAAAAGCTTAGAGTTTTCCATTAAACTGATACACAGATAATCTAAGATTCTGGTGTTAAGCTATTTAAGAGACCTAACAGCAGAGCATGGCAGGAAATAAATACATCAATAAGGGCTTATAAGTATGTGTGTTCAAATAAGTATATTTTACTTACGTCCTGACTTTTATTGTAATATTTTTGATGCCCACACCACATACCTTTTACATGAAAATTCAGATTAGAAAGATTTGGTTGAATTATATGTCAAATATTAGATAGAGATTCGTGTGAAAACTCGCCAGGTAGTCAAATTACAGTCTCTTGGATGTTAAATTAAAAGTGAGAAGACAATTTATATAGCAAAATTGATCACTTTAAAGATACATGCAGTTTATAACTGTTACATGTAGTTAAAATTACTCTGGGAACCAATGACAAATAGTTATCTATGTAAAGTGCCTGGTAGATATACTGTTAATATTTGTTATCCTTCTCTGTACTGAAGAAAAATTTCTTACAGATTCATATTCAACCAGAACTATAATATTTATTACTGTTAATCCATGCTAAAGCACACCATTCTTCCTCTGCTATGTTGATGCTTCTGGGAACTTTCTTTAACTTTTGAAGTCACCTTATACTCAATAATCCTTTTAATGGAAATTCTAGGATTCTTTTTCAACCTCAATTTCATTCTTACAGTTAGTGCTTGCAGTACTTACACAGGGACAATGCTCATGCAAGGATGAATTTGATGTCATTATAGTCATTAGAAAGTATTGAATTCAGACACAGTCACAATGTCAATTACAAGCATAGTTAGAAATAGGATATGGATAGAAAACTGAGGATGCACATAAATAAATAGCCATCCATTCTTTGTGTAATATTCCAAACATAAACACTAAGAAACTGTAGATTAGTGGTCACTGGGCAATGTGATATATTAGCTAACAAATGACTAGCATAGAGGATCTTAATGTGTTGTGAGTAGAATAATATTGCATATTGTATAACTTTGTGGCAGTAACATTATGCATGTACCATAAGATCCACTTACAGAAAATAGAGATATAGTGATTTTTTAGTTTTAGTGAAGTAGAAATTCCTGCAGTGCAATAGAATATGCAAATTTGAATTCTACTTGAGTGAACTTCCACTTAGAGTCAAGTTGTCTGCCAAGAACAAAAAAGCATTTGTAATACAATGGTTTCCCAACATTTTAAAGAATGATCTGATACTTTTTTATATAAAATGAAAGCTCTGTTTTTTTACTTGTTCTGGCATGGACAAGCTGAACTACTTTGAATTTTGTCATCTATGAACTATTGTCTACTGAGTCAGTGATTTATCTGAGCTTCATTTCTTCAACAAATGACAGCAATAATGACAGTAAAGTACTGTTAATATAAAAGCAATTAACAATACTGGGTTTAGGAAATGTATGAAAATGTTTTTGAAACATTAATTTTTATCTTGCATCCCTTATGCTGGACAGAAGATGCCACAAAACAAAGCCATTTCAAGAAAAACTACCTTGATTAAAAAAAGAAGGTAGAAAAGTGGAGAGAAAAAAATGGAAATTTCTAAACTCTATCTTTCTATATAACAAGTCAATGCGACATTAGTACTGCATTACAGTATGAAAGTACAGAAATAATAGAGAATAGGGGTTCTTTATTGTCATAAAACTATTTTAACAATTTGTATGAGTTATTTGCTCCTTGCTCTACAAGAAGATACTAAGGTGATATGTATGATTTTACGTTATAAATTCCAAGAAGTTACTTTGTTAGTATTTAGAAGTTATTAAAATAGCATGATACATTCAGAGGCAGAATGTTACTAACAAGGTACTATTGTAAAAGCAAATATTTTCTTTTGAGAATCATGTATTTATCTGTTCTAGTAATAGAGTATGTATCTGTCTGGATAATCTAGGTTATGCTGTGACAACAAACAGCCCAAACATCTCAGAAAAATTTTATTTTTTTCCATATTTCATGTCCATTAGTGTTGACTGGGCCCCTGTTGCATGTTGTCCTCAATCTTGAACCCATGCCAACAGACCATCCATCAACTAAAACTGTCACTTTGATAAGAGAGAAAAGAATTTGGTGTATCATACTGGCTTATAAAGCTCTGCTGTCACGTAACACACGTTGGAAAAAACAAGTCAAATGGCCACGCCTCGTTTTAGTGTGATGAGGGGATTACAGTTTACTAAGTTCCAGGGGCAGAATTAGTAATGCTTGGTTTTTGTGTTAATGACTAACATAGGAGTACTAAGAAATCATATTTGACCAGCAAAATCTATTACTGTATAAGGCTGGTTATTAGAAGATGACAGGCTAAAATAAACTACATTACTGTACACTCTGGGCTTAACCAAAAACAAACCAAAATATATCATTATCATTAAAAAGTAAGTAAATAAGTGTTTTAGAAGGATCACAAAATAACATAATTTTTCTATTGAAAGTTATAATGTTTTTATTCTTTTGGAAAAAGAAAAGTGAAAGGGAAAAACGTAATAACTGTGGTTAGGTTCACCATTAACTTCCTTTTGGTTTAAAAATGCACTACTAATGGCATTATTCTGGAAAGTGTGACAAAGCCAGAAAAAGATTTTTTTATTATTTTAGTAATTAAGAGGAAGTATTATTAGGAGAGTGGGTTGCCTGGAGCCAGATTACCCATGTTTGATTTCCAGTTTTATCATTTACTAGCTGTGTAACTTTGGACAAGATATCTCAACAGTTTATGCCTTTGCTTTTTTATCTATAAACTTAGCATCATAAATAACTCAAAGAATTTTTAAGAGGATTAAATGAGTTAATACACAAAGGGCCCTTAGGTCACTACCTATTACATTATAAGGACTCAGTGGAGATTAGTCAATTATGTTACAGTTCTCTCTCCCTCTATTTAAAATAAAGCAGCTGAGCCAAAAATTATTTTAGACTCTACCCTTCTCCCTTACCATGTCACCATACCTCTAACATGCTTGAGGAAGAAATAAGGCAGTGACAAAAGCAAGTTTCTAATGTGCAAGGCTCGAGGCTGAGGGAACAACAAAGATGCTTCTGAAGAAGGTGTGTGTGTTTGTGTATGTTTGGGGCATGGGTTGGGGGTTTGCAGCCCCTTATAGTAAGGCATATCCATCCCTAGTGGGGTGGCACAGTCAGTGCCCATCTGATCTGATTTTTCATATAGTATTTTGAAGTGCAGTTTGTTATCCGAATTCCCTGACTTCTCTGTAACGTTTAGAAAGGCACACAAAAAAGAAAAAGCAAAGTGACGTGGAGCAGGGGGGAAGGGTGAGTGGGTCATATACATACTGGGAACAGAGATAGAATATACCTGGTTTATAATCAGTTGTGGCACATCTATTTCCAGCTTTTTTGCACAAATTCTGCCCTCCTCCCAATATGTCTATTTTTATTTTATTTTATTTTATTTTTTGCAGTACTCGGGCCTCTCACTGTTGTGGCCTCTCTCGTTGCGGAGCACAGGCTCCGGACGCGCAGGCTCAGTGGCCATGGCTCACGGGCCTAGCCTCTCTGTGGCATGTGGGATCTTCCCGGGCCGGGGCACGAACCCGTGCCCCCTGCATCGGCAGGTGGACTCAACCACTGCGCCACCAGGGAAGCCCTATTTTCTTTTTATATGTAATCAGTTTTGTGTCTGATTACAGACACAAATTAAAATAAGTAGATTGCCTAGAAAAAATTTATGTAAACTAATTTAAACATATTTTTACAATAGGAACTTTATAAAATTTTTTCTTATGTAAAAACTTATATGTTACCTTACCTTTAATTATATAAACTCTAAAGATTTTTTGACATTCATTGTATGATACACATTCAGAAATGTGCATGAAAATGATATGTACCTCTGTACGTGTTTCACAATAACCCAGGTCAGAATCCACCATATTATTAATACTCCACAACATTGTAAATCAACTATACACCAATAAAAATTGTAAAAAAATAAGTGTTGCCGATGTTATAAAGAAATTGGAACCATTATACCCTACTCATGGGAATATAAATGGTGCTGACAACATGGAAAATAGTTTGTCAACTCCTCCAAAAGCAAACATAGAGTTACCAGCAATTCTATTCTTAGGTACATACCAAGAAAAATTTAAAAGTATGTTCATGCAAGAACTTAAGCACAAATGTTCACATCAACATTAATGATAACCAAAAAGTAGAAACAGTCCAAATGTGTCTATCACTGGTGAATGTATAAACAAATTGCAGTCTATCCATACAATGGAGTATTATTCAGCCGTAAAAAGGAATAAACATGGATGAACCTTGAAAATATTCTAAGTGAAAGAATCCAGGTACGAAAGATTCCATTTACATGAAATATTCAGAATAGGCAAACCCATAGTGACAAAAAGTAGATTGATGTTTGCCGGGGGCTACATTGTGGCAGGAATGGGAAGTGACTGCTAATGGGTGTGGAGTTTCTTTTAGGGATGATGATGATATTTTAAAATTAGATATTGGTGATGGTTGCACAATTCTGTCAATCTACTAAAAATGCTGAATTGCACACTTTGAAAAATGAATTTTATGTTATATAAATTATATTTCAAAAAAACTGATATTAAAAACCTGGAATGTGAAACTTAACTCAGGGGATGTTCTCTACATATTAAACAACTTATATATGTAAAATAACTACCATGCCTGGCAGCAAGAAAGTACTCAGTATATAGGTACTATTATTATATCATTACATTAATAATATCTGAGGGCTCTAAAGGCTTGACATTAACAAATGCATCTGCCTTTTCGAAAATGGTACACTTATTAGCTTAACAGAAAAGATACCATCTGTTTTTATTTTCTTTGTAATTCTCTTTACTTATGGCCTGAATAAAAGATTAAGCAGATGCTTATTGGTATGCTGCACCACATTATGTAACGTTTTGTTTTTCACCAATCATTCTAATTTTAGAGATTCATGAAAGGGTAGTAACTAAAATTGCAAAAGTAACATTTTCAGATAATATTATATAAAATTATTGTTCAGATTCTGGGTTTTTTTTAACATCTTGATTGGAGTATAATGCTTTACAATGGTGTGTTAGTTTCTGCTGTATAACAAAGTGAATCAGATATATGTGTACATATACCCCATATCTCCTCCATCTTGCAACTCCCTCCCACCCTCCCTGTCCCACCCCTCTAGATGGACAAAAAGCACAGAGCTGATCTCCCTGTGATATCTGGCTGTTTCCCACTAGCTATCTGTTTTACATTTGGTAGTGTATATATGTCCATGCCACTCTCTCACTTCATCCCAGGTTACCCTTCCCACTCCCTGTGTCCTCAAGTCCATTCTGTACATCTGTGTCTTTATTCCTGTCCTGCCCCTACGTTCTTCAAGCCATTTTTTAAGATTCCATATATATGTGTTAGCATAATATATTTGTTTTTCTCTTTCTGATTTACTTCACTCTGTATGACAGTTTCTAGGTCCATCCACCTCACTACAAATAACTCAGTTTTGTTTATTTTTATGGCTGAGTAATATTCCATTGTATATATGTGCCACATGTTCTTTATCCATTCATCAGTCAGTGGACACTTATGTTGCTTCCAAGTCCTGGATATTGTAAATAGAGCTTCAGTGAACACCATGGTACATGACTCCTTTTGAAGTATAGTTTTCTCAGAGCATATACCCAGTAGGGGGATTGCTGGGTCATATGGTAGGTCTATTTGTAGTTATTTAAGGAACCTCCATACTGTTCTCCATAGTGGCTGTATCAGTTTACATTCCCACCAACAGTGCAAGAGGGTTCCCATTTCTCCACACCCTCTCCAGCATTTATTGTTTGTAGGTTTTTTTTTGTTTTTTTTTTTGTTTTTTTTTGCGGTATGCGGGCCTCTCACTGTTGTGGCCCCTCCCGTTGCGGAGCACAGGCTCCGGACGCGCAGGCCCAGCAGCCATGGCTCACGGGCCCAGCCGCTCCGCGGCATATGGGATCCTCCCAGACCGGGGCACGAACCCGTATCCCCTGCATCGGCAGGCGGACTCTCAACCACTTGCGCCACCAGGGAGGCCCTGTTTGTAGGTTTTTTGATGATGGCCATACTGACCGGTGTGAGATGATACCTCATTGTAGTTTTGATTTACATTGCTCTAATGATTAGTGATATTGAGCATCCTTTCATGTGTTTGTTGGCAATCTGTATATCTTCTTTGGAGAAATGTCTGTTTAGGTCTTCT
This sequence comes from Mesoplodon densirostris, assembly GCF_025265405.1. Taxonomy (NCBI): domain Eukaryota; kingdom Metazoa; phylum Chordata; class Mammalia; order Artiodactyla; family Ziphiidae; genus Mesoplodon; species Mesoplodon densirostris. The sequence continues at coordinate 218,298,065 of NC_082661.1, read as the reverse complement.
GCCCAGTTTTGGATTGGATTGTTTGTTTTTTTGATATTGAGCTTCATGAGCTGCTTGTATATTTTGGAGATTAATCCTTTGTCAGTTGCTTCATTTGCAAATATTTTCTCCCATTCTTAGGGTTGTCTTTTCATCTTGTTTATGGTTTTCTTTGCTGTACAAAAGCTTTTAGGTTCATTAGTTTATTTTTTGTTTTATTTGTTTATTTTTGTTTTTATTTCCATTTCTCTAGGATGTGGGTCATAAAAGGATCTTGCTGTGATTTATGTCATAGAGTGTTCTGCCTATGTTTTCCTTTAAGAGTTTTAAAGTGTCTGGCCTTACATTTAGGTCTTTATTCCATTTGGAGTTTATTTGTGTGTATGGTGTCAGGGAGTGTTCTAATTTCATTCTTTTACAAGTAGCTGTCCAGTTTTCACAGCACCATTATTGAAGAGGCTGTCTTTTCTCCATTGTATATTATTGCATCTTTTATCAAAGATAAGGTGACCATATGTGCGTGAGTTTATCTGTGGGCTTTCTATCCTGTTCCATTGATCTATACTTCTGTTTTTGTGCCAGTACCATACTGTCTTGATCAATGTAGCTTTGTAGCACAGTCTGAAGTCCAGGAGCCGGATTCCTCCAGCTCAGTTTTTCTTTCCCAAGATTGCTTTGGCTATTTGGGGCCTTTTGTGTTTCCATACAGATAGTGAATTTTTTTTTCTAGTTCTGTGAAAAATGCCAGTGGTAGTTTCATAGGAATTGCATTAAATCTGTAGATTGTTTTGGGTAGTATAGTCATTTTAATAATGTTGATTCTTCCAGTCCAGGAACATGGCATATCTCTCCATCTGTTTGTATCATCTTTAATTTTTTCATCAGTGTCTTATAGTTTTCTGCATACAGGTCTTTTGTCTCCTTAGGTAGGTTTATTCCTATGTATTTTATTCTTTTTGTTGCACTGGTAAATGGGAGCATTTCCTTAATTTCTCTTTCAGATTTTTCATCATTAGTGTATAGGAATGCAAGATTTCTGTGCATTAATTTTGTATCCTGCTACTTTGCCAAATTCATTGATTAGCTCTAGTAGTTTTCTGGTAGCATCTTTAGGATTCTCTATGTATAGTATTATGTTATCTGCAAACAGTGACAGTTTTACTTCTTCTTTTCCAATTCTGACTCCTTTTATTTCTTTTTCTTCTCTGATTGCTGTGGCTAAGACTTCCAAAGGTATGCTGAATAATAGTGGTGAGAGTGGGCACCCTTGTCCTGTTCCGTATCTTAGAGGAAATGGTTTCAGTTTTTCACACTTGAGAATGATGTTGGCTGTGGGTTTTTCATATATGGCCTTTATTATGTTGTGATAAGTTCCCTCTATGCCTACTTTCTGGAGGGTTTTTTCATAAATATGTGTTGAATTTTATTGAAAGCTTTTTCTGCATCTATTGAGATTATCATATGGTTTTTATCCTTCAATTTGTTAATCTGGTTTATCACATTGATTGATTTGTGTACATTGAATAATCCTTGCATTCCTGGGCTAAAACCCACTTGATCATGGTGTATGATCCTTTTAATGTTCTGGTGGATTCTGTTTGCTAGTATTTGGTCAAGGGTTTTTTCATTTATGTTCATCAGTGATATTGGCCTGTAGTTTTCTTTTTTTGTGATACTTTCTGGGGTTTTGGTATCAGGGTTGATGGTCGCCTCATAGAATGAGTTTGGGAATATTCCTCCTTTTGCTATATTTTAGAACAGTTTGAGAAGGATAGGTGTTAGCTCTTCTCTTAATGTTTGATAGAATTCGCCTGTGGAGCCATCTGGTCCTGGGCTTTTGTTTGTTGGAAGACTTTTAATCACAGTCCCAATTTCAGTGCTTGTGATTGGTCTGTTTATATTTTCTATTTCTTCCTGGTTCAGTCTTGGAAGGTTGTGCTTTTCTAAGAATTTGTCGGTTTCTTCCAGGGTGTTCATTTTATTGGCATATAGTTGGTTGTAGTAATCTCTCATGATCCTTTGTATTTCTTCAGTGTCAGTTGTTACTTCTCCTTTTTCATTTCTAATTCTGTTGACTTGAGTCTTTTCCCCTTTTTTCTTGATGAGTCTGGCTAATGGTGTATCAATTTTGTTTATCTAATGAAAGAACCAGCTTTTGGTTTTATTGATCTTTGCTGTTGTTTCCTTATTTCTTTTTCATTTATTTCTGATCTGATCTTTATGATTTCTTTCCTTCTGCTAACTTTGGGGGGTTTTTATTCTACTTACTCTAATTGCTGTAGGTGTAAGGTTAGGTTGTTTATTTCAGATTTTTCTTGTTTCTTGAGGTAGGATTGTATTGTTATAAACTTCCCTCTTAGAACTGCTTCTGCTACATCCCATAGGTTTTGGGCCATCAAGTTTTCATTGTCATTTATTTCTAGGTATTTTTTGATTTCTTCATTGATTTCTTGGTTATTTATTAGTGTATTGTTTAGCCTCCATGTGTTTGTATTTTTTTTACCATTTTTTTCCTGTAATTGATATCTAGTCTCATAGCATTGTGGTTGGAAAAGATACTTGATACGATTTCAATTTTCTTAAATTTACCAAGGCTTGATTTGTGACCCTAGATATGATCTATCCTGGATAATGTTCCATGAGCACTTGAGAAGAAAGTTTATTCTGTTGTTTTTAGCTGAATTGTCCTATAAATATCAATTAAGTCAATGTTGTTTAATGTGGCATTTTAAGCTTGTGTTTCCTTATTTATTTTCATTTTGGTTGATCTGTCCATTGGTGGAAGTGGGGTGTTAAAATCCCCTACTATTATTGTGTTACTGTTGATTTCCCCTTTTATGGCTGTTAGCATTTGCCTTATGTACTGAGGTGCTCCTATGTTGGGTGCATAATATTTACCATTGTTATATCTTTCTCTTGGATTGATCCCTTGATCATTATGTAGTGTCCTTCTTTTTCTCTTGTTATAGTCTTTGTTTTAAAGTCTATTTTGTCTGATGTGAGAATTGCTACCCCAGCTTTCTTTTGATTTTCATTTGCATGGAATAACTTTTTCCATCCCCTCACTTTTAGTCTGTGTGGGTCTCTAGGTCTGATGTGTAGACAGCATATATACAGGTCTTGTTTTTGTGTCCATTAAGCCAGTCTGTGTCTTTGTTTGGAGCATTTAATCCATTTACATTTAAGGTAATTATTGATATTTTGTTCCAATCACCATTTTCTAATTGTTTTGGGTTTGTTATTGTGGGTCTTTTCCTTCTCTCATGTTTCCTGCCTAGAGAAGTTCCTTTAGCATTTTTTGTAAAGCTCGTTTGGTGGTGCTGAATTCTCTTAACTTTTGCTTGTCTGTAACGTTTTTAATTTCTCCATCCTATCAGAATGAGATCGTTGCTGGGTAGAGCAATCTTGGTTGTAGGTTTTTCCCTTTTATCACTTTAAATATGTCCTGCCACTCCCTTCCAGCTTACAGAGTTTCTACTGAAAGATCGGCTGTTAACCTTATGGGGCTTCCCTTGTATGTTATTTGTTTCTTTTCCCTTGCTGCTTTTAATATCTTTTCTTTGTATTTAATTTTTGATAGTTTGATCAATATGTGTCTTGGCTGTTTCTCCTTGGATTTATCCTGTATGGGACTCTCTGCACTTCCTGGGCTTGATTGAATATTTCCTTTCCCATATAAGAGACATTTTCAATTATCATCTCTTCAAATATTTTCTCAGTCCTTGTCTTTTTCTGGGACCTCTATAATTCAAATGTTGGTGCATTTAATGTTGTCCCAGAGGTCTCTGAGGCTGTCCTCAGTTCCTTTCATTCTTTATTCTTTATTCTGCTCTGCAGTAGTTATTTCCACTATTTTATCTTCCATGTCACTTATCCGTTCCTCTGCCTCAGTTATTCTGTTATTGATTCCTTCCAGAGAATTTTTAATTTCACTTATTTTGTTTTTCATCATTGTTTGCTCTTTAGTTCTTCTAGGTCCTTGTTAAACGTTTCTTGTATTTTCTCCATTCTATTTCCAAGATTTTGGATCATCTTTAGTATCATTACTCTGAATTCTTTTTCAGGTAGACTGCCTATTTGCTCTTCATTTTTTTGTCCTGGTGGGTTATTACCTTGCTCCTTCATTGGCTGTGTATGCCTCTGTCTTCTCATTTTGCTTAACTTACTGTGTTTGGTGTCTGCTTTTCAACACCAACATAGGCACTCCCATATTATGCATTATTCAGAAAGTTTAGAGGTGTTTTTAAGTTAAAACTTTACCTTGAAGAAGCATATTGATCAGTTTTATGGTTTGAAATGGTTTAAGTACAGCGTGTTTATGGTGGAATGTGTTATCCAATATTGAAACATAGGTTCATTACTTATAATACAGATTTCTTCACACATTTGTTTCACCACACCTAGATGTAGTTTACAAAGCTGGAAAAAAATAAGATGGGCCCTCCCTGGTGGTGCAGTGGTTGAGAGTCCGCCTGCCGATGCAGGGGATATGGGTTTGTGCCCGGGTCTGGGAGGATCCCACATGCTGTGGAGCGGCTGGGCCCGTGAGCCATGGCTGCTGGGCCTGCGCGTCCGGAGACTGCTCCGCAGCGGGAGAGGCCACAACAGTGAGAGGCCTGCATACCGCAAAAAAAATAAAATAATAAAATAAGATGGCTATTTTAAAGAGTAAATCTCATTATTAATACATATTATTTTATCTACTAGATGAAGCAATTGACATTAATGATTTTTCAATTTAGATAATAAGGAAAGTCTCTTGATTATGTTTCCTTCAGAGGTGTTGTATCCATCACCTTCTCTATAGTTCTCCTGTTACCTGTGTAGCTCAAGTTCTGTCCATCTTCTTCTGGAACTCTTAAAAGAGTTACCAATGTGACTTTTCCATATCCTAATCTCCCCTTTATGTGTTTTCAGAGCAATGTTATCAAGCAAAAACCCCCTTCCTAAAGAATTTCAGTGGCTTCCTTTTGCCCATAGAATAGAATCCAATCTCTTTCTCACAACTTAGAAGATCTTGCTAATGAGACCGCAGTGGAGAATGTTCTACCTGACCATAGCCTTCTTCCTTCCTACAGTCCATGTTCAACCATACTGAAATAGTCACAGCTCACATAAGAGGCCAAGATCACTTAGTCTTCTGAACCTTTGTCCACAGTTCTTCCTGTGTTAACAACATCACTTTCAAGGAAAACGTCAATAAATACAGCAGCATCCCCATGAACACTTAGCCATTAATCTCTACTTCAGTATGACTAAATGAACACTGTTTCATCATCTGGTACCTTGTCTTTGGTTGTTTTCCCTAAAATTGGACTTTCATTATTCCAGACCTATCCCAAATTCAACATAAACCTCTGCTTACTACAAGATCAATTTAAACTCTTGTACTTGTGTTGGTCCACCTTCCTCCATAATGAGTTGCCAACTACTTTTCCAGGGCCATCAACCCCCCCCACCCACCCACTATATGTTCCCGCAAAGACTGTCAGTCTGAGATACTTAACCACTCCAAACACATCTGACTTTTTGGGAGCTCTTATTCATACACTGATCCTTCTATCATATCTGTTTTTTGAATGTTATCAATTTAAGTCTTCATTATTTGTATAGTAAATTATATTATGTGTGTGGTTTTAAAAATTGTTTGGAAGCATATAAAATGAAATTAATATTTCTTATTTTTTTCCTTCTGCTCATTATCTATTTCCCCAAGAGACTACCACTGTTTCTGTAGCTGTTTTTAGTATTCTGATGATTATGAGCAGTATAACATTTTATTTTTGATTTTTGTTTTGTTTTGTTTTTTACACTGTATATCTTAATTTTATTTTTTTTACACATCTGTATTGGAGTATAATAGCTTTACAATGGTGTGTTAGTTGCTGCTGTATAACAAAGTGAATCAGCTATACATATACATATCCCCTCCCTCTTGCGTCTCCCTCCCATCCTCCCCGTCCCACCCCTCTAGGTGGTCACAAAGCACCGAGCTGATCTCCCTGTGCTACATGGCTGCTTCCCACTAGCTATCCATTTTACATTTGGCAGTGTATATATGTCCATGCCACTCTTTCACTTCATCCCAACTTACCCTTCCCCCTCCCTGTGTTCTCAAGTGCACTCTCCATGCGTGAGTCTTCATTCCTGTACTGCCCCTATGCTCCTCAAACCCTTTTTTTTTTTTTAGATTCCATATATATGTGTTAGAATACTGTATTTGTTTTTCTCTTTCTGACTTACTTCACTCTGTATGACAGACTATAGGTCCATCCACCTCACCACAGACAACTCAATTTCCTTTCTTTTTATGGCTGAACAATATTCCACTGTATATATGTGCCACATCTTCTTTATCTATTCACCTGTCGATGGACACCTAGTTTGCTTCCATGTCCTGGCTATTGTACATAGAGCTGCAATGAACATTGTGGTACATGACTCCTTTTGAACTATGGTTCTCTCAGGGTAACATTTGAAATAGAATATTAAATTGAATAGATTCATTAAACTGTAGTGTTTAATGCAACTTAAAGTAAATGCTTCATTGTTTTCAGTTTTTCTTTCATGATACATTTTTATCCATTTTTAAAATTTATTTATACTCATTTTGTTGAACTAAAAGGGATGTGTTCTCATTGTAATAAGTGAAATAGTACACAAATGTTGTAAAAAGTTAATAATCTCTTCTAACCTCTATTCCCACCCCTGCAGTGTAATCAATCTTAGCAGATTGCTGTATTTCTTTGCCCATTTATTACCAGTCATACAATCCTATGAAACATATGTGCACATCCATAGGAGTGGCAGACACTGTTAGTCACTCATCCAATATTCATTTTTCTCTGCTACCTTACAAATAGAAGCCATTTTTTTAGGGAGGGAGCTGCCAGTGTGCCCAGTTAAAATGTTTGCTATTATAGACTTCCTTTCAGATTGGGGCACAATGTGACAAACTTCTTGGCAGTGTAAAGGATGTGGATGTCAACTAGGTGAGCTTTTGCAAAAATTTTTTAAAGGGAGAGAAGCTCAGCTGTCCCCTTGTAAGCTTTTCTTTTAGACTTTTCTATTATCAGATAGTTGTGATAACTTCTAGTCCTTGGAGATGGCTTGGTAAAACTTTTCTCAAGTGGGTGGACCTTTCAGATATTGAGAAAACATTTGGAAAATTGTTGATAGCTGCAAGACAAGGACACCAGCAATTCTGTCTTTGTCACAAGGATTGATATCTACCAATCACAGTAAAATAGAATATACATGAGTCGTTTGTTAAATCTATCAGCTGTTTCTATAAACTGTATGTTGTAGAAAAAATCACAAATTATGAAATAGAATCTTGGATGATATTTATGATTTCTTAGATTTAAAGTTGTAAGGCTTGGTGTCTTTAGAAATTTCTTATTTCAATTACTTATTTAATGAAGGAAATTCTGTCTTTGTGAAATTCAAAAACAAATGTTATCCTAGGGTGGAATGTTTAATTTTGAGGTCCTGTTTAATGCTAAGTACAATAGCTAAGTCTGTGGTTTTCTTTATTCCAATGACAATTTTAATAAATACGTACAGAAATGAGTATCAGTTGTGTTTAATGATTATAATTTACTAAACTAGCTCTATTAATTTCTACTTGCCTCTAACTTATTATGTCTTTTCCTATGAATTGGCTTATGTTTTCCATGTAAAGAATAATGTAAATTTTACATTTTTCATCACAGTAATTGTTACATGTAAGTTAGCATGAACATTTACAATTCTGTGTTGATTTAACTTAAGATGTTTTTCATGATATTAATGAGAGCATAATTCAGTCTAAATGATATATTTCAGCATAAAATAGTATAATTCGGCCTTTGTAATTAGATAGTTCTTTTTTCAGGGAGGTTCTTATATATGTAGTGGTGAAGGGTAGATGTGAGTTCACAACAGCCTCAGAACTTGAGGCAAGGAAGGGAGCGTTTCTTCACCTAACTTATAACTTTAAAAATGTGGCTTCTAGTGTTTTTAGTTCACAGCCAGCAAATTTAAAATTGATATACTCTTGAAATGAAGTCAGCAATGTTTATTCTAAATTTAAGTAAAGCTTTTTTTCCCTTCCCTTTCTCTTCTCGCTGACGTGTGTTTCCAACATAGTGTTCTTTCCTATTTAACTTTCACTTCTTGACTTTTCGCTTGAACTCAGCTGCTGCTCTTTCTTGTAAACCATGTCATCATCTTTATTTTACATCTTTTTAAAATCTTCCTTTTTTTATTATTTGCATGAGTATAAGCTTTCAGAGTTCTACTTGGTCCAAGGACAACCTTTATCTTGCCTTTTGCATTTCACAAATGGAATCAGAATGAGAGGTAACTTACCTGATGACCCAAGCCAACAGAAGAACCCATGGAGGCCACTATCTAATCATTCCAAATTGGGGACAGTCAGAAAATTATCAGGCCAAAAAAAAATTACAGGGTGTCAATCAACACTATACTAAATCGAGTGAATTATGTAATGCTTAGCTTCTGAGCAAAAGTACCTTTAACTGATACTGCTCAATTTTACTGAATTCTTGGATAAAGTTAAAACAAATTACAAAAAAGTGCTTTCTAAATTAGAAAATATTCCATTTAGTTTAGGTGCATTATTAATTATTAAGACTAGATTATGAGAAAAAAATTAACTAATGACGGATATTTAGAAAACCAGCCTACATGTACTGACCAGATCTCTAGTTCTGGTAGGTCAGTGTAGTAGAATGATAGAAGAATCAGCTCAAGACTCAGGATTGGGGGAGTATTCAACAGTTAACTTGATAGATCCCAGGGCAGTTAAATGCAGTCACGTTTTTGTGTAGTGCAGCACATGCCTTTTAAAAATCTTTTCCCCTTCGAGGATGATACAACCTAGGACTTGCTTCTTGCCAATTGAATATGACAAAAGTTGTGAGATAATCACTCCCATGAGTAGGTTATATAAGACTCCATCTGAGTAGACTGGTATAAAAGCTTCTCCTATTGGCTTTGAAGAAGTGAGTGACTATGTTGTAAACAGCCCGTGAGCAAGCCACAGTACAAGGATCTGTGAGTAAGAGGGCCTCTGGGAGCTGAGAGCAGCCTCTGTCTGACAGCCAGCAAGAAAGTGGGGCTCTCAGTTGATACAACAGCAAGGATCTGAATTCTATCAACAACGATGTGAATTTGGAAAAGGATCCTGAGTTCCAGAAAAGAAAGCCAGGCCAACAAGTAGATTGCCAAACTGTGAGGCCCTGAGCAGAGGACCTGAACTCCTGACCTGAAAACTGATAATGAAGATATGTTGTTTTAAGCATTAAATTTTTAGTACTGTGTTATGCAACACAGAAACTAACACATGTAATGAAAAGGGTTTAATCTAGCCTCTAGGAGTAAAAGGTTCACTTCATATTTTAGAGACAGGGGAGGCATTTTTATCCAGGAAAAAAGGGCCTGGGGCTAGCTTGTAAAAAAAACAAGACAAAACAAAGTAAAAAAAAACAAATCATGCACACAGAGAAATATCAGGATAAATTAGCAAAATAATTACAAATTTTTACATTGTCTATATGGGTGAATATTAAGGAATCTATTAAAGAGCTATTTAATTGCTGCTGCAAAATAAATAGCATGCTTTTCTGTTAAAGAGCACACTATTTAACACAGAAAACACTGGAAATAGAAAGCTAAGGAAACCAAGTATGAATTGTTACTCTATCAGAATTATTTTATTAAACTTAGCCATGTTTTATTTAAGGAGGCAAACACTATTTTCCTTTACTTTGTTTTGAAACTATGAGGTAAAACTCTACACTTCTCTTTAGATTCATTCTAGGATTTTGTGTTTGTGTCATGGATGGAGAAATGTTTGCTAATTTTCTTTAACAACAAGGTAACAGAAATGATTTTACTTCAAAATAATCACTATGATGAGAATGCTGTAAACTGATATGTTCACGGCTTGCTTGTATACATGCACAATACTGTAATATTTTTGGAAAATATTTGGTAATACATAAACATCAAGTGACATAAACAAATCAAGCCCTTTGAGCCAGTTATTCCACAACTGGGAATAAATCCTAAGGAAATAGCTAAAATTTGTAGAACCTTACAGTAAATGACATTTATTGCTCGATATGAAAATGTTTCACTCAATCTAAATCTCTGAATGTAAGGAAATTGTTAACAATACCAGGCATTAAGGTATTTTACAAGTAGTTTACAATTAGTGAGTTTCTGTCTCTAAATCTAGTTTGCTCACATCCTCAGGGGAAGCTCTGGAGAAGTGAGTCTACAATCCTCTGACTTTCTATCCAACAGCTGCTATTTCCATGCCCTGCTATGTCCTTGCCTGCAGAGCTACCTCCTCCTATAATAAAAAGCAATTTTTAATGACTGTGAACATTTCTGAAGAATATGTTATTTGTTTTATTGTGAGTGTATGTGTGTGTTTGTGTTTGTTTATACCCTGCATGTGAGAGAGAGTTTATTGCGCACGATAACCTCAAAAAAACTATGGGCTTTAGGAGAAGGAGAGTTGGTTTAAAAGTTTAAAATTTCATTCTTTTCCCCACTAGGCCAGAGAAAAGGAATCACGCTTAAAGCTGTAGATGGTGGCAGCTGAAAGGGAAGCAGATGAACAAATACCAGGCATCAGAAAATGGAAGTAAGTGGTGTGACTTGGGTGTTAGCCTGGGAGCTGCACAGCATCCCTGGTGGTTCCCAGAAAGAGTATGTAGGAGAAACTCATTTCTTTCTTCATTCCAAAGTGACCATCTCTACTCCATAGCGCAAATGAATTTCTTTTTGTTGGAGTCTCTCTCAACCTCTCCCCAACCTCCAAGCTGTGATGTGCATGAACAGTGGATTGAAAATGAGGGAATCCCTGTTCCCTGCATGAGGAAAAAAGGATAAGAATTGTTCTCCTATCATTTCATATCTATTTCTCCTGTTAGGCTGTTTAAGAGGTTGAGTACACCAAGAAGACCCCCCCCCAGAATGAATAATTAAGTCTAGTAGGCTTCCCCTTGGTGCTTCTTGCCCAAGTCATGCTCCACCTTTCTTCTAAAACACAATTGTAGACTCCAACTGATAAAAGGCATCTGAAGCACAATTTTAAAAGTACTGATGCAATTTACTATTTCCCTTGAAAGTAAAGTAACTCATATTTCCATATGAATGTCAAGTTAGAAGCATAGCTTTTAAATTTTTTCTGTCATTATGAATCTCAAACTTTATAAGTTTTCATGCTTTATAATATTCTTGATGATTTTTCAAAATAAAAACATAAGCATTATAAATTACCTATTGGAAATTATACTTATACCAAACATCAAAATAATGCCATTTGTGGTCACAGCGAATATTTATAAATCAGATATAAATTTTTTTCATATGACTTGAATCACATGAGACCTGTATGCAAATTCAAGGCTGGACAATGTTGATACAGGGATAGTTTTCAGTTTGTTAAAAGGAGTGTGTGCACTCATTTGTATTTGTACCTGGGGAAAACTGTCTGGATAGAAGTAACTTATTGCATTTTGTATATCCCTCAAGTAAAAGTAATTATTGCATTATTTAATCTAAACACAAATCACAAACACTTTGAACTCAAAGTATTCAAATACTGTTCCTTTTAAGTTTTCTGTTGAGATACGAACGCTATACACATCCAAAACATGGGGCATATTCAAATAGTCATTCTAGGTATGCAAATTCTCTTTGTCATGTAAAATACAAAGACAAGAGGCCTAACTCAAACAGGTAGATATATTCTTTCAAAGATGAGAATAAACATCTATTAAATATTTTCTAAATTAATTCATTGGTTTATTTATTAATTTAAGCATTCATTTAGTTCCACCTGATATGAAAAGGTAAGTGTTGCAAACTTCTCAGTATTTTAAGAGAAATAAGACCTCTAGATACATCATATTTGACTGGCAATCTATTTGGTAAATTTTCAGTAGATGTACAGCATACTGAATGGCCAATACTGTATTGTTGAGTAAGCATTTAAAGGATATCTATTGATATTCAAGTATTTTAAAAAGAGAAAAAAATAGATTTCTTTTTCTAGAATGTGATTTTGAAAGATTAAAGACTGCAACCACCATCAAAAAGTCAGCGCTTAACATCATTTGCATTTATTCTTTTACGTGTTTATTGTCTGTCCTCCCACTAGAGGGCAGGGCCTTCTCAGTTTTGTTAACCAATTTAGCCTCATGGCAGTTAGTAGGTGCTCAAAAAAATTTTTTTTGAACAAATGAATTGAATAATTCTTTGGATTTATGCAATCCAACTTTTTGACTCCTACATTAAATGATATACTTTAACTTCTCTCATGGTCTCACATAACTGCACTGCTTATACCACATATGACAGAAAATTCCAGTTTGGCTTGTGAGTTTGCAGATTAGTACAGTTATCAGGCTACTGTGAAGTTGAAACTTCAGACAAGCACAAGGACCTCAGCTGAGCCATCAAAAACAAAACCTTGGTGAAAGCATTCCAGCTGAAACTTATGTTTACAATCAACTAGGTTTTATCTTCACTGTGATGTGAGCAGCAGGCGTCTCAAAGCATCAGTTGTCCAGTCATGCCCCTGTGAAGATGGCGGGCAGCTGGCTGGTTTCACAGAAGGGCTGGTGCTAAAAGCACAGTGAGTCTGTTGATAGAACCTCTTCTGTTTCCAATATATTCTATAAAAAATAGAGTATTTTAAAATACGTTAGCAGTTTAGCTGCAAACTACTCTTTCCATTAAAATTTCCCCTAAAGATATTGAAAGAACTCTAGCAAATTTCATATGTGGTAGTGGACTACACGTATTCTCTTATACAACTGTACCTATCAGAAAACAGATGAGACCACATAGGCAGTATTATCATAATCCAGGTAAGAGATTTATTTTCCAAATGGCTAGCCAGTTAACCAACAGCATTTGTTGAAAAAAAAATCCATATTTTCTCCATGCTTTCTTTTCTTCTACTGGGTAGAATTGCTATAATAATCAAAACAATTTGGCACAGATATATATATAGATATAGATAGATAGATAGATACACACACATATATATACACATATATACATACATAGACATATATGTGTTTAGATTTATCAAATGTAAAAGATGAAATCATAGAAGATTTTGATTTAGTTATATTGAAGACTTTAGTGAAAATTGACAGCTTTATAATGTTGAGATTTATCATCCAAGAACAAATCATAATCATTGCTTTCACTTTGTGAAGAACCACCACAACAATAAAAGCTAACTTTTGTTGAAAACTTACTTTGTGCCATTATCATTCAAATCATTATATGCTTTAACTCCTTTAATCCCCCACTACAATGTATGTTAACTACTATTACTATCATTTCCATTTTACACATGAGAAACTGAGGCCCTGAAAGGTTAAGTGATTTGCCCAAGACCATGCAAGGAGCAGGCAGATCAAAGCCATCTGCCTCTCACAGAGGATCTGTTCTGTCTTAATTCTGTCATGTTCTCTGATATTTTGTTGATACTTGCTTATTTTCTCTGTTCTTTCTGTCTTTTGCTATGTGGTCTGTTTGGTACCCCATAGAAGTTATAATCTGCTTTATTTACTCAGAAGTAACTTTTTTTTCTTTAAGTCACAACTTAAACCTGCCTTTCTTACTTTATTAACTTCAGGAAAAAAAAATCTACTAATTCCCTGATGTGGAAGATGAAAAAGTTGATGAACTAATAAAAACTTTCTTCAACCTCTCTTCCTCTTTCTTAACAAAATATTCTGGGGTTTTTATCACAATCACCAGAGATAGTTAACAGCATTTAGTATGTTTTACATTTATATAACTTGTCTTTTCAGAAAATAAACTATATTATTCATTTCTTAGTACAATCATCACAGTTATTTAGTTGAGCCTATATTTTAATGAATGTGCTTATCTCTATCAATCCTTTCACACCGTATGATATGAGGTAAGATGCTTCTTTTGGAAATAAGTTTTAAAAATTCCACTCAAATTGCCTTAAAAATTTAGGAAATATATATGCCATAATTAGAAGTTCACAGATGACACAGGATCTAAGAACATGGCAATGGACTTGGTCTCAATGGTGTTATGGAGAACCACTGTTACCTTTAACCTCAGACCTACAGCAAGTAGCTGGAGAAATTTTAGGAAACTCAGTCACATCCAAAGATAACGAGACGAAAAGGAGAAAAATATCTAAGTGAAAAAGAGGAAGTTTCTCTTTCTTCTTAGGCATAGAGATACTTCTCACAGAAGTCAGTAGCATTCTTTCCCGCCAGTGTTGTTGGAAGTTCCATTCCCATTTTTGAAATTTTACTGGGAGGAAAACTGGAATGAACATGTTTACTTTAGATTAATTATGTGGGTTTTTGAATTTTGGGAACTCTATCAAAAATCCCCTAAACACTATCCTCTTCATAAGTGAGCTATTTTGGGGATCATTTTGTAAATATCTAGAATATCAGTGAAGAATTATATTTCCTGAATTACTGCATACTAAATATATCATCCTGATGCCTTTGTATATGAAATACAACTTCCTAAGTAAGTAATTCAGAATTCACAATATTTTCCTTCATACTCAATAGGTAGGCATTACTACACTAATTTCTGGCACTAAATAGTATCCTTTGTATTTGTCGCCTATTTTATGTTTTTATACTCTTCATATTACTGTTGTATCCTCTAACTTCTGATTTTTTTTGTAGTTGTGTATTTTCTATGAAAGTTTTTTCCTTCATTAAGTGTTCTGTCAGTTCATTCTGTGCTATTAATACTTGATCCTTTATCACTTGTTTCGTGAATTGCATGTTCTCTTTAATTTCCAGGAGGTAAATTATTACTTGCTAAAAAATTTCTTCTGTCTTTTAAGATATATCTTCTTCTGGAATGCTTTTTCAGTTTTTTCCATACTGTGTTTATATACTCCACCTTTATTCCTTCTTTTTTCTTTCTATCACCTCTGTGGCTATTAATAAAGTATATATCGACTGTAGATTTTTGTAGAACTTACATATTTTTTTCTCTTTTATCTGACTTTGGATAAATCCACCTAGACCATTTTTTTTCTTTTCGCATCAAAATTGATTGTAAGGTTTTCTGTTGACTCTCCCCCTTTTTCCTCAAGGCATTGTTTGAATCATACCATAAAAGGATTAATGTGAGGACTAGAATTTGGTATGATTCGGTTGTATTTTTTCCTTGGCAGCTCTTCAGATTACTGAAGAATTTATGGCATTATTCAAGAAACTTGTTGCATTCTGTAACTTTGACTTTTAAGCTCAAATCAGAAGGCATTGCAGCAAAATAACCAAAAAACCACAGTCTAGGTAGTGTTGAGGGCTTTGTAATTCTAGTAATTAGATTGGAGGTGAGCAAATACTTTGGTGGTACAGAGAACAAACGATTAGATTTGAATGACCATTGCTGCAGAGATTAACTATAAAAACACTATTCCGCAGACATCCTTTTCTACAAGGCATATATATTTGTAATAGATTTTATAGTTTAGAGCACTTTTAGGTTCATAGCAAGTTTGAGCAGAAAGTATAGAGAGTTTTCCTGTCCCTCCTGCCTGCACACACATACAACTTCCCCCAATACCGACATCCCGCACCAAAGTGGTACATCTGTTTACAATTGATGAACCTACATTGACACATCATTACTAACCAAGTCCATAGTTGACCCACAAAAACAAACCCAAAACAATTAAGAAAATGGTAATAGGAACATACATATCAATAATAACCTTGAATGTAAATGGATTAAATGCCCCAACCAAAAGACACAGACTGGCTGAATGGATACAAAAACAAGACCCATATATATGCTGTCTACAAGAGACCCATTTCAGACCTAGGGACACATAGAGACTAAAAGTGAAGGGATGGAAATAGATATTCCATGCAAATGGAAGTGAAAAGAAAGCTGGAGTAGCAACACTTGTATCAGATAAAATAAACTTTAAAATAAAGACTGTTACAAGAGATAAGGAGGGACACCACATAATGATCAAAGGATCAATCCAAGAAGAAGATATACCAATTATAAATGTTTATGCACCCAACATAGGGCACCTCAATATATAAGGCAAATGCTAATGACCATGAAAGGAGAAATCGATAGAGTTACTCTTGGTGTTGTACATTCTATGCATTTTGACAAATGTATAATGATATGAATCCCCCATAATAGCATAATTCAGAAGATTTCCACTGCTTTAAAAACTCCAAAAAATCATCTAAGTTTTCTCCTTTGTTATCTTCTAGGAGTTTTTTAGTTTTGCATTTTACATTTATATCTGTGATCCTTTTGGTGTTAATATTTATGAGAGTGTAAGGTCTATCTAGAGTCTTTTTTTTTTTTTTTTTTTGCACGTTGATGTCCAGTTGTTCCAGTGCTGTATGTTGAAGAGACCATCTTTACTCTGTTGTACTGCCTTAGCTTTTTTAAAATAGATTGGTTGACTGTATTTATGTACGTCTATTTCTGGGCTCCAGGGCATATGTTTTCAAAGGCAAATTTTAGTGTTTTTATAATCTAGTTAAACCTACATTTGTCCTCATTGAAGGGAATGGGTAAAGCCTCACCTGCTGGATCCTTCTTTCCTCCACCCCAGTGGCTGCTTGAATAGACCAGTTACTATTCCAAGAAAATCAATGTGATAAACTATTTGATTAAAGTTGATATACGGATGCATACTGAACATTCACACTTACACACACACACACACACACACACACACTCACAGCCACAGAAGTTTTATGCCTGGTGGATTCCCATTCCTTCTCAATAGTAACATGAGAGAATTTAATCAATTGTGTAAAATTTTCAAGTGCTCATAATGTAATTTGCATGATAGGTCTTATTTACTCTCAAAAGGTAGTGCTCCGAGTAATCTCGTGATTATCTTTGAATGTATTCTTTTGTCGAAGCTTGAACACTCTGTTCTTAAACGTTGCACATTTTTTAATAAAACAATTCAATGAAAAGGAGAACATCCTCTCCTTCATCCCTTAGAAAGCATAAATCCTTTTTTTAATATACCATTATCATTCCTATAACAATTCTGGTGGATCTCAGCATATCATGATTAATTTATATTAAATGGAAATCAGAAGTTTTCAATCTAATATAAACTGGTAGATTGAACTACATTTTTGGAACCTGTATTCATGTGGGCTCAGTAATTTGAAATCTAATTAGTAAGGAATTTTATACATCAAGTTGAAATCATTTGGCTGAAAGTTAATGGTAAATTATTCCCTGAATAATTTGGCTTACCACTGTTATGACAAGAATTAGAGTAAGGATAAACCTACCATAAGCTTCTTGAATACCAGATCTGCAAGGGACAGGAGGACCAGAACTACAGATCAATCAGTAAACAAGAAGAACACCTACTTTCTAAGTGGCTCAATATGGATGGGACTAGGGAGGCAATTGTTTTAATCAATTTAAGTCTTCTCTATATTTTATTTAAAAAGACAACAGATATGGAGCACGGTGTTTAAGGGAAAGTCCCAGGGGCCCTCTGATTGAAGCCATCATTGCATGATTGATCCTACTTTGGGTGGTTGAAAGAGAGAAAACAACCTCAGTGGAAATATGTGTGCCTGTCACTTTGTGAGGATCCTAGGACATCAGTCAAAAGTTGCTAGATACAGAGGGAAAAGAACTAAGCTCTGTGTCTTCGGGAATTTGCTGATCTATGGACGTAAAACTTCAGTAAAAAGGAATCCCATGGTACTCTATTTCTATGTCTTTCCAATAAAATATGGAGAAGACAGCAAACTGATTAAAACAATTACATCTCTTGTCTTTCCTATATAGAGCCACATAGAAAGTAAGCTTTCTTCTTTGCTGTTTAATCTATACTCTTGATCATTCTGTCTCCTGTAGATTTGGTACTTAAAAAGCCTAAAGAAGTTGCTATCTTTACTCTAATTCTAGTCATGACCATTAAAATTATGATTATTGCACTCAGTATCTATCACTAGATTTCATTTCAAAGAAACAATGACAGAAACAAAAATTTAAGTTTTAGAAATTTCTCTTTTCCTTATGATTATGTAATTTCTCAGCCACTTCAGGCAACTACAAAGTTTAAAAGCAGAATCAATGCACATTTCCTTTTCTTATTCCTTTCTTCATCTGGGTTGACATCTAAGTTCTGACGTTGGTTAGCAGCTGTAGTACATCATGGCATTTGAATGTTTGGCCTGTGGCAGCATCTGGTGGCCAATGCATCTAGACTAGCTGCTTTGGTCTAAATGTGTCCCCCCGCCCCATCAATATGTTGAATCCTAACCTCAAAAGGTGATACTGTTAAGAGGTGGGACCTTGGGAGGCTCTGCCCTCATGAATGGAATTAGTACTCATAAAAGAGGCTCTGCAGAGCTCCCTTCCCCCTTCTAACATGTGAGAATCACAGAGAAAATGCACCAGCTATAAAACCAGAAGAGGGCTGTCACCAGAACTCAACTGTACTGGTGTGTGGATCTTGAACTTTCAGCCTACAGAACTATGAGAAGTAAATTTCTATTCTTTATAAGCCATTCAGTCTGTGGTATTTTGTTATAGCAGCCCAAATGGACTAAGGCTCTAGTGTATACCACAACCATTGCATACAATTCCACAAAAATCCAAAATAGCTAGTTACAGGCAACTGTACACAAGTATACACGGGGATAACAGTAGTACCTGCTTATAGTGGTATTATAAGTATTCAGTGATTTAATATATGAAGAGTATTTAACATGACTGTCCTTTACACAATCTGCTAAGTTATAATCATCAACACCATCGTTATTATTTTTTATTTCCACTCATATTAATTATATGTGATTGCTGTTTCTAATGTCTCTGTTTCAACCACGTTTCACTGACAGCAGCTCAGTGTGTCTCTTCTGCTTGTAGGAGGAGCAGGAGGGCGCAGTTGGTGAAGTAAACAAGGAGCAAGAAGCAAAAAAGCGTGATTTAGCCTCTGTAGACATCAACACAAAACACCTAAATTTACTTACACACACACACACGCACGCGCGCACACACACACACACCCCGGAGTGGGCTGTCAAGAACTGTGAAGGCTCTGAGATTTTAGCTTACTTGCAAGCTAACAAGTTAGCTTGTCACAGTTGCATACATGGTGGCAGACTTGCGGGTCAGAGATAAAGGACTTTGTTACTCATGGTTTAGCAGGCAGCTTGAGCTTCACATTCTCATTGGGAACCCCTTGCTCTCCAGTCTCCAAGAGTGATGAAGAGGCGGTCCCTTTTGGACACTGCACACATAGTGGGTTGTTTCCCAACTGAGGAAGTCCAAGCTTTGGGCATCACCAGTCTTATAAAAGAATTGCCAACTCTTACCTCAGATGGGGACATTATTTTCATTTTCCTGGACAGAAAATCCATTTACCCTCTTCCCTGAAGAGAAATATTATCTCTACTTTCTAAGGCTGTTTGTTATTCTGGAAAAAGTAGCCCAAAACAATCTGATAGTAGACATACATAAACAACATTTGGGAGAATGGCCTCCCTAAAAGCACATGGATTGAAATGACATCTCTTTCCCTTAAGATGCATGATAACTTTAATATTGCAGGGAATTTATTAAAACATATTTTGATTTATTTTACTTTTATTATATTAAAGTAATGCGGTGATGACAAATAAACCTCCAAAATCCAATAGCCTAACATGGCAGTTACATAAAGTATATCTATTGCTATGATATGTGAAGTCCAGAATGATAGCTCCTAATAAGTGGGTAATTCTTCAAATAGTGGTATGTATAATAATTCTAGCTTATTCTATATTGTGACTCTAATATCTTCAGCAGAAGTCTCCCAAGTTTGCCATAGGCTTGGTCTTCATTCCAGCTATCTTAGAAGAGAAGCAATCTCAGTGGATCATATGTGGGAGGGTTTTATAGGCAGAACTCTAAATGACACACCTCATTTCACCCACATTCTACTTATTGTCTAGCATTTAGTTACATGACCAAATCTAACAGCAAGGTAAGCTGGGAAATGTAGTCTAGTTCTGTGTGTAAGAAGAGAAGCTGGTTTCAGTACAGTACTCAGTTTGACAGTCTCTCACACATTCAGCTTAGATAAGGCTTTATCTAAGTTTAAGCTTTTTAAAACCCATATCTAGAAAAATATCTTTTAAATATACATTTAATTTCATTTTGAGTTTTGCTGTGTGCCTTGAGTAGATCTGCTAGCTATGGTACAGAATTAATTTCAAATTAGTTTTCCACAATTTGAAGGTAATTTTGACGTGACATAAATACATTATTGGTTAATCCCTCATATCAGATGTAGAGATTTTGAGGATTAAAAAGATTGATTTAAAGCCAACTCAGAAAAATATTTATGCGTGCATGAATAAATATAAAGCAGCAGAAATGAAAGAACTGGGGTATTGAAACGCATATATTCAAAAGAATCCAAACAATTTTAGGGAGCTGGGGTCTGCCTAAAGTATTTTTTAATATGTAGAGGATAGTAAAACAACTTGGTTGGTTGTAATCATCCCTGGCTCAATTTATTTATCTATGCTGCGTGCAGAGAAGAAATGGAAAAGTAAAATAATGCTTGGCAAGGTCAACCTCTGGGAGCCCTTGGCCACATGGGGTGAGATAAAGAGAGTGGATCAGCTTCTTACTAGTAAAATGTGACTTAGCGATGGCTTAGATCTCTGAACAATTTTATCAGAAATTCACCCTACCTTGTGGGGAACTAGAAATCTTAACAGTACTGGGGATGGAAGATAGCAGTTTTTCCTGTACCTATACCTTTTACTCTGAATTAAATTTAATTTTTCTTTTAATCACTTCATTTTAGTTTCTCATATTTATAACCTCACTCTGATAATTGCATCGTGTAAGTATTCTTTGTTCATGATCTTTGCTTTCATCTTTCCGTATTTTTCAGCATTGTTCAGTCACCATTTTTCCTTGTTGCTATGTGCAGTTTCTATGGTATCCTTTGCCATTAATTTTGTTTCTCAAAATAACCTCCACTCTTTCTCTTTGAGAGGAAACATCACAGAGCAAATAAACATTCCTAGTCCAAGATATATTGAAAGGCTTTAGTCTTAAAAAATAAACAGGTATCATCATTCCTAAACTATTTTGTTTAATCAGAGTGTTGAAGATATCCCCTTTACATATTTAAAGTAAACACATCACATGGATATTTGGAAAAAGATAAGAATTACATGTATCATCTTCATTTTACTCTCCCTATTCAAAACCTCTTATAGCATGCTTTTCCAACAACAACAAAAACAGCTACTATCT
Organism: Mesoplodon densirostris; assembly: GCF_025265405.1. Classification (NCBI taxonomy): domain Eukaryota; kingdom Metazoa; phylum Chordata; class Mammalia; order Artiodactyla; family Ziphiidae; genus Mesoplodon; species Mesoplodon densirostris. The sequence goes on along the minus strand of NC_082661.1, from coordinate 218,276,756 downwards.
ATTTAGTGCTTACAGTTTGGGATTCAAGGCCAAACACTCCTTTCTCTCCACACCAGGTTTCTGGCTAAAGGAATATACACATCAGGATTTCCAGCCAAATGGGAAACAAGCAAGGATTTTTAAAAACTATGCAAGCAACTTAAAATGCCAAATGTAAGGCTCTCTTTTACATGTTGTAGTGAAGAACAAGACAAGGGCTTACATAAAGGGTCTGAAAAGGCATCTCCTCAATCATAAGCCACCCTTCACCTCTGAATCTTCTTTACTCAGGTGTGCCTCAGGAGAGCTGGGTCTGAAGAGGCCCAGGTAGCCACAAGGGAGAGAATTGCAAGACTGTCTAACATATAAACAACCCTACCCAGGTTTGTTGTGGTAGGGAGCTAAGAATTCCAGGATGCTTTTTATGTATCTTTGATATAAGTAATAAAAAAAAGATGATGTTTGGGATAGAACATGTAACAAGCTGTTCAATGCATGTCAAACTTAGCTTAGTCAGATTAGTACCTCTGCTACTTTGGGGATGAGCAAATACATAATGCTGTGAGAAAGTGATGAATGTAGCTTCCCCCCTTTCTGGCCAAGGCAGAAATAGGGAAAGAGAAGAATAATCATTTTCCCCTAAACTCACAATATGCTAGTTATTGTGCTAAGCAATTTACATTTTTTGCAATGTCTTTATCAATGTTGTTATTATACATTTAAACAACTGTTAATACAGATGTAAAATAATGAAAGGTATTGTAGTTGATGAACCCATCATTTGACTGTTTTCCCTCAAATCCATTCCTAACATTTCCCTGCCCCTCTATGTACCATAAAGAAATAACCCTTACAGATTACACTTTCAAAGCCATAGAAACTGGCAGGAAGCACTGGCAAGGGATGAGAAACAAGAGGAAGAAAGAGCCTTGGTATTCTTCCTCCTGGCTCCTGGCTTCAAATGCAGTGTAGTAGTAGATGCATCTTTTTTATGGTTCCATCTCTCTTGGGCAGCCCCTTTCTCTGAGGTCCCAGCTCTTGATGGGAAGCTGCCTGGATGTTTCCCTCTCCTACTTTGTGGACCTTCCTCTAAGATTACAAGCGGGCAGCCTAGGATCCTGGAGGTAATATTACCTTCTTCCTTCCATATCCCATCATCCCTAAGAGTAGAGAGGGCTTTCTTTAGTTTGTAATATCAGGTTCTCCTTTGATCCTTTAGCTCTTCTTTTATTTAGGTGACTAACTACTTCCAAACTCATGTTGTCTAATTTCTGTTGAACTATTTGGTGTAGGTTCTGAATTCCTCAAATGAAGAACAGAATGTTAAGCTTAGTTATCCAATACTCACTTTGTGAAATATATTTTTTTCTGAATCCTGTTATATATTTTAGGCATTTATCAAATGATCTATTATATCAGGGACTCCTAGAGACCAGTGTATTATATTACTTTTTAAAATCTGTACAGTACAGAGTAAGTATAACACATTAATTGAGAATTAGCCTAATAGTAGAGGAAAATGAACTTATTTATTCATTCAACAAATATTCTTTATGTTCTTTGAGTACCAGCTACATGTCAGATATCTAGTGAAGAGAACACCTATGGTCCCTGCCTTCAAGAGGTTCATAATCTGTCTTTGTTTCTGGCTCTTTGTAGTAGTTGAGCAGGGGGTTCCAAGTAGGTTTTTTCCACCAAAATTAGATTAAGAAAATTTTCAAATATATAAAAAAGTTGAAAGACTATTATAATAAATACCCACATACTCATCACCTAGATTCTAACTTAATTAATATTAACTATTCTTATTTTATTATTTACCTAACCATTTATCTCTGGCTCTATTCATGCAAAATATAATCTTTTTTTGGATGTACTTCAGAGTGAATTGCAGTCATCATATACTTCTCCCTAAACACTTTAGCATGAATATCACTGACTAGTTAAATATTTTTAAATTTTTTTCTTGCATATAAAATATTTCCTTACGTATAAAATTTACATACAATGAAATGCAAAACTCTTCCTTACACATTAGCTGAGTTTTGACAAATATATATACTTCAAACTCTTATCATGATACAGAGCATTTTGATCACAGCAGAAAATTCTTGATATCACTTCATAGTCAACTCCTGTCTATTCTCCATTGAGGATAACAACACTGTTCTGATTTTATCTACCATGGTTTAGATTTTCCTCTTCTAAGAACTTCTTATAAATAGAATATTACAATATTCACTCTTTGTGTAAGGCTTCATTCATTCAACATTATGGTTTTGAAAGACATCCATGTTATTATATGCTTCAGTAATTCATTAATTTTTATTGGTCACTAGTATTCCTTTGTATGAATACTCTTCATTTGTTTTATCCATTTACCTTTTGAATGACACCTGTATTCTTTCCAGTTTTTGGCTACTATGAATAATGCTACTATTTACTACTAATGTTAAATAGAACAATAAAAAATAATAGAATATCATGCAACATTTCAAGTCTTGTTTTGGGATATAGATTTCCTCTAGTATTGAAATTGCTGGTCATAGAGTACATGTATATTTAGTTTTAAAAGAAAGTACTGGTTCATAGTCCCAAAAGACTGTAGCATCTTACCTTCCTACCAATGGCATATGAGAGTTCTGGTTATTCCATAGGCCCAACAAAGCTTGGTGTGAGAATTCTTTTAATTATTGCCCTTCTAATCAATGTGTACTAGTATTTCATTGTGATTTAATGTGAATTTACCCAATGGCTAATAATGTTGAGCACTTTTTCCTGCATATTGTCCATTTTTATATTTTCTTTTGTGAACTGTCTTTTGACAATTTTTAATGGGGTTATCTTTTCAGTATTGAGTTCTAGAAATTCTTTATATATCATGGAAACCAGGATATGTCTCACAAATATTTCTTTTAACCTGATAAAAGGTTTTCCTTTCCATTTTATTAACAGTGTCTTTTGATGAACAGAAGTTTTTGTTTTTTGTTTTGTCTTTAATTTTTATTGGAGTATAGTCGATTTACAATGATGTATTAGTTTCAGGGGTATAGCAAAGTGAATCTATTATACATATACATGTATCCACCCTTTTTTAGATTCTTTTCCCATATAAGGCCATTACAGCATATTGAGTAGAGTTCCCTGTGCTGTAAAGTAGGTCCTTATTGGTTATATATTTCATATATAGTAGTGTGTGTATATGTCAATCCCAGTCTTCCAATTTTTCCCTCCCCTCCTACCCACTGGTAACCATAAGTTTATTTTCCACATCTGTAACTCTATTTCTGTTTTGTAGATAAGTTCATTTATATCCTGTTTTGGTTTTTTTTTTAGATTCCATATATAGGGAATATCATATGATATTTGTCTTTCTCTGTCTGACTTACTTCACTCAATATGACAGTCTCTAGGTCCATGAGTGGAAGTTTTTATTTTTGATGAAGTTTTTAAAAACTAACCTAATTTATTAGATTTTTTAATGTTTTAATTGCCACTTTATTTACAAAATCTGTGTCTATTCCTGAAACATAAAAATACTCTCCATATGTTTTCTTCTAAAAGGTATTACAACAATAACTTGTAGTTTTAGGTCTATGGTTGATCTTAATTTTTGTGTCTGGTGAGAAGTAGTAGATAAAAGTCTTTTTTCTTTTTCATATAAATATCTTGTAATTCCAACATGAGTTGTTGGAAAAGACACCCCAGGCCCCATAGGATTGCTTTAGTGTCTATGATGAAATTTGCCTGACCATGTAAGTGGCTCTCAATTTCTGGACTCTCTATTTTGTCTGTTATTCTCTTGGTAAATCACACAGTCTTGATTGCTATACCTTTATAGTAAATATTAAAGTCATGTAGTATAAGTTATTCAACTCAATTCTTATTTTTCAAGATTGCTTTGGAAAGTCTGTCTTTTCATTTCCATATAAATTTCAGAATTTTATATTGTTCATTTCTAAAAAATCTCTATTAGTATTATACTTGTAATTGCAATTAAATTACAGATTAATTGATGGCTAATTGACAATTTAACAATAATCTTTCAATTCATGAAAATGGCACATATCTCTCCATTTATTCAGCTCTTCTTTAATTGTTCTTAGCAATAGAAATCTAGTACATAGTTTGTTTAATTGAAATATTCAAACGTTATGCTTTATCTTCTATCAATTTTGGTAAATTTTATATCTTTATTTAACACTTTGGTAATGCAGTATGCTGACAATTATTTTTCTTATTTACTTTTATCTAAAAATATCTTTAGCCATTATTCTTTTTTTAAAATAAACTTTATTTTTATTTATTTATTTATTTATTTTTGGCTACATTGGGTCTTCGTTGATGCACGGGGGCTTTCTCTAGTTGCGGTGAGCAGGGGCTACTATTCGTTGTGTTGTGTGGGTTTCTCATTGCAGTGGATTCTCTTAATGCAGAGCACGGGCTCTAGGCACGCGGGCTTCAGTAGTTGTGGCATGCGGGCTTAGTTGCTCTGCGACATGTGAGATCTTCCTGGACCAGGGCTCAAACCCATGTCCCCTGCATTGGCAGGAGGATTCTTACCCACTGTGCTACCAGGGAAGTCCCTAGCCATTATTCTTGAACGATATTTTCAATAGATTTAGAATTCTAGACTAATATTTTTTCCCTTTTGGCATTTAAAATCATTATCCAAATCTCTTCTGTCTTGTATGGTTTCTGTGGAGAAGGCAGCTGTCATTTGAATCATTCCCCTGGATATAATGCATTATTTTTCTCTGGATGTTGTCAAGACTTTTACGTATTGTTGGTTTTAAATAGTTGTACTACGATGTGTCTAGGCTTGCTATTCTTAATATTTATCCAACTTGGTGTTTTTTGATCTTCTTACCTTTACAAATACATAACTTTCACCAAATTGTAAAATTTTTCCTTCATTATTTTTTCAAACCCTTTTCCTGCCATATTGTTCTTCATATTATCCAACCAATATTTAAGCTTACGTTCATATTTCCCTGATCTTTTTATTCTCTGTGTCTTCAAATCAGATCATCTTTATTGACCTATTTCCAAATTCACTCTTTCCTTAGTCAACTCTAAGTCCATTTAATTGTTTTTTTCCAGATATAATATTTTTCAGCTCTTTAATGCCTCTTGATTCTTTTTTTTAGTTTTTATTTATTGTTGAAATTTCCATTGCTTATTTCACTGAATTCGCATTTTCTTTTACCTCATTTATCATAGTTTATTAGCTGCTTTTAGGTCTTTGTTGTTATTTCCAAAATCTTGGGATTAGTATCTATTGATTGTCTTTTTTCCATAAAGAATGGGTCAGTTTTCCTTATTCTTCATATATCAGGTAATTTCAACTTTTTGCCAGATTTTTGAATGTTATATTTTGGAGGCTGTGAATTCTGTTACATTCCTCTGAAGGATACTGATATTTTTATTTTAGAAGGCAACTAACTTGGTTGGACTCAAAGTAAAACACTTTCTTTTAATCTATAACTCAAAGCTCAGTTCAAACCCTTCTTCCCTCCAACACCATCACCCCCCCCTGCCCCCGCCCAGCAAGGGCTTCTTTCAGTCTGTAATATGCATGCATGCTTCAGTGAGCAGCTAGAGATTTGTACAGAGTTTACTCAGTATGAAGATCTCAGCTCTGCATCTCTCTTTTCTAGGACACCCAAACCAATTTCTAGGGTCTGTGGTTTCTCTATAGTCCATTCAATGGCTGTTCAGGCCCAGAGGTCATAGATTTTCTACTGGAGTTTTACCTGTCCTGAGCAATGTCGACCATGACTTACTTTCAGGCTAAAAGCCATAAATGTTGGAAACTCGCTCAACATTGTTTAATTCTTCCATAGTAAAATTCCCTCCACAGTATGCCTACTGTTTTTCACTGTACCAGAGTTTATTGTCTAGACCAGAGGTTATAGTTTTTATCTGTGAGATGATCAGTCTGTTAGGCACTTATTTGGCCATCCCAGAGGTAGAACTTCTATTTTAGAGATATTCCTTTCTTTGGAGTTATGTGCTATTCTTTACTATATATTGTCTGATAATTATGGTTACTATATTTAGAGAGCCTCTAATTTGTGTCTAAGCTTTACTCTAGACACTCTCATCAGTATATATGTAACGCTTTTCACTTTATTCAAGATATAGAAGAAAGAAAAACTATAATTAAAAACCAAATGTAATGTCATCTTTTTCTGTAGAAATCATATATGATGATGAGAAAGATAATAGAGAATATTGAGAGGCTTTCAGCTAATCATAGATTCTGGAACTTGATTGAATATGCCAGCATGAGAGAAGATTTAATATTTTCTTGGAATAGTCCAAACCCCAGTGTGGCTGAAACTTAATGAGCAAATATAAGAATTGCATTAGACCAGACTGGAAAAATTGTTAGGGGCCAAATCAACCAGATGCTCTACAGATTTTGTTAAGGGGATTAGATTTAATTGTAAGTATGATGGGAATCAGTTGAAGAATTTTTAGCAAGGAGTGACTCATCTTGAAGAATCTACATCTTCCAGTGTCTGAATTCACCCTGTTCAAGCCCAAACTTGTCTGAAGTCTTATATATGATATTTAAAATGCACATAAAATACAGCATGTCTGTGTGGCATGTCTGTGTAGGCTCAAATTAGAAATAACGATGTGAAGTGAGATACTGCTACCAGAGAAACATTAACTTGTTAATAAAATTATTATAAAATATTTAGTTATGGGAAAGAAATTAAAAGTTTAATTCAGTTAAAACAATGTTAAGGTTTTTCAATATCAGTAAATCTCTTTGCTTTATGAAGCCTTTCTCTTCTACCCTGTCCCATAGAGATAACTATTTTTCTGAAGTTCTGAACTTGTATACATGCATCAGAACTTGCAATTTAGATGTATTAACCCCCATTATTCATAGGGGGTATAGTTTTAGCTCTCTACTACTAGTAAAGATTTCTTGGAGGAAAATATCATATTGTCACACTGTTGTTTTTAAGCATACAATGTATGCACAACAAATTATCATTAATTAATTATAAATATATGAATTCTTCCATATTTATAATAGAGTGGTAACATTATTTTTGTAGTGGAGTTTCATCTTAATTGAATAACCAACACATAGCAGACCAGTTTCCCAAGTTTTTCAAACTTTCAAATACTTTATTTTGATGAATATATTCACCTTATTTCACTCCTCAGAGGTTCTGATTTACCTGCCTAGGAAGGTGGCCCACAATTCTTTTAAGAATCCTCTTCACTAACAAAAAAATCTTCTCAAGCTTTTCTTTTTTCATTTTATATTTATAAAAACATAGTTTTCACTCACTAAGATTTATTATGTGTATTGAATAATAAGTCAGAAACTGTGAAGGATCTGAGCATTCACCCTACTTCTAAGCTAACAAATTAGTCTGATTTTATCTGTACACACACATACACACACACACACAAATGCATGCACACACTGACAGAAGACATAAGAAGACATGAGATTCCTTGATCAGAGACAAACAGCATTTATTACTCATAGCAAAAGTAGCAACAAGAACAATATTTTAGCACTGATTACTCAAACCCCAGTCATCACAGCATGACACAATGGGGAACATATAGTACTTGTACATACAGTGACCTGGATCACAGGAGAGAAAATTTAAAATTAGGAAACTCTGAACTTATTAGGTCTGTTGCTGGCCTGATTGTCCTGCTTTCCAGAGAGAGAAAGAGAGAGAGACAGAGATCTTACTTTACTTTGGAATGTAAACAAATGTCTCCAGAGAGGTGAGGAAGGATTTATCTTTATTACCCTCAGATATCTCTGGAGAGGAAAAGGTCTTTTAGTTGATTATCCTAAAATGTTTCCTTATACAAAAATTTATACAAAGTTAAGTATTCTTAACTTTGCTGTAAATACCTTTGCTAAGAGGATCAGCAACGTGCATAAAAATCAGATATTTATGGAGAATTGTCTCCCAACTACAGTCACCTTGTCTTTATAACTAAGTGCCACCACTTGGCCCCTGCCATCCTGGTATTCCATTATCCCCATGCATTTTGGGATTCCAATTTGATGGTAGCATTCTGGCCTACATGAACTTACAGTGATCACAGAACGCTTCAGGGATGATGGAGCTCCCCTCACAAATTTATTTGTCACATTATTTTGTGAAATGTGGGTCCTATGGACCCTCCTAGGATAACTGAGCAGATCTTAACATGATAAATGTTTTCTAACATTCCAATCTCTCTTAAGTCTTTGGACATTTTCCTCTATAGTTTACCAAGATAGTTTTGATATTTCAACTTCATTTAGTGTAGTCCATGTTAGGGTCTATCAGACAATCAAGCAAAACAATTGTTAGAGCCCTTTCTAACATCTTCAATCAAACACTGAGTCCAGAATCCCTGTTTGGTGGTCCTGTATCAGTAAGTGTGGCTTGATCTAATTTTTTTTAGTTTATTCATTTTTGGTTGCGTTGGGTCTTCATTGCTGCACGTGGGCTTTCTCTAGTTGGGGCTACTCTTCGTTGTGGGACGCGGGCTTCTCATGGCAGTGGCTTCTCTTGCTGTGGAGCACAGGCTCTAGGCACGCAGGCCTCAGTAGTTGTGGCATGCAAGCTTCAGTAGTTGTGGCTCACGGGCTGTAGGGCACAGGCTCAGTAGTTGTAGCGCAGGGGCTTAGTTGCTCTGCGGCATGCGGGATCTTCCCAGACCAGGGCTCGAACCCGTGTCCCCTACATTGGCAGGTGGATTCTTAACCACTGCACCACCAGAGAAGCTCCAGCTTGATCTAATTTTATGTTCTTTCCACCATTACCCACACCTTTAAAATCCATTCCCACACATATCCCCCAAATTTTTGTATATTTGTATATACTGAAAATAATCATGCAGTTCTTTTGATGTTTCAGGCACCTTTTCATGGGTCACACTCTGTGTCTTACTCTTTGGGATCTATTAGCAATTGAGTCTAAGTATAGGCCTAGTCTATAATAGTCCTGGGTAGTTATAGGTCCAGAAACAAAGGAATGACGGGGGTGGGCCCTAAATAGCATCAACAGTGCCTTGCAAGGCAGCAATCTTAAGAAGGCTTCTGCTGACAGAGAAGAATTTAGGGATTTGTCTTCCTTGTCTTCATCGTGATCTGCATATATGACCCCACTTGAATTTTCAGGATCTCACTCCCCAGACAATGAGGTGGAGGATTCAGTTTGCACTGTAATCCCATCATTCACAAAATGAGACTCTGACTTTTTGTTTCCAGCTTTATTAAGATATAATAGACATATAACATTGTGTAAGTTTAAGGTTTACAAAATGTTGATTTGATACATCTTATATATTGCAAGAAGATTATCACCTTCACATAATTACCATGCCATCATATAATTATTAATACCATTTCTTTTTTGGTGGTGAAAGCATTGAAGATCTCCTCTCTCAGCAATATTCAAGCCTATAATACAATATTATTAGCTATAATCATCATACTGTATATTAGATCCCCAGAATTTGTTAATCTTATAACTAGAAGTTTTCACCCTTTGACCCGTATCTTCCCATTTTCCCCACCCCCAAGCCCTGGTAACCACCACTCTACTGTCTGTTTCTCTGAGACTCTGACTTTTGTTTGCAGAAATCTCAGCCTTGTGGCAACAGGAGATAAAGGTTTCTTTCAAGGCAGATACAGAAGCTTTCAGGTCATTTATACTCAGCTGAACCTGGGAATTTGAAATCCTGAGATAATCCTTTCCTTTCCTTACTTTTTTCAGCACAGTCAGGAGAAATATTATCCTCTTAGCTTGACTACAATATTCTAAAGCATCAAATACATGGTCATGTAGAACATTCCCTTCTTTACGTATTTGGTTAAGCGTATTCAAGGTGATGTTTTGTCTATCTCTATTGCCAAATCATGCCATGGACTACAAAGTGCCATTTTTTTACCACTGAAAATAGTAAAGTCATTAGTCTTTGAAATCTAAGCAGAGTAGAGCAGCAGTTCAACAAAACCCAGAGCCAGTTTAGAAAACTCATCCTTACCATGCTGTTCCTCTAAAACCACCCCTGTTACTAAAAATCTGTTATCAGTCAGGGTTCAACAAGAGAAGCAGAATCAGAAATATATATATAATATATATACATATAATATATATTATATATATAGGGCTTCCCTGGTGGCGCAGTGGTTGGGAGTCCGCCTGCCGATGCAGGGGACACGGGTTCGTGCCCCGGTCCGGGAGGATCCCACGTGCCCTGGAGCGGCTGGGCCCGTGAGCCATGGCCGCTGGGCCTGCGCATCCGGAGCCTGTGCTCCGCGATAGGAGAGGCCACAGCGGTGAGAGGCCTGCGTACCAAAAAAAAAAATATATATATATATATATATATATATATATATAAAATGAGATTTATGGAAAGGAATTGACATAAAATTGTGGGGCTTCTAAGGCCAATTTAAAATCCAAAGGACTGGTTATCAACAAGGGCAGGTTAGAACTCTTGCACATGAACTGAAGCTGCTAGCCACAGGCAGAATTTCTTCTTCTTCAGGAAACCTCAGTTCTGAAGGTTTGTTCAACTAATTAATTTATGGCTGTTCAACTAATTAATTTATGCCCACCCAGATTGTCTTGGATAATCTCCTTCAGTTAAAGGCACTAGTTATGGATTATAATCACATCTATAAAATACCTTCACAGCAATGACAAGATAAGTGTTTGACTAACTGGTGACTATAGCTTACTCAAGTTAACATATAAACTGTCCAACATAATAGAGAAACAGTTTATTATTCTGAAAACTGGTAAATAGAGTAAAATAATCAAACATTGATACTGCTGTTTCTATAAGAACTATACCAATAGATAGGCAAATAATAGATGTGGGGGAATGTGTATTTACAAAAGTATACCAAACAATAATTGAAAAAGAAATGATAGAATAGAATATCGCCATTTAGCAGCCCCAATGAATTAATGGATGTGGGCATTGAGCACAAATAAAAATGAGAAAAAAAATCAGACATTATCTGTCCCTGTTCTTGATGAACAGCTATTTATAACCTTGCCAAAGAAATGAACCTGAGTCTGATCAGGTCTCTATATTCAGCTGCCAGTATACTGAAAATGCAAAGGAAAAAGGCACATTTTGAACTATGTTGCGTGTATAAAAATAGCCAAATCCAGACTGTGGGAAATTCTTTATATCAAATAGCCCAGGTTCATCAATGGATAAATTGTAAAGAAATGAAAAGGATAGGGGTTTATATGCTAAAATTAATCTTAAAAACTATCATGTTTTAAAAGAACAAAACTATAGTGCTTAGGTATCACACTTGGATGATAATCTGAAAAATAGCTGTTTATATGATAGATTGTTTGTACTATAGTTATATAGAGTATCAACTTCAATGTTGTACACTTTCATGGCTCTCCAGATAGGAACTAGTTCTTCTGCTGTTTGACAGATGAGATTCTTGTCAATTAAGATATTTTGCTCAATGGATTCTTAATAATGGGGGAAAAGCCAACATGTAAGTTATTATCAGGTCCTAGGAAATCTAATAGTTTTGATATCTATTGTTTAGTGATATTCAACACCCATTATACCCTTTTTTATTCTAAAAGCAGAACCATTTATTTTTGTGAAAACTTATCTATATAGAGCAGACCCCATCACTCCCCATTCATGGTTTTGGGTCCATTATACAGGTGCAGCAAATCAGAGTTTATTAACCCTAAGATGCAGTAACCGATACAGGGAAGAGATGGGGATTCATTACTCAACAAATATTTGTTACACAATTAGACCAGAGTTCTTCCAAGAACATGTTTCATTGCTCTTCAACGTCCCTTTCATACTGGCACTGATAAGCTGTTAGGATGTAAGTCTGGTCCTGCCAGCAGGTTTTCTATCAACTGTATGAATAGAGAATTTGAGTATAAGAGAATCATGGCCTTGACGTCACTGATTTCATGAATCTAGCAGTGACTGAACCCATGGACTGTAGTCTCCCAATTTAAATTTGATTCCTATTTTTTGTATCTAAAAGATTTTTCAGTAACATATTGTGAATATTTGAAGATTTCTAGAACCTAAAAGAACACATAGACTATAAAACTATGTCTTTGCTAAAGACTATGGGACATGGATTTTATGTGATGCGAGAGAACAGAGTTGGAGGAAGATTTGAGAAATAACTTCATACTGTAGCATATAAATGTGACTGTAAAAATGTGTTTCCAAACTTTTGTATAGTAAGATGTTTACAGTTGATAGAATGTCTTGAGATTCTACAATGAACACACTGAAGTGACTTATCCAAGGTTACAGAATGGTAGGAGTGCCTCGATAAATAGAACACATTTGCTCTTAGAAAAGAACACGAAATCAACCATTTTCAGTGTACAGTACAATCTATTCAGAAAACTATCCATTGAAGCTTCAAATTAGTCTTTTCTTATTCACCTTAAAAAATCACTTACTAAATATTCTTTTTCAAAATGCATATTGCATTAGGATACTATGTATATAAACATGTCTGAAAATTTTATTTAAAAATCTTTAAAAAGAAGACATCTCAAAGTTGCTAAATGGTAAACAAAAGGTAAAATATTTTTAAAGTTTATGCGAAAATTAGATCCTTTCACTTATTTTATTTATGAGAATTTATTAACCAGTATTATTCCACAGAGGTAATGCATTTTTAATTTTAAATATTGGCATTATAAATTATAATATCTGTCTTCAAAAGGAAAACAAAAAGAATTATCTTTTGTAAAAATATTTCTTTAAATCTACAGCACTCCTCTTTTGACATGTCGAAATAGCTGTAACTCAGAGGTAAAGAAATATACGCATATTGATAAAGCTTTTATTAATATATAAAACTACAGTAATTCCAGAAGGCCTGCTTTTGTAAGCACTCTAATACATGGACAATTTCCAAGAAGTCTAATAATTAACAGCCCAGATGCCGGATTGTGTCTGGGTGGGACAGCTGAATGAGCTGTCACATGCAACAGAGTTGCCAGTCTTAAACCAGCTATGACTCCTCTCTGTACACTTCTCTCTCTGGGGCATTAAAAAACTCTTAATTAGCTTTTGTTTCCAAGCAGGGCTTCATTTTTCATGATGTTACTTCATTTTGTTAGGATTATTAGACTCAAATTGACCTTGACATTTCATTTATTACAATAAGTACATATATTTATGCAATATTTAAATTCAAGTTGTCAACCTAAGATAAAATCAGAGGTTCATTAAAACACAAATGTCCCTTTAATACTGAAACAAGAATTTGTTGTACACAATTCAGGATTGTGCTGAGATATGATAAATTTGTCTGAAAAAGCAAACCTATTCTTGAAGACTTAACAAAATATTAAAAATACATAGGAATAACAAAGAGGGTAGAAATATTATGAACCTATACTGCTGGTAAAATTCTTGAATAAATTCTATACTCCCACAATGGCAAAAAAAAATACTTGAATTAAGACTATATTCTACTTATTGTAGAGAAAATTCAGAAAAACTGCCATATGACGTATACCAAAATGTTTTGAGTTCCCAAGGGGGAAAGCATTACACCAGTGCAAAATATTTAGGTATTTTTCAGAGCCTGGTATTTTGGAATAGTTTAACCTAAACACATTTTTATTATACAGTGTCAATTTCAACTTACTTGAAATTTTTCACACAGTAAATTTCGATTTGAGTCTCTATCTTCACTTAGGGTTCAGGATCAGTTAAAATGTGTCAGCAAATTCAGCTGCTTATGAAAGTAAAGAGCCAATTGTCGTTTACCTTTACAGATATTAATAGTGTGTTTAACAAGTAACAACATGCATCCTCCTTTTAGCAGAGATGTTGCTTACTAATGACATCTCATTTCTTCACACAGCAGGGCCTCTCATTCTATTTGGGCATAATGACTGAGCTAACATCAGCTTTTAAGAATGTATGTTATCATTATTCATTACAGTACTGCACTGAAGTTTCTTTGGGAGGCAATAAAGAACAAAATGTATATTTTAAAGACACTCATTTCCCCCCTAAATGCTTGAATTAACCTGTAGTCTGTGGTGTTCAGAGAATTGAGTTATGTCCTAAAGCAATGCTTCTCTTGGAGTACATCATGCCTGGAGATTGGGCTCTGATTAGCCTCTGAGTTTTCTAATACAGTCTATTGATTTTCTGTTACTGTAGCTGCCTTCGGATTTTGTGTGCTGGTACAGGGCTTCTGTCTTTTGCATGAGAGAATGATGAATGGTTGTCTGCGAGGCTCCAAGCACATACTTATTTCCTCTTCAATAAGGACAACCGTCAATATCATTTAAGCAGAGAAAAACACTGAGGAATCCAGCACAATTATGGAACAAATTGAGTTTTCTTCACATTCTTTGTTGATTCTAACTACTAAACTATACACATCCTCCAAAAATTTGGCAATCTTATTTGGTACTCTTAAATTCCCTTACTCTTATGGTGAGAAAAGAATAAACTTTATTTTAACGGTAAAAATGCAACTTTTGTGAAAGTATATTTAAAAGCAATCTCATTTTTATTTTTCAGTTGGCCACTACATTGATTTTAAAGGCAAACAGACTAGGACTAAGAAATAAAGCAATATTCTGAGCACATTTTTTTAAATTAAGATAAATAAGTACTGGAGATATAATATACAACATGATTAATGTAATTAACACTGTTTTGTGTTATATATGCAAGTTGTTAAGACAGTAAATCCTAAGAGTTCTCATCACAAGGGAAAATATTTTTTTTATTTTGTATTCATATGAGATGAAGGATGTTCACTAAACTTATTGTGGTAATCATTTCATGATGTATGTAAATCATATCACTACACTGTATACCTTAAACATACGGTACTGTATGTCAATTGTATCTCAATGAAATTGGTAGGAAAAATCTTATTATGAATGAATGTACAAAATTATAATCATCTAGACCTTCCTACACTTTACACTATAAAAGTTCATTTCAATGTCAACTGACTAATTTTTTTTTCAGTAAGAATACAGCATTGTCTTAGATCATATTCACTACAAGCATAGTCTGAGAAATAGAATCTTGGGCAAGTGATGTATTGAAGAAGTGGTCTGGATGACACCTGTAGCAAGTGAGGGAAGCAAAATAAGTCAGGGAAGAGCTAACCACAGATGTGGATGCAGGTGAAGTCTGGCCTCAGTCTCATTTCATAGGGAATCCTGGAGTGGGAATGGTGCCACTCAATTGTCCCACCTTGAAGCAAGGGCCCCGCCTTTTTTTCACGCTTGTCAGTAAGTCATTGGTCATAGGCTGCACAGAAGTGGAAGGGGAGCATAATTCCCTAGATTATTTCTTTGCCAAGCAGTTCCCATCAGCAGAGGGCAATATTCAAAAGAGGCAGCTGCAAGCTGCTAGCAGTCAGCACTCACAGCAGCTGAGCGACGGGTGAAAGAGCCCTCAAAGGGGACCTGAGCAGGGCAACAGCAATGCCTGCTGGTCACATTCAGATTCACAATCCTGGTCTGACTTGCTCCCACATATATAGGCAAAGATTGAACATAGTACCCATTGCCTTTAAAACAGGGATCTGTAAAAGGGATGCACAGTTGGCTTACCAAAGTAATGGTGGTTTGAAATTGTAGTTTAGCATATAAATTGACCAGCAAAAACATTTGCTTTGCAATTTATGGATAAAAACCACAGGGTGTTCTGCATTAATTGAATCCACATTTTTACACCTGTTTAAAATATTTTTACAATTTTAATATTCAGTGAAGTATAGATAAAATGATTCGATTGCTGTGTTCCTGTTACTAATTTTGGTTCTTTCAAAGAACCCCCATAAAATGCAGTGTGTGCTGTTTCCATTTTGTACAAGGAAAGAGGATACAAAATGATCTACCTCTATATTTCTCAAGTTCATTTAGGAGATGGAAAATACTAAACAAATACTGTAATGGTTCAAAAGAGTAGTAATTATGACAGCAACTGAAATTGAGTTATACTTTAAAAAAATTTACCAAATTGTTTATGGAACAATGAGTTTCATAGCTTCTGAAAGTTGGAACTATCATACTATAGTATCACAGTCTTTAAATGGTACATGAATCTGGGTTTTCCCAAACACGAAATCATCCTCAGAATAAACTGAATTATATTCTAAGGAAGAGGTAGATTAAAGCAATCCAGATATGCTTAGATATTCATTTAGAAGTATTGTTTTGCTTCACAAAGAGTTGGTTTTATTGAAAACCTAACTCCATATCATTTTTTTTCCAATACCTTGAGTTTTTAGTTTTCTTCTTTTCTTTTCACCTATAAAAATACTTGGTGTATTCTTTGCTCAAATTCTCAAATCACTAAAATAAGGTTTTTATATATGGTATTTAAATTTTTTTATTGGTGCCAAATACTCTGACTTGCTGATACCAGAATATGAAATTACTGGCTATTGCAAATGATAGATTCTGGAGTGATTTCAAGTCACAGCAGGATAGTGGATGAGCTTGTGCTTTTAGATCTTCCTCCAAGCAGATGACTCAAACTATATAAATTAATATCAATCCAGTTTTGGCTTGGCACCTTGGTATTTATTCTACACAGGAATCTGTAATATTGATTACAAGTCATATGAAGTTAGACTGATATACTTCCTTCCATCTTCTTTCCAAAAATAAATTATGCCAAAAATTCAAGGTTAATGAAGCAAGCTCATTATTATACACCTCTTCTGGGCATTCTTTCACTTTAGTTAAGTAACTGAGGAAATTAGACAGGTGGAGGTATGAAATGTGATACATGCATACACATTCCTCAGGCTAAGCTGATGTAAAATTACTTGACTTCATTTCCTACCTGTAATAGAAATGACAAGGTATGCTGATGGACTAAGTCTAACAAACTTCAATGTGGTAGGGTATCAACTAGCCAAATTCACTCCTTGTCAGTTAGTAGAACATTAATATAGTAGCATATGGCATTTTGTGAATTCTTGAAGAATCAGTGCAAACTTCAAGAAAGGTAATATTCATCTATTTCTGATTAAGATCAAGTGTCCTGCTGTAACTTGGGAACAATTTAGTAATATTAACCAATTGAATAAAGGATATACATATTCATTGGTATGCTGAAGAGCACAGACTGAGGCCACTTGCAAACTTGGTCAAGTTACTTAAACTCAATATGCCTTAGCTATCTCATATTTAGTATAAAGGTAATAATAGTACACTCTACGTGGAGCTAATAAATGTAAAATACTTAGAAGAATACCTAGCACATATAGGTATTAGCTATGAATATTCAGCAATAATCTTAAGAAAATTATTAAGGATGTATAAAAAATTTCCTCAAGAATATTTAGTGTAACATTATTTGATATAGTGGAAAAATATAAATAACCTTCAGGTCACAACACTGATGTTTGGAATGATTATGTTAAATCCTTAAGTTGGAACCCTACATAGCCATGTAAAATGGCAACATAGAAATGCATTTGTGATCTAAAATATATTAATATTATAGCGCCAAGATAAGTTAAAAACAGTATATGAAACATGACTTTAATTTTATTAAAATAAAAAAGTAAATGCATACAGATACCCTAAATAATTTTAACAATGGAAACACAGTGTTAAGATTGACTATTTCAGAATGTAGATATATGGGTAATTTTGTCTTTTTAAATATGATTGCACTCTGGATTTTTTTTAAAAAATGAATTTCATTTTAAGAAAGAAGTCAATTAATTTAAAGGTTTAAGAACTCTCACAAATTGTGCTAAACATAGTTTCTAATCTGCTAAGGGATCTTGTAGAGATACACCTCTAAATAGGACCTTTTTATATAAATGATGTAAACCCAGCTAATTTGGGCTATTTCTATATGAGATAAGTGCCTTCTACAGAAAGTCTTCTGTTTTTAAATGTAATAAATGTAAAACTCTATAGGGGATATAGGCTAATAATGAGAAATCACTGACTGGCTACACTTATGTCTTGAAGCAATAAAAATGTCCCCTCACATTATATTGAGCAATCTAGAAAAACAGAAACCTGATAGCCTTTAGCTGAGACTAATGTAAACAGCCGCCATTATGTAACCTACAGTGCTAAGATGGCCTTCTGTTGGCAAAAGGAGCAATGATCTTCAAGAGTACGAGAACGACTTTTTTAAAAAAACGTATAGACATACATCCTGAATTTTTCATGTGCTCCTCAATACTATCAGAGAATATTGTTTTACAAAAAACAGTTTCATTGCCCATGGAAAAATTATGGGATGTGTCTGCTAGTAAGAATTTAAGCACATTTACATAACATTACCAGAATACATTGAGAAGGTAATTAATTCTTCACGTAGTCAAAAGTGCACTTGGCATTGGTTGTTTATAGAGAAGAAAACTTGTAGCATGCCTAAAAGTTAAAGACAAGAAATGTTATTAATGAGATGATTTCACCTTGAAACACAGAATAGAAGAAATCCACCTATGAGAAATCTAGTAAAATTTTCAACCATGCCACCTTGGAAAGAGCACTAGTTGACATGATTAAGCCTTTATTTAAGCAAGGGTTATTATAATCTCAGCTTCATCTATTATTTCATTCAATCATTCACTCATTTATTCCTTTATTCATTTACTTAGTTATAGCAGACCATTGCCAGATGAAGAAACAACAACAAAAAAAGCTCAATTAAAGCTAGAATCAAATAACTTACAACATGTCACCAGAAGTTACTACTAAATTTTCAGAGTATGGATTTTGGCAGCAGATAAAGAGTACCTATGCTTTAGTTTCCTTAGAAATGAGATTGGATAAAGTGAATTAAAGGGGGAGGGGTCGTGAAACCAAAAAGCTAATGCCTACTGATTGATTTAAAGGAAACTTTGATTCTGCTGAAGATGCAAATATCAGTATCTCGAAGTTTATGACTTTTTCCTACACTTAGTTTCTTCCCCCTTCCTCCACCCCTAACCCTGAATATGGCTGGAGAGCTGACAAATGCACACAGTACACTTAGATGCCAAATACCTGGAAGCACGTGTCAGCCATGATTATCAACAACCTGTGCTACATGCCAATTTATCCCACAGGGGCTCTGGGAATATGTACATGTTGTTAGTCCACAGTGCCAACAAACCATGTGTAACCACAAATAGAAGCAGAGCCCTTCTCTGATCTAATCACACATTTCAGAACATGACTTTGTTTTTGTTTATATACCTTGTATTTCAGAAATAGGTTTATATTTATCTCAAGGAAAAATAAATATAAAGAGGCTGGGTCTGATCATATATCTTTCTGGGAATTATTCCCAGAAATTATATACTGAAACTGAAAATCTCTTCCAAAAACTATAATTTTCAGATAGTTAAATGGGCAAAATATCAGCTTGTTATCCATTTGCTTATTAAAAAGCAGATCAGGAACATCCCTACCCATCTTTTAACAATTATTGTCTAATATTTAACTACCTACTCACTGCCTTCTTACCCAAACATAAACCTTCTTTCACGCAAGTACAAAAACCTGGAAAACGCTCCTCTGAATTAAGTGCTTCTTTTAATGAATAAATAATTCATGAACTGTTACCTTCTTCATGAAAGCTTTTAGCAATTGGATAATATTATGTTTTCCTATCACCACCTACTCTAGTTTTCAAAATTCATACTTCACGTTTTGCTAAATTTGCAAATTATGTAAATATAATGGGTTTCACTTTATGACTTATATTTGTGACAAATCTCTCGGTTATCAATATATTTGTTAATTCTCGCTTATTAGAATTTCTATTTTAATTTGCAAAGTTTGAAATTAAGGTGGTTGAAATGGAAATAAACTAGTTGATTTCTTCTGAAACATGTACAAGAGATGTTTGCTCAGTTCACTTGAGCACCAAGAAATCTAGTGAATTGTTAAGCTTAAAAGGATCAGTGAAAATAGAGAAAATCAAAGTAAAATCTATCAACCAATCAGTGATCTAGCCCTCTTTCACCTCATTATTGCTCTTTTATACTTTCTATCAATTTAAATTTCTCTGCTCACATTCATGTAGCTGACCTTGAGTTATTTACTTAACTTCTATTAGCTTCAGATTGTTCATCTAAGAGGATTATATAATAGAATTGTTGGAAGACTAAATTAGATAGGATATGTGAAGTAGCGAGCATATTGTGGACTTTAATAAATGATGGTCAGTATCTTTTATTTCTCGTTTTTCATATAAACACTTATCTCCCACTCCCTGAAATATACAGCTCTAGATGCAACATTATAATGTGTGTGGGTTTTTAAATCTAGGTTCACTTACTCTCCTGCAGATTCATTTTCCTAATTATTAGAGAATGGGGCTACTGATTAATATGTAACCATACTTAAGAAATCTTGTTTTAAAATATCTGTGTTGGTTAATTGATATAATTCAAAGTTATTCTGATATATGTAATTCAGTAATCTGGGTTTTTTTGTTTGTTTGGTTGTTTTTTTCTTGGTGTTCTGCTTAACTTGTGACTAACTGCAAACAACCAGACAGGCTTTGTTGAGTATAAACGACTTCAAATGCTCCTCTCTCCATGGCTTGAAAGTCCCTCGTACCTGTGGGAAATGACACATTGAACATATAATAGATGAAGTTTTTATTCTTTTTCTAGGTTATGTTAGAGGTGTCTGTAAGGGAAATGGAGCTACCTTTATTAAACTATTGTGCAACTATAAAGACAACCCATATTTCAAAGACTTGGACTATGTATCCTTTCCTTGAACAAAAGTCAAGATGTAAATAAAGTCATGTCAGTAAATTAAAAGAAAAATAATAATTTCAACCCTCTCTCAACCTCATATTTTTTTTCTAACATAAATGGAATGGGGGCATAAGTATGGGTTCATAATTATTAGGAGTGTGTCTCTGGAGAATTTACTGGAACTCCTTGACTTCTGTTACCAATTCTGCAGTTTGGGGTAAGAACAGCATATCAAACTTGTTTTATGATTACTAAATAAAATAGTGTTCAAGTACTTGGAAGATTATCAGTATGCAATAAATGTTAAATGTTAGTAAAGGGAAAATTTTTAAATAACATGAAGAAAATAATCTGGTATCATGAAATTAAAGAAAATAATGTAGATATATGATTATTCTGACACTAAAAAGTGCTTCAGGAAATGGCCTGTTTTTATCTGTTTGTCCTTTTATCTGTTTTTATCTGTTTGTCCTTTTTTTGTTGTATTGAATGAATAGCCAGAAATTTTAAGAAGCAATAGTGATTGAATATAGGTTGTGTTTGATGTATATATAATATTGTTTGATTTCCCATAGAGAATGAGATCCCAAGAAAAGTAGTGTTCTCTTGAGCACGCGATACAACCTATTCTGAGTGTATATATAGGTCTGAGATGTTACTGATTATATAGATCTCTGACAATACTAAAGTGCATAAAAATTTAACTTGCTGAATTATTATGGTTCATTTGGGGATTATTTCAAATAGCCCTTTGTATTCTGTGTTTATAATATCATGTCAGTGATTAGAACCTACAAGTAGAAGGGCAATAGCTACAAGAGTGACTAATTATTTTTTTTTTTTTTTTTTTGCGGTACGCGGGCCTCTCACTGTTGTGGTCTCCCCCGTTGCGGAGCACAGGCTCCGGACGCGCAGGCTCCGGACGCGCAGGCTCAGCGGCCATGGCTCACGGGCCCAGCCGCTCCGCGGCATGTGGGATCCTCCCAGACCGGGGCACGAACCCGTATCCCCTGCATCGGCAGGCGGACTCTCAACCACTTGCGCCACCAGGGAGGCCCAGAGTGACTAATTATTAATAATGTACCACAATTTAAAAAATTTAAATATCAACAGTTGCTTACAAGGTGAGCATATGCTGCATTCTGAAAAACAGAAATAGTAATTGGAAAGCTAATTACTGAATAAAACAATTAAAATTTTGATTATGTGTTGGAAAAGAAAAATTTATATCTCATACTCCCAGATGTTAATTTATCTTGTTTTAAATTTGAATTGAACACAGCAAAATGTGAAAAATTAAAAAACAAGTTTCAAAAGATATTTAATATACTTTACATTAACTGTTCTAAAATCATGAAAAATTAATTTTTATAATTTTATTCAACTAGAAAGTATTTTGTTATACAACAGTACCATAAAATTGCTAAAGTAACAAATACATACTAATGATTATTTGTACAACTCATTTTAGATTTTTGGAGTATCACGATCATTGAAATGTTTTTACGTGTGTATATTTTATGTCTCAAACTATAGTGAAACTATAAGCTTGTTCAAGCTAGAAATGACAGATAACACTATTTATATACCACCTACTCTCAACCTCATCCCAGTTTCAGCTTACTACTAAATTATTGTTGGTCTATGCCTTTCTTATTTAAACTATCAGATATTACATCCGTTAACTGTACTAATTACTTAATTGCTCAACTATGTTGATATGGGATTTGACCAAACTATATTACACAGATGACAAGAGACAAATTCAATAACCTTGGAGGCCCCATTCCTCCACTTTTGATGATGAGCAAGAAGACAAGAAGCCCTTCAGTAGGTCTAGGGCAGCTAATGGAAAAACTGGCTCATAACAGACCCTGAGCTCTGGAGACACATCCTTTTTATCAAGACTTTTTCCTTGGAAAGAAAATTCTTGCACCTTTGTCTTGATATTCTCTGCCTGCTATTTCTTTTAATAGGAAGCACCCTCACTAGGAGCTCTTTCCCTCCAGTCCAGCCATAGGTGGTCTAAGTTTTCTCCAGCCTGAGAGCTCAAGAATTCCATGTGCTCTCATACTTCTCAAAAGTTTTAACTCAATAAACCCTATTTACATTTACACTACATCAGGGTAGTACGTAGTGACTTGTATATCCGTGCCTTGGTTCAATGACAAAGGATGTAGAGGCCTGTTACTTTAAGATTAGTATGAGAGAATACCTTTCATCACTTAAATGGTAAAGGGAACAGGGACAAAGTCTTAAATATATAATACTTGCATATAAGTCTGTTTTCCAGTGAATCTGGAATTTAGGATGGACTAAAGGACATATCTGTGATTTTTCAAAATGCTGCAATACCATTTTATTGAGAATATACTGAAAGCTCTTTTGGAATCAGTTGGATCCATGTCTTTAGGTTATAAAAGTAGCATTGAAAATGTAAACAATATTAAACTCCAACAATTTAAGACAGAATGTTAAGGCTAACAGAAATCCTTCAAGATTTTCTTTACATTTGTATGTATCTTAGTAGACATGCCATCAACAAAACTTTTTTTCACTAATTATATTATAAACGTTTATCGTTTTCTCATAAACATCATCATGAAATGCACATTGTTTCATCACATAAAGAGTACTTAGTATAGGGACAGTTTATTTCCCATATTTTTAGTACAGTCTAGCAGAGTCACTAATATTTATCGACATTTTAAACTGTAGAATAATTGGCAAAAACTGTGTCTTTTATTATAGCAGTTATTTAAATGAACCATATTTGGGGTGAAATAATTGGTTTGAGAGATGCCTACAACTATCTGTGTTATTGGTATTTGCATGGAAAAACAGATTAATTTAACTTTTTACCAAAGGAAAGTATTACTTTCTGATGGCTAGAGTTTACCTCTTGAGACCAAAGGCCACTGCATAACTGCAGCCTAAACATCTGTGGATCCCTGACAAGGAAACAGTCTCACCTAATGTTACAGGTCTCTTGCGATTTTTAACACAACTCTAATATAAAATTGAAGAAATCTACCTATTGTTTTAGGTTACATTACAGACTGATTCCAGCTGGGAACATGAGAGAATTTATCAGCTGTTTGCCGAATATCTTTCAGGCAGTGATTAAATCCAAATTCCTTAATAAGATATTCAAAGACCTCCAAAATTGGTCCCACTCCCATTCATATTCTTCAAAAGAATTACATTAAATTCTATAAAATAGGCCATATTTTTCACTACTACTGTGCTTTTTCTCAGGACTTCTTTCTTTCTGGAATGCCCTGTTTCTCTTTCCTACCTACTCTGTTTTCTGTCCAAATATTGTCTGCCTGCTTCCTAGGCCCAGTGCAAAAGTTGTCTCTTCTCTGTAGCTTCCACTGACCTCTTCTGAGCCATCTCTTCACTTCATGTGCCTGACACAGAATTCCTCATATTCTACCTTCTACAATAGATGTTAAGACATGTTGTATTTCCTTTACTTGATTATGAGTATTGTGATGGCATGTATATCATAATATCAACCTTCCCACCTACATGCAGTGCTTCTCATTCTCAATTCACTTGAATGTATTTAATCATTAGGTGGCAGAGAAAGTTGAGTGATTGTTATAGATATGCAATTTTTAGTGAAATATAATTGAAACTTTGAATGATTACATTAAAAACATAGGACTGACTTTACTAGTTTTATTTTGGCAGGGGTTTTATGTAAGAGAAATGGAACCTTAAAAAACCTTACTAACCGTGGCACTGATTTATTAGAAACAATGGCACTATTTTCCTGTGGGTAATTAAAATACCACAAATAAGTAAAATCCAAAAATTATCCCCAAATCTCATCTTCTAGAATTTGTATTTCTTCCACTCCATCTTTCCAATCGTACCTAATAAAAAAATCCATATAAACACAATCATTTCCATGAGCATGGCAATTTCAGAGCCAATACATTTGAATTTGGTGATAGTCGTTTAGTGTGGTAGTTCAGTGTAAAAGATGGAGCAGGACAGGTCTGGCCTTGTCCCTCCCACCTATTTATTCTGTAATCCTGGGCAAGTTACTCTCCCTGGCTCAACTTCAGTTTGCTCATCAATAAAATGTTGGGAAAGACCCTACCCCCTAGGCTTTTCATGGTGATGAAAAGCTAATGTAAGTGTTCAGTATATGTGACCTATTTATATTATTCATTCTTGGCTCTTCAGCCTTTCTAGCTATAGATCTCTCTCCTAAAAGACAAACATTGGCAGAACCAAATTCAGACTTTTTTTTTACCTACTGGAAATCTTTTAGCCCAGTCATGTTTTAGGCATATATGCATTTTTAAAATTTGCAGCATTTTCTTCAAGGGAAAATTTGTTAAATCAGAAAGTTTCCTTTCGGGAAACAAAACAGAACACCTCAGTAACAGTGCTTCAGGTATACTTTGTGTCCCAATCCACTGATTCTTTGTTTTACTTTCTAGGAAGTAAATGATTTTCAAACAGGTCAGGAAAGGGTGATAAAACACAGAGAAACATTTTCTCTATTATTCTAGTAAGAGTTCTTTTACAGTGCATGCCCAGAAATAAAATAATTAGACTTACGCTTGTCTGCAATCTAAGGAATAATGTATGTTACTTAGCACAGAGGTAACGGCAATCTGAAGCTTTTCAATTAAATCCAAAATGCTGACATACCAATTCTGTTACCTCATGCACATCAGTAGATTTGTGCTTGACTAAACTGCATGGAGGCATCTTCATATGTCATGAAAAATATACCTGCAATTAATGGCACAATACACAATCTATTGACGAATTTTCTTGAGAATTATTTTTTAATGTGTGTATGTTTGGTAAATGATGCTATAAATGAACTCAGACCAAAGCAATTATTAAAAAGAAGAAAACATGAATCTGTCCTTTCTTAGGATTATGATATAAAAAATTAAATGATATCCAACCATTTGCTAGCATCAATTGAGTTTCACATAATGTTGTCTGCCTGCCTAGGGTATATAATTTAAAGGCTTTCTATACAGAAAAAGTGTTTCCCAGAAGTATTTTGTTTCTTCATTAATTTAAAAATAATTTCATTCTTCTGTCCTGTGTCCTACAGAGTAGACAAATTTTTTTCCATTGCTAATTTTTCAATCACATTTATGTGAATTTTACATTCTCAATTGTTATTTTAGAGCTAGTCAGTAATAGTTATTTCCTCTGTCTTTGAACCCAAGAAGGGAATTCTGAAGGTCAGAGCTGCTAATGCTCTGTCATGCATAGGCTCTCTTGTTCTCTCTCTAGCTCTTATTCTCTCTGTATCACCCCTTAATGCCTCTAAATCATCAGTATACTATGAGACAGAGGAAAAGAGGGATTTTTCTATGTTAGGGATAATAGATTGGCAGGAACATGGGGAAGAGAGGATATAATTGTCTGAACTTAACAATCAGATTAAACCGGGTTTTTCCCCCTATGGACTAATCTAAGAAACTTTATTACCTCTAAGTTATAGAAATGAAACCAAACCACAGACAAGACAGTGTTTTAAAGAAACATACCAGTAACTCAGAGCCAAAGTTTTGAAGTCTTAGGAAACTTCAATTGTTTGAAATGTATAAATCTCAGAAAATTGATACTATATAATTTTTCCCTTTAGAATATGATCAACTTTTACTTTGGCAGAATGAATACAAAGATCAGCATTCCATGTGAATATAGTCAGAGTTATGGAAAATGGAAATAAAAATCTGCTTCATTGACAGTATTTGCTCAAGAACAATAATGTACACTTTAATTCCAAACTCACTAGAATAAATCATGGTACAATTTTTTTTAAATACAAATCTTGATGTTAAGTTCTCTTTATAAAATTTTTTATATTGTGTTAAAATTAAGTAACTTTCCCTTTCTATTTTTTGTCACTGAATGATGAATTCCTTTTTCCAAATGGCTTAGATTGAAAGAACTTCCTAGGCAGCATATGAAGTAATGCTCAAACAATTCATAAGTTTCATTAATTTCCAAACTATGACATGACATTAGATAGAATACCTTTATATAATCATGCTTTTATACATTTATTCACTAAGAAGGCTCTTATATAATTGTTCAAATGTGTAAGTGATCTATATTTTCATTAATGTAGATTACATTGTTTCTGGCACAAGGTGGTATAGATTAATATAAGTGTGTGTTTGTGACGTGTGTGTTTGCGTTCTGTCTGCCCGTAGGAAAATGGAAACACTTGATAAAAGGCATTTTTGGAAGATGGCATTTTGGATAAAAGACATTTTCCCCAAGGATATACAAGAAAAAAGGGTAAGCATTTATAATTTGTTTCTAGATAATTCTTTAAGGTGAAATGAATTCCTTATTAAAGATTTAGCTCATAAGAAGAGTGAACAGTGTAAATAGCTGCCTACTTTTGATGAGTTATCCAAATATTTTAAGGGTATTTTTCCATCTTAAGGATCAAAAGCTGGTTGAAATTATATGCCTTTAATCAGCAAACAGTTTTTATATACATTGGCTAATAGCCATGACTCTTTTTTCAGCCAATTAAAATAAGACACAAAGAATTCTTATCCTCCATAACCTGTATCCTGTTACTTATGTGAGACAGTACAATTCTTCCCCATAGAGCGGAGGAGGAAGTCAGATAAGATCGTTCCCACTGCCTTTTAGACTCTTATCAACACTTCTAGCATCGCCCAAAGTTGTCGCCATCCTTCCGTCTCAGAAATAGCATTCTTCAATTTATTTTGTAAATGGATCTTTTGCAATTTCTCAAATTTCTCCTAGCTTAGAAACTTTTTTTTTTTGTATTTAATGGATCTATTGTCTTATCAGACTAAAGGCTCTAACAAAGGGATTTTCTTTCTTTTTCTCAATGCATATAAAATGGTGATGCTCAACTAAGAGATATTTTATAGGTTCTAAGGGACACTCCACACCAGCCAATTCTCAGGAATAAATCCCTTTTTGGAAGACCCTCAAAACAGGATCTTTGCCTTAAACAGAAGGATGTTCTTGGAGAAGATCATTCATTTCTTTTTTTTTTTTTTTTTTTTAGGGCTATCCATATAATTCCTTTATTTTTAAATTTTTATTGGAATACAGTTGCTTTACAATGTTGTGTTAGTTTCTATTGTACAGCAAAATGAATCAGCTATACATATACATATATCTCCTCTTTTTCGGATTTCCTTCCCATTTAGGTCACCACAGTGAAAACCATTCATTTCTAAGCCAGATAAAGGAGGAGACAAATAGTATTTCTCAATCCATAATTCAGAGGCTCACTTAAGTCAATTTCAAAGTAGGCATGGACACTTAAGGAGACATCATAATTGTCAAAGTGTAATTTTCAAAAAGTTAAAAATGTGACTTGCACAAATACAGATTGAACAGCAAAGATTTAAAAACCCATTGTATTAGTTGTCTCTTGCTGCTTTGACAGATTACCATGAATTTAGTGGCTTAAAGGGGTGCACATTAATTATTACACAGTTCTGGGGGACAGAAGTCCAGCATGAGTCTCACTGGGTATAATCATGAAGCCAGCACAGCTGTGTTCCTTCCTGGAGGCTCTAGAGGAGTGTGTGTTTCCTGCTCGTTTGTGTTGTTGGCAGAATTCAGTTTCTGTGGCTGCAGGACTGAGGTCACTATGTTCTTCGTTGTTGTTGGCTGTAACATGCGGGCTACCCTTAGCATCAAGAGTCCTCTGGTTTTCACTCAGAACCAGCAATAGGGCATTGAGTCCTTCCTGCTGCAGTATTTTCTGCCACATCCTGTGGTCAAATCTCTTTCTGACCACAGCCAGGAACAGTTCTCTGCTTTTAAGGACTCATATGTTTGGGCTTACCTGGATAATCCAGGATAACCTCCTATTCGCAAATTCCATAACCTTAAAAGCACTGGCAAAATTCCTTTTGCCCTGTAAGGTAACATTCAGGAGTTATAGGGATTAGGGTGTGAATGTTTTGAGGGGATCATCATTCTGGCTACCACAGTCATTTTTTGTACCTTTTGACCCCCTTCACCCATTTCATCCACACCAAAATCCCCACCGCTGGCAACCACCAACCGGATTGCTGTATTTATACGGTTTTTTAGATTCCACATATAAGTGAAATCATACCGCTTTTGTCTTTCTCTTTTTGACTTATTTCACTTAGGATAATGCCCTCCAAGTCCATCCCTATTGTGGCAAATGGCAAGATTTCATTTTCTTTGGCTGAGTAATATTCCATTGTGTATGTGTGTACCACATCTTCTTTGTCCATCTGTCTGTCAATGGACACTTTGGTTGCTTCCGTACGTTGGCCATTGTCAATGATGTGCAATGAATATGGGGTAAATATATCTATTTGAATTGGTGTTTTTGACTTCTTTGGATAAATACCCAGAACTGGAATTGCTGGATCATATGGTAGCTCCATTTTTAACTTTTTGAGGCACCTGCACGCTGTTTTCCATAGTGGCTGCACCAATTCACAATCCCACCAGCAGTGCACAAAGGTTCCTTTTTCTCCACATCCTCACCAACATTTATTGCTTGTCTTTTTGATACAAGCTACTCTTAACAGGTGTGAGGTGATACCTCATTGAAGTTTTGATTTGCATTTCCCTGATGATTAATAATGTTAATCATCTTTTCACTTATTAATAAGCTAAATAGCACAATTCAGAAGGGGATAGGGGAGACTCATACAAAATCTGTGGGAAAAATAGGATTCTGGAACAAATTTGCACAGATGGATAGAAGACAGGTCAAGGTATTACAGGGTAATAAAACTGTAAGATTTGGATTGATCTCTGCAGGTGGATAAAACTTATTTGAATATTTAATAAATGGAAATTATTTACTACATATTAATTATTTATAAATTAATATGTAACTTTGTAGAATATAGGCCCTAATCAATAGTAAATAGGTCAAACAAAATTATATTTCTTAGTCAAACTTCATCATGTATATAAGATTTTTAAAAACTTATTTTGAAGCTTTGGATTTTTTTCCCCTAACAAAGTGAATCACATCAATGGATTATTGTCAGTTTCTTTGGACTGACTCTAAAAATTAATATTACAGGTTAAGGATTGGATGTAAGG
This sequence comes from Mesoplodon densirostris, assembly GCF_025265405.1. Taxonomy (NCBI): domain Eukaryota; kingdom Metazoa; phylum Chordata; class Mammalia; order Artiodactyla; family Ziphiidae; genus Mesoplodon; species Mesoplodon densirostris. Next base: position 218,246,941 of record NC_082661.1, on the reverse strand, counting down.
AAAGCAATTGTTCAGGTTAACTATAGTCTTTTTGATAATTAACTGAATAAAAATAATTATTTATTATATGCACAACTATGTTATGTATGTTCAAATGTATTTTACCATATGCATGTGTATACATAATGTAGAGACATTTGTGTATCTGTACACAGATAATAAATATATTTAGATCCGTATTTGCTAAGTACTGAGGACTCTACACTTTAAAAAGAAATGCAATTACTTCATGCAATTCACAGGAAATGCCTTTCTCAGTCTTCTTACATAAGGCATTTTTAATGTGATCACTACAATTCTTTGAAATCACTTTAATTCAACATATATTTATTGAAGTCCTACTATGAAATATGAATTATATTAGGTGCCATGGATATTAGAAAAGAGTCACCTATGGTCCCAGGTATCAAAGGACATACAGTCTAAAGGCTGAGATGAGTAAATAACCAAATAACTATGACATAGTCTGAAAATTGCTCAATATAGTGATATATGAAATGTTATGGGAATGCAAATGCATAATTAGATACTTTTTCTTGGGAGAGAGTTTCAGGGGAAACAGGAAATGAAGATACACTTTATTTCACTTTTGAAAGATGGGTAGGGATGAGACACATTAACAGGATGTGTGGGCCATCCAGAAAGAGAGGCAGCAAGATTCCAGTGTGATAGGAGTGGAGGGCCTATGGTGGGTGGTGATTGGGATGAGGCAGGAAAGGTAGGCCAGAGCCTTGCTTTGCCATCAGGCAGATGGAGCTAAACAAATAGCTCTTCTCTTGTTTACTGTGTGCTTTTGGCAAAGTAGTTTTTCTAATGTTGAATAAACTGTACAAAATTATCTCCCTCAGAGTATTCTCATAGTACTGAGTATACATAGTACAGGATAAATGCTAAGTTTCCATCATTCCTCATATACCATGACTAAAGTGTAGACTTTTTTCTACAAGCGATAGAAATTCACCAGGATGTTTTTGTTTGTTTGTTTGTTTTGCGGTATGCGGGCCTCTCACTGTTGTGGCCTCTCCCATTGAGGAGCACAGTCTCCGGACGCGCAGGCTCAGCAGCCATGGCTCGCGGGCCCAGCCGCTCCGCGGCATGTGGTATCTTCCCGGACCGGGGCACGAACCCGTGTCCCCTGCATCGGCAGGCGGACTCTCAACCACTGTGCCACCAGGGAAGCCCCACCAGGATGTTTTTGAAAGATCATAGTCGTAGTAAAGTAGAAGATGACCGCAACAGCAAGGGGTCGAATGCAGAAAGGCCATTCCAATTGTTCCTGTCACACAGGAAGAGGCTGGAAATAAAACACTGGAGATGGAGAGGAGGAGGCTGTTGCTAGAGGCGTTTGGAGGTACGATCTGCCTAGAATGATCACGTGGTTTTTGGCTGATACAGAATATAAGGGCGAAGGAGAAATCAAATATAATCCTTTGGTTCCTGGTTTAGACAACCTGTTATCAGTGATATTATTAAAAAGAATGGATAGGATGAGGAGAAGCAAGCAGATCATTAGGGAAAATTTCTAAGTTTCCAAATACTTGTCAGAATAAAATTGTGAAAGAAATTACTTTTTCTAGAGTTATTATCTTCATGAATTTTATGTTCCCTTTTCTAATAAGCAGAAACTATTCAATAGTGAACTAAAAAGCAACTTATTCATAAAATATAATCTAACCCAAAGAAATACACACACACACACACACACACACACACAAGTGTGTAGCTCATGAAGTTGTGATGTTTTGCTGCATTCTCATCTCACTATTTTTGCAGTTGTAAAAGCCTTGCTTCTTCATCTCAGGTCTGTGTTTTCTACCTCTTCTGTTGAAATCCCTTCTTGAAGACTGTCTACATAGACTAACGTACCTTGAAGAGAGGAAATTTATCTTCTATTTGCTTTGAAATCTCGCCACCAGTACTTTGTTGCTGTGATCACAGTAAGTGTTTAACACATATTATGAAACAAAATCATCCCATAATCTTTAAATGCAGACATCCCTTAAACTCTTATTGCTAATTAAGTTAATTAATTTCCAATTTGGCCGACAAGAGCAAATTCAAGAGACTCTTGGTATTCACAGAGGCCTTGAGAAATTCCATTTAAAGGTTATAATCTACTCTGTCTCCAACACAAAAAACGAAATGTGAAGCAGGAGGCTTGGTCTAACCTCCGAGCTCATTTGAGTCAGTCACCTATAACTAATTAAGAAGGTGTGCTTTCGGGACGTCTGGACCCACTCTGGATGTGTGGTATACCCAGCAACCACCTGGTCCAAGGCAGCAGAGCCAGCAGAGAGTGAAGAAACATTTTCTTCCCTGAGGTCTGACAGACACATGCTGGGCTAATCACTTTTTGCTTGTGCTCAGCTTCCACGGCTTTTCCCTGTATCATCATTCTTCCAGTTGCAGCCTCCTGGGAAGGTTTTCCATTGCACACCCTGACTCTGAACAGTTCATTCGCGGCGCACGGCAGGGAGAAAGTGGGTGAATGGTTCTAAGTATCATTGGCAGCAGTTGTATGTTGTGCTGAAAATACCCACAGCAAATTGTTAGGAACACAAGGGAAAAGGAAAGAGAAAGACTGAATGTAAAAAGTGCCTGAGGTACTCCAGGCAAAAGCTAATAAAGAGGGAACAGGTACCTCCCCTGAGAGCAAGTGCTGGGGGAGCCGGTGCCAGGTCCCTACATTGTAGACTAGTGGAACCATCCTGAAACCTCTCGTACTAATTCATACTCATTAGGCTGATTTTCTTTTCAGAAGGCTCTAAGGCAACTGAAAAACAAACTTTAATTTTGTACAGGTTTCTTTTTAAAATAAGTCATTTCAAGAGAAATCATTTAGTTACAAAAAACTGTTAAGTCAGGTTTGAGAAACACCTACCAGGGTGGGGAAAGGCAAGAAGAACTCCTGGGTGGGTGTACAAAAAAAATTCATAAAGTTACCAGGACGGGCAGTTTATAATAGGTAACTGGGCCTTCCCTGGTGGCGCAGTGGTTGAGAGTCCGCCTGCCGATGCAGGGGACGTGGGTTTGTGCCCTGGTCCGGGAAGATCCCACATGCCACGGAGCGGCTGGGCCCGTGAGTCATGGCCGCTGGGCCTGCGTGTCCAGAGCCTGTGCTCTGCAACGGGAGAGGCCACAGCAGTGAGAGGCCCGCGTACCGCAAAAAAAAAAAAATAATAATAAAATAAAATAGGTAACTGTTTTTAAAAATAGGTAGAATTAACACATGTATTTTAAAAATAATATTGTCGTAAGTTAAATTCGATCTTTCGCATCTAAAGCTTTTTTAAGAAAAATGTTTTATTATTGAACAACTGAACCTTTAGAACCAATAATGTAAACAACAGAAACTTTGAGAGTATAATTAAGTATATATTTTATTGTTAATGAAATGTAAATATATAGTTAAATTATGTGTATATATATATATATATATATATATATATATTTTTTTTTTTTTGCGGTACGCGGGCCTCTCACTGTTGTGGCCTCTCCCATCATGGAGCACAGGCTCTGGACGCGCAGGCCCAGTGGCTATGGCTCACGGGCCCAGCCGCTCCACGGCATGTGGGATCTTCCCGGACCGGGGCACGAACCCACATCCCCTGCATCGGCAGGCAGACTCTCAACCACTGCGCCACCAGGGAAGCCCTTAATTATATGTTTTAATAAATATTTATTTGTACTACGAAACATAGCAAGCTACGTCTTATTTAGTATCCTGATGAGGGAAGATGATTCCTGTTAGGGGCTGAGTAGCATGTGGGGCATATAGGAATCAGGCTGAAATGGTTATTACTTTTATTATTATATCCCATCATAATTTCTCCTTTCTGTTTCTCAGTGTGAACAATCAACATATATAATGAAGTTCTAAGACAGTAACACTAATATTTCTAAACTTCACCAAAAGAAATTTACTTGAAATAAACAAAACTGGTATGCATATATTGAATAAAGAGTTCAAATATTTTCCATTCAGTTTAAACTTCCTTATATATTAAATGTTTCAATGTTTCTACAAATATACAAATAAAAATAATAATGAGAACTTCTATTTCCAGCAATGTGAGTCAAGATTAAAAAATTAATATTTTGGAGAGGAACTCTCTGAGGCCAGAGATGAAGCAGAGCCCCAGAGCCGCTTAAATGGGCGCTGGTTACCCATACCTACCCTGCCTGGAGGACTTCTGCAGTCAGGTGTCCCAGGATTTCAGAGTTCAGGTAGGGAAGTACAGTGGATAGACGCAGTCACATCCCCAATTTGTTCATGCTTTCCGGTGTCCATGTTGTTTGGAAGTGCTTTTTTGCACCCTGCCTCTGGGCTTAGCCCTGTAATTTCCTTTGGTCCCTGGGAACAGTAGCAAAGATGGTAGCAACAGACTTGAAAAGTGTTTATAAAGTGTATCTTGCCCTATTGCGGCTCTTGGAACCCTGTCACCACGTGAACAAGCTCCAGCAAGCCTCCTGAATGATGACAGGCCACCTGGAAATAAGGCCCAGTTATCTCTGTGGTCCCACCTGAGGACACTATAAATTACCTAGCCATTGCGAAACTACCTGCTGGCTGCAGATAGCTGAATGAGTAAAGCTAAGATTAGCCAATTCCAGACCACACCACACCACAACAATCACACTTCTGAAATCAACCCAAATTCTTGATCTTCAGATTCATGAGCTTAATAAATGTGTGTGTGTGTGTGTGTGTGTGTGTGTGTGTTTTAAGGCCATTAATGTTGTTTGCCTATGGCAATAGCTAACTGATGAAGACAAGATGCCAAATTGGAGATCTCCCCAGTAAAACTAATATTCTGCTATAATAAGAATGTTAATGATAGTAGTAACAATAATAATAATGCCCCATTACCTAAAGGATAAACTCCCATATCTTAGGCATGTCAAGTAAGATTCTCCATGATCTAAATTCTACCTAGTTTCTTTTAACTTTTTGATAGTCCACTGTTTTCAGCCTAATTTCAAGAATAAAAATTTGTGTACATCCATGCAGAAATAAAAATTTGTCTAGAAACAGCAGCCTCCAACTTGTGTTATGCTTCACGAAATTCAGAAGGGGATTGAGCACTACTGGCATTTTCAGGAAAGAGGGTTGATGAAAAACTATACTAAAATAAGTTGCCACTAAAATGTGAAAGCATAGTCAGATCTACTTAGCTTTCTTAGAAACAGATCTCTAAGAAAAACTCCAGCCAGGCGAAACATAAAATAAAAAACATAGGAATTGGACACTTTTAGTACTGAATGAAAGTGAGGAAAATTGAAATATTATGTGCTGATTGAATGTAATATAGTACATGAATTTGATGCATAAGCCAAATAAATTATGAAATATCTTGAGTCCAGGACATAAAAATTTATAGCTAGTGGACAAAACACAATTTGCTAAGGGCATTTATAATTCTTAAAGAAATTTAAAGATAATACTTACCAAAATGATGTGATTCTAGTTCATAGCTAACCCTTATCTTTCAGCATATTACTCTTTCAAATCTCTTGTATAGATGTCTAATATATTTCTCTCCTTTAGCTTTATAGCCAGTTCATTCCCAAACATTCAGTTTCAACCTTATCATTCAATTTTATTACAAATGTAATAAAATTACAAATGTCCAGGTCCTCACTATGTCAAGTATAAAACATTTCAATAATATTAAATGTGTTATCTACTTCTGATACATTTTGCAAACTACCAAGAAAAGAAGCACCACAACGTTTTCATCAGTTCCTTCAACCACTGAAAACCTGCATAAACTTTCCATCAGGTACTTAAAATATAGTGTCTGAACTTAGATTATTCTGAGCCCTTTGGTTACACATTGAAACAGTTTTGTTTTGTTTTTCTTTAAAGTGAGGGCTGAAGATTCATTAGCTCACATAACTGACGAGTCTGGGGCATCTGACTTCAGGTATAACTCAGTCCACATGCTCAAATCATGTCATCAGGAAACTATGTCCTCTTATTTCTGGCTTCAGCTTTCTTCTGTTTTGGCTTCTTTCTAAACAATGATTTTACCATAAGATAACAAATATATTCAGAAATTAATTCCTCTCTAACATTCTATGTCTAACATGCATTTATTTAGTTTAGCAACCTCTGAAAGAAGAACCCACTGCTTTTACCAGTTTAAGGAAAAGTCTCAGAACTGAATCTCATGTATATAACTTGGAACCTGAAATTCTCCTTCAAGATATTCTGGGCCAAGGAATGTTCTCACTGGCCAAGTCTAGGTAATATGCCCTATCCTTGGAGCAGAAAGGGGAATATGGTCACATGGATAGAGAGTGAAATAAGGGCTTTCCTCCACTCTTAAACTAAGATACTGATAGCAAAAGAAGGGAGGAATGGACACTGAGCAGATATAAAGAACATATACCTACCTATCTGGTGGAGAACCCTTTTCTTTCTAAATTTTGAGAAACTTATGAGCAAGTTCAGCCTACACTAATTAATCAATCTTGTTTCCTAATAATTATTATCATGAATCCCCTACCTCAGTGAAGCAATCTCCTGAATGAAGTCCACACATGTCACATTCACAGCTATCTACACCAGGCCAATTGTAACTTACCTGCCTGTGATACCCCATTACCTCTCCATGCAGACAAACCCTTTCTTAATGTAACTCTACCTATTAGATGCAATATTTTAAGTGAAAGTACAAGTCATAGTAAATACTCAATGAATATTAGTTTTCTTTCTTTCCTTCCTTTTGTTTCATCTTCATTTTCTTTCTCATTTTATAAGACTTTGTGAACTCTAACCTCATTTTAATGATTCCCCAGTTACTAAACAACATGCATTTATTGAACAAATGAACATTTAAAAATTTCTATTTTCTCCAACTCATTTTGCATGTGTTAACTGAACAAACAATTAGCACTGCATTTTTACAAATCTAATTTCCATGGCTTTAGTGTAACCTCCAAACTAGCTAGGACCTTAAATTTAAGTAAAATGTTTTACTTTTATTTTGTATATTGTGTGAAAATTAACACAGTTGTGGATTGTAATTAGCTATAAAAGAGGATGCTGGATTAGAAACAGAAAACCTAAGCTCTAGTTTTAATTCCATCACTTACAAGCTGTATTATCTTGAGCAAACTAGTTACGCTCTATAAAACTGTATTTCCTTACCCCTCCCCAACGGGAATATAGAGATCCACTCTGCCTACATCACACATTTACTTTATAGATCAAATGAGATGATGCATGAGGCAGTGTTATTAATAGAGAAGACCTATTGGCCAATTGTGATACCTATTCAAAAAAACGGACTGGAGCAGGACACAAGCAGGACACAGGTGTGCAGAGAATGTCACATTGTCACAACAGCCCACAAAAAGGAATCACAATTACATCGAATGTGCTGAAGGACACTGGCAGGTTGGAGGGCAGAGAAAGACAATGTTTTGTTTGTTCCCCAGGTATAGGAGGCGTAAATTAGTTTGCTTATAATCCTGAGACTATAAGGAATTGTCCAGTTGCCAGTTTCACTCACAATATAGAAGGGTGGACTGAGATGTAACCCCAGTAGAAAATGCTGTCCTAATGATTGTGTAACGTGTTCTGAGTTAGCCATCAGATATGATTACTTGTTACTGAGGGAAAACAGAATGAGCTGTTAGAAGGAATGTTCAAAATGTAGAACAGACATATATGAAATGCTTTCTACAATAATTCATATTCTCTGGATAATTTCTATCTTCTTTATGTTCTGTGAAAATTATATTGCTTCCCCCCCCCCACCGTAATACCAAAGAAAATAAGTCGTGTCTGTTCTGACTGGTACCTTGTATACCTATGGCTAGTATAGGCTAGTGACTAGTGACTAGCCTATAGTCACTAGTCACTAGTCATAAAAGCCTATAGCCTTTTATGGCTAGTGGATAGTCGTAAAACTGCTGAGCTAGAGTCACCCATTTTACACAAGTACTCTGCCCTGAGATAAAACAGTACTATAGTCCAGGGAATGTGGTGGATGTTTCTTGCAGACCCATTATTATAGCATCAGAGCCTTTTCCAAAGAAAAAACTCTTCATAGCTCCATCACTTTTAGTGTTATTTTTTTAACTTTGCTACTGCCAAACATGTTGCTAATTACTGTTTCTGTGCCCCCCTCCTCATGTTCTAGGCCAGGCCTGACCCCGTTCCTGAATTATGAGTGATTGACAAGGAGTCTTCTGCTTTTGGAACTTCTTGCTTTAACTTTAGCTAAGGTACATATCGCTTATACACCCTCTGTTAATTGAGGCCATATTTTCTGTTTACTGTTCTGCTATAGCGGCTGTACCATATAAGAGTTAAGTCCCTATCTAGACATGGCAAATAAGCATGGACATCTCTTTTCTTCTATACCTTTCTTTGAAATCATACTGGGAAACCTTGACCTGCTAAATTTGGGCCTTTTTCACTCTGATAAATCTCTCTCACTGCCCTTTCATATTACTGTGCCAACTGCACACTTTCGAATCAGTAGAAATACTCCTTAGGATGCCCCGAAGGTGTTGGCACTGCAAGTATCAATCTGCACTTTGTCTCCTCCCCATCGCTCTGTTCCTCCTGCTGCAGCCACGTTGCAAATGAGCCTGTTTAGAGAACTGGAACATTTGGACAGCTTTTCACCGGGCATGACTAGAAAAAGAGCAGGTGATATGCAAGGTATGTGGCAAGGGCAATACAAGGTCACATCAAAGGAATTAATGGAACAGTTAATGAAACAAAGGAATTAATCCTAGAAAGTGATGTCAAAATATGATCTACTTATGATACTCCTGATAAAATAATAATCACTGCTTTATTATGACTACCATACGTCATTTACCTGACATCTAATAGGCAGTGTAGTAGGTTCTTACATATTTTTTGAGCATTTACAACACTGTGGGTCGGCATTATTACCTTAGCTGTATAAATAATAAACTGAGGCTCAGTCCTGTTAACTCAGCAGGAATTCTGCTGCCAGCCGGTGAGGCAGGGTCTGGGATTTATCCCAGAGTTCTCTGACTCCAAAACTTTTGCTGCGCTTTTTTTCTAAGCAGAAATAAATATGCTCTAGGACTAAGTAAATAAATGATATATGTATGTGTGTATATATGTATATTCATATATATTTAGAAAGAGAGTAAGAAATAGAGTCTGTGTGTGTGTGTGCGTAAATTGTCATAACCTGAAGATGAGATTGTGATACTGGTTAGTAGGGACAGCAAAATATAGTTGGAATGAGAGATTATGGATTACTTCTTTTATATATATGTTGACTTCCATGCATGTTGTATTTAACCCAGATGCTGGAGTTAATATACACCGAGAATTAAGGAAAATGTCCTCTTAATGTATTTCAGTGTTTCAGCAACTATATTAGATGCAAGGGTAGGACCAGAAGGCTCTCCAAATAATGACTTTCATGCTTACAAGTGCTCTCAAATGTAGAGCCCTCTAATAAATGGCAATCACTTCAGTACAATGCTGACATTTCTAGGGAAAAACTTTACAAACATGCTACTGATATGTTGGAAACATCTGGTTGAAGAAAGTTTTGTGAAATTGAACTTTACAGTAGAAAAGTAGTGCAACATTTGAACTGTACCATTTTCAATTGGGGCAGGATGAAGTGAGTACTGGCCTCAGAATGTGAAAACCTGAGTTTTAAGTCTTGACTTGGAACAAGCGGACTTAATTATTAGCACCACAGTGATTTCACTTATAAAATAGCATAATACTTAGTTCTCAGTATGATTGTGAGGATTAAATGAAATAATGTTTATATTGTACTCTACTGATATTTCTATACTATTATAATCATTATGCCATTTAAAATATATTGCATTGTAATTTTCTCATTGGTTCTATACACAGTTTTAAAATATAACTCATTGTGAATTATAATGAACAAAGTTGAGTAATTGCAAGTATAAATATGAATAATACATTTTACAGAGAAATACTGGAAACAGTTCAAATTTCTGTGAAAGCTCACTGATACTTTAGTTATAGGGAGTGTTTAACCAATGTTGTTACTTGGCCTTTGTATATATTAAATAACCAAAAACTGAAGTAGAAAATTCCATTTCACGAAAAAGTCGCTTCATAAATTATTCACTTTGAATGGTTTAAGCTGACTTAACATTGGCACGCAGGGTGTCTCAATTGTGACTCCAGGTTAAGGATAGGTTCAGTGCAGGGACCAAAATGCGAACAGTTTTGTCACTTATAGTGAGCAAGATTCTGAAACTGACTTTTGGAAAAGCAAATAAAATTATGCAAAAAATGGGCAAGCTAACTTGATATCAGTTTTTACTCACTTGCATTTTCTAATATGCCTGATTTCTAACACACCAGCAAAAATTTACGTGAAAGAAAGAGCTGGCTAAGTAATTATTGGTATTGAAATGCTGATTAATAGAGACCAAATCTTATTAATATTAGTCTAGGATGAATTTATATTTAGGATAAATGGGAAGGATATTCTCAAAAATAAACTTTGTGAGGGGAGTTTACGAGAGGAGAATTTTTCATGGGATTCTAACAAAGGATTAAAAATTGACTTAATAACTAAAGCCTCTCATATTAAGTATGCATTCTTTTATCTGTAAAGAATATAATAAAAACAAATTCCTTGCTCTTTAATTTGATGAAAACCAACAATCAAGATTGACCATATTTGGATATTATAAACAGCTGCAAAACAACAACTATATCATGTAGAAAATCATTTCAGGAATTGTATTCTTCAGAATAATCTTGTTAAGAATATATTGTATTAACTGTATAAAACACTGCCTCAAGTTCTACCTTACTAGTTTGAATAAAGTCTACATAGTTTTTAAATTACAGATAAATTCTTTAAATTATATTGTTAATACATAAACATTTTGGGAAAAGTTTCAGTTTATACTCATTTGTTCCTTGTATTTTTCTCATAAAAATATAAGCAGTGCCAGCAATATTTCATTGCATTTAAGCAATAGCCTCCTCCCGTGGAGCTCAAGTTGAATATTCATTTGAGCCATATTCAGAGCAATGGACCTTTAAAATAAAATAAGGCTAAACTAATCTGAAGATGATAACATCACTTTGCGCTACCACCGTATTTGTCTCTTTGAAACCTCAAATGTAATTATGTGACACCCATTGGTAAAATCATTCAGTGGCACCTTGTGACAAACAGAATTAAGCCCCATTTCAGATAATGCTTGATTTCTATTCCTGTGGTTCTTAAACTTTAGCGCATGTCAAAATTCCCAGGGGGCTTGTTCACAGATTGCTAACACCTACTCAGTAGGAGTGAGATATGGCCTAAGAATTTGTGTTTCTAAGAATTTGTGTTTCTAACAATTTCTCAGGATGCTGATTGTGCAGGTCCAGAGACCATGCTTTAAGAATTGTTCACGCTACTTGTAGTTACTTGCAAGCTGCATAATGTTACTTGTCTCTCCGATCATTGCTTATGCTTCTCTCTGCCTGGAACAAACAAATACCATTTTGTTTCTCACATGCTTAATTCTGAATTTGTTATTCAAAACAGAACTCAGGAACTTTTTTTTTTTTAAACTTAGTCCTTCAGGCTGAGTTAGAGGCCTTTCTTCCGTGCTTTCATAGAATCCTGTGAGTGTCCATTAATTCATATGGCACAATGTAGTGAAGTCACATTTTTGGAAGCTCTTCCATCAGCTTGTGAGTTTCTCAAGGGCAAGGACCATGTATAATTAATACTTGCATCCCCAAATCTACCATGCTATGGGGTACCCCATGAACATCCACTGATTTGTAGTGTTCTTTCTGTGTTTCTATATACAAACTTTGAAAATGACCAACAACTATACAAATAGTCATAAAAGATTGACAGTAAAGAATATCCCAGGAAAAATCAATAGAAAGAGGGTAGTAGAGATGGAATGGAAAGTGAAAGCTCAAGTCTTCTGACAGGTGCTACCTAGAGGAAGGTTAGTTTAAAAGAAGGTTAATGATTCACTGCAATTAGGTGAAGATGATTGTTTTGTCTAGGAATTGATTTGTAGGTATGGCTGTCAAGGTCAGGTTCTGAAATACATCTTTTTTTGAGAATATAAACTTCTATACAGAGTGTAATAAATTCAAATGAACTTAACTGCAAAATATGTTTTTACCCTTCATCTCATTCAAGGTTTGGATATTGTTGTAGTTTAATAATCTCTAATTGTATTTGAAATGGACAAAAGATTCTTTTTTCCTAGATTGATGTTATTTGTCTCATACCTGGATTAATGTTAAGTGTTCCCAGACTTCAGAAGTGCTCAGATTAACATGATTTCGTTTCTGGAATAATGGAAAGATCACAATATTACATTATTTATATTTTAAACTGCAGTTTTATCGTTCCGCATTGGAGTGGGTGGCAGGAGGTTGCAGGGGACACTGTAGGCAATTCTGCACAGCTCATACTTCTGTAAGAAAAAATACATCATGGAAGGCCACAGAGACAGAAAAAAGGGTCAGGAAAATAAAAAGCTAGGGACTTATTAAGATTGGTCATGTTCAATTTATGAGACATAAGTAGTAACAGCTGAACAAATAGAAGGTAGGAAAATCATATTTCAGTTAAGTATCCTTGAAGCTTCAGATTCAAAAATACCACCCAATCTCTCTGGGGAATTCGATTGCCAGACTGCACTTTTATCGGAGATAATTAGGGCTCACAAGAAAGCAATGTGATGATCAATAAGACTTTATGGGTCGTACTTACTCTATAATGATATCTTGTGAAATCTTAGGGCAAAATAATGGTCCTCAGCGCTGATGGGGTTCATGAGCCCTTTAGCATCTCACTGCCGCCTTCTCTGCATTTATTTCTAGCGACTGTCTTCAGGCTATGGTATGCATGATCCATATCACCCAGGATGTCTGCTTCTCACAGAGAATGAGGACAGTAGTTAGAAGGACTGCTGCAGAAATGTGGACATGAACAATCAGTGCACACTGGACACTTTGTTCCTTCTGTCAGAGAATTAAAAATGTACAGATGGATCCTGAGGCCAAAGGTACCAATGCATGTGGATAAGGGCTTGTTCTTAGTTGTGCCCCATCTGCAGTCACAGATCCTGAAGAAAGGGACTGTTGCTTTCAAATACACTTTTCAAGCTGAGAAAGCAAGTGATGGGAACTCGGCAATGAGGGGTGTGTGTGTGTGTGTGTTTAGGGGGTTGGTTTTAGAAAATTAGGAAGAGTATACAAAGGAGAAGGGATGAAAACATCATAGCAGAAAAAAGCAAGGTCTTTTGGCTTCCTTATGCCTTCCGATAGGAGGGTTCTTTGTGCTGCCCACCATAAAAATGGTACCATGTTAATAATTCAAAAAGATTACAATTTTACATTTTTAGAAATACAGTTCTACTTTTATTGAAAAAAATCTGCTATTTTTAGTCAGCTGCTAATATATTCCTTTAATATTTCACCCTACAATTTGAAACTAATCTCAATTCATTCAACCAGAATGAATCAAAGGAAAGGGAAAAAACACGTTTAAAAAGATTAAATCGTTGTAACTGAAAAAGGACATTATGATTGAAAATGTCAGAGTAGATGGGAATATTTTAAATTTGTCATATTGAAACATGTTTTTAGTCATATACATAATTATATACGTATGTATATATACATATATATATGTATGGCATCCTGGTTACTCTTAGTATCTGTCCCTATTTTTTTTTTTTTTTTTTGAGCAGCAGGCTATCAGAAGGACTGTTTTTAAAATACAGTCTTTTCTTTCTTTGGTAATGGGAACATAGTTTTTAATCAAACTACCTAATGTTCCTTTTATGAGCTATAGGACAAAAAGGTGAGAGAAAGGTGGAAAAGGATTATATGTCAAAAAATAGAACATATTCACATAAAACTCAGAGAAAAATTTTTCCTCGAGTCTTAATTCTAGAAAGTTCTAAGTTTAACATTTAGTTCAACCTTTAAGAGGATGTCTGTCTTATTCCTCATTTGTGCTAAATTTATACCAATGCCTTTGCTAGTAACAGACAGATAGATTGATGACATCCTCGCTACTAACTTTAATTCAGAAATTGGTCCAAGAAACCCACTATACCATTATTGACCAAAAATCAGGGTCAAACTTTAAAAGCAAAAGCCATGCCTCCATAATCTTTTCTTTTATTTCTTCCCTTAAGGTCGGAAAATTTGACTCCCTTCTGTCACCATTTATTGCTTCTTCAAGCTAAAAATCTGTTGATTGACAAGAAATGATGATATAAGCTAAATGGTCTATTTTGGTTTTCCATCTTATTTTTTTGTTGTTCTGTGCTCACTCATCTTCTCCCTCCCTCCGCAGCTTTTACATGTCTCATCTTTCTGCCATAATTGTCTAATGCCTCAATTTAGTTACTGCTTTTCATACTGTGCTCAAAAGATGACATGGCTCATTTTGAAAAAGCAGCAGTTATTGTGCAGAACACAGTTGCATAGCCTGGAACATTCTCAGTTCAAATCAAATAAAAATATGAGCACACATAATAGGAAAGCCACTGTGGTGGGTGCATTTGAAGATACAAAGAAACATAAGCAATTCCTGCTCTTAAAATGCTTAAGATCTATCCATTTGGAATTCAAGACATTAGTACAAAACCTAAATATCAGTAAGATTGAAATGAGAATGAAGGCACCATTAAGAGAGGAAGCAACCAGAGGTAAGTGGTTAATTGCTGAAAATGTGATAAGCACATTAGGCGTTCAGAAGACAGAAACATCACTTTATATTGGGATGCTGAGAGCAGAATTCAGGGCTTCAGTGGTCTGAAATTATGTAACAGATTTGGGTGGGTGGTGATGGTAAGCCACAGAGAGGGTAAAGGCTAAGGATGGGGTTAGCAAGAATATTGGAAGGTAACTCAAGCAAGACACATGGTGAGAGAAAATCTCCAGAGAGAGCAAATCAGTTGCAGTGTTTTGTGGATAGTGACTATTCAGTCTGGTGAGAGAGGAGAGGTTACATACCAACATATCAAGAAACGGAATTGCCTTCTAGTCAATGGGGAGTCACTGATTCAGAGACATGTTATTTGAGCAAGAAAGTGGCATGATCCCAGCAGTGTTTTCTGAAGATTAATAAAATACTGCTATGTGTTGGACTATTTGGATGAGGAAGTTAGAGCAGATCAAGATAGGAGTCTCACACAATTAACTTCAGGTTGAAATAGAAATGGGGAAGTCAGTTCTTCCACACAGTATCTGTCTCACGACAGAAGCAATGGGAGATCTGTGTGGTGTTGACTGAGTGACTGCTGTGTGCCATACCCTGGAATTACAGCATAAAGCAAATGCAGACATGGCTTTTGCTCTTCTTGAAGGGAAGACCAGAATGGAAAAATATAATGATTAACTAATTACACAATGCAGAAGAGAAAAATATAATAATTAACTAATTATACAAATAAATGTGTAATTTAAGATAAGATAAACGGTATAAAGAAAATAAAAGGCAGCCTTAACAATGTGTATATATGTGTGCACATAACCCATGAAAGAGTGATATGTCTGGAAAACTTCCCTGAAAATGGACATTTTGGTGAGATTTAAGAATGGAGGAGGTGGCTTCCCTGGTGGCGCAGTGGTTGAGAGTCCGCCTGCCGATGCAGGGGATACGGGTTCGTGCCCCGGTCTGGGAGGATCCCATATGCCGCGGAGCGGCTGGGCCCGTGAGCCATGGCCGCTGAGCCTGCGCGTCCGGAGCCTGTGCTCCGCAACGGGAGAGGCCACAACAGTGAGAGGCCCGCGTACCAAAAAAAAAAAAGAATGGAGTAGGTATTATCTAGGTAAAAGGGACTGGAGGAGAGACTTTTAGGAAGAGTAGAGAAACATATGCAAAATTAAATGGGAAATAGCACTGATATATTTGGATACAGAAGAAGGCAGATTTGACTAGAAAAAATAAGAGCAGAAAAATGGAATGAGATGAGGCTAACAAGATGGGCATTTACCATAGTAAGGCTTCAGATGATTGTATCTTATATAAAAATTGGTAGCCAGTAAAGGATTTTTAAGAGGAAGCACTTAGAAAAGATTACCATAACTAGTACTTGGGTCAGAGACTAGAGGTAAGCAAGTGTCCCTGCAGGAAGATCAGTTAAGAAGCTACTGCAAAGAGAAGATTCTGGGAAGCCGGCAGAGTAGAAAGCACAAAGAATCTGTCTCCCCACCTAGACAACAACTGCACTAGCATAATCTATCTAATTATTTTGGAACTCTGAAGTCTGTTGAAGGCTTGTAACTTCCAGGGCAAGGCTTGGACAGTCAAATGTGGTTATTTGGGGTCAATTTCAGCTGGTAACACAGGAGCAGCTGACCATCCCCCAGCCCCAGCCCCATGGCAGACAGCTGTGTGCCTGTCCCTAGATTGGTCTGCACATAGCTGGTGGGAGCAAGGTGGATAAGAAGATTCAGCCTTCCAAATATTGGGTCTGGGTGCTCCGATTGTTGATTGTTGCTTCCAAATATTGGGTCTGGGTACTCTGATTGTTGATTGTTGCTTCTGGCTACAGAGGTGCAGACAAAGAGGTGGGCAGCCATTGTTGCTGTGCCTCCCCACAACGTGGCAAGCCCCTCTCCCCCACCTGCAGTGATTTCCAGGGGCTTTGAAGGGCAGTGCTCTTCCTCCCCACTTCACTTTCTCTTTTTCCCCATTTGGGAAGTAGACATTAAAGGCTAGGATATTAAAATGCATGTGTATATATACGGGAAAAATTAGAAAGTGACCACAATGTTCAAGGAAGGTGCAGGCAGGATCAGAAAAGATCTGAGAATACAAGCAAATCAAATTCAGCAACTTATTATTTATACACAATGACCAAGTAGGATCATGCTTGGAATGCAAGGATGGTTCAACATATCAAAATAGATCCATGTAATACACCAAATTAACAGAATGAAGGAAAGAAATGATCATCTCAATTGATACAGAAAAAGCATTTGAAAAATTCAGTATGCTTTCATGACAAAAATGACTCCATGTTCATGGATTGGTAGACCTGATATTTTAAGATGTCAGTACTACCCAAAGAGATCTACAGATTTAATGCAATCCCTGTTAAAATTCCAGTGGTGGTTTTCTGTAGAAATAGAAAACTCTACCATAGTAAAAAAAAAAAAAAAAAAAGTTGGGGGGTGGGCACAGTGAGAAATCACATCTATTGGAATGGCAAAAATAAAAAATCTG
Source organism: Mesoplodon densirostris (assembly GCF_025265405.1). Classification (NCBI taxonomy): domain Eukaryota; kingdom Metazoa; phylum Chordata; class Mammalia; order Artiodactyla; family Ziphiidae; genus Mesoplodon; species Mesoplodon densirostris. The sequence goes on along the minus strand of NC_082661.1, from coordinate 218,229,722 downwards.
TCTGTATACCAAGTATTGATAGAATGTGGAGGGTCTGGAACTCTCATATACTGTTGGTGGGAATGTAAAATCATACAAGTACTCTGGAAAACAGTTTTGTAGTTTCTTAAAAATTGAAATATATTTACAAGACAGAAACAGACTCACAGACTTAGAAAACAAACTTATGCTTACCAAAGGGGAAAGGCGGGTGAGAGGGATAAATTAGGAGGGAGGTTGGGATTAACATATATACACTACTATATATAAAACAGATAATCAACAAGGTCCTACTGTATAGCACAGGAAAATCTACTCAGTACTCTGAAATAACCTATATGGGAAAAGAATCTAAAAAAGAATAGATATATGTATATGTATGTATAACTAAATCACTTTGCTGTACACCTGAAAGTAACACAACATTGTAAATCAACTATATTTGAATATAAAATAAAATTTTTTAAAGATAAAGTTGCACAGATCCTGGATTATCCCAATATATCAATTTTTTATTTGAAAAAAAATTTAAATGTAAACCTGCATATGATCCAGCCATTCCATTGTGGGTTTTTACTCACGTTAAATGGAGGCATATGTCTGTATAAAGACTTGTGCATTAATGTTCAAAGTAGCTTTATTTGTAATAGCCCCAAACTGTAAATAACCTATGTGTCCATCAGCAGGTGAATGGATAAACAAACTGTGGTATAAATAATGCTAAGCAATAAGAAGGAATCAACAATTTGCACATGCTGAAAGAAGAAGAAGGAGAAGCGGGGGTGGGGGCAGAGGAGGAGAAGCAGCTTACTGAATTTGTCTAGGTGACAGATGATGGTGTTGCTGGAGATAAGCAGAGGCTCTCAGAAGCTATTTAGGAAAAATATTCAGCAGTACTTATTGGTTCATTGGTTATGAGAGGTAAGGTAAAAAGAGATTGCAATGGTGAATCCTAAATTCTGACTTGCACAACAGAATCGGAAGGATGATTCATTGAGATAGGAAATCACGGAATAGAATGAGATTTTTGAAGAAAGAGTTGGGGGAATTTATGATTTCCGTTTGAACATGCTATATGTAATGGTTCCTGTGAAACAACCCAATAGTTAAATAGGTATGTAAAGCATGGAGGATCTGTCTGGGCTCAAAATACAAAATTGAAAATACTGTTATTTTTGATAGTATACAAAGGCAATAGGTGGTTATGATATCATGTACTGAAAGGAAAATAAAAATAGTACTGAACCCTGAAAAACTCTGACATTTAATGTGGTGGAAGTGAATCATGGATCTACAAAGTATGTTAGAGAAAAGATGAGAGGGAAACCAGAACAGTGTGATGTTGTAATCCATGGGAATAGAAAGTGTGAAGATGGAAGGACTAGTCATTAAAGGAAACTTTAGCTGAAAACAACAGATAAGAGAAGAAATGAGAAGGGATTTAGGGAATTAGTCCAAATAATATTTTGTGACTCTTTTTTTATGATTACAATAAAACTGACAGTTTAGTATCAATAGTATAGTTTTATGCATTTGAGTACATGTATAAATTCATATAACCACCTCCACAATCAGGATACAGAACAATTTTATTATCCCCCCAAATGTTCTTTATTCTGTCTCTCCATAGTCATACCCTCCCCTCAAACGCAAACACCAGCAAACACTGATCTTTTCTCCATTACTATAGTTTTGTCTTTGAGAGAATGTCATAAATAGAATCATAGAGTATGGAACCTTTTGAAACTTGCTCCTTTCACTCAGCATAAAGCATTTTAGAGTAATCCAAGCTTTTTTGTTGTTTATATTAACTGCATCTTTTCATTACTGATTAGTGTTCTATTGTATGATATACCACAGTTATTTTATCCATGCATCTGTTGAAAGACAGTTTGTTTCTAGTTTTTAGTGATTATAAAAAGAGCTGCTATAAACATCCATATATAGGTTTTTGTGCCAACAAAATATTTTACTTCTCTCAGGTAATACCAAGAATGTGATTACAGTGTAATAATGCAAGTACTAGCTTAACCACACAAGAAACAGCAAATGTTTTCTTGAGTGGCTGTACCATTTTGCCTTCCACCACCAACATATGAGAATACCAGTTGCTCCACATCCTTGCCTGCACTTTGTAGTACCAGCATTTTAAAAATTTTATTCTTTCTTATAGGTGTATAGTGATTTGTTATCATGGATTTAATTTGTACTTCTCTAATGACTAACAATATGGAACATATTTTCATCATCTTATTTACCAACTATATATACTCTTTGGTGAAGTATCCGTTCAATTCTTTGACCTTTATTTTATTTTTTTTACATCTTTATTGGAGTATAATTGCTTTACAATGGTGTGTTAGTTTCTGCTTTATAACAAAGTGATTCAGTTATACATATACATATGTTCCCATATCTCTTCCCTCTTGCATCTCCCTCCCTCCCACCCTCCCTATCCCACCCCTCCAGGCGGTCACAGAGCACCAAGCTGATCTCCCTGTGCTATGCGGCTGCTTCCCACTAGCTATCTACCTTATGTTTGGTAGTATATATATGTCCATGCCTCTCTCTCGCTTTGTCACAGCTTACCCTTCCCCCTCCCCATATCCTCAAGTCCATTCTCAGTAGGTCTGTGTCTTTATTCCTGTCTTACCTCTAGGTTCTTCATGACAATTTTTTCCCTTAAATTCCATATATATGTGTTAGTATACGGTATTTGTCTTTCTCTTTCTGACTTACTTCACTCTGTATGACAGACTCTATGTCTATCCACCTCATTACAAATAGCTCAATTTCATTTCTTTTTATGGCTGAGTAATATTCCATTGTATATATGTGCCACATCTTCTTTATCCATTCATCCGATGATGGACACTTAGGTTGTTTCCAGCTCTGGGCTATTGTGAATAGAGCTGCAATGAACATTTTGGTACATGTCTCTTTTTGAATTATGGTTTTCTCAGGGTATATGCCCAGTAGTGGGATTGCTGGGTCATATGGTAGTTCTATTTGTAGTTTTTTAAGGAACCTCCATACTGTTCTCCATAGTGGCTGTACCAATTTGCATTCTCACCAGTAGTGCAAGAGTGTTCCCTTTTCGCCACACCCTCTCCACCATTTATTGTTTCTAGATTTTTTGATGATGGCCATTCTGACTGGTGTGAGATGATATCTCATTGTAGTTTTGATTTGCATTTCTCTAATGATTAAAAATGGGCAGAAGACCTAAATAGACATTTCTTCAAAGAAGATATACAGACTGACCTTTTTTTAATTGGGACTTGTTTTCTTAATGTTGAGTTTTGAGGATTCTTTATATATTAGGGATGCAATTCATTGTAATGTATGTGATTGGCTAATATTTTCTACCAGTTTTTATCTTGTCCTTTCATGTTTGTAGCAGGATTTTTAGCAGAGCTAAAGTTTTAATTTTGATGATTTATCCTTTTCTTTTGTGAATTGTGATTTTGGTGACAATTCTAAGAACTCTTTGCCTAATTCCGGGTCAGGAAGATTTTCTGTTTTGTTTTCTTCTAAAGCTTTATAATTTCATAGTTTACATTTAATATATGATCCATTTTGAGTAATTTTCATATAAGGTGTGAGCTTTAGGTTGAGGTACAATTTTTTGGTACAATAGTACCAATAAGTACTACTATTGTGCCTTAGAATAGCATCATATATTATGTTTTGCAATATCCAATTTTATATTTAAATGAATTTTACAATTATTGATTACAATATGTTTCAAAAGGCAAAACTTTGTTTTCCTTTGTTTCATTTTAAATAATTTTACTAAATATTGAATACACATAAGATGATATTTATAGTATGGGTAATATATCAAGAATAAATGTAAAATGAGTCAAAACCTAGAAACATTCCAAATTGTTCTTTACCTGGGAGGCAGATAAAACAGCAGTGGTACATACATATATTGGAATACTATTTAGCAATTAAAAGGAACACATTATTGATCCATGCAAAAATATGGGTAATTCCCAAATACATTATGCTAACTGAAGGAAGTCAGAATCAAAAGGATACAAACTTTATGACTCTACTTACAATTTACTTTATAAAAGGCAAAACGCTAGGGATGGATTATAAATCAGTAGGTACCAAAGGTTAACGGTTGGGGGATTCTCTGGCTCCAAAGGAGGTAGCATAGAGGAATTGGCAGGGCCAAGCAGGGGAGGGGTGTGTGTTGAACTGTACTGTATCTTGATTTTCTTATTGGTTATGTAACTCTACGCATTTTTCAAAACAAAATAGGATTTTACGCCAAAAAGTAAATTTTGCTATATATAAAATCAAAATGCATTTTTAAATAATAAAATAAGCACTAGTGTACTTTCTCCCAAATTTAAATAATAGCATGCTGCTAGTGTATTGAAAGAACACTATGTAATCTTCCATATTCTAAACACTATCCTGACTTCTGAGATTAGGATTTCCTTACTTTTCCTTAGTGTTTCTTCTCCTATGAGGATATCCCTAGACAATATAGTGTTTGGATTTGTATATCTTTAAACTTCATATAAATATAAACATATTTTATATTCTTTAACTTATTATTTGTTCAGTGTTGTTTGTGAATTTAATCCAATTTATGTGGATAGTTGTAGTCCATTAATTTTTTCACTGCTATATAGTATTCCAATTCAATGAATATAGCATAGTTTATTTACCTATCGTCTTTTGTGCAGACAATGGTTTATTTTTTTCTAGTTAAATGATGCTTCTGGAATAAATATTACATATATATATGTATGTATGCATATGATATATATATATATATATCACCTGATAAACACTTGCAAGTATTTCTCCAGGATATATACTAAAGAGTTGAACTACAATAGAGTTATAGACTACGCATATTCTCTACTAGATAACTTCTTCCAATTTTTCAGAGTAGTTGTAAAATTATATATTCCCATATTCCCATTAGCAGTGCATGGAATACATAATTGTTCTTTCTGGATAGCACTTTATCTTATAAGATTTAAACATTTTGCAGATATAGTCGTTATGATGGAATCTCACATCTGGCAAAGAAATTGTCTAAAAAGATACAGCAAACTTGAAAATTCTCTCACTTTATACATTCTATAATTCTGTATAGCTTGAAATCTTTATCCAATGAGCTTGTACTGATTTTTAAATAACAACAAAAGTAAAGACAAAAATATAGATAAAAGACAGTAATAAAATTCAGCTATTTTAAAAAGCTTGTTTATCACATAATTAGCAAATACTCTGATAAATTGGGGAATGAAGAGTGCACAGAAAAATCTTGTCCTGGGGACAAAAGTAGATAAACATATGTATTACTTTTCACTTAAGCAGCATAGACAAAACAATGAATTTTTTTAATAATTGGCAATCTTCCAAATACTGGGTTCCTTGTAAATAGCAATATGTAGTAGTGAACAATGCCCAAGTAAACTAACAAAATTCTGTGACTTAGGACTTTATGATAATTTCATCCATTTGTGGAATGTCTTGCTGTCTGCAATAATTCTATGATCTTTTGTTCAGCCATTTTTAGGGGTTCTAAACTACACTGAATTTTAATTTATCAATGTATGTGCATGTCTGCCTTCCCCATTGGACGTTTTTGCAAGAACACTGGCTTTGAAATCATACAGACTGAGTTTAAATCCCAAGTCTGTAACATATTAGTGGTTTACATGTGGATGCTTAGTCCTTGAGCTAAAACAACATTTTCTCTGAAATGCTACTTTTGTAAGAGGGGGAAGGGTACAATATTTATAATGAATAAGCAGATGTTCTGCAGACTTTTAGCAAAAGGAACATACATATGTAAAATGAGAAGTTATGGAGTCTGTCCTCAGCCCCCGCCTAATTATTGCAACAACCTCTTGAGAGACATTTCTTCCCTCTCTTGCCTCCACACACTGTGAAGCCAGTGATTTTTCTAAAACACGGTATTGTTCATGGATTAACCCAACTGAAAAACTTTAATAGTGGCCCTTAAGGTTAAGTTTAAAATCCTTTCACATGACGTATAAGGCTGTTCATGACTGACTTTTCTTCCTCTCCAGTCTCGTCTCTTGTTACTACCTGTTCACACTCTTCCTTCCAGCCATCCTATTTTTCTTGCAGTTTCTCTATTTCTAGAGAAATATACTTGTTTTCCTCTACTTTTCTTTTTTTTAAAGTGAACTTTATTATTATTTTTTTGGTATTTATTTATTTTTTATTTAGGCTGCACCAGGTCGTAGTTGCGGCATTCAGGATCTTTAGTTGAGGCATGCAGGCTTTTAGTTGCATCATGCGAATTCTTAGTTGCGGCATGTGGGATCCAGTTCCCCAACCAAGGATCAAACCCGGGCCCCCTGCATTGATACCACTTAGTCTTATCCACTAGACCACCAGGGAAGTCCCACCTCTACTTTGCTTCGAAGCCATAGGTATGAGCTGGCGGTTAGCATCAGTGCACTGAGAGCGGGTGTCTTTGGAATCTGGACCACCTCTGTGCAGTTTACTTTGGCGTTCAAGCCTGATCCCTGATACATCACTTCTGTTTTGTAATGTATTCCTGCTGGGCCCGTCATACTTTTCAAGTTGGTGAGTTGTATGCAAAGTAGTTCACGATGAGCAGTTTTACCAGAGTCAATATTGATGTCCCATTGTTAAAGCCTGGTTCCTAAGATCTAATAACTAACTAAGAGCTACTTTTCAAATAATAATCTCTGCTACACACAGACTGAGCTTCTCTAGAACCCTAAGGATCTATTCTGTGAATCTCTTAATGGTGACTTTTCACAGGCTCTTCAAAATATGTTTTTCTACACAGATACTCAAGTTCCCTGCTCTCTGCTGGGTCCATGGCCCAAGTTGGATGACTGTTTATACTACTTCCTGGAGTTAAAGTAATGGTACATTCAATTAGAAGGTAAGACTGCCCCCTGACCATTCTAAAGACCTTATGCCACTCAACCAACAAGCAACAAAAGAAAAAAAGTCTCCTAGTTAGAGTGTTTTCAATTATCAAGAGGAAATTATGTTGCTGTTATACAAATTTAGGCAAAGAAAACTGTATCTGAAACCCAAGAGATTCTCTGAGGGTGGGAGCCATGCTTAGTACTTCATTGACTGCTGAGGTTCTGAATGAGTACAAGCAAAATACATTACGCAGAGCAGAAGAAGGAAGCCATAAATGCTACAGCTTTGTGACCAGTTGCAGAAAGGACTATAGCATGTTTGCGTATTTTTCTCTGCTTGTTATAGGTGTAGGTTTAAGTGTACATACAACCATGTTCTTTCTCTCTTTCCTTCTACCCCTTTTTATTTTATATAAAATTTGTAGGAGAATAATTTAACATGTGGTGTTTAGCTAATGAAATTTTCAGAGATTCCGTGGTAAAATTTTACGGTCATAGCGAATGTGCATATTTCTGTTTCGGGAAATGGTGAAAACTTCTAAGAAGGACGGCTGTATCTTCTTAAGTGGAAAAACAGAGTTGTCTCACGGTCATACAGAAGTTCAAATGTGTATAACAGAAGTATATGGAAGTGTGCAAAGGAGTGAATTTTCCCAGTTATCAGTGTATTTCCTGTCAGCTGCTAATCCACCCTCAATACCTGTACAGTGATAATGAGGCTTGTGCTTGTATGAATTTCTTTTTTGCTCCAAGTACAACTTTAAATTTTGATTGTAGGAGGCACCAGAGGAGCATTACAAGAGGAAAGAGGTTTTCTTCCTGGTTAGTGTGTCCTTCCTTTTGCTTCTTTTTGTTCCTGTTGCATTGTTTACAGTAGCCTGGGAGAGGAACATCCAGCGATGGTCAATCCAGGCTGTGCACCTAGAGAATACAGTCAGTGTCTCAGCCAGCTGGAGTCCTCAGCCTCAGTAGATGGGTGGCCAGCTCACAGTGGTCCACTCTTGCAGACAGTGTACAGTCTAGACCTTGTACACTCCAGCCACAGAGAAGGCTGCCAGAACCCTGAATAAATCTGTACCTTAGTCTGCTGGTCTCAGACCCTCTGCACCCTGCAAAGTTGTTTCCTGCTCGCCAGTCCCGGCTCCTATTTCCTACGTATCTGTACCCCTCATAGTTGTGCCAGTCTCAGCCCCTTCATACTCTGGAGAGGTGTACCTGACTTGCCACCTTTAGCCCACATACCATAAAAGGTACCTCCTGTTTGCCCAGTGGCTCTGGGCAACACAGGGAGCCTCTCCACCAGCCAGTGTGCTGCACCCACACTTTCTCCAGTGAGATCTAAATTCCAGCCTTGGGATGGGAGCTCCCTTCCAAATATGTTCTTTCCTTGGTTATGTGCCTTTCAGCCTTAGCACATTCTTTAGAGCTCTTGTTACCCTTTGTATTTGCTCCCTAGTCATAGTTAATAATTCTTTATATTAAACTCTCCCTGTTCAAATTGTGGTTTTTATCTCCTGATCTATCTCTACGGTTATAGGAGCAACTGAATTTGGAAATTGTGGATTTGTAGTGTTCTTAATACAATGATCTCTCTCTCTTTTTTTTTTTTTAACAAATTTGTTTATCTTTGGCTGCATTGGGTCTTCGTTGCTGCACACAGGCTTTCTCTAGTTGCGGCGAGCAGGGGCTACTCTTCGTAGTGGTGCGCAGGCTTCTCATTGTGGTGGCTTCTCTTGTTGTGGAGCACTGGGCTCTAGGCGCATGGGCTTCAGTAGTTGCAGCATGCAGGCTCGCAGGCTCTAAAGCACAGGCTCAGTGGTTTTGATGCACAGGCTTAGTTGCTCCGCGGCATGTGGGATCTTCCTGGACCAGAGATAGAACCCGTGTCCCCTGCATTGGCAGGCAAATTCTTAACCACTGCGCCACCAGGGAAGTACCTATACAACGATCTCTTGAAACATACAATACCCTGGGAAAACGAAAGGGTATGATGGAAAGTCAGGGAGTGAATAGTGATAAAAGTGCTGGTGGAAAAACATTTCTGTTGTAATACAGTAGAGTTTAGTCTTGGCATTTTCTTTCATATGTAACATCCAGATCATCGTTAGGTCCTGTCAGTTCTATCTGCAACAGATATTTTGAATTCTTGTTACTTCTTTCCATCTCCGTTGCTGCCAGCTTCATTCATGCAGTTATCATCTTTCATTTATATGCCAATTAAGCCTTCTAACTAATCAAACCACTTCCCTCATGCACTTCTTCAAACTGCTCTTTACATAGGAAGTTATTTAGTTTCCATAACACATTTCAAGCATTAAAAATTTTTACTGAAATGTTTATGTATCTGTATTTTGTTTGTCTTGTCAGTGTTTGTAGTTTGGTTTTTCATTTCTAGAATCTGTGAAACATTGAGTCAATGTCGTTCATCATTATATCTGTAGCTCTAAGCAGAATGTTGGCATATACACTTGGATGTCAGGACATACTTGCTGAATGAGTGAATGAATGGCAAGAATTAGAAATCTATTTTTTGTCAAGTGTATAACAGGATTCCATATTTGTATATATTGCAAATTGATCACCACAATGATCTAGTTAACATCCATTGCCACACAAGTTACAATTTTTTTCCTCATGATGAGAACTTTTAATATCTACTTTCTTAGCAACTTTCAAATAATATGATACATTATTATTAACTATAGTCACCATGCTGTACTTTACATCCCCATGACTTATTTATTTTATAACTGGAAGTTTGTACCTCTTGACCACATTCATTCATTTCACCCAGCCCCCAATTCCCACCTCTGGAAACCACCAATCTGTTGTCTGTATCTATGAGTTTGGTTTTTCAGCGGGTTTTTTTGTTTTCTTTTTTTAATTCTACATGTAAGTGAGATCATATGGTGTTTGTCTTTCTCTGTCTGATTTATTTCACTTAGCATAATGCTCTCAAGCTTCATCCATGCAAATGGCAAGATTCTTTTTATGGCTGAATAATATGCCATTTTATATATACCACATTTCTTTACCCACTCATCTGTCAGTGGACACTTTGGTTGCTTCCATATCTTGGCCATTGTAAATAATGCTGCAGTGAACATAGGGGTGCATTTATCTTTTTGAATCAGTGTTTTAATTTCTTTCTGATAAATACCCAGAAGTGAAATTGCTGGTGCATATGGTAGTTCTATTTTTAATTTTTTGAGAAACCTCCATACTGTCTTCCAAAGTGTCTGCACCAATTTACATTCCCACCAACACTGCCAAAGGGTTCCCTTTTCTCCACATCTTTGACAACACTTGTTATTTCTTGTCTTTTTGATAACAGCCATTCTAGAAGGTGTGAGGTGATATCTCATTGTGGTTTTGATTTGCATTTCCCTGATGATTAGTAATGTTGAGCACCTTTTCATGTACCTGTTGGCCATCTGTATGTCTTCTTTGGAAAATATCTATTCAGATCCTCTGCCCATTTTTCAACTGGATTGTTTGTGGGTTTTTTTGCTATTGAATTTTATGAGTTCTTTATATATTTTGGATATTAACTTCTTTCCAGATATATGATTTACAAAGATTTAGGTTGCATTTTCATTTTGTTTCCTGCACTGTGCAGAAGCTTTTTAGTTTGATATAGACCCACTTGTTTATTTTTGCTTTTGTTGCCTTTGCTTTTGGTTTCAAATCCAAAAAATCATTGGAAAGACCAGTGTCAAATAGTTTACTGCATATGTTTTCTTCTAGGGGTTTTATGGTTTTAGATCTTACACTCAAGTCTTTAATCCATTTTGAGTTAATTTTTATATTGATATATGGTGTAAGACAGTGGTCCAGTTTCAGTCTTTTGCATGTGACTGTCTTTTTCCCACCACCACTACTTGAAGAGGTTGTCCTTTCTCCATCATATATTCTTGGTGCCTTTGTCATAAATTAATTGACCTAGAAATCTATTTTTGATGAGTTCTTTAAATTGATATCTAAGTCTTCAGAATATTTTAATGCATTGAGAAACGAAATGGCATTGTCCTTGTAAAATTGGTGCTTACGGAGTAATAGGATAAGATGACAATATTAGAACAATTTCTGGACAAGGCAAAATGCAATGGGCATTATTGTTTGGTGGAATCAAATTGTATGACAATTGAGAGAAGAAGAATTCATAGGGGAAGATCAAAGAAAAGATGTTTGAAGTAGAAAATTTTTAAATGGGTAGGGAATGCCAAAAAGATAAACAGACCAGGCAGAAAGCATGAAATAAGCAAAAAGGAGGGATGCAAAAAATTCAAGGTTTATATTAGCAATGACATGTCTAGATGGGCTGACCATAGGCTATATTAAGAATAAAACAAATAGCTTTTTTAAAAGTGAGGGAATATTAGAAATGGGATTAATAGCAACTTTAGTAGATCTCTGTCATTATTCATGGTGTTCAGCTTTTTTTGTTGTTGTTTTTGTTTGTTTTGTTTTTTTGTTTTTGCTGTACGTGGGCCTCTCGCTGTTGTGGCCTCTCCTGTTGTGGAGCACAGGCTCCAGACGCGCAGGCCCAGCGGCCATGGCTCACGGGCCCAGCCGCTCCGCGGCATGTGGGATCTTCCCGGCCCGGGGCACGAACCCATGTCCCCTGCATCGGCAGGCGGACTCTCAACCACTGCGCCACCAGGGAAGCCCTGGTGTTCAGCTTTTGAAACCCTTCCTAGGTGTGGAGAATCCACTGACTTGTGAAGCAAAACTCACATCCAACTATACAAGTGAAAAGTGCTAGAGAATTTTTTTCTTTGTTTCTCTTGAATGTAGGGCTCAGGTGCAGGATATATCAGATGGACACATCTCAGTTTTTTAATCTGAAGTAAATGACCAGCTAGGTATGGTAAAAGGGATCAGCTAACACTTACTTTCCCAAGTTGTCCATGGGTGTTGCTCCATTGACAGCATCCATTTTTTCAGTATTGATGCTATCAGAGCAACATCACTGGTATCTTTGATGAAAGATTTTAGTAGCATAATTTCAAATACTTTTTTGACCAAAATGCATGACATTCAAATATGGTTCTCAAGCCCTGCCATAGATTGTTAGTTTCTCAGTATCCTCCTAAGGAAATGCATTTCAGCTAAAACCATTCAGATTTCTGCTTCTTAATGCTTGTATGTAAGAACTTTGGTAAACTGGTTTAGGAGATTTGAATTTTAAACAGTTGAAAAATCTACAATAATTTGAAGTATTTTAACTGAGAATTATTCTGGAAATGTGAATTAGTTAAGATTAATCTAGAAACAATTTGTAATCATCATAGAAGCCAAAAGAGGCTTGCGGCAGTGATCCAAGAAGGAAAAAAAAAAAGACAATATATACAGGCATTTCACAGAAAAAGTGACACAAATTACTTATAAGCATATGAATAGATGTTCAATCTTATTCAAAAATAATAAAATGCAAATTAAAACAACAATAAGAGAACAGATTGGCAAATATTAAGGAATGATAACACAAGGGTTAGAAGGGTGTGGGGAAATCTCATCTTCATACATTACTAGTTAAAGAGTACATTGTTTCAGCTACTTTGGAGATGATTTGGAAATATATTTGTGTGCATGAATGATCATTTTTTGGACTGATACACATAAAACTGTGGTAATAGGAGGACTGGAGTATTTGTGCCATAAGAGAACTTCAAATTTAATTTCATTATAGTTTTATTGTTTTTATTGTGAATAACAATTATTTTAATAACCAGACAAACTGAAAAAGAAAAAAGGAAAGAGTTAAGGCCAAACATGAAGAGAAAAACAACTTGAGTAGGGAAAAAGCCTACTGAAAGAAAAGGGCAAAATCAAAATATAATTCAAAGAGAAAACTTCCCTGGAAAATGATTAGATATAGGAAGTGAAGAGCAGAGAGAAATGAAATGTTATTTAAGTAGGTGGAGACTAGGCAATTGAGAAAAATGGGATTATCATAAACCTAATAGGAGAAATTAGAAAAAAAATAATTGTTTTAATGAATAAAATGAATATCATTTAAAAAATGTGTTGAGGAGTCTTTCAGGATATTCAGCTAGATATCACAACATAGTTATAGATTGTAGACTAGATCAGTTAAGAGATATCAAGGTTCAGAGATTTAGGAAGTACTCACAAAGGTGGGATGGCAGTAACTGCAGGACTGCCAAAGAAGAGAGACCAATAAAGATGAAAAGAAGCACAACCTTGAATCTTGTAATACAACTACATTCGGGCAGTAGTAAAACAGGAAGAGTCAGTAAAGAATAAAAGAGAGTAACAGGCTCTGTGTCAAGAGAAGCAGCAGAATGGTATATGTTCATTGGACCTAAGGGATAATACAATTTTAAGAAGATAGTCACTTGTGTGGATAGTTATAGAGATAGATGTTCAGACTGAGAAAGGGTCACTTGATTTTGTGATTAGATGGTCGGTTTCAAGTTAAGCAGTGGTATATACCTGACTGCAAACATCCCAATGCACAAGACAGTGGAAACAGCAAGAAAAATAGTAGTTTCAAAACTACTCTTTTTTTTCTTAACATCTTTATTGGAGTATAATTGCTTTACAATGGTGTGTTAGTTGAAAGGTTAGTCACAAAAGGAAAGAAAAAGATAATTCAGGGAATTAGAAGAGCTTCAACATATGTACACATCTCTTGTGAAGATATATTGTTTTGTGTTCAAATGTTGGTCTTTTTTAACAATAAAGGAAGACACAGGAAGCCAACATTCAGAAGACAGACTTTAATAGGTGGGAAATATTACTATTGTTTTTTGTGCAGTTGAATCTCGGGGTTCTGAAATGTAAAATCTAGGTATGCTTGAGAGTGTGTCCTGGATGATGCAGTTTAAATGGCTTCCCCCACTTTGGGTAAAACCAAAAGTCAAGGGTGGTAGGGTGTAGGGTCTTCCAGTGGGAGTCATTAGCAAAGAATTATTAAATCTAAAAATCTCTACCTTTATAATACATGAACCCTTACTTAAGCTGTGATTATATCTTCTAGCTTGGTTTCAATTGTGCAGTAAGGAATTAAGAGAAGGGTTCTGTGTTTTCTTTTTGGTTAAAACGTTTCAAGAGCATTACCCTACTGAGTTCTGTGTGTCAGGTATCCACCAGAGATTAACCGTATGTAGCCCTCTTGCCTCCAATTGCCTTGCCCAGCAGTATTTAGTATCTCAGATATCCCTAAAAGGGAGAAGAATCTGAGGAACAATGGTTGGAACTCTGAAGCCTAGACAGCTCTTCTCCACATGAAAAGTCCTCTCTGCATTGCTTTGGAATACCTGGATTTGATTTCATTTATATTGTTGGCTGGTACGTATAGGGAGATCTAACATGTTTATTAAAATAGCTAAAAAGTCACTAGTAAAAAATTGGAATGTATATGCTGAATATAAGATGACAGGTTTCATTTGTTTAGCCGAAATGATATTTTTCTGTAATTTTTATCTCCAAATGGGTAGGAGAATATTTTTAACCATTTTGAAGACATCAAGAGGTAGTTGCCTCATGACCAGAATTGTAGTATATGAGGGTAGCTACTAAAACATTTGGCACTCAGATTTATTGAGAGTGCATTGACATGTTCCTAATTCAATAAGATACCACCTACAGAGTTGACAGATTTGGTCAGCTTCATCCAAATCTGGGCAGTTCCTTGAAGGAAAAAGTAATCTATCGGATCAGTTACTTGTAGTACAATCAATCAAAAAACTGGCTATATGCCTGAAATTTTAAATTTTTAATGTTTTCTTTTGGCATTATGCAGGCATAACCACTTTCAATAGCATTTAATACTTATTCAAGATAACAATTTTACTGTTAATTTTAGTTAATTTTACACTTTATACTTCCTCATCCACTCTCTCCTCACAAAATACAATATCAAATCACATAAGAAGAAAGAGCATTTCATTTTTTTAAAGCATTTCATTTCTAACCAATACGATGACTCTGTATATATGGAAGAGCTATTTAAAATGCCATCTTTATGAATATTCAACTAAATTCAGATTAAGCTTTACCATTAGGACAAGTGAAGCAGAATGCTGACTCTACCATGAAAACACTTTTAAAAACTACTTTTTTGGGAATGCCATATGTAAAGAGTGAATGTTAACAAGCAGTTGGGCAAAAGTGATATACTTTTTATATCTATATTATTCCTGTGTAGTCCTTAAAATGACTGCAGAGAGAAAGCTTTGAATGCTAATTTACCAGAGACAGGAATACACATTTATATCTATGGCACTTAAAAAGTACATCTTTTTTCCCCTTACAGTGACACATTACAATGATGTCAAGGTCCTGAAAAAAGAGCATGACATTAACAAGATGGAAGGCTAACTTAATGGAAGTTCCATTGATAAAATGCCATCGTCACAAAGCTAGTAATTATTCTTTGGCTATTATACTCTTACCAAAGAAGAAATAGATCAGATGCCTGCTCATCTAGGTGTAACTCTAAAAGATTCTGAGGTGCACTGTAAATTGTATATCACTAAACTGTAGAACATTAAAAGCAACTAACTTATTCATTAATTATTGTATCTTACTGACTAGAGTCAAGAATTATGACAGACAATTTAATCGTTAAAAACCTCACGCACAGTTACTTGAAAGTGTTGTTTTCTTTTAAAATAAAACACATCCCTAGGAAAAAAGTCAAAGATTCTGCTTCTCATGTACACATTAATAACCATATAGCATTGGATTGTGAAGTTCTTAGTAGTCAAATTATGTTTGTGTTTTATTGTAAGTTTCTAGATCCTCATAAGAAGCT
The DNA here is from genome assembly GCF_025265405.1 of Mesoplodon densirostris. Taxonomy (NCBI): domain Eukaryota; kingdom Metazoa; phylum Chordata; class Mammalia; order Artiodactyla; family Ziphiidae; genus Mesoplodon; species Mesoplodon densirostris. Next base: position 218,214,044 of record NC_082661.1, on the reverse strand, counting down.
TAATGTTATTACGCAGCAAAAATGTGTCAGGGCTCATCATAATGGCAGGTAAATTAGCTTTAATATGACTGTGGTTCAATTAAGGTTGAAATTAAAACTTTAAAATATGTGATTTGGATATTTTTATCTTCATCGTATGCATTACCAATATGCACGTTCTTGTAAACCATCTTTTTGCTGCTCTCTTTTCTGTGGTCACTGAGTTACTAAAGTTAGCTTTTGTGCTATCACCTACCCTGAGACTTTTCTGTGATTACCACATGCAGTCACGGAGAACACTTAGAACTGACTGTGCACTTGCAGAATCACAGAAACAGAGATTTGCTCAATGCGGTAAAATTTCTTTATGTACCTCATGCCCCTCTCCCTACCCGCATTTAAAATTCACCACTGAGTATCAAACAGTAGGTTATATACAAGAATTTCTAATCGTGCACCATAACAAATCATTCCCCCAAGGAAAGGAGCAAAAAAGGCATCAGAATGATCAAATTTACTTAAATCTCTAAACCAAGGATCTCTCCCTTACCCACTTTCCTCACCTTGCTACTATTCATTCATTCCACAATTATTGATCAACCCCCTGTCATACACAGCACAATGTGAAAGGCACAGATACAACTTGTCTTCAATTATTTCTCTGATAAGCAGACTTTGAGTCAAGGGTTTGAGGGAAAGAATATGGGCAAAGCAAGACAGAGAAGCAAGAGAGCCAAGCAAAGCTGTAATTTTAGGTGAAGTCCCAGCCTCAGCCTGTTCCCACACCTCTCAGATGAAGGAACTAGGATTTCCTCCCTCGCTCCCTCAATGTTACCATGAGGATTAGTCAGTCATTGCCTTCTGGCCTGGCTGCATCAGCAGAAAATAAACTCCCAGGCACTTGTTGCCTCTAGCTGGGCTTGGCAGCGTCAAGCACCCTGACCATCTTCTGACGGTCACAGCAACACACAAAAATGCTGGGAATGGGTGCACAGGCTCTCAGGGATCTGGGGGGAGTCACCATGGTGTCAGCTGCACAATTCTAACAAGAAACAGTATTTGTACTAAAATGATTTTATAGTGGGTTTGAATTTAAGAAGCAAGCCAAAAATAAAAAGTTCCATTCTTTGGTGTTCAGAACTGCTGCTGACAGCCAAGAACTAATATAAATTGATCACACAAAAGGCAAGCCTATACCCAGTGTTTTACAAATGGATGCTATCTGGCCTATGGCAAACTCAGTTTCGTAGTTGCTAACGCTTGTCCTCAACATCACCCAAATGTATTTTTTTTTCTTATTTCTCCATAAATGTATATGGAAAAGAGCCATTTTGGAACTGTACATGCAAAACCCATATGGCTAAAGGCTGCTAAATGCCTGGAAGATTATCCTGAGAAGTTCTGCAGTTACTTTTATATTCACTGCACTCAGTGCTAGTTTGGTAATTGTAAAATTAAGGAAGAGTAAGTGGAAAGAGATAAAAGATATTGTAACTACCCCTTAATTAGTATGTTTTAAATGAATCTGAATCTTTGCAATTAGATACCACGTTATTTCAGTTATTTTGTGGGAAATAGATGACAAAAGAAAATATGTTCTACAATACTGAGGCATTTCTGTGTGTGTGAAAGCTGTTCAAATAGAAGTTTTATCCAACTGGCTAAGCACCCATCTGCTGGGCAGATAATAATAATTCCGATTAGGTGCAACCACAGCAGATATCCATTGTAAGACATCAAATTATTTATTAGACTATATGTGTTGGCTTCTGTCCTGATTACGTTAAAAATACTGCGGTGTAAAAGACACTTTAATAAAAGCCCAACGATATTTGTACTCATGCCAAGTAATTCTCTTAAGACAGTAAAGTCTTTAAAGAAACGTCTTTCAGGAATTGATACAAGGACATTTACTTTTCTCTTTACATACGGAAAGATAGAAGAGGCTAAGAGTGACCTTACCACATGCAAAGACATGCCCTCATTTTCAGAATCATGAGGTAAATTCATTTACCCTATGGAATTTTCCTATATAGGCTTAAATAAATAAAGTACCACTTGAATTCAGGTTTCGTCGCTATTTATGTGCGTGTTTATAGCTATTAGAAAGCAAAAGTTGGCCGGTTCCCTAGCTGCAGCCGCCATCTCCGTCGCCTGTGCAGGTGCAGCGCGGCCGCCTCCCGCCAGATCGCTCTGGGGAAGGAGAGCGCGCGCCAGCGCCGGCGTCCTAGCCCCAGCCTTTCCCCGAGCCCTGAATCCCAGCCGCGCCCGGAGCGGCGAGAGCTTGTACCCCACGGAGAAGGTGAGCTGTCTGCGTAAGTTCTGGCCTAAAGCATGCTTCCACTACGAGACCTGCAAGATGACACTCAACATGAAGAACTACAAGGGCTATGAGAAGAAGCCCCGGTGCAATGCACACTACCCCACACAGTCCTTCACCACGGCGGCCGACAGCCCGGAAAAGCAACGGAGTGAGCTCCAGAGTCAGGCGCGCTGCCCTGTGCTCCCCCCCCCCGCCCTGGCATCCTGCCCAGGCTCACTCCTTATTTACTTAAAGCCTCCTTGAAGCAGAGGGAGAGGGTCCCAGGGCTACAGAACTGGAAGCACAGACCCGGGATGAGGAAGGGAAAGATGGTGCCATCTCCAAGTCCCTTCTCTTGCTTGTCGGGGGCTGTGATGACCCTTGCCTGGCTTTAGTCATCTCTGGGCTTTCTTGTCACCCTTCTGGGTCTCCCCCTACCATCTTCACCCCGAGTCCACTGACTCAGGCCCCGCGGTTGACATCTTTGCATCCTTGTGCCCTGCCGGAGAGGGAGGGGCCTGCAGGCATACTTAGCATCAAGTCCTCACTGCTTGTGAGTTGACTTGGGAATACTTACCCCAAATCAGAGGCTTGAGCCCCTGGCTGACCAATCCCTTTCCCTCCTTGGCCAGAGCCAAGGTGAAGACAGGTGGAGTGTCTTATATTGGGCAATTTGGGGGATGAGGGAGGCAGTGAGGGAACAATTGTGGGAGCCTTGGGGCAGGCGCTGGTCCATTTTGTTTCCTCTTGATCTCAAAGCACAATGTGGATTCTGGGACCAAAGGTCAGAGACACATCCTGTTGGAGAACCTGCGGTTGGCAGGGTGGTGAGAGGGCAGGAGGAGGACCAGGGGGAACAAGAAGTAGCCTGTTTTCACTCAGCTTAAATGTCCTTCCAAAACAAGGCGAGCCAGCTGCTGGGATCTTGCTGCCAACCCTCTGCTCCTCCCATCCCCAAAATAGGGGACCTTTTCTGACACACCCCCGGAGAAAGGAGGGACTGTCACAGTGGTGCTGAGGGACCCAGGGGCTGCTGGCAGTCCTTATTCCTTTCCAGGACTGTCCATCCCTAGAAGAGCACAGAACCTGTGGGCTGGGCTGAGTACCTGGTCTTTTCTTACAGTTCACAGAGGTGTTTTAGTCAGTCTAATCCCAGCAAAGAAGATGAAGCAAAGCTAGAATGTGAATATAACTTTAGTGGACCAATAATAAAATGCAAGAAGCCCAATGGTGAGAAAACTGAATTCTCTCAATATTGCTTCCTGTTTTCTTCCTCATATCCCTCCAGGGAAAATTACTATATTGCTTAATTTCTGCCTCTTTCCCCTCACATATGCACTTTTGGGCCTTTTTTTTTTTAATAGCTGGAAAAAAAAATACCACCCCACAGACCTGTATTTTAAAAGAAACAGAAATGACCATGTGAAATTTACCTCTGTCCAAATATTTCATCTGTGTGTGTGTGTGTGTGTGTGTGTAGCTGTCCGTTCATCTTTTTACATGGGGTGGTTGTCTTTCCTTGGTCTGTTTTGTTCCCCTCCCTCGTGGGCTTGTGCTTGGGATCAAATCTTTCTAGCCTGTTATGATTTTGAACGTTTGACTTGGACCACAAGTGAATCTTTCTCCTGGTGACAAAAAAAAAAAAAAAGCTTTCTCACAAAGATGAGTGGCAAGACAAAGTATTCGTGACACCCTAGCTGTGTATTAAAAAAGCTGGATTGACTTGATCCCTCTGGCAATTCATCATTAATATAGTGAATGATGATGTCTGGGAAAAGTTACCTACAGCCAACCTCTAATGCTTATTTCATTTCAGAGCCAGTAAACTCCATTTTCATGGTTAGCTCACCTGGACAGTAGGATAAAAATCATAGCTTGTTAATGGTGCTATATCATCCATAAACTAAAATTTAAACAGTTAAGATAAAATGTGCAGGCCTCCACCCCACCCAATTTGCCTAAGTGTGTGAAAGTGGAGTGAATAATAAACAGAGCAATTAGACATACAACCTGAACAATGCCATTAGGCTTATTATAGAGTTATTTTGCCACGTCCCTCATTTACATAAAAACAGATCTAAAAGCATCATCACCAAATAATATGAGTGATTATATGCAAATTATAGGGTAGGCAGTAACTGGGCTTACCTCATACTGGGATAGTACAGAAAGCAAGCAAACTAGACCTGGAGGTGAGAGTTCTCCAAGCAGCTCTCGAGCTTAGCAGAAAGCAAATTAACTCACCCTCTCAAAGTTACAAATACTTAATTCTTTTATGCAGTACTTCTCTGTAAATACACTTTGCAGAACACCACAGCAGGAAAGTGATTGAGTTTCAGACGTTTTATTCCTTCAGAGATGATATAATTTTTAGGAACATTAAGGTGGTGTAAATAACCTGTCCTTATGTTTACTGATTTATTCCCTTTTAGAACAATTGTTCTGTGCCAGTCATTCCATGTAATTATCACTCAGTCTATAGTTATGTGTATTTTTCCTCTAAAAAGTGGACATCATCTGAATGAAATAAGTGGCTGAGGCAATATAAAAGAAAGGATATTACTGATAAAGACTTTAAGGTAAACGCATGGGCCACCATGTACTTTTTAATGTATACCAGAATTTTTCATAATTACCAGAATAATTTTGATAATGGAGCCATTAAAAATTATAGATATTTAAACAGTTTTGACCTACAAAAATGACAGTTTCCTATGAGTCAATATAAGTCTTATTTGACATGCTCTCTAGTCAACATGAAGGTAACAAAACTTCCCAGACTTGCTGTTTCTAGGTTTCTTAGTTTTCTAAAATGTTTAGAATATAAACTTAATGATAGTAATTACCATTATCGTTATTAATATTAGCAGTGGTTTCCAGAGTGCTTTACTATACTAGACACTGACCAAGAGCTTTAAATGAATTGTCTGATTTTACTCATAAAACATCCATGTTAAGAGATTAAATATAAATGGGACAGACCATACGATCAAACCATATGTGCACATACTCTGACCCACCAATGCTGCAGCAACCAGCCCAGGAGGCCAAACAACAACTTCTGTAGCAACTGGCTCAGAACCATAAGGACTTGGTCAATAACTGCCCTATATTTTGCCCTGCTTCCAATTCAGGACCTATCAGAGAAAGTCAAATACTTTCCCCAAACCAATCACATAATATGCCCTGCTTCTAATTAGTCCCCTCCAGCTTCCCCATGCCAAAGCTTCCCATCAGCATCTCTGAAGCCTTCTTTTTTTTTTCCACTATAAGGCTTTCCCAGCTGGTTCAGATGCTCCTATGCAGGACAAACTGAAGAAGGGAGGGACTTCTAGAGCAGGGAGACCCCTTTGGAGGCTATTATAATAATATAGAAGAGAGATGATGAACGCCAAACATAGTAGGGTGATACAGAAGGAAATGATGGTATATAGAGAAAGTAAAAGCTGACCCTCAGTTTAGAACCTAGATAATTTGAAGAATAATGACGTTACTTACAGGATTTACAAGCAGCTCATGCAGCTCAATAACAAAAAAACAAACAACCCAATCCAAAAATGGGCAGAAGACCTAAACAGACATTTCTCCAAAGAAGATATACAGATTGCCAACAAACACATGAAAGAATGCTCAACATCATTAATCATTAGAGAAATGCAAATCAAAACTACAATGAGATATCATCTCACACCAGTCAGAATGGCCATCATCAAAAAATCTAGAAACAATAAACGCTGGAGAGGGTGTGGAGAAAAGGGAACGCTCTTGCACTGCTGGTGGGAATGTGAATTGATAACAGCCACTATGGAGAACAGTATGGAGGTTCCTTAAAAAACTACAAATAGAGCTACCATATGACCCAGCAATCCCACTACTGGGCATATACCCTGAGAGAAAACCATAATTCAAAAAGAGTCATGTACCAAAATGTTCATTGCAGCTCTATTTACAAAATAGCCAGGAGATGGAAACAACCTAAGTGTCCATCATCGGATGAATGGATAAAGAAGATGTGGCACATATAGACAATGGAATATTACTCAGCCATAAAAAGAAACAAAATTGAGCTATTTGTAATGAGGTGGATAGACATAGAGTCTGTCATACAGAGTGAAGTAAGTCAGAAAGAGAAAGACAAATACCGTATGCTAACACATATATATGGAATTTAAGAAAAAGAAAAAATGTCATGAAGAACCTAGGGGTAAGAAAGGAATACAGACACAGACCTACTTGAGAATATGGGGAGGGGGAAGGGTAAGCTGTGACAAAGCGAGAGAGAGGCATGGACATATATATACTACCAAACGTAAGGTAGATAGCTAGTGGGAAGCAGCCGCATAGCACAGGGAGATCAGCTTGGTGCTTTGTGACCGCCTGGAGGGGTGGGATAGGGAGGGTGGGAGGGAGGGAGACGCAAGAAGGAAGGGATATGGGAACAGATGTATATGTATAACTGATTCACTTTGTTATAAAGCAGAAACTAATACACCACTGTGAAGCAATTATACTCCGATAAAGATGTAAAAAAAAAAAAAAAGTAAGTCCATTAAGACTGTTCTTCAAAAGATGTCATGCAGATATTGAAAAGACCAATCCCCAAACTGGAAGATATATGCACAAATAAAATTGACCAAGTAATAAGTAAAGAATACTTATTAATTAATAAGAAGAATATACCTAAGTAGAAAAATGGGCCAAAGAGTGAACAAGATTATCTGAGAAGCAAAAACATCAAAAAAAAGATCAACTTAATTGATACTGAGATGAAAAATAAAACTAAATTAAGATATGATTTTACACCCATGAAATTGCTAAAATTAGAAGTCTGACAATATAAAAGACTACTGAGGATGAAATGGAATGAAAGTGATTATACACTGCTGGTGAAAACACAGCCCAACAACCCCGCTCCTAGGAATATATCCTTAAAAACTCTTGCACATATGAACCAGCACACGTGTAAAAGAATGTTTTCAGCAGTATTTTTAATAGTACAAAAATCTGGAAACTATTCAAACATCTAGCAAGTGTAGAATAAATTATCTGTGCTACACCAAGTCCCGAGGGACAATTTTTCATAGGTTTTTTAATGCTTCTGCACATCTTACGAGGGAGGCATTTACTACTCTTTGTTCTGGACTATCTTTTCAAGAATGTTTATATAGCTAGAAACCTTGGAATATATAGCATTTCCCTCTGAAACAAAGGGCATGTTTGCTTACAGCCATGAAAGAGAGAGAGAGAGAGAGAGAGAGAGAGAGAGAGAGAGAGAGAGAGAGAGAGCGAGCTTCCTTCCAGAGCAAAAGGCAGGCCTGCTTACTGTCCAGGAAGATATCTCCCTGCACAGCTGGATAAAATCTTGGGCCTTTCAGAATTCTTGATATTCATATGATGGATTAAGTAGTAGATTTAATCTATCCTATCTATATATGAATTAACATGGATGAATCATAAAAGCACTTTATTGAGGCAAAAACCATAGATTATCTAAAAGTATGGTTCATTTCATAGAAAATGGGATAGGTAATATTCAGTTTTATATACACATGGGGTAAACCTAAACTGAAATCAGAATAGTAGGTTCTTCTATTGGAGGTGTCAGGGAAGGGTATAGAGTGGTATAGAGTAGGTGCAATCTATGAAGGGTACATAGGTGTTTCAAAGGTGTTGGTAAAATTATGTTCCTCCTATTGAGTAACAGGTAGGTATTCATTTAATTTGCTTCTTTAAATACTACATATATTTTTTTACATTCTTTGATATGTTTGATATCATAGTTCACATTTAAAAATATAGAAAGAAGGGAAAGAAAAGAAATAGAGTAAGGAGGAAGGACCCCCTTCTAAGGGGGTTCGAAGGGGCAGCAAAGTCTTTCCTGATAAGGTAACATTTAAAGACATACGTTAAGAAATTAGGGAGAAAATCCTGTGGCTCTCTTGGAGAAGTTGTATCTAGGCAAAGGAAGAACAGCTGAAACTGTCATACACCAAGCAGGCCAGCATGGTTCGAGTAGGGTGAGCAATCGGGAGAGATGTAGAAAGTGAGTTTGGAGGGGTGCAGATCTTGGAGGGCCTGAGGGATCACTGAAATCTAGGAGACAGACGTTGGACATGATAACACAATATTTTATTTTATTTATTTTTTAGCTTAAAAATGAACGCAGAGATTTTTATTTTGCATCTTTTTATAGTTTTATATCTGTTTTACTCTGGGTAGATGTGGAATATGGTATTCCTTCTGTAGTTTCTTTGTTTTTTTTCACATTTTTTTTAACTGAATGAAAGATTCTTTAAATTCTATAGTGCTTTACAATTTTCAAAAGTTTCACACACGAGTTTATATAATCCCATAATAACCTTTTCCCCCTACCTTTATGTTGCCCCTCCCCCTCTTTCCCCACAGATAACTACTAATTCTCTATATCTGCTTTTTTTGTGTGTGTTATTCACTAGTTTGTTGTATTTTTTAGATTCCCATATAAATGAAATCATACAGTATTTGTCTTTCTCTGTCGGATTTATTTCACTTAGCATAATGCCCTACAAGTCCATCCATGTTGCTTCAAATGGCAAAATTTCATTCTTTTTGATGGCTGAGTAGTATCCCATTGTGTATATATGTACCACAGCTTCTTTATCCATTCATCTGTTGATGAACACTTAAGTTGCTTTCATATCTTGGCTATTGTAAATAATGCTGCTATGAACATTAGGGTGCATGTAACTTTTTGAATTCGTGTTTTAGTTTTTTCAGATACACACCCAGGAGTGGAATTGCTGAATCATATGGTAGTTCTATTTTTAGTTTTTTGAGAAACCTCCATACTGTTTTCCACAGTGGCTGCACCAAATTTACGTTCTCACCAACAGTGTAGGAGGGTTCCCTATTTTCCCACATCCTTGCCAACATTTGTTAGTTGTGATCTCTTTGATGATAGCCATTCTGACTGGTGTGAGGTGGTATCTCATTGGCATGATAACACTAAAATAACTTCCCTGGCTGTTGTGTGGAGAATAGACTGTTTGGAATCAAGGAGAGAAGGAGACCATTTCTGAGATTATTACAGTATTTCAGGCAAGAGAAAATGGTAGTTTGGACTAAGGAAATCAAGGAGGAGATGGTGAGAAGGAGTCATAGTCAGGATACATTCTGGAGGTAGAGCTAAGAGGACTTCCTGATTATTTTGATATGGGAATTTAATGAAAGAGAAGAATCAAAGATGCAAGCTCAAAGGAAATACACAGCCCAAGCAGTTTGAAGGTCAGCATATTAGAAAAGGTTTTCTGGCCTCTTCATGACAACCACATCAGTGAATTTATTTTATCCTTAAAATTATTTGAAATTATTAGATATTTTTAGTGTCTCCTCCTCATTTTAGTTTTTGTTGGGGTGGTATGGTCTGTTCATTTTGTTTTGGTTTTGTCCTTTTCTTTAAAGCAAATTCTTACGGATAGTATTCGATTATCATTATATATGATTACATAGCTGGAACAACTTACAGAATTTAACCAAATTTTATTAAGAAATAAAAGAAGACAAATTGCCACTGGGAAGTATATGAGGTTAATGCAAAATTACATGCCCTTCTGATCAATTTTTAAAATATGAATAGGATTACTTCAGCTCCAAAGGAAACTGATATGAACTCAGCATGACAATCTAACCTCCTATCTTTAGTCCCCCAGGTTAGCTAGTGTTGAGTGAACAGCTGGATGACAGTGGGGCTCTTTTGCTTCCCTCCTGTACCCACTTCACCTTGGACTTTTCTTGGTGTCCTTTTTCTCTTCCTTTTTTCCTTTATTTCTGCCTCCATACTTTAGCAATCATCAAATGTCAAAGAAGTTAAGAAGTACCAAGATTTTGCACAAATGAAATAAAGGCAGACACAAATTATGACTCTGGGGCCAAAGTGTTCAGAAATATATAAAAGACAGGGACCTAAACTATAAATGTGGATCAACAACTACTCAAATGATGGTAGGTCAGATAACATAAGTCAGGAAAGGTAAGTGAGACAGAAAACAGTGAAACAAAAGTAGAGCCCAAGCAGAGGTCATGTCTCAATTGCCTCACCTTATATTCATCACCCAGCACAAGGTCAGCACTGAAACAAAAGTCCTTAGAATTCTTTTTCGTTTCCAACAATATTATAAATTTCTGTAACAGTATGAAGAAGTAATGATGATCACATTGTTAAAACTCCTACAGTTGGCTTAGGGCTATTAGAGACACAAACATTTAAAAATCCATGGCAGAAATAATACACAAAGATTCCCTGCATCTGTTTACTGAAGTGTACCTTGAACTTTGATAATGTGTCTATCTTGAGGATATTATTCACAGTGTCATAGATGTCCTCAAAATGCTTTCACTCCATGGGAGAAATTGTGCTCATATCTTATCAGCAAAAAAAAAAAAAAAAAACCAAACAAACAGGTATTTATCTAAAAAACTAAGAATGTTACATTGACTATGTTTCTTGCTGTCCTTTAACATTTTGGAAATTTAAAGCCAAATTGTTTTGTCATTTGACAGCACATGAGATATCTTAATGATATTAATTTCAGTGTGTTTATCTTTCCTTTATTATTATAATACATTATTCTTTGATTATTTATTTTTAGCCTTCCAATTATATATATTTTTGAGCTTCAATTTCTTCAAATTCTTTCTAGAATAAGCTGAAAATAAATTAGCCAATCACAGAGTTTTACCAATAAGATATAATCACCTATTCCTTTCATCCTTTTAGCACATAAACAATGAGTAAGTTTTCCTTCAAAGACACAGAATATTTATTGGTATAAATAATTGAGGATAATATGGAATTCTGAACTGTGAGCCTAATTTATAAATTTTCCCATCTTAAATTACCAAGAAGTACAGTGATAACTCCAACTCCAGGGCTCACTGTTCTATCTAAATGCTTCTCTTTCTGCCCCATTCCAACTCCACTCTCACCATAAATCTCATTCTCTAAGTGCATTTCCAGATTGAGTGTTCCTCATGTCCAAGCCTTAGATGACCTTATTTATCATAATCTCATCCCACAGCATCTCTGCTAACAAATATAGGTCTGTCCAGTTGTCAATGATGTAGAGTCATTATCTTCCTCAAGCATCTATCAAGTGCCATATCTGTTTTAGCGCAAACTGCTTTAAAATAACAACGTCAAAAGGGACTCATGGAAAGTTAAGAAGAAAATAGAGATCTTTAAGTTTATTATAACTGGTTGAAGTTTGTGCAGGTGATATTCCAAGAACAGTCACCAGGATCTGGAAGAGTTGTAGGGAGTTCAAATTAACTAATTTTATGCCTCAGAGCACTCTTAGTAAAAAAGAAAAGGAAAAGAAGGAGTTAGAGGGGGAATCATCTACTTAACTAAGCTTGTATCAAATACTACCCTGCTGGCCATGCTGGCCATTTCTGGAGGTTTGATGTGGTTAATAAATTCACAAGTCAATTCTGACCTCTGGAAACCAAAGCATTCCTCAAATGATCTAATCAAGTCTTACTGATTTTTCTTTCCTTCAAAGAGAGGTTTACAGTGAATTAGGGGTTGGTGGTATGGGAGGAGGATAGAATAAACTGAAGAATTGGGGGAGGCTGAGAGATGGAGAGAGAGAAATCTGCAATCATCAAATAAATATTTAAAAATATTCAATCAGAATTATGATGTTAATAATGATATTCATACCTTGGCCTCACATAATTAGCTTTAAAGATAGAGCTCTGATTTAATAGCATTAGTCATTTCCTTTCTTCTGAAGTTGTGGGAATCAGCTACAAATTTAAATTTTTTTTAAAAAAGTGAATAGTAAAAGTGGTCGTTTTTCTGAATATAGCATTTTATACTATCCATTAAAGATATAAGATTAACTATAAAGAAATGCCACTGGCACAGGCAATGAAAAGATAAAGAGGAGTCCTATTAACAGATTGCAATTATTTTAAACCTTTTCATGAAGATTTCACATGTTGAAAAAGCAGTAATTATTGAAGCTGTGTGTACAAGGTGAAGTGCATATGGAGTGGACCAGTTAGAAAGAAATTACAGGTGTGCACGTTATCAGGCCTTGAATTGTTGTGTATCAGGCAGGTCATGGTGCTACATGCATGTTTCCAAAGCACAGCTGCCTCTCATTTGGATGCTGAACTGGATGCCTTCTGTCTCCTGGTTTGCTTTGTCCCTTGCAATGTTACATTAATTCTATTCTTCACTATATTAAGTAGGATTTGTATAAAGTCATAAAAACAAAATGGAATTTCAGTTTTCTTTTATATAAACAAGATGCCCACTGGCTTCAATTTCTTTCTACCTTAAATCAGTTCAGTTGTTGAATTTTTAAGGTATAGAATAACATCAAAGCTAAAATGATTGCAAGAGAATCTGTAAACATTCTAACTGCATTTTAACTGAGGTGTCCAATAAATTCTAACCAACTCATTTCTTACTTTACTTTTCTACCTCTACAGAGTCAATAGAGTGTAGAGCTCAACAGCTCAGTCTCTGGAGCCGGATGGTTTGGATTTAAATCCCAGCTCACAACACTTACTAGTTGAGTGAACTGAGGTAAACTATACACCTCACTTTCCTCCTCTGTAAAAAACAAGGATAAAAAGAGTAGCATATTATGGTATCCCTATTATTATAGGGATCTTGTAAAGATCTCTAAACACTTGGAAAGATGCCTAGCTAATAAGCTACACTATGTAAATATTTACTGTTGTTATTGCTTTCTGCCAAGATTCATATGTATTTCGAATAAAAATAGTTATGTGATCAGACTTCTCACAATCAATCTATAGCATCATATTTAAGAATAAAAATTACTCTGGACCTCTCTGAATTAAAGGAAACACAACTGAAATATAGTAGGGAGAGAAGCTTTAATTTCTTGAGAAAACCTCAACAGTGCATTAAGTATACCAGTCTTTATATAACTAAGTAAATAAACTAGATAATATAGAAAATCAAAAGAAAGCATGCTTTAATAAATATAAAACTTATTTTTATTATAATATGCTACTCATTATTTTAATTAGCTATGAGGGCTTAAGATTTTAAATGACTTGAGTTCAGATTATATATTTAGTATTATTTTTCATAGAAAGCCGTGTCATATGTCCCGGGAATTCATTTATCTAATTATGATTTATTTTGTTTAATATGGTCATAATGAGATGGCACTGTATTTCCCATTTTAAGTTATTTTTTACATATGATCTACAATAGTATGTAGCCAACATTTTGTTTTTCATATATTGAGAAATCTCACACATGACTGTAAAAATAGTCCATTAAATTATATTTAATATTTTACAGAAGTAGGTATTTGAGAATATCAATTATTTATCAAGAGAGTATTCCAATTCTCAAATAATGTGTAATAAATCACCCAAATATAGCAGTACCACACAAAAATACATTCTGTGAGGCAGGAGTTCAGGAAAGACTCAGTGGGTTGGCTTATCTCTGCTCTACAATGTTTGGGACCTTAGCTGCAAACTGAAACATCTGGCGATGTCTGGTGTCTCAGATAACTGGAGACCAGTGTCATCTGGAGGCTTTTTCACTAACATGTCTGATGCCTGTGCTGCCATAACATGGAGGTCGGCTCAGCTGAGACTGTTGACTGTAATACCTCCCCCTCCCTCCATGTGACTGAGGTTTCTCAAAGCAGCTGGGGGAATTCTGAGAGGAAGCATCCCCAAAGGGAAAAATGAGGATTCCAAAAGACTGAAGCAAGACTGCAAGACTTCCTCTTACCTAGCCTTGGAAAGCATGCTGCCATCACTTTTTTCACCACTTTCTACTGCTATAACTGAGTTAGGAAAGCCATACCAGATGCAAGGGAAAGGTGATTTGAGTTTACCACTTGAGTGGGGAGTGGCAGAGTCACATGGCAAAAGGACCTGTGTGATTGTTGATATTGGTGCAGCCATTTTTGGACAAACCAATCCTGCTACAGGGATCATGTGACTTATAGGATTATTAGGTCAGTTTTAGGTTAAGCAATGTATATAGAAATTTGAAGTGCATACACAAAAATAACAAGCTTAATAAATTTAAAAAAACAATTTACTCCTTATCTACAAGTAGAAAACTTTTTCAGAAGGCTTCTCTTTTTTTAAAAAATATTTATTAATTTATTTTTGGCTGCATTGGGTCTTAGTTGCCACACGCTGGATATTTCATTGTGGCACATGGGCTCTTCATTGCAGCATGTGGGTTTCTCTCTAGTTGTGGCACGTGGGCTTAGTTGCCCCATGGCTTGTGGGATCTTAGTTACCCAACCAGGGATTGAACCCATGTCCCCTGCATTAGAAGATGGATTCTTAACCATTGGACGACCAGGGAAGTCCCCAGAAGGCTTCTCTTAAGAACTCCTCAAAGTTATGAAACTTAAGGTTCATTCATGACTTATTAATTAAAAGTAAATGATATCTCTAAAACAGAAGTCTCTGTAAAAATATTTTAAGTGCAGTAAAAGTTGCTAGAACTACGAATTAAGCTATCTTTTATAAACCATTTTGATGTGCAAAAATGTTATCATATATGAATTATGATTATTTCCAAATCACTTCTGTTTAAATGAGCATGATAGCATCAGTGATCTCTGGAAACTTAAATTATGTTGGAGGGGTAGATTTATAAACAGATAAATATAATATAGAACCAGGCATTTTAAAATATGTTATCTGAGTACTTTGAAAAGAAGGAAAAAATGAAAATTAGCAGAAAACTATGACAAAAATGCATATATTAATAGCTATAAAAGTCTTCAGTATTTTTTATTAGCCTGTCAGTTATATATAAATGTACATTTATATAGGATATGTACTTATACTTCATTATCACAGAAAAAATGAATGATATTGGGTAAAAATTAAAGATTTTTTCTTCTTTAGAAAGACCAATACTGAATATCAATTTTGTATGAGATTTGAATCATTTTAAATAGTAATGAAGAAAACAATGAAAAAACTGTTTAGAGACAGTTTTTGAGCATCTACTTACTAGTTGCTGAGGATATAAAGGTGAATGATGTCTCCTATTTATATGACAGAAATGAAGTGATTTGCTTCATTTATCAGAGATTGAAAACAAAATCTAAATGAGCATTGGGCCCAACTCCTCCACTTTTGTTTTCTCAGAAGAAAAATGAAAGGTATGCATTTTAATTCATAACTGCACCTAACAGCCAAAGGTTCCTGAAAGAAGGAAAAGAACTGTGCAAGAGAAATATTTTCCTTTTTCTTTTTTGAAGTTCATTTTTCCATGTTTCTGAAGTACACATATCCCTGAGATAATTTCCAAACAGCCATGTTCTGGATATCAACATTTGAGCAACAGTGTCTACAATCTCCATCAAATGTTGATATCTCCACTACTGATCCATTTTTAAAAATAATGTAATCTCTCAGTTGTTATTTTCCTACCCTATGGCACAATAAAATCATGTATTCAAGAGAGATTCTGGGGAAAAAAGCAAATAAAACCTCAGACCAACTTTGTTATAATTCTTCCCAATGAAGGCACTCTAAGAGCAATGGCATATGTTTTTTATGTAATCCATTTATAATCATTAATCTGCTCTGGGTATATTTCACAAGATTTCCTCTTAAAAGTCGCACATGGATCCTGGTGTCTAAAATGGGTGTTAATGATTGACTGATACAATGGAATATACTGGAAAGGGCTCTCCCAGTGCTGTCTCATTAACCAGATGACCTCCAGACACTGTCAGTGCAACCCAGCCGAGGTGATTGATCACCAGAGAACAGAGGTTAGTAACTCTCCCCCAGGTATTAATGTATAGCATCTTCACTTACCCTCCTCTCAGGCTTTTCCAGTAAAAGATTGATTTATTATGCAGCTTCAATGGGGATTTGTCAAACTCTTAATCAAGGAATCCTACATTGCCACAAGTAAATCAATGACACTTTCTGGTACCTGAAAACATTACTCTGTGTGCAGGTACTGTTCGGTAACAGCAAAATATGTTCAGATATCAGTGAAGCAGAGATGGCCCAATGGAAGGCAAAAACAACATATCCATTCTTTGACAGATGCTATTGTAAAGTAAAATGCTTTTCTATTGTTTCCTGGAAAAATCAACACAGTTCAAAACTCTGGGACTTGGTAAAAGGAAGCACAGAAGGCAGAGGTGAAATGAGTAAGGAAGAAACGTACTTTAAAGACTGAATGTTTGAGAGATATATAAAGAAAATGATAGGGAAAGAAATCTTAAAGCCTGACTGTTTTGACTACCTGTCCTATTTAAATGTCCCCAGGGATCTAGCCAGTAGCAGGTGCTTTGTTGATTTCATGACATATATTATGATGGGAATTCAATAATCAATGGTGTGTCTTAAGATAATGACTAGAATTGTTATTATCTGCCAAACCATATACCAAACAATGTAGACTTAAATGAATGTAAATAGTGCAAACTAAAGACATTAAAGTCTCCTAACCAAACAAAACATATAAACAACAAACCAAAATTTCTTCTTTCTGCTCTTTATGTCTAGGAGTACATTCCTCACCTCTGAAAATAATTTCTTTAAACAAGCAAACTATATTCTCTGGTATGTTTTGAATTGTACTCTTCTTCAAAAGAAGATATGTTGAAGTCCTAACCAACAATAACTCAAAATGTGTCCTTATTTGGAAATATAGTCTTTGCAGATTTAATCAAGCTAAGATAAGGCAATTAAGGTGGATCCTAAAAAAGGGAAATTTAAACAGACCCACACAGAGAGAAGATGGTGTAAAGATGGCCATGTGATAGCAGAAGCAGAGACTGGATGGATATAACTACAAGCCCAGGAATGCCAAGGACTGTCAGCCAGTATCAGAAGTTAGGAAGTAAGGAAAGATTCTATCCTGAGTTTCAGAGGGAGCTAGGCTCTGCCAGCACCTTGATTTCAGACTTCTAGCCTCCAGCACTGTGAGACACTAAATTTTTGTTGTTTTAAGCCATCCAGTTTGTGGTACATACAGTTTGTTATGACAGCCCAAGCAACTAACACCCTCTCTGTGCTCTGTGCACAGACCAGTCATTGTCCCAGTAAGGGAGACAGCTGCCATCTGGACTGACTAGACCCATGCAAGAATCAGCTCACAAGGATGAAGAAATGGGAGACTCAGTGCACAGAGCTTAGAAGTTTCATGCCCTGGGCAAGGCTATCCGTGTGTGGAAAACAAATGGTTGAAACAAAGACCATTAACTTCCCTTATCAGAAGAGAACAGTCCCACCTCAGTGATGATGGGCATCTCTGAGGAGTGATAGAGATGACTTCCTCTTTAGATATGATAGTTTTAAATACAGCATTAAAATCTAGTAATTACTGGAATTGTTTGTTATCTTCAGAAAACAAAACCAAATTTGATGTGATTGCTACAAGTGTTTCTGATACCCAACCCCATAGGCAATGAGGATGGCTCCTTCACAAAGCCAGCAGTCAAATTATTCAAAATCCTATGAGCTTTGTAAGTCACTAGGGACCACACAAATTGACATGTGTTTAATACAATGTGTTTACCAATAATTCATTTGTTTGAAGAAATCAAATATGACAACAAAGCAGGGGAAAGCTCAGTTGCACTGTGAACTGGTATCCTCACTGCCAAGCTTGTCCTTATTTTATAACTAAGACCTATGCTTTAAGGGCAAAACACTACATCCTAAGTAGAAAGTACTACTTTCATTGTAATGTTCCTTTAAAGAAGTCTACTATCTCAGAAGAATAATTTGTCTTTGAAGAACTGCAAGGACGTTTGGGAATTACTTAAAGGTTTTCTTTCCTTAAATGTCTTATAGGGCTTCCCTGGTGGCACAGTGGTTGAGAGTCCACCTGCCGATGCAGGGGACGCGGGTTCGTGCCCCGGTCCGGGAAGATCCCACGTGCCGCGGAGCGGCTGGCCCCGTGAGCCATGGCTGCTAAGCCTGCGTGTCCGGAGCCTGTGCTCCGCAATGGGAGGGGCCGCAGCAGTGAGAGGCCTGCGTACCGCAAAAAAAAAAAAAAAAAAATCACTTCATATCTAAATAACCTTTTACTTAAAATTTACAAGTCTTTTTGCATCCAAATAGTTTGAGCCACTGATTTGAATACAACGATGTGAATATTTAAAGATCCATCAGAACCAGAAATCCATCATAAGAGATTTTTGTCATGATGAAAATCGAAAATATCGTATTAATAGGAGATGTATTTCTTGGGAAACTATAGCCTACTATGGGGGAAAACAAATCTGTATTTTATAATGACTTACTCCAAACTTATTGAAAATAAACATTACTCTTATCACAACATAAACATTTTGGAGATCAATCATTTTAAAGAAATTCTTCCTTAAAGTGGATTTCAGTGGTTCTCATTTAAAGTGAGCCACACAGTGCACTTAAATTAACCATCTAAATTATAGTTACACAAAGCAAGAAAGGAATATGGACTTAGACTTTTCACAAAAAAAGTGAAAAGCTTTTGGATGCATGAGAGAATATACTAGAAGAAACTCCCTCTCAAAGTTAGAGCCCCTAAAATGACCTTATTGATTTGCCTTGGGACAATCTCCTTCCAACGCAAGGCTTCATTTCATTGAGTGGATGTTCTTTGAAGTCAGTTAAACTTGGGCATGGCACTCTCAAGACTGCAGCACTTTTATAGCTGAAGGCAACAACTATTTGACAGGGTGACATGGAAATCAGACTCCTGACGCGAAGCACTATTTTCAACCTTCAAGTGTGTGGGAAATATAAAGTAAGGGTATTTATTTGATATTTAAAATTGAGCTGTTTCAGGGCTTTGGAGAATAAATATACAAACTCAACTGAGCTTTCCTTAACTTTTACTCAGTTCAGACCTAAAGAGCTTCCCTCTGTTTCCAGCTGCCAGCCCTCTCATGAATGCTTGGCCATGTCCACAAGAGTGAATATGTGAGAGATTTGAGAACAAATGAAAGAAATTTCAACAATCACAGATACTGGAAAAGCCTAAATGTGGGTCATTGGGGTCCAGTTATCAAGAGGAGAAACTTCTGTTTAGTTCATTTATTGAAGAAAATCTTTGAGTGGTACCCGATTATTCCCATTTGGCAAATTTGTAAATCAGGAGATGAGATTAAACTACTAATTCAGAATAGCCTTTGTCATGGCATGGTTGTTATTTTATTAACATATCATTATTAATATATACGCAAATTTATTCTAGGAAAGAGAAAATGTTTTTAAACATTCATCCAGATTCACTATATGTAATTCACAATCAAATAAGCAATTAAAGATTAAAAAGAGTTAACTTAGTTTATATGTATTGACTTAGTGTAAATTAGTTGAATAAAATATAAAGGACCAAAGGCATTCTTTTAATATGTCTATTGCTCTAAATTTCAAAGGAAATAGAAAAATACTTTTGTTTCCATTTATTTATGAAAAATAGTAATTAGCTATTTCCTGTGGATACTACCTTCCCATTTACCTCATGAAATGAAAACTATAGATAACAAATTTTATATTCACTTTGGCAAATGGTGTAACTTTGCTCATACTGTGTTGCTCTTCCTGTAGGTAATGCTACCTGACATCCTATACTAAAATTAGGTTTAAAAGCAATTATAAAAATAATTACCTGGGAATGAGAAATCTTAAAACTCTATTAGAGAATAATCCATTAACA
This sequence comes from Mesoplodon densirostris, assembly GCF_025265405.1. Taxonomy (NCBI): domain Eukaryota; kingdom Metazoa; phylum Chordata; class Mammalia; order Artiodactyla; family Ziphiidae; genus Mesoplodon; species Mesoplodon densirostris. Next base: position 218,194,074 of record NC_082661.1, on the reverse strand, counting down.
CATTTACATATATTGTTATGGGAATAGTTAATTTTTCTTCCTGTTCATATCAAATACTAAAATACAGTAAAATCCTTAGGAACCTTCAAATGCATAAAATATTTCATTTTTTAAACAACTTTATTGAGGTATAACTGCTTTACAATGGTGTGTTAGTTGCTGCTGTATAACAAAGTGAATCAGCTACACATATACATATATCCCCATATCTCCTCCCTCTTGCGTCTCCCTCCCTCCAACACTCCCTATCCCACCCCTCTAGGTGCTCACAAAGAACTGAGCTGATCTCCCTGTGCTATGCGGCTGCTTCCCACTAGCTATCTATTTTACGTTTGGTAGTGTATATATGTCCATGCCACTCTCTCACTTCGTCTCAGCTTACCCTTCCCCCTCCCCGTGTCCTCAAGTCCATTCTCTACACCTGCGTCTTTATTCCTGCCCTGCCCCTAGGTTCTTCAGAACCCTTTTTTTTGTTTTATTTTTAGATTCCATATATATGTGTTAGCATACGGTATTTGTGTATCTCTTTCTGACTTACTTCACTCTGTATGACAGACTCTAGGTCCATCCACCTCACTACAAATAACTCAATTTCGTTTCTTTTTATGGCTGAGTAATATTAGGAAATCGCTCAGGGACTCAAAGATTTCTGCTAATTTGTGATCCTGCGTTTATTGTTATTACCCCTATTTTTTTTCACCATTGAAAAATGTGCACTATTCATCTAGCCAAAGTCATTTTAGCAGATTTCCTATACAAGTGCATTTATTTCCACATCCCAGTTTGAAAAAGTAATTAGAATATTGGTAACTCAAGGTAAATACTTGAGAACATTCCCAAGTGATGTCAGAAAAACCCTTATTTAAAGAAATGAGAGTTTCATTTACACTAAAGCTCTTCTCCCGTTAAGCACCATTTTCCCATGTCCTCCTGATGCTGCAAATGATGTTGCCAGTTGTTGCTTTGATTGGCTCATCCTACTTCTGATATTCCCATAGCTATTTTCAACAGTTTATCAAGCAATTCCAAAGTGCTCACCCACTGTTCACACGGGATCTTTGTTGCCACATGTGGGATCTTTAGTTGCGGCATGTGAACTCTTAGTTGCGGCATGTGGGATCTAGTTCCCTGACCAGGTATGGAACCCAGGCCCCCTGCACTGGGAGCACAGAAGCTCAGCCACTGGATCACCAGGGGAGTCCCCCAGAGTCATTCTTGATTTCTTCCTTTTCTACACTTAAAACATTCAGGTCATCAGCAAGTCCTCTGACAAATATTTTGAATCTCCTTATTTCTTTTCTCCACTTTATAGCTCTAATTCAAGACACCATCACCTTGTTTTAAGACTATTTTCACCACTTCCTAGTTGGACTCCCTGCTTCTGCACTTACACCCTAAAACCTAGTCTTCGTACAATGACCATTATAAAACATATCTTAGCTCATGCTATTTCCCTGCGTAAAAGAGTCCAATGGTTTGCCAAACTCATGACCAGCAGTCATGATATAATCTTATATGTTTCTTGGACTACTGCTGCCATGCTCACTATACTCCAGAAACATATGCTTCCTTTCTCTTCATTCAGTTACCAAGCTCTCTTCTGCCTCATGGTCTTAGCATTCTCAGTTTTTTCCCTGGCTCTCTGTATGGCTGGTTCCTATCACCATTAAGTTCTCAATCCTGATGCCGCTTCCTTAGCTTCCCTTGCTATTCAAGTACTTTATTTACCCAATCTGCTCTTTTCATATAACTTCTTTATTCCAGAAATTTTTGCTCTCTGAAATTAACTTGTTATTTAGTACACAAACCATGAGAAGTGACCTCTTCTATCTTGTTCAACTTTTCCCCCATATCTTAGAAAAGCATATAAAAATATTAAATGTTCAATATGTGTTTGATGTATGAATGAAAAGACAGACAGACTGATACCTGTTCATACAGAGCTTATAACCAAAGAATAGGTCCAGATAAAGTGCTGAGTAAGTCCAGGAAAAGAGGTAATTACATCCAGGGAAGACTATATGAATATAGAAGCACTGCTTCTAAAAATGTAGTCCTCAGATCTTGCACTATTTATGTTAATGAGGTTCAAGAGTGGAAACAGGACAGTGAGGTACAATGGAAAGAACCTGAAGAGAAGTCTGAGAAACTGTAATTTTTCCTGTTTACTTTCTAATTGTGGCAACTTGGGTGAGTCTTTTTGCTTATTAGACCTCTGTATTTGTTGCTATAAATTGGGAGAATAATCCTTGCTTAACCAACTAGGGTTTTGATGAAGGTTAACTTGAGGTAATAATGTATGTATGTGTATGGATAGAAGGTGGATGGGTCCCAGAGGAAAAGGCTGGGATTTGCACATCCCTTGGCAGAATGTCAATACTTTTTGTATTTAATTCATTCATTTTTAAATTTAAGTTTTATTTTTAAATTCACTTCTGATTATAAAAATAATGTCTTTCTTATTAAGAGGGGAGGAAAAGGTAAGTATAGAAAAGTATACAGAAATAAAATCTGTCATCCATAATTCTACTATTCAAACAAATTACACAATTTGACTATTTTTTTCTGGTCTTTTTCTGTGTGTTTGTTTTGCAGTTGAGATCATACAGTATAAGCAGTTTTGTATCATATTTCTTTACTTAACATATATTCATGCAGAAATTTCAATAGCTGCTTTTTGGCAATAATGTTAATAGAATCATCAGCTTGTTGTCTTTATATAGTTATGCAGTAGCTATATCACTAGCTAAATTATAAAGACACATTAAATCCATGTTCATAGATGAAGAAATACTCAACCAATTTTCCAAATAAGAGTAACATATATCATCAACTCATCAACATTTGAGGACAGAAGTACCTTTCTCAGAACTGCACAGACACCAAATATATGATGATGTGATCTGAGTCTGAAAGCACTCAATGAGCCCTTTATAATGTGGCTTCAATGCCCCAGGGCCTAAAAGCAACCACCTCAAGATTTTAATGAATTACTTTAAATGTTACCTGTTCAAGTTGTTTCGTCTGCTGTCAGCTTTGAATGAACTATGCCATCTTGGGGTTGTTTTGAGGGCTGGGGAAAAAAAAAAAAACACTAGCAAAAAAAGTTCTGCTACCCAAATAGTATTTAATTTTTAGCAAATCTAAAAACATGAAAAAAACCTAGGTGAAACTGACTTTTTTTTCTTTAATGGTTTGATAGTATTTAAGCCGACAAAAGATCTTTAGCAAGCTCTCTGAAAAGGCATTTTGAAATAATGGATCTGTTATATGAGAGATAGCTGTTCCTATGAAAGGGAGGCAAATATTTTCAAAATCATCCAGAGGGTAGATCCAACATTTATTCCTAAAATACAGTGAATATTTCACAAATACTCTGTACCATCACTTCTTTCCTGCTGCCTTTTCTTATTTCTTTTCTTTTTCTACCGTCAAAAAACCCAATAGTGCCAATATATAAATGCTGTGTTATTTTATTGTAAATGTGTACTACTGGTTCTGTAGAATTAAAACATTAATATATATATAAATTTTAAATAGAATTTTTATAAAATATATAAAATAATTATAAACAATATAATATATAAAAGATAAAATAATATGAATACACTTATTAAATGCATTATTAAATTTAACTTATTAAATTTAAAAAACAGGGCATTTAACTTAATTATATTTAATTATCATGGCATATTCAAAGCCTTATCATTTTGTAAATTAATGGCCTGACTGAAGCTACAGGAAAAGAGAGGTAAATGGGGAAAAATGTCTTGAAAGTTTCTTAGATTGAATTGTGGAAAAGAATTGCTGGGATATAGTAAAAATGAAAAGATAGAAACCTTAATTACAGCTATTACAATTTTGAAATTGAGATGATACTAAATAAGGGAAACAGAATCTAGACTTGTTCATGGGTATATGGTTTCACACTCTATGCCTGTACCCACTTTCCATTTCTTAGAAAAAAACTAATAGTTGATAGGAAAAGAAAGACTCCTAGATGGTGAGCTGAGTTTGAGAGCAGGATTCCTGTCTAAAGTAGAGTGATTGGTACTGAGAAGTGTAATTAAAGTTGTGCGAGAATAAAGTAAGATAGAAACCTAGTTACATGAATGGGGCCAACATTAGCGGTTTTAGAAACAAGGATGGAAATGTGACTTGGATTCCACAAGAATTCAATGTTAAACCTTCAAAGCACTGAGCCTAGGATGATGACTTAATTCTAAATCTTGGGAGGAAGGGCAAGTCATTGACACACTTTCTAATTTAGTTAGAATGAGCCCAGAAACTGAAGTACACTTGAGACTTAAGATGGGAAACACAGAAGCAGATTTAAGAAGTTAGTTCATATAAAAGCAGCGAGAACAAGGCAACAATGACAGCCACATTGATGGTTTTGATGCTTCAAAATCCTTCACTGGGACCTACCACTCTCAAAACGTGACACACTGTCAGGCTCTGAAATCTGCTGAAATTGGTCACTAGAGTTTTCTACTGCCAGGAAGTATACTGAGTCATATAATGTGGTCACAAGATTCCTATGTTAACTCCTAATTAGAAGGAAACAAAGGACCTATTACCAATTTTTTATTAGGATTGAAACCTTTTTGTTTTTAATCTCATTGATAGGGAGGGCTAGAACACTACCATTAAAAGGAGATCCCTGGTGGATGAGCATAGAGTAGAATAAGTTCCTGGGTTATAGTTTCACAAGAGAGTCACAAACAACATGGAGGTTCCTCAAAAAAATAAAAATAGAACTACCATATGATCCAGCAATTGCACTTCTGGGCATTTATCCAAAGAAAAGGAAAATGCTAACTAGAAAAGGTATATGCACCCCTATGTTCATTGCAGCATTACTTACAATAGCGAAGACATGGAAGCAACCCAAGTCCATAGATAGATGAATAGATAAAGAAAATGTGATACACACACACACACACACACACTCACACACACACAGGAGTATTATTCAGTCATAAAAAGAATGAAATCTTGCCGCTTACAACATGAATGGACCTTGAGGGCATTATGATAAGTGAAAAGTAAGTCAGACAGAAAAAGACAAATACCATATGATCTCACATATGTGGAATCTAAAAACAAACAAACAAACAAACAAACCTGAACTCATAGATACAGAGACTAGATTTGTGGGTGCCAGAGGTGGGAGTAGGGGTGGGAGAAATGGGTGAAGGTGGTCAAAAGGCATAAACTTCCACAGTAAATCATGGAATGTAATATATAGTATGGTGACTATAGTTAACAATACAGTATTATATATTTGAAAGTTGCTAAGGGTAGATCTTAAACGTTCTCATCCCGAGAAAAAAGTTTGTAACTACATGTGGTGATGGATGTTAACTAGACTTATCCTTGTGATCATTTCAATATATGCAAATTATTATCTTGTACACCTTAGATTAATATAATGTTATACTTCAGTTATATCCAGATAAAAAAGTTATGTGATGTCTAAACCTTATATATTTCTAGCATATATAATTTTTAATAAGGTTTTTATTTTAGAACAGTTTTAGATTTACAGAATTATTGTGAAGATAGTCCAGTCAATTCTTATATACTCCACATTGTTTTCTCTTATCATTTACATCTTACATTAGTATGATACATTTGTTTAATGACCAATTATTGTTACATTATTATTAATTGAAGTTTTAATTTATTCAGGTTTCCTTAGTTTTTACCTAGTGTTCATTTTTCTGTTCCAACACCCCATCCAGGTTACCACGTGTACTAGTCATGTCTCCTTAGGTTCCTCTTGGCTCTGACAGTTTCTTAGATATTATTTGCTTTTGATAACCTTGAAAATTTTGAGGAGTACTAGTCAGGTTTTTGTAGAATGTCCCTATTTTAGGTTTGTATGATGTTTTCCTCATAATTAGACTGGGGTTATGTTTTTTTTTTGGAAGGAAGACCACATAGGTCATATGCCATTTTCATGATATCATATCAAGGTTACATACTATCAATATGATTTCTCATTATTGACGCTGATTTTTACCACCTGGCTGAGTTGGCATTTGTCAGGTTTATCCACTCTAAAGTTTTTTTCCTCCTTCCCACACTGTACTCTTTGGAAGGAAGTAACTATTTGAAACTCACACTTAAGAAGTAAGGAGTTGTGCTTCACCTAATTGAGGGCGGAGTATCTATATAATTTATTTGGAATTCTTCTGCACAGAAGGTTTGCATATTCTCCCCTATTTATTTAGTTATATCCTCATAAGTTCATGTATATTTGTCTTATACATTGGGATATAATCCAACATTACTTCATTCTCAATTCTTTAGTGAGCCTATGCCTCTGGACTGTGAACCTGACACGTGTGTTTCTCAGTTTTTTTCCTCCCTCCTTTGGTGAGAGAGGTTATTTGGATTGGGCTAGAAGTGAGTATTTCCTTTCTCCCACTTGCAAGGCTAGAGCTGACTAGAGTTGGATACTTCCTTTCCCTAGGTCAGTTAGGCTTTGACAATACTGCACTAGGTTAGCCTCTGGTGAACTAGTTTTTCCTAAGGGCAGGCATTGTGAGAGTCCTCTGGCATATTTCAAAATTGTTCCTTTTCCACTCCTCCTGCAGGAAGCCCAAAGGGATATTTCTCCACTATTTACTGTGAGAACCTGGCCGAGCTCCTAGAGGTAAATCTCACAAAGTTGCAGTGGCTCTCCAGTGGCTGGATTCACCCTGGAGTTTTTAACTCTCAGAGTTGTCCACATTGAGCTTCCAGCAATTTTTCAATTATAGTTCAGGTTTCCTACTCCAGCATTAGTTCCCCTGGAGATTTCCACTCATGAATCTCTGCTCAGGTAAACCATGACTCTCTGTATTCACCTGTCTCTCTCTTGTTGGGGACACAGCCTCTCTTAGGAATCCAAGAAGAGTTGTTGATATTTCAGTCTGCTCAGCTTTTTACTTGTTGTTAAGATAAAGTGATGACTTGCAGCTTCCTTACATGTGGAACTGGAAACTGGTCATCTCCTTCACGTTGAAGTGTAATTCTAGGTTGAATTTACAATTCTCGTTTGGTTGTGTTTTTTTTCTTTCAACACCTTAAAACATTTCAACCCATTTTCTTCTTGCTTGCATGTTTTCCAGTACGAAGTTTTCTGTAATTCTTTTCCTTATTCCTATATAGGTAAGGTCCCTATACCACCCCTCCCCCCACTTCCCTGGCTTCTTTCAAGATTTTCTACTTTTCTTTGGTTTTCCACAATTTGAATATGATATGTCCAGATGTCATTTTTTGGTATTTATTCTGAGCTTCCTTGACCTGTGGTTTGGTATCTGTCATTACTTTTGGAAATTTCTCACTCATTATTACATCAGATAATTATTTTCTATCTTCTCTTTCTTCTCCATCTGGTCTTCTAATTATGTATATGTTACAAATTTTCAAAATTGTCCCACAGTTCTTGAATGCTCAGCTTTGATTTTTAATTATTTTTTTCCCTTTGCATTTCAGTTTGCAAAGTTTCTATTGACTTTTCATCAGCTCACTGATTTTTTCCTCAGCTGTGCCTTCTCTACTAATGAACCCATTAAAGGCATTATCCATTTCTAGTACAGTGTTTTTGATTTATAGAATTTTCTCTTGAACATTTCCATCTTTCTACTTACATTATCCATGTATTATTGCATGTTGTCTACTTTTTCCATTAAAGCCTTTAACCTATTAATCATAGTTGTTTTATTTATTTATCTTTTTTTTTTTGCGGTATGTGGGCCTCTCACTGTTGTGGCCCCTCCCGTTGCGGAGCACAGGCTCCGGACGCGCAGGCTCTCAGCGGCCACGGCTCACGGGCCCAGCCGCTCCGCGGCATGTGGGATCCTCCCCGACCGGGGCACGAACCCGTGTCCCCTGCATCGGCAGGCGGACTCTCAACCACTGCGCCACCAGGGAAGCCCCATAGTTGTTTTAAATTGCCTACCTTCCAATTCCATCATCTGTGACATACCTGAGTCTAATTCTGATGACTACTTTATCTCTTCAGACTGTTTTATCTTGTTTTTCAACATGTCTTGTAATATTTTTATTGAAAACTGGATCTGTATTCACTAATAGCAAATGAGGTGAATAGGGTTTTATTGTGAGTATTTATGTTAATCTGGCTGGGAGTCAGGCTGTGTTTAATGTTTGCCTTAACTAGGTTCCAGACACTTTGTATTTGTATTCCTTTAGTGTTCTTATTTTGACTCTTCTCTTGACCTTGGGTTTAAGTACTTCTTATGGAGAGCCTGTTTCTTGTAACTGTTTCAGCTAAAATTCACTGCTGTCATACTGGAGCCCTGTTGATATAGAAGTAATGTGTAGATAATAGGAAGCCTTCTAATATCTTAAGGTTCTCTTTAAGTCTCAGTCTTTAAATAATGGGCTTGTGTCTCTGATTTGTAACTTTCACAAGCTTTTCTCCAGTGGTTATATTATTTTTTCACCCTTTAGGTGAGACAGGATGTCAGAGAGGTCTAGAGTGGGAAGAATGCCTTTACCCCAGCTAGGATAAGTCTCTGACAAAGTCTGTTCCCCTGGAGAACAGAAATGGGTTGTGGAGAACTTTCTAGGAATATTTTGCAATGATTACTCTCCCCTTCTTACTGTCAGAGCCCTGAGGGGATCTTTTTTTGGATAGTCACCATGAGAACCTGGTGGTATTTCTGGAGGTAAAAACCCATGAAAGTTTTGAGGTCCTTCTAAGACTACAGACTCCAGGAATTTCACATTCTCACACTAGTCTACATGTAGCAAATTAAAGTATTTGCTAAGTGTATTTTTGGAATAGTTATACATATTGATGGTTTTTATTTTCCTCTACTTATCAAAAATTATTTGTCTTCGTTTCTTTGTTTAAAGTTATAAATAAATAAATTTCAAACACAAGACACAAGTATATTTAGATTTGACTCTTTTCATTTATAGTCAGAGCATATAGCATATTATGCTTGGTGTTTTTTTTAACTGTAATTATACATTAAAATATTTGGCATATTTTTCATCTAATATACCTTCAGAACTAGGAGAGGCTAATAAAATTACAATTATCTCTAATGCTATACCTTGTAGATTACCAAAAAGATTGGTCTATAAATATTGTGATTAGGCTTTTTTATTATGAAGCATATACTGGTATAGAAGAAGTGATATGTAAAACATAACTTTTTTCACTGCATAAACCAAGATAATTGATAATCAATACTTAAAAGTCTTTATGGCTGTTTTGCAACTTCTTATCAGTCAGTTCCTGTTATTAAATGTTTATAAAATGAGTTGGCTTCTACTTTATATCTATATTCACCTCTACATTTAAAAATTTTAATGATCTTCATCAGTTGTAAAGTTGAATTCAATTGAATAAATGCTGTAAAAAGTGGACTTTCTTCTTCTTTCCTCTGTACTTAATGGTTTGATGGATGGGTATATCAAAATACTAAGCCTTATTGAAGTACAAATAATTAAACACTTAAGTTATTATTTTTCGATGAGTATATAAGTAATTATTATACTGGCCTTTAAACTCTTTGCAGAATCGAAATTTTCCAAATAAAAATGGGCAACTGGTGGGAGAATTAGCCTTGGGGCTAGGATGGCCTACTCTGGTCTGTAGGCACCACAGCTTCCTTTAATTGGTCCACAAATGAAACCCTTCTCCTCTAGATCATGCACTTCTCCACAGCAGGGTCTGAGCCTCCTGCCTCTTGCTGATCTCCCACAGTTCTGATTACAGAGGTGGTGATATAGATTCTTTGAGGCATAGATTTATCCATGATGATCATATAAATGAAACATTTTCTTCTTTTCAGTGAGTATGTTTTCTCAAACAGCTATATGGTATATAATTGGCATACAACGTGTATTTAAAGTAAACAATTTGGTAAGTTCTGACATTTGCATATACCTGTAAAGCAGTCAACACAGTCAAGATAGCAAATACTCATCTCCACCCACATTTTCCTGTGCCGCTTTGTAATTCCTCATTCTGTCCTTTCCCTGCTCTCTCATCCCCCAAGCAACAACTCATTTGCTTTCTGTCTCTACAGATTAGTTTCCATTTTGCAGAATTTTGTATATATGGAATCCTACACTGTATACTGTTTGTTGTTGAGCTTCTTTTACTTGGCATCATTCAATGAAATTCATCCATGTTTTTAGATGTATTAGTAGTTCATTCTTTCTATTTCTAAGTAAGAATGCAAGGTGTAGATACACATAATTTGATTATCTAGATGGACTTTGGGTTGTTTTCAGTTTGAGAGTATTACAAATAAAGCTACTGTGAACATCCATGTAAAATTCTTTTTTATGAAAATAAGCTTTCATTTCTCTTTGATAAATACTCAGTGAAATAACTGAGCATGTGATAGGTGTATGTTTAACTTTGTAAGAAATTGCAAAACTATTTTCAAAAGTGGAATACTTAACATACCAACCAGCAGTTTATTAGAGTTCCAGTTGCTTCAAGTATTTGAAACACTTGATGTAGTCAGCCTTTTTAATTTTATACATTCTAATATGTGTAAGGCAGTAGCTGTGATTTCATTTTACATTTCCCTAATGACTAATGATGCTGAGAATTGTTTCCATGTACTTATTTGCCATCTACGAATCTTTTTTTGAAAAAGTGTCTATTTAAATTGATTGCCAAAGTTTTCAGTGGGTTGTTGTTTTATTATTGAATTTTGAAAGTTCTTTATATATTCTGAATGTTCTTTATCAGACATATGATTTGCAAACGTTTTCTATAGTCTTTTGTTTTTTCATTCTCTTAAAGTACTAACCTTTTAATTATAAATTTCTGGCTAGAAGTTTTTTTTAACATTTTATAACTAAAAAGCCTATAATATCAATTTAACGATAAACTATTTATTATATAGGAATAATAACAATGCTTCTCTCTATTATAACTTACATTATTCATCACTTATGCTAATGGTTCTAATATCCAAATATCCCAAATCCCCCTTCAGGTAAATGCTTCTTAAATAAACATGTGAAATATAATCTTCATCAAATGCTCTTTGAAACAAATCAGATTAAATATTTATTGAATGAGTTTTCTGGAAGAGATGCTGCCAGTTCCTAGTGTGCTTTCTTGAATGATTCAAAGTGTTTCATTTCCAGCCCAACACCAATGTCAACAAAATATTGAAATTAAATTTAGGAAAAAATTATTTACCATTGTTTATAATCAAGTACACTATCTAGATGACTTTTTGATAGAGAGGAAATTAATATTAGAATTTACTATTTGGGGATGGTGGTGTGATGAATTGGGCGATTGGGATTGACATGTATACACTGATGTATATAAAATTGATGACTAATAAGAACCTGCTGTATAAAAAAATTAATTAAATAAAACTAAAAAATTAAAAAAAAATTTATGATTATTATTCATAATTCCTAAGTGGGTAGTAATTGTTAATCCATCTTCAGGGAGACATGAAAAGGTAACAATACATATATATATAATTTAAACTTATATTTATTTATCAACAATTACAGTGCTTAAGAATCATGTTAATTCTCCTTTCTCTTGTGGGGAAGGTGGGCTTTCATAAAGTCACAAGATTTAATCAATGTGTTCTGTTTCACTAAATATTTTAAACCAATGTCTACTATGTGTCAAGAGATATTTCATTTCTATAAAGCCTCTATTTCTAAAATGGTAAAAACTGAATAGAGATAGTTCAGATTCTGCCTTTTTTGCTGAATGCGTTGATGCTGAATAGTGGTGCTACAGGTATTTAAAATGTTATTTCCTGGCCTTTTGAAATAAAAACAATGACATTTAGAATGCAGCCAAATAGCATTAATCTGACTTCTCTGCCTCCAAGTTATATTGGAAATTTATCTCAAGCAGGGTTTCATAGTTAAGGTGACATAACCCAAAATGTCACTATGTAGAGAGCCAGTGACCCTGTTCTTATAGAATAAAAGCGTAAACAATGTAAGTGGTTATATTTCAAATTACACCATGTTGTACCCTAAAGGACTCTCACAATGGAATCCAAAGTATAAGATTCCTAAGCAGGATTCATGCATCTAAGGTCTTTAATTTATTTTCAAGGTTCATTTAAATATAGCATTATCACTAATTTCATATATTTTTTGACAAATAACTATTGATCATCTACTATATTCCAGACACTGTTTTAGTTAATTAACAATAAAATATCACTGTTTACATGGAGCTTTACATGCTCATTTATTTTACAATGCTAAGACCCAGCTCCCCTCAACGAACAGCAAGCTACAGTGCAGGACACCCCATACCAAACAACTAGCAAGACAGGAACAACCCCACCCATTAGCAGAGGCTACCTAAAATCATAATAAGTTCACAGACAACCAAAAACACACCACCGGACGGGGTCATGCCCACCAGAAAGACAAGATCCAGCCTCATCCAGCAGAACACAGGCACCAGCCCCCTCCACCAGGAAGCCTACACAACTAACTGAAACAACCAGACCCACTAGGGGCAGACACCGAAAACAACAGGAACTACAAGCCTGCAGCCTGTGAAAAGAGACCCACTTCAGACCTAGAGACACATACAGACGGAAAGTGAGGGGATGAAAAAATATGTTCCATGCAAATGGAAATCAAAAGGAAGCTGGAGTAGCAATTCTCATATCAGACAAAATAGACTTTAAAATAAAGACTATTACAAGAGACAAAGAAGGACACTACATAATCAAGGGATCAATCCAAGAGGAAGATATAACACTTGTAAATATTTATGCACAATACATAAGGCAAATGCTAACAGCCATAAAATGGGAAATCTACAATAACACAATAATAGTAGGGCACTTTAACACCTCACTTTCACCAAAGGACAGATCATCCAAAATGAAAATAAATAAGAAAACACAAGCTTTAAATCATACCTTAAACAAGATGGAATTAATTGATATAGGACATTCTATCCAAAAAAAAACAGAATACACTTTCTTCTCAACTGCTTATGGAACACTCTCCAGGATAGATCATATCCTGGGTCACACATCAAGCCTTGGTACATTTACGAAAATTGAAATCTTATCAAGTATCTTTTCTGACGAATATGATGCAAGACTAGATATCAATTACAGGAAAAAATCTGAAAAAAATACAAACACATGAAGGCTAAAAAATACACTACTAAATAACAAAGAGATCACTGAAGAAAACAAAGAGGAAATCAAAAAATACCTAGACAAATGACAATGAATACACAACAACCCAAAATCTATGTGATGCAGCCAAAGCAGTTCTAAGAGGGAAGTTTATAGCAATACAATCCTACCTCAAGAAACAAAAAAAATCTCAAATAAACAAGCTAACTTTATACCTAAAGGAATTAGAGGAAGAAGAACAAAAAACCCAAAAAAAGTCGAAGAAAAGAAATCATAAAGATCAGATCAGAAATAATTGGGAAAAAAATGAAGGAAACAATAGAAAAATCAATAAAACTAAAAGCTGGTTCTTTGAGAAGGAAAACACAACTGATAAACCATTAGCCAGACTCATCAAGAAAAAAAGGGAGAAGACTCAAATCAATAGAATTAAAAATGAAAACAGAGAAGTAACAACTGACATTGTAAAAATACAAAAGATCATGAGAGATTACTACAAGCAACTATATGCCAATAACATGGACAACCTGGAAGAAATGGACAAATTCTTAGAAATGCACAACCTGCCAAGACTGAACCAGGAAGAAACAGAAAATATGAAAAGACCAATCACAAGCACTGAAGTTGAAACTGTGATTAAAAATCTTCCAACAAACAAAAGCCCAGGACCAGATGGCTTCACAGGCGAATTCTATCAAATATTCAGAGAAGAACTAACACCTATTCTTCTCAAACTCTTCCAAAATATAGCAGAGGGAGGAACACTCCCAAACTCATTCTACGAGGCCACCATCACCCTGATACCAAAACCAGACAAAGAGGTCACAAAGAAAGAAAACTACAGGCCAATATCACTGATGAACATAGATGCAAAAATCCTCAACAAAATACTAGCAAACAGAGTCCAACAGCACATTAAAAGGATCATACATCATGATCAAGTGGGGTTTATCCCAGGAATGCAAAGATTCTTCAATATATGCAAATCAATCAATATGATACACCATATTAACATATTGAAGGAGTAAAACCATATGATCATCTCAATAGATGCAGAAAAAGCTTTTGACAAAATTCAACACCCATTTCTGATAAAACCCCCCCAGAAGGTAAGCATAGAGGGAACTTTCCTCAATATAATAAAGGCCATATATGACAATCCACAGCCAACATCGTTCACAATGGTGAAAAACTAAAACCATTTCCACTAAGATCAAGAACAAGACAAGGTTGCCCACTCTAACCATTATTATTCAACATAGTTTTGGAAGTTTTAGCTACAGCAATCAGAGAAGAAAAAGAAACTAAAGGAATCCAAATCAGAAAAGAAGAAGTAAAACTGTCACTGTTTGCAGATGACATGATACTATACATAGAGAATCTTAAAGATGCTACCAGAAAACTACTAGAGGTATTCAATGAATTTGGTAAAGTAGCAGGATACAAAATTAATGCACAGAAATCTCTTGCATTCCTATACACTAATGATGAAAAATGTGAAAGAGAACTTAAGGAAACACTCCCATTTACCACTGCAACAAAAAGAATAAAATACATAGGAATAAACCTACCAAAGGAGACAAAAGACCTGTATGCAGAAAACTCTAAGACACTGATGAAAGAAATTGAAGATGATACAAACAGATGGAGAGATACACCATGTTCTTGGATTGGAAGAATCAACATTGTGAAAATAACTGTGCTACGAAAATCAATCTACAGATTCAATGCAATCCCTATCAAACTACCAATGGAAGTTTTCACGGAAGTAGAACAAAAAATTTCACAATTTTTATGGAAACACAAAAGATGCCGAATAGCCAAAGCAAACTTGAGAAAGAAAATAGAGCTGGAGGAATCAGGCTCCTGACTTGGGAGTATATTACAAAGCTACAGTAATCAAGACAGTATGGTACTGGCACAAAAACAGAAATATAGGGCTTCCCTGGTGGCGCAGTGGTTGAGATTCAACCTGCCGATGCAGGGGACATGGGTTCGTGCCCCAGTCCAGGAAGATCCCACATGCCGCGAAGCGGCTAGGCCCGTGTGCCATGGCCGCTGAGCCTGCGTGGCCGGAGCCTGTGCTCCATAATGGGAGAGGCCACAACAGTGAGAGGCCTGCATACTGCAAAAAAAAAAAAAAACAACAACCAGAAATATAGATCAATGGAACAGGATATAAAGCCCAGAGATAAAACCACACACATGTGGTCACCTCATGTTTGATAAAGGAGGCAAGAAAATACAATGGAGAAAAGACTGCCTTGTCAATACGTGTTGCTGGGAAAAGTGGACATCTACACATAAAAGAACGAAATTAGAACACTCCTAACACCATACATAGAAGTAAACGCAAAGTGGATTAAATACCCAAATGTAAGGGCACACACTATAAAACTCTTAGAGGAAGGCTTCTCTGGTGGCACAGTGGTTGAGAGTCCGCCTGCTGGTGCAGGGGACATGGGTTCGTGCCCCGGTCTGGGAGGATCCCGTGTGCCGTGGAGCGGCTGGGCCCGTGAGCCATGGCCACTGAGCCTGCGCATCTGGAGCCTGTGCTCCGCAACGGGAGAGGCCACAGCAGTGAGAGGCCCACCTACCGCAAAAAAAAAAAAAAAAAAAACTCTTAGAGGAAAACATAGGCAGAATACTCTATGATATAAATCACAGCAAGATCCTTTTTGACCCACCTCCTAGAGAAATGGAAATAAAAACAAAAATAGACAAATGGGACCTAATGAAACTTAAAAGGTTTTGCACAGCAAAGGAAACCATAAACAAGATGAAAAGACAACCCTCAGAATGGGAGAAAATATTTACAAACAAAGCAACTGAATAAGGATTAATCTCCAAAATATACAAGCAGCTCATGCAGCTCAATATCAAAAAAACTAACAACCCAATCCAAAAATAGGCAGAAGACCTAAATAGACATTTCTCCAAAGAAGATATACAGATTGACAACAAACACATGAAAGGACAACATCACTAACCATTAGAGAAATGGAAATCAAAACTACAAAGAGTTATGACATCACACGAGTCAGAATGGCCATCATCAAAAAATCTACAAACAATAAATGCTGGAAAGGGTATGGAGAAAAGGGAACCCTCTTGCACTGTTGATAAGCATGTAAACTGTTACAGCCACTATGGAGAACAGTATGGAGGTTCCTTCAAAAACTAAAAATAGAACTTCCCTACAACCCATCAATCCTACTACTGGGCATATACCCTGAGAAAACCATAATTCAGAAAGAGACATGTACCACAATGTTCACTGCAGCTCTATTTACAATAGCTAGGACGTGGAAGCAACCTAAGTGTCCATCAACAGATGAATGGATAAAGAAGATGTGGCACGTATATACAATGGAACATTACTCAGCCATAAAAAGAAACAAAATTGAGTTATTTGTAGCGAGGTGGATGGACCTAGAGACTGTCATACAGAGTGAAGTAAGTCAGAAAGAGAAAAACAAATACCGTATGCTAACACACGTATGTGGAATCTGAATTAAAAGAAATGGTTCTGAAGAACCTAGGGGCAGGACAGGAATAAAGACACAGACGTAGAGAATGGACTTGAGGACAAGGGGAAGGGTAAGCTAGGACGAAGTGAGAGAGTGGCATGGACATATATTCACTACCAAATGTAAAATAGATAGCTAGTGGGAAGCAGCCACATAGCACAGGGAGATCAGCTCGGTGCTTTGTGACCACCTAGAGGGGTGGGATAGGGAGGGTGGGAAAGAGACTCAAGAAGGAGGGGATTTGTGGATATATGTGTACGTATAGCTGATTCACTTTGTTATACAGCAGAAAGTAACACACCATTGTAAAGCACTATACTCCAATAAAGATGTTAAAAAAAATTAAATGACGTCCTGTATTATTTACAAAAACACTTGTGTAACACTGTCTTCCAGGCTAAGTGCTTTTCGAATATTACCACACTTAATCCTCATGACAAGTCTTGAGGAGGAGGTACTGTTATTAACCCCATAGTATAGAAAATGAAGGGGAAGGACAGAAAGGTTAACAACTTGCCCAAGATTCATAAAGCTGGAAAGTGGCAGAGCGGGACTTAACACAGGTAGCCTGGCGCTGGGCTCCAGGCTCTTTGCCTTTAACTCCCTCAACCTCTCTTCTCACGTCACAAAGACACGTAAGGAGCAGGAGGGCAAGCCATGTAGTTATTTGGAGGAAATGTATTTTAGACATAGGTAAGAAATAAAGGCCTAACTTGTTTGTAAAACCGTCTTGAGTCCAGTGTGGCTGGTGTACAATGTAGACAAAGGAAGGGTAATAGGAGTGAGGTCTGAGAGGTAGTGAGGCACTAGATCACATAAGCATTTTACTTTTACTCTGAGGGAAATAGAGAAACAGGGGAGAGATCTGAGCAGAAAGGACAGTTGAGTCTATTTTAATCACTGTGGTTACTCTGTTGAGAATAGACCATAGACAGTAGGAAAACAGGACCACTAGTGGGGAAACCAGTCTGAAGATTTGCAGTAATGGTGATGAGAGATTATCATTCCTTGGATGAGGTAAAAGTTTTGGAGATTATGTAATAACCAGATTCTAATATATTTTTAGTCTGGCCAATAGAATTTCTTGGTGGTTAGGTATGGGATGTAAAAATAGACAGAAAACCAGCACGACATCAAGGATATTGACCTGAATAACCAGAAGGATAAAGTTGCCATTAATATGAAAAGGCAAGGCTGTAGTAGAAGAAGATTAGATTATGGATAGAGACAGCTTTGTACCTGTGAAATGTGATGCCTATTTGACATCTAAGTGGAGACGTCAGTTTGGCAATTGGATTTATGTGTCTGGAGTTCAGAAAAGAGATCTACGCTGGAGATATACATTTGGGGGGATCCAAGTACAATTAGTACCTAAAGGCATGAGGCTAGATGAAATAAAGCAGTAACTGTGGAGAGAGAAAAGAAAGGGTTCCAGGGCTAAGCTAGATCAACAGTTGAGCATTTTTTCATTTGCTAGATATTAAATGTAATGTGTCACATTTGAAAAGGTAGAAAAAACAATGAGAGCAGAAGCTAAACTGTGTTTATAATACTTTGATATTAACACATATAGAGAATGCCGGTATATATGTATATATATATAACATAACACAGGAGACTACAAGTTTAAAATGCATTTGAACTTCGCTTCAGTACAGGTTTAAATTTTCTCAGAACTCTGGATTCTCAAAATTAATAACACAGCAATATTCCATTTCATGTAACTTCTATAAATGTTCCTCCTTTGAAGATCACTTGGATTAACTTTGATTGACAAGAGCTGTCTGATATCGATACAAGTAAGTTATAAATGGGCCAGTAAGATATTTGTTACATTTATCATTAAGAAGAAGGAAGGAAAGAAGGGGGAGGGAGGCAGGGAGGAAGGGGAGAGGGAGGAAATGAAGGGAGAGAGGGAAGGACAGCAAAATTGACGGATGGAAGCAGCCAGACTTGCCAGGTCTGTATTCAGAATTTGAATGGCTAGTTTTACAGGGAGCACCTGGATTCCCTAATCACCGCCCCCCCCCCAATCAAGTGAGTAATAATCACAGCAAAAACACACTTTCAGAGCTTCTGATATTGCAAAATAGCTAACTATCTTTGGTATTTAATTGACCCGTGGAATTAAACCTTTGTTAGAGTTGATTTTGCAAAGGAATTTGGCTTCTGAAGCTCATGAAAAAGCAGATGGATTCTGGGAAGGAATTAAGTGTCTGCTGGTAGGCGGGTGACGGGGTTGTTTCATTAATAAATTGTGAACAGCAGGAGGATGTTAATGAATAGACACCCCAGAACTTGCATACCAAATTCATTTCATGAAAAAAAAAAACTTGAATATGATAACAAGCAGAGGTATTTTAGAAAAGGAAATGCCAAAATAGGGGGAAAATTCATTACTTAGAACTGTAAGGTTTTTAAAAAATCAGTTTCTGCTACTTTCAATATAGCATTCCATTTTTTCCAACTTGTGGTCTAAAGACAAATGGAAAATGTAACTAATATTAATTAATATCATATATTCCATAACTAGAATATTGATCCCAACATTTGGGAATTTGTGATAACTGGTTATTTATTTTATTTAGATAACATACTTTCTTCTCAATTTACTGGATTGACAAATCTTAAAAAATTTAAACGTGTGTTTATGTCACAAAAGTAACTCATACATGTTTGCAAAAAGTTAAAACTACAGATAAGCCAAAAACAGAACATTAAAATGTATCATAATCCCACCATCCAAAGGTTATCACTGTTAACTCACTCTCCTCTCAGACCTTTTCTATCGAATAAAATACTGATCTACATGCATCACCTAAAATTAATTTCTGGAGAATGCTTCAAGTATCTGGACACAACAAAGTATGGCAAGCAAGATGGGAGTAAAAACCAGTGCAATGATACAAATGAAGGGTCTTTATTCCTTTCAACATTCTATTTATTTGCAGTCCACTGAGGTGAAGGCATGTCAGGGCAGCAAGAATACTGCAGAAGTCAGTCTTCTGGCATGCCTCAACATTTAACTTTATAATTTTGCATTTACAGTTAGTGAGGTAAAGGCGTTTTCTGCACATTCTGCAGTCCTCTGGGGTCTGCAGCTGGAAGGCTGCTCTGCCTCTCCCCGCAAGATAATCAGCCTTGCAAATCCACTCCTGTAAGGTATGGTGCGCTGCCATATGCGGCCATCCGGCTCGTGATTGCCATGCATCCCCTGACATCCTAATGCAGGAAGTAGGAGCTTTCCTGGATGAGTGACATTCAATTATCCAAGAAAGAAATTCTTAAAGGACCACATGATACAAAGATAAATCACCTTGGCTGACAGCTTCATTACAAAACTGACACATGGAGAAGAGAAGTAGCCCACTGGCCTAAAGGTATCTTCTCAGCCACTCCCTAAGCAACCGTGATGTCTGGCAAAAGGAAAGCCTTAGCCAGATGATTTGGGCAAGGCCGAGGAATCACATCATGAGAGGATTAGATTTTCCCCACAATATCAAGGACTGTGTTTCTGACGTCAACTATTTGATAAATCACCCCTGAGAAGCTCCTGACAAGTAAATAGAATAGTATTTATTATGATACGGCCCCTGACTAGGTTATCCAAAGCTACTCCTTCCCCCTAGCACCGCAACTCCGTACCAGTAATCTAGGATGATCTCAGTCTCTCATCTGCTTTTTACACTTTACCAGGCACAATCCATGTCTGTCTATTTATGTTATCTCTATCAACTAGCACAATGCTTAGCACTTGGAAGACAATGAATAAATATTGGTGAATGGATGAATACATGAACGAATAAAAGTATAAATGGTGGAATGCTCACCAGCTGAACACAGACTACTGGTACATGCCTTTGCGCACAAAGCAAGAGGAGATAGCCCGCCTCTCCTCCACACTGACGCCATAGTAAGAAGTCAGATCTTTGGCTTACACTACGCATCCTCCACCAGCCCAACGACTTTCACACTGTCCCCTGGCATTAGTAAGAAATAGGACTAAGTAAGGCTTTTGCTTTTGTCAAAAGGAATACTAATAGTATTAAAATTCTAGGATTATAGTGAAATTTAATTTAGATAATGTAAGTAAAACAGTAAACACCATGTCTGGCACATAGTAAGAGTTCTGTAACCAGGAACTATTTGGCTGTTGGCCACTAATGCTAGAGGCTCACGGCCACAACAGTGAGACTCTCCCAACGTCTGGGAGAAAAAGATCATTTGGCTGGTGGTAGAAAACACAGAACATTTTAAAAGTCCTTGCTTCACACTTATTTTGTGGTTATGCATCTGTCTCAGAAGGACAGGACGAAGAGGAAAACTCCCTCTAAAGGCTACCTGCTAGTTGTGTAACCATAGTAAATCACAGAATATTAGAATTAAAAGGTGCTTTAATGATAATAAGTCTAGTCTCTCACTGCATGTTTGAATCCTCACTATAACATCCTCAGTGAAGGGTACTCAGCTCCATAGCCACTGGTGAGAAGCCTGTTCCCAAATATATTCAAGAGAGAGGTCCTCAGGGAAGAAAAATGAAAAGTTGCCTGTACTCTCTCCTGTTTTTGATTAAATATGATAAATTCAACAATATGAAATTCTACACTGCATATCACAGTGCACAGACTGCCATGGAGGGTTCCTTTTAAACTTCTGAAATAATCTTATTCTCATTTTGATTCCAGTAATAGGAGATGTAATGAAAATGTCAAAAGAGGTTACTAAACGATTTAGCCACATTTTCAATCCTGTGTTGCATTTTTAATAGTTACATAAAAAAGTGAATACTGTAGGGACTCTTTCTCACTCTCTCTCAGGGAAAATGAGGTGTTCTGGAGATAGATCTTTGATATAAGTAAAGGCTTTAAAGAGACAGCTACTTAATTATGCATTAATATAAATGCTGAATAGATGTTTCATAATGAAGGGAGCCCGTATTACAGATTATATCCTACTCTTCCTATTAATGTTTAGTTCCTGTTACTGACTGTAGGGCTCACCAAGGCTGGAAAGAGCAGAGAAGCCTAATTAAATCAGGTGGTTCCTTCGGAGGTGGGAGGAGAAAAGGAAATTGATGCCTGCATGGGAAAAACAGTTAGTCATTGAGATAAAATGAACCAGAGGTTTATAGTGAAGGATCATGTTGCTTTATCACTTGATGTGTCAAAAACACTATGGTTAGAACTAACACGCTAACACACAAATACTACCACCTGGCAGAATAGGGGTTTGAAAACACTAGTGGCATGGTACAAGCCATGTCTTGCACCTTAAAAGGAAGACAGTCAAAACCCCCTGAGACCTCAAAGGACTCTCTAGTCAGAAGTGCAGGCTAACTTCTTTGTGAACTGGGAAGCCTAAAACAGATTTCACACGTGGCTACTTTACGCTTTGCACTTTAGAATGCCATAGTGCAAGTTGTGTTGTGTTTTTCTTTCCTAGCACTATCATATTTATAAAGATAAAATTTAGATTAAATATCTAAGTAGCCTTGAAAGCAAGAAATAACACAAGGGTGGGATTTGATGTGTGTATGATGCAGGTAAAGACTTTGGATATGGTCTCCACAGATGCTTTTATTCTTAACTCAAGCAGGCACTTCCTTGACTCAAGGATTGTATCATAAATGGAATTCCAAAGTTATTAAAGACAATAGGTCTTTCTTTTCTTCCCTAAGTTTTGAAGTTTTTAAAGAGACCGAACACTTGTAAAGGCCACCCCTTTAAAGAACACAACAAGATGGGGTGAGAGTCTTTCAGGAAAACTAAATGCTAGTGAAGGGATAAACTTCCTGAGATTAACAAGCCCTCAGTGGACAGGTCCTGGGAGAGAGTGGTGATTTAGAAACCATTTGGTGAGAGATGAACAAAATGGCCTTGTGATTTAGAGACCTTTCATCCATTTCCTAAACACCAGTGGACTTCTGAATTTAGTGTGAACATAGGAAAAAAGAATAATCTAAAAATTTCCAAAATTAAATAGCTACCAATTTGGTGAGATCATAGGAAGAGTCAATTTTACCTCCAATTTAAATTTTAAAAGGTATGAATATTCCTTGTGCTCCTGAGTTGTGGGCTGAGTTTCACATCAGCTACAGATGTAGAAAACCCAGTTCTTATTCCCGGTGCACTTGCTAAGCTAGTTGGAAAGGCAAGATACACATGGTAGATTACAGGATCAAGATGGTATAGGTCAGGCTCTAAAGACTGTCTTAAATCTGAGTATGCCTGGTTTTATAACGAAATTGTTAAGTAAGTGAAGTCCTTCATATCCCCTCCATAACCACATATGGCTCAGTGTTTCTCATACGTTTCATTCACAATGAAAGACAGCCTTGTCATTGTGAATGACAAGCCTTGTGCCTAAGTCTCTCTATTACTCTGACACCATTGAGATGTGCTTGAGACCCATTCCCTCCTAACTTCATTCCTCAGAGAATACAGATACATAATTTGATAAAATCGTTCTAAAGCATTATTATCCTTTGGATTTCCACAGGCTGTTTCAGTGCTCTAATTTAAAGGGGGAATTCTAAGCAAGGTAATCTCAAGCTCTGTGGCAGGATATCATGGGACATGGTGGGGGGCAGACAGGTGGGAATGTGTGTCGTCACATGGATAAGCTCAGGATCAAGGGTTAGGTTGCCTAGAATCTATGCTACTGTTTATTCTGGGTCACAGTTCGCTCATCTTTTAAAAAAAGACTTGAAAGCAATACTTTCTAATGTTTGTCATTCAACAATTCTATTTTGCTGCCCATAACTAAAGTATTTGTTCAGGGCTTCCCTGGTGGCGCAGTGGTTGAGAGTCCGCCTGCCGATGCAGGGGACACGGGTTCGTGCCCCAGTCTGGGAAGACCCCACATGCCGCGGAGCGGCTGGGCCCGTGAGCCATGGCCGCTGAGCCTGCGCATCCGGAGCACAGGCTCCGCAACGGAAGAGGCCACAGCAGTGAGAGGCCCGCGTACCGCAAAAAAAAAAAAAAAAAAAAAAAAGAGTCGGGTCTTAGAGACATTTTTTCACGAGACTCCTCCTATCAGACTTCAAAGATAAGATAGAATGATTACCCTTATCTATCTCTGTTTAGGTAGAGATACTTTTCCTCAGATGAATCACCTCAAGGTCTAGACTGGGGGAGGGGGGCGGGGTAGAGATAATGTTTGGGAACCAATTTGGCTTTAGATTCCAGTCATGTTCTCCATTCCAGCATTTCCAGAAATACAACTGGTATTTAGAGGTACACTCTTCTGTTTATCAACTAGTTCTTAACTGCAGGGGATGGGGATGGGGTAAGAGAGATAGTGTTTAATTAAATGCCAACTTTAAAAACTAACACTGTCAACCATCTATTATTAGCTTGTCAATATTTTAGCTGATACAGGTTAAGAGATGTGTTTTCTGAATGATAACCTGTGTTAGCTTGAAATTCCATGGTGGTGTTGATCGTTCTATTATTAATTAATTTAAGAAATTTTATCTGTATTAGAATAAGCATTTACATATGCTTATTCTAATTTTTTACAACCTTATAAGGTGGCAATTATTGTCTCTACAGAAAAACAGGATCAGATAACAGTAACTAGGTGATAATTAGCTGAGCCAGAATTTTAACCAAATACATACTTCAAAGTTCATACTCCTGAACATCGCTATTATGAAAGATAAACTGGATATACAAATAATCATTTAATGTAAAAATCCATGTCTACCACTGAGAGAAATGCAAACACCAACCTGACTTATGATATAAATCAGAAATATCTGAAATCACCTTTAATCATACTCTTAATTTTTCCTTCAGAGCATTATAACCATTTATAATTAAATATTTCTATGGCTATTTAATGTCCATTTCCCCAAATGAATCATATATTCTGTATGGAATAGAATTGTTTCTATTTTCTCCACCATTGTACCCTTAGCTCTCAGCTCACTTTTTTGCTCATATTAAATAACCAATGTTTGTTGAATAAATTTTAAAAATAGAAATTCAGCCCTGTTCTCCCTTTTAGCAACTGCACTCTTTTTCAATGAGAAAGATAGTATGAATGGACCAATCAATTTTCTCTCTCCAGAATCTATTTTGGATCTATGGGGAGAAAGTAACTTATTTGCATTTGAAAATCCAAGCAAAAAGACACAGGAAGAAACAGAATTTTCAGAATTCACTTGAATGTGCTCCTCCCTTTTTATTGTTATTGATCCTTCTCCTCACCTTCCCAGTATCTTTGTGCACCACCTGCCGGGTATCCCCAGACTGCTGTGTTTTTTAATAATATGGCCACATGACCAGGTGTTGGAGACTAAGTTTGTCTTGTGCTCAAAATGTTTACCTCACCATTCTCAGCTGTAAAAATACAGCCTTTATTTGAGGTGCAGCTTCTATGTGAAGATGTCAGCTTCTCTTCCCAGCCAAAGATAACTCTTTCTTCTGATTTCCCATCAAACATCCTTAAATTTGTATTATAGTATTTATCACAGACTGCCTGGCATTAGAGTTTGCTTTGTATAACTCTCTCCCTAACAAAATTCAGAGCTCCTTTGTGCCAGGAGCTATGTACCCTCAGTTCCTGGCACTGTATCTTGGGCTGGGAACACAGTCAATTAATGCTTATTAAACTGAATTCTGTATCTTTATTTAGAGTGTGGAGATAATGACTAGCTTATAAATAGTGGGACACTTCATCATGCCAGAATCGTGAAGCACTGTCAATAGTTGAAATGACAACTTGTTCAGTCATCAACTTGTTTTGTCAGTCCTTTTTTAGAGTGTGTCTTCTAGCTGTTATTACCGAAAAGAAATAACAATGTAGAATGCTCCCAGAATAGTTTACCATAATAGGCGCAGATCAGATAACTATTGATACAATTGTATCTAATCCCCTGTTATTTATTAGGAATAGAATTTTAAATTACCTGAATTTTTTTTTTTTTTTTTTTTTTTTGCGGTACGCGGGCCTCTCACTGTTGTGGCCTCTCCCGTTGCGGAGCACAGGCTCTGGACGTGCAGGCCCAGTGGCCATGGCTCACAGGCCCAGCCGCTCCGCGGCATGTGGGATCGTCCCGGACCGGGGCACGAACCCGTGTTCCCTGCATCGGCAGGCGGACTCTCAACCACTGCGTCACCAGGGAACCCACCCCGTATTTCTTAACCTATCATGCTCCTCCATAGCTGTCCATTCCACGTCAAACCAGCATAAAAGAACAAAGGTCTCACCACTTCTCTGCATCTTCATATCCTCATGAAGGCTCCCATGTCCTGTAATCTGTTCATCTGCAATCTCCTGTTCATCTGTCCATGTCAGTTTAATTTTTAGACCCAGCCAGGGACCCTAAGAGGGTAGAGGAAACTTTTCCCTCCCCTACAAACTCATCATCCCTCCCCTGCCCCCACCCCTCCCTAACCTGCTTTTCCTCCTGAGTTTCAGATCTCAGCAGCATCACCATTCACCCAACTGTCAAAGCCAGAAGTGAAAGAACCATCCTCTCATGGGACATGACCCTCTCCCACACTCCCACATCCAATCACCTAAATTCTGAAAATGTCAACTCTTGAATATTCCTCAATGCTATTTTCTTCTCCTACTCTAAACTAGCATCTTCTTTTGCCCAGATTACAGCAACAACTTTCTAGCTGGAGCTGGTCTTCCCAAGAAGAAAATCTTCTTACTGCTCTTAATATACTTTCCACATCTCAGTTAGTTAAATGCTGTCTTTTAAATATGCTGTATGATGAAATGGGAAGTAAACAAAAGGACTACCGCATACCAAAATACAATGATTGTCTCGAGGAAAATCACACGTGCAATTATTTGCATTGCAAACTAGCCTGGCCACCTTTTCATGGAATATAATTTTTACTTGAAAGTACTAATGAACCATGGCTATTCAGACTTGGATACTTAATAGATATATCTTGAAAATAAGCCTGTCACTTTAAGAGAAACACTGGACAGCACACTTTCTCCAACAATAAAATTTGAAATTAGGAGTAAAAATTATAATTTTGGAACACTTGTACTAACCAAGGTGAGTTTGACAGCTTTCCAATTCTAAAGACTTTTCTGATGAGATTTGTGTGATAGTAATATGATTTGTGTTGTTGTTGTTAAATAATAGAATCTGTCAACATTTGGAAGATGTATATAACCCAGTGAACCTATCTTCCCCAAAGAGCAATGCATGATATCCCAAAATCTGTTCAAAGTGAAGCTATAATGATAGACTTTAACAAAACAGAGTATGACAAATTATTTCTTTTAGAATTTTTCAGATTTCAAAATGCAGTTGACATTTAAGAAACTACCACATGTTGAGTTTGGTGTAATAATAAAGACTATCCATGATTAATCTGCAAAAGCTTTTCCTTTTTCAACTATATAATATGACAGGCTGGATTCCTTTACATGTTTCAACCAAAGAAATGTTTCACAACAGAATGAATGAAGAAGCAGTTATGAGAAACCAGATGTCTTCTATTAAGTTAGACTCTAAGGAGAGTTGGATAATTGTAAAGCAAAGCCACTCTTAATGTTAACTGCTTTTGTTTTATAAAGGAGAATTTTACTTTTTAAAAAGTGTTATTTATATTAATATGCAATGAGATTATTAATATTATTTTAAAAGAATTAACATATAAATAATTTAAAGCTTCTCAGTTTTCATTTTAATATGATAAATATTAACAGATATTGTCCACATTAAAAACAGCACTTTGGTGTCCTCAATAATTTTTAAGAATGTAAAGAAGTTCTGGGGAAACCAAAAGTTTCAAAATTAGTTTCTTATAATATCTATGATATATAATACAGTGCTGAATAAACACTTGCTACTTCTTATTAATTGATTAATTGTGATATCATCAATTTAATCTCTGAGATTGAATTCCAACTAATGATTTAGTTACATGTTTGAGTTTTTCTAAATCTTATTTTCCAGTTTTAAAGATAAAATAATGTTTTTGAAAACTTTTTCTGCATTTCATTTTCCAGTCTCAAAGATATACATCTTTAACCCACAAATTTTACCTGGAGGAATTTATCTTAAGAGAAAAATTGAGCAAATGTATCAAAGATAGGTATTACAAGGTCTTCACTGAAGTGTTTTTATGCTAACAAAAATGTAGAAATAAATAAATCCTGATCTACAGTGAATTAGTTAAATAAAATATGGTACAGCCATATGAAAGTCTATTACAGAGTAACCGAAAGAATAATATAGTTGTAGGTGTATTGAAATAAGTATGTATTTATGACATATAAACTGAGGTATCAAGATACCTCAGGTATCAAGATAATATGAACTCTGGATAGTATTGTAAATGTAGGATTTTCCACCCCTTTCACCTCCCACTCCAAGTTTTAGCAATTGTAGGTAAATTGCAAAAACAGAAATTTAAAAAGATATAACTGAACTCAAAAGAAGAGAAATATTTCCATGTACCAAAACATAAATGTCAAATAGAGAACAAGCCTGAAGCTGTGTGTTTACTGGGTCCTCATTCAAGTTGAGGTAAAGGGACTATAAGTGCCCTGAGATGGTTGCATGACCAGGATCTGAGTGAGGTTCTCCCACTTATAAAAGGAGTCTGGAAGAAAAAAAAGAGAAAAACATCTTCCAACGGCTGCCTGGGTTTTCAGATTAAATGAAGCAGCATGTCTGGGGAGCAGGAGGACAGAAAGGATAAAGTTGAGAGAATTGAGCCAATCCTTTTAGTAGGTGACTGAATTCTCTGATATCTCTGAGGACATATATAAAATCTAATTCTTTTATTTTTATTTTTTAAATTGAACTATAGTTGATTTAAAATGTTGTGTTATAAAATCTGATTATTGACTGACAATCCTGAAAAGTAGAAATGGAAGTAACTGCAGAACAGACAAACAGGGCTGGATCTAGAGCGAATGATAGATAGACCAGAGAGAGTAAGGCGGGAGGGGAGATGATGGAAGGAGATGACAGAGAGGGAGATAAAAGAGACAGACAAGGAACACTTCCCAGTCAGGATGAGTCACTTAATGAAAATAAACGAATAAAAAGCAAAGAAAACTAATGCAGAGAAATACAATAATGATAATAATTGAAAGATAAATTCATGAAAGATGAATAAAAATTCTTTAAAAACAAGAAATAGAAGACTATGAAGTGTGTAGGTTTGAGATCCTGAAAGAAGTAAGTGTTGAGAAACTAGTAGTTTTCTAATCTTAATTTGGGTATGTAAATATATAAAACAACCTGGTTTTTAATTTTGTATTATCAAAGAAATTGGCATCATCTTTCACAATTGCACTTCTAGGTAAACACTGAACATTTACAAGAGAAAATTTTGCACATATATACCATATATAAGGATGATCTTATTTGTTAAACACACATTCAAACAATAATAACAAAAAAGAATCTAAATTATGCTAGGAGAATTAAAGAAATGGTGCCATATTTATATAATGGAACACAAAGGAAGTTAAATTAAATGTCCTAGGTATTACATAAATTAAAAAGAATAAATCCAAAAACAGAATGCTAAAAGGCAAAAAACAAGTTGCATAATGATGCCTACAATATGAAAGCACTTGTGTAAAACTTAAAAATATGAAAGACAATGCTACATAACATTTGCAGACACATATTATGTAGTAAACATGGGCAAGAAAGGTAGACACCATCTTTAGAATGGTGATTAACACTGGGAAGGAAAGGAGAGACAAGAAATAGGAAAAGCTACAAACAAAAGCTTCAATTGTGTATTTTATATAATAAATATATAAATAGAAATATAATATTTTTTTAAAAAATCTAAAGGTAATGGGGCAAAATGTTACAATATTTGTTTCCTTTCTGTATATGTGAAATATTTCACCATAAAAATTTTTACATTATGCTTAATATAATTCCATTTCAGGATAGTTTTATAGATAAATGCTGTTTATCTTTACTTGCTATTTTTTCTATAAGGGACATACATTAGTTGACTAATAAAAATAGAAAAAATAAATATAATTGTTTAAATATATTACATTATATTCAGAGGCATATAGAAGTTGTCAGCCGCCTGACATGTATGGTGAAATAATAAAGATAAATAATCTTTAAATTCATTTCAATGATTATTTCTTGGCTGAAAGAATGTAGGAGTTTAACCAGTTTTGCCCAACTAGTTAATATTTGTCAAGAATGTTTTCAAGGTCATAAAAGAAATTTTAAAAATTGATGTATAAACCCTTAGCAAATATCTTAGTGTACTTGTAACTGAAAAAGTATGTCACATCTTTAAACTTAAAGGTCCAAAATTGCATTCTCTAAAAATTTTTTTCTCAAAGTGAACGGTAGGAATAGCATAATATCTGCTGTGTTATGAATACATTATTCCATTAAAATAAATTTCCTTTATACCACATTTTACTAAAACATACGAAGTCCATTTAGGAGAAATAATTTTACTCATCAATTGTAAACATTAACTAATGGCAAGCTGTCACTTTAAAGATTGCTTTGGGACTAAAAATATAAACAGGAGTGTAATTTCCTAAATTTACAGTCAGTTTTCCTGCCTGAAGATTAATATAATGCTATGATATATACATTTTATTAACAGAAGAGTGCTATGTGTGTTCAGAAAATCCTCCTTTCTTTACTTTTATAAAAATTTATAGTAGCTACACTCCATCTTCCCACATTCAGCAGCCAGTCATAGAGATCCCATACTTTGGCTTTAAGGCTTAACCAACACAAACAAAATGATTGAAATTGTTTCTAATATCTTCTTACATCCTATACAAATCCTGAAATATTGCTTTGAAAAGACTGATAAAACAGATGCATAATAGGTAGGTTAAGCTCATTTAATAGGTCCACTCTACTATTTGGTAAAACAACATGCTGAACTAGAACAAGTAATAATATTCACCATCTGAATTAATTCATCAATATTGTGTTTAGACTGCCATTGCCTAGGAAATGCTCTTCCTGTCAAAACAAACAAGCTAACAAAAAAAAAAAATACAAAAGCAAAAGAAACTGATTGAAATGGTGACTTGGGTTGGGTTTCCTGTAAACAGACTCTGAAATAAGGAGTTGTGTACATGTTTATCTAGTAGTGTTCTTGAGAGATTCACCTCAAGGGACAAGACAGAACAGGGGGAAAGCTGATCTACAATGCAGTTGCAAGTGAGGCCTCATCTGATTGCATGTGGAGCTCTGGTGTTAGAATGGCCCTTCAGCTGCTCCAAATTGAAATGAATGGCAGAGCCTTATATATCCTGGCAGCAGCCTGTGGTTGACCGTGAGCCCTCCTATAGGAAGGACAGAGCCTGGGGGTGGTCCTGCCCTGACATTGAGGGCAATCCTCAGTGAGTACAGAGCTGTGAGCTGGTAATGGTCTATATTCTTAACTGCTGGATGATGGCTACAGCAGCCCAGACAAGAGAAAGGAAGTGGAGTATGTGTATCCATTACAATAGTATCCACAAAACAAAGTCTGAATGGATTTTAAAATTTTAAATACACATGCACCTACTTCTATGTATACTGAAGATGCCTGAAATAAAACTTATATTCTTCACACAGTATTTTTTAAAGGTCAGAATCAAATTAGACAAGTAGCCAGCAGGAAAGATGAGAGCTAAATTATAAAATATGAAGGAGCTTTTGCTGCAGATTTAGTTTTAGGTTTGAAATTTGTGGCCGCCAATGTAAGAAACAAACTGAAATAATGTGGCTTCTTGTCATCCTAAAAGAAAAGAATTAGCTTTCAGGAAAAATAAACATTTTCTTGTTTATACCCTTAGAAATAATTTGTCACATGTAAAATATATTAAATAACGATGTCTTTAATATCTGAAGAAAGTGTCATCATTCAGCTATATATTGGTAAAATTGAAAAGCTGACGAGACAATCAATTGCAACAGATCATTGCTAAGGAGAAGTAAGCCCAACTGTATTGTTTTCTAGTGCTGTAACTTGATCCTACCTAGAGAAATGAATTGGTACCCTGTCTTTTAGATCAATATAGATGAGAAGCATTTGCCTAACCATATTTTGCCTGCAGCAAAATAATAGTTATTGCAAGATAGAGCTCTCAGGCAAGTACCTGGCACACACATATCTATGTTGATGACTGAAAAGATACCAGATGGTCTGGCAGCAAGGTTACATTCTGTTATGGAAATTAAGGAGTTGAATTATATTCTTGCCCACTTGGAGGATCATCCCCTGCCCACATGGAAGTAAACAGTAGGGGACCTATGGGTAGAATCAATGTTTAAAAAGAGCTTTTACTCTCTATCGACTGAAGATATGTCTCTGTTTTATCTTAAAAGCCATCACAGGTAAACTGGTACTTCCCAGAAGTCTAACTTGAGAAGAATTTTGAGATAGTTTCAGTATTCTGTGGCAAAAACTGTCATGACTTATTAGTAAAATCTGCCATGGACGAGAGTAAGCATGCTATTTATCTGCTAACCAGGATTTAGGCCCACGGAGAAATGTACCATGCAGCTTGGGAAGGCTCTGGATGAGATCACTTTTGGAAGAGGTGAAATCTCAACTGGCTTCTCTAGAACATATGATTGTGAGTAGTACTGCTTCCTTTTGAGATCATGAGCTGCAAAACATACTCCTCAGGGACTCTTGATAGAATTATTTACTGTGGCTCATGTAATTAGATGATGCCAAATGCAAATTTAGTTTTAGCCTAGCTGCCACAGAATTGATAGTCTCTGAGAATCACATCCAACTTGTTTGGCTGCTTAAGAAGCATTCTGATTTTTGATAGTGCAGTGATGTCATTTGAAAAGAAAGTATCTGCCTTTCTGATTCCTAATAGCAGGAGAGTTGAGTACGTGGTTTCCATCAAATTATTTGAAAGTGTTAAGTGATCATATTCAGGTACATGTGCATACGTAGTAGGAGCATTAAATACAACCCCATTTTAATCCATTCATAAGTATTTTGTCTTCTCATTGAGGACTTTTCTAAATACCCTCTTTCCCATTTAAAATGGTAACTCCATCTCACTACTTACTCTGGCTTCCATATTCAGCTTCCCCACTTAATTTTTCCAAGTAACACTAATCATTGTTTTCAGTAGACTGTATAATTTACCCATCTATCTTGTTCATTGATTTTTCTCTCCCCATGAGAATGTATGCTCAGTAAGGGCAGGGATTCAGCCTACTTTGTTCACTTTTACACCCCGGGGTCTAGAATAGTAGCATGACACACACTAGGGAGTCAATAAATAAATAGCTGTTGACGAAATTAATGGATGAACCCACCAATAGATGGTGCCTGTCCATTCTGAGTCTATAATTATACTGATTTATATTGATTTCAAGAATAAATAAGATTGAGATCATGTGGAAATCACATGGCTTGGCCCAGACATAGGTCCTACTAATATAGAATGTGAGCAGGCAGATGACAGATCAATACACAGTAGTATAAGAACGTTGGGTTGTTAACTGCTTTTTTAAAAGATAAAATAGAGTACTTGAGGAGATGATTCATTCTATAGAATACTGAAAATACACCTCCTTGAAGTTCAATCCTGATGAATACTTCCGCTCTCCTCAAAACTCTTCAGAGAAGATCAAAAGCCATACTCTTCGCCTGTAATTCATTGCCTTCTCCTTTCCTGACAAGTTGCTCCTGGACAAATGTTACAACCTCATTTCTATTGCTACAGCATCTTATTCTAAGATCTGCTACTACCTTGTACTAATACTATTTCTTCTCTGCATTTTGATACAGATGAACTGTGCTAAAATGAGAGTCCCTAGTGATCAAACACTATTAAAGCTTGAACCAAAGATGGGCAGGATGTTGAGTTTATCCACACCCTTTCATATTCTGGAAGAATTTCAGAGGAGGTACATTTGTTTGAGGAACCAGAACTAGAGATAATGGTTTCATTAGCTATTATGTGTTAAGCTTAACTGATTCCACAGTTACTGGTATTGCATTGTACAACTGTATGAGAGTTGACACATCCTACAAAAAAGAAAAAATGCGTAAGATTCCTTGACCAGACCACTTAAACAAAAAGGTATGATGGGAAATTCATTTATTCCAGAGAAGTTGACAACTGATAAAGTTACTTATCAATTTATCATTTGTTACCAATTCCTGTATAACGGATTATAAACTCTATAAGAAGCATTATGATCTGTTGTTTTCTTTGTTAGTAAATACCCAGAAACTAGCACAGTGACTAGCTAAGGGTGCTTATTAAATAATTGTGAATGTAGGATTAAGGCAGAGACTTTTAGCTTATAGAGCAATTACCAATAATTTATTCTTCCAAGGTTTCTAATAAAGGCATTTTAATGTCTTCTCTAGGTTATTAAAATTCTCATTGGTTGTCTTCTCAGTCCACAGCATGGCCCATGTGAAAAGCACAAGTAGAAAATAAATTTTATGTATTGAAGAGCATGGTTTTTAGTTTCCAAATGCTCTCATGTAGGATTGTGGAGGACCTATAAAGGCCACAGATACCTGTCTTTGTTCTTGGATGCTGTCGTTGTGGCTGGTTTTCTTTTCTTTTCATCAAGTAACAAAGGGTAAAGAAAGGCAGTCAGACATACTCAAGTCTGTGAGACTTTAGAGTCTGTTTGGGTCCTAATGACAAACTCCTCTTTGGTCCTAGGACGGTTCTGGGCATGTTTAGTGTGAGGTAACATTAGGGATGCCCCCTTTACACTGACATTCTTATTGTCATTAAAGGTAAAATATGAAAATGCACAGTTATAGTCATTAGATAAATGTACTATACTTCTAAAAGGAAAATTAACCTACTCTCAATAATAAAGGAAAAACATAAGAGAAGAAAGGTCAGAGAAGACTACACAGATAAAGCACTGAAAAGCAGCTATTAAGCTGACATCTGAATAAGTAGTGATAATAATAATTACAATTTAGAGTTTACTATATGCTAGGCACTGTTCTAAACACTGCACATATATAGACTAATCCTACAATATCCTTGTAAGGTAGATACTGGTATTATATTCACTTAGCTAAAGAAGAAACTGAGACTGATGGAGGTTAAATGATTTCCTCAAGGTTACAGAGCCAATACATGTTAAAGCCTGGACTTGAACCCAGGCAGAAGGTACAAAACCTGTGCTTTCATCACTGTAAATCACAGGGTCTTGTAAACTGGCAGTCTTTGTTAAAATAAAAGATTGATGTCCTTGTAATGATCCATATCCATGTTCCTATCATTATCTGTTTCTATCTCTATCTTTATAAATAGTTAAATTAATTGATGCAGAATTTGTTAAAGTGTGACCTAGAATCCACCTACCTCAGAATCACTTGAGGATTGCAGGTTCCTGAACTCCATCCCACATCTACCAAATCAAAATATATATGGGAGTGGGTCCATATATCTATGTTTAAAAATTAATCTCCCTTTTTTATATAAAGGTCAAAGAGAAAATCTAAGTAATAATGGATTCACACACATTTATTTATTCATTCATTAAGTATTAATTGAATACCTTCTGTGTGCATTCATATTAGGTAAATCATAAACAAAAGCCATGGGGTGATTAACACAGAGCTCCATAGAGTGGTTACACCTGGTGGGGAAGAGCGTCATGGCCTAAGGTGAACACACAGAGGGGCTTCAAAGTGATGATCAGTTTCTTAAGCCGGGTTTGGGTAATCAAATATATTTTTCTTTTTTTTTAATCATTTAAAGTTAAAAGTAAAAAAATATATATGAATAAATAAATTTTCCTAGTAATTTTTGTGCAGACTAAAGTTTGAAAGCTTCTGTTTTGGTCAATGCAGAGAACTTTCTCTTAGAGGAAAAGCATGTTTGGCTTGCCGTTATATAAGAAGTTAAGAAAAAATGCTTATATTTTATTTCTGTTTAAACAACTACCATATTCATTTGGCAAATACACACATCTAATTAGGCAATTTCAATCTGAAATAATTTCTTTTTTTCCCTAAAATAGATAGCCCTGAACAATGCTATGATAGTACATGTATTCATTTGTTCAAAAAATTTTAATAAAATGCTACTATATTCCAGGTACTGTTCAAGGCAATGGGAACAGTATAACAAGACAGGCAAGTCCTTGAGATAACTTTTAAGTCATATTTATATACAATGCATGTAGAAAAGTGAATTATTTGTACAAAAAAACTTGACATAATGTCCAAATGAATGTATGGGTTGTATATATTATTGTACAGGCATTATTCTATATAATAAATTAGCTTATTTACTGAAGTTATTACATTTCTTATGTATTTTTAATTTTATTTGCACAGTGCTATTTCTCCCATAATATCTTTACAAGTCACATTTTCAGAAGCCACTTCAATCCTGTTTTGAAATGAGACCTTATCTGTTTCACAGAATCATAGTACAGGACAGGAAACCAAAGAGACCTTCATTTCAAAGAAACACATAATACATTCATCGAAATGGGTGATGTGCTACATGGAGCATCCTTTTAGGGCAACATTTGTCTCAGTGCTGCCAAACGCAAATGACCAGAAGAAACAGCAATAATCTACAAGGCCTATAGCAAGTATATTTGGGATTTCTTATGCCAGCGCCTTTAAAGTCTTAACTAGACTTGGTATGAAAAATGTCTAAAACATCTCTAGAAAGAATCAAAACCTCCATAAAATATGTGGTAATGCATCTAAATAAGCAAAGGGAAAAGAAAGGAGAAAAAGATAAAATACATGTAGAAGTCCATTAAAATCGTTCTACTTAAGTGTATACTTTTATGGCATTGGGTAGAAAACATGTGCCTTCTCAGACTTATAAGAATACTTCTTATGAATCATTTGTTAAGTGTTTGGGCTACATACAGCATTATTTTTCATGTACTGCATATGCCTCTGCATTCTCTGGCAATGAATTCTGAACACTTTCACGTGTTGGTAAACGATAAAGTCAGCATCTCACATGTACAATATGAAATTCTGACTTGGCATTTACTTACATACTAACTGAAAACACAGTTGCTCACAAAATGTGGTAGCTTCTAAAATCAATACACAACCTCCTTGAAATCTTTTGTGGGTGGAGTTATATATAGGAAAAAACAATTGAAGATGTTTAAATACCTTTTTCAAAGTTTTTTTGAAACTATTCTTTTATTTAAAGAAATAAATAAAAGTGTATAGTATTTATGTGTATAGGTATATGCTTATATGAAATTATTTATTCACTAGTTCTTCCAAAAAGTTCTGAGGCACTTAAAGAATGGAAAAGGTACTATCATTCATACTGATGCTTGAAATTGAAGGAACTCATTTTAAATGAGTAAACAGAGTTGACTCATCAAAAATTTAGGAATATTGCATAATTTAAAAAATATATTACTTATTACTTACTACACTATATATATGTGCATATATGTGATGTCCTAATCACTTTCACATAGATCACCTCATTTGATCATCATGATAATTCTATTTCATATTCTTACTATATTAATTTTATATATAAAGAAACTAAGGGCAACAACAGAGAGGTTACCCAGTTAGTCGATAAACAGTTCTATATGCAAACACAAGACTTTGGTTCCTAAGCAGTTAGATCTAGAGGGAAGATAATCAGAAAAGTCTAATATATAAATTATTGAAAAGGAAATCAGCTTTTCCCATAAAATGATTTAATTATTATAATTAATATCAAATTACTAAATTCACCACTTGACACTTAATGGAAGAGCAGTGTTATACAGATTATAGATTATAATATCTCACTAAATACTCCAGAGACACCTGTACTGTGTCTTTTTTCCCTATTAGTTATTTAGAACTATGGGATGAGGAAATCATACTGTCAGATCAAAAGCAGGATAAAAAGAGAAAGCAATGTTCTCTACAGAGATCCTTTCATACGATATGAGTTAAAATTCCAAAGACTAGAGTAGGTATCACATTGAAGACAAGAAACCAATTTTAAGACAAATCATTAAAAAGAACCTCATTTTCTAAGTAACTCCTTTCCAAAGAGACTCATTGGCCAAAGCAGTACAGGAAATTATCAAACTTATTTGCAAAACATAAACCCTTATGTGTCATCTATCCATGTATCACCATTATTTACTTGATTAGATGATATGCCTTAATAATCCCCTTACATTAAAAAATTCATCTTTTTGTATATCATAAACATTCCATAGTAGATTAAAATTATTATACCTATTAAGCCCTTCAAAAGCATTATGCAAATTCTCCTTCAATTACAACTGTATTTCATACAGCTAGGAGCAATGAAAGATAGGCTTGTTTTATTTTAAGGAAAGAACCTGAGATTATTTTTTTTACAGATAACTATAAGTAAGATGTAAATGCCATTCTGTTGTATAGTCAAGGTTATCAGGATCATAGTTAGTGAGCATTCCATAGGGATGTTCACTTAGCATTACTGCAAACTAACAATGTGCATGAGTGTCAACTAATACTAAATAATGATCTAAGTGACTCTAACATTGTAGAAAATCACACAAGTGAGTCTTTTGTTCCCAACCAGTACTTGTCTCTGACTTTCAGTGTAATAATATACACTGAAAACTCTTTAGATTTTTCATGTGAGATGACCAGATGTTCAAATGAATATGTTTTACTATTTTTAGAACTATGGAATGTGCTTTTCTCCCATCTGAAATGTCATTATGATATGTATTACTCTTTCCTAATATTTAGCTGTAAGACCACTTATCTAAATATTGATTTGTGATCTTTGGATAACAATTCAGAGTGCATATTATTTCTTCAGGTGCTACTGAAATATAAAATGGCTTCTGTAGAGAAGCCTCCATTTACATATTTATTCTTTCTTTTATACCCTCCTATCTTTCTTTATTCCTGATAAGTTTATATCCAAGAATGCATGCTTTATCCCAGAGTATGCCATTTTCTTTTTCTTTTCCTTTTACCTAGTCCCAACAAATTTATTGTGTATTTGTTCTTGGGGTCGCCATTCCAAGGAAGGTTCTCTGTACACAATAGTTCTGTCCTTAAGACAAAGCCTAGTCAAAATATTGGCTATTCTTTGCAATTAAAAAGTTTCCTCCTAGAAATGGGATCTTAAGTTCCCCCACTAAATCTTTCAAAACACTAGAAATAAATATGAATATTATTTTAGATTTAAAAGGAGTAAATTTGACTTTACTCAGAAATAGTTAAATAATTATTAACAAGCAGAAATATTAAATATACTTCTACTGTGTCTGTCAGGGGATTGTCGAATTCTAAGACCTGACTTCTCTTCTGAATGTCTTTAGACCAAGACCCAGTCTGTGTTTGGGGATCTTGTTTTGACAAGAACAGATAATTTTAGAGACCTTCCCAGATCCTATCAAAATACATATTTATTTCCTGTGGTATAAGATAGGTTCAAAGAAGGTGTTTCATTTGCAATTAGCAGACAACTTTGCCTCAACTGATGTAAGCAATAAGGAATATTTTGTTTCATAATATGCCAGAGGTTTACTCCTCTTACTTATTTAGAGTTAAGGTTTAGAGGTAGGGACCGGCACCATCAGAGGGCTCAATGATCTTTTCAAGGACACAGTTCCTTCCATACCTATGTCCTATGGCCCCCAGTCTTAACCTCATCCTGAGCCTGTTTGCTCTCTTGTTGGCAAGATAACTACAGCAGTTAGAGGTCCAGACACCCTATGGTAGGAGAAAGGTTGCTTCTTTCTTGTGTCCTACTTTATCAGTAATCCTTACCAAGGACTATCCTCAACAGACTTCTCCTCACATCCCGGAGAGCATACTGGGTCATATACCCACACCTAAACTAATCCCAGAGAAAGGGAATGAGACCACCATGACTCATTTCAAGCCATCAGGTTACCTGACAAAACAAAAATCAGAGCTCTGATTTTGACATTGAAACATCCTGTACGTTGAAATAAAAGCAGGGCTCTGCCAGCATGGCAAGGGGGAAATACTACTGAGTAGATAACCACCTGATGCTACAGGCCAGGTGATCTATCCAAGAGGTATTCACATCCTTCATTCTGCATACACATCTAAAAATTGGTCTAGATGAGGGTAAAGCAAAGAGCACAAAGAAGGGGGAAAGACTCCCAAGACCCAGCAAGATGGCAAACTAAAAAGAAGACAGAATCTTCCCAAGACATTTTCAAAAACTGCAGCGTGTAGTTTGGCATGCCCTGGGAAGGGATTAATTGGCAATTTGATTCATTTAGGTACCAGAGAAGAAATAATTTACCACTAACTCCCTGGTGCTCTGAAGGAGTTAATTGTCACCACATGGATGAGCACTTGATTCCCAAGAGTATCTTACTCACTCTGCCCGATCACGGAAAGAGACTCAATTCAAGGAAATATTGAACCATTTGGGAAGAACATTAGACTGAATTAAACACTCTCTGTGCTCACCCATCTGATGCAAATTAGTTCATTGTATTCTTTTAGTCTGTTTGCCAAGAAGCAAAAGAAACAGGAATATGTACTACCGATTTAATTGCATAGTTAACCAACAATATTTATTAAGCACCTACTGTTTACAGAGAACTCTTGGAATGATGAAAGTCAAAAAGGAAACAATATGCATGCAGAGACAAGTCAGATAAAACTGGCACAAAAACAGAAAGATAGATCAATGGAACAGGATAGAAAGCCCAGAGATAAACCCACGCACATATGGTCACCTTATCTTTGATAAAGGAGGCAGGAATGTACAGTGGAGAAAGGACAGCCTCTTCAATAAGTGGTGCTGGGAAAACTGGACAGCTACATGTAAAAAGTATGAGATTAGATCACTCCCTAACACCATACACAAAAATAAGCTCAAAATGGATTAAAGACCTAAATGTAAGGCCAGAAACTATCAAACTCTTAGAGGAAAACATAGGCAGAACACTCTATGACATAAACCACAGCAAGATCCTTTTTGACCCACCTCCTAGAGAAATGGAAATAAAAACAAAAATTAAAAAATGGGACCTAATGAAACTTCAAAGCTTTTGCAGAGCAAAGGAAACCATAAACAAGACCAAAAGACAACCCTCAGAATGGGAGAATATTTGCAAATGAAGCAACTGACAAAGGATTAATCTCCAAAATTTACAAGCAGCTCAAGCAGCTCAATAGCAAAAAAACAAACAACCCAATCCAAAAATGGGCAGAAGACCTAAATAGACATTTCTCCAAAGAAGATATACAGACTGCCAACAAACACATGAAAGAATGCTCAACATCATTAATCATTAGAGAAATGCAAATCAAAACTACAATGAGATATCATCTCACACTGGTCAGAATGGCCATCATCAAAAAATCTAGGAACAATAAATGCTGGAGAGGGTGTGGAGAAAAGGGAACACTCTTGCACTGCTGGTGGGAATGAAAATTGGTACAGCCACTATGGAGAACAGTACGGAGTTTCCTTAAAAAACTACAAATAGAACTACCATATGACCCAGCAATCCCACTACTGGGCATATACCCTGAGAAAACCATAATTCAAAAAGAGTCATGTACCAAAATGTTCATTGCAGCTCTACTTACAATAGACCAGAGATGGAAACAACCTAAGTATCCATCATCGGATGAATGGATAAAGAAGATGTGGAACATATATATAATGGAATTACTCAGCCATAAAAAGAAACGAAATTGAGCTATTTGTAATGAGGTGGATAGACCTAGAGTCTGTCATACAGAGTGAAGTAAGTCAGAAAGAGAAAGACAAATACCGTATGCTAACACATATATATGGAATTTAAGAAAAAGAAAAAATGTCATGAAGAACCTAGGGGTAAGAAAGGAATACAGACACAGACCTACTTGAGAATGGACTTGAGGATATGGGGAGGGGGAAGGGTAAGCTGTGACAAAGCGAGAGAGAGGCATGGACATATATATACTACCAAACGTAAGGTAGATAGCTAGTGGGAAGCAGCCGCATAGCACAGGGAGATCAGCTTGGTGCTTTGTGACCGCCTGGAGGGGTGGGATAGGGAGGGTGGGAGGGAGGGAGACGCAAGAAGGAAGGGATATGGGAACAGATGTATATGTATAACTGAATCACTTTGTTATAAAGCAGAAACTAATACACCACTGTGAAGCAATTATACTACAATAAAGTTGTAAAAAAAAAAAAAAGTCCATCAAACTCTGACTTTCTCAGTCTATTTGTAAAATAAAACCCAGCAAAGCCTTCCATTTGCTTATTTCACAGAAGAACTGGTAGACAGGTCACAATAAAGAAGGAGGCAAATAGTTACCTTTCCATCACTTACAAACCTTACTCAGTAAGTTTCTTAAAGTATTTTTTAAAATAAATTTAAAATAAAAATAAGTTTAAAATAACTTCTAGCATCCTGCCTCACCCCATCCCAGTTCACTCTTCTGAAAGCTAGATACTAAGCATTATTTAACTTATAATACAGCTGATAATTATCATTTGCATATATAACATAATATGCTTATTCTGTTTTTTCATATAGCGACATCTTAAATGTTGAGATTTCTCAACAATATTTCATTTTTAATTTTGTAAAAGAAGGAATAGAAGGAAAATGAAGTGTAAAAATGTTGATATGGCAAAAAATATATACATTAATGATACTATTTTCTTTTCATATGGATAAATATATCAAATACCATATTATAGAAAAAATTCAGTATTTTATAGTATGTAGAATACTATCAATTTCATGCACAATTTCATAAAAAATAAGCAAATATCGGGAATTCCCTGGCAGGCCAGTGGTTAGGACTCTGCGCTCTCACCGCCGAGGTCGGGAGTTTGATCCCTGCTGGGGGAATTAAGATCCTGCAAGCCACTGGGCCAAAAAAAAAAAAAAAAAGCAAGTATTATTTTATATGCTTTACGGAGAAGATATAATTTCCTTTGGTCAAGTCAACTATCTTTGATTCAAATATTAATACTAATTTGGCAACAAGAGGTGATAAATTCAGTGTAAACAAAAATGTTTTTGTTTTTCACGTTAAATCAATATGACAAGGCTGCTTTAGTATAGCACCTCCCATGCTGTATGTTGCTGAACGCTCAACAACATGCCACTGCCTGATACCATGAGACATTCCTGGGGATTGGCACAGGGCCCATTTGCATTCTACAGAGTAGAACACTAAGAAAGAATTTATGGAGATTGAAATGTGAGCTACATTGAGAGCAAAATTCCATACAGATGATTTCAGTTAATTAAAACTAGTAGTACAGGTCTCATATAAATGGGTGCTGGTAATTTCCAGAATATATGAGGACATCTACTGAACTATACATTTTATCACAGTCTTATAAGCTGTGATAAAATGCTTTAACTACTGTGAGGATTTATGGAACCAACTGTGTTTACCAGACTGATATTCAGTCAACTCTGACATACTAAAAGAAGGCACAATTTGGTTTATGAATGGCCTTACTTCTCTTTATCTTCCTTTCTACTTACCCCTAAGCTCATTATATCCTCCATCAGAGGAATAACAAGGAATCGCTCAGTTGCTTTTAATGTTTTTCGTGAAACTTGCCTTGGTTAAGTGGGAGCCTGGTAAACTTGCCTGAGACTAGGCTGGAGAATATGTCCATGTTTTATTCCTGACATACAAGAAGAAACTAATCATTAATCTCCAAAGATCAGTGGATAATGAGATAATACCAAATCAATTTACTGAGTATTTTGTAGTGTTCTTGCTTTGTATCCATATTAGCTGGTTGGCTTATCTTATCCATCTTATCAAGATATTACTAAGATCAGCCATTTTGTACGCTGCAACATCTGCTAGATAACAATTTATTTTTCCCAGATTGAAACCATTTTTTTTCATATTCTAATATGAAGCTTATTAGAGCATCAACTAGGAATATGAATATAATGCCATTGGTGATGGGTATCCTCTTCCATCTATCTCTGTTATTAAATGGCATCACAAAGTATCCCGACTGATGTTTAACTTTGGTCATAAAACCCCTACCAGTTTGTGCAAAATTACATTCAGGACCAAAAGAATTTGGATTGTGGAACTGATCCCTGAAACTTCCAATGCTCCACTAATACAGGCAATATGAGACCTCACATTTTATTTGATTATATGTTTTATATATTTTAGCATGTTTTCATTTGAGTAGATTTGAAACTGCTTCTTGAGGAAAAGTTCGCTGTCATGAAGGTCCCTCTTGTGTCCCATCTCCACGCAGAAATCCAGTAATGAATGTTCAGTTTACTTCTCAGTCTTAAGGAAATGATATCAAACCTTCCAGTAGTACATGTGGTATTTTCTAAGATCTTACTGGAAAATACCTCTTTGATGAATTGTGTGTAATCTGGCCATAAAGCAAGCACTTAA
The DNA here is from genome assembly GCF_025265405.1 of Mesoplodon densirostris. Classification (NCBI taxonomy): domain Eukaryota; kingdom Metazoa; phylum Chordata; class Mammalia; order Artiodactyla; family Ziphiidae; genus Mesoplodon; species Mesoplodon densirostris. The sequence goes on along the minus strand of NC_082661.1, from coordinate 218,150,073 downwards.
TGAAAGTGTGCTATAATACTGTAATTATAATCATAATTAATAATTAAATAATATTGTTCTAATAATAAATATTTTTCAAGCTAAGCACTATATATGTTATATATATATATGAAATCTTATTTAATTCTCATACAATATTACAAGGGCTAATACTAATAAATAGTATGTATTTAACTCTTACTCTCTGCCAGGACACTAGGATGTGGGCTTTTTTTTTTTTTTTAGTATCAACTTATCTAATTTTTAATAAGCTAACATTTAACATGAAATAAGTACTCTTTACTTTCTCTTTACAAATGAGGATACCAAAGCTTATAAAGTTATGTGCATTGCATGCTAGCTGCTCTAGACTCTAGAACATATTCACTCAATGTTGACAATCCAAGGTAGCACATTCAATAGCCATACCCTTGAATCCGCTGTTTATTTCAATCCCCTTTCCCCTAACTTCAATGATCAAAGCAGTGACATCAATAGCCTTCCTCCCCTGCTCTCTTACTCTTGGTCTCAAAGCAGGATATTCCCCGTGTCGGCATCTTTGTCTATGGTGAATGTGACCATAGCTGGAAACAGACTAGGCAATACTGATGGAGCATCAACTGACTATGGCAGTTTTACTACTTACTTTCACACTTCAGTAACTTATTTAGTGGGGGGAGCCAAGGAGGCACACCAGTCTCTATCTGAATAAGCAGACTATTCATGACAACAGCACCAGTCTGTGTTCAGGCTGACTCCTTTCACAGTTTGCCCTTCACTGCACCTCATTTATCTTATCTTAAGTAGGGCTCTATTCATGATTGAACCATCTTCCCCAAGATTGATATATTAAAATGTGTGAGGGGCAAAGGTAGCACTTATCAGCATTAATGACTAGCCTGATTTTATTGATGATAAAAAAGCTTAAGAGCATTAGAAAAGAAAACAAAGTGGAATGTTTGCTTAATTAATTCGTTTCATTGGGAATCTAAACATCATTAACTTTCTCACAAGACTTCCTTCTACTTTTCCAAATTTAAAAGAATAATTTATATAAGAAACCTGTTATGTTGGGATGGTTATAAATGTGAATTCTAAACTCAAAGGCTTATTTGTGAATCCTGGTTCCATTATTTATTAGCTATATGAACTTGCGAATTCACTGTGCCAGTTTTTTCATCTATAACATAGAGTAAGTAATACTATTTATGTCATAGGATTTCTGTGATGAGTTAAAACATCAAAGAATTTAGAGCTCTACTTAGCACACACAAAATACTCAATAGGGGCTTCCCTGGTGGCACAGTGGTTGAAGGTCTGCCTGCCGATGCAGGGGACGCGGGTTCGTGCCCTGGTCTGGGAAGATCCCACATGCCGCGGAGCAGCTGGGCCCGTGAGCCATGGCCACTGGGCCTGCGCGTCCAGAGCCTGTGCTCCACAACGGGAGAGGCCACAACAGTGAGAGGCCCGCGTACCGCAAAAAAAACAAAAAAAACAAAAAAAAAACCCTCAATAAATATGTTAAATAATAATGTTATTATTAATTCAGAATGGCTTTCTCAACAGAGTGTGCTGATTAGTCAAAGTTTCAAGATGTTATAGGAAGGAACTCAAGCCCTAGGTCCTAGAGCCTCAAGGAACTGAATTCTGCCAATAACACCCTGAATGAGCTTTGAATGGACCCTCTCCCAACAGAGTCTTAAATGAGACAGCAGGTTCTGGATGACACCTTGTTTACAGCATCATAACACCCTAAAAAAGGGCCCAATTTTGCCACACCCAGACTCCTGACTCACAGAAAATGTGAGATAATAAATGTGTCATCCTTTAGACAACTAAGTTGGTATTACAGCAATAGATAGCTAATCACTGGCAGTGGAGAAATGGAGTAATTATGAGATTTCTAGTTTGAGAGTCTACATTTATAACTGTGTTAAGGTTGAGATATTATTTGCTATATGGAAGTCAAACGATCTGGGCTAAGGACGATTTTACTTGACAGTAGTGGTAATCTTTTACAGAGCAGTTTCAGCAAGTCAGCAGGATCTGAACCAGATTTAAACTAAAGTTTAAAACTGGTGACAGAAAGTCCAAAGGCTGTTCCAAAAAAAAACACATTTTCTTCACTGAAGGAATAAAAGGAAATAAGTAGCCTGAAGAAAAGAGAGTTGAAGGTATGTTATTTTACGGTGAAGTAAGAAAAGGGAGTAGATAACTTAGGGAAAGTAAGAAAAGGGGGAAAGGAGTACATTTGTTAATGGAGAGGATGAAATCTCCTAAAGACAGATTGAGAACAAGGCAAAAGAAGAGTCAGCTAACCCTCTACATCTGAAAAACTGGGTAAAAGCAATACTTAAATCATATAGTTGGGGAAATATAACAAGACAATAAATATCAATATAAAGCTTTTAGCACAATGTCTAACCTAGCAAACAAGAAAAACTATCACCTACTACTAATTTTATAATTATTAGAGATAACAAGAGATAATTAGAAGAACAAGAATTGGAGGTAGCAAAAGGAAGGGTATGAGTGTATCAATTAATATCTTTCTTTTTCTTTTTTTTTTTTTTTTTTTTGCGGTACCTGGGCCTCTCACTGTTGTGGCCTCTCCCGTTGCGGAGCACAGGCTCCGGACGCGCAGGCTCAGCGGCCATGGCTCACGGGCCCAGCCACTCCTCGGCATGTGGGATCTTCCCGGACCGGGGCACGAACCCCTGTCCCCTGCATCGGAAGGTGGACTCTCAACCACTACACCACCAGGGAAGCCCAATATCTTTCTTTTTCAAGAAGACAAAGAAGTGTTAGATGAGTGAAGAACCTACAGTTGGGAGCCATTACAGTAACTTGGATATAGGATTATTGGGGGAAGCTTGTCTTCAGTTGCAAGCTCTATGAGTGCTCAGTAATAAAGGCATGAATTTGGGGGCATATACCGAGAACCAAGGCCATGTTCTATTCCGTTTTCTCCTCCAGTTAATCAAACTTTCTGAACTTCAGCTTAACTCCAATCTTTTCTTTTATGAAAGGAGAGACACCCAAACATCCTAGAGTAACTTAATGAATCGTCTAGGATAACGGTAAGTTCTATTCTGAAATGTATAAAATGTATAAAAAATTATCTTTAATTCAGATGCAAGATATGTTATGCTTCTTGTTTTCAGAAATTGTTTTTAACCGTGTAAAAACAACAAGTAATCAAAACCTCCTTGTCTTAAATTTTGAATCTTCAGTTTGTATTAGCAACCTTTCACACACATCTAGGCTGAAGTGTTAATCTTGTATTGAACTCTGGGTTGGTTAATGTGCTTTTCTCATCATGTTACCTTCACACTCGTCTCCAATTTACAAATCTCACCAGTATAGGCAATTTTGCTATCTTTTCACAAGATGACAGAATTCTTGGTTCAATGCTGAAGTGTGAAAAACTTTCCACTATAATATTAAATGTGATACATGGTATTAGAGGCTTTATTTTTCAAATTACTAATGTAGCTTTGAGTTGTTGGAAAGATTTTAAAGGAAAGAAACAGTTTAGTGCACCCCCCAATTTTTCAAACTACATAAAAAAAGAAAAATCAAGGAACACAACTGGACTGGAAGTGTATTTTACTGATAGGCATCATTTCACATTTGCCGTATTCACTCTATGGGGATAATTATAACTAGAATAAAAAAATATGGAAAACAATCTAATGAATGTAGAATGGACAACTATTTAAATAATTCAAAATAATTAAAATGATATGTAAATGATACTAAATCTATAAGTACTTTTTATTGGTGCATACCAAATATGGACATTTTTCCTAAAAAATGCATACAGCAATAACTAGTACTGGTGCTATATAAGCTCTGACAGTATTAAAAATAAATGCCCAAAGAACCTATGCCTTTAAAACTGTCCATTCTTTTCTTCTCTTAGAAGGAAAGAAAATGAGTTCATTCTGATAGGCAAAGGTAGATTTAGCATAAAGCTAAAGAAGCTCTTTAACACTTCTGAAGACATGAAGTTTCTTCACCCGCTTTTGAAGAAAAAAAGCACTTTTTGACACCCGCTTTTCTGTGAAGAACCCGCGTGTCAAGCACTTCCGACAGTCACATCAGTGCATTTCAAGGCAGTGTGTTCATACATGGCTTCTTTCTCTGTTCCCCTAGCCACATACAAGTTAAGGTCCCAAAACAATATCCATGGCCATTTCCATTAGTTTTGTCTATGAAAGTGGACTAAATGAAACTTAAAATCTAATTTTTTGTTCAATTCTTTCAAACAAAACCATACCCTGAGGGGAGAGCTCAGTCACTGCTTCCTTCTGCCACTAGCTTTGTATGTATTCTGAAGCTGTTCCCACAAAGAAAGGGAACAGTAGTTGAATCTTTGTGAATTTTGGATTCATATATCTTTTCGTCTATATGATAATATCTTAATTTTCTTTTCCTAAATGTTTGGATTATTTTCTCTTTTATTACTAAATAATGAAGAATTCACTTTTTTTTCCTTTTTTATTGAAGTATAGTTGATTTACAACATTGTGTTAGTTTCAAGTGTACAGCAAAGTGATTCAGTTATATGTATATGTATATATATATTCTTCTTTCTATTCTTTTCCATTATACTTTATTACAAGATATTGAATATAGTTCCCTGTGCTATACAGTAAACCCTTGTTACTGCTATACAGTAAACCCTTGTTTTTTATATCTGTGAGTCTGTTTCTGTTTTGTAAATAAGTTCATTTGTACTATTATTTTAGATTCCACATATAAGTGACACCATACAATATTTGTTTTTCTCTGACTTACTTCACTTAGCATGATAATCTCTAGGTCCATCCATGTTGCTGCAAATGGTATTATTTCATTCTTCTGTATGGCTGAGTAGTGTTCCATTGTACATATGCATTTTTTACAATAGCCAAGACATGGAAGCAACCTAAGTGTCCATCAGTAGATGAATGGATAAAGAAGAATTCACTTTTAATTGCTGTCTCATTGCTTTGTCAATGAAAAAATATTCTCCCCGTGTATTGCCAAACAACACTAAACCGCTCAATCTCAGATACTTCCTTACCCAAATTAGGACCATCTGAAAGGCCAAAGGAAGTATATTCTGATAAGGTGCTCTAGGCAGGGAAGAAAAAACGAGAGCAGTTGTGATTTTGTTCATAAACTGCAGCAAACTGAGTTTACCTTTCTTTCCATTTCCTTATACAAGATGTCATCAGATTGGAGACAAAGTGAAAATACTTAGTTCATTTAATGAAATTAAACCTAATAGGAGCTTTGTTTAATTATCTAAGAGCAGAGTCAGTGAGAGATTGGTGCTGAGAAAATGATGGATCCAGTGCAAGCACTTTAATCTGGTGCTAACCTGCTAGCTGCAGTTTTCTTGGTGTGCATATTAACTGTAAAGGGGAGATTTTATGTATCATTTAGATGGACCCTTTATAATTCAAGCCTTCTTTACGTACAGTGCAAAACGTATGCTTAGTTTTTCCAGTAACACTTGGAGAAATGCCTTGTAAATGGTGTATAAATTTGCTTAATTAATCAAACAAAGGGAAAAGCTTTTAGAGAGCAAAATCATGACGGGAACTTAAAAGAAGGAAATTAAAAAGATAAAGCTTATTACTGCCTAGTAATTTCAATTTATGCTGTAAATAAAATAGGTCTAAAAGCAAAGCCAATGCAAATATGCCTCTATAGCAGGTTCTCTGGTATAATTGGCTGTGACCCAAGAATTACCAATGGGCTCTGAGTCAATATTGTTTTTTGAGTGTCCTTGGACTATTTATTAAGTGGTTTGTGTGTAGTGAAGATATTCTCTAGGTAACCTTGCCTAGACTCCACATGTGATCTCTAAGTCAGCAGCTAAGCGCAGGAGGTGAATTCTGATAGACAAAAGTTTTCATGTTGATCTTGGAAATGATACTACTCTACAGTTAAAACTGATTTTAAAAATCACAGTGATTTGGGGGTTATTGTAAGTTACTTCTATAAATATATACTTCGAATGTTTGTCCTTTACTTCCAAGAAATTTGAGCAAAACGTTAGAGAAACTAACTTCAATTAAAATCCTGGGCTTATGGCAAATGGGCCATATGAACCTGCAGTTCTGGTGGGTAATGGTGATGCTGCACCTACCCCTTTGTCTTCCAAGTGGGTCTATGAGCCAACGACGTGTGTGTTACTGGGGGACTTTTTACAAATGCAGAGGCTTCCCATGCCAGAACCACTGGATCAAAATCTACATTTTAACAAGATCCCAGGTAAGAGAACAACCATTCCAGCTAATGTAGGGAGAGTGAGAACTCTTCTTATTCCCCAGGGGATTTGTATTTGTATTTGTACTTGGCACTGTGTTGATTCATAATTTTATGGCAGTAAATGTGCCACCATTTTTTTAAATGTCTTGAGGGATTTATTTCTCCTTTCTTCTGATGGTTTGTATAATAATTTAAGATAATTCAGAATAGGTAAATGAATTGAGAAGTTAATTTGAGCCATGGAAATAAAGAACCCTAAATTGGTCTCAATTTGGGTGAAGCATCATCTCAAATATTATCCAAGTTCTAAGAGTGTAGGACAAATTAAGTACTTGCTATTTTTGCAAATTATTCCCTCCCACGGGGGGGAAAAGGTTTACCTCATTTTCAATTTTCTCTATAGGTTACAATTTACTACCTATTTGTAATAGAAAATTATTTTGTTCTTATTATGTGCAATGATTTGATTCAGTGATTTAATTAGTTGTCATTACATTTCTAATCTAGGCATTTGTATAACAGTTGTAAAAACCAAAAACATGGTATACAGTATAAATAGCTAACATTTATTTAGGAATTTTCTATATGCCAGGAATTCTAAGTTTTTTATATATATTAACTCATTTAATCCACACAATAACCCTATAAATTAAGTACTATTGTTAGACCCATTTTACCCTTGTAGAAACAGAAGCACAGAAACGTTAAGTGACTTTCCCAAAGTCACACAGAAAGCTTATAATGGAGTTGAAATACAAATTTAAGTAGTCTTTCTTCAGAAATTACACTCTTAAAAATTTATAAACCCTAAACAGTCTAAATGCCCAATAACACAGAGATGGAGGCTCTGGGGAAGGGGATGCATTTGGGTTGGGAGAATCCAGTCCCTTGTTCCGGTAAGACTCAAGCCCTTGTTTTCTTGCTGCCTAACACCCAGACATTGCTCTCAGCTTCTATAAGCTGCTCTCAGGTCCTCTTCACAGAGCTCTTAGGTTGACATGCCAAATCCTGAGAAAACAGGCTTACTGCTTTCACATGTAGGGAGTTAAAATGCTCTTTCTGGGGAGGGGCTAAGGAACAGAAAGAGCTGCCATTTCTGTCAAGTTACTGAATGTTTCATCTGATCGCTAGAGTCACAGGCAAAATAGCTGGAGGCTAGACAGGTATATTGCTCTTTTAAAAACAGATGGTGGAACTCACAAGAGATTTGAGAGGGAGGGAAAACAGAAACTTGAACAGAGTAAGAGATTTCTATAAAATGAGTGATCTTATATATAATAGCAGATACAAAATTACCAATGCTTTCTTTGATCCTATATTACCTTTATAAACGTTATATGGTGTCTATTAATAAAATGTTCACCTTATGATCATTTTTGCCAGTGTGTTTTTTAATATTGAATTTTGAAGACAAAATTTTATATAACACTTTTATTGTTGTATTCACATCTAAAAATGATAGCATAAAGCTATTATTTAAGAGATTTGTAAAATTTATTGCTTGAATATATGTATCATAATTGAGGGTACTGACTGCCTGGTAAATACAAATATACTTATTAAATTAAATTACTGCTTTCGTGTTGATGTAACATTTAGTTTTGTAGTAAAATACATCATTGGAAAAGCAAAGTTGGAGACAGCAATCTTAATTCTATGCAGGAGGGTTGCTTATTGCTAAGTTGGAATTAGCGTATTGCTAAGTTAAATTTTCTTCAGAATTTACCTGCAATAGGTATTGTAAAATGATGAGATAATAGACAAATATTAACATGGCATGTACCTTAACCACAAAAAAGCAAATGTCTCATGACAATACATTAAAAAAAAAACATTTATTTAAAGAAGAGGTCTTGCCCTCTGTAGATAAAGATAATGCTACTGGTCAACTTGAAAAGCATTTCTCCCCAATGGGGATATGTGTTGAAACATTCACAATATCTGGAATAATCATCCTAGCAATAATTGCCTAGTTTTAAGTGTTTAGGCTACTATCATGGACAAAGAATAAGGTAAACTAATCATGATGATCAAACACGGGGTAATAGCAACATAGGCACAGATTTCTTTATCTGTGACCTAATTATCTCACTTTTATTAATGTGTCATAGTTTCATTTTTACTTAATATTATCAATTGATTAGACAGAAATATCTATAATCAATTCAGAAGCCATTTAAGAGTGTATAGATGGAAAGATTTACTAGCATTTTGCAAAGAGTACCATTATCCGCTATAGACTCTCAGATTTATGAAGGCAGAGAGCATACCTGGCTTATATCTATAAGCTCATATCTATAAGCTACTGGGACACAGCACGGTGTCTGGCACATAGTGGCAACCACTTAACATTTATTAATTAATGTTAGGTCATCACAGAAAATTGTGAAATAAAGAGTAGTTAGTAGATGGCATCATTATGGAACATCTAGAGTAGAAAACATTTGAGAAGGAATTTTCCTTATTTTCCTGTCTTTAGAGAGTGCCATATTTAAAAATATGATAGGAGAAGAAAAATATTATGTAAAAATAACAATTAGCTCTATTTAATGGGACTGAACAAAATAAGGTTAATAGTTGGTTCAGCTGAATGAGTTAAACATGATCCTGCAATGTGACTGTAGATATAAGAATACTATTTGGAACAACTAGTATTTCTGTAAAATTAACTTATTTATTACAAACTTAGTCTTGCTTTCCTCCAATTATCAAAGTTTAGTATTATATCTTATACAGGCTGTTTCTTTCTTTATTAGTAGTATTAGCATTATCCTTAGAAAAGGAAAAGTCAATCTAATTATATAAATACACCAAATAAATTTTAAAAGTTGAAAATAAAGTTAGAGAGGCAAAAGACTTAGAAGAAAAAAGCTATTTAATCTCATCAAATGTCATAAAATATTATCTGAATATATGGGAAGACCATGTGTCTCTCTCATATGAAATGATTTTTTGCCATACGTAGATCAGCTTTCCAAAGATAATGCATATGCAGATCCAATTGGAAACTCAAAAGTGATATTAGGGGGGTATTGCATTTAGTGATTTTTGTGTGTGTGTCTGTATGTTTCATATTTTAAATAACAAATACTATCTGAGACTAGCCAAGAAATTTTAAGAGAAGAAGAATCAGGAAAAGAAAAAAAATGTATATGATGGCAGAACATAGTATAAAGAAATGGTAATCAAATAAATAGGATTTTGGCCAAAGTAAAACAAATGGTGTGGACACAAAGTGACTATCCCTCTAAAAATATAAAACTGAATCCCAATATTATACCATATGTATTAGTTTCTTAAAGACAAGCAAAACATAATATTAATTTTTAATTATTTTCCCTGCATTTAATTTAGTGACATGCACAGATATAGTGTCTGCTTAAAAAATATGTTAATTTGTTTAAATGATAAACATTGAAAATAATATTGTATCTATCAATAACTTAATTTGTCGAAAATCTCAACAGTAGTAAAAAAACAATAATAATAATGGTAATGTTAGCAACTAACACTTACAGAAGGTTCCCTTTTAACCACGTAAAATGTGAAGAATTCTATAGGCATTACCTTATTGATTCCTCACAGTAACCCCATGAGGAAGAATCTGAGAGTCTCTACATTTCATAAAGCAGGAATCTGAGGACTGGAATGGTCAAGTCATGTACCCAAAGTCACTCATACGAGAAAATGTGGAGCCAGGATTTGAATACAGACCATCTGATTCCAGGAGCCTCATCCCAAACTATAAAATTTGTATATATGAATATTCATACTCACTCTCTAACTTTTCATGACAATGTTCCTGTTAAAGATAATCTAAAATGTATATGCATGAAAGACTTGTAGCAAAGATAATGATAAAATAACTTAATTCCAGGGAAGGCAAATAAAAAAAGAAACCAGTTAAAACTTATGCAAGAAGAATTTCTTGAATAATTATTTTATGATTTATTACTTTACTTATTATTCTATTTTGTTATTTTACTAATTATTTTAATGCTACTGAAATAACTTCCTATGAATGTAAATAATAAGAAGATATATTTGTCAGTGAGGTATTATTTAAATATTACTATTTTGTATAAAAGCATTCCAAATGGTCCACCACAATTCATTCTTTACTCAAATTTTAAGGAAAAGAAAAAAGATTTGAAGTATCAATAATGACATGTAATATGAGCTGACTTTGAGATGTTTGGCAACCAAACACATGATAATGGATAGGTATATTCTCATAGTGAATTTTATATATTATAGTCAGTACAGAAGGAAGTAAGATTCCTACTCTTTTATAGAAATAAACCAAAAATATTAACCAGATTGAGATATAACTTATCGTTTTAACTGGAACTGAGATTAAAAATTCCTACACTCGGGCTTCCCTGGTGGTGCAATGGTTGAGAGTCCGCCTGCCAATGCAGGGGACACGGGTTCGAGCCCTGGTCTGGGAGGTTCCCATATGCCACGTAGCAACTAGGCCCGTGAGCCACAACTACTGAGCCTGCGCATCTGGAGCCTGTGCTCCTCAACAAGAGAGGCCACGATAGTGAGAGGCCCACACATCGTGATGAAGAGTGGCCCCCGCTTGCCACAACTAGAGAAAGCCCTCGCACAGAAACGAAGACCCAACACAGCAAAAATAAATAAGTTAATTAATAAACTCCTACCCCCCAACATCTTTAAAACAAACAAACAAAAAACAAACAAAAAAATTCCTACACTCTTAGGAAAAACTGGTCTTTTGTAGCCATTGTAACAAGTAGCCGTCAGAACCAGCTTAAAATCCATTCCTTGTATGACAACAACTTGCAAGCTAATAAGAAAGTCCTTCCTTTCTGAAATTCAGTTACTCAGGGACTAGGCACTCCATGAAACACACCCCTGAGGCCAACCAGTCAATAACAGCCTCACCCAGTTTTCAACCCACTTCTGCCCCTGAACTCCACCAATCCCTGAACTCCATGCTTCCCCCAAAACATTATATATGATTTGCAGTCACCTCTGCTCAAAGAGACTGCACCTGACCCGCATGGGGCTGTCCCTTCCTGGTGTACAGGATAAATGCAAACCTGTCTTTTCAGTTGAGATGATTGGTCTCCTGAGCCTTTGATAGACTCCTCCAACTAAGGGCCTTAATTTTAAAATAAAATTATTTTAAAATAATTGACAATTATTTTGGATAGGAGGGCCCTAGTGAATGTGATTGAAACTTGCCATCCTTTTTAAGATTTGGATTTGTAAAATAAACGTAGCAGACTGGAAATGGTAGCAGTGATTAAGAAAGAGAGAAGAATCTAGAGTCAGACCCACCTAGGTGTTTTAAATTCTGGATCTAGAATTTACTAGCTGGGTGACATCACTAGATTTCTGAAGTTTTAGTTTTGTCATATGTAGAATGAGGTTAATAATAGAATAACTCCACAGGGATTAGGTAAAGAACATATGCAGTAGTTTGTCTAAAACACAGAGATTAATCCCTAGCACACTGCAAATGTTCAATAATGCCAGTGTTTTGTTATTGTATTTCTTACTGGTCTTCAGATTTAATCCAGATTTACCAGTGATAAGTTTTAAATACATTATAGCAAATAAAATCTTAGAAGAGATACAGATAGTTTACACATTTTATAGGGCAAGAATTTGATAATATTCTGCCTTTTCACTTTTTTTTGATTTCAGGAAATTATGTCTTGAAATTAAAAAGTAAATAAAGAGAAAATGATGTCTTGGTAGAAAATAACTATTAACAGTTACATGTAGCAGACATGCTGCAAAATAACCTCAAGATATTAGAGACAATTATTTTTCCCAATAGTTGATCATTATAGATCATTATATTTGATGATCAACAACCAAAAATCAACAATCAAACATCTTCAAATATTGGCTTAAATTCTCAGTACATTCTCTAAAACTCAGAGTATTCTTTTGTGTTTCTGAGTTTGGGTTCTCCTTAACCTTCTGATTTCCCTGTTTATGCTGCTGCTTTTGCCCCCAGGTAATTCAAACCCACAGTCCTTTCTTTCTTTGCTCTAATTTCCAAAATATCTCCCGCAACCTAAAAACAAAACCCAGACGTGTTGCACCTGAGTGAAATAAATGCAATGAGATTGTCAGAATGAATATGTCTTTGTGAAAATTACATAAGACAATGGACTTCTGGGACTTGGGAGGATGTTATGTGAGGGGAGTGGAGGGCACGGGGTCAGGTGCCTATCACAAAGTGGGCATTCAATAGTAGCTGTTGAATGAATGTATGAATTAACATGAACTACAAAATCAGGAAAGCCATGACTCAAAGAGCCCTTGTAGATTTCTTGTTGGTTCACTGCCAAGGGTCCTTGACACAGACCTTACTTCTGTAGAGGTGTTTTTTTCTGAATCATTTCTTTCCATTACCTCTTCTCCTTTCTTTTCCTATTAGTTTAAAACCCAGTGACACAACATATCCACTTATATTGAATTATCTAATTTTATGAGCCAACCATCAAGGACACAGAGAAACTCTTAAAGCCATATGACCTTGAGTTGTCTCCTACAAATAAGAAAACTAACTCACATTTTCCTTGTACTTAATGGATATTCAGTAAATAAGAGTGATATGTTTATTGGATTAATAATCAGAAATACATGAAATTATTTAAATTTTTAGACAGGAAATCCAACATGCTCAAAGAATTTTTGGACGTAGAGTGGACAGCTTATTTTCCAACTAGATTTTGCAATTAATTAGCTAACAGAGTAACTCAATTAAATTATCTGTCAAATTAAATGTCTATAACAGTATTTCCACTGGGGATATACAAAATGGTCCAATTAAGTGCAGAAAGAAAATAAGTAAACTTTTTTTATAATTATTTTATTAAAACTAGAAGAGAAAAGTTAGGCTGGACAATAATACATGCAGATAATATATGACTATATATATATTATATATATATATAATATATATAATACACACACACACAGGGTAAAAGTGTGATAGCATTCTATAGATCAGAGAGAGCCCTTAGGACTTGTTTTAGGTGATGTCTAGGATGATTTCTTTTAACTCTTCCAGTTTTAATTTTGTTATTTTATTCCCATTACAACATGAATATTATTTTAGTAATATATTATTTTATTAAAATATCTCAAACTTCTTGGAAACTCCAGGCAAAAACCTTATAAATTTAAACTCAAAGTGAAAACCTTAAATGGCAAAGTTCTGGTCACAGTGATTTCATATAATTGTATATTTTTGCAAAGACTAAAAGTGTTCCTTAAATATAATTTGAAGACTTGATACCATGAACCTTTTTTGTTGGTGCATCTGATAGTATGAGAAAATTTAAATTATAATCTTAACATTAGACTTTACATAATTGTATTGGGGAAATTATTTTGAGAACTTTAAAGACTTTACCACATGTGTTAATGCTTTAAGTACCTTAACTTTTTCACTGAACTTACACAGACTAAAAATCAAAAATATCTGAAAATATTTTCAACTAGGAAAAATGATTGTATCTAAAATTAATTTGACCCTAAGATGTCTATAGATGAACATTTTTATAAGTTTAGAACCTTAGGACAATAACTGAGTTCTAAATATGAGGTTCGTAAACAGTGGTTTAGTATATCAATAAAATGTTACACATCTGTTGTCTTCAAATTTACCAAAGAGTCCTTCACTTGATAGTCACATCATGTATAAACTCAAGAAAAATTGTCTTTTCAGAGACTGTAAAATAAAGGGAGGCAATAAAATAAAAAACTATCAAGGGAAAGGGAAGTGGATAAAAGAAGAATGGGGAAAAAAATAAGGGGAGAAAGAAGGTATGAATGCTGTACTAATTGCTTTTGATTGTCAATTTTTAAAAGTATTTTCTGGTTCAGAGTAACAGCAGCTGAGGGGGAGGGAGCTGTCATTCCTTACGATGTTTTGGGGGACAAGAGAGTACTCTAAAACTCTGCTTTAAAATAGTTTGATAAGAACTCGACATTTTTTTGTGGGTAGAGAGTTTTTTCTGCTCTCAATCCATCTCACTTGTAGTTATACATTAATTAAATGAACTGTGGAATTTTTTTCTTACTTCAGAAATTACATTGGAATAAATGGAGTGCTAAAAGGATGTTACCACATACTTTGTCATTTTACATTTAGCTCCTAAGAAGATTAACTATGCTTCTTTAATTGCTCAGAGTAAGAAAGCAGGTTCCAGTTAATACCTAATGGAGAAAAGAGGGAGAAGGATTGAGGGCAAGTGAATAAGTGTGGTGAGTCACCGAGCTTAATAGAACAGAATGCAGACTAGTGATTTACACATCTAATGGAATAAAGCAACATCAAAAAATACTTCTTCTGCAAAATCCCAGGTCAGAGGGCACTGGCTCAACACACATACACACAGGCACACACACACTCAACAGGAAAGTCATAGACTGCCCCCCTCAATTAAGGTTAGCTATTCAGAGAGAAGTGATATCTTTATATAAATATTATTTCTGTGCATATAGAAAGCTTAGTTTTCTTTGAAAACACACCTAAGTATTGCACCTGCAATCAAGTAGAAGGAATTTTGAGTTACTAACTTTTACGGTGAATGTCACGACAGGGAGAGGAGAGCACCACGGAATCTTCACAACTGTAAACACGCTCAAAAATTCTGGGAACAACGTCAGCATCTGAGGACATCCTTGCTCCCATGCTTTCATAATCATGTATTATTTTACAGCTCAGGGCATTGCGTGGTGTGTGATTTGGTGCAAAGCAAAGGAGTGGTGGGTTATAAAACAGTGCTCTGCCTTCTGTGTCTGATTTATTCAACATGATGTCAAATTTACAGAGTAATCAAAACTTAAGCATGGATTTAAAATTTGTCATGTGACAAACATGATGCTCAGCTCAGAGGAGGATGGGAGAGAGGCAGCCTATTTGTTTTACAGGCCCCTAAGTCACATATAATAATTATAACAGCAATAAGTGTTATTTGGATAATATTTTGCAGTGTAAGAAGTGCCTTCTCTGATAATAATGGATAGTATAACTGGAGAACTTATCCCTACCCTTAGCAAAACAATGCAGAAAAGGATATCACTAAATCAGTCTAAGAAACATTACAGATTTGAAGGCACAGAGGTGAATTTATGGAGACATTTTATTTCTCCTGGTTCTAGGATAAAGAATGTTGCTTTTTCCTCTCTTTGTAGAATGGCTGGATTAGCCATTTTCTGGAAAGACTCTGAAATATTCCCTCAAAGTAGTAATTAAAAGATAGGGAAAGGAGGTGGGCATCTGTGGACAATGCCTAAGACATTAACAGCTGCATACAAACCTAGGAAAACAGGGGTTTCTTTTAAGGCAGGAAAGTCAAAGACAGCCCTAGAATAGACTGTGATAAAGGAGATGCTATTCCTGGGCTTAGCAATTTAGAATCAAACTAAAGAAGTGGGGCACAAGTGAGACTGAGGATTTAGGTCAGCGCGTAAGTGTACCACCAACAGATTATATAAAATCAACAAAGTCAGCAAATCCTGGATTTTCTTCCAAAAAGTTAAAAAATCACCTTAGCCCTACAAAATGGATACAAGGAAAGTGTTTGCCTTTCTCTCTCTTCTTGTTTTCTTAAATGCGATGCCCCGTTGAATATTTAAAATCAGATTTTATCAAAGCACATTAATAATTTGCTATTAATAATTTGCTCACTGTTGTAATTAGTCCTCTCTCAAAAAAGATACAGATTTTGGTGTAACCTCCCTTAATTCCTATGCAATTAGAAGGTCTTCAGATTCTTAGGGTTTTGTGTCTCTTTTGTATGTGTACACAGATATCCATATATATGTATGTACACAAACAGGCATTCTTTAAGATAGACACACATATATGTAATTCCATTCATACGATTTACAAAGGTAAATATAAAGTATGTTCATGCCATTTAAATGACAAAGTAAATAATAGGAAATTTTAAAATCATTAGCTTCTTCCTTCCTCCCTTTCCCCACGGACTTAACCATCAGTGTCAATTTAGTACAAATCAGTGATGTTATTTTCCTCTTCCAATACATATATACATATGTACTGGGTTTTAATTAAATTTTTAACAATATGAAATTATGTTAAACATAACATTTTGTACCTTTTTTCACTTGACTGTTGTAGCCACGTGTACTTCATTTTTATTTTATTAGTTTCCCAGTATTCCATAGTTTAAATGAACAAATTTAACCATTCCTTTTTGGATGTAAATGCAGATTTTGCCCAATTTTTTGCTTCCATAAACGATGATGGAATAAATATCTTTGAAATTTATTTTGGCATAATACGTTTAATTTAATAATATTAATATTTAATAATATTTTGACAACATCTAAAACATTCCCCAAGGTAGAATTGCTGAGGCATCATAAGAGCTTTTAAAAATTTGAAAAAAAAAAATACCATAGATGGCGTTCTACAGTCTCACCAGCAGAATGAAGAGGACTCATTTCCTCACTCCTTCATCGTCACTGAATGCTACCACTTCATTTTTTGGTCAGTCTGATGAGAATAACACGGCTGTTTTATTCCTTACCATAGCTACTAGTGAGCAGGGCCAGATACATGACTGGTGCGGCCAGGGACACAATGTAAATGCAGGGCCCCGGCTGGCGGGCATCCGGAAAGACGTCTCCCCTTCTCACAGCCCAGCCCTGCAATCCACGGCTGAAGGGTGACTTCTAAGGGACTGAAGGCTTCACACCTGGACACACCTGGTGCCTGGCTGCAGGTGGGCAAGAGAGGCCAGCCACGTAATCCTCAGAAGCGGCAGAGAGGCAGGCAGCCAAGACTGGATCACCCCTGCCTAGCCCGGCCCAGGACCACCTGGGGCAGGTGCCAGCCCGCCTGTTTCCGCACCCCACAAAGGCCCTGGTCTTCGAAGGCCAGCAGAAAAACGGGGGCCTTACCCAGCCACACAAGCTGATCTCTGTCCCCAGCAGGGAGGGGAGGAACCCAACTGAGGGACGTAACAGGGGGCAAGAAGGTGGGAAGAGGCTGGATCTCCTGGGAGCCAGGGTGCATGCTCTAAATGTCCTCTCCAAGTTCACTTACAAAACCCCAAATCAAGAGTAAAAATATTAAGAATTTCAAGGTGATGGCCACAGAGCATTAAACACCATGCAAGGAGGCCTTCTCGGGGCGGGAAACTTGGTTGCTGGTTGCTCGCAGAAGAAACAGAACCTGCTAGTGAAAGCAAACGTCTATTTACAAGTTTATGGGGCTTTTGCATTTCTTCTTTCTCTAAATTTTTTGAGTATATCCTTTGTCCACTATGATGTTTGTTTGTTTATGTTTTTCTTAGACGGTTTTAGAATCATTTTGTTTAAGAGAGAAAAGAACATATTTTCTGCCCAGGATGTTGTCAATATCTTCTCCTAGCCTATTTTTGTCTTCTTACAGACTTCAACATTTTTGTGCAACAGTGTAGTTGAATTTCTTTATCTCTATAAACTCTGGGAATAAGAGTGTATCCACTCCCAAATCATGAAAATACCTAGATGTTTCCATCCAATGCTTTTTATTTAATTTACTTGATTATGTAATTGTTTTTACATTTTGAGCTCCAATACAATGGAAATATATTTATATGTATAATGAGATGTTTGAATCTAATTTTATATTCTTCCAAATGGTTAGTCAGTTGTCAAACACCATTATTAAGCAGCTGAGGCTTTTTTTCCTGGCAGATAATTCCATCAATATAACAAATAAAAGTCCCATTTATACTTGAATAAGTTTTGGTTCTTCTTATTCTATTCTACTAAACCACTGTGTCATGGTAAATATCTGATTACAATATTAAGTGTTAGCTAACTGGTATTGCTGTTAATTTAAAGGTTAGGAATGCATAGTCAGCTCTATTCATAACATACAGCTTAGCTGTTTTAAGTATGTGGAAACACGTAACCATACATTTTCCATGCTGTTAGGTAATGAAGTTTGGTGTAACGGATAGCATAAAGAATTGTGAGTCCAATCGTGTATTGGAATCTTATTTATATGAGTACTAGGCAACAGGTAAATTGCCTATATTTACAATGCCTTATAATTTTCAGCTGTAAAACAAGGATAATAAAGCCTCTTTCACAAAACAAATAAACTTATTACAACATTATAAGCACTCTACAAATATTAATGCCCCCTCATCATAACATCAAGCATTTTACTTTCATTTACATCCTAGTATATCTTTAGCTATATCTTGCTCTTATACCTTTTAACTTCCAAATAGGTATCATTTCTCTGGAAATCAGGAAAGAGCTGGAAATTTCTAATTCAACTGAAGGTACTGCTCAAATAAACAACCTAACCTTACACCTAAAGCCACTAGAGAAAGAAGAACAACAACAACAAAAAACTAAAGCTAGTAGAATGAAAGAAATCATAAAGATCAGAGCAGAAATAGATGAAATAAATGAAGAAAACAATAGCAAAGATCAATAAAACTAAAAGCTGGGTCTTTGAGAAGATAAACAAAATTGATACACCTTTAGCCAGACTCATCAAGAAAAAAAAGGGAGAGGACTCAAATCAATAAAATTAGAAATGAAAAAGGAGAAGTTAACAACTGACACTGCAGAAATACAAAGAATCATAAGAGACTACTACAAGCAACTATATGCCAATAACATGGACAACCTGGAAGAAATGGACAAAGTCTTAGAAAGGTACAACCTTCCAAGAATGAACCAGAAAGAAATAGAAAATATGAACAGACCAATCACAAGTAATGAAATTGAAACTATGATTTAAAATCTTCCAACAAACGAAAGCCCAGGACCAGATGGCTTCACAGGCGAAGTCTATCAAACATTTAGAGAAGAGCTAACACCTATCCTTGTCAAACTCTTCCAAAATATAGCAGAGGGAGGAACACTTCCAAACTCATTCTACGAGGCCACCATCACCCTGATTCTAAAACCAGACAAAGATATCACAAGAAAAGAAAATTACAGGCCAATATCACTGATGAATTTAGACATAAAAATCCTCAACAAAATACTAGCAAACAGAATCCAGCAGCACATTAAAAGGATCATACACCATGATCAAGTGAGATTTATCCCAGGAATGCAAGGATTCTTCAATATACACAAATCAATCAATGTGATACACCATATTAACAAACTGAAGGATAAAAACCATATGATAATCTCAATAGATGCAGAAAAAGCTTTTGACAAAATTCAACACCCATTTATGATAAAAAATCTACAGAAAGCGGGCATAGAGGGAACCTACCTCAACATAATAAAGGCCATATATGACAAACCCACAGCAAACATTATTCTTGAAGGTACTGCTTTTTAATAGAGAATTGTAACTTATTTACAGTTTAATAATAAATACATATGAGCTTATTTCTCCTACTCTATTTGACTTTTATTATTTAATATCCTTTTTATTGCCTTTATTTTCCTTTTTTTAACCTGATTGAATAATTTTTTTCCTCCAGTCAGTAATTTCAAATTTCTATGTATTACATATATATTTTCCTCAGTGTTTGTCTTCATCATTTTAATGGTTACATTTAAGCATAGGTTTATTTATTTATACCAAAACCAAACAATTTATGAGCCCTTAATTCCACTTACACAAAATCTTTCGACACATTTATTTCCTCATTTTTTCCAACCCATACAAGCTCTTAAGTTTTATTAAATGTTTGAATTTTAAGTCCAATTTATTTTTCTCTTACAGAATGCTTCTTATATCAACAGTATTGTTCAATCATATTATTATAATCAATTTGGATTAAATATGAATCCTACTGGATTAATTTTTAACTGTAATTCCCTAATTAACCTGCATTCTAGTTTTAGATATTCTGATATAATTTTCAT
The DNA here is from genome assembly GCF_025265405.1 of Mesoplodon densirostris. NCBI lineage: Eukaryota > Metazoa > Chordata > Mammalia > Artiodactyla > Ziphiidae > Mesoplodon > Mesoplodon densirostris. The sequence continues at coordinate 218,129,961 of NC_082661.1, read as the reverse complement.
TCAAATGTAGGATTTTCTTGAGTACTTTTTTCAGAATATGTATATCTCTTAAAATTGTCTCAGGAAGTGTATATACTCCCTGTGTGGTGTGTGTATGTATGTAGCTTGCTTGCTTTTTTTCCTTCTTTTCTTTCTTTGTTTTTAATTTTTTTTCCTTTTTTTTTTTTTCCCTTGACAAAATAGGAGTTCTTGGTTCAGAGGCTCATGCAGTCTTCCAGACTTCATTGGTGCAGATGAGATGAGGGACACAAAACTGACTCTCCTTTACTCTCATAAAATTTATATAATTTTTCAGTTTATCTTTGGAGTTGAGGAAATTTCACCAGGCTAGGTCTGAGTGTGTATCTTCTTTTCCTTAATCACATTTGGCACACTTGGTAGGTGTGACTTAAAAGCTCAACTCTTTTTTCAGCCAATGTGAGTGCTCTATTCATGGTTTATGAGTTTCCTCTAATGCCTTTCCAGAATGCCAGTAGTCCAAATTGAATCCCTGGATTTGTTCTCCATTTCTCTTGTTGCTCTTACTCCTGATTTCCGGTGCTTCATAGGGTTCTTTTGGGTTGTGGAGAATTTTGTCATTTGATTTCCAAACCATTAATACAGTTTTCAGCATTTTTTTCTTATTTTTCTATGGAATATCTTAAATTCAGAAATCACATTTAAAATGAGTTGTTAAATCTTATTCTAAGATTTTTATTCTGCAATATCTCCATCTCCTTAAAATTTCATTCTGTAAAATATATAATTTAAAAAGAACTTTACTGAATAAGATGAAGAAAAGAATTTAGCTTCTGAGGGCACATTTATGAAATCAAATCCTGGTTTTGCCAATTACTAACTCTCTACTTTTTATCCTTGGACAAATACTTCACCTTTTAAGCTCAAATTCAAGAAACTGTGAGGATTAAATGAAAGACTCTGAGAAGCAAAGCCTAGCTCACAGTAGGTGCTTAATAAATTGAATTACTTGCATTAAAGGAACTTAAGACTCCATGAAAAAATGTGCTTTACATAAAAGTCCCTTAGCTAAGAACAATCTTGTGTATTGAATACTGCTCATTATTATCAAGCACAATGTCTTAACTTAAAAGAAAATTGAATGTATCCAATTCAGACACTACTTCTCATTTATGGTCTTAGAGAACTATGTATGAGTTTATGAAAACTCTTTTGTAACTGAAGTATAGTTGATTTACATATTGGTTTCACGCATGTGGCATAGTGATTCAGTACTTTTACAGATTATACTCTATTAAAAGTTATTACAAGTTATTACAATGGCTATAATTCCCTGTGCTATACAGTATATCTTTTTTGCTTATCTATTTTGTATGTAGTAATTTTTATCTCTTAATCCCATACACCTAAATGCCCCTCCCTTCTTCTCTCCCCCCACTGGTATCCACTAGTTTGTTCTCTATATCTGTGAGTCTGTTTCTATTTTACTATGAATATTTATGAAAACTTATTATCACTATTCTTTTGTATTTAGGCATTCTATATTATATTAGCCATCCAATATGCAGTAAAGAAAAAATACAAGGTAGTTAAAACCTTACCTTGAAATATTTTTAAAAAGTTTTACCACTCTTCATTATATTTTTAGATGAAAAGAATATCCATTTAAATTATTTTGCTATTCATTTGTAATATTGGTTTTATTCCTGGTCATTTCCAAGAAGGAAAGGAAGCTGGACATGGACTCCTTGAGACCTGGTTATAGTGCTGGCACTAGCTACCACACAGAAGTTTCTTGATTCTCCTTTGTCCCTTTTAACATTTCTGAAATTGGGGTCCACTGCTAATAGATGTGTGCAACTAATGTACAATTAGCTCCTCCCATTCCCAGTCTTCTGAAGAGCTGATAGCAAGTAGTTGGTGAGTATTACAAACGATGTATGAGAGGTACTTTTACAGACTGGTAAATCAGAAGTAAATTAGTTATCCACTGAACAATTTTTGTGTTTGCTTCCTTATCTAAAAAAATGGAGATAAAAAAATCTTGCCCTTTCTACCTAACAGATGGATTCAAAGCAAACAACACATTTCAAAAGTACTCTATGCTTAGAAGAGGTACTTCTTTATTGAAATCATTGTATACTATGCTCTCCAACTGCAACACCAAAGGTGCCCCAACTGCACAATTGCCTGAGCGCTTGCCTTTCAGAGAGCAACATAGGAGCAGTTGCCATTGGTGGTTTTCCCCTTTTTCATCACGCCTAACATTTCTGAAGTGCAACTGCTTGCCCATGAGTTGCCCATGGCACAGAACAAGGCAGGATTAGACTTCACTGAGTTGTAGAAAACAGATGCCCAAACAAATATAACAAAAAAAATAAGCGATAGCTTGTAATGACAAAACAGGAGTTTTGAGATGGGGGGTAAAGTGTTTTATTATGTTCTAGTGCAGTGGGATAAAATACATGTCCTATATTCAAGATTTAAATAGAACATTCACTTTTATAAAATAAGCATATTTCCTGATTTTTTTCTTTACTTTGACTGGAAGAGATTAATGACTCAGCTGTCAGTACAGCTTATGATTTTGAAGTTGAAATGAGGCTAAAATCTGTGCTTAGTATTCTTAAAATGCTTTCCCCATAAAGCTCCAGCTATGAGAGACACTGTCATGGATTCTCCCACATATTCCTTGATATTTTTGGTTCACCACTGGCAAATTGTGCAACCAGCAAGGAACTTGGGATTTATTTTTTGCTGCTACCAACCAATATCAAATGCTTTAATTAAATATGTAAATGAACTAGAACCATAATTAAGAATGCCTACTTTGGAAGAAAAAGAGCCTATGTTTCTGTAGTTTTCAGTATGTCAAGGGATAGAAGTATCGCTCAGTCACCTTATACTAAACCTTTTAAAACCAACACATTTTAACAATGATTAGATTAATGCAGTGTGTTGCAGCCACAATAAACTACCAAGCAAGGACTATAACAGACAACCCAACAGGATAAATACATGCTTCACAGTTTCATGTTTTGAAAGCTTCTATTTCGATTTGGCCAACACAAAAGATTTACAGTGAGAGTAAAAAAAAGTTACAAAATGGATCAAAAGACACAGTGGGCAGTTGGTAAGAGACACACACACGCTTAAAGATAATAAAAATTAATGTGAGTCTCAGGCTGACATCTAGATTTCATGCAAAAAGAGGAAATATGTTTTATAATATAGATTTAGTGCCAGAAGGCTGGGCTGAGCATTGCTTTGGGAACAGAAGTAGGAGAAGAGGAACTCCAATCAGAGTAGCCACTCTGGGGGACAAAAGGGAGAGCAGAAATGACTAATAAACTTTGTTCTGGCTGTCTGGCAGGGCAAAGAGTTCATTGGTACCTTTTATATATACAATTCCATTATGGTGAAATGGGGCTTCAAAGAAAGTAAGAACTTTTATCAAGATACAAATCTATCCAGAAAGTTTGAAAAGAAAAACATTGTCCCTTACTAGTTCTTATATCACTTGATTTTTTTTCCTCACTTGGGTATATATCTGCAAATCTCCATCTTATCTCTTCTCAATTTAGACTCTGAATACCATTTTTTGTTTTGTGTATAATCTGACAAAATACTTTGCCATAAGATAATCTGAATAGGTTATAATAATGTTTCACTTATATCCCTGATATAAAGTTATTTTTCTTCAACTGTTTTGATAGATATTTCTGTCTATATCTATAAAAATACCTTGGTATTGATTCTTATGTTATTTCTTCTTGTTACATATTTCTCCTCTCCTTAGGCATTTTGTTGGAGACTGACTAATTACAATTTCTGTGGACCATAAATCTTCCAGATAATGTCTTCAAGATTGAGAAGACTTGCTGAGTAATAACAAAGAGATCTGATCTTAAGTGCATCTTGCATAAGATGCTACATCGTTGGTTCTTCTTCCTCTCTCCATCTTCTGAAGAAAGCACCATCAAAAAGCACTTAAGCTTTCCAGGGCTTTGTTCACATTTACTTAACCTATGGTAAAAGAAGGCATATTTAATGCGTCTTACAAAGTCCCACCTCCCACTCCAGGTTTTTGTACTAAACACTAATGTTTCTATCAGTGCTGTTTGTGGAACCTCTAAGCACACTGTTTACTGACCGTACCTAAGGGAAAAATGTTTGATGTTTTTCTGTGAATAAAACAAGAGAAGGAAGAAGATGTAAGAATACAACAAGCAATTCTATGCTTGAGAGGAAAAAGCATAGAATTAGGACAATATATGGGGGACCAAGACGTTTTGCAAAAAAAGGAGGAAAATTCACTAGCTGGTGAGCTCTCCAAAGTCAGGAACAATGTCTTACTCCTCCAGCATATTGCCTTGAAAGAAATTTTGGAATGAATAAAATGAATTCAACATGAAAAAATTCAGTAAGAAAAAGAGGGAAGATTTTGATGCTCCTAACTAAATTTGGGATCCTTCAGTGTGTACACAGGTGATCTAAATAACATGGAACTTGTAGAACTTGTTTGCAGCCAGTCTGCCTCATTATCTTTAAAAACAGATAGTTTCATTAAGTAATTGTAGAAAAGATTTCTCACCTCTGCCCATCAACATAGTTCTTACACCAATACCATAAATTCTGCTTTATTTTCTGGCTTAAGACTTTGATTCTTGTTGAAAAACTAAAATTATTTCCCTCCCTCTCTCTCCCCATCCTACACATGTGCAGGAAGAGAAGTAGTATTTGAATACAGTGACGTAAACAACAGAGATACTTTCTTAAATCAGATTTTCAAAGAGTAATAAAGTATACAACAATTCATCTCCTGGAACAGCCAAATGCACATTTTTCTTACTCATATCAGGATAAGCCCCATTGCTAATTTTCTTACAACCAGTTCATTCATCTTATCATGATGTACATCGACATTTGCTGTTTCCTACTTAATTACCTTCCCCTTTAGAATATGAGCTCTTGAGCATGGATGGTCAAGTTGGTACCCTGAACCACAGAGTAGCTGCTCAATAAAATGGTTGAATGAATGAATGACTTCAGATGCCTCTGACTCTAGATATTGTATTTTAATGCTAGCAAATTATGAATCATTCAGTACTGCAAGTTATAAGCTAGTGTTTATGAACACTAATTCGTTCACTTCATGAGACTGAACTTTCATATTATAAAGGTCAAGTTGGATTTCCATTATACTGATATGATATTACTCCTTTTGGATGGAAGAAGGAGCTTTATCAGAGACTTTCTTGGATCAATACATGACACTATTATGTTTAGAATCCATGTTTTGAATTTAATTATTAAAATGATATTTAAAAATATTGTGACTGGAAAGTAATGTCCATATAATTTTCCTGCCCCCTTTATAATATTTTATTATCTGTACATATAAAATCCTTCACAAGTTGGTCTCACAGATACTTAGCAACCCCAATTTCTGTTTATTACTCTGCACAGTCTGATTTCAGCCAGTTTTCTTTTCTTTCTGTTCCTAAGACCTACCAATCCTTACAAAGTTGCAAAATGGTTCACATTTCCGTGTATGGTTTACTCTGTTTGGGGTACCTTCTTTCATCCTCACTTGGGTAACTCCCACTCAAAAATCACATCGTCTGTGATGCCTGTGTGAACTTCTTTGGGTAAAGGCAATTGTTCAATCTCTAGTTTAGCCTCTCCCATTGGTGAGTGCTTGCCTGGGTGCCTTGGGGCATAGTGACACATCTGTGCAATACTCCAGGCTTCCCACATCACTTGTGATGATGCCGAAGAGTGTGCCCCAGGATCAGAGCTCCCAGCTCTGATAGGTCCCACAGACCACAGATCTCTCTCTCTTCAGACATCTTGGTGTGGTTGACTTCTGCTTCTCATTCACGTTTCTGCTCAAATGTCATCTCAAAAAGAGGACTTTCCTAACAACACAATTAATTTTGCCCCCCATGCTTTTCATCCCAAACATTCCCCAGTCCTTCCCTATCCCCTTGCACTTTTATTTCTTTTGTATCATCTCATTCCTTTTTTTTTCCTTAGCAGGGAGAAGGTAATATTAAATACAGAAAAGGAATACATTTCTAGAAGTAGAATTCATAGATCAAAGAGTGTACTATTAAGACCTTTGATACATTTTGCCAAGTTCCTATCCAGAGATATTTTATTGTTATTGCGATCATTATGTAGCATGTATAATTTTAATATGGATATATAATTACACCATTTATTATAACTATCACTTGTGTTCTTACAATATACCAATCACTGTGCTAAAATACATTAAGTGTATCTTAACATGTATTAAGTCTATTTGCGCTTCTGCTAGGAGTATAAAAGAGTGCTAATTTTAATATAGTCTTATCGACACTTTAAAAAAATTTTTGGTCATTAGAATTATATTTTATTTCCTAGATTTGAATTTCTTTAATGGTAAATATGATAGAACTTGTCACATTTTACTGGTCATTTGTATTGCTTTTTTTTGGTAAATTCAGTATATTAGTTTACTAGTGCTGACATAGCAAAATACTACAAACTGGGTGGTTTAACAACAGAAATTTATTGTCTCACTTCTGGAGGCTAGAAGTCCAAGATCAATGTGTCAGCAGGGTCATACTCCCATTAAAAATGCTAAGGAAGGATTGATTTCAATGCTCTCCCCTACCTTCCGGTAGTTCTTTGGTCTGTGGCAGCATAGCTCCGATCTGCACGTGGTGTTCATTTTGTGTCTTCACGTTGTCTTCCCTCTGTACATGGGTCTCTGTGTCCAAATGTTCCCCTTTAATAAGGACACTAGCTATATTGGATTGGAGCCAACCCTAACGATTTTATCTTAACTTGATTATCTGCAAAGGCTCTATTTTCAAATAAGGTCACATTCTGAGGTACTGGGCATAAGGACTTCAACACAAGAATTTTGGGGGAAAACAATTCAACCCATAACATTCAGTTCATAATTTTCACTATTTTTTCTTTTGGTATTCTCATATATTTTCATACGTATTAACAAAAGTAGAACTATAAGCCTGGACCACATGTCTGGCAAGTCTACTTCCAGTTAGTGCTTATCTTTCAGTTTTGTTTATGCACTACTGACATAATGAAATTTCATATTTATATATGGAAAACTGATTAGTTTTTAGCAATCATCTTTAGATGCACCTTTGCTATGGTAAAGGACCTTTAGTTAGATTACTTAAAATTTCAACTTTTCATTTAATTATTTAGTACAAGCAATAATATATGTTAGCCCTCCAGAATTACACTTCTGCAAATTATTCTTCCCTCTGCCAGAAGAATTTATCTAACATATGCTTCTGATTGTTATCCCATTACTTAAAATCCTTGAATGTTTTCTTATTTCCTATACTGTAAAAAAAATTATTTGTGGAGTTTGATTTCTTCAAGATCTGGCCCCAGCTCATTTTCCCAGCCACAACTTCCACCCACTCAAATACACACCTGCACTACTCTCTCATCAGACTACCTGAAGTCTGGAAAATGCACCATGTCCTCTCAGACAAACACAGTCCCTAACTACACACACATACACATATCAGAACTAAATCCAGGAATCACATAATTTAGAATGACTTTTATCTCTGAATTCCAAGCATTATTTACAATATCTACTCTACCAAAAAAAAGTGAAAATGAAGTGATTATTTGCAATTAAAAATTATTTCTAACATAAAGAAATGATAATTCTGAGAGGAGTTGCAAAATTTGGGGGATGGGGTGCAGAAGTAGCTGAGTAGATTGTGCAAAACTGATGGGACAATAAAATCAAAGGCCCAAAAACGAAATCTGGGAGAAACACGTCCCTAGCCATTCTCTAAAGGCAGACTGGCAATTGTGAACATGAAGAAGATAATTCCTCAGATAATTTTTAAACTTTTCATTTGGAAGTAATTTTAGATTTGCACAAGAGTTAAAAGACAGTACAGACGGTTGCTTGGTACCCTTCATCCAGGTTCCCCTGATGAAAACATCTTATAACCATGGCATATTTATCAAAACTAAGAAACATTGATACAAAAATACTAACTAAACTATACACTTTGTTTTCTGCTTATGTTACCTTCCTGTTCTAGAATCCAATCCAGGATATCACACTGTATTTAGTCTTCATGTCACCAGAGTCTCCTTCATTTTGTGACAGTTTCTCAGTCATTCTTTATTTTCATGATCTTGACACTTTTGAAGAATACTTATCAGGTTATCAGGTATTTTTAGACTATCCCTCATGTGTATTTGTCTGATGTTTTTCATGGTTTGATTGAGAGTACAGATTTGGGGGAAGAATACAGCAGAGGTGACGTGCCCTTCTCACTGCACCATATCAGGGGGTATATGATATGGACATCATTCATTACTGATGATTTAACCTTGGTCACTTGGTGATGCTGGTGTCAGCCAGGTTTGTTCCCTGCAAACTTACTATTTTTCCCTTTCTTTATTTGTTAGAAGTGAGTCACTAAGTTTAGCCCACACTCAAAAGAAGGGGAATTAAGCTCTGCTTCCTGGAAGGAGGAGTATCAAAGAATTTGTGGACATATGTTCAAACAACCACAGCAATTATTTTGCGGGAGGTACTTTGTGGATATTTAAATACCCAGTCTACTTTTTTATCCTCTAATTTTAGTATTCATCTGTGATTTTCTGTTTCTCTCATTTCTTTTACATATATTAGTTTGAATTCTTCTCAAAAGAATATTTATCCCTCCTCCCCCATTTATCTTTCACTTATATCAGTTTGGGCTTGTGGATATTTATGATTTTCTTGGATTACAATTCATTACAATTATTATTTATCTTCTTGCTCAAATTGTTCCAGATTTAGTTATTGGAAGCTCTTTCAGATTGACTTCTGTGTTGTTTTGATATGGCTCATCTTTAAAAAAAATTATTTTAACTTTCTCACATACTGGTCCTGCAAGATGCTTTAGGCTCAGATTGTATATTCCCTGCCTAAATTTAGGTTCATAGGATGAGCCATTTCTCCAGTGACCCCTGTCTTCTTTCATTAGAGACTGATAGTCAGAAATTAAGATCAGAGTCCTAGTCAATAGCTCTTTGCTATTGAGGTTTCACTGATGCTAGACCCTTTCAATAGAGAGTTATGTATGTATAGTTTCCAAGGATACATCCATATCTATATTTATTTAGGTATTTTATCTGTCAGCATTTATATTAAAATAAGCATGTATTCACACTTAAATCTCCAACTCTAATTCAGCATCACAGTTTATCCTAGTTTCCCCCTTTTTTTCTCTGTAACTCTACCTCTAACAGTGAAAAACCTGGACCCCATTATTTACAATTTGTGTCAAACCTAGTGAACATGTAAAACTGTTTCAGAATTGCTAACTCATGAATCTGTGAGAATATTTTAGCAACTAGAGTATAGTGTTTCATACATACAATTTTATTTTTCCTGTGGCCTTACAGTGTCCAGTCAAAACACTGTTTTCCAAAGTTATTTATTTTAGTTCCTTTTCCCCATTTTTTTCAATCATTAACTACTACAGACTTTATTTGGAATTAACACTGACTTTGTTGTACAGCAGAAGCTAACACAACACTGTAAAGCAATTATACTCCAATAAAGATGTGAAAAAAAATAGAAGAGAGAGAACTAAATCCAAATGGTACTCTGAATTGGATCCCCATCTTTTGCAGTGAGATTATGTCACACATTTGCAGTTAGATTTACTCTCAGAGACGGCATTACATTCTGGAATCTCGCAATATCCTCATTTAGTTTCTTAAAATTTTAATACATTAAAGTTCTCATTTTGTGATATACCCATGTATTGGTTTTGAGAAGTGCATTTAGTCCTGTGTCCTCCACCAGTTTCTTACAGCACAGTTCCATCGCCCTAAAAATTCACCTGTGTTGACCACATGTAGCCAGCCCTTGACAACTAATGAACTATTTTCCATCTCTATAGTTTTATCTTTTCAGAGGATGAAATAAATGGAACTACATAGAATATGTAGTCTTTGGAATCTGCTATCATTCACTTAGCTGTTCCTCCCTGTTACGTCAATCACTTCTTTATTCCTTTTATTACTAAGTAGTATTCCATTGTACGGATATACAATTTGTTTATCCATCCATAGGTTGCAAACCCCTCGGTTGCTTCCAGATTTTGGCAATTATGAACAAAGATGCTATAAACATTCCCATATAGATTTTGGTATGAACATGTTTTTAAGTTACTGAGTAAACAGGAACAGGATTGGACTTCCCTGGTGGCGCAGTGGTTAAGAACCTGCCTGCCAATGGGTTCGAGCCCTGGTCCAGGAAGATCCCACATGCCATGGAGCAACTAAGCCCGTGTGCCACAACTACTGAGCCTGCGCTCTAGAGCCTGCAAGTCACAGCTACTGAGCCCATGTGCCACAACTACTGAAGCCTGTGTGCTTAGAACCCATGCTCCACAGCAAGAGAAGCCACCGCAATGAGAAGCCCGCGCACTGCAACGAAGAGTAGCCCCCGCTCGCCACAACTAGAGAAAGCCCATGCTAAACAACAAAGACCCAACACAGACATAACTAATTAATTAATTGATTGTTTTTAAAAAAGAAACATTAAAAAAATTGGAATAGTATTGCTGGCTTGTATGGTAAATGTATGTTTAACTTTATAAGAAACTGCCAAACTCTTTTCCAAAGTTCTGTACCATTTTTCATTTGCATTAGCAATGAACAAAACACGTGTAGCATATGTAGGTTGAAAAGTACAAAACACTGACAAAAGAAATCAAGGAAGATCTAAATAATGAAAAGATAATATTCATGTATTGGAAGACTTAATATTGTTAAGATGACAATTTTCTCCTGATTTGATGTAAAAATTCAACGCACTCTCATTCAAAATCCGAGCAAGCATTTTGTAGACATAGACATTCATAATCTAAAACTTATATGGAACTTCCAGGGAAGATGGCAAAAGAGTAAGACACGGAGATCACCTTCCTCCCACAGATACACCAGAAATACATCTACACGTGGAACAACTCCTACAGAACACCTACTGAACGCTGGCAGAAGACCTCAGACCTCCCAAAAGGCAAGAAACTGCCCCATGTACCTGTGTAGGGCAAAAGAAAAAAAGAAAAAACAGAGACAAAAGGATAGGGACGGGACCTGCACCAGTGGGAGGGAGCCGTGAAGGAGGAAAGGTTTCCACACACTAGGAAGCCCCTTCGCGGGTGGAGACTGGGGGTGGCGGAGGGGGTAAGCTTCGGAGCCACGGAGGAGAGCGCAGCCACAGGGGTGCGGAAGGCAAAGCGGAGAGATTCCCGCACAGAGGATCGGTGCTGACCGGCACTCACCAGCCCGAGAGGCTTGTCTGCTTGCCCGCCGGGGCGAGCGGGGCTGGGAGCTGAGGCTCAGGCTTCGGTCGCAGCGCAGGGAGAGGACTGGGGTTGGTGACGTGAACACAGCCTGCAGGGGGTTAGTGTGCCATGGCTAGGCGGGAGGGAGTCCGGGAAAAAGTCTGGAGCTGCCGAAGAGGCAAAAGACTTTTTCTTCCCTCTTTGTTTCCTGGTGCGTGAGGAGAGGGGATTAAGAGTGCCGCTTAAAGGAGCTCCAGAGACGGGCGCGAGATGCGGGTAAACGCGCGGACCACAGAGAAGGGCGTGGGAAGCTGGGGCTGCTGCTGCCGCCGCCAAGAGACCTGTGTGCAAGCACAGGTCACTATCCACACCTACCTTCCGGGGAGCCTGTGCAGACCGTCACTGCCGGGGTCCCGGAATCCAGGGACGGCTTCCGCGGGAGAGCGGGAGAGCGGGAGGAGAGCAGGAGAGCGCAATGGCGCGCCTCGGGCTGGTGCAACGTCACGCCGGCATCTGACGCCGCAGGCTCGCCCCGCCTCCGTGCCCCTCCCTCCCCCCACCCACGGCCTGAGCGAGCCAGAGTCCCGGAAGCGGCGGCTCCTTTAACCCCGTCCCGTCTGAGCGAAGAACAGACGCCCTCCGGCGATCTACACGCAGAGGTGGAGCCAAATACAAAGCTGAGCCCCGGCAGCTGTGAGAATAAAGAAGAGAAAGGGAAATCTCTCCCAGCAGCCTCAGAAGCAGCGGATTAAAGCTCCACAATCAACTTGATGTAGCCTGCATCTGTGGAATACTTGAGAAGACAACGAGTCATCCCAAATTGAGGAGGTGGACTTTGAGAGCAAGATTTATGATTTTTTCCCCTTTTCCTCTTTTTGTGAAATTGTATGTGTATGCTTCTGTGTGAGATCTTGTCTGTATAGCTTTGCTTCCACCACTTGTCCCAGGGTTCTATCCGTCCTTTTAAAAAATATTTTTTTCTTAATAATTTTTTTATTTTAATAACTTTATTATGTTTTATCATACTTTATTCTATTTTACTATATCTTCTCTTTCTTTTTTCCTACTTTCCCAACTTCCTTCCTCCCTCCCTCCCTCCCTCCTTTCTTTCTTTCTTTCTATTTCTACTAATTCTTTCTACTTTTTCTCCCTTTTATTCTGAGCCGTGTGGATGAAAGGCTCTTGGTGCTGCAGCCAGGAGTCAGGGCTGTGCCTCTGAGGTGGGAGAGCCAACTTCAGGACCCTGGTCCACAAGAGACCTCCCAGCTCCACATAATATCAAATGGCGAAAATCTCCCAGAGATCTCCATCTCAAAGCCAACACCCAACTCCACTCAACGACCAGCAAGCTACAGTGCTGGACACCCTATGCCAAACAACTAGCAAGACAGGAACACAACCCCACCCATTAGCAGAGAGACTGCCTAAAATCATAATAAGTCCACAGACACCCCAAAACACACCACCAGACGTGGACCTGCCCACCAGAAAGACAAGATCCAGCCTCATCCACCAGAACACAGGCACTAGTCCCCTCCACCAGGAAGCCTACACAACCCACTGAACCAACCTTAGCCACTGGGGACACACACCAAAAACAATGGGAACTATGAACCTGCAGCCTGCAAAAAGGAGACCCCAAACACAGTAATATAAGCAAAATGAGAAGACAGAAAAACACACAGCAGGTGAAGGAGCAAGATAAACACCCACCAGACCTAACAAATGAAGAGGAAATAGGCAGTCTACCTGAAAATGAATTCAGAATAATGATAGTAAAGATGATCCAAAATCTTGGAAATAGAATAGACAAAATGCAAGAAACAGTTAAAAAGGACCTAGAAGAACTAAAGATGAAACAAGCAATGATGAACAACACAATAAATGAAATAAAAAATACTCTAGATGGGATCAATAGCAGAATAACTGAGGCAAAAGAACGGATAAGTGACGTGGAAGATAAAATAGTGGAAATAACTACTGCAGAGCAGAAGAAAGAAAATACAGAATGAAAAGAACTGAGGACAGTCTCAGACCTCTGGGACAACATTAAATGCACGAACATTCGAATGATAGGGGTTCCAGAAGAAGAATGGAAAAATAAAGGGACTGAGAAAATATTTGAAGAGATTATAGTTGAAAACTTCCCCAATATGGGAAAGGAAATAGTTAATCAAGTCCAGGAGGCACAGAGAGTCCCATACAGAATAAAGCCAAGGAGAAATACGCCAAGACACATATTAATCAAACTGTCAAAAATTAAATACAAAGAAAACATATTAAAAGCAGCAAGGGAAAAACAATGAATAACACACAAGGGAACCCCCATAAGGTTAACAGCTGGTCTTTCAGCAGAAACTCTGCAAGCCAGAAGGGACTGGCAGGACATATTTAAAGTGATGAAGGAGAAAAACCTGCAACCAAGATTACTCTACCCAGCAAGGATCTCATTCAGATTTGATGGAGAAATTAAAACGTTTACAGAAAAGCAAAAGCTGAGAGAGTTCAGCACCACCAAACCAGCTTTACAACAAATGCTAAAGGAACTTCTCTAGGCAAGAAACACAACAGAAGGCAAAGACCTACAATAACAAACCCAAAACAATTAAGAAAATGGGAATAGGAACATACATATCAATAATTACCTTAAATGTAAATGGACTAAATGCTCCCACCAAAAGACAGAGATTGGCTGAAGGGATACAAAAACAAGACCCATATATATGCTGTCTACAAGAGACCAACTTCAGACCTAGGGACCCATACAGACTGAAAGTAAGGGGATGGAAAAAGATAGTCCATGCAAATGGAAACCAAAAGAAAGCTGGAGTAGCAATTCTCATGGCAGACAAAATAGACTTTACAATAAAGACTATTACAAGAGACAAAGAAGGACACTACATAATGATCAATGGATCGATCCAAGAAGAAGATGTAACAATTGTAAATATTTATGCACCCAACATAGGAGCACCTCAATACATAAGACAAATACCAACAGCCATAAAAGGGGAAATCGACAGTAACACATTCATAGTAGGGGACTTTAACACCTCACTTTCACCAATGGACAGATCATCCAAAATGAAAATAAATAAGGAAACACAAGCTTTAAATGATACATTAAACAAGATGGACTTAGTTAATATTTATAGGACATTCCATCCAAAAACAACAGAATACACTTTCTTCTCAAGTGCTCATGGAACATTCTCCAGGATAGATCATATCTTGGGGTCACAAATCAAGCCTTGGTAATTTTAAGGAAAGTGAAATCGTATCAAGTATCTTTACCGACCACAACGGTATGAGACTAGATATCAATTACAGGAAAAAATCTGTAAAAAATACTAACACATGGAGGCTAAACAATACACTACTTAATAACAAAGTGATCACTGAAGAAATCAGAGGAAATAAAAAAATACCTAGAAACAAATGACAATGGAGACACGACGACCCAAAACCTATGGGATGCAGCAAAAGCAGATCTAAGAGGGAAGTTTATAGCAATACAATCCCACCTTAAAAAACAGGAAACATCTCAAGTAAACAACCTGACCTTGCACCTAAAGCAATTAGAGAAAGAAGAACAAAAAACCCCCAAAGTTAGCAGAAGGAAAGAAATCATAAAAATCAGATCAGAAATAAATGAAAAAGAAATAAAGGAAATGATAACAAAGATCACTAAAACTAAAAGCTGGTTCTTTGAGAAGATAAACAAAATTGATAAACCATTAGCCAGACTCATCAAGAAAAAAAGGGAGAACACTCAAATCAATAGAATTAGAAATGAAAAAGGAGAAGTAACAACTGACACTGCAGAAATACAAAAGATCATGAAAGATTACTACAAGCAACTCTATGCCAATAAAATGGACAACCTGGAAGAAATGGACAAATTCTTAGAAATGCACAACCTGCCAAGACTGAATCAGGAAGAAATAGAAAATATGAATAGACCAATCACAAGCACTGAAATTTAAACTGTGATTAAAATTCTTCCAACAAACAAAAGCCCAGGACCAGATGGCTTCACAGGTGAATTCTATCAAACATTTAGAGAAAAGCTAACACCTATCCTTCTCAAACTCTTCCAAAATATAGCAGAGGGAGGAACACTCCCAAACTCATTCTATGAGGCCACCATCACCTTGATACCAAAACCAGACAAGGATGTCACAAAGAAAGAAAACTACAGGCCAATATCACTGATGAACATAGATGCAAAAATCCTCAACAAAATACTAGCAAACAGAGTCCAACAGCACATTAAAAGGATCATACACCATGATCAAGTGGGGTTTATTCCAGGAATGCAAGGATTCTTCAATATATGCAAATCAATCAACGTGATACACCATATTAACAAACTGAAGGAGAAAAACCATATGATCATCTCAATAGATGCAGAGAAAGCTTTCGACAAAATTCAACACCCATTTATGATAAAAACCCTGCAGAAAGTAGGCATAGAGGGAACTTTCCTCAACATAGTTGAGGCCATATATGACAAACCCACAGCCAACATCGTCCTCAATGGTGAAAACTGAAAGCATTTCCACTAAGATCAGGAACAAGGCAAGGATGCCCACTCTCACCACTCTTATTCAACATATTTTTGGAAGTTTTTGCCACAGCAATCAGAGAAGAAAAGGAAATAAAAGGAATCCAAATTAGAAAAGAAGCAGTAAAGCTGTCACTGTTTGCAGATGACATGATACAATACATAGAGAATCCTAAAGATGCTACCAGAAAACTACTAGAGCTAATCAATGAATTTGGTAAAGTAGCAGGCTATAAAATTAATGCACAGAAATCTCTGGCATTCCTGTACACTAATAATGAAAAATCTGAAAGTGAAATCAAGAAAACATTCCCATTTACCATTGCAACAAAAAGAATAAATATTTAGGAATAAACCTACCTAAGGAGGCAAAAGACCTGTATGCAGAAAATTATAAGACACTGATGAAAGAAATTAAAGATGATACAAATAGATGGAGAGATATACCATGTTCTTGGATTGGAAGAATCAACATTGTGAAAATGACTCTACTACCCAAAGCAATCTACAGATTCAATGCAATCCCTATCAAACTACCACTGGCATTTTTCACAGAACTAGAACAAAAAATTTCACAATTTGTATGGAAACACAAAAGACCCCAAATAGCCAAAGCAATCTTGAGGACAAAAAACGGAGCTGGAGGAATCAGGCTCCCTGACTTCAGACTATACTACAAAGCTACAGTAATCAAGACAGTATGGTACTGGCACAGAAACAGGAATATAGATCAATGGAACAGGATAGAAAGCCCAGAGATAAACCCACACACGTATGGTCACCTTATCTTTGATAAAGGAGGCAGGAATGTACAGTGGAGAAAGGACAGCCCTTTATTAAGTGGTGCTGGGAAAACTGGACAGGTACATGTAAAAGTATGAGATTGGATCACTCCCTAACACCATACACAAAAATAAACTCAAAATGGATTAAAGACCTAAATGTAAGGCCAGACACTATCAAACTCTTAGAGGAAAACATAGGCAGAACACTCTATGACATCAGTAACAGCAAGATCCTTTTTGACACACCTCCTAGAGAAATGGAAATAAAAACAAAAATAAACAAATGGGACCTAATGAAACTTCAAAGCTTTTGCACAGCAAAGGAAACCATAAACAACACCAAAAGACAACCTCAGAATGGGAGAAAATATTTGCAAATGAAGCAACTGACAAAGGATTAATCTCCAAAATTTATAAGCAGCTCATGTAGCTCAATAACAAAAAACAAACAACCCAATTCAAAAATGGGCAGAAGACCTAAATAGCCATTTCTCCAAAGAAGATAGATATACAGACTGCCAACAAACACATGAAAGAATGCTCAACATCATTAATCATTAGAGAAATGCAAATCAAAACTACAATGAGATATCATCTCACACCAGTCAGAATGGCCATCATTAAAAAATTTGGAAACAATAAATGCTGGAGAGGGTGTGGAGAAAAGGGAACACTCTTCTACTGCTGGTGAGAATGTGAATTGGTATAGCCACTATGGAGAACAGTATGGAGGTTCCTTAAAAAACTACAAATAGAACTACCATATGACCCAGCAATCCCATTACTGGGCATATACCTTGAGAAAACCATAATTCAAAAAGAGTCATGTACCAAAATGTTCATTGCAGCTCTATTTACAATAGCCCAGAGATGGAAACAACCTAAGTGTCCATCATCAGATGAATGGATAAAGAAGATGTGGCACATATATACAATGGAAAATTACTCAGCCATAAAAAGAAACGAAATTGAGCTATTTGTAATGAGGTGGATCGACCTAGAGTCTGTCATACAGAGTGAAGTAAGTCAGAAAGAGAAAGACAAATACCGTATGCTAACACATATATATGGAATTTAAGAAAAAAAAAAAAGAAATGTCATGAAGAACCTAGGGGTAAAACAGGAATAAAGACACAGACCTACTTGAGAATGGACTTGAGGATATGGGGAGGGGGAAGGGTAAGCTGACAAAGCGAGAGAGAGGCATGGACATATATACACTACCAAACGTAAGGTAAATAGCTAGTGGGAAGTAGCCGCATTGCACAGGGAGATCTGATCTGTGCTTTGTGACCACCTGGAGGGGTGGGATAGGGAGTGTGGGAGGGAGGAAGACTCAAGAGGGAAGGGATATGGGAACAGATGTATATGTATAACTCATTCATTTTTTTATAAAGCAGAAACTAACACACCATTGTGAAGCAATTATACTCCAATAAAGTTGTAAAAAATAAAAAAAATAAAACTTATATGGGACATCAAAGTAACTACAAGAGCCAAAATAATTCTGAAAAAGAAAAAAAAAGTTAAAAAATTCGCATTCCATGACTTCAAGACTTATTATAGGGATAGACATTTCAATGGAACATAATAGAGTCCAGAAATTGACCCATGCAATTATTATCAACTGACTTTTGGCAAAGTTTCAGAATTTTCTTCATTGAAGAAAAGATAGCCTTTTAAACAAATGGTGCTAGGGGCCTTTGGACATCCATATCAAAAAATCAAAAAAAATAAGCTGACTCATATACCTCATATCTTATACAAAATTCACTCAAAATGGATCATAGACATAACTGTAAAACATGAAACCGTAAAACATCTCAAAGAAAATACTGGAGAAAATCTATGTGACTTTAGGTTTGATGATGAATTTTTACATACAACACCAAAAGTATGAGCCATAAAATGAACAATATAATAAATTGGAGTTTATCAAATTTAAATATTTTGCTACGGAAATGAAACTCTTAAGAGCACGAAACTACAACCCACAGACAGGGAGAAAATTTTTGCAAATCATATATTCAGAATATATAAAGAATATTTGAAATTCCACAGTAAGAAAACCAACAACCCAGCTTAAAAATGGGCAAAAGATCTGAACAGACACCATTAAAGAAGGTATAAGAATGGCAAACAAGCATATAAAAAGACACCCAACATCATTTTTTATTATAAA